>NC_069076.1:51539071-52789071 GCF_025698485.1 Gossypium arboreum
CTACCATCTAAAAACAGTTTTAATGCTAATTTCACTCTTTCACACATTCTTTATGCTAACCTCATTTTATCTTATATATGTATATACCACAAATCATTTTCACCACATTTAATTCACCATAAGTGTAGGTCCAAACCATAATATCACCACAAAACCATCCCGTTGAACAATTCGGATCAATCCTCGATATTTAATGGTTTCAAAGACACACCCCACCATCATACTTCGTTTAGTTCGGCTCTCTTGTACACATGGTGAACACTTAGTACCACTCATGCGACCTAACCGATTTGTCTCGTAGCTCTCTTGTCTACATGGTGTCCTTCACTTGGAATCACGCATGCGACCTAGCTACATTTATCTTTCACGTAGCTCTCTTGTCTACATGGTGTCCTTCACTTGGAATCACGCATGCGACCTAGCTACATTTATCTTTCACGTAGCTCTCTTGTCTACATGGGATACATCTCGTATCACACATGTGATCTAGCTACTACAGGGTGTCTCGTAGCTTTCTTGTACACATGATGTGCACTTAGCATCATACATGTGACCTAGCTAAGCTCCCTTTATTTCATTCGATCTCTCAGAATGTTCAACAGGATCTCTCTCTATATTTATTTCCATTCTTCCAATAGTCAATTTATATTTTAACATCAGCTAGTATATTTATATAATAGGCTGAAATATAAGAATGTACATGAAATTATTGTAATATTTACATACAAACTTACCTTGGTACAAAATGTGGAAATTTTGCAATTTAGTCCAAAACTTTTTCCTTCCCGATTCGAGATCAATTCGCGTCTTTCTTGATCTATAATAACACATTTAGCTCATTTAATACTCATAGTATTTATTTCAATCCAAAAATCACATCATGGAAAAATTACATTTTGCCCCTAACTTTACAAAATTACAATTTTGCCCCTAGGCTCGGAATTTAATTTCAGCCCTTATTCTTATATTTTATGATATGCTGAACATTTTCTCTTCTACAACAACATCAAATTCTCACTCTATCATATAGTTATGAACAATAGGTATTTTTACCGATTATCTGCTTTTACTCGTTTTCACTTAAAACCGAGTAGCACAAGTTATTTAACATAATTTAAAACCTCATATTCTATCATAAAACATCAAAATACACAAATTTCACCTATGGGTATTTTTCCAAATATGAACCCTAGGTTAAATTATTACTAGCATAAGCTTAATCGAGCTTCCGGATTCCAAAACGTAAAGAACATTAAAAAGCGGGCTTGGAATCACTTACTATGGAGCTTGAAAATTGAAGAAACCCTAGCTATGGAGAGAGGGAGAATTCGCAGCAACTAAGGAGGATGATAATCAATTTTGTGTTATTTTTCCCATTTTATTTCATTTAATATCCAAATGACCAAAATGCCCTCCTTACTAAACTTTCAAAAATTCCTTCCATGTCCTAATTTTGTCCATGAACTTAAAATTGGTCAAATTGCTATTTAAGACCTCCTAATTAATATTCCAAAACAATTTCATACTAAAAGCTGCCGGGATGCAAATTTTGTAACTTATTCGATTTAGTCCCTACTTTCAATTTAAGCACTTTAGGCATAGAATTTCATCACGAAATTTTCACACAATCATGCAATCATATCATAAACCCCAAAATAATTATAAAACAATTATTTCTATCTCAAATTTGTGGTCACGAAACCACTATTCCGATTAGGCCCTAATTCGGGTTGTCACAATTCTCCCCCCTTTTGAGATTTTCGTCCACGAAAATCTTACCAGTAAAGAGGTTTGGGTCTTGTTTCCTCATAGCTTCCTCGGGTTCCCACGTAGCCTCTTCTATCCTATGTCGTGCCACAATACTTTCACTAAAGCTATACTTTTATTTCTTAAGCTGTTTAACCTCTCGAGCCAAAATCTTTATTGGTTTCTCCTCATAGGTCATATCCGATCGAATCTCAATTTCATTGGGGAAATCATATGTGAAGGATCGAACGATAACGTCATAACATTGATACATGAAACACGTTATGAATTCTTTCTAACTCTGCGGTAAGGCCAACCGATATGCCATGGTCCAATTCTCTCAGTAATCTCGTGACGGCCCAATAAAACGCGGACTCAACTTGCCTTTTCGACTAAATCTCGAATCTTTTTCCATGGTGACACCTTCAAGAACACTTTATCACCCACGAAATTCAATCTCTTTTCTTTTTAAATCAGCATATGACTTTTTTCGATCCGAAGCGACTTTCAAGCAATCCCGAATTACTTTTATTTTCTCTTGGTTTCTTTAACTAGATCAACTCCATGAATCATTTCTCACTAAGCTCGGTCCAATATAAAGGAGTCCGACACTTACGACCATACAAGGCTTCGTGACGGTGCCATTTGTATACTTGATTGATAAGCTTGTTATTGTAGGCAAACTCAATCAAAGATAGATATTTCTTCCAACTACCTCCAAATTCTAAAACACAACATCTAAGCATATCTTGAGTACGGATTACTCTTTCCGTTTGACCATCTGTTTGTGGATGAAATGCGGTACTAAAGTTCAATTTTGTACCCAAAGCTTCTTGTAACTTTTTCCAAAATCTCGAGGTAAATCTTGGATCTCTATCGATATTATAGACATAGGTACTCCGTGCAACTTCACAATTTCAACAATATATAATTCGACTAATTTATCAAGTGGGTAATCAGTGCGTCTTGGTATAAAGTGGGTGACTTTGTTAATCTATCAACCACTACCCAAACAAGCATCCTTCTTTTTAGGAGTTAAAGGCAAACCGGTTACAAAATCCATGGTAATCTTGTCCCATTTCCATTCGGGCACCATTACGGTTGAAGTAATCCCGAAGGCACTTGATGTTCAAACTTTTACTTGTTGACAAATCAAACACTTGGTTACAAATTGAAATGTCCCTTTACATACCGCCACCTGTCTGACTTCTTTAAATCATTATACATTTTGTGTTACCGGGATGAAGCGATAAACACCATTGTGCGCCTCATGTAATATTTTTTGAATCAATTTATCGTTTTTGGCACACATATCCTGTCTCAAACATCAAGCAGTCATCTAGTCCAACTCGAAAATCGAGTCGTAACTTCGATTCGCATTGAGTTCTCTTGATCCGCAACTCACTATCATTCTTTTGAGAATCACAAATCAAGCGGAGAAATAACGGTTTAGCTCTCATCTCGCTAAGATTGACCCATCATCGACAATGCTAACCCGTGTTCATGGCTCTCAAAGTAAAAAGAAAATTTACGCTCAAGGCGTCAAGAACTTACATTTGCTTTTCCGGATGGTAATCAATCACTAGATCATAATCCTTTAATAATTCAAGCCATCTTATTTGTCGCAGATTCAGATCCTTTTGATTCATCAAGTATTTCAAACTTTTGTGATCGGTAAAATTCGGCATTTTCACCTTACAAATAATGTCGCCAAATCTTCAAGGCAAAAACAACAATGACGGCCCAAATCATGTGTAGGATAGTTCTTCTCATGCGGTTTTAAGCGTCTCAAAGCATAAGCTACCACTTTACCCTCTTGCATCAACACACATCCAAGGCACATCAATGATGCATTACTATAAATTACGAACTCCTTTTCGACTCATTTGTACTAAAATTGGTGCTTGAGTCAATCGTGCTTTCAACTTTTCAAAGCTTTGTTGACATTTATCAGTCCATTCGAACTTAACATTCTTTTGCAACAACTTAGTCATAGGAGAGGCAATCATCGAAAATCCTTCAACAAAACGTCTATAATACCGGCTAAGCCTAAAAGCTTCTAACCTCGGATACATTCTTGGCGGTTTCCAATCAACGATCGCAGAAATCTTGCTTGGATCCACCGAATACCATCACCGAGACTATATGCCCAAAAATCCGACTTCACGAAGCCGAACTCACTTTTACTAAACTTGGCAAGCAGTTTCTTTTCTTTCAAGATCTCGCAATATAGTTCTCAAGTGTTCGCATGTTCGGACTCATCTCGAGAATAAATTAAAATGTCATCTATAAACACTACTACAAACTTATCCAAATATGGCGGAAGATCCGATTCATTAAGTCCATAAATATATTTGGAGCATTTGTTAAGCGAAAGGCATCACAAGAAACTCATAATGTCCATACCTTGTCCTAAAGGCGTTTTGCACATCGACTCCTTAACTCTCAAATGGTAGTAACGGACCTCAAATCAATCTTTGAAAACACTGTGGCCCCTTTAACCGATCGAATAAATCATCAATCCTCGGCAATGGGTACTTGTTCTTTATAGTCACCTTATTGTCGACGGTAATCAATGCAAAGTCTCATTGAACCATCCTTCTTCTTTCTGAAAAATACAGAGGAGCACCCAGGGAGAGAAACTCGGTCTCACAAATCCCTTGTCATTAACTCTTGCAATTGAGCCTTCAATTCTTTTAATTGATTGAGCCATTCTATATGGAGCAATCGAGATCGATAAGATGCCGGCAACAAATCAATGGCAAAATCTATCTCTCTGTTCGGAGGCAACCTGTGCAATTCCTCCGAAATACATCCGAAACTCACAGACTATCGGTACTGATTCAAATTTCAGTTGAGGCAACTCAATATTCATTACATAAGCCAGATAAGCTTCACACCCTTTTCTCATGTATTTCTATGCAGACATGTGCGAAATCACCATAGGCAATTTATTTGATTCATCTGTTTCAACCCACAGAATTTCTCCATTTTCACATTTCAACTCTAGTGTCTTTTGTTTACAATCTACCTTAGCATCATACAATGTTAACCAGTCCATTCCCAAGATAACGTCAAACTCACCAAATGGTAACAACATCAAGTTGGCGAAAAGCAGTGACCTTGAATCATTAATGGGCAATTCTTGCAAACCTTGTCAACTAGCACATATTGGCCTAAGGGTTCGACACTTTAATCGTAAACTCATAAATTCAACAGCAACTTTTTATTGGATACTAAATTCATGCAAATATAGGAATGAGTGGACCGGGATCAATCAATGCAATAACAATAGTATCATAGAGAGAAAATGTACCAAGAATGACATCGGAGATGATGCATCTTCTCGCACGCGTATAGCATAAGCTCTAGCAGTGCTCTAACTTCCGATCTTGCCGTTAAATCTTTCATCACGGTTTACTACTAGTCCCACCTCCTGTATTTCTCGGTGGTCTACCTCTACTAGCAGTGGTATTCATCTAGCACTCAAATCTTTCTTCTTTAACTTTCTCGGACAATCTCTAATAAAATGCTCATGAGAACCTTTTGAAACAAGCTCGCTCGGTCCCCAACACTCACCATAATGTTGCTCGCCACATTCTTGACACTCGGGCTTTCTAGGTCGCACATTACCCACACTTGCCACCAAGTAGCTTGAGCTTTAGACCCGAATATGCTCTACCACGATCTCTGTGTGAATCCCCAATTGAAACTGTCATTCGAGGGTTTGTCTCTTTGGACCTCTTTGGTTGAGATTGAAATGGCTTGCTTATCTGTCTTTTTTGACATCTCGGGCCTCAATAGCGACTTTTCTTCTTTCTTTGTTCAATTCTTCGCCTTTAAGAGCTCGATCAACCAATACTACAAATCCTTTCAACTCCAAAATTCCTACAAGCACTTTAATGTCCTCATTCAGCCCATCTTCAAATCTTCTACACATAATGGCCTCGGTGGACACACATTCACAGGCATACTTGCTGAGTCTTACAAATTCGCGTTCATACTGCTCAGACATTTTCCCTGCTTCAATTCAAGGAACTCCTTCCGTTTTTGATCAATAAATCACGACTTATGTATTTCTTTCTAAATTCTTCCTAGAAGAAATCCCAAGTAACTTTTTCTTTTGGCACCATCTGCAACCAAAGTCTTCCACCGGTGGTAAGTCAATCTCTCAAAAGTGATACAACACACTTTAAGCATTCCTCGGGTGTACATGAGAGCTCATCAAATACACGGGTAGAATTTTCAAGCCGAATTCCGCTTTCTCGGGATCATCATCGACCTTTGCTCTAAACTCTTTGGCCCCTTGTTTTGAATCTTGTCAACCGGAGGCTTGTTCATTCTTACCAAATCTATACCTTGAGCAGACTCTGTGAATCGTCGAGGTATAGGAGGGTGGAGGAGGTTGAGCATTTGGATTTGCTCGAATAAATTCAAGATACCAATTGTTCATCATTTGGAGAAAGGCATCCCGAGCCTCATCTCCTTGTCTCAATGTCTCGGTCTACTTTCCACAGTAGCGGTCCCTTGTCAAAGGGAGCCGGGCGCATTAGCAAAGACATCATCGTAGCAGTTCCTTCAAGATCCATTACTATATTAAAACAAAACACAGTTTAGAATAATCAGGAGTCACCACACTATCACAATATTTTTATGGCATGTATAGCTAGACTTTTACACACACTTTATTAGTCCGAGAACCGACTAAACCATAGCTCTGATACCACTAAATGTAACACCCTTACCTGCTAATCGTCAGGAGCAGATACAAGGTATTACCAGAATATAACACATACCATTAAACATAACCGAGATATAAATATGTCATCCAATTTGATAGTGCATCGTATAACATATGTCTTGAACAATATTAGCCAACTTTAATGGCTTGTACAAAGTAGCTAGTCGAGTCATCAGTAACTAATATTTTAAACCTAGACAAATATGGCACGTAACAAAATAATTAAGCCTACTATACATGCCATAATTCAAAACGTTTAGTTCAAATACCCTAAAGTATGATAGTGCGGGTAGATCTTCACGATCCTTAACTCTGAGCAAGCGAAGGACACTATAAGACAAAAGAGAGAAACAAAGTAAGCTTATAGCTTAGTAAGTAAGTATGTAAATACTAATTAAAGAATCTAACATGTTTACACAACAATTCAAGTATATCTACTTTAACTTCACTATTCATTCCACTTTGATTAAGCTGTCTCTGCTGCGTCATATTCACTAAATAAATCATAACTCGAGTTACAAAACTCGAAATTTAAATCCGTAAAATTTCCCTGAATCTAGACTCATAAAGATTTTTGGTAAATTTTTTCTATAATTTTTGGTTCAGCTGATTAGTACAGTTTATTAGTTAAAGTTTCCCCTGTTACACAGCATGACTGATCTGACCTCTGTTCACTACGAATTGAATTTCTCTCAGTACAAAATTCAAACAACCCTGAAGTCTGTTTCATTTAAAACTAGTCTCAATAAGGAATTTAGGCATGTAAACTATATTTCTTAATTTGCTTTGTACAATTTTTAATGATTTTTCAAAGTTGGAACAGGGGATCACGTATTCATCCTGAGCAAGTCACATACAATTGTAAATATCTCAAAATATAGAATTCCTTTGCTTGCTCTGTTTCTTTTATATGAAAGTAGACTCATTAAAATTTAATTTCACATCTCATTCAACCTCTAATTATATTCCTCCTATTTTTGGTGATTTTTCAAAATCACGTCACTGCTACCATCTAAAAACAGTTTTAATGCTAATTTCACTCTTTCACACATTCTTTATGCTAACCTCATTTTATCTTATATATGTATATACCACAAATCATTTTCACCACATTTCATTCACCATAAGTGGAGGTCCAAACCATAATATCACCACAAAACCATCCCGTTGAACAATTCGGATCAATCCTCGATATTTAATGGTTTCAAAGACACGCCCCACCATCATACTTCGTTTAGTTCGGCTCTCTTGTACACATGGTGAACACTTAGTACCACTCATGCGACCTAACCGATTTGTCTCGTAGCTCTCTTGTCTACATGGTGTCTTTCACTTGGAATCACGCATGCGACCTAGCTACATTTATCTTTCACGTAGCTCTCTTGTCTACATGGTGTCCTTCACTTGGAATCACGCATGCACCTAGCTACATTTATCTTTCACGTAGCTCTCTTGTCTACATGGGATACATCTCGTATCACACATGTGACCTAGCTACTACAGGTGTCTCGTAGCTTTCTTGTACACATGATGTGCACTCAGCATCATACATGTGACCTAGCTAAGCTCCTCTATTTCATTCGATCTCTCAGAATGTTCAACCGGATCTCTCTCTCTATATTTATTTCCATTCTTCCAATAGTCAATTTATATTTTAACATCAGCTAGTATATTTATATAATAGGCTGAAATATAAGAATGTACATGAAATTATTGTAATATTTACATACAAACTTACCTTGGTACAAAATGTGGAAATTTTGCAATTTAGTCCAAAACTTTTTCCTTCCCTGATTCGAGATCAATTCGCGTCTTTCTTGATCTATAATAACACATTTAGCTCATTTAATACTCATACTATTTATTTCAATCCAAAATCACATCATGGAAAAATTACATTTTGCCCCTAACTTTACAAAATTACAATTTTGCCCCTAGGCTCGGAATTTAATTTCAGCCCTTATTCTTATATTTTATGATATGCTGAACATTTTCTCTTCTACAACAACATCAAATTCTCACTCTATCATATAGTTATGAACAATAGGTATTTTTACCGATTATCTTGCTTTTACTCGTTTTCACTTAAAACCGAGTAGCACAAGTTATTTAACATAATTTAAAACCTCATATTCTATCATAAAACATCAAAATACACAAATTTCACCTATGGGTATTTTTCCAAATATGAACCCTAGGTTAAATTATTACTAGCATAAGCTTAATCGAGCTTCCGGATTCCAAAACGTAAAGAACATTAAAAGCGGGCTTGGAATCACTTACTATGGAGCTTGAAAATTGAAGAAACCCTAGCTATGGAGAGAGGAGAATTGGCAGCAACTAAGGAGGATGATAATCAATTTTGTGTTATTTTTCCCATTTTATTTCATTTAATATCCAAATGACCAAAATGCCCCTCCTTACTAAACTTTCAAAAATTCCTTCCATGTCCTAATTTTGTCCATGAACATAAAATTGGTCAAATTGCTATTTAAGACCTCCTAATTAATATTCCAAAACAATTTCATACTAAAAACTTCCGGCATGCAAAGTTTGCAACTTATTCGATTTAGTCCCTACTTTCAATTTAAGCACTTTAGGCATAGAATTTCATCACGAAATTTTCACACAATCATGCAATCATATCATAAACCCCAAAATAATTATAAAACAATTATTTCTATCTCAAATTTGTGGTCACGAAACCACTATTCCGATTAGGCCCTAATTCGGGTTGTCACAGCCATGTCCTGCTCGACCACGACCATAGCTACCACCAGATATAATATTCTTTTGGCGCAGGACTTATGGACTAATGAACCTCTACCACCACCGGTATATCCTCCTCCACTCTCACGCCGATTATTCTCCAAAACTCCAGTTCAAGGAATTCATTCATCAAACAGGAAGTTTCACTTCTCTCCCTATCTTATGATTATAAATCTATCTATCTACCTTTATACATTGAGGGCAATGTACATCTTAAGTGTGGGGGGTCTTTTATATCAGAAAAATCCCTGAATTTTGTTTTATTCTCATGCGATCTTCTCATATCATTGATATATCTTGATATATCTTGAAACATAGGCATTTATGCATTGAGTGTTTAAACTTTAAGACATTAGGGAATCAAGCATGATAAGTTGATTTTTGAAGAATTAAAAAAAAACTTTTAGGTTGTTTTTACCAAGTTTAGGTATTATCTTGAGTTGAAATTCACAGGTTTAAACATCACAAAACTATAATTTATGTGAGATTTTGAGCCTTTAGAGCATCTATCATTTCTTTCATGCTCACTTTTATTGTTGCTTTGAGTGCATCAGTATTGAATTGTTATTCTAGAACTTGCTTGATTATGCATGTTAAGACCACACCATTTGAGTTGATACGTCAAAATGATAAAGGCACTTAGGTCTAACCCACTCACTCCACAAAAGCCTACCTTTATAATTAACCCTTAGTGAACCCTTTGAGCCTAACAAGCCATTAATTGATTTACCCTCAATATTAACCCATAAACCATTATTGTTGAAATCTTTTAATTTGATCCCTATTTTTATCTAGATTTGATTTAAACTAATTGCTTAGCTATGTTTTTTTCTTCTATGTATTTGACTTATTCTTTAAAAAAAATTTCATACTTACATATTAGTAGTAATTCGGTATTGTTGAGCTATAGTATCTAAATTCCATCTTCTGAGAAGAAGCTCACTTGTACTCAATTGATGTTTAATAACTTTTTCTAGTTAGGTAATTTTTCAATTCAATCTCGATTCTAACCTTTTCTTTCAGCTTGTGACCACACCCCCTAACCAAAGCCACATTACAACCCTTTAAAGACCTTTTGATTGATGTTCATCACAATATATAGTGGTGGAGATTTGATTTTCACGCAAGCATATGGTAATGACTCTTCATTATTGACTATTCAGTGCTTCTTGTATTATCCTTAAACACCTTGAGTGATTTGAGTGAATCTTTAGTGAGGATGTGAAAATCTGTGATATTTTGAGTCGAAGGTAATTGGATGAGGGGAGACACCTATGCTTTCATGATAAAATACTCAACTTGGAATGTTTCAAACTTTGATGTTCTTTCAGTCAATTTCTCAATGTATGATTACTTATGGATTATTTTGAGATATTATCGATAGAAATTATAAGTCGAGAAGAATTTATTTTGATTATGAGTTTAGGATTTTGGTTGAGGACAAGCAAATGCTTAAGTGTGGGGGTATTTGATAAACCGTAATTTATACATATTTCTCTCCCATGCTTAGCACATTTTATGGATGATTTTTCCTTGAAATTGGTGAATTCGATGCTCCTAATGCCTTAATTTCATATTTTATACTTAGGTGAGCATAGGAGAGTGAAAGGAATGAGAAACGGGCCAAAAACAGAGAAAATGAGCCAATGTACGAATTCAACATGGCCTGGACTTCTTCACACGGGCAGACCAAACGGCCGTGTCAATTTTGCAGAATCAAAGCACGACTCACACGGGTGGACCACACACCCGTGCCTATTTAATAGGCTTGGCCACGGCCTGAAATAATTGTACACGGGCGTGTCACACGGGCGTGCCCCTATCGAGCCCAAATTGAGTCCAATTCGGAAAAGGCCAATTTTGAGGGTTCTTAGGCATTCTAAAGCCTATAAATACAGCCTAGAGGAGGAGGAAGAGGGGTACAGAGGAGGAAGCAGGGAGCTGCTCAAGGAAAGCCGATTGATCTATCTCAGAAGCCAGATTCATCATCAAGATTGAAGATCTCCCCTCAATTTCCCTTCAGAAGTTTTGGCTTTTTCTTTATGTTTTGTATTCATTATTCTTTTGAGATGTTTACCTTTTTAGTTATGAACTAAAACCCCTAAATACCTAAGGGGAATGAAACCTAAGACAGATCTTGTTATTATTATCTGAATTGTATGATAAATATTTGACTTGTTCTTAATTATGTGTTCTTAATTCTTGTTTTGATATTCCAGGATATTGATTCAAGTTAAGCTCTTATTCAAAGGAGGAATATACCCTATCTAAGAGTACATTTTGCATAATTAAGTGGAGTTGATTGTGAGCCTAGAGATAGGGTGACAAGATTTTTCCAGATTAGGGTAAAACCTAATAAGGGGATCCATAGATCGAGTTAATGCAACCCTAGGGAGTTAATTAGAAAGATATTTCAATTATTCAACCTAGGGTTAGACGTTGTTAGTCTCGAGAGGGATAATAATATAACTTAAGGATTTCTATAGATCAAGTCAAATGAATAAATCGTCCGATTCAGAATCAAATAACAAGTGAAGTCTAGGTGGATTTTTCCTTAGGTATTCTCTTCATTCAATCGTTTTTCCAAAACTAATTCCCCAATTCTATTTTCTGTGAATTCTTAGTATAGTTAATTAGTTAGTTAAAACAGACTCCATTATTCTTAGGCTAGATAATGAAAAGACAGTCATTTCTAGTACTTTTAGTTCCTTTAGGTTCGACAATCCGGTCTTGTTAAAACTATACTATTGTTCGATAGGTACACTTGCCTTCATTGTGATAATAGTTAGTTTCAAGAACGATTCATTATAAATATTTAAAACCTCTCACGAATATCACGTATCACGACCCATGAAAACGCTCATAGCCATCTCATCGACCACACGACCATGTTTTATTACAGGACCTGCCACGCGGGCGGCTAGATGCCTGTATGGTGTCTACAGCCCACTTTTTAGCTTTTCGACTTTTCGGCTTTTCAGCTTTTTCTGTTTCACATTTAATGGTAGTGTTACACACCTATTGTGATGTCATAGACGAACCACTTCTGATACCAAAACACCTTATAAACCACAAATGCTTCTCTTAAATATTCAACACCAAACACCATCATTCACCTTAAACTTTCAGTTGTCCTCACCTGATAACAAAAGATCCCTAGTTACCATATTACAAATTGAACACTTAACCACCATTAAGAAACGTAACACATGGACAAGATCCTTAATCAACACTTAAAGCACTTACCAATAAAGGAAAAACCACTTGTAGGGGAAGAGCAATTAGCCTAACACCTTGATTATTGAAATCGAGCCCCTAGCAACATTCATAAGAATAGAGGTGTTAGATGAATATTTCTCCATGGCAGAAAAGGAGAGAAAAAACAATCGTTCGGCCTAAGAGATACGAAAGCTGAACCTTTGAGAAGAAAGCTAAATAAGATTTGACTAGGGGAAACAAACAGTAAAAACACTTACCAAGAAATCAAAGGGATTTTGGCAGTACCAAGAGAAAGAAAATGATTAGGCCTTAAGAAATTTGGCCACACTGTCAGAGGGTATTCGGTTTGGATAAAAGAGAAGAAAAAGAGAAACAACACTCAGGGTATTCGGCCAAACAAAGAAAAAGGAGATGATTTGACTTAACAAAGAATAGAGAAGGTCAGCACAAATAGGAAAAGAAAGGAAGAATCCGAATATGCCAAGAGAAGAAATGGCAGAAACCTGAAAGAACCCTCTTTTTCTTTTGCAATATTCGGCTATAGGATAAACAGAACAAAAATAAATGTGACCAATGAGAAAAGTTGAGAAAGAAATCGGCAGCAAAGCTACAAACAAAATCGGCACTCAGTTAGCTAGAGAGTTGTAACCGAATCCTTTTTGACCAAATGGGACTCCACTAATTCCGTCAACTTCTAAACCATAGACTCCTCCAAGACACTCCTATACTACCAAAATTTTAAGTGCCAGAGTTCAAATTCGACAGCACCGCTCCCACCAAATTCAAATTCCCCGATTTCCTCCTAAAAACCCTTATTCTCACAAACCTCAACAACCGAAAATCCCCCTTTTCACTCCCCAAATTCGGCTAACAGCAACCCCATTCAAACTCATTCAAACTCCTCAGTGTTTCAGTCAAACACACTGTAACATCCTGATTTTCGGGTTTATTCGCGATTTTCAATATTTTGTAAAGATTTTTAAAATTTTGTACTTGGATGTGGAATTAGTATTTTGAGTAGGTAAATGGGCTTATAGAAGGCCCATGAGTTGGCCAAAACCCAGTTGAATTTTTGGAATTTTAGACTTAGGAGTTAGGGGTTCTAGCTAAGTGGCCTTAAGTGGAGTGATGGGTAAATTGCATCACAAATGAGCCTTTGGTAAAGTGGCTAAGTGAAGCCACTAGGGAGCTATGAAGGTGGCGCGTAAGTGTTGGGGGAAGACCTGGGTTTGATTCCCTTTGTTGGCAAATAGATGCATTTATTTTTTAGTGCGGGAGGGTAAGTGTTGGAGTTGGTGGATTACGCTAGAGGAGAGTTGGATCAGTTTAAATGCTTGGATTAAGGAGTGATAAGGGAGAGATTTAAGGATTGGGATGAGGCTAGGAGTTAGCGAATGGGGGAATTGAAGAGGAAAATCGGCGGGGGATTATGAGGGTAGTATTTTGGCACTTAGGGTATTGTTGGTGTCGTTTTCTTACCTTTTACACCTTAGGATTGTTCTTTTTCTCTTTTTCCTCTCTAGCGAAACTACCACCTCCCTATTCTTCTTCTTCTATTTTTTCTTCTTCAAACTATTCATCATACCTACTATTCATCAACACTTTTTCGAATCCATAAAAGCGAAATGCCAAAATTAGGCATTTCATGGTCATGTGGGTATGCGAATGCTCTCAAGTCATAGAATAATTGTTAGATCCGCACCGCAAGGTGGTAAGCACTTTCGCGTGACGTTTTAGCGTATTTGGAAAAAGGGCTCGATGGGCCAAAAGCGGGCCCAATGGGCTTACTGGACCAATATGGGCAAGAGATGGGCAAATTAGCTTTGTTTGGTAGATGGTGGAATCAAATTGCATAAAGCGATAAAATTCTGAATTAGCTTGTGCGATGGCGTAGATCACGAAATTACCCTAAAGAGCAAAATTACCTAAATTACCCTAAAGAGCAAAATTCTTGATATACCCCTAGGGTTTTAAATTGGCTGAACGCTTGATTGATTACTCTTGTATTTTGCATGATATGCATTTATTAATATCATTGCATGGGATTGGGGTATTAATGGAGGAAATCTTGAAAGTGGTTCATCCACGTCTCGGAGGCTTTGCCTCAATCGATGAAATTTGAGCAGCGTTCTGCAAGCTGTGGTGTGTAGGGTGGGTGTGTTGAGATATTCCCACATGGTGTGTAGGGTTGGTGCAGGCGGTGTAGCGGTTGGTGGGTTGAGTAGTCTCCCGGATGGGCTTGCATTCATTATTCTTGTTGTTACTCATGCTATTGAACGGGCCTATGGGCCACACTGTTATGTAAAAAGGGCTAAGGCCTTGCTACTGATGATTCGAAAAGGGCTTGACCTCTTGTGTCTTGTTATCTGAATAGGGCTTAGGCCCAATGGGCTCAGTGAATTGGGCTTTGGATGGGTTTCAGTATATCTTGAGTTTTCCCAAACTCACCCCCTTCCTCTTCCATCCTTGCAGGTGAGCCCTAGAATTGGTGGACTTGGAGCTGGGCGGGATTCAGAGTGGCCATGAATGTAACACCCGAACCCGAGACCGTCACGAGTCGAGCGAGGTGTTACAGACTTCAACCCACTTATTGACAATTTTCAGACAAGCTGCCAATCTGAGTACTAGTCGCTCCAAAATTCATAACTTGAGTTTTACAACTCGAAAATCAGTTCCGTAAATTTTCCTGAAACTAGACTCATATGTCCATCTACATATTTTTTCTAGAATTTTGGTCGAGCCAATTAGTACAGTTTATTAGTTAAAGTCTCGCCTGTTGTAGGGATCGACTACACTGACCTTTGTGCGTTACGAATTGGATATCTCCCTGTACAGGGCTTCAATACTAATGCCGTTTGTTTCTATAGAAACTAGACTCAGAGAGGAATCTACACATATATGGAATGACTCCTAATTATCTCTGGTTAATTTACAATGATTTTCCAAAGTTGGAACAGGGATCCAGAAACCGTTCTGGCCCTATTTCACAAGAACTTTAAAATCTGTTAACTTATAACTCATATGACCATTTCGTTTCTTCCATATGAAAGTAGATTCATCAAGGTACACTAACATAATTTATTTGCTATTTAATACCATTCCTACTATTTTTAGTGATTTTTCACATCCACGTCACTGCTGCTGTCAGCATCTGCCTTTAGTAGGCTTTACCTATTTCATACTTTCCATGATTCAATTGGCCCTTTTTACATACATAGCACAAAGCGTGATCATGATTAACCATTCCAATGGCTAATCGTTTCAAAATAATTCCATACCTCATAAGGGTCAACATACAAACGATTATAGTTCTATGCTAAAAATTATATAAGCCATTTTCGCATGGCTATCCAAGTTTACACAAACCGGAAGGTACATGACCTTCAACAAAGGATGGTCCTATACATGCCATTTCAAAGTTCAACCAAAATTTGTACCAAAATGGGGCTTCGATAGTGTGGATGACTTGACTTCTTTGATCCCGAATCCGATAGCTAACGAGCGAAACCTATAAAACAGAGAGCCAAAGCAACGGGTAAGCATTTTAATGCTTAGTAAGTCTCAAGCAATGAAATCAGCTTTGACTAAGGTATTTTATTCACATGGCTAATTAAACCACTTTACTAATTCACATTCCCATACTCATACTTATTTCACATCACCGACCCTTATGTTCATACACAAAAGAACAACTTAGCCCAAGGCGGTAGCTCGTTTATCAACTTAGCGCATACTTACTTGTAAGAATTCAATTAGTACAAGCACATACAAACATACCTCATTGCTGGAATTTTCACAAGTGTATAAGCTGAAATTTTCACAGCAAGATTGCTCACTTCGAATCACATACTTTGGATTTAACCGGATATAGCGACTCAGACGATTGCCTTGGTCATAACCCGGATTTGGTGACTTGCACAAAGGCCTTGGTCTTAGCCGGATATATCAACTTCATACGAATGCCTTGGTCTTAGCCCGGATATATCAACTTCGCATACGAATGCCTTGGTCTTAGCCGGATATATTTCAATGTTCACTTACATATATATCAATATTCAAGACACGTCCATAGTTCATTTTCGTTACTAAAGCTCTAACACAAAATATCTATCAACCTTTACTATTTGGCTCAATGGCCACACAAACAAGGAGCATAATTTTGATATAATTCAAGTAGGGTCATCACTCGAAGACTTACCTTGGATGTTGTCGGCGATTTCGACGGCTATTCAACTACTTTTTCCTTCCCTTTATCGGATTTAGCTCCCTTTGCTCTTGAGCTAATTTACACAAATTTAACTTATTAAAATCTCATCATGATAGCTTATGGCGAATATGACAAGGAGTGTAAATGGTCATATGGCCATCCTTTAGCTCAAATACACAATGGTCATGCACATTTTACATCACAACAAGCAATTCAATACATTCAAACATCAACGTGAAGTTCAAAGTACTTGGCCCTTATATACATTAGGCATCAAAGTTGTATATGTACGAAATCATAAATCGAACTCAACACATTAGTTAATATTCCTCTTAGCGAATTTTCTAAGCCAAGAATAGGCATCAATATGCTTGCCTCAAACCGAATGCATGCACACTAATTACCCTCATGTGGCCGAATATACACTTAATACCACACAAAAAAAAAACAGCATACATTTTACTACTAACACATTACATATCGTAATTCATTGCACATCTCTTATTTACTTCATAATCAACACATCATCACAAGCAAATATACACTTTGAATTAGTATATATGTCATACCAATCCATCATGTGCAAACATATATTCATGTAGGTGCAAGGCCGAATTCTCAAGTGGCTTATATCCAAATATATACACATTTCCAAAGCTTAAATCTTACTTACCATGCAACATGCATGAATTATACTTATGGATATATCATGGCGAATACCACAACACCACACCATTTCAATTTGGTCATGGTGAAACAAAGAACTTAGTATCTCATTCAAAAAATGCTAAAAGAAAATCTAAGAATCTTCAATCCTCCATCACATGTATCACTTTCAAGCTTGTTATTTAACATGCAATGGCATTAACACCACATTCACTTTGGCCGAATTTCATTCCCATGACATAACAAGGATTTGAACCATGGGCTAACAAGAACATTAAGCTAGCAACTAAAACATGCATGAACCTCAAACATACCTTAATCTTGATGCAAGTTTAGCCAACCTCTTCCTAATCCTCTTCCAAACCAAGTATGAAGCAAAACTCCTTCCTTAACCTTAGTATTTTCGGCCAACAAGAGAGTGAAAAGAGATGAACAAAATTTTTTCTTTCTTCCTTTAGGACATTCGGCCAAGCTATGGAGGAAGATGGACACTTTTTTTTTTTGTTTCTCATCTACTAACATTAATTGTTTATTCCATACCCTTATTTTATTCTTTCCATCATAACCCATTTACCAAACATGTTTCATGACATGATTTTTGCCCATAAATCCTTGTCATGGCGGCCACTAGCTATGGGGGAAATTTGACATGCAAGTCCATTGTTTTGCATGCATCCTTTAATTAGTCATCACACATTTCCCTCATACTTTCAAAGTTTATTACTAGGTCCTTTCTAGTGAAATTCACATCTATAATTCTAAATCAAAGCATAAAAATATCACACATGAGTTAACACACATTATAGGCAATAAAATAAATATTAAATTATTTTTATGCCTTGGTTTTGTTGTCCCGAAACCACATTTCGACTAGGGTCGTTTTAAGGCTGTCACAACTCTCCCCCACTTTAGAAATTTTCGTCCCCGAAAATCTTACCGGTAAATAGGTTTGGATATTGCTCTTTCATAGAGTTCTCGGGTTCCCAAGTAGCTTCTTCTATCCCGTGTTTGAGCCATAACACTTTCACTAGCGGAACCTTTTTGTTTCGCAACTCTTTCATTTCACGAGCTAGGATACGAATCGGTTCTTCTTCATAACTCATATCGGCTTGAATTTCAACCTCTGATGGACTAATTACGTGCGACGGATCAGATCTATAGCGTCGAAGCATTGAAACATGGAAGACGTTGTGAATCTTTTCAAGTTCAGGGGGCAAGATCAAACGATACGCAACTGGGCCAACTCGTTCGGAGATTTCAGACGCCCAATGAATCTCGGCTCAACTTGCCCTTACTACCGAATTTGAGTATCTTTTCCACGGCGAAACTTTAAGAAACACTTTATCTCCCACGATACTCAATGTCCTTTCGTTTCAAATCCGCATACGATTTACGACGATCGGAGGCTATCTTGATTTTCACGGATTACTTTTACTGTTCAGCATCTTTAATCAAATCCACTCCAAAATTTTGTTCTCACCGAGCTCGGTCCAAAACAATGGTGTACGGCATTTACGCCCGTATAAAGCCTCGTAAGGCGCCATCTTAATACTTGATTGAAAACTATTGTTGTGGCGAATTCAATCAAAGGTAGGTACCGTCCCACGAACCATCGAACTCGAGGATGCAACATCTCAACATATCCTCAAGTATCTCGAATTATCGCTTCGGATTGACCATCGGTTTGGGGTGAAAGGCGGTCTTGAAATGCAACTTGGTGCCCAATGCTTCTTGTAATTTCTTCCAAAATCGCGAGGTGAACCTCGGATCTCTATCCGACACAATAGAAATCGGTACCCGTGTAATCTCACAATCGAGAAACGTACAATTCAGCTAGTTTATCCAATGAAAATCCATACATATGAGGATAAAGTGAGCCGACTTAGTCGGTCTATCAATAATAACCCAAATTGCATCCTTCTTACTTGTCGACAACGGCGGTCCGGACACAAAGTCCATTGTGACTCGATCCCATTTCCACTCGGGTATCGTGATCGGTGAAGTAACCTCAAGGCACTTGATGCTCCGCTTTCACTTGTTGACATATTAAACATCTTGCAACAAAGTCGGAGATGTCTCGTTTCATACCATGCCACCAAAACCGACGCGTTTCAACTCATTGTACATCTTCGTACTCCCGGTGGATTGCCATTCGGCTACAATGAGCTTCGTTCGAATTATCGAAATAAGTTCAATTCTTTGGAACACACAAACGACTTCGAACCTCAAACAATCGTCATCATCAATTTGAAACTCCGATTCCTTGTTCGAACACACTCGGCCCGTTTTGCACGCAACTCCTCATCAACTTTACGAGCTTCACGAATTTGATGAGTCAACAATGGTTTGGTACATTAATTGGCTACTAACACATTGTCGGGTAGGATAGACAAGTTTACATTCATCGTCAGTAAAAGCAAACAAGTGATTTCGGCTTAAGGCATCCGCAACCACATTAGCCTTTCGGGTGATAGTCAATGACCACTCATAATCCTTTAACATTTCGAGCCAACGTCTTTGTCGCAGATTTAAGTCTCTTTGAGTCATCAAATATTTGAGACTTTTGTGATCCGAATACACATGGCACTTCTCACCAAATAAGTAATGTCGCCATATCTTTAAGGCGAATACGATGGCACCAATTCGAGATCATGGGTCGGATAATTTTTCTCATGTGGCTTTAATTGTCTCGACGATAGGCCACAACTCGACCTTCTTGCATCAATACGCAACCTAACCCAAGTAGGAGGCGTCACTATAGATGACAAACTCTTTGCCGATTAAGTTTGTACTAGTCTTGGAGCTTCCAGTCAAATGAGTTTTCAATTGGTCAAAACTTTTCGACACTTTTCCGTCCATTCAAACTTGACATCTTTCTCAAGCGGCGTCATGGGTGTGGCTATCATCGAGAATCCTTTTACAAACCGTCGGTAAGTAAGCAAGTCCCAAAAGCTCGAACCTCAAGTAATATTTCTTGGAGGTTTCGATTAAGTATGGCTGAAATTTTGCTTGGGTCGACTCGAATACCGATGCAGATACCACGTGACCCAAGAAGCTAACCTCTCTAACCGTAACTCACACTTGCTAAACTTAGCATATAACCGCTTATCCGTAAAATTTGCAACACTAATCTCGGTGCTCCGCATGTTCGGTCTCATCTCTTGAATAGACCAAGATGTCGTCGATGAACACAACTACGAACCGATCCAAATATGATCGAAGATCCGATTCATCAAATCCATAAATACCGTAGGGCATTAGTGAGCCCAAGCGGCATCACTAAGAACTCGTAGTGACCATATCTCGCTCAAGGCGGTTTTGGGTATGTCCGAATCTCGGATTCAGAATCGATAATAGCCCGATCTCAAATCTATTTTGAGAACACCGAGGCTCCTTCAATTGATCGAACAAATCATCGATACGTGGTAACGGATACTTGTTCTTTATTGTCACTTTATTAAGGCGGCGATAGTCGATGCACAACCTCATGGTTCCGTCCTTCTTTTCACAAACAACTTTGGTGCACCCCAAGGTGAAAAACTCGGCGAGCAAAACCTCTATCCATCAACTCTTGCAACCGAGCTTTCAACTCCTTTAATTAGTTGGTGCCATACGATATGGAGCTATCGAAATCGGTGTGGTCCTGGTACAAGCTCAATGCCAAACTCTATCTCCGAGCAGTGGCAAACCGGCAATTCTTGGGGAAAACGTCCGGTATTCACAAACCACCGCAGCAGATTTGGGTTCTATTCCTAACTCCTTATCATCAAGTACATACGCAAGGTATGCTTCACACCCTTTTCTTACATATTTCGGGCCAACATTGATGATATTACGGTGGCAACCCCTTCAAGTTCGTAGACTCAACTCGGATCATCTCGTTGTTTGCGCATCTCAAATCAATAGTCTTGCTTTTGCAATTCACAACCGCATCATGCACGGTCAACCAATCCAACCCAAGAATAACATCAAATTCATCGAACGGCAAAAGCATCAAGTCCGTGGGAAAAGCAAGTACCTCAATTACTAGGGGCATTTCTTACACACTTTGTCGACCAGCACATAACGACCCAAAGGATTTGACACCAATTACGAACTCAAGAGACTCAATAGGCAAAGTCTTCTTTGGATGCTAAGGTTTCGCATATATAAGAATGAGTAGAACCGAGGTCAATCAAAGCAATCACATTAGTATCAAAGAGAGTGAAAGTACCAGTAATAACATCCGGCGAGGAGGCATCCTCGCGTCTTGGCGATAGCATAAGTCCTAGCTGGGCGCGAGCCTCGGATCTGGTCGCAACATCTCTAGATCCTCTCGACCACCACTAGCCTTGCCCGTATTTCCGGATGGTCTACCTCGGCGGTGGTAGTACCGGTTTCCCACTCGATCTACATTCTGCTCGGACAACCTCGGGCAATCTTTAATGAAGTGGTCAACTGATCCACACTTGTAACAGAGTGGTCACGGAATCTCTGACTTCAAAATGCCATTTGCCACAATATCGCACTCCGTCCTCTCTCGTCGATCATTCCCACTCATGGCGATCGAAGTGATTCGTGGTCACAGGGGTCGATCGCGATCTCGTCTAGAAAAGCCGAAGTGTCTCTAGATCGGCCTAAGCCATCTCTAAGTTTCTTTGATGATGTTGGAAGGGCTTCCCGAATACCTCTTCTGAAACTCCTTGCTCCCGCTTCGCTTTCCTTTTCTCCATACTAAACTCCTCGGCTTTGCACGCTCGCTCGACGAGAGTCACAAACTCTCGATTTCCAAAATGCCAACATACGACTTTATCTCATCATTCAGTCCATCTTGAGCGTTTACACATCACGACTTTCAAGAAATGCATTCTCGCAGCGTCTGGCTAAGCCTCACGAATTTTCGTTCATAGTCGGTAACCGACATGGAACCTTGTTTAAGTTCGAGAAATTCCTTTCGTTTTGGTCCATAAATCTCGATCGATATACTTTTTCCAAACTCGGTTTGGAAGAACTCCCAAGTTACTTGTTCATGGGCACAACAGAAGTCGAGTACTCCACCAATAGTAGGCGTAATCACGTAGCAAGGAGATGGTACACTTTAGGCATTCATCGGTGTACAAGATAGCTCATCAGTGCGGATCGTGTTGTCCAACCAAAATTGACTTGCTCGGCATCATCACTATCCGTAGCTTTAAATTCAGTAGCCCCATGTTTTGGATTCTATCAACTGGGGCTTATTCGACCTTATTTGGTCAATTCCGGAGGCATTGTAGGTGCGGGGTCAGTGTTTGTTGGGAATGGAGGTTGTGGAGCAGTAGTATTAGTTCGAATGTATTGGTTGAACCAATCATTCATCACGCTATAAAAGGCTTGTCTAGCCTCGTCATTCGGATTACTAGCAACAGGTTGAGAGTCCATGGCGCTGTCCCTTGTGCGGAGCAGCGCCACACTCTCCACATCATCACTATCGCTCGGTTGGGATCGGGATCCATTACTATAAATAAACACAAGTTCAAAGCGTAAATCACCACACTATCATATAATCACATAAAATGGCATGTATAGCTAGACCCCAAACGCATTACGGTAGTCCTAGAATCGACTAAACCGTAGCTCTGATACCAATAAAATTGTAACACCCGAACCCGAGACCGTCACGAGTCGAACGCGAGGTGTTAATGAACTTCAACCCACTTATTGACAATTTTCAGACAAGCTGCCAATCTGAGTACTAGTCGCTCCAAAATTCATAACTTGAGTTTTACAACTCGAAAATCAGTTCCGTAAATTTTTCCTGAAACTAGACTCATATGTCCATCTACATATTTTTTCTAGAATTTTGGTCGAGCCAATTAGTACAGTTTATTAGTTAAAGTCTCGCCTGTTGTAGGGATCGACTACACTGACCTTTGTGCGTTACGAATTGGATATCTCCCTGTACAGGGCTTCAATACTAATGCCGTTTGTTTCTATAGAAACTAGACTCAGAGAGGAATCTACACATATATGGAATGACTCCTAATTATCTCTGGTTAATTTACAATGATTTTCCAAAGTTGGAACAGGGATCCAGAAACCGTTCTGGCCCTATTTCACAAGAACTTTAAAATCTGTTAACTTATAACTCATATGACCATTTCGTTTCTTCCATATGAAAGTAGATTCATCAAGGTACACTTACATAATTTATTTGCTATTTAATACCATTCCTACTATTTTTAGTGATTTTTCACATCCACGTCACTGCTGCTGTCAGCATCTGCCTTTAGTAGGCTTTACCTATTTCATACTTTCCATGATTCAATTGGCCCTTTTACATACATAGCACAAAGCGTGATCATGATTAACCATTCCAATGGCTAATCGTTTCAAAATAATTCCATACCTCATAAGGGTCAACATACAAACGATTATAGTCCTATGCTAAAAACGTATATAAGCCATTTTCGCATGGCTATCCAAGTTTACACAAACCGGAAGGTACATGACCTTCAACAAAGGATGGTCCTATACATGCCATTTCAAAGTTCAACCAAAATTTGTACTAAAATGGGGCTTCGATAGTGTGGATGACTTCGACTTCTTTGATCCCGAATCCGATAGCTAACGAGCGAAACCTATAAAACAGAGAGCCAAAGCAACGGGGTAAGCATTTTAATGCTTAGTAAGTCTCAAGCAATGAAATCAGCTTTGACTAAGGTATTTTATTCACATGGCTAATTAAACCACTTTACTAATTCACATTCCCATACTCATACTTATTTCACATCACCGACCCTTATGTTCATACACAAAAGAACAACTTAGCCCAAGGCCGGTAGCTCGTTTATCAACTTAGCGCATACTTACTTGTAAGAATTCAATTAGTACAAGCACATACAAACATACCTCATTGCTGGAATTTTCACAAGTGTATAAGCTGAAATTTTCACAGCAAGATTGCTCACTTCGAATCACATACTTTCGGATTTAACCGGATATAGCGACTCGACGATTGCCTTGGTCATAACCCGGATTTGGTGACTTGCACAAAGGCCTTGGTCTTAGCCGGATATATCAACTTCACGAATGCCTTGGTCTTAGCCGGATATATCAACTCATACGAATGCCTTGGTCTTAGCCCGGATATATCAACTCATACGAATGCCTTGGTCTTAGCCCGGATATATTTCCAATGTTCACTTACATATATATCAATATTCAAGACACGTCCATAGTTCATTTTCGTTACTAAAGCTCTAACACAAAATATCTATCAACCTTTACTATTTCGGCTCAATGGCCACACAAACAAGGAGCATAATTTTGATATAATTCAAGTAGGGTCATCACTCGAAGACTTACCTTGGATGTTGTCGAGCGATTTCGACGGCTATTCAACTACTTTTCCTTCCCTTTATCGGATTTAGCTCCCTTTGCTCTTGAGCTAATTTACACAAATTTAACTTATTAAAATCTCATCATGATAGCTTATGGCGAATATGACAAGGAGTGTAAATGGTCATATGGCCATCCTTTAGCTCAAATACACAATGGTCATGCACATTTTACATCACAACAAGCAATTCAATACATTCAAACATCAACGTGAAGTTCAAAGTACTTGGCCCTTATATACATTAGGCATCAAAGTTGTATATGTACGAAATCATAAATCGAACTCAACACATTAGTTAATATTCCTCTTAGCGAATTTTCTAAGCCAAGAATAGGCATCAATATGCTTGCCTCAAACCGAATGCATGCACACTAATTACCCCTCATGTGGCCGAATATACACTTAATACCACACAAAAAAAAACAGCATACATTTTACTACTAACACATTACATATCGTAATTCATTGCACATCTCTTATTTACTTCATAATCAACACATCATCACAAGCAAATATACACTTTGAATTAGTATATATGTCATACCAATCCATCATGTGCAAACATATATTCATGTAGGTGCAAGGGCGAATTCTCAAGTGGCTTATATCCAAATATATACACATTTCCAAAGCTTAAATCTTACTTACCATGCAACATGCATGAATTATACTTATGGATATATCATGGCGAATACCACAACACCACACCATTTCAATTTGGTCATGGTGAAACAAAGAACTTAGTATCTCATTCAAAAAATGCTAAAAGAAAATCTAAGAATCTTCAATCCTCCATCACATGTATCACTTTCAAGCTTGTTATTTAACATGCAATGGCATTAACACCACATTCACTTTGGCGAATTTCATTCCCATGACATAACAAGGATTTGAACCATGGGCTAACAAGAACATTAAGCTAGCAACTAAAAACATGCATGAACCTCAAACATACCTTAATCTTGATGCAAGTTTAGCCAACCTCTTCCTAATCCTCTTCCAAACCAAGTATGAAGCAAAACTCCTTCCTTAACCTTAGTATTTTCGGCCAACAAGAGAGTGAAAAGAGATGAACAAAATTTTTTCTTTCTTCCTTTAGGACATTCGCCAAGCTATGGAGGAAGATGGACACTTTTTTTTTTTTTGTTTCTCATCTACTAACATTAATTGTTTATTCCATACCCTTATTTTATTCTTTCCATCATAACCCATTTACCAAACATGTTTCATGACATGATTTTTGCCCATAAATCCTTGTCATGGCCGGCCACTAGCTATGGGGGAAATTTGACATGCAAGTCCATTGTTTTGCATGCATCCTTTAATTAGTCATCACACATTTCCCTCATACTTTCAAAGTTTATTACTAGGTCCTTTCTAGTGAAATTCACATCTATAATTCTAAATCAAAGCATAAAAATATCACACATGAGTTAACACACATTATAGGCAATAAAATAAATATTAAATTATTTTTATGCCTTGGTTTTGTGGTCCCGAAACCACATTTCGACTAGGGTCGTTTTAAGGCTGTCACAATGAAGATTGATTGCCGATTTTAAATAAGTTTAGCATTTATTTTGGATTATTTTTATTATGCTTAAAGTTGTAATAAGGTCGCTCTTTTAATTACTTATATTTTGGGGATTATTAAACTGGCTAGCACTAGGGTTCGTTTTATAAAATCTACTTGTTTTAAAAGATCACGATGACGCATAAAGTTTCCATAAAGTAAATGTTTTCCCAAGAAAATAAATATTTTAAGCAAACGATTTGCAACCTTAATCATTTTCTTAAGCTGGTCATAATCAAACGATTTTCTCAAAATTATACGAGATGTTAGAGTGTGGCAATGGCGGTGTGCATGTCTAGGATTGGATCCAAGAGAGCTTGGTACTTAAGCGGTCCGACGGACTCACCTCCTCTTCTTCCGGTTTCCTACCAGTGCGCGACTTCCATTCACTTTAACTTACTTTTAAAAGTGTCTTTACAACACCAACTCAGCTTTTCCAAACTAAGTGTTTTGAACGCATCAATGTGGCGATCGATCCAATCATAACATCCAAGCCGGGTTTGGGGTGTTACATTTAGTGGTATCGAGCCTAGGTTGCAACAACTCGGTACGTGGATCGGGTCCAAAATCTTTTCAAAAACTTGGGCCTAAGAAGTGTATTTTTGGAAATAGTAAGTTTTTCAAGATGTTCAAGTTTTTCTATTTGTTAAACGGGTTAAATCAATAGTTGTAAAATAAAAGTGTTTACAAATGAAATCTTTTTTCGGTGAACAAAAAACATGGTTTTTAATTTTACATGGATGATAAGGAAGTGGCACTGAATCCCCGGCACCAAGTCCGTAAGTGATCTTTTACGCTTTAAAATTTATATAGAATCTGCATGTAAATAATACGCAGATAGTCTTGAGCCTTAGAGATAGAGCTATTGATGATGTAGTATTAGGACTAAAAGATCAAACCGTAGCTAAATTATGATTGCGCGAAATAACTCAAACTCTATCTGTTCATAAGATATTACGAATAATAAAGTGAAACCAAGTAAACTAATGTCATAAAATTCATAATCGATAAATCGTTATGAGTACAAGGGCTACTCGAGGAAGAGGCCGTGGTCGAGGCCGAGGTAGCACTCAAGTCGGATCTGCGTCATCCGAACACATGCCACCGGGTGGGTACGCCCACCACCGATTAATGAAAATGGGCCGTATAACCGGCCGCAAGGGATGACGCTTTGTCTCGTGCCATGTTGAGGGTTTTGGAAAGGGTGGCCGAGCTAACGTCGGGCCCATGAATAGGGGTCCATTTCAATGACTTCGCCATATGAGTGAGATTTTTAAGGCGATCTGAGTGGCCCCAAATGTGGCCGATCTTGGTTGGAAGCCACAGAGCGAATCATGGATGACTGGACCGCCAGAGAGCGAAGTTGAAAAAGGCGATGTCGTTCTTTGCGGGATGAAACGTGTCGATGGTGGATTATGTGAGAGAAGGTACCCGGTGAGAGGGTAACATGGGAGCTGTTCAAACAGATCTTTAAGGCAAAATATGTTGGAGCTAGCTATGTAGATGCACGCAGAAAGGAGTTCTGAATCGACTCGGAAATAAGACCATTCTTGAATATGAGGCGGAGTTTCTACGATTTAGTCGGTATGCTAATGGCATCGTTTCCACTTGAAAGTCTGGCGCAGCTGACGTTTTGAGGATGGCCTTAGAGATGAGTTAAGGGTGCTCATAGCTCGCAGAGGGAGCGAGATTTCATTGCACTAGTAGAGAAGGCTAAGATAGCCGAGGAAGTGAAGCAAACCGAACGGAGGAATCATGATAAGGATCGAAATGCATTCGGGAGGGATCTTTGGACCAGTGGTCTCAGAATCGAAATGTTAAGAGAGCTAGGATGGAGGAACCGGTTCGAGCAGTTTCGGTGAACATGTAGACCGCAAGCTTATGGAGATTGCGGCGAGAATGCATCAAGGAGAGTCTTTGGAAGCATTCAGGGCTTGTTTTCGTTATGGGTCTAAGGACCATAGGATTAAAGATTGTCCTAGGAGGGCCACCGAGGCTCGGTGGCGAACAAAGGGCCGAGCGACCTGCTCAACTTTGTGAGGGAGGGACCGCCACGCCAAGAGGTCGTGGACAAGGTCAGCGGTGGTAATGGCCGTGGACGTGGGGCACCGGCAGGGTATTGGTAACGCGGATGCTCGTCACCACTTTGGTGTATCTTTGCGTCGTCATGAGGAGGGTGACGCCTTTTGATGTCATAACGGTACATTTTTATCTATGGTGTACCTTATATCGCTCGATTGATGTGGGATCAACCCATTCGTATGTGGCATATAACATTTCGAGGCACCGGGTGTGCACTTCGAGGAGGCTGTATGTGGGTGTGTCGTGATAAGTCCTTTAGGTCATTCGGTTAAGGTAGAGAAACTCTTCAAGGAGGTGCCTCTGGAGATTCAAGACGGGGTTTTCGTGGGGATTTGATGGAGTTACCGTTTGAGGAATTCGATTTGATACTAGGGATGGATTGGTTGACCAAGCATAAGGCAACTTTGGATTGTGCGACTAAGAGGATGGTGTTAAGCGTCAATGATGAAAAGGTTATGATTATTGGAGAATGAAGGATTACTTATCCAATGTAGTATCGGCGTTGAGGGTCGAGAAACCGATGCGCAAGGGATGGGAGGCATATCGGCTTTGGTGAGCCAAGTCGAAATCGAGGATCATTGTGGAGACCATCGAATGTTAGGGAATTAGGGATATTTTTCCTAAGAGCTTCTGGATTACCTCCGAATCGGGAAGTTGAGTTTGGAATCGATTTGTTGCCTGGAACAGCTCCAGTATCTATTGCACCCTATAGGATGGCACCAAGGAGTTGGTGGGCAAGGCTCAAATTCAAGAGCTATTAGATAGAGGCTTCATTAGGCCTAGTGTGTCTCCTTGGGGAGCACCGGTCCTGTTTGTGAAGAAGAAGGATAGGACGATGCGCATGTGCATCGATTATCGCCAGTTGAACAAACTGACGATTAAGAATAAGTATCCACTACCAAGGATTGATGACCTGTTCGATCAACTTAGGGGAGCTTCGGTATTCTCCAAAATCGATCTTCGTTCTGGATACCATCAGCTAAGGGTAAAAGAAGGGGATATTCATAAGACAGCCTTTCGAACTCGTTATGGACATTATGAGTTTGTGGTCATGCCGTTTGGGCTGACGAACGCACCTGTAGCTTTTATGGATCTGATGAATCGAGTATTCCAACCTTACTTGGATCGGTTTGTAGTCGTCTTTATCGACGATATCTTGGTATACTCAAACGAGGCGAAGCATGATGAGCATCTCCGTATTGTACCGCAAGTGTTAAGGAAAAGGAGCTCTATGCGAAATTTAGCAAGTGTGAATTACGGTTGAGGAGGTAACCTTCCTAGGACATGTGGTCTCGCCGAGGGGATTAAGGTGGATCCTCGTAAAATTGAAGCGATTCGGAATGGAAGCCACCTAGGTCGATGATCGGAAATTCGAGTTTCCTAGGGTTGGCGTGTTACTACGAAGGTTTGTGGAGGGTTTCTCGGTGATGGCGGCACCTTGACAAAACTCATAAGGAAAGGAGTACCATTTATGCGGACCGAGAAACAAACAAAAAGCTTTTGAACGGTTGAAAAGGTATTGATGAAGCGCCGTGTTGATTCAACCGTGTGCGGGAAGGACTTCACCAGTATATAGCGATGCGTCGCATGTGGGGTTAGGTTGCGCGATCGATGCAAGAGGGCAAGGTGGTCGCTATGCATCACGGCGCCTTAAGGCTCATGAGGTGAATTACCCTACGCATGATTTGGAGCTAGCAGCGGTGATTTTTGCGTTAAAATTTGGAGACATTACTTATATGGGGAGAAGTGCATCATATACACAGATCATAAGAGCTTAAAGTATTTGTTGACTCAGAAGGAGTTGAACCTTAGGCAACGAAGGTGGGTGGAGTTGCTTAAAGACTACGACTGTTCGATAGAGTACCTCCCAGGAAAGGCTAATGTGGTGGCGGATGCATTGAGTCAAAGGGTTTTTACGGGTTTGAGAGCCTTGTTCGCACGATTAAGTCTATACGATGATGGAAGCTTGTTGGCAGAACTGCAAATAAGGCCTACTTGGACTGAGCAGATTAAGGAAAAACAGTTGAAGGACGATTCATTAGCTCTTTGGTTCCAGCAAATTAAGAGTGGTGAGAACAAAGATTTTGGGTTGAACAGTGAAGGAGTTCTGTGTTTTCGTGGAAGGGTTTGTATTCCAAAGGACCCTGAATTGAGGCAGTTAATTCTAAAAGAGGCTCATGGTGGACTCTGTGCCATGTATCCTGGAGGGAATAAGTTATACCGAGACTTGCGAGAGGTGTACTGGTGGCCGGGATTAAAGCGAGAGGTGACTAAATTTGTGGGGAAATGTCTGACGTGCCAGCAGGTTAAGGCTGAGCACCAACTGCCGTCGGGATTATTACAACTAGTGAAAATTCCACTATGGAAGTGGGAAAGGGTAACAATGGACTTTGTGAGTGGGTTACCTTTGACACCCACCAAGAAAGATTCGGTGTGGGTAGTTGTGGATAGGTTAACAAAATCTGCTCATTTCATACCTGTTCATACCGACTACTCACTACAAAAGCTGGCCAAGTTATACGTGGCGGAGGTAGTGCGACTGCATGGTGTGCCAGTGTCAATAATTTCTGATCGAGACCCTAGGTTCACGTCTAGGTTTTGGCGGAAGTTGCAAGAAGCGTTGGGAACACGATTGGATTTTAGCACCGCTTTTCACCCACGCATGATGGACGATCGAGAAAGGGTTATTCGAGTTCGGAAGATATGTTGAGAGGTTGTATCATTGATTTTCGTGGAAGTTGGGAGGACTACTTACCATTGGCGGAGTTTGCGTACAATAACAGCTATCAAGCAAGTATTCAGATGGCACCATATGAAGCGCTTTATGGGCGAAGATGTCGTGCTGACGACGTGTTGGACGAGTTGGGTGAACGACGAGTGCTTGGACCGGAATTGGTGGCAAACACTCAAAGCAAGGTTAAGCTGATAAAGGGTCGGTTAAAGGAGGCATCCGATAGACAGAAGTCATATGCGGATTTGAAACGCAAAGAGATTGAGTTCGCTGTGGGGGATATGGTTTTCTTGAAGGTTTCCCCTTGGAAGAAAATTTTGAGATTTGGTAAGAAGGGTAAGTTGAGCCCACGGTTTATTGGGCCTTACCGGATTGTTAAGCGGGTTGGACCAAAGTGGCTTATCACTAGAGTTACCACAGAATCGCATCGTATCCACGACGTTTTCCATGTATCCATCTTTGGAGGTATCGATCGACCCAACTCATATCATACCGATTCTTTGAAATTGAGGTACGATCGATTTAACTTTCGAGGAGGAACCTGTGCAAATACTTGATCGTGACGTCAAGATGTTGAGAAGGAAATCAGTTCCACTAGTGAAAGTACTTTGGAGAAACCATGGCAAGGAAGAAGCTACTTGGGAGACTGAGGAGGCGATGCGTCAACAAGTACCTCAACTGTTTCGATAAGGTAAAATTTCGAGGTCGAAATTTCTTTAAGGAGGGTAGAGTTGTAACATCCTGATTTTCGGGTTTATTCGCGATTTTCAATATTTTGTAAAGATTTTTAAAATTTTGTATTTGGATGTGGAATTAGTATTTTGAGTAGGTAAATGGGCTTATAGAAGGCCCATGAGTTGGCCAAAACCCAGTTGAATTTTTGGAATTTTAGACTTAGGAGTTAGGGGTTCTGGCTAAGTGGCCTTAAGTGGAGTGATGGGTAAATTGCATCACAAATGAGCCTTTGGTAAAGTGGCTAAGTGACGCCACTAGGGAGCTATGAAGGTGGCTCGTAAGTGTTGGGGGAAGACCTGGGTTCGATTCCCTTTGTTGGCAAATAGATGCATTTATTTTTTAGTGCGGGAGGGTAAGTGTTAGAGTTCGGTGGATTCGCTAGAGGAGAGTTGGATCGGTTTAAATGCTTGGATTAAGGAGTGATAAGGGGAGAGATTTAAGGGATTGGGATGAGGCTAGGAGTTAGCCGAATGGGGGGAATTGAAGAGGGAAAATCGACAGGGGGATTATGAGGGTAGTATTTCGGCACTTAGGGTATTGTTGGTGCCGTTTTCTTCTACTTTTACACCTTAGGATTGTTCTTTTCTCTCTTTTCCTCTCTCTAGAAACTACCACCTCCCTATTCTTCTTCTTCTATTTTTCTTCTTCAAACTATTCATCATACCTACTATTCATCAACACTTTTGCTGAATCCATAAAAGCCGAAATGCCGAAATTCCGGTATTTCATGGTCATGTGGGTATGCGAATGCTCTCAAGTCATAGAATAATTGTTAGATCCGCACCGCAAGGTGGTAAGCACGTTCGCGTGACGTTTTAGCGTATTTGGAAAAAGGGGCTCGATGGGCCAAAATCGGGCCCAATGGGCTTACGGACCAATATGGGTAAGAGATGGGCAAATTAGCCTCATTAGGTAGATGGTGGAATCAAATTGCATAAAACCGATAAAATTATGAATTAGCTTGTGCGAGAGCGTAGATCACGAAATTACCCTAAAGAGCAAAATTACCGATATACCCCTAGGGTTTTAAATTGGTGAATCGCTTGATTGATTACTACGTATTTTGCATGATATGCATTTATTAATATCATTGCATGGGATTGGGGTATTAATGGAGGAAGTACTGAAAGTGGTTCATCCACGATCGGAGGCTTTGCCTCAATCGGTGAATTTGAGTGGCGTTCTTTGCAACTGTGTGTGTGTAGGGTGGGTGGGTTGAGATATTCCCCACATGGTGTGTAGGGTTGGTGCAGGCGAGTGTAGCGGTTGGTGGGTTGAGTAGTCTCCCGGATGGGCTTGCATTCATTATTACTGTTGTTACTCATGCTATTGAATCGGGCCTATGGGCCACCTTGTTATGTAAAAGGGCTAAGGCCTTGCTATCAGATTCGAAAAGGGCTTGACCTCTCGTGTCTTGTTATCTGAATAGGGCTTAGGCCCAATGGGCTCGAGTGAATTGGGCTTTGGATGGGTTTCAGATACACCGAGTTTTCCCAAACTCACCCCCTTCCTCTTCCATCCTTGCAGGTGAGCCCTAGAATTGGTGGACTTGGAGCTGGGCGGGATTCAGAGTGGCCATGAAGATTGATTGCCGATTTTAAATAAGTTTAGCATTTATTTTGGATTATTTTTATTATGCTTAAAGTTGTAATAAGGTCGCTCTTTTTAATTACTTATATTTTGGGGATTATTAAACTGGCTAGCACTAGGGTTCGTTTTATAAAATCTACTTGTTTTTAAAAAGATCACGATGACGCGCAAAGTTTCCGCAAAGTAAATGTTTTCCCAAGAAAAATAAATATTTTAAGCAAACGATTTGCAACCTTAATCATTTTCTTAAGCTGGTCATAATCAAACGATTTTCTCAAAATTATACGAGATGTTAGAGTGTGGCAATGGCGGTGTGCATGTCTAGGATTGGATCCGAAGAGAGCTTGGTACTTAAGCAGTCCGACGGACTCACCTCCTCTTCTTCCTGGTTTCCTACCTGGTGCGCAGCTTCCATTCACTTTAACTTACTTTTAAAAGTGTCTTTTACAACACCAACTCAGCTTTTCCAAACTAAGTGTTTTGAACGCATCAATGTGGCGCATCAGATCCGGTCATAACATCCAGGCCGGGTTTGGGGTGTTACACACACCTTCCTTCTATGGCCACCAGTAAAAATAATCTCCATTTGCACAAGCAGGGATTCGAACCTCAAACCACTGGCACACTCCACACACCACTATCCACTAGACTAGCAGGCCTATTCTATCTTTTTTTCCAAAATAAACTTATAACCCTACTGGCCAAAGATAGGGGTTTTATCCAGAGCACGCAACCACTAAGCCAAACATACTTTCACGTCACAAACACACAAAAATAATTTTATCATGGATTTAGGGATTTGGGGTGTTACAACTGTCTTTAGTGTCGCGATAGAGCCAAAAAATGTCGCGACACACCCCTGCAACTACCTTAAGTATGAGTATACTGCCTTCGATGTCGTGAACAGGCACAAGAGTGTTGCCACATCGACCTTATACGGGAGACATTTATGAGCCAAGGGCATTTCGGTCTGTACAATCAAATATTTAACACAAGAACATTAGCTAACCTAAGGTTGAGGTCGACAACAACCATAACTTTATAAATAGGCTCATTTAGCACTTATTAGGGATAGCTTTTTATACTCTCAGTTTTTTCCTATAATTTAGTTTTTAGCTTTTAATTTCTTTTTCTTTCTTTTAGGGTTTAGATTTTTTTTCTATTTTTTTCACTTGTGTTCTTCAGAGAACTTGATTTGTAGACGCAATCAAACATTTGACGATTTTTGTACTTCATAAATTGAGTACAATCAGGATTCTCTAAACTTTATTCTTGATTTATTTTTCCTGCATATCTTTATCATCAAGTTTATTATGTTTATGGATTCCATGAGGAACTAATCCTCTTATGGAGGATTAGTGAGTGGAGGCATGATTGATTAATTGCCATGTAGGGTTTTCTTAGTGGATCAGCTATTCGGGAGAAGAAGAACTTAAACCTTAGGCTTGAAAACCCGAGAAAGTCATTTAGGTGGGAGCTAACCTAAAATTGGTATGGCCTATCTGTGAACACCTTAGCCCTGAACCAATCTGGACTGTGAGGTCGAAAGATAAGTAGTTCTTGCTTACTTGTTAGTTTAGTGGAAGATCGGGAGATCTTGCTAGGGTAATGACTAGTTGATTGAATAGAAACCTGAAATAGGAATGTACGATCCTTGGAATACTTACCTACCTTGTTGTAAAACTATATTACAACCTGACCCATATACTTTTGGACATCACCTCAAATCTATATCTTTAGGTTGTAGTATTCACACTCTGAATGTTAGTAAATTTGAAGGTGGTCAATACCCAACACATCAACTTTTGGTTCCTTCTCTATTTGATCTTAGGCTTTTACTTACATCAAAGTATGCGAGTCATGCATACATAGTTTGTCATCCACTTATTATTTACGTATGTCGCACTATGAACGTCACAAGTGAATAAATCCATAAACGGATTTAGGATTTATTTTTCTTGGGTCCAGTCTGATGTATTGTCACTCTAATCAGTCATATATATGTTTCTATCTTCTAAGAGCCATCCACTCAGACACCCAACCTAAAACATCTCCCCAATTGGACTTGATAGATGGCATATTAGTCTTTCAATCAATTTGCCCATTCCTGATTAAACTTGCAACAACTCTAACCCGTATCGTCGTCAAAATAGGGTTTCAAAGCATTACCAAAACATCGAGAGCATTTTCAGATAATTCATATAAATTACTATTCATTAACCAAGATTTATATAGCATCCCTTTAATGGACCCTCAAGGTCCAGTACGAGCATTAGAATCAAGTCAAGACTTAATGGGGACCTCTAGGAATTTTTCACAAAATTACAAAATTATTCCAAGGTGTAGGGCTCACACACCCGTGTGGTCCAAGGGATACGCTCGTATTGGAGGCCGTGTTCGACCCCCGTGTAACTTTCTGACTTGTGCACACGGCCATGCCACACGCCCGTGTGCTAGGCTGTGTGGTCAAATAATTCAATTCAAAATTAGGTGCAAGTTTCACACGACCAAGACACACGCCCGTGTTCTAGGCCGTGTAGCGCACACAGCTGAGACATACACCCATGGCTTTACCCGTGTGGTCAATTCTGAGCATTCTGTTTCTTATTTTTAAGTTGCAGGGGACACATTGCAGGATCACACGCTCATGTACCAGGCCGTATGTCACACATGGTTTAGACACATGCCAGTATATCTGCCTATGTGGACAAAATAAAGTCATTTCTAGCTTCATTTGTAACAGCCCATTTTTCAGTGAAATTGGAACAGAGGTTTCGTGATCACAAATCTAATCTGAAAATAAGGTTTATTTTTATTTCATTATATGGTACGTATTAAATAGGCATGTCTTGTGAAAATGTTGATACAAAAATTTTATCAATTAAGTGTTTAATTACGAGAAAGACTAAATCCCATAAAATGTAAAAGTTAAATCCTGGTAGCTATAAGGATCAAATAGCTATGGAATTCAAAACTAGAGGTCCTTATATGGGAATTAGACCATTAAGAAAAGTATGTAGATTTTTCTTGGTGACTCATCCATGGAAATATAAAAAAAAGGCAAGGACTAAATTGGAAATAAAAAAATACTTAATTAATTAAAAGATGAAAAGAAAATATATCATCTTATTTTCATCATCTTCAACCTAAAAACACATGGAAACCCTAGGAGAGAGAGAAGAAACTTTCAAGGCCTAATTGGGTAAGTTTCGTTGTCCCATTTTTAGTAATTTTGATATTTTTAAAGTCAGGATAGTCCAATCTCTCTATTTGAGGGATTAATTTGAGAAGTTATCAAAAATTAGAAATTTATGGTAGAAAATGAAAGATTATTGATAGATAAACAACTTTTACAAAGTGATTTTTGATGAAAACATAATTTAGGGACTAAAATGAAAAGTTGTAAAATTTGATGAAATATTTTAAAATTTTATGAATACATGTGCTGTAAAATTTGTAATGGGGCTTTGGTTAGGCATGGAATAGGAAGTAATTTGCACAAGTTTCATTTTCCAAGCCTAAGTACAAATTTACTATTTATGGAAAAGTTAGGGCAAAATGGTAGTTTTACCTAGGACGTAAATTTAGTCCATTTAAATATGAAATGTGTAAAATTGATGGTTAAATTCATTTATATAGATCCAGACAACACTGATTCAAGGTTAGATTGAGGAAAAAAAAGGTTCCGGATTAGTAGACTTTTTACGCAAACAAGTATTGAGGTAAGTTCATATAACTTAACCGAACTTGTAAATATGTTTAATTGAAAGTTGTGTTTGTATGAAATGTGCTCGAGAGGACTTATATCATGATTACCCGTTCAGATTAAATCCTTTCTGTAATGAGGTCAATAGGATTACACGTCCGAGTTAAACCTCGTTAGCAACAAATGCAGGACCTCATTCATTTCGGGAAACCACATATCCATCGATTTTTCATTTTATTCAACTGGGATTTAAACATTTTTCCCAAGCATCATCGGCATGTGATTATTTCATACATCTACAACATTCTTGTAATTCAAATAAACACATTCCACATTCATTTCAAGCATATAAGTAACATTCTCATCGTTTATCTTTTATCATCTATCAGGCATTATTATTTATTTTAAATATTTTTATTTACTGGGCTTGATCATATATGTAATCCTTTCACATGTTTATGACATTTATACAATTTACATAAACACAATAAATGCAAGCATGTAAATAAACACAATTTAGTTACATGAACTTACCTCGACAAAGGTTCGTGCACAAACATCTACTAATCCGACATTTTCCTCGTTCTAGCACCGAATTTGGTCTATCCGAATCTATACGAGTAAATTTAACATCAAATTCACACATCTCATATACATTTGGACTCAAATTACATCCTAGGCAAAATTGCCATTTTGCCCCTAACTTTTCTGTAAATTCTTATTTCGTCCATAGGCTCGGAAAATAAGATTTGTGAAATTTATTCCCTATTCCAATCCTAACCAAAATTTATATACTACATTTACAGCACATACATTTCACAAATTTCAAAATTTTCCATGGGTTTTATCAGTTTTTTTCATTTTAGTCCCTAAATCAAGTTTCCATCAAAAATTACTTTGTAAAAGTTGTTTATCTATCAACAACCTTTCATTTTCTACCATAAATTTCATATTTCCAGCATATTCATCCATTAACCAAATTTCATACTTTGATAACTTTTCAAATTAATCCCCCAAATAGATAGATTAGACTATCTCGGTTTCAAAAATATAAAAATTACTAAAAACGGGGCTTGATTACTTACCCAAATAAGCTTGATAAGTCTTCTTCCTCTCTCCTAGGGCTTCCATAGAAATATTTGGGAAGATGATATGAAATTGTTTTCTTTTCAATTTAATTAAATTGTCATTTAATAACTTTTCACCTTTTCATTTTAGTCCTTAGCCTTTTTTTATTTTTCCATGGATAAGTCATACCAAAATATCTACATATTTTCTTTAATGGTCTAATTACCATATAAGGACCTTAATTTTTGAATTCCATAGTTATTTGATCCTTCTATCTACTAGAATCCAACTTTTACATTTTATGCAATTTGGCCCTTTCCGTAATTAAACACATAATCAGTAAAATTTTCTTGTCAAAATTTTCACATAACATTTCTAATATAATACAGATCATATAATAAAATAGAAATAAATTTTATTTTTGGCTCTGATTTGTGGTCTCGAAACCATTATTTCAATTTCATCAAAATTGGGTTGTTACAACTCTCCCCCCTTAAGGCATTTTTGTCCTCGAAAATTTTATCAGTAAAGAGATTTAGACATTACTTTCTCATGTTTCCATCTGGTTCCCACATAGCTTTCTCTATATCGTATCATTGTCAAAGAACTTTCACTAAAGCTACCTTTAAAATTTTCATTTCTTTCACTTCACATGCCAGAATTTCAATCAGTCTCTCATTGTAAGCCTGTCAAGCTGAGTTTCAATCTCTATCGAAGAAATAATAGACGATGGGTGTAACACCCCTCACCCGTATTCAACATTGAAATAGGGTTGAGGAGCATTATTGGACTTACAACACATTTAAACATTCAATTCTCATAAAAATTCACATTTCATGCAAATTAATCAAACTCAAGCATAGTGTCCATATAACGAGCCTTCGAGGCCTCAAATATACATTGGGAGTGGTTCGGGACTAAACTGATAACTTAAAAAACTTTCACGAAACTTTGAAAATTTTTCTTAAAACAAGGGACGTACGCCCATGTGGCCAAGCCGTGTGTCTCAAACGGCCACCAGACACGCTTGTGTCATAGGCCATCTGGATATTCAAAATGGGTGCACATGGTCGTGTCCTAGCCTATGTCCAACCCTATTTAACTCTCTGACTTAGGTCACACGGCCAGCACACATGCCCATGTGGCCAGCCTGTATGCCCTAAAAATGGCCATACACGCCCCTGTGCCAGGCCGTGTACTATGCCTTGCCAAACCTATAAGGTATACTGACTTATGCCACACGGCCAAGTCACACGCCCGTGTGTGAGGCCGTGTAGATCATACAAACTTGGTTTTAATTTCAACACCAGGGGACAAATGGCCATGTACTTGACTGTGTGTCATAAGTCAGTATATCCTGCAGGTTTAGCATGGCCAAGCACATGGGCTTGTATGGCCATCTTTAGGGTACACGGGCGTGTGTGTTGCCTGTGTGACCCAAGTTAGAGAGTTACACGGGGTTGGACACTGGCTAGGACACGACCATGCGCACCCATTTTGAATGTCTATATGGCCTGTGACACGGGCGTGTCTGGTGGCCGGGTGAGACACACGGCTTAGGCATATGGGTGTGTGTCCCCTGTTTTGAGAAAAATTTTCAAAGTTTCGTAAATGTTTCTTAAGTTATCAATTTGGTCCCGAACCACTCCCAATATATGTTTAAGCCCTCAAAGGATTGTTATAGGGACATTATGCTTGAGTTTGATTAATGTTTGCATGAAATGTAAATTTATATGAGATTTGAATGTTTAAATCTGTTGTAAGTCCGGTAATGCTCCGTAATCCTATTCTAGTGTTGAATACGAGTTAGGGTGTTATATTTATTGGTATCACAGCTACGGTTTAGTCGATTCTAGGACTAACGTAGCATATGTGAGAGTCTAGCTATACATGCCATATATAAACTGTGATAATGTGATGACTCCTGACATTTTAAAATGTATTTTCATATAGTAAATGGATCCCAATCGAGCTATAGCTGATGAGGTTGAAAGTAATGCACCCACTCTCACTCAAGGGATAGCGCCATTTGATTCTAAACCTGTTTCGGGTAGCCAGGGAGGAGAGGCTAAAGAAGCCTTCTTCCAAATGATAAACGAATGGTTCATTCAGTATATCCGAACAAACCCAGCTGTTCAACAACCTCCACCCCCTCCTAATCCCCAACCGGTTCCCGTAACTCCTCAAGGTGTCGAGCTTTTAAGATTGAATAAGTCTCCAGTTGACAAGATCCATAAACACAGGGCTGAAGAGTTTAGAGCTAATGTTGATGACGATCCTAAGAGAGTCGAAATTTTGCTAGAGAATATGATTTGAGTGTTTGACGAACTTTCTTCCACCCTGGCTGAATGTTTAAAATGTGTTATATCACTATTGAGGGACACCAGATATCAGTGGTGGAATACGCTAGTATCAGTGGTACCAATAGAGAGAGTCACCTAGGAGTTCTTTCAGACTGAATTCCAGAAGAAATACATAAGTCAACAGTTTTTGGATCAAAAGCACAAACATTTTTTAGAATTGAAACAGGGTCACATGACTGTAACCGAGTACGAGAGAGAATTTTTGCGATTGAGTAAATATGCTCGAGAGTATGATTCTACCAAAGAGATCATGTGCAAGCAGTTTGTCGATGGGATGAATGAAGATATTAAACTTTTGGTCGGGATTCTAAATTTGAAAGAATTTATTGTATTGGTTGATCGGGCTTGTAAAGCCAAAGATTTTAGCTGAGAAAAAAGGAAAGTTGATTCAGAGGCTAGAGATTCAAAGAAAAGACTGATGAAAACCTTATCATTTTTCATCAAAGAAATCTCGAGATTAGTATAGTCATTCAAATGCATTTGTGGGATATCATAATAGAGATCGTGGAAATCAATATGTGAGTTCTAAAGCTCAAGCAACTTTCATCTCAAGCACTGGCAATGTAAGAAACAACAAACCTAATTGTCAACAGTGAGAGAGATGTCATTTTGGAGAGTGCTGGAATAAGAGTGTCAAAGCTTGTTTCAAATGTGGCTCACCAGATCACTTTATTCAAGATTGCCCAGAGTTCTCTGAGAAAGATAAATTTCATAATGCAAGATCGTTATGACTGCAAGAGGGAGACTACCGAGAAATATAGGGAATATGTCCAATGGTGGAGGTGTAACTAGGGATTCAGCTGTGAGATCCAAAGCTAGAGCACCAGCCAGAGCTTACGCTATTCGCGCTTGTGAAGAAGTATTGTCGCCAGATGTTATCACCGGTTCATTTTCTCTTCACGACACTAATGTGATTACTTTGATTGATCTTGGATCGACACATTCATATGTTTGTGAGAATTTAGTGCTTAGTAAGAAATTACCTAATGAATTTACTGAATTTGTGATTAAAGTATCGAACCCCTTAGGCAAGTATGTTCTAGTTGATAAAGTTTGCAAGAACTGTCCTTTAATGACTCGGAGTTACTATTTTTCGACTGATTTGATGCTTTTACCATTTGATGAGTTCGATGTAATTATGGGTATGGATTGGTTGACTTTACATGATGCCATTGTAAACTGTAGAAGAAATATTATAGAATTGAAATGTTAGAATAATGAAATTCTTTAGATTGAATCTGATGAGTTGAGTGGATTACCTATAATGATTTCGTCGATGTCGGCTCAGATATATGTGAGAAAGGTTGTAATGCATAACTAGCATATGTTTTAGATACCAAAGTGTTAGAAAAGAAGATTGAATTGGTGCCTATAGTTTATGAATACCTGGATGTATTTCCAGAAGAATTGTCTGGGTTGCCACCGGTCAGATAGGTTGAGTTTGCTATTGAATTGGTACCAAGAACATCTCTGATATCTATAGCTCCGTACAGAATGGTTCCAACCAAATTGAAAGATTTGAAAGCTCAGTTACAAGAGCTAGCATATAGAGGTCTTACACGACCGAGTTTTTTGCCCTAGGGTACTCCAGTATTGTTTGGAAAGAAGAAAGACAGGTTAATGAGAATGTGTATCGACTATGGACAACTCAACAAGGTTACAATAAAGAACAAGTTTCCGTTGCCGAGAATAGATGATTTGTTTGATCAGTTGAAAGGAGCAACAATGTTTTCAGAGATTGATTTGAGATCTGGTTATTATCAATTGCGAGTTAAAGAATTAGATGTGCCAAAAACTACATTTAGAACGAGGTATGGACATTATGAATTTCTTATTATGCCTTTTGGACTGAGTAATGCTCCTTCAGTCTTTATGGATTTGATGAGCCGAATATTTAGACTATATGTAGATAGATTTGTTGTTGTGTTCATTGACGACATTCTGATCTATTCACGAGATGAGTTTGAGCATGCCGAGCATTTGAGGATTGTGTTGCAAACCTTGAGAGATAAGCAACTGTATGCTAAATTCAGTAAATGTGAGTTTTGGCTTAGAGAAGTTGAATTTTTGGGGCACATTGTTTCAACGGAAGGTATTAGAGTTTATCTGAGCAAGATTTCAACAGTTGTTGACTAAAAACCACCGAGAAATGTATCTGAGCAAGAACTATTTGACGCATGATTTAGAGTTGGTCGCTATTGTTTTCGCATTGAAAATTTGACGATGTCATCTATACGGCAAGAAATGCCACATCTTTATAGATCACAAGAGTTTGAAGTATTTAAAGACTCAGAAAGATTTAAATTTGTGACAACGAAGATGGCTTGAGTTGTTAAAAGATTATGAGTTAGTGATTGACTACCATCTGAGAAAAGTAAATATAGTTGCAGATGCTTTGAGTAGAAAATCTCTGTTTACTTTGAAAGCTATGAATACAAGACTGACTTTGTCTGATGATGGTTTGATTCTAGCAGATTTGAAAGCTAAACCGATTTTTCTACAGCAAATTTGTGCAGCTTAAAAGTGTGATACTAAGTTGCAAGCTAAAAGAAGGCATTGTGAGTTCAATAGTGATTCAGATTATCAAATCGGAGTCGATGATTGTTTAATGTTCTGAAATAGAATTTGCGTACCAAAAAATTCTGAACTTATTTAGAAAATTTTGCATGAAGCACATAGTGGTTGTCTATCTGTTCACCCGAGGAGTACCAAAATGTATAATGATTAAAAACAATTGTATTGGTGGTCAGGTATGAAATGAGACATTTCAGAATGTGTATCGAGATGTTTAATGTGTCAGCAAGTCAAAGCTGAACATCAAGTGCCTTCGGGATTGCTACAACCTGTGATGATACCAAAATGGAAATGGGATAGAGTTATGAAGGATTTTGTATTAGGATTACCCTTGTCTCCGAAGAAGAAAGATGCTATTTGGGTTGTCGTTAATTGACTGACAAAATCTACACATTTCATTTTGATACGTACAGATTATTCACTTGACAAATTGGCTGAGTTGTACATTTCTGAGATCGTTAGATTGCACAGGGTGCTAGTTTTGATTATTTCAGATAGAGATCCAAGGTTTACATCTCGGTTTTGGAAGAAACTACAAGAAGCTCTTGGCACGAGGTTGAATTTTAGTACAGCATTTCATCCGCAAACCGATGGCCAGTCTGAGAAAGTAATTCAAATTCTCAAAGAAATGTTTTGTTGTTGTGTGTTGGAAATTAAAGGAAATTGGGAGAATTTTTTATTGTTGGTTGAATTTACGTTTAACAACAATATCAATTGAGGATAAAAATGACACTGTACGAAGCTTTTTATGGATGCAAATGTAGAACTGTAACACCCCTAACCTATATCTGTCACCGGAACAAAGTTACGGAGCGTTACCGGAACATTCAGAACCATTTACAAATAACTTTTATAAATTACTATTCATTTACTGATATCATTTATAACATCCTTTGATTGGGCCCTCAAGGCCCAAGCATTAGAATCGAGTCGGGATTTAATTGGAAACTCAAAGAACTTTTCGTGACATTTCAAATATTTTCCAAGGTGCAGGGCTCACACGCCCGTGTGGTCCAAGGGACACGCCCGTGTGACCCTGGGACGCGCCCGTGCTGTAGGCTGTGTTTAACCCCGTGTAACTCTCTAACGTGTGAACACAGTCATGCCACACGCTCGTGTGCTAGGCCGTGTGGTTAAATTATTCAATTTGAAATTAGGTGCAGGTTTCACACGGCCAAGACACACACCCGTGTTCTAGGCCGTGTAGCACACACAGCTGAGACGCACACCTGTGTCTCTGCCCTTGTGCTCAATTCTAAGCATTCTGTTTCTCAAAATTAAGGTGCAGGGGACACATGGCCTAATACATGCCCATGTACCTGGCCGTGTGTCACACGCGGTCTAGACACATGCCTATGTTTCTGCTCGTGTGGATAAAAAATGAAGCCATTTCTAGCTTCATTTCTCACCCAAATTCACACTAATGACCTGCACTTAAACTCAGATCCATAAACCAACCAATTCAAGTATTCAAATTTAGCAAATTTCATCATTCATCATGGCATATCATTTCATGCATACATGTCTACAATCTTACCTTAGTTCAATCCATGTATTAAACATGATTTGATCAACTATTTAATATTTATATATCTACCATAGTTTGACATTACAAGTATATTTAAACAAACCATTACTAGTCATTCCTATGGTTAGATTACAAGCATCATTTATATTTACATGCCAATATGGCCAATATAACCTATACATGCCGTTACAACCTAATTGATTTACCATAGTGTACTGACATGAGCCGATGGATAGTGTGAGTGATCTCCGCCGAGCTTCCAATCCAATGAGCTTCTGATTTACTCTAAAACAAGGAAATAAAACTAAGTAAGCATAAAATGCTTAGTAAGTTTGTATAACATGGTACTTCACTTACCATTCATTCTATTTTGAGGTAACTATGTAAGACATTTTCAACCAATTTGACCACAAGCCCTACATACATCCTCATTACCCTTATAAGTCATGTATTTCGTAAAGACCTCAAAACATATATAGGCTCAACAACAATAAAGTTTCCAATCTCATATGTTTTCCACAACATGTATTCATTCAATATGCATAATTCATCTCTTTATTACAAGTATAATTTCATACTAGTTTATTTTGAGTTTAAATCATTCCATATCAGAATTTTACTCAGATTACTCGGAATATCAAGGTCACGATTAGTACACTCAAGATGTATAAGTCTATAATCGAGAATGAACATATATTCATCAAATAAAGTCCATGTACAAATATCATCATCTCATGTTTTCATATATCATTCGTCATGTATCATCATTTTCTTGTATATCGAACAGATACGTGTTGTAACTCATTTTATCATTCATATCTTCTCATGTCTAGAATTGTCACCCGTTGAATTTATCTAAAATATTAATGGACAGTACACTCGTGGTATACAAATCGGGGTTCATCAATTCATGTCCAGTGGTACCCATAAGGTACTATATCAGAGAGTACACTCTCGAGTCATGCATGTATATGACAAGATTACCAGTCCAGGCTAAATCCTTTTTATGTCATATGCTCTAAGGAGCTTGATCTAGATTACCTGTCTGAACTAAATCCAATCCATAACATTTCTTGGAAAGACTTATATCAAGATTACCGGTCCGAGCTAAATCCTTTCTGTAATAAAGTCAATAGGATTACTCATCTGAGTTAAATCCTGTTAGCAACAAATACATGACCTAATTCATTTCGGGAAATCACATACCCATCGATTTTCCATTTTATTCAACCAGGATTTAAACATTTTTCTCAAGCATTATCGGCATGTGATTATTTCATACATCCACAACATTCATGTAATTCACATAAACACATTCTACATTCATTTCAAGCATATAAGTAACATTCTCATCGTTTATCCTTTATCATCTATCGGGCATTATCATTTAATTTAAACATTTTTATTTTTCAGGCTTGATTGGATATGTAATCATTTCACATATTTATGACAATTATACAATTTACATAAACACAATCAATGCAAGCACGTAAATAAACACAATCTAGTTACACGAACTTACCTCGACAAAGGTTCGTGTACAAATATTTCCTAATCCGACATTTCCTCGTTCTACCTCCGAATTTGTCTATCTGGATCTATACAAGTAAATTTAACATCAATTTACCATATTTCACATTCAAGTAGACTTAATTTTCATCCTAGGCAAAATTACCATTTTGCCCTTAACTTTTCCATAAATTCCCATTTTGTCCCTGGGCTCTGAAAATTAAACTTGTGCAAATTACTCCCTATTCCAAGCCTAACCAAAGCCCCATTACAAATTTTACAGAACATGTATTCATAAAATTTTAGAATTTTTCATCAAATTTTACAAATTTTCATTTTAGTCCCTAAATCATGTTTTCATCAAAAATCACTTTGTAAAAGTTATTTATCTATCAATAATCATTCATTTTCTACCATAAATTTGTAATTTCCAGCATATACATCCATGACCCATTTTTCATACCTTGATAACTTTTCAAATTAATCCCTCAAATAGATAGATTAAATTTTTCGGGTTTTAAAAATATAAAAATTATTAAAAACGAGGCTTGAATACTTACCCAAATAAGCTTGATAAGTCTTCTTCCTCTCTCCTAGGGTTTCCATGGAAATATTTGAGGAAGATGATATGAAACTATTTTCTTTTTCATTTACTTAATTTGTCATTTAATAACTTTTCATCTTTCCAATTTAATCCTTAGCCTTTTTTATTTTTACATGGATGAGTCATACCAAAATATATACACACTCTCTTTAATGGTAATAATTACAATATAAGCACCTTCATTTTTGAATACCGTAGCTATTTAATCCTTATACCTACTAGAATTCAACTTTCACATTTTATACAATTTAGTCCTTCTCGTAATTAAGCACATAATCGGTAAAATTTTCTTATCAAAATTTTTACATGACATTTCTATCATAATACGAACCATATAATAAAATAAAAATAAATTTTATTTTTCGGCTCAAATTTGTGGTCCCGAGACCACTATTCCGATTTCACTAAAATTGGGCTGTTACAAGAACTCCATTGTACTGGACTGAACTTAGTGAGTAAAAGATTCAAAGGGTTGATTTGATTCGAGAGACTGAAGAGAAAGTGAAAGTAATTCGCAATAGTCTAAAAGCAGCTTCAAATCGACAGAAATCGTACGCGGATTTGAAACGAAAAGACATTGAATTTCAGATCGGTGGTAAAATATTTCTAAAAGTATCTCCGTTGAAGAAAATATTAAGATTTGGTCACAAAGGTAAATTGAGTCCATGCCTCATCGGACTGTATGAGATCGTTAAAAGAATAGGTCCAGTGGCATACTAATTATATTTACCGACTGAGTTAGAAAAGATCCACAATGTATTTCATGTGTTGATGTTGCGTCGAAATAGATTAGATCCTTCACATGTAATTTCTCCAGTGAAGATTGAAATTCAACCCAATATGACATACAACGAAGAACCAATCAGAATTCTAACTAAAGAGATTAAAGAGTTGAGAAATAAACAAATAGCTTGGGTGAAGGTTTTGTGGCAACGACATGGCATCGAGGAAGCCACGTGGGAGCCCAAGGAAGCTATGAGAAAATAGTGCCCTAACCTATTCACTGGTAAGATTTTCGAGGACGAAAATCCCTAAAGGGGGAGAGTTGTAATAGCCCGTTTTGAGTCAAATCAGAATAGTGGTTTCGTGACCACAAATCGAAAGTCAAAATATTTATTTTACTATTATTTTAATTTTTTTAGCATGATAAAATGATTATGTGAAAGTTTCGTTCAGAAATTTTACTGTTTGAGTGGTTAACTTGATAAAAAGGACTAAACAGCGTAAGTGTAAAATTTGAGTTCTAATAGCTAAGGGTGTTTAATAGCTATAGAACCTTAAAATTAAGGTCCTTAAGTGATAATTAACCCATTAGTGAGTTAATGGATGATAATGGTTTGGCATGTAATGAAATAAAAAATATTCATTAAGGTTATAATTGTAATTTGGTAATTAAACTTAAAATAAATAAAACCAAAATAAAAGTTATCATCTTTTATGGCTTTTTCAACCGAAAATTGAGAAAAGAAATTGTTCATGGAAGCTATTAGGGTTCGGCAACTTCAAGCTTAAATTGGTAAGTGTTTTTGACCCAGTTTTTAATGATTTCTATGTTTTTCAGATCGTTGCAACTAGGTCTGGCTAGCCCAGAGGCTATTTTGAAAAACTATTAAAGATTTAAAAAGTTTCCATTGATAAATAAGAATGTATTTTGATGTTTGATTATAGATTTTGAATGCTTGTTGATAGATATACAAGTTTTGTTAAGTGATTTTTTAGTGAAATTGCAAAATAGGGATTAAATTGAGAAATGTTGAAATTTTGTGGTTAAAATGTGAAATAAATGAAAAATATGGACTGCTAGGGGTATAATAGTAATTCAAATAGCATGGTTTTATTATGAATTTCATTAATTTGTGATTTTATGAAACAATGACTAAATTGTGAAAAATGTGAAATATTAGGGGCAAAAGCGTAAATGTGTTTTAAAGTGTGTTTTGGGCTAAATTGAATAGAGGGATAATTAAATGAGCTGAATTTGATATTATAGATCAAGAAAAATGGAATTTGGAATTTATCGGGGAAAAGATAAAGTACTCGATTAATCGACACTTTCATCGGTTTTGAACCAAAGTAAGTTCGTATGTGATAAATTTCAATACAAATGTATTTCATATACTTTAATATTGCATAAATTGTGAATACGAGACTGTGTATATGAACGATAGTGATTTGACAAGGATTCGACATTCAAAATCTTGTTTGAACCTTAGAAATAGTTTAGGATGCTAGTGGCATGTCATGAGGGAATACATTGAGTTGGCTTCGAGCCATGATATAGCACTTCGGGTGCGAGTTATACTAATTTGGCTTCGGGTCATGCATATCAGCTGATTTGGCTTTGGGCCATGATATCAGTACTTTGGAGATAAGTTACCTTGATTTGGCTTCGAGCCATGGTATAAGTACTTATCGTGTGAAAACCTTGAGTATATGACTTCTATTCCAAATGGTTCAACAGGTAAAAGAAAGACGAGAATATGTATGAGATTGGTACAAGATGGTACAGGTATGTGCATAAACTATATTAACTTTGAATTGAAGAAATGCTGAAGAAAGTATATAGTTTTGTCAATGAGTAACTGAGAGGTTTGTTACTTGATGTGAATTCTTATACTTATGATCAATTGTTGAATTATATGTTTGTGATTATATCGAATTTATGTCATACGAGCTTGCTAAGCTTTATAGCTTACATCGTTTATTTTCTATGTTTTATAGTGAATACAAAGCTAACTCAAATTCGGGGATCGTCGGAGATCGCTTCACACTATCCACCTATCACTTGGTACCTATGAACTTTGGTATTTTAAGTGTATGGCATGTAATCATTTTGGTTATGTTTTGGTAATGATTTTGGCCATTTGAATTGGCTTGTAAATGTATATGTTTTGATTTGTATATATATAGTCATGTGAGTTGGCTTAGGATGGTGAATTTGATGATGTATATAAGTGTGAAAATGGCTTTTGTTTTGAGTTGGTAATTGACTTATGTTGTGTGATTGAGGTGGATTCATGATGCTCATTGATATTAGGTAATTTTGAATGTCAATAGGTGATGATTTGTGAATTGGTATGTTTGTGGAATTGAGCATAATAATGCATATTTGTAAATGGTCATTTGATGTTTTGAGAAGAAAAAGATTAGCATGAAATTAGATGGCAATATTTAGTATTTATGTTTTGTATTGGTTGGTGTTGGAATTGGTATATGTCATGCTTGATTTGAATTGAAATATATGGCTATTGATACTATATTGTGTGATATTTGAGAAGTGTAGGTGTACGTAAATTTGGGTGGCAAAATGGCTTGGTAAATAGCCTATTTTTGTCCACACGAGAGTGTGTCTCATCCGTGTGTGACACACGGTTAAGTACACGGCCGTGTGTCCCCTGGTGTTTAAATTAAAACCAAGTCAGTATGTTCCACACGGCCTCATACACGGGCATGTGACTTGGCCATGTGGCATAAGTCAGTATACCCTATAGGTTTGGCACGGCCTAGCACATCGCCTGACACATAGGTCTGTATGGCCATTTTTAGGGCACGCAGGCATGTGTGTTGGCCGTGTAACCCAAGTCAGAGAGTTACACGGGGTTGGTCACGGGCTGGGACATGGCCATGTGCACCCATTTCGAATGTTCACACGGCCTCGAGCGTGTCTAAAGGCCGTGTGAGACAGATGGCTTGGCCATACGGGTGTGTGTCCCCTATTTTGAGAAAAATTTTCAAAGTTTCGTGAAAGTTTCTTAAGTTATCGATTTAGTCCCGAACCACTCCCAATGTATGTTTAAGGCCTCAAAGGCTCGTTATAGGGACATTATGCTTGAGTTTGATTAATGTTTGCATGAACTATGAATTTATATGAGAATTGAATGTTTAAATGTGTTGTAAGTCCGATAATTCTTTGTAACCCTATTCCGGTGTTGAATACGAGTGAGGGGTGTTACAACAGGTCTGATTGATACTATCATGATACATATACACATAAAATATTGTGGATTCTGTAGAACTATGATAATAATACCAATCAACAAGCAACAGGTCTAATTCTTTTCAATGATCTCATAGGACCCATTAAACCATAGAATTAATTTGCCTTTACTGCCAAACGGAGAACTTTTTTCCATGGCGAAACTTTCAAAAATATTTTGTCACCAATTTGAAACTCTATTTCTTTCATTTTAAATCCACATCAAATTTCTAACAATCAAATACTACCTTTAAACTATCTCAGATCTTTTTCATCTTTCTTCGATTTCAAAGAATCAAACCAACTGCATGTATATTTTATCACTGAACTCAGTCCAAAAGACCAAATTTTTACATTTGTGACCATATAAAACCTCATACAGTAAAAACTTTGTACTTGACTGTCAACTATTACAATAAGCAAATTCAACCAGAGGTAAATACTTTTCTCAGTTACCTTAAAATTCAAGTAAACAACATCAAAGCACACCTTCTAAATTCTGAATCATATGTCCGAATTGACCATCTGTCTGAAAATGAAATATGGTACTAAAATGTAACTATATACCCAGAGTTTCTTGTAACTTGTTTCAGAATCAGAAATTAAACTGTAGATCTCCATTAGAAATAACAGAAACTAGCACCTCATATAATCTGACAATCTAAAAAACAGATAATTCGGGCAATCTATCAAGTAAGAAACCCATTCATGCTAGAATAAAACGTACAGGCTTAGTTAAACAATTAAATTACTCAAATAGTATCTTTCTTTTTCATAGACAAAGATGACCCCGATATAAAGTTCATAGTAACTTTGTCTCATTTCCATTTTGGTATTTCCACTGACTATAACCATCATAAAAGTGTCATCTCTATCTTGTTGATACATCCAGCATTTAAATATAGATTCAAAGATACCATCTTTCATTCCGAGCTACCAGTACATCTGCTTCAAATCATTTTGCATCTTTTCATTTCCTAGATAAACAGACATAGTACCACTGTGATCATTCATGTAAGATTTTACAAATTCTTCAATACATAGGCTCTATCTCGGAATGACAGACAATCATCAAATTCAAATCTGCTATCTTGATTCAATAATTATTTCATTCTATACCCGTTTAACTTACAACTCATTATCACTTTTCTGAGTTTCACTGTTCTGTTATAGAATCATCGGTTTAGCTCTATACTCAGCTAAAATTAATCTTTCATCATACAATAGCAATCATTATCCATGGCTTGCAAAGCAAACATAAATTTTCTACTCAGGATATCTGTAACTACATTCGTTTTTTCTGAATGATATTTAATTATCAACTCATAATCTTTCAACATTTCAAACCATATACGCTATCTCAGATTCCAATCTTTTAGCAACATTAGATACTTCAAACTTTTATAATCAGTGAATATATGACATTTTTCACCAAACAAGTAATATTGTCAGATTTCTATACAAAAATAATGGTTGTCAAGTCTAGATCATGTATCAAGTAATTCTTTCCATGTGGGTTTTTTTTTAACTGTTTGAAAGTACAGGCTATTACCTTGCCTTACTGCATCAAAACATAATCTAATCCCTTTCAATAATACATCACCCTAATAATAAATTCCTTACCCCATTCAGTCTGAACTAGAATCAATACTTTGATCAACATAGCTTCCAACAAGTCAAAATTTACTAACATTTGTCAGCCCATTCAAATCTTACATCTTTGTGTAATAACTATGTCATCAATATAGCTATTTCAATTATTAACATTAAAGCTTTGAGTTTTTTTTCCAAAGCCACAACCATCAGATAGATTTAAAACCATTGTGCAATAATATGACTGAGATTTCAGCTATATAGATAAAGCAACACTTCAACATCAATAGTGCACCTCAACTTAAAAGAGGGAAAACCGAAAGTGGCCCCAATAATGACCAATGCAGTAATATAGTTTCTATAATCTGTAATCTCTATCACTATACCTCATGATCGAGTCAATATTTATAACAGTAATAAATGTAATTAGCTCCTACTAATGAATATCTTTCACAGATAAACCATGCTTGAATAATAAAGAGATTGCTGATATCTCAAAGAAAATGCAGAAGGGTAATATCACGCATACTCAGTAGAAACAACTGTTATAAAGACAATACAACTTGCACATTCGCAATTCAAGGCTTCAATCAGTAGAAATATAACATAACATCATATGAATCTTATCCTCAAATCTTATATCAATCATGATGAATTAGAAAACCCAAGTAAGGTAGAGCAATACCGCTCATAAACCAACTTGACTTACAGTAATTTCATCTATCATGATTTACTAGCCTTTCTATACGACACATAATGCATCTGAACATGAACAATTTCATATGCCGTTGAGAATAACAGAACTTATAGAGTACCCAGGAGAGATTGCTGTAATATTCTCAATTATAACAGTTGTATTCAAATATCTTTGCAATTTTATCACTATTCCACTGACTAATAAAGTCATCTATAATCTTACATTATTCAGTTCACTAAAAGAGTCGACTCGGAAGAATTTTTGGCTAATTCGTTCAATAATTATCATATCTGGATAAGTCAATTACTCATGGATAATCTTCTTCCTTAAAAATGACAACACATATTCAAAAAAATCTTCAAAAAAAATTGATATCTCTTTTAATACCGTCTTTACTTACTAACCCATTCTCATTCTAACTACACCATTAATCATTCAGCCTTTAAACTCTTTAGTTCCACATTCATGAGCTTAATCCATATAAATCTTGTGAGTTTTATTGTATAACACTATACTGGTAAGCGGGTGGAGATTATAAACCTCAAAATTTAACTTTCATAAATACACACATATCACTTATTGTGTATCATTAACATGTTCATTATAAAACATTTATTTCATACCTTTATGAATCTCGTTGCATCATAAGTAACATTTTTACTCAAGCACGTGAGTATCACTTTTAGTAGTATCAGAATTAGCTCGGTTGGAAAGCATCTCTGTCTATTTGTAAAATAATTTTCATTAGAGTCGGGAGATATCACACTATCACAAGTTATATAATGACACATATTTTTAGACTTCACATATGTTACGTTCAGCCCGAGAACCGACTAAATCTTAGCTCTGATACCACTAATTGTAACACCCCTAACCCGTATCCGTCGTCGAAACAGGGTTCCGAAGTATTACCGAAACTTTTAGAACATTTTTAGATAATTCATCTAAATTACTATTCATTAACTGAGATTTATTCATAACGTCCCTTTATTGGACCCTCAAGGTCCAATACGAGGATTAGAATTGAGTCGGGACTTAATCAGGACTTCTAAGAATTTTTCACGAAATTACAAAATTTTTCCAAGGTACAGGGCTCACACGCCCGTGTGGTCCAAGGGACACGCCCGTGTGGTCTAAGGGACACACCTGTGCTGGAGGTCGTGTTCGACCCCGTGTAACTCTCTTACTTGTGCATACAGCCATGCCACACACCCGTGTGCTAGACCATGTGGTCCAATAATTCAATTCGAAATTAGGTGCAGGTTTCACTCAGCCAAGACACACGCCCGTGTTCTAAGCTGTGTAGCATACACGACTGAGACACACGCCCGTATCTCTGCTCGTGTGCTCAATTCTGAGCATTCTGTTTCTTATTTTTAAGTTGCAGGGGACACACGATCGGACCACATGCCCATGTACTAGGTCGTGTGTCACACACGGTCTAGACACACGCCCGTGTGTCTGCCTGTACAGACAAAATAAAGCCATTTCTAGCTTCATTTCCCACCCAAAATCACACCAATGACTTGCACTTAAACTCACATCCAATACCAACCATTTCAAGCCTTCAAATTAATCAAATTCTATCATTCAACATGGCATGCCATTACATGCATACCTATTCATAATCTTGCCTTAGTCTAGTCCATATGTTAGACATAATAGATCAACTACTTAGCACATATGTAGCTACCATAGTATGACATTACAAATATATCAAAACAAACTATTACTAGCCATTCCAATGGCTAGATTATAAGCATCATTTACATTTACATGCCAATATGGCCAATATATCCTATACTTGTCATTACAACCATAATTGAATTACCATATATACCTATATAGGCCGATGGATAGTATAAGTGATCTCCGCCGAGCTTCTAATCCAACGAGCTTCTGATTTATTATAAAAACAAGTAAATAAAACTAAGTAAGCATAAAATGCTTAGTAAGTTCGTACAACATGGTACTTAACTTACCATTCATTTTATTTTGAGGTAATTATGTAAGGCATAATCAATCAATTTGACCTCAAGCCCTACACACATTCTCATTGCCCTTTTTAGTCATATATTCCATAATATCATCAAACATATATGGGCTCAACAGCCATCAAGTTTCCATGCACATAAACTTTTCACAACATGTATTCATTTAACATGTATAAATCATCTCTTTCAATTACAGGTATAATTTCATATTAGTTCATTTCAAGTTCAGATCATTTCGCATCAAAACTTTACTCATATTACTCGGAATATCAAGGTCACGATTAGCACACTCATGGTGTACAAGTCTATAATCAAGAATGAACATATATTCATCAAATAAAGTCCATGTACAAATATCATTATCTCATGTTTTCATATATCATTTCTCAAGTATCATCATTTTCTTGTATTTCAGATAGATACGTGTAATAACTCATTTTATCATTCATATCTTCTCATGTCTAGAATTGTCACTCATTGAATTTATTCAGAATATCAATGGATAATCAAGTAATATATTCGAGGTGTACGAATCAAAATCCGTCAACTCATGTCTAATGGTACCCATAAGGTACTATATCAGAGAGTACACTCTCGAGCCACACATGTATACAACAAGATTGCCAGTCCAGGCTAAATCCTTTTATGCCATATGCTCTAAGGAGCTTGATCTAGATTACTCGTCCGGGCTAAATCCAATCCATAACATGTGCTCAAGAAAACATATATCATGATTACCCGTCCGGTCTAAATCCTTTTTGTAATGAGGTCAATAGGATTACTCGTCTAGTTAAATCTCGTTAGCAACAAATGCAGGACCTCACTCATTTCAGAAAATCACATATCCATCAATTTTCCAGTTAATTCAACCAGGATTTAAACATTTTTCTCAAGCATTACCGGCATGTGATTATTTCATACAGCCATAACATTCATGTAATTCAAATAAACACATTCCACATTCATTTCAAGCATATAAGTAGCATTCTCATCGTTTATCCTTTATCATCTATCGGGCATTATCATTTAAATTAAACATTTTTATTTACTGAGCTTGATCAGATATGTAATCATTTCACATATTTATGACATTAATACAATTTACATAAACACAATCAATGCAAGCATGTAAATAAACACAATTTAGCTACACGAACTTACCTCGACAAAGGTTCGTGTACAAACATCTACTAATCCGACATTTTCCTTGTTCTAGCTCCGAATTTAGTCTATCTGAATCTATACGAGTAAATTTAACATCAAATTCACACATCTCATATATATTTGGACTCAAATTACATCCTAGGCAAAATTATCATTTTGCCCCAACTTTTCTATAAATTTCCATTTTGTCCCTAGGCTTGGAAAATAAGATTTGTGCAATTTACTCCCTATCCAAGCATAACCAAAATTTATATACTACATTTACAGCACATGCATTTCACAAATTTCAGAATTTTCTATGGGTTTTATCACTTTTTTTCATTTTAGTCCCTAAATCAAGTTTCTATCCAAAATTACTTTGTAAAAGTTGTTTATCTATCAACAACCTTTTATTTTCTACCATAAATTCATATTTCCAGCATATTCATCCATGACCCGAATTTCATACTTTGATAACTTTTCAAATTAATCCCCCAAATAGATAGATTAGACTATCCTAGTTTCAAAAATATAAAAATTACTAAAAATGGTGTTTGATTACTTACCCATTAAGCTTGATATCTGCTCTTCTTCTCTCCTAGGGTTTCCATAGAAATATTTGGGGAAGATAATATAAATTTTTTTTCTTTTTCTATTAATTAAATTTTCATTTTTTCAATTTAGTCCTTAGCCTTTTTTTATTTTTCCACGGACGAGTCATACCAAAATATCTACAAATTTTCTTTAATGGTCTAATTACCATATAAGGACCTTAAGTTTTGAATTCCATAGTTATTTGATTCTTCTAGCTACTAGAATCCAACTTTTGCATTTTATACGATTTGGTCCTTCCCGTAATTAAACACATAATCGGTAAAATTTTCTTATCAAATTTTTCACATGACATTTCTAATATATTACGGATCATATAATAAAATAAAAATAAATTTTATTTTTGGCTCGAATTTGTGGTCCCAAAACCACTGTTTCAATTTCATCGAAATTGGGCTGCTACAAAACTAAGGACATTTTAGGTTCGTCTACTAATACAAGCTATCTTTTTGTATTATGATACGACCACATAATACCGCTTTTTTTATTAACCAATCTATTTGAAAAAATTACAAGTCTACAAACAAATATTGTAACACCCCTTACCCGTATCCAAAGCTAGGACAGGGTTCGAGGAGTTACTGGACTTTAACACAAGCACACATACAAAACCGAGCCATAAAATTTCATCCAAATTAAAAACTTTTCAATCACATGCAAATTGTCCTTTTTAGGGACCAACAAGGCCCAAAACATACATCGGAAGCAGTTCAGGACGAAACCGAGAACTTTTAGAACCTCTTCAACACTTAGAAAATTTTCTTGTTTCAAAGAGTCACATGTTCGTATGGGTAAGCTGTGAGGTCACACACGCCTGTGTCGCTTGCGAACGTCCGTGCCCTCAGCTCAGGTAACTCTCTGGCTATGACATCATCAAGTAAATAAAGTCACATGGCCAAGTCACATGCCTGTGTGCTTAGGTCGTGTGGTGAATTAAATTCCAAAAATTAAGTGAAGACTTCACACGGCTTAGGCACACGCCCATGTCCTAAGGCCGTGTTCTTCACACGGAAAAGACACATGGCCAGATCACACGCCCATGGGGCAGATCGTGTGTCGCACATGACCTAGACACATGCCGATGTGTCTAACAGTGTGGACAATTTCTAGGCTATTTTCCAAGCCATTTGCCACCCTTAAACACTCACATACTTACACTCACTTCATGGCATGCAGCATGGCACATTTGATTACTCAAGCATTCACATTCATGGTTAAGTTATGACTTGGTAATGTTAACATATCACCTATTCAAACTATCATGCTTTCAATTGGCATTCCACACCAATTTCATATTTGTTTATTATCTTTGCAAACCTACTTTCAAGTTACACATTTGTACCACATTTATTGTCATACACATTAATCATTTTTTTCATACACCAAACATACATGCCATCCATCACACTCATTAATCATAAGCAACCATAAGTACTTTAAAGCATAAGCACAATTGCAAACATGCATCAATAATTAGGGTTACAACCCAAAATAATCAATATAAGCCACCTCTCATGGCCATATACAAAATAATCATAATACCATCATTAGCCAACACCTTTAGCTAATCAATATGACACATAACAAAAGGACCAAGTCCTTATACATGCCATACCCAAAATGATGAGACTAACTATAGCCAAATGTTCAATGGATAGTGTGATCGTGTCTCCGACGTCCTCTGATCCCCGAGCTAGCTTGGCAACACTATAAGAAAAAAGAAAGGAAGGGGGTAAGCTTTAAATCTTAGTAAGTTCACATGCAAACAAGATGCAACTTAATCAAGCATTAAACATACATTTAACATAATGTACATAATCTTGTATTTTATCAAATCTCTTAAACTTATTCTTCACCCATATATATATATACATGTTCTTACCACAAGTTCATCATGTCACATGTCATTCTCATGAGTTCGATGTACATACCTGACTTGCACAAATAACTTACTTTCTCGTCTTTGACGTATTCATCAAGGTTACTCATTGAACTTCCTTTAGAACTACCCGTTGAACACAATGAATACTATCGTATACATCGGATTCTCGAATCTAAGTGCCACATATGTAGCCAATGCTACTTCATATCTCATATCACATGTTGCTCGCTTTCGAGCTACTCATGGGTCTGCTCATACAGGCTGTCAGGTATTCGCAACACATGCCAAACTACCTCACCATCAATAGTATATACAAGACCAGTACCCTGAATGCCAAAACATGTGTCGTATACATCATGAACTCAGACCACAACTCAATGAGCTCAGATGTCACATATATCATGAAATCAGACCACAACTCAATATGTTCAGATCACATAGTTCCTAGTGACATGTCACTTATATCCTAAACTATTCCTAAGGTTCAAACGGGATTCTTCGATACCATATTTCTGTCGAACTCGATTTTAAGGTCGATTTCAATGCTCATAGCACAATCACATATTCATGGAATAATCAAAATATAATTCATAATAAAATTTAAGCATTTAAACACATGGTACAACATCACATTAATTATATATACTTACCATACATGCAATATCAAGCATTTAAAGTATGGTACATGTTGCATAATTTGCAAATGAACTTACCTCAGTACAAAATGATAAAACGAGTCTAATCCTCATAAACTTTGTTTTTCCCCCGATTAAGACCCGAATCACATTTTTCTTGATCTATAATGCCAAATTTAACTTGTTCAATACACACATTGCTCAGATCAACCATAACACGTACTTTGGTAAATTTACCTTTTTACCCCTAACTTTTTACTTATTTACACTTTAGTCCTTAGGCTCGTAAAATGAAATGTGTTCATTTTCTTTGTTACCCAAGCCTAGTCGAATTATATTCTAACCCATATCAGTCCATATTTCTCATTAAATCACATTCCTACTACTCATTCCTTCATCTTTTACAAACAAGTCATTTTTAGGTGTTTTCACTAAAAATCACTTAGTAAAAGATGTTTATCACACATCAAACATTCATATTCATCCATTAAACATCAAAATACAACCATGTCACACATGTGTCAAATTTCATACATGAACCCTAGCTCAAAATAATGGTAGAAATAGCTAGATTGGTTGATGATAACTTCAAAATTGTAAAGAACATTAAAAACGGGATTTGGGAGCACTTCCAATCAAGCTTGAAATGTTGAAAGCCCTAGCTATGGAGACTTCCCAAATTTTGGCACCCTTAGGAGAAGATGGACATCATTTTATTCTTGATTTTTTCCCTTTTTATTCTTTTATTAACCAAATGACCAAAATTCCCTTAAGGCCTTTCTTTCAAATTTTTCCTATCTATGCCCATTTTCTTCAAAAATTTTAGAACTTGGTAAAATTTCTATTTAAGGACCTTTAAATAATGATTTAATGCAATTTCATTCTTGAAGCTTCTAGAACACAAGTTTTACAACTTATTCAATTTGGTCCCTAAAGTCAAATTGGATACCTTAGGCGTAGAATTTCTTCATGAAAATTTCACACAAACATGCAATCATATCATGGATCATCAAATAATCATAAAATAATTATTTTTATTTTAGATTTATGGTCTCGAAACCACTGTTTCAACTAAACCCTAATTCAAGATGTTACAACTCTCCCCCTTTAGGGATTTTCATCCCCGAAAATCTTACCGGTAAAAAGATTTAGGTATTGTTTCCTCATGGCCTCCTCGGGCTCCCAGGTAGCCTCTTCAACCCCATGTCTGTGCCATAACTCTTTCACCTAGGCAATTCTTTTGTTCCTCAATTGTTTGACTTCTCGTGCCAGAATCTTAACCTGTTCCTCACCATAAGTCATATACGGTTGAATCTCAACTTCTGTAGGTGAAATCACATGCGATGGGTCTGATCTATATCGGTGCAACATAGACACATGAAATACATCATGAATATTTTCCAACCCTGATGGTAAAGCCAACCGATAGGCAACCAACCCCATTCTCTCAATGATCTCATATGGCCCTATAAAACGAGGACTCAACTTGCCCTTCTTGCCAAATCTAAAAACTTTTTTCCGTGGAGACACTTTCAAAAATACCTTATCACTGACTTGATACTCAATTTCCTTTCGTTTCAAATCTGCATAGGATTTCTTTCTATCTGAAGCGGCTTTCAGAAAATCACGAATTACTTTCACCTTCTCTTCGGTTTCTTTGACTAGATCAACTCTGTAAATCTGATTTTCTCTGAGCTCGGTCCAATACAATGGTGTTCGGCACTTACATCTGTACAGTGCCTCATAAGTGCCATTTTCAAACTCGACTGATAACTATTGTTGTAGGCAAATTCCACCAACGATAAATACTCTTCCCAACTACCTTGGAATTCCAATACACAACATCAGAGCATGTCTTCCAAGTACTAAATTACTCATTTAGGCTGACCATCAATCTATGGAAGAAAAGCAGTGCTAAAATTTAGCTTTGTACCCAAAGCTTCTTGTAACTTTTTCCAAAACCGTGATGTGAACCTTAAATCTCTATCCGATACAATTGATATAGGTACTTCATGGAGTCTAAAAAATTCACCAATGTACAATTCAGCTAATTTATCAAGTGAATAGTCAGTACATATCGGGATAAAGTGAGCCGATTTATTCAATCTATCGATAATAACCCATATGGCATCTTTCTTTCTCGGAGTTAAAGGCAACCCTGTCACAAAATCCATAGTAATCTAATCCCATTTCCATTCGGGAACCATGATAGGCTGAAGTAAACTTGAAGGTACTTAGTGTTCAGCCTTCACTTGCTGACAAACTAAGCATTTCGATACAAATTCTAAGATATCTCTTTTCATACCATTCCACGAATACATTTTCTTCAAATCACTATACATTTTTATGCTGCTCGAGTGAACTGACAAACACCTGTTGTGTGCCTCTTGTAAAATATTCTGAATCAACTCAGGATCCTTCGGAACACAGATCCTACCACAAAATCTCAAACAACCATCGGAGTCACTTAGAAAATCCAGTTCACTGCTGGACTCACACTAAATTATTTTAGCTTGCAACTCTTTATCAAATTTTTTAGCATCACAAATCTGTTGAAGAAACGTTGGTCTAGCTCTCAACTCGGCTAGAATCAAACCATCATTGGACCAAATCAGTCGTGTATTCATAGCGCTCAAGGCAAACAATGATTTCCTACTCAAAGCGTCGACGACCACATTCGCCTTACCTGGATGGTAATCAATCACAAGCTCATAATCTTTTAACAGTTCCAACCATCTTAGTTGCCGCAAGTTCAAATCCTTTTGACTCATCAAATACTTAAGACTTTAGTGATTGGTACAGAGATGGCATTTCTTACCAAATAAATAATGTCGCCGAATCTTCAAAGAAAACACTATGGCGGCTAACTCTAAGTCATATGCCAGATAGTTTTTCTCATGAGGATTCAACTATCTCGAAATATAAGCTACGACTTTACCCTCTTACATAAGTACACATCTCAGACCATTTAAGGAAGCATCACTATAAATCACAAATTCTTTACCTGATTCGGGTTGTACCAAAACCGAAGCCTCAGTCAACAATGCCTTTAATTTCTCAAAACTATGTTGGCACTTTTTTGCCCATTTGAACTTGACATCTTTCTGTAAAAACTTTATCATCAGAGTAGAAATCATAGACAATCCTTTAACAAACCATCTATAATAACCAGCAAAGCCTAGAAAGCTTCTAACCTCAGTTACATTCCTCGGTGATTTCCATTAAACAATAGCCGAGATCTTACTTGGGTCAACTCTAATACCATCACCCGAAACAATGGAGCCCAAGAATCCAACTTCTCGAAGCCAAAACTCACTTTTACTAAACTTATCATACAATTGTTTGTCTCTCAAGGTCTGCAAAATAGTTCTCAAGTGTTTGGCATGCTTGGATTCATTACAAGAATAAATTAATATGTCATCAATAAAAACAACCACAAATTTATCCAAATATGGTCAGAAAATACGATTCATCAAGTCCATAAATGCGACAAGAGCATTTGTTAAACTAAAAGGCATGACCAGAAATTCATAATGACCATACCTCATCCGAAAAGCAGTTTTCTGCACATCCGAGTCTTTCACTCTCAATTGATAGTAACTGGACCTCAAGTCTATTTTAGAAAACCATGTTGCTCCTTTTTAGCTGGTCAAACAAGTCATCAATCCTTGGCAAAGGATACTTATTCTTAATCGTTACCTTATTGAGCTATTGGTAATCTATACATAACCTCATAGACCCGTCTTTCTTTTTCATGAATAATACCGGAGCACCCCACGGCGAAAAGCTCAATCTCACAAAACCCTTCTCAGTCAATCTTACAACTGTGACTTTAGTTCTTTCAATTCAGTCAGGGTCATTCTATATGGAGAAATCATGTAACACCCGTTACCTGTGTCTGATGCCGGGACAGGGTACGAGGCATTACTGGACTTAAACATAACTAATCATATAAAATCGGGCCAAAAAATTTCATCCAAATCAAATTCATCCAATCACATGCATATCGTCCCTTTTATGGGCCCACGAGGCCTAAAACATACGTTGGGAATGGTTTGGGATTAAACTAAAAGCTTTGGAAAACTCAAAAAAAATTCATCAAAATAGGGGTCACAGGCTCGTGTGGCTTGGGACATGCTTGTGTGGGTAGACCATGTGGTCACACACGCCCGTGTGGCTTGGGACATGCCTGTGTGGGTAGACCGTGTGGTCACACACGCCCGTTCCTCAACCCATGTAACTCTTTGTTTTTGATGTCATGCACAATTTGGGGTCACACGGCCAAGTCACACGCCCGTGTCCTAGGGCTGTATCCTTTACACGGCTGAGACACACGGCCGTGTCCCTGCCCGTGTGGCCAAGAAAATGGCTATTTACCAAGCCATTTGCCAACTTTATTTTCACACTCACATACACACTTTCAATTGCACTTAACATGGCACAATTAAGCTACCAACACAACCATAATCAAGGCTTAAACATATCAAAACAATTATTTATTGTTCAAAACAAAACTGACCACTTGTGTCACAGTCACTAAATTATTTATATCTTGAGCTACAGAACTCTAAATTAAAATCCGCTTGATTTTTCCAAAACTAGACTCAAATATCTTCCTACCATAAAACTCTTCAAATTCATCCATATTCTGCTGTATGATAGTTTTGACCTTTCTGCACTAAAGATTAATTATCTCTTAGTACGGGATTCGAATGATGTTCCCATTTGTTTCTCTTGAAATTATACTCATTAAGAAATTAAACATATAAATTTAAACCCCCAAGTATTTTTATACATTTTTTAATGATTTTCCAGAGTTAGAATATGGGAACCCAAAATCATTCTGACCTTGTCTCCCAAAAATTCAAATATCTCATATAATGAAATTCTTTTTCTATGTAAAACTAGACTCAATAGGATTTAATTTCATATTTTATTCAACCTTTAATTTGATTTCCATAATCTTTGGTGATTTTTCAAATTTGTACTACTACTGCTGTCCAAAACTGTTTTAATACTAATTTTACTCTTTCATGATTCCCTTGTACTAACTTTGATTAAGATACCATTATAAACCACATCACACAATGACATTAGCATAGGCATATGGGTAATTAATATGCTTGCAGCCATTAGCCAATATAAGCCAATTTATATGGCTACATACCAAATTAAATCCTTATTCATTATAAGCCAATACATTTGGCCATATCATAATGACACATACAAAAAATAACTAAGTGCTTATACATGCCATAGACTCAAAGGTTTGCGTTCATTTACCCAACATGATAGCTTGATAGTGTGATAGAATCTCTGATAATCTCTAACCCAAGCTAGCTGAATAAACCTATGAGAGGTGGGAAAGAAAAGGGGGTAAGCTATATAGATTAGTAAGTTCATATGTAAATAATAAACAACTATTAACATTCATTTTTTTATGCATTCAAAAGAATGTTATTAATACAATTTGCATTAAATCCCATGATTATCACTTACTTATTCATAATGCTTACTCTTTTATCTTACAAACACTAATTATATGTCTTGGCATTAGACTAGCAACCATTATCTCCCCATTATAGCATATCACATTATTAGCAAGTTATTTCAACTCACTTAATAACATGCACATCATTTACGAGTAATCATAATTTTCACATATAGCTTAACAATCTTTCACATATCTATTGAATCACAGCTTAAGTATATACATCATACTATATCACAATTCAATTAGGCTTATAAGCCCAACACATGATTATTTTTCAGTTCTAATCATACATCCATTCATCATAAATGTAGATCTTTAGTCACAAGGTTGTCAATATTTCACAGCATAACTTTCTCGTATGCATTCTTACCACATATTCATCATTTACCAAATTCACTTCACATGAGTTCTATGTACATACCTGTACCGCTCGCAATATAGTCGCATACTTTCCCATTCTTAACATACCCGTTGAAATACAATTTAAGCATATAAACATATTAGATCACATTTCAATTAGGGCCCAAAAGCCTAACACATAATCATCATTTAAATTTATCATATATCCAACATCACAACTATATACACTATCAATCACAATGGATAATAAACAATTATTTCCACAAAAATCATGAATTTACAATTATAGGCTTACGTTCATGCCTGTTCACTCGTAGTAATTTCATTCTCATACTCATCTTTGATTTACCCGTTGAACCACATGGAATACTATCGGATACACGGAAAGCTTGCACATAGTGCTTCATACGTAGCCACATACTACCTCATATCACATATCACACATTGCTCGCTCTCGAGCTAATCATGGGCCTGCTCACACAAGCTGACAGTCAAGACGTAGCTACACGGGCTGCTCACACAAGCTGACAAGTACCCACAACACATGTCAGGCTACCCAACCACCGGTAGGACGTACATGACTAGCACCCGAATTCACATAGTAACATATACAAATAATCTTATGAGCTCATAATCACAAAGTTCCTAGTGACATGTCACATTGTATCCTAAATTATTCCTAAGGTTCAAACGGGATTTTTCTCGCTATCACATATTTGTCGAACTCGTTCACAATGTCATTCTCATTGACCATAATATTGTTCATACACTCATTATAAAAATCAAACATAGAAATTCATACATTAATAAAGCATTAAAACATGATTCAATATTGAATTATTTACACATGAACTTACCTCGACACCAAAATGGCAAAAAGGGACCTAACCATCAATTTCTCATTTTTCCCCTGTTCTAGGTCCAAACCTCGTTTTATTTTATCTATAATATCTTATTTAGTCTATTTATTAGTCACATTAGTCAATGTGATACAAAAATCATATTATGGAAAATTTAAATTTTTTCCCTTAAACTTTGTCATATTTATAATTTTGCCCCTAGGCTCGTAAAATGATTTTCATTCAATTTCTTTGTTCTTTAAGCCTAGCCGAACCATTTTTATAACTATAACAGCCCACAATTTCCACTAGAACACACTTTTACTACATATTTTATAACTTTTACAAATTAGTCTTTTTTAGCATTTTCACCGAAAACTACTTAGTAAAAGTCGTTTAACTCACAACAAACATTCATATTCCTCCATTAAACATCAAAACACACACATGTTACACATGGGTAAATTTTTAAACATGAACCCTACTTTAAATCAAGGGTAGAAATAGGTAAATCTTGTTACGAGGATTTCAAAAACGTAAAAAATCATTAAAAATGGGGCTAAAACAGACTTACAATCGAGCTTGGAAGCTTGAAAAACCCTAGCCATGGTTTTCCCTTGTGAAATTCGGCCATGGGGTTGAAGATGGACAAAAATTGCCTTTTAATTTTGTTTTTAATTTATTTTAATTACTAAATGACCAAAATGCCCCTAATTTAAAAATATTCTATTTCATCTATTTCATGTCTATTTTTTTCCAACAAATTAACCAATGGTCTAATTACCATTCAAGGACGTCCAATTTAAAATTTCATAGCAATTAGACACCTCTAGCTTCTAGAACTCAAGTTTTGCACTTTTTACGATTTAGTCCTTTTGACTAAATTGAGTGCTCAAATGTCAAAATTTTCAAACGAAATTTTCACGAAATCATTCCGTAAAATTTTAGACCATAAAAATATAATAAAAGTAAATTTTCTTATGTCGGGTTTGTAGTTTCGAAACCACTATTCCGACTAGGCCCAAATCGGGCTGTTACAAATCGAGATAGGAGTTGTACCAGGGACTAACTCAATGCCAAACTCAACTTCCCTAATAGGAGGTAATCCAGGAAACTCTTCCTGGAACACATCCGGATACTCACATACAACAGGCACTGATTTGATTTTTGATTCAAACTCTTTCGTATTCAACACATAAGCCAAATAAGCCCCACATCCTTTTCTCATACGTTTCTAAGCAAACATTGAAGAAATCACAATTGGCAACCTATCTGACTCATCTGATTCAACTCAGAGAATTTCACCATTTTCACATTTCAATACAATAACTTTTTGTCTACAATTTACTATAGCATCATGAAGTGTCAACCAATCCATGCCCAATATAACATCAAATTCATCGAACGGCAATAACATCAAGTCAGCCGAAAAATAATGATCTCTAATTATCAATGATCATTTCTTACATACCTTATGAACTAAAACATGTTTGCCTAAAGGGTTTGACACTTTAACCATAAATTTCTTAGATTCAACAGGCATATTCATGCTAGATACCAATTTCATACACATATATGAAGGACTAGAACTAGGGTCAATCAAGGCAATAACATAAGTGTCATAGAGAGAAAAAGTACCTGTAATCACGTCGGGAGAAGATGCGTCCTCACGCCCACGTATGGCATAGGCTCTATGTGACATCCCTAATTTGACCCTAGTCGGAAAGTGGTTTCGGGACCACTAAACCGAGTCTTATAAGTAATTAAAAGTTATATTCTATGTTTATGATGTTAGTAAATGCATGTGTGAAAGTTGCATGCATTAATTTGATCATTTCTATGTGAATTTATTAAAATGGACTTATATGAAACATTGTTGAAAGGTGATAGGCTAATCTTACAATGGTCTAATAGTACATGCATGCAAAAGAATGGTTTTGCATGTCAATTTACCCAAAAAAAAGGAAGTGGCCGCCATGGTAATGAAGATGGGCAAAAGAAAACATGTCTTAAACATGTTTTGCTAGTGGTGGATGTTAGAAATAATAAAATAAGAGCATGGGTAAAGAAATGAAAAAAAATGAGTGTGGATGCCCCCTTGCCGTGTATGAGAGAAACAAAACAAAGAAAGAAAGAAAAAAAGTTGTTATTCATCCTTTGGTTTTCTTAGCGAATAGAAGAAAGGGAAGAAGGGGGAAGAGCTTGAGAAAAATCGGCTATGGTGGTTGCTAGACTAAGGTATGTTTGATGATATTCCATGAGATGCATGCATGTTTTAGTTGTTAGTTTAAGTTCTACCTAGCCATGGTTTGAATTTTTACTATTGATGGAGATGATATTCGGCCATGGGTGTTGTCTTTTTTTTTGGTTGGTGTTTTGATGTTGTGGTGATGAGAGCATGAATAGATGAAGAGTTCGGTAAATTGATATGGGGTAAAAATGGGTCAAATGTTCATGTAAATGGTGTGTGAATTTTTAGTATAAAATTCTTGGTATGAGTATTAAATATGGTACATGAATTCGGCCTTAGAAGAAAGTTTAGTATAATATGGTTGTTGTTAAATGAAGTAGAGTCTAACAAGTGAGCTCATATGTGCATTAGTTGCTAGATGGAGAAGAATCGGCTAGCAAGTTGTGTGCTAAGGCCGAATATAATTTTGAAAAATCATTGAGTAATGTATGTGTTTGGAATTGATGAATTAAGAGTATGCTTAAATTGTGTTATGAACAATTAGATGTTAAATCAAGGTTGCTAAGCTAGCTATTAAGGTGAAGTGCAATTGTTAGTAATTGAGTACTAGTGTATATATGTGCATTAGCCAAGTTTTGGACTAGAAACAATATGGCGTTTAGTCAATACAAGTAACCATATTGTAGAATGTATTAAGTGCACAATCGGCCCCAACATAGACATGTATATTTGGCCACCTAATTAAGCACATAGGTGGTGTCGAATTTGATCTTGCACATTCGGCCATATGGGTGTATACACTTGTGATACTATCCTTGATTAGGATAGTTGGCAATAGGGTGATAGCCTAAGGTTGTGAACCGAATAGTTCAAAAGCATGGGGTAGAAGGATAAGAATTTGTCATGTGTATCCTATGAAATGAAATTTTAATGTTTAATACAAATATTTTACAAAGTGGTTGAATGGGTTAATTTAATTGTTTAAGCTCAAGATCCTAAAGGAGAGGCGTCCAACAAGGGGAAAACGAAGGTCATCGAGTAGCCGACTTGGAATTTATTTTACCCAACACAAGGTAAGTCATTAAGCATATATTTGGTGTTGATTTAAATGATCATAATATATATGCAAATGTGTTTAAATGAGTTGATGTGTAAATGGAAATGTATGTGTATGGAATGATGCCATTGTTGAATGTATAAAGGCAGCAAAATGCATAAGGTATTGGTCTCGGCACTAAGTGTGCGGGTATAAATGGACACGGTGACAAGATTGGCACTAAGTGTGCGGGTTTAAAATTGTACAGCACTAAGTGTGCGAGCTGAATGTATATAGCACTAAGTGTGCGGATTCACTATATGCTCTTGCATTACAATTGGCACTGAGTGTGCGACATTATCGAGTTAATCCCGGACAGCGGATCGGGTAAGTACCTTGAGCTCATGACGAATAGGAAATATGTTCATGGTCGGGGTTGAGCTTGGTAAGCTTTAAATCTATGTGATGATTGCAATTGTATGATTGTGGTGAAAATGAGTTGGTGTGTGAAAATGCCTCAAATATCTTATTGTATAGAATTTGAAATGTGGATGTATGACTTGGTATGAGATTGAACCAAAAGGTCCGAGGAATTATGGTATAGTTTCGATATGGATGGAGTACCTAGCTTCGTTCATCGTTTCATGTTGTGATAACTTTATTAATGGGTGGTTGTCGAATGCTTATGACTTCATGAGTTATAAACTCACTCGGTGTTTTCTTGTCACCCATTTTAGGTCTCTTGGACTCGTATCGTTTGCATGCTCGGAACCGTCGTTGAAGTCATCACACCGGCTGGAAATCTTTGGTATTGTCGTCGTAGTTGAACTAGGAGAACGTTTGGCATGTATAGGCTATTTTGTTTTGTTGAATTGTGGGTTGTAAACTTTAAGCCATGCGAAAATGGCCTATGTGGTCGGTTGAGTGTGATTCTAAAACCTATAGTCACGAGCCTTAGAAACCTTAATTTTGATAAGGTGGCCATAGTTTGTATTATGTATGATGTAATAGTTGGCCACGGAAGAATTATGAAATAGTCATTGTTTGCTTTAGTAATGGATGCTGCCAGCAGCAGTGAGGTGAGATGGAAAAATCACTAAAAATAGTAGAAGTAGAATTAAATAGTGAATAAACTATAAAATTGAACCTTGATGAATCTATTTTCATATGGATGAAACGAAACGACCATATGAGCAGTATACTGAGAGATATTAAAGTTCTCGTGAGACAGGGCCAGAATGGTTTCTGGATCCCCTGTCTTGACTTTGAAAATTTACCATAAATTATCCAAAAGGAATTAGAAGTCGTGCCTTATATTTACGGATTCCCTTTTGAGTATAGTTTCATTAGAAAGAAACGGCATGAGCATTGAAGCTCTGTACGAGAAGATATCCAGGTCGTAATACGCGAAGGTCAGTGTAGTCGACCCCTGTAACATGGGTGACTTTAACTAATAAACTGTACTAATTGGCTCAACAAAAAATTCTAGAAAACAATGTATAGATGGAATTATAAGTCTAGTTTCAGAGAAAATTTACAGAACTGGTTTTCGAGTTCTGGAACTCGAGATATGATTTTTAAGGTGACAGGGACGCAGTTTGCCAGCTAGGCTGGAAATGTGAAAAATAGTCTGTGTGACACATGAGAGTTGGTCTTAGAACCCCTCGTGTCCGACTCCGGCGACGGTATCGGGGATGGGGTGTTACAATCTGGCCAAAGCTCTAGCTTCTGATCTCAGTACTATATCCCATGTCACATTTTTACTACCAGCCCCATTGCCGATATTTCTCTAGGGTCTCCCTTTTGTAGCCTTACTACCTGGCCTTGCACTCTGAAATTCTTCTTTCTCAACCATCTCAAGACAGTCTTTGATATAGTGGTCTTGAGAACCACATCGGAAACACGATCCATCGTTAACCTACACATACCAAAATGACCTCTACAACATTGTTTGCAGTCGAGTCTGAGAGCTCTATCATTACCCACACTAGCCATAGATGTAGCCTGAGATTTAAAACCCAAATTTTGCTTCTTACGGTTTCTGTGTGACTGCCCAGCTGACATATGAGAACGAGAATACATATCTCTGGATTTCTTAGACTGGGATGGAAGTGACTTGCTCATCGGCCTCTTCCTTATATCTCTAGCCTCAGCCTCAACTTTTCTCTTTTCCTTGGTCAGTTCCTCAGCTTTACAAGCCCAATCAATGAGCACAACAAATTCCTTCAGCTCAAAATACCCACAACACTCTAATGTTCCCATTAAGTCTGTCTTCAAACCGTCTACACATTTTAGCCTCAGAGGATACACACTCTCGAGCATATTTACTGAGCTGAACAAACTCTCTTTCGTACTCAGTAACTGACATGCGATCTTGCTTCAAATCAAGAAATTCCTTACACTTTTGATCGATGATCGCTCACTGATGTATTTCTTTCGGAACTCTTCTTGAAAGAATTCCCATGTGACCTTTTCTTTCGGTACCACCGAAACTAGCATCTTTCACCAATGATATGCCGCATCTCTCAACAAGGAAATAGCACACATCAAACATTCTTTAGGTGTGCATTACAGTTCATCGAATACTCGAATAAAATTCTCAAGCCAAAATTTTGCCTTCTCGAGATCATCATCGGCATTGGCCATAAATTCTTCGGCTCTTTGCTTTTGAATTTTATCAACTGGGATTCTATCAAATCTCATAAAATCTACACCTTGAAGCACTTGAGGTACGAGTTGGGGATTTGGAGGGGGTGGAGGAGGTTGAGCGTTCAGGTTCGTTCGAACGAACTCCATGTACCAGGTATTCATCATATGGAGAAAGGGTTATCTGCCTCCTTCTCCTCTACTAACAGTTGTGGGTCTACTATCAGAAGGCACTGCTCCTTCAGTTGGAGCAGGCGCGTTACTTTTAATATCATCCGCCACTGCTCTATCAGGACCCATTCCTATATGAAAAACACAGTTTAAAATCGTCAGGAGTTGTCACACTATTACAATTTATGTATGTCATGTATAGCTAGACTCAAACACATGCTACATAGTCTGAGAACTGACTAAACTGTAGCTATGATACCACTAAATGTAACACCCCTTACCCATATCCAAATTCGAGACAGGGTTCGGGGCATTACTGAACTTTAACAAAAGCACGCATACAAAACCGGGCCATAAAATTTCGTCCAAATTAAAAACTTTTCAATCACATGGAAATTGTCCCTTATAAGGACCTACGAGGCCCAAAACATACATCAAAAGCGGTTCGGGACTAAACCGAGAACATTTGGAACCTCTTCAACACTTAGAAAATTTTCTTGTTTTGGAGAGTCACACGCCCGTATGGGTAGGCCGTGTGGCCACACGCGCTCGTGTAGCTTGGGACACATCCATGTCCTCAACCCGTGTAACTTTCTGGCTATGACGCATCAAGTAAATAAGGTCACAGGGCCAAGTCACACGCCCATGTGCTTAGGACGTGTGGCGAATTAAATTCCAAAAATTAAATGCAAACTTCACATGGCTTAGGAACACACCCATGTCCTAAGGTCGTGTTCTTCACACGACTCAGACACACGACCGTGTCTTTGCCCGTATCTTTACTACTAGGCATTTTGTTTTGCATAATTAGGGTGTAGGGGACACACGGCCAGATCACGCTCCCATGGGGCAGACCTTGTGTCGCACACAGCCTAGACACATGCCCGTGTGTCTAACCGTGTGGAAAATTTCTAGGCTATTTTCCATCCAAGCCATTTGCCACCCTTAAACACTCACATGCTTACCCTCACTTCATGGCATGCAATATGGCACATTTGATTACTCAAGCATTCACATTCATGGTTCAATTATGACTTGGTAATGTTAACATATCACCTATTCAAACTATCATGCTTTCAATTGGTGTTCCACACCAATTTCATATTTGTTTATTATCTTTGCAAACCTACTTTCAAGTTACACATTTGCACCACATTTATTGTCATACACATTAATCATTTTTTTTCATACACCAAACATACATGCCATCCATCACCCTCAATAATCAGAAGCAACCATAAATACATTAAAGCATAAGCACAATTGCATACATGTATCAACAATTAGGGTTACAACCCAAAAATCAATATGAGCTACCTCTCATGGTCATATACAAAATAATCAGAATACCATCATGAGCCAACACATTTGGCTAATCAATATGACACATAACAAAAAGACCAAGTCCCTATACATGCTATACCCAAAATGATGAGACTAACTATACCCAAATGTTCAATGGATAGTGTGATCGTGTCTCCGACGTCCTCTGATCCCCAAGCTAGCTTGGCGACAAAGGAAAGGAAGGGGGTAAGCTTTAAAGCTTAGTAAGTTCAAAGGCAAACAAGATGCAACTTAATCAAGCATTAAACATATATTTAACGTAATGTACATAATCTTGTATTTTATCAAATCTCTTCAACTTATTCTTCATATATATATATATATATATATATATATATGTTCTTACCACAAGTTCATCATGCCTGATGTCATTCTCATGAGTTCGATGTACATACTTGTGCCCACTTGCACAAATAACTTACTTTATCATCTTTGACTTATTCATCAAGGTTACTCATTGAACTTCCTTTAGAACTACCCGTTGAACACTCGGAATACTATCAGATTCATCAGAATCTCGCATCTATGTGCCACATATGTAGCCAATGCTACTTCATATCTCATATCACCTGTTGCTCGCTTTCGAGCTACTCACGGGTTTGCGCATATAGGCTGTCAAGTATCCGCAACACATGTCGAACTACCTCACCATCAATAGTATATATAAGACTAGTACCTAGAATGCCAAAACATGTGTCGTATACATCATGAACTCATACCACAACTCCATGAGCTCAGATGTCATATATATCATGAACTCAGACCACAACTCAATGAGTTCAGATCACATAGTTCCTAGTGACATGTCATTTGTATCCTAAACTATTCCTAAGGTTCAAACGGGATTCTTGGATACCACATTTCTGTCGAACTTGCTCGTAACGTCGATTTCAATGCTCATAGCACCAATCACATATACATGTAATAATCAAGATATAATTCATAGTAAAATTTAAGCATTTAAACACATTGTACAACATCACATTAATTATATATACTTACCATACATGCAATATCAAGCATTTAAAGTATGGTACATGTTGCATAATTTGCAAATGAACTTACCTCGGTACAAAATGATAGAAACGAGCCTAATCCTCGTAAACTTTATTTTTCCCCCGATTAAGACCCGAATCACGTTATTATTTATCGATAATTTCAAATTTAACATGTTCAATACACACATTGCTCAAATCAACCATAACACGTACTTTGGTAAATTTACCTTTTTACCCCTAACTTTTCACTTATTTACACTTTAGTCATTAGGCTCGTAAAATGAAATGTGGTCATTTTCTTTGTTACCCAATCCTATCCAAATTATATTCTAACCTATACCAGCCCATATTTCTCATTAAATCACATTTCTACTACTCATTTCTTCATCTTTTACAAACAAGTCCTTTTTAGGACTTTTCACTAAAAATCACTTAATAAAAGATGTTTATCACACATCAAACATTCATATTTATCCATTAAACATCAAAATACAACCATGTCACACATGGGTCAAATTTCAGACATGAGCCCTAGCTCAAAATAATGGTAGAAATAGCTAGATCGGTTGATGACAACTTCAAAAATGTAAAGAACATTAAAAACAGGACTTGGGAGCACTTACAATCAAGCTTGAAATGTTGAAAACCCTAGCTATGGAGACTCCCCAAATTTTGGCACCCTTAGGAGAAGATGGACATCATTTTTTGCTTGATTTTTCCCTTTTTATTCTTTTATTAACCAAATGACCAAAATGCCCTTAAGGCCTTTCTTTCAAATTTTTCATATCCATGCCCATTTTTCTCCAAAATTTTATAACTTGGTCAAATTGCTATTTAAGGACCTCTAAATAATGATCTAATGCAATTTCAATTTGGTCCCTAAAGTCAAATTGGACACCTTAGGCATAGAATTTCTTCATGAAAATTTCACACAAACATGAAATCATATCATGGATCATAAAATAATTATTTCTATTTCAAATTTTTGGTATCAAAAGCATTGTTCTAACTAGACCCTAATACGAGATGTTCCAAATATACTACGCTCAAGGCATCAGCTCCAACATAAACCCCACTTAAGAAAATAACATAAGGTAGAAGTTGGACCTCCCACCACCATAGTTGGGACCAAATGCCTCACACAAGTGGTGGATGCCTTTCGGGATGTTAAAGTCGTATTTATAGTGTTTACTAGTCGACCTAGGACACTTCGACAACCTATGAATGCCTAATTTTTTTGTGCTGCATGGATAGCTAAGACTTGCCACTAGCTTGTCTTCCATCCTCTTGGCTTTCTTGACAATAACCCTTCGTTCCATCACCACCTCTCTCGATGGCGCATCTCCAGACCGACCACCGCCCCTTGATGGAATTTTACCAAATCTTCCACCACCTTTGACCATGTTTTTGAAAAGAAGCACTAGAAATCACTAGAATAAATCCACAAATGAACAGTTAAACCAAAAATCAAACAAAAAAAGGCCCAGAAAAACAAAAACCACTATGAAAATCAAGCGAAGAACTTAAAAAATAGAAAGCCTGAAAAGAAAAGGCACACCCGTAGAAGAAAAACATAGAGGCAACTTCAATAGTTGCATAAACAAAATGATTTCAAACGAGGAACATTTGATAAATATATAGAGGCATCCTCAAAACACACTATCCTACCAACAGTCCAAAAACCAATGGCATCTCAACACATATTGATGTAGGTTGTAATCATCATTATCTAGATTCTCTAGAAATAGTCCTCAAAGGGTATTTATGGAAAGATTCCATAGGCTTCATGGTGACATTTCATTTTCCACAACAAATCATACCAATCATCTTCACCATCCACCACTACCCTTCCCGCGAAAAATACAAAAATAGTTTTTCTCCAGAGAGACCGCTAATAACCTTCCTCTCAATTTTAGAGGGGAATATTATTATGCCTCCCCCAACTTGGGACATGTGGCAGCATGGTAGGTAATTTCAGGAGTGCCCCTTATTCGTAAGGATAGGAAAGCCATCAAAAGCTTTACCTTCTGATTTAGCTACCGGTTAGATAGTTCCCTAACATGGGACACTTGACACAATGGCAAGTCATTTGAGGAGAACCCCTATTTGTATGGGATCGGGAGGCCATCAAAAGCTCCACCTTCCAATTTAGTTTCCCTGCCAGATAGGAGGCAGCTACTCAAGGAAGTTAGCCACCCATTCCCTCCTAGAAGATACCACCAGTCGTTCCTATAAACAATCGGTCTCCTATTAAAAGCATGACCCTTTTGGTCACAGAATACATCTCGTCACAAACATCCTCATGTCATTGAGGACATCCAACCCACGTGTCCTATAATGACGGTCCGATAACGGATCTACCACATTAATGCTACCTAAAACGAGACCTTGCCTATAAATAATCCCCAATATAATGAAGAAATGATCGATGCTTCAATGTTTTTTCTTACACTCTACCATTCTACTTTCATCTTTTTCCTCGTTACTTCCACTTTCAACACACTCAAACTCTAACAGCCCGATTTTGGGTCTAGTCGGAACAATGATTTCAGGGCCACAAATTTGACGTAAGAAAATTTATTTTTATTATATTTTTATGGTCTAAAATTTCACGAAATGATTTCATGAAAATTTCATTCGAAAATTTCGACGTTTAGTCAAAATGACTAAATTGTAAAAAGTACAAAACTTGAGTTCTAAAAGCTAGAAGTGTCAAATTGCTATGAAATTTTAAGTTGAAGGTCCTTAAATGGTAATTACACTATTGGTTAAGTTGGTGGACAAAAGTGGACATGGTTTGGTATATTTCTAAAGTTTTTCATTAAGGGTAATTTGGTTATTTAGTAATTAAAATGAATTAAAAACAAAATTAAAAGCCAATTTTTGTCCATCTTCAACCCCTTGGCCGAATTTCACATCAGGAAGACATAGCTAGGGTTTTTCAAGCTTCCAAGGTCAATTGTTAGTCCGTTTTAGCCTAGTTTTTAATGTTCTTTAAATTTTTGAGATCCTCGTAACTCGGTTTAACTATTCCCACCATTATTTTGAGCTAGGTTTTCTTATAATGTAACACCCCTTACCCATACCCGAGGCTGGGATAAGGTACGAGGCATTACCGGACAAACATACAAACATTAAACTAAATTACGAGCCATAAAATTTCATTCATATTCCAAAATGTTCATTCACTTACACATAGTCCCTTATTTGAGTCTACGAAGCCCAAAACATACTTTAGAAAGGGTTGGGACTAAACTGAGAACTTACGAAAATCTTGGAAATTTCATGCTTTAAGGCTCTATATGCCCGTGTCCCAAAGTCATGTTCCATACACGGCTGAGACACATGGTCGTGTCTCTGCCTGTGTGGAATATACCTAGGCTATTTTCCAAGCTTTGGTCAACCTTAATCTCTTACACACTTATACAAAATCAAAAGCATTAATGATTAAATATTCTCAATTAAACCACAAACATAGCATTTGTATGTCATCATACATGTGTCTCTCATACTCATTTTACCTTGGTTATTATAGTACCACTCATACATTTATACCAAGATTATCATCTTACCAAATATCTTCAGCTTAATCATCAAGCATTCATATTTAAAACTAGATCATATCTTTATAAAATACCACAATTCAGATGCGCAAAATAACATGTTTTCCTGAAACATTTCAATTCAATTCCATACCCAACAAGCATTACATTGAGACTAGTCATATATATATATATATATATATATATATATACATGTCATGATACATATCATTCTTTTTCTATTTTCTTATAAACACACATCTTTTATTTCATTATATCAATATTTCATATACCATAGTTTCCATGTATTCCACATATATTTATTTTCCTCCTCCTCCTCTCCATTCCACATCCTTAACGTATATAGCATTCTTGTAAGTATGATTTCACAATTTACTAATAAATGCTCACATCAAACTGTCCACACGACTCATAGTCACTTACTTATTTATAATTCGAGCTACAGAGCTCCAAATTAAGATCCGTAAATTTACCCTGAAACTAGACTCACATATATATTTCCACCATAAAATTTTCATAATTTTTGGTTTAGCTAATTAGTACAGTTTATTCATTAAAATTTCCCCTGTTTCACTTTCTGACAGTTCTAACCTCTCTTCACTAAAAATTATTTATCTCATAGTACAGAACTTGGATAATGTTCTTGTTGATTTATCTTGAAAATAGACTCATTAGGGATTTTAAAAATATAATTTTGAGCCTCTAGTTATTTTTCTCCAAATTTTTGTGATTTTCCAAATTCAGAATAGGGGATCACGTAATCATTCTGAACCAATCTCACAAAAACATAAATATCTCAAAATATAGAACTCCTTTTCTTGCTCTATTTCTTTTATATGAAAATAGACTCATTAAGATTTAATTTGATATCCCATTCAGGCTCTGATTAAATTTCTACTATTTTTGGTGATTTTTCAAAATTACGTCACTGCTACTATCCAAAACAGTTTTATTGCTAATTCACTCTTTCACACTTTCTTTGTAATAACCTCATTTTAACATACATATCACAAATCATTTTCACCGCATTTCATACATCACAAGTATAGGCCCATGATCACAAGATCACCATAAAATCATCCTCATATATAACTTTGTAGCACCCCGAACTCATGGCCGTTACCGGAAATCGAACACGAGGTGTTACCGGCTTACTTCATTTATTTCCCCCTATTTTTTTTTTTGTTCCAGGCAAGCTGGCTACTGTATCGTGGTCGCTTTAAAAATCATATTTTGAGTTCTGAAATTTGAAATCCAATTCCGTAAATTTCCTCTGAAACTAGACTCATATATCTATATGGGGGAAATTTTGTAGAATTTTTTTGTTGGGGCAATTAGTACAGTTTATTTGTTAAAGTCTCCCCTATTTCAAGGTTCGACTACACTGACCTCTGTACCTTATGATTTAAATATCTCCCTGTACAGGGCTTCAATGCCTATGCCGTTTGTCTCTAATGAAACTAGACTCGATAATGAATTTGTACATATAAGGCACGACCTCTAATTATCTCAATAAAATTTACGGTGAATTTTCTAAATCAAAACAGGGGATCCAGAAATCGCTCTGGCCCTGTTTCACAAGAATTTATTTAACTCCTAACATACAGCTCATATGGTCGTTTCGTTTCTTCCATATGAAAATAGACTCATCAAGCTTCAATTTCATAATTTATTCATTATTTAATTCCATTTCTATTATTTTTAGTGATTTTTCAATCTCACATCACTGCTGCTGTCAGCATCTGTTACTAAAACAAACTATGCCTATTTCATGATTTTTCCTTGATCTAACTAATAATTCATCATACATGTCACAATTTATGACCATGACTAGCCATGCCAAAGGCTAATCATCACCGAGCATCTCCCCACTACACTACTACCAAATCATGAATTTAACACCGAAAATAATCAGCCATGACATATGGCATAATAATCGAGTAGGCCTCAACCAATACTCAACCAAAACCGAATTACCAAGACTTGTGTCCAAACATCATAGAACCAATTCCAACCGAACATTTATGCCATTTTCGCGTCGCTAAAAGTTTACATACCAAATTTCAACAAAACATAGTAGCCTATACATGCCGAAATGTTCTCCTAGACCAACTAAGAAGAAAATACCAAAAGTTGCTAGCCGGTGTGATGACTTGATGACGGTCCCGAATACGAAAAAAGTCGAGTCCAAGAAACCTAAAATAGGTGACAAGCAAACACCGAATGAGTATATAACTCAAGAAGTCATAAGCATTACACTACCATCCATTAATAAAATTTTCACAAGAGGAAACAACGAAATGAGGCTAAGTACTCCATCCATACCGAACTATGCCATAGTTTCTTAGACCTTACGATTCAATCTCATTCCAAGTCCTAAATTGACATTTCATACACTATTCAATAGAATAATTGAGGCATTTCCATACATCATTTTATTTTCGTTACAATCATACAACTAAGCGAACTTTCACCTATTCCACGATGAACCTTATGTACGTGACTTCAATTATAATCATCACATAGGTTCAAAACTTACCACGCTCAACTCCAAATATAAACATAGCACCTATTAGCCATGAACTCAAGGTACTTACCCTTTCCGCTGTCCGAAATCGACTCGGTACGGTCGCACCCTTAATATAAATAATTGATAGAAAATATATATATATAGTGGGTTCGCACACATAGTGCTTAATAATCAACCACGCACACTTAGTGCCATGTACTTTAAACTCGCACACTTAGTGCCATGCATTTCAAGCCCGCACACTTAGTGCCAATCTCACAACCGTGAACACTTATTGCCTGCACACTTAGTGCCGAAAACCAGCCACTCTATACGCTTCACTTCCTTTTTACATTCGACAATTTCATCTCTACATACATATACGTTTGTATACATTTCTTCTCATTAAACACAATTGCATAGGTATTACGATCATTTAAATCAATACCAACTATATGCTTAATGACTTACCTTGTGTTGGGTAAAATAATTCCAAGTCGGCTACTCTGTGACAGCCCAAAATTGACCCTAGTCAGGAAGTGGTTTCGGGACCACTAAACCGAGTCACCGAAATGTTTGAACGTAATATTTATTGTCTAGAATATGTAATTATGAATGTGTGAAAATTTCAAGCTTCGATTTAGTAGATTGCATGTGAATTCAGTTAGTAGGACTTGTGTGACACTTTTGAAAAGTGATAGGCTAATCTATAAGGACCTAATAGTGCATGTAGTCAAAAGGGAGGACTTGCATGTCAAATTTCCCCCCCCCCAAGTGCTAGTGGCCGGCCATGACAAGGAATTATGGGCAAAACATGTCCTAGACATGTTTTGTTGGTACATCATGGGAGAAAAAAATAAACTAATAAGTATGGGTAATAAAGAATGGAAAAAAAAAAAGAAGAATGTGTGAGTGAACCCCCCCTTTTGCCGTGAGTTGAAGAAAAGCAAAGAAAAAAAAAATTGTTCATCCTTTTTCATTCTTTTTGGCCGAAAATACTAAGGAAGAAGGAAGGAATTTTGCTTCATGCTTGGTTTGGAAGAGGATTAGGAGGAGGTTTGGCCATACTAGTGTCTAGATTAAGGTATGTTTGATGTTGTGCCATGAGATTCATGCATGTTTTTGGTTGCTAACTTGATGTTCTTATTAGCCCATGGTTCAAATCTTTGCTATGTCATGGGAATGATATTCGGCCAAGGTGGATGTTGAGTTAATGCCATTGCATGCTAAATATGAAGCTTGATAATGATACATGTGATGGGGGATTGAGGACTCTTGGATTTTTTTTTTTAGCATTTTTGAGTGAGACACTAAGTTCTTTGTTTAACCATGACCAAATTGAAACGGTATGGTGTTGTGGTGTATTCGGCCATGGTAGATCCATAGGTATGATTTATGCATATTGCATGGTAGGTAAGATTTGAGCTTTGGATATGTGTTTATATTTGGATATAAGCAACTTGAGATTCAGCCCTTGCACCTATATGTACATATGTTTGCATATGATGTATTGGTATGACATATATACCATCTCAAGGTATATATTTGCATATGATGATGTTTCGGTTATGAAATAAATGATTGATGCGTATTGAGTTACAATATGGAATGCGTTAGTTAGTAAAATGTATGCTGTTTTTGTGTAGTATTAAGTGTATTATTGGCCTCAACATGGACATGCATATTCGGCCACATGAGGGGAATTGGTGTGCATGCATTCGGTTAGAGGCAAGCATATTGATGCCTATTCTTGGCTTAGAAAATTCAGCTAAGGAGAGTACTAACTAATGTGTTGAGTTTGATTCATGATTTCCGTACATATGTGACTTTAATGTCTAATGAAAATATGTGGGCTAAGTACCTTGAATTCCTCTTTCGATGCTCAAATGATTAAATCAATTTATTTGTTAAATTAAGCTCAAGAGCAAAGGGGAGCTAAATCCGATAAAGGGAAGGAAAAAGTAGTCGAATAGCAGTTAAATCGCTCGACCACGTCCGAGGTAAGTCTTGAGTAATGATCCTACTTGAATTATATTGAAATGATTTGTCATATTATGGCGGACAGCCGAATGTGCGAGGGACTAAGTTATAAAGTCAATTGAAATCATGCTCTTTGTGTGTGGCTATTGAGCGAAATTGGAAAGGTTTGATAAATGATTTGTGTTTGAGCCTTAGTAACGAAAATGAAATATGGATGTGTCGTGATTATTGATATATGTGTACATGAGCATTGAATGATACCGGGCTAAGTCCGAAGGCATTTATGCTAGTGATTATATCCGGCTAAGTCCGAAGGCATTTATGCTAGTGATTATATTCGGGCTAAGACCAAGGCATTCGTATGAGTTGTTATATCCGGCTAAGACCAAGGCATTTGTGCAAGTTACCAAATCCGGTTAAGACCAAGGCAATTGTGCTTGTGGTTATATCCGCTAAATTCAAGAAGCTCGGTTTGAAGGTGAGCGTTTTGGTGCTGTAATAAATTCAATTAATACGCTCAAAAAACCCATACGATAAGGTATGTTTACATGTGCATCGGAAAAGTCGATTCGTTTGAAATAGTGTTCGTTCAATCGACTAACGAACCTTCGGCTCTTAGATAGGTTGATACCTTGTGTGTATATGTTGATGAATTGTGAAGTAAGTATGATTATGAGAATGTGTATTAATAAAGTGATTTATTTAGCTATGTGAATGTAATACTTTAGTCAAAGCTGATTTCATTACTTGAGACTTACTAAGCATTAAAATGCTTACCCCGTTGCTTTGGCTCTCTGTTTTATAGATTTTGCTCGTTAGCTATCGGGTTCGGGATCATCGAAGTCGAAGTCATCCACACTATCAAAGCCCTTTTGGTACTCTTTAGTTGAACTCTGGATATGGCATGTATAGGACTACCCTTTGCTGTTTTTTTTAAGTACGTTTGGTGATGTATGTGTGTACAGCCATGCGAAAATGGCTCGTAAAAGTGGAGTATGGCATTAGACCATTTGTGTTTATGTATATATGTATGGTTTCATGATGTGACTACGGACTGAATGGAAGTGTTGGGCAAATTATCAGCCATTGGAATGGCTAAATATGATTATATGTGGACCTATGTATGACAAAACTCTAGTTGGTCCATGGAAACCACGAAATAGGTAAAGTTTACCTTGAAAACAGATGCTGACAGCAGCAGTGGTGTGGATTTGAAAAATCACTAAAATTTGTAGGAATGGAATTAAATAGTGAATAAATTATGTAAATGAACCTTGATGAATCTACTTTCATATGGAAGAAACGAAACGGTCATATGAGTTATATGTTAAGAGATATTAAAGTTCTCGTGAAACAGGGCCAGAACGGTTTCTGGATCCCCTGTTCCGACTTTGGAAATTCATTATAAATTAACCAGAGATAATTAGGAGTCATGCCATATATGTATAGATTCCTATTTCAGTCTAGTTTCTAAAGAAACAAACGACATCAGTATTGAAGCCCTGTACAGGGCGATATCCAAGTTGTAATGCGCGAAGGTCAGTGTAGCCGATCCCTGTAACAGGGGAGATTTTAACTAATAAACTGTACTAATTGGCCCAACCAAAAATTCTAGAAACAAATATGTAGATGGACATATGAGTCTAATTTCAGGGAAAAATTACGAAACTGATTTTCGAGGTTCGAAACTCAAGATATGATTTTTAAGGTGATAGTGATGCAGTAACCAGCTCATCTGGAAAATTTTAAATGGACTGTGAAATGATTAAGTTAAGTCTGTGTGCACCTTGTGTTCGACTCCGGTAACGGACTCGGGTATGGGGTGTTACAATTTTATTGGTATCAGAGCTACGGTTTAGTCGATTCTAGGACTACCGTAATGCATTTGGGTCTAGCCATACATGCCATTTTATGTGATTATTTGATAGTGTGGTGATTTCTGACGTTTGAAATTGTGTTTATTTATAGTAATGGATCCCGACCCCAACCGAGCGATAGTTGATGATGTGGAGAGTGTGGCGCCTGCTTCCGCACAAGGGACAGCGCCGGCGGACTCTCAACCTATTGCTAGCAATCCGAATGATGAGGCTAGGCAAGCTTTTTATAGCGTGATGAATGATTGGTTCAACCAATACATTCGAACTAATACGGCTGTTCCACAACCTCCATTCCCAACAAACACAACCCCTGCACCTACAATGCCTCCGGTAACTGACCAAATAAGGTCAAATAAGCCCACAGTTGACAGAATCCGAAAACATGGGGCTACTGAATTTAAAGCTACGGATAGGGACGATGCCGAGCAAGCTGAATTTTGGTTGGACAACACTATCCGGGTACTCGATGAGCTATCTTGTACACCCGATGAATGCCTAAAGTGTACTATCTCCTTGCTACGTGATTCTGCCTACTATTGGTGGAGTACTCTGACTTCTATTGTGCCCCGAGAGCAAGTAACTTGGGAGTTTTTCCAAACTGAGTTTCGGAAGAAGTATATCAGTCAAAGATTCATTGACCAAAAACGGAAGGAATTTCTTGAACTCAAACAAGGTTCCATGACGGTTACCGACTATGAACGAAAGTTTGTGAGGCTTAGTCGATACGCACGAGAATGCATTTCCTTAGAAGCCGTGATGTGTAACGTTTCGAAGATGGACTGAATGACGATATAAAGCTGTATGTTGGCATCTTAGAAATCCGAGAATTTGTGGTACTTGTCGAGCGAGCTTGCAAAGCCGAGGAGCTCAGTGTGGAGAAAAGGAAAGCTGAAGGGGGAGCAAGGGAGTTTCGTAAGAGGTCTTCGGGGAAGCCCATCCCACAGTCATCAAAGAAATTTAGAGATGGCTTAGGCCGATCTAGAGACACTTTGGGCTTTTCTAGACGAGACCGCGATCGACCCCCTATGGGCACGCGAGTCACTTCGATCGCCAGTGTTGGCAATGAACGTCGAGACGAGCGAGTGTCGACATTGTGGCAAATGGCATTCGGAAGTTGTAGATTCGTGACCGCTCTGTTACAAGTGCGGATCAGTTGACCACTTCATTAAAGATTGCCCGGGTTGTCCGAGCAGAATGTAGATCGAGTGGGAAACCCGGCGCTACCATCGCTCGAGGTAGACCATCTAGAAATACGGGCAATGCTAGTGGTGGTCAGAGAGGATCTAGAGATGCTACGACCAGATCCGAGGCTCGCGCTCCTGCTAGGGCTTATGCAATACACGCACGCGAGGATGCCTCCTCGCCAGATGTTATTACGGGTACTTTCACTCTCTTTGATACTAATGTGATTGCTTTGATTGACCCCGGTTCTACTCATTCTTATATATAAACGTTAGCATCCAAGAAGACTTTACCTATTGAGTCTACTGAGTTCGTAATTTGGGTGTCAAATCCCTTGGGTCGTTACGTGCTTGTTGACAAAGTGTGTAAGAAATGCCCCCTAGTAATTCGAGGATCCTGTTTTCCGGCGGACTTGATGCTTTTGCCGTTCGACAAATTTGATGTTATCCTCGGTTTAGATTGGTTGACCGTGCATGATGCGGTTGTGAATTGCAAAGGCAAGACTATTGATTTGAGATGCGCAAATAACGAGATAATCCGAGTTGAGTCTACAGACTTAAAGGGGTTGCCAGCTGTAACATCAGCAATGTTGGCCCAGAAATATGTGAGAAAATACCTTGCGTATGTACTTGATGATAAGGAGTTAGAAATAAAACCCGAGTCTGTGCCGGTGGTTTGCAAATACCCGGATGTTTTTCTCGAAGAATTATCGGGTTTGCCACCCGTTCGAGAGATAGAGTTTGGTATTGAGCTTGTACCTAGGACTACGTCGATTTCGATAGCTCCGTATCGTATGGCAACGACTGAGTTAAAAGAGTTGAAAGCTCAGTTGCAAGAGTTGACGGATAGAGGTTTCGCTCGACCAAGTTTCTCACCTTGGGGTGCACCAGTATTGTTTGTGAGAAAGAAGGACGGAACCATGAGGTTGTGTATTGACTATCGTCAGCTTAATAAAGTGACAATAAAGAACAAATATCCGTTACCGCGTATCGATGATTTGTTCGATCAACTAAAGGGAGCCTCAGTGTTCTCAAAAATAGATTTGAGATCGGGCTATTATCAGTTGCGAATTCGAGATTCGGACATACCCAAAACTGCCTTCAGAACGAGATATGGTCACTACGAGTTCTTAGTGATGCCGTTTGGGCTCACTAATGCCCCTGCGATATTTATGGATTTGATGAATCGTATCTTCAGACCATATTTGGATCGGTTCGTAGTTGTGTTCATTGACGACATCTTGGTCTATTCAAGAGGTGAGACCGAACATACGGAGCACCTGAGATTAGTGTTGCAAATTTTACGGATAAGCGGTTATATGCTAAGTTCAGCAAGTGTGAGTTCGGTTAGAGAGGTTATCTTCTTGGGTCATGTGGTATCCGTGATCGGTATTCGAGTCGACCCGAGCAAAATTTCAGCCATACTTAACTGGAAGCCTCAGAAATATTATCGAGGTTCTGAGCTTTTTGGGGCTTAGGTTACTACCGACGGTTTGTAAAAGGATTCTCAATGATAGCCACACCCATGATTTAAACCGCTTGAGAAAGATGTCAAGTTTGAATGGACGGAAAAGTGTCGAAAAGTTTCGATCAATTGAAAACTCATTTGACGGAAGCTCCAGATTAGTGCAACTGAATCGGTAAAGAGTTTGTCATCTATAGTGACGCCTCCCTACTTGGGTTAGGTTGCGTATTGATGCAAGAAGGTCGAGTTGTGGCCTATGCGCCGAGACAATTAAAGCCACATGAGAAAAATTATCCCACCCATGATCTCGAATTGGTCGCCATCGTATTCGCCTTTAAAGATATGGCGACATTACTTATTTGGTAAGAAGTGCCATGTGTATTCAGATCACAAAAGTCTCAAATATTTGATGACTCAAAGAGACTTAAATCTGGGACAAAGACGTTGGCTCGAGTTGTTAAAAGACTATGAGCTTGTCATTGATTATCACCCGGGAAAGGCTAATGTGGTTGCAGACGCCTTAAGCCGGAAATCACTATTTGCTTTACGAGCGATGAATGTACACTTGTCTATTCTACCCGACAATGTGTTAGTAGCCGAATTAAAGGCCAAACCATTGTTGACTCATCAAATTCGTGAAGCCCAGAAAGTTGACGATGAGTTGGTTGCAAAACGGGCTGAGTGTGTTCCGAACAAGGAATCGGAGTTTCAAATTGATGATGACGATTGCTTGAGGTTCAGAAGTCGTTTGTGTGTTCCAAGGAATTCGGAACTCATTTCGATGATTCTGAACGAAGCCCATTGTAGCCGAATGTCAATTCACCCGGGGAGTACGAAGATGTACAACGATTTGAAACGTCGGTTTTGGTGGCATGGTACGAAACAAGACATCTCCGACTTTGTTTCGAGATGTTTAATATGTCAACAAGTGAAAGCGGAACATCAAGTGCCTTTAGGGTTACTTCAGCCGATCACGATACCCGAGTGGAAATGGGATCGAGTCACAATGGACTTTGTGTCCGGACTGCCATTGTCAGCAAGCAAGAAGGATGCGATTTGGGTTGTTGTTGATAGACTGACTAAGTCGGCTCACTTTATCCCCGTGCGTATGGATTTTTCATTGGATAAACTAGCTGAATTGTACATTTCTCAGATTGTGGGATTACACGGGGTACCGATTTTTGTTGTGTCGGATAGAGATCCGAGATTCACCTCGCAATTTTAGAAGAAATTTCAAGAAGCTTTGGGTACCAAGTTGCATTTCAGCACCGCCTTTCACCCCCAAACCGATGGTCAATCCGAGCGGATAATTCAGATACTTGAGGATATGTTGAGATGTTGCATCCTCGAGTTCGATGGTTCATGCGACGGTATTTACCTTTGATTGAATTCGCTACAACAATAGTTTTCAATCAAGTATTAAGATGGCGCCTTATGAGGCCTTGTACGGGCGTAAATGCCGTACACCATTGTTTTGGACCGAGCTCGGTGAAAGCAAAATTTTCGGAGTGGATTTGATTAAAGATGCTGAACAGAAAGTAAAAGTAATCCGTGAAAATCTGAAGATAGCCTCCGATCGTCAAAAGTCGTACGCGGATCTGAAACGAAAAGACATTGAGTATCAGGTGGGAGATGAAGTGTTTCTTAAAGTTTCGCCTTGGAAAAAGATACTCAGATTTGGGCATAAGGGCAAATTGAGTCCGAGGTTTATCGGGCCATATGAGATATCTGAACGAGTCGGCCCAGTTGCGTATCGTTTGATTTTGCCCCCTGAACTTGAAAAGATTCACGACGTCTTTCATGTTTCGATGCTTCGACGCTATAGATCTGATCCGTCGCACGTAATTAGTCCATCAGAGGTTGAAATTCAAGCCGATATGAGTTATGAAGAAGAACCGATTCGTATCCTAGCTCGTGAAGTGAAGGAGTTGCGAAACAAAAGGGTTCCGTTAGTAAAAGTGTTATGGCTCAAACACGGGATGGAAGAAGCTACTTGGGAACCCGAGAACTCTATAAAAGAGCGTTACCCAAACCTATTTACCGGTAAGATTTTCGAGGACAAAAATTTCTTAAGTGGGGGAGAGTTGTGACAGCCCAAAATTGACCCTAGTCGGGAAGTGGTTTCGGGACTGCTAAACCAAGTCACTGAAATGTTTGAACGTAATATTTATTGTCTAGAATATGTAATTATGAATGTGTGAAAATTTCAAGCTTCGATTTAGTCGATTGCATGTGAATTCAGTTAGTAGGACTTGTGTGACACTTTTGAAAAGTGATAGGCTAATCTATAAGGACCTAATAGCGCATGTAGTCAAAAGGGAGGACTTGCATGTCAAATTTCCCCCCCCCCCAAGTGCTAGTGGCCGGCCATGACAAGGAATTATGGGCAAAACATGTCCTAGACATGTTTTGTTGGTACATCATGGGAGAAAAAAATAAACTAATAAGTATGGGTAATAAAGAATGGAAAAAAAAAAAGAAGAATGTGTGAGTGAACCCCCCCTTTTGCCGTGAGTTGAAGAAAAGCAAAGAAAAAAAAATTGTTCAATCTTTTTCATTCTTTTTGGCCGAAAATACTAAGGAAGAAGGAAGGAATTTTGCTTCATGCTTGGTTTGGAAGAGGATTAGGAGGAGGTTTGGCCATACTAGTGTCTAGATTAAGGTATGTTTGATGTTGTGCCATGAGATTCATGCATGTTTTTGGTTACTAACTTGATGTTCTTATTAGCCCATGGTTCAAATCTTTGCTATGTCATGGGAATGATATTCGGCCAAGGTGGATGTTGAGTTAATGCCATTGCATGCTAAATATGAAGCTTGGTAATGATACATGTGATGGGGGATTGAGGACTCTTGGATTTTTTTTTTAGCATTTTTGAGTGAGACACTAAGTTCTTTGTTTAACCATGACCAAATTGAAACGGTATGGTGTTGTGGTGTATTCGGCCATGGTAGATCCATAGGTATGATTTATGCATATTGCATGGTAGGTAAGATTTGAGCTTTGGATATGTGTTTATATTTGGATATAAGCAACTTGAGATTCAGCCCTTGCACCTATATGTACATATGTTTGCATATGATGTATTGGTATGACATATATACCATCTCAAGGTATATATTTGCATATGATGATGTTTCGGTTATAAAATAAATGATTGATGCGTATTGAGTTACAATATGGAATGCGTTAGTTAGTAAAATGTATGCTATTTTTGTGTAGTATTATTTGTTTTATTGGCCTCAACATGGACATGCATATTCGGCCACATGAGGGGAATTGGTGTGCATGCATTCGGTTAGAGGCAAGCATATTGATGCCTATTCTTGGCTTAGAAAATTCAGCTAAGGAGAGTACTAACTAATGTGTTGAGTTTGATTCATGATTTCCGTACATATGTGACTTTAATGTCTAATGAAAATATGTGGGCTAAGTACCTTGAATTCCTCTTCGATGCTCAAATGATTAAATCAATTTATTTGTTAAATTAAGCTCAAGAGCAAAGGGAGCTAAATCCGATAAAGGGAAGGAAAAAGTAGTCGAATAGTCGTTAAATCGCTCGACCACGTCCGAGGTAAGTCTTGAGTAATGATCCTACTTGAATTATATTGAAATGATTTGTCATATTATGGCGGACAGCCGAATGTGCGTAGGGACTAAGTTATAAAGTCAATTGAAATCATGCTCTTTGTGTGTGGCTCTTGAGTTTAAATTGGAAAGGTTTGATAAATGATTTGTGTTTGAGCCTTAGTAACGAAAATGAAATATGGATGTGTCGTGATTATTGATATATGTGTACATGAGCATTGAATGATACCGGGCTAAGTCCCAAGGCATTTATGCTAGTGATTATATCCGGCTAAGTCCGAAGGCATTTATGCTAGTGATTATATCCGGCTAAGACCAAGGCATTCGTATGAAGTTGTTATATCCCGCTAAGACCAAGGCATTTGTGCAAGTTACCAAATCCGGGTTAAGACCAAGGCAATTGTGCTTGTGGTTATATCCGGCTAAATTCCGAAGAAGCTCGGTTTGAAGGTGAGCGTTTTGGTGCTGTAATAAATTCAATTAATACGCTCGAAAAACCCATACGATAAGGTATGTTTACATGTGCATCGGAAAAGTTGATTCGTTTGAAATAGTGTTCGTTCAATAGACTAACGAACCTTCGGCTCTTAGATAGGTTGATACCTTGTGTGTATATGTTGATGAATTGTGAAGTAAGTATGATTTTGAGAATGTGTATTAATAAAGTGATTTATTTAGCTATGTGAATGTAATACTTTAGTCAAAGCTGATTTCATTACTTGAGACTTACTAAGCATTAAAATGCTTACCCCGTTGCTTTGGCTCTCTGTTTTATAGATTTTGCTCGTTCGCTATCGGGTTCGGGATCATCAAGTCAAGTCATCCACACTATCAAAGCCCTTTTGGTACTCTTTAGTTGAACTCTGGATATGGCATGTATAGGACTACCCTTTGCTGTTTTTTTAAGTACGTTTGGTGATGTATGTGTGTACTGACCATGCGAAAATGGCTCGTAAAAGTGGAGTATGGCATTAGACCATTTGTGTTTATGTATATATGTATGGTTTCATGATGTGACTACGGACTGAATGGAAGTGTTGGGCAAATGATCAGCCATTGGAATGGCTAAATATGATTATATGTGGACCTATGTATGACAAAACTCTAGTTGGTCCATGGAAACCACGAAATAGGTAAAGTTTACCTTGAAAACAGATGCTGACAGCAGCAGTGGTGTGGATTTGAAAAATCACTAAAATTTGTATGAATGGAATTAAATAGTGAATAAATTATTTAAATGAACCTTGATGAATCTACTTTCATATGGAAGAAACGAAACGGTCATATGAGTTATATGTTAAGAGATATTAAAGTTCTCGTGAAACATGGCTAGAACAGTTTCTGGATCCCCTGTTCCGACTTTGGAAATTCATTATAAATTAACCAGAGATAATTAGGAACCATGCCATATATGTATAGATTCCTATTTCAGTCTAGTTTCTAAAGAAACAAACGGTATCAGTATTGAAGCCCTGTACAGGGAGATATTGAAGTTGTAATTAGCGAAGGTCAGTGTAGTCGATCCCTGTAACAGGGGAGAATTTAACTAATAAACTGTACTAATTGGCCCGACCAAAAATTCTAGAAAAAAATATGTCGATGAAAATATGAGTCTAATTTCAGGGAAAAATTACGAAACTGATTTTCGAGCTTCGAAACTCAAGATATGATTTTTAAGGTGACAGTGATGCAGTAACCAGCTCGTCTGGAAAATTTTAAATGGACTGTGAAATGATTAAGTTAAGTTTGTGTGCACCTTGTGTTCGACTCCGGTAACGGACTCGGGTACGGGGTGTTACATACTCGATGACCTTCGATTTCCCCTTGTTGGACGCCTCTCCTTTAGGATCTTGAGCTTAAACAAATAAATTAACTCATTCAACCGCTTTGCTACATATATTGGTATTCACATTTTAATGATTTTATGACATACGGAACGGCATGGTAAAATTTTTATCTTGTTACCTTATGTTCTTAGCTATTCGGCTAATAACCTTATGCAATTACCATACTTTCAATAATCCAATCACACATGCATATGTATACTTGGACATTCGGCAATCATCTTTGCTAGTTTTTCCCCTTTTTTTGTCGGTTATATATACATAGCCCTAAGGTAATATCACGAATGGGCTTACATATATATGTATATATAGCCGAATATGCAAAGCTTAAACTCAACATCACATAAGCTCCTAAGTGATGGCCGAATATGTATGTCTATATATATATATATATATATATCAACTATACTATTACTTTTAATTCATCTAATCACAAAATTTCATCTCATGAACACTTGACCCATTTCTCACAAAAATGAAACAACAACTAAAATGAACATCCCATTTTTACCCCATATGGCCGATTGCTTCATTTGTTACCCAACTAACAATTCAACAATTTCAACCTCATTACAACCTCTACCTATCCAATATAACATGAACACAATCCTCCACCCCTAAATTAGATTCGGCAATCACTTAACCCATTTTAACCTCAACTTTCAAGTTAAAAGCAATTAACCACTCACCATATCCTACATTACTATCCATTTTAATGACATTAACACATCTACTAAGAGTTTCAAGCTTCTTGGCCGAATTTCAACCTCAAAATCCTAAGTCTAATCTATGGGATGAGTACAATTTGAACTAACCAACTCAAACATGCATAGATTTTCAAGAATCATTCAATACATACCTCATTCTAGCCATCTTCCAATCCAAAATCAAATAACCAAATCTCCTTCCTTCTCCTCACTCACAAGAATAGCCAAAGAAAAAAAGATGAACACTCCTCTTCCTTCCTTATTTTATTCATCTTTTCCTTTTAATTCCTTTCTTTAATTTATTTTAATTTACTTACCAATATTAAATAATAAACAACATAAACTTGGAGGAATGGAACCATGCTTGGCCGGCCACTTAACATGAATTGGGCACTTTGACATGCAAACCCAAACTTTCCTATTTTAATACTATTTGGTCCTTACTTATTTACCTATCATAATTTTCTAAGTCTCTCAACTAGATCCTTTCAAGCAAAATTCACATTCCTAAGATAAAATTAAACATCAAATTTTTATACAAGTACTATCACACATATAAGATATGCAATTAAAATTTTAACTAAATTTTATGACTCGGTTTTGTGGTCCCGAAACCACAATCCGACTAGGGTCAAATTAGGGCTGTCACAACTCTCCCCACATAAGGAATTTTCGTCCCCAAAATCTTACCAAATGAAAAATTTAGGATATCGATCCTTCATAGAGTCCTCAAGTTCCCATGTGGCTTCTTCGATTCCGTGTTTATGCCACAACACCTTCACTAATGGGATTTTCTGATTTCGCAACTCTTTTACTTCACGCATCAAAATGCAAACCGGCTCTTCTTCATAACTAAAGTTAGGCTGAATCTCGATCTTAGATGGAGTGATTACGTGCGACGGGTCGGACCTATATCGTCAAGCATCGAGACATGGAAAACATTGTGAATCTTTTCAAGCTCGGGGTAAAATTAACCCAGATGCGATCGCCCAACTCGTTCGGATACTTCATATGGACCGATGAACCTCGGATTCAATTTGCCCTTACGGACAAATCTAAGCACCTTCTTCCGGTGAAACTTTGAGAAATACCTTGTCCCCAACCCGATATTCAATGTCTTTTCTCTTTAAATCCGATACGACTTTTGACGATCCAAGCGGCTTTCAAACTTTCACGAATTACTCGAACTTTCGCTCAAAGATCCTTAATCAAATCAACCTCAAGATTTTACTTTCACTAAGTTCAGTCCAAAATAATGGGGTACGGCATTTACGACCGTATAAAGCCTCGTAAGGTGCCATCTTAATGCTTGGTTGAAAACTATTGTTGTAAGCGAATTCAATCAAAGGCAAATATCTTTCCCATGAACCACAAAACTCTAAGACGCAACATCTCAACATATCCTCGAGTATCTGAATTGTTCGTTCAGATTGGCCATTAGTCTGGGGATGAAATACGGTGCTAAAATGCATCTTAGTACCCAACGCTTCTTGTAACTTCTTCCAAAATCGCGATGTAAATCTTGGGTCTCTATCCGACACGATAGAAATAGGTACCCCATGCAATCGAACAATTTGGGAGATGTATAATTCTGGCCAATTTATCGAGCGAAAAATCCTTACGGACAGGATAAAATGAGCAGACTTGGTCAATCTATCAACAATAACCCAGACCGAGTCTTTCTTACTCTGAGTCAAAGGTAACCCAGATACAAAGTCCATTGTCACTCGATCCCATTTCCATTCGGTATCATGATTGGTCAAGTAATCCCGATGGCACTTGATGTTCCGCTTTTACTTGTTGACATATCAAACACCTTGAAACAAATTCAGAAATGTCTCGTTTCATACCCGGCCACCAAAATTGACGTTTCAGATCATTGTACATTTTAGTACTACCCGGGTGGACTGACATTCGACTACTGTGAGCCTCATTCAAAATTATCGAAATAAGTTCCAAATTTCTTGGAACACATAATCGGCTCTTGAACATCAAGCAATCATTGTTGTCAATCCGAAACTCCGATTCCTCATTCGAGGCACATTCAGCTCGTTTAGCGACCAATTCAAATCGACTTTCTGGGATTCAAGTATTTGATGAATCAATAATGGTTTGGCTTTTAATTCAACTACTAGCACCTCATCGGGCGAAATGGATAGGTGAGCATCCATCGCTCTCAAAGTAAACAGTGCTTTACGACTCAAAGCATCGGCCACCACGTTAGCCTTCCCCGGGTGATAATCAATGACAAGTTCATAGTCTTTCAACAACTCAAGCCAACATCTTTGTCGCAGATTTAGATCTCTTTGAGTCATCAAATATTTAAGACTCTTGTGGTCCGAATAAATATGACACCTCTCTCCAAACAAGTAATATCGCCATATTTTCAAGGCGAACACTATGGCTGCTAATTCAAGGTCATGGGTCGGATAGTTTCTCTCATGCGGCTTTAATTGTCTCGACGCGTAAGCCACAACTCGACCTTCTTGCATCAACACACAACCTAGCCCAAGCAAGGATGCATCATCAAATAACAAACTCCTTGCCGGACTCAAATTGTATTTAGCACCGGGGCCTCGGTTAAATAGGTTTTAGTCGATCGAAACTTTCCGACAAAGTTGTTCGACCATTCGAACTCAACATCTTTTGAAGTAGTTTTGTCAACGGTGCAGCTATCATCGAAAAGCCCTTTACAAAACGCGTCGGTAGTATCCGCAATATGACATGCCCAAAATTGACCCTAGTCGAGAAGTGGTTTCGGACCGCTAAACCGAGTCACCGAAATGTTTGAACGTAATATTTATTGTCTAGAATATGTATTTATGAATGTGTGAAAATTTCAAGCTTCGATTTAGTCGATTGCATGTGAATTCAGTTATTAGGACTTGTGTGACACTTTTGAAATGTGATAGGCTAATCTATAAGGACCTAATAGTGCATGTAAACAAAGGGGGACTTGCATGTCAAATTTCCCCTAATAGCTAGTGGCCACCATGACAAGGATTATGGGTAAAACATGTCATAAAACATGTTGGGACAATGGTGTATGTAAGAAAAAATAAAATAATGAGCATGGGAATTTAATAATGAAAGGGAACAAAAAAAAAAGAGAATGGTGAGTGTTCCCCCCTTTGCGTGAGTTGAAGAAAAGAGAAGAAAAAATTTGTTGTTCATCTTTTTTCATTTCTTTGAGCTGAAATTCTAAGGAAGAAGGAAGGGTTCTTGCTTCATGCTTGGTTTGGAAGAGGATTAGGAGGAGGTTTGGCCATACTTGTGTCTAGATTAAGGTATGTTTGAGGTTGTGCCATGAGATTCATGCATGTTCTTAGTTGCTAGCTTGAGTTCTAATTAGTCCATGGTTCAAAACTTTGCTATATCATGGGGATGATATTTGGCCAAGGTAGATTTTGTGTTAATGTCATTGCATGCTAAATATGAAGCTTGTTAATGATACATGTAATGGTGGATTGATGACTCTTGGATTTTCTTTTTAGCATTTTTGAGTAAGACATTAAGTTTTGGAATTGATGGAATGGAGAGTATGCTTAAGTTGTGTTATGAACAACTATGTGTTAAATCGAGGGTTACTAAGCTAGCTATTAAGGTGAAGTGCAATGTTAGTGATTGATTAATAGTGTATATACATGTATGCATATTCGCCATCAAATTAAGAGCATAGGTGATGATGAGTCTATGCTTTGTGCATTCGCCATATATATATATATGCATGTGTGATTGGATTATTGATAGTAGGGCTATAGCATATGGTTATGAGCCAAATAGCTAAGAGCATGAGGTAGCAAGATAAAAATTTTTACCATGCCGTTCGTATGTCATAAAATCATTAAATTGTGAATATCAATATGTGTAGCAAAGCGGTTGAATGAGTTAATTTATTTGTTTAAGCTCAAGATCCTAAAGGAGAGGCGTCCAACAAGGGAAATCGAAGGTCATCGAGTAGTGACTTGGAATTATTTTACACCACACAAGGTAGGTCACTAAGCATATATTTTGTATTGATTTAAATAGACATAATGTCTATGTAATTATGCCGAAAGGAATGATAAATTTATATACATGTATGTATGTGGTGATGAAAGTATTGGATGAAAAGAAAAGAGGTGAGATGTATTGAGTTGTTGATTTCGGCACTAAGTGTGCGGGTATAAACATTTGTGATCATGAGAATGACACTAAGTGTGCGGGTTTAAAATTTGTACAGCACTAAGTGTGCGAGTTTGATCATATAGCACTAAGTGTGCGAGTTGATTATATAGCACTAAGTGTGCGGACTCACTATATGCTTTTGAATCACTATTGACACTGAGTGTGTGACATTATTGAGTCGATCACGGACAGCGGATCGGGTAAGTACCTTGAGTTCATGACTAATAGGCGCTATGTTTATATTTGGAGTTGAGCTTGGTAAGTTTCGAACCTATGTGACAATTTAAATTGAAGTCACGTACATAAGAATTATCGTGGAATAAGTGAAAAGCCATGAAGATGTATGAATGTAACGAAAACAAAATGGTGTATAAAAATGCTTCAAATATCCTATTGATTAGTATGTGGAATGTGAATGTGTAACTTGGTATGAGATTGAATCGAAAGGTCTAAGGAACTCTGGTATAGTTCGGTTTGAATGGAGTAATTAGCCTCGCTCCATTTTGTTTCCTCTTGCGATAATGCTATTAATGGTTGGTAGTGCATTGCTTATGACTTACTGAGTTATATACTCATTCGGTGTTTGCTTGTCACCTATTTTAGGTTTCTTGGACTCGACTTTTTGTGTATTTGGGACGGTCATCGAAATCATCACACCGGCTAACAACTTTTGGTATTTTCTTCGTAGTTGGTCTAGGAGTACATTTCGGCATGTATAGGCTGTTATGCTTTGTTGAAATTTGGTATGTAAACTTTTAGCCATGCGAAAATGGCGTAAATGTTCGGTTGGAATTGGTTTTGTGATGTTTGGACACAAATCATGGTTATAATTTGGGACATGCATGATGAATTATTAGTTAAATTAAGGGAAAGTCATGAAATAGGCATGGTTTGTTTTAGTAATAGATGCTGACAGCAGCAGTGGTGTGGATGTGAAAAATAACTAAAAATATCAGGAGTGGAATTAAATAGTGAATAAATTATTTAAATGAGCCTTGATGGATCTACTTTCATATGGAAGAAACGAAACTGTCATATGAGTTGTATATTGAGAGATATTTAAGTACTCGTGAAACAGGGCCAGAACAGTTTCTGGATTCCCTGTTCCGACTTTGGAAATTAATTATAAATTAACCAGAGATAATTAGGAGTCATACCATATATTTATAGATTTCTCTTTGAGTCTAGTTTCTATAGAAATAAACGGCATCAGTATTGAATCCCTGCACAGGGAGATATTGAAGTTGTAATGCACGAAGGTCAGTGTAGTCGACCCCTATAACATGGGAGACTTTAACTAATAAACTGTACTAATTTGCTTGACCAAAAATTCTAGAAAAAAATATGTAGATGGACACATGAGTCTAGTTTCAGGGAAAAATTATAGAACTGATTTTCGAGTTTTGAAACTCCAGATATGATTTTTAAGACGACAGTGAAGCAGTAACCAGCTTGTCTGGAAATTTTTTTTTATGGACTGTGAAAACAATTAAGTCTGTGTGCACCTTGTATTCGACTCCGGTAACGGACTCGGGTATGGGGTGTTACAGGCAAGTCCCAAAAAGCTCCTAACTTCAGTAATATTCCTTGGAGGTTTCCAATTGAGTATGGCTGAAATTTTGTTCGGATCCACCCTGACACCCGATGCGGACACCACGTGCCCCAAAAAGCTAACCTCTCTCAACCAAAATTCACATTTACTGAATTTTGCGTATAACTGCTTGTCTCGTAAAATTTGTAATACTAACCTCAAATGCTCGGCATGTTTAGCTTCACCTTGTGAATAGACTAAAATATCATCAATAAACACAACCACAAACCGATCCAAGTATGGTCTGAATACTCGATTCATTAAATCCATAAATACCAGAGGGCATTAGTGAGCCCAAACGGCATCACTAAGAATTTGTAGTGACCGTACCTCGTTCTAAAAGCGTTTTGGTATGTCCGAGTCTCGGACCTCAACCGATAATAACCAGATCTCAAATCTATCTTTGAAAACACCGAGGCTCCTTCAATTGATCAAACAAATCATCAATACGTGGCAACGGATATTTATTCTTTATTGTCACTTTATTCAACTGACGATAGTCGATGCACAATCTCATGGTTCCATCCTTCTTTTTCACAAACAGTACTGGTGCGCCCCATGGTGAAAAAATCGGTCGAGCGAAACCTCTATCCGTCAATTCTTGCAATTGAACTTTCAATTCCTTTAATTCCGTTAATGCCATACGATATGGGGCTATTGAGATTGGCGTGGTACGTGTACAATTTCGATGTCAATTCCACCTCTCGAACCAAATGGCAACCCGGTAACTCTTCGGAAAAACATCTCGAATACTCACGCACCATCGATGCTCGATTCAAGTTTCCTTTTCGTCTCTTTGCTATCAAATACATACGCAAGGTATGTTTCACACCTCTTTTTCACATATCTCTGAGCGGTCATTGAAGATATTATCGCTGGCACCCCCTTTAAATCAGTAGACTCAACTTGGACTACTTCATTATTTGTACTCCTCAAATCAATGGTTTTCCTTTTACAGTTCACCACTGCATCATGTAAGGTCAACCAATCCATACCCAGAATAACATCAAATTCGTCAAACGGTAAAAGCATCAAATCAGCCGGAAAACAGGATTCTTGGATTATTAAAGGGCATCTCTTACACACTTTATCAACGAGTACGTATTGACCCAAAGGGTTTGACACTCGAATTACAAACTCAGTAGACTCAACAGATAGAGTCTTACTGGATGTTAAGGTTTCACATACGTATGAATGAGTAGAGCCAGGGTCAATCAATGCAATCACACTAGTATCAAAGAGAGTGAAAGTACTAGTGATAACATCAGGGGAGGATGCCTCCTCTCGTCTTGTGAATGGCATATGCTCTAGCAGAGTACGGGTCTCGGTTCAACAGCCGATCGAGGCCCTCTCGACTACCACCCCTACCTCCTGAAATTCTCGGTGGTCTACCTCTAGTCTGTCATTCCACTAGGTCTTACACCTTGCATCCTATTCTTCTCATCAAGCTCGTGCAATCTCTAATGAAGTGGTCCTTGAACCGCATCTCGTAATAAGCCCCGTTAGTAGACTTACCCCAACATTCACCTATGTGTCGTCTTCCACATTGGGGGCATTCGTGTTTCTCTTGGCGATTATTGCCCACACTAGCTACCAAGTAGCTCGGGAGTCCGTCGATGGTCGTGCTCTAATGGAAATTCCCGCAGTCGTCCTCGATTTATTAGTGTCCTCCCTGAACTTCTTTACAACCGAGCACGAAGCTTTACCCATCGATCTTTTATGATAGTCTCTAGCTTCAAATTCAACCTTCTTCTTCTCCTTTCCAAGTTCTTCCGCCTTGCAGGCTCGTTCAACTAGTGTTATGAATTCTTTTATCTCCAAAATACCCACTAGTAGCTTTAAATCTTCATTCAATCCTTCTTCAAATCTCTTGCACATAGCAACCTCATCAGCCACACACTCCGGGCATACCGATCGAGTCTTACGAACTCATGTTCAGATTCAGACATCTTGTCATACGGCCTTGCTTGAGTTCCAAGAATTCCTTACGCTTTTGATCGATGAACCGTTGACTAATATATTTCTTTCGAAATTCCGCTTGGAAGAAATCCCAAGTAACTCGTTCGTTTGGGACTATGGAAATCAAGATCCTCCACCAATAGTAGGCTGAGTCTCATAACAAGGATATAGCACACTTTAGACATTCATCGGTGTGCATGATAGTTCATCGAACACCGAATGGTGTTATCAAGCGAACTCGGCCCTTTCGGCATCATCAAGAACTATGGCCTTGAACTCCTCGGCTCCGCTTCCTAATCAAGTCTACAGTGTGTTTATTCAGCCTCACGGGATCGAATCGATGGCATTACGGGATCTTGGGGTGGATTATTCAAATTCGGGAATGGTTGGACGGTAGGAATGGTTCGGGCATATTGCGCGACCCACTCATTCATCATGGTGAAGAAGGCTTGTTTTGCCCCTTCATCCTGATTATTTGCAGATGACTGAGGTTCAACAGGCGGTGTCCCTTACGCAGGAGCAGCCACTACACTTTCAACGTCATCCGCTAAGGGTCTCTCTACCCCGGGTTCCATTTGCTAATCAAAACAAAAATTTTAACCGTCAGAAGTCATCACATTATTAAGCACTAACATTAAGGCATGTATAGCTAGACTCATACGCGCTATGGTAGTCCTAGAACCGACTAAACCATAGCTCTGATACCAATAAAAATGTAACACCCCGAACTCATGGCCGTTACCGGAAATCGAACACGAGGTGTTACCGGCTTACTTCATTTATTTCCCCCTATTTTCTTTTGTTCCAGGCAAGCTGGCTACTGTATTGTTGTCGCTTTAAAAATCATATTTTGAGTTCTGAAACTCGAAATCCAATTCTGTAAATTTTCCCCGAAACTAGACTCATATATCTATATGGGAGAAATTTTGTAGAATTTTTTTGTTGGGACAATTAGTACAGTTTATTTGTTAAATTCTCCCCTGTTTCAAGGTTCGACTACACTGACCTCTATACCTTACAATTTAAATATCTCCCTGTACAGGGCTTCAATGCCTATGCTGTTTGTCTCTAATGAAACTAGACTCAATAATGAATTTTTACATATAAGGCACGACCTCTAATTATCTCAATAAAATTTACGGTGAATTTTCTAATTCAAAATAGGGGATCCAAAAATCGCTCTGGCCCTGTTTCACAAGAATTTATTTAACTCCTAACATACAGCTCATATGGTCGTTTTGTTTCTTCCATATGAAAATAGACTCATCAAGCTTCGATTTCATAATTTATTAATTATTTAATTCCATTTCTACTATTTTTAGTGATTTTTTAATCTCACATCACTGCTGCTGTCAGCATCTGTTACTAAAACAAACTATGCCTATTTCATGATTTTTCCTTGATCTAACTAATAATTCATCATACATGTCACAATTTATGACCATGACTAGCCATGCCAAAGGCTAATCATCACCGAGCATCTCCCCACTACACTACTACCAAATCATGAATTTAACACCGAAAATAATCAGCCATGACATATGGCATAATAATCGAGTAGGCCTCAACCAATGCTCAACCAAAACCGAATTACCAAGACTTGTGTCCAAACATCATAGAACCAATTCCAACCGAACATTTATGCCATTTTCACGTGGCTAAAAGTTTACATACCAAATTTCAACAAAACATAATAGCCTATACATGCCGAAATGTTCTCCTAGACCAACTAAGAAGAAAATACCAAAAGTTGCTAGCCGGTGTGATGACTTCGATGACGGTCCCGAATACGAAAAAAGTCGAGTCCAAGAAACCTAAAATAGGTGACAAGCAAACACCGAATGAGTATATAACTCAGTAAGTCATAAGCATTACACTACCATCCATTAATAAAATTTTCACAAGAGGAAACAACGAAATGAGGCTAAGTACTCCATCCATACCGAACTATGCCATAGTTTCTTAGACCTTACGATTCAATCTCATTCCAAGTCCTAAATTGACATTTCATATGCTATTCAATAGAATAATTGAGGCATTTCCATACATCATTTTATTTTCGTTACAATCATACAACTAAGCGAACTTTCACCTATTCCATGATGAACCTTATGTACGTGACTTCAATTATAATCATCACATAGGTTCAAAACTTACCACGCTCAACTCCAAATATAAACATAGCACCTATTAGCCATGAACTCAAGGTACTTACCCTTTCCACTGTCCGAAATCGACTCGGTAAGGTCGCACCTTAATATAAATAATTGATAGAAAATATATATATATAGTGGGTTCGCACACATAGTGCTTAATAATCAACCACGCACACTTAGTGCCATGTACTTTAAACTCGCACACTTAGTGCCATGCATTTCAAGCCCGCACACTTAGTGCCAATCTCATAACCGTAAACACTTATTGCCCGCACACTTAGTGCCGAAAACCAGCCACTCTATACGCTTCACTTCCTTTTTACATTCGACAATTTCATCTCTACATACATATACGTTTGTATACATTTCATCTCATTAAACACAATTGCATAGGTATTACGATCATTTAAATCAATACCAACTATATGCTTAATGACTTACCTTGTGTTGGGTAAAATAATTCCAAGTCGGCTACTCGATGACCTTCGATTTCCCTTGTTGGACGCTCTCCTTTAGGATCTTGAGCTTAAACAAATAAATTAACTCATTCAACCGCTTTGCTACATATATTGGTATTCACATTTTAATGATTTTATGACATACGGAACGGCATGGTAAAATTTTTATCTTGTTACCTTATGTTCTTAGCTATTCGGCTAATAACCTTATGCAATTACCATACTTTCAATAATCCAATCACACATGCATATGTATACTTGGACATTCGGCAATCACCTTTGCTAGTTTTTCCCATTTTTTTGTCGGTTATTTATACATAGTCCTAAGGTAAATCACGAATGGGCTTACATATATATGTATATATAGCCGAATATGCAAAGCTTAAACTCAACATCACATAAGCTCCTAAGTGATGGTCGAATATGTATGTCTATATATATATATATATATATATCAACTATACTATTACTTTTAATTCATCTAATCACAAAATTTCATCTCATGAACACTTGACCCATTTCTCACAAAAATGAAACAACAACTAAAATGAACATCCCATTTTTACCCCATATGGCCGATTGCTTCATTTGTTACCCAACTAACAATTCAACAATTTCAACCTCATTACAACCTCTACCTATCCAATATAACACGAACACAATCCTCCACCCCTAAATTAGATTCGGCAATCACTTAACCCATTTTAACCTCAACTTTCAAGTTAAAAGCAATTAACCACTCACCATATCCTACATTACTATCCATTTTAATGACATTAACACATCTACTAAGAGTTTCAAGCTTCTTGGCCGAATTTCAACCTCAAAATCCTAAGTCTAATCTATAGGATGAGTACAATTTGAACTAACCAACTCAAACATGCATAGATTTTCAAGAATCATTCAATACATACCTCATTCTAGCCATCTTCCAAGCCAAAATCAAATAACCAAATCTCCCTTCCTTCTCCTCACTCACGGCAATAGCCAAAGAAAAAAAGATGAACACTCCTCTTCCCTCCTTATTTTATTCATCTTTTCCTTTTTAATTCCTTTCTTTAATTTATTTTAATTTACTTACCAATATTAAATAATAAACAACATAAACTTGGAGGAATGGAACCATGCTTGGCCGGCCACTTAACATGAATTGGGCACTTTGACATGCAAACCCAAACTTTCCTATTTTAATACTATTTGGTCCTTACTTATTTACCTATCATAATTTTCTAAGTCTCTCAACTAGATCCTTTCAAGCAAAATTCACATTCCTAAGATAAAATTAAAACATCAAATTTTTATACAAGTACTATCACACATATAAGATATGCAATTAAAATTTTAACTAAATTTTATGACTCGGTTTTGTGGTCCCGAAACCACAATCCGACTAGGGTCAAATTAGGGCTGTCACAAACTTACTTGTTTATAACCTTACCACATCCTGGTCACTTAATGAACACATCATTCACATAACCAAGTTCCTGCACTTATTCATCTCAAAACTCACAAAGCAATACATAGAGAGTCTCCAGTTGAACACTTCGGATCAATCCTCGATACTTGGTGGTTTCAGCACATAGCTCCACGCATCATATAGTTCGGCTCTCTTGTACACATGGTGAACACTCAGTACCACCCATGTGACCTAGCCAATTTATCTCGTAGCTCTCTTGTCTACATGGTGTCCTTCACCTGGAACCACGATGCGACCTAGCTACATATATCCCGTAGCTCTCTTGTCTACATGGTGTACACATAGTATCACCCATGTGACCTAGCTACATCACAATGTCTTGTAGCTCTCTTGTACACATGATGTGCACTTAGCACCATACATGTGACCTAGCTACATACTATCTCAGATCATCCAATCTTTCCAAGGTTCAACCGGATTTCTCTCTTTTCCAACAATTTCACCAATCAAGTAATTATCCACAAACATATTTCCAGATTATTATAAAATATCATAATACAAGTAATATTGATGTATTACTTACATATAAACTTACATCTCATTTAATATCAATGCAATAACACATTGCCTTATTAAAAATCATATGAACATACAATTTCCCATAATATCCATATTCATAGAAATCACATTTATGTATGATAATTCAATGCACTTCATGTACCATAGAGATATTTTAAATCAATTCATAAACTTGGCACCATAATCATTTAATGTAATAAAATTCAATTAATTCACTAAATTTAACTTTCAAATATAAATTACAAGATTATTGTCTGTTTATTATCATACCAACTTACATACTTTCAATACCTCTGAAATCTTAATGAATATATCAATTTTACATTAAAACATGCATAAATTAATGCTTATTATACATATGAACTTACCTCGATACTAAAACGGCCATTTTACCAACTTTCCCAATTTTTGATTTTTCTCTCATTCTAGGTTCAAATCTCGTTTTCCAGGATCTAAAACATCATATTTTACTTATTTAATTAATTTACTATTCAAAACAGTCCTTAACTCAAACTTTGGAAAAATTACAATTTTGCCCCTAAACTTTTGCATATTTACACTTTTTCCCCTAGGCTCGGGAATTAAAATTAACCCCTTATTCTTATGTTTTATGACATGTTGATCACTTTTCCCTTCTATGGCAACATCAAATTCTCACTCTAACATATACTTATGACTATTAGGTATTTTTACCGATTAAGCCATTTTACTCATTTTTACTCAAAAATGAGTAGCACAAGTTATCTAACATAATTTAAAACCTCATATTCTATTATAAAATAGAAAACTAAACACATTTCACCTATGGGCATTTTTCCAAATATGAACCCTAGCTTAAATTATTGCTAGAATAAGCTTAATCAAATTACCGGGATTCCAAAAACGTAAAGAACTTGAAAACGGGGTTAGAACGGACTTACTATTGAGCTTGGAAAGCTTGAAAACCCTAGCCATGGCTTCCCCCATGCTAATTTCAGCCTCCATGAGAAAGATGAGTCAATTTTGGCTTTATTTTCCCTTTTTATTTCTTTTAAGTTGTGACAACCCAAAATTGACCCTAGTCGGAATGTGGTTTCGGGACCACAAAACCGAGGCATAAAAATAATTTAAAATTTATTTTGATGCCTATGATATGTGTTAAATTGTGTGTGACATTTTTGATGATTTGATTTAGTGTTATAAATGTGAATTTCACTAGAAAGGGCCTAGTAGTAAACTTTGAAAGTATGATGGGAAGATGTGGGATGACTAGTTGATCATGCATGCAAAAATAAGGGATTTGCATGTCAAATTTCCCAAAAGAAGCATAGTGGCCGGCCAAGGTAGGTGTTGATGGGCAAGGAAACATGTTTCCAACATGTTTGGTTAGTGAGTTATGTATGAAGAAATAAAATAAGAATTAGCATTAAAGAAATAAACAAAAAAAAAGATGAGCATGGATGCCCCCATTGCTGCAGTGCAACTAAGAAAGAAAACAAAAAATTTTGTTCATCCTTGTTCTCACCTTTTGGCCGAAAATACTAAAAGGAAGAAGAGATTTTGCTTCATTTTCTTTGTTTAGAAGAGATCTAGAAGGAAATTTGGCTAAACTTGCATCAAGAGTAAGGTATGTATGAGGTTGTGTTATGAGTTTCATGCATGTTTTAGTTGCTAACTTGATGTTCATGTTAGCCATGGTTCAAATCCTTGTTATGCCATGGGAATGGTATTTGGCCAAAGTTGTTATTGTGTTAAAGCCATTGCATGCTAAATGTGAAGCTTGCTAATGATGCATGCAATGATGGATTTTCTACTCTTGAAATTTCTTTGTAGCCATCTTGAGTAAGACATTGAGTTTTCTTTTGTTTAACCATGATTGAAGTTGAAAGGGCATGATTGTGATGTATTCGGCCATGATGCATTCATGAGCATGGTTCATGCTTCTTGCATGTTAGTAAAAATTTGTGTTTTGGATGGCTATGGACACCTTGAAATTGCCTTGCACCTATATGTGTATATATGATTGCACATGATATTTTGATTATGAAGAAAGTGATAAATATGTTGTTTAAAGAAGAAATTTGTTGAAGAATGTTGTGAAATTTGCATGTACAATCGGCCTAGTACACATATGATGTGAAAATCTTGCAATTTATTGTTGATTTTGTGCAAGTATGACTAAGTATAATCGGCCACATGGGGGGAATTATTGTGCATGCATTCGGTTAGAGGCAAGCTTAATGATGCCTATTCTTGACTTAGGTAATCGGCTACCTTGTTGTGAGCTAAGGCCGAATGTGTGCGTAATTAAAGAAAATTGACTAAAGTGCTTAGTTATGTGATGTTGAGTCAATGATATGTGTATTGGCCAAGGCTAGCAAGCGAGACTTTAATGAATTAAATTTGTTTGAATTAGCTCAAGAGCTTAGAGGGCCACAATTGGATAAGGGGAAGGAAAAAGTGATCGATTAGCCGTCGGCCGTTCGACAACATCCGAGGTAAGTCCTCAAGAAATGACCCTACTCGAATTATGTGAAATGAAATATGGATGTGTAATGATTATTGATTTATGTGTGTATGAGTATTTGAATGATACCGGGCTAAGTCCCAAGGCGATTATGCAAGTGATATGTTTGTGTTTGAGCCTTAGTAACGAAAATGAAACATGGATGTGTAATGATTATTGATGTATGTGTGTGCATGAGCAATTGAATGATATCCGGCTAAGTCCCAAGACATTTATGCCATAATTATATCCGGGTTAAGACCAAGGCCATTGTGCTAGTGACCACATCCGGCTAAGACCAAGGCATTCGTGCAAGTTGTTAAATCCGGGCTAATACCAAGGCATTTGTGCAAGTCGTTCTATCCGGGCTAAGACCCGAAGGCATTCGTGCATGTGGTTATATCCGGTTGTATTCCGAAGAAGCTCGGGCTGAAGGTGAGCGTTGGTTGCTGTAATAAATTTAATTAGTACGCTCGAAAAGCCCAAAGGAAAAGGTATGTTTATATGTGCATTGGAAAAGTCGATATGTTTGAGTAACACTCGTTCAATCGACTAACGAATTTTCAGCTATTGAATTGGTTGATATCTTGTGAAAGTATACAATGATGAAGTGTGAAGTAAGTATGATTATGTGAATGTGTATTAATGAAATGATTCATTTGGCTATGTGAATGTAATGCCTTAGTTAAAGCTGATTTTATTGCTTGAGACTTACTAAGCATAAAAATGCTTACCCGTTGCTTTGGCTCTCTGTTTTATAGATTTTGCTCGTTAGCGATCGGATTCGGGATCATTAAAGTCGAAGTCATCTACACTATCAAAGCCTCCATTTTGGGTATAATTTTGGTTGAACTTTGAAATGGCATGTATAGGACTACCCTATTGTAGAAGGTCATGTACCTTTCGGTTTTATGTAAGCTTGGATAGCCATGCGAAAATGGCTTAGATCGTTGTTAGTATGATTCTATAATCGTTTGTATGATGATCATTATGGGGTATGGAATGGTTTTGAAAAGATTAGCCATTGGAATGGTTAATCATGATCACACTTGTGCTATGTATGCAAAAAGGGCCTATTGAATCGTGGAAATCATGAAATAGGTAAAGGTTACCTTGAAAACAGATGCTGGCAGCAGCAGTGGTGTGGTTTTGAAAAATCACCAAATTTTGTAGGAATGGTATTAAATAGTGAATAAGTTATGTAAATGAACCTTGATGAGTCTACTTTCATATGGAAGAAACGAAACGGTCATAGGAGTTACTTGTTAAGAGATATTAAAGTTATTGTGAGACATGGCCAGAACGGTTTCTGGGTCCCCTGTGGCGACTTTAAAAATTTGATATAAATTATCCAGAAATAATTAGAAGTCGTGCCTTATATTTTCAGATTCAATTTTGAGTCTAGTTTCATTAGAAACAAACGACACCAGTATTAAAGCCCTGTACAGAGAGATATTCAAGTTGTAACGCGCGAAGGTCAGAGCAGTCAATCCCTGTAACATGGGTGACTTTAACTAATAAACTGTACCAATTGGCCCGACCAAAAATTCTAGAAATAAATCCATGGAAGGATATATGAGTCTAAATTCAGGGAAAATTTACGGAATCAGTTTCCGAGTTTTGAAGCTCGAGATATGATTTTTAAGGCGACAGTGACGCAGTTTTCCAGCCTGTCTGGAAATGCCAAATTGGTCGGTACTTTAAGAGGATTTAGCTCGTCAACCCCTCGCGTCCGACACCGGCGATGGTCTCGGGCTCGGGGTGTTACAATTTTATTGGTATTAGAGCTACGGTTTAGTCGATTCTAGGACTACCGTGATATGTTTGGGGTCTAGCTATACATGCCATTAAATGATGAATTTATAGTGTGGTGATTTCTGACAATTTGACTTTGTGTTTGTTTATAGCAATGGATCCCGATCCCAACCGAGCAATAGCTGATGATGTGGAGAGTGTGGCGCTGCTCCCGCACAAGGGACGGCGGCGGACTCTCAACCTATGGCCAGCAATCCGAATGATGAGGCTAGGCAAGCCTTTTATAGTGTGATGAATGATTGGTTTAACCAATACATTCGAACTAACACTACTGTTCCACAACCTCCATTCCAAAAAATGCAACCCCAGACCTACAATACCTCCAGAATCGACCAAATAAGGTCAAGTAAACCCCAATCGATAGGATTCAAAACATGGGGCCACTGAATTTAAAGCTACGGATGATGACGATGCCGAGCAAGCTGAATTTTGGTTGGACAACACTATCCGGTGCTCGATGAGCTATCTTGTACACCGATGAGTGCTTAAAGTGTACCATCTCCTTGTTACGTGATTCCGCCTACTATTGGTGGAGTACTCGACTTCGTGGTGCCTAGAGAGCAAGTGACTTGGGAGTTCTTTCAAACCGAGTTCAAAAAGATATCATCGAGATTCATCGACCGAAGCGAAAGGAATTTCTTGATCTTAAGCAAGGCTCTATGTCGCCATCGACTACGAACGAAAATTTGTGAGGCTTAGCCGAGACGCGAGAATGCATTTCGTCCAAGCTATTATGTGTAAACGCCGAGGATGGGCTGAATGATGATATAAGGATGTTCGTTGGCATTCTCGAAATACGAGAGTTCGTAGTACTTGTTGAGCGAGCTTGTAAAGTCAAGAGCTTAGGAAGGAGAAACAAAAGTTGATGTGGGAACCGGAGAATTCCAAAAGGTCCTCGAGAAAGTCTCTTCAACAGCATCAAGAGATTTCGAGATGATGTGAGCCGGTCTAGAGGCGCTTTGGGCTTTTCTAGACGAGATCGCGGTCGACCTCCAGAACCACACGAGTCACTTCGATCGCCGATGGTGGAAATGATTGCCGAGAGAGAGCGAGTGTATCGCATTGTGGCAAATGGCATTCGGGAGTCTGAGGTTCCGTGATCGCTCTGCTATAAGTGTGGATCGGTGACCACTTTATCAAGGATCGCCCGAGGTTGCTTGAACAAAATGTAAGTCAAAGTGGAAACCCGGTGCTACCATCGCCGAGGTAGGCCATCCAAATGCGGGCAATGCTAGTGGCGGTCGAGAGGGTCGAGAGATGCTACAATGAGACCCGAGGCTCGTACTCTGCTAAGACTTATGCCATACGCAAGCACGCGAGGATCTTTGCCTCACCGGATGTTATTACGGTACTTTCACTCTTTTCGATACTAATGTGATTGCTTTGATTGACCCTGGTTCTACTCATTCTTATATATGTGAAACCTTAGCATCCAAGAAGACTTTGCCTATTGAGTCTCCTGAGTTTGTAATTCGGTGTCAAACCCTTGGGTCATTACGTGCTTGTCAACAAAGTGTCCAAGAAAAGTCCCCTAGTATTCTGAGGTTCTTGTTTTCCGGCGGACTTGATGCTTTTGCCGTTCGATGAATTCGACGTTATTCTTGGTTTGGATTGGTTGACCAAGCACGATGCGGTTGTAAATTGCAAAAGCAAGACTATCGATCCGAGGTGCGAATAACGAGATAATTCGGGTTGAGTCTACGGACTTAAAGGGGTTGCCACCGTAATATCGCAATGTTGGCCCAAAATATGTAAGAAAAGGTGCGAAGCGTACCTTGCGTATGTGCTCGATGACAAGGAGTCGAAAAGAAACCCGAATCGATGCGAGTGGTTTGTGAATACCGGATGTTTTCCCAAGAATTGCGGGTTTACCACTGTTCGAAATAGAGTTTGGCATCGAATTGGTACCGGTACACTCCAATTTCGATAGCTCCGTATCGTATGGCAATCGACGGAATTAAAGGAGTTGAAAGCTCAATTGCAAGAATTGGTGGATAGAGGTTTTGCCCGCCTTGAGTTTTTCGCCTTTGGGTGCGCCGGTGTTGTTTGTGAAAAGAAGGATGGGACCATGAGGTTGTGCATCGACTATCGTCGACTTAATAAAGCGACGATAAAGAACAAATATCCGTTATCACGTATTGATGACTTGTTCGATCAATGAAGGAGCCTCGGTGTTCTCGAAAATAGATTTGAGATCGGGCTATTATCGATTCATGAATTCGAGATTCTGGACGTACCCAAGACCGCCTTGAGCGAGATATGGTCACTACGAGTTTCTAGTGATGCCGTTTGGACTTACTAATGCCCTACGGTATTTATGGATTTGATGAATCGGATCTTGGACCATATTTAGATCGGTTCGTAGTCGTATTCATTGATGACATCTTGGTCTATTCAAGAAATGAGACCGAACATCTTTGAACACCGAGGTTAGTCTTGCAAATTCTACGGGATAAGCAATTATATGCTAAGTTCAGCAAGTGTGAGTTCGTTAAGAGAGGTTAGCTTCTTGGGGCATGTGAAATCAGATCGGGCATTCGAGTCGACGAACAAAATTTCAGCCATACTTAACTGGAAGCCTCCGAGAAATATTACCGAGGTTCGAGCTTTTTGGGGCTTAGGTTATTACCGATGATTTGTAAAGGTTTCTCAACGATAGCCACGCCAATGACGGCTACTCCAAAAGGATGTTAAGTTCGAATGGACGGAGAAATGTCGAAGAGTTTCGATCAATGAAAACTTATTTAATGAAGCCCCAATTCTAGTGCAACCCGAATCGGCAAAGAGTTTGTCATCTATAGTGACGCCTCCCTACTTGGGTTAGGTTGTGTATTGATGCAAGAAGGTCGAGTTGTGGCCTATCGTCGAGGCAATTAAAGCCACATGAGAAAAATTATCCGACCCATGATCTCGAATTGGCTGCCATCGTATTCGCCTTAAAGATTTGGCGACATTACTTATTTGGTGAGAGGTGCCATGTGTACTCGGATCACAAAGTCTCAAATATTTGATGACCCAAAGAGACTTAAATCTGCGACAAAGACGTTGGCTCGAGCTGTTAAAAGATTATGAGCTGGTCATTGACTATCACCCGGGAAAGGCGAATGTGGTTGCGGATGCCTTGAGTCGTAAATCATTATTCGCTTTACGAGTGATGAATGTGCACTTGTTCGTTCGATCCGACAACGTGTTAGTAGCTGAATTGAAAGCTAAACCATTATTGATACATCAAATTTGTGAGGCTCAAAAGGTCGACGATGAGTTGGTTGCAAAACGGGCCGAGTGTGTTCCGAACAAGGAATCGGAGTTTCAGATCGATGATGACGATTGTTTGAGGTTCAGAAGTCGTCTGTGTGTTCCAAAGAATTCGGAACTTATTCCAATAATTCTGAACGAAGCCCATTGTAGCCAAATGGCAATCCACCCGGGGAGTATGAAGATGTACAACGATTTGAAACGTCGGTTTTGGTGGCATGGTATGAAACGAGACATCTCCGACTTTGTTTCGAGTTGTTTAATATGTCAACAAGTGAAAGGGGAACATCAAGTGCCTTCAGGATTACTTCAGCCGATCACGATACCCGAGTGGAAATGGGATCGAGTCACAATGGACTTCGTATCCGGACTGCCATTGTCAGTGAGTAAGAAGGATGTGATTTAGGTCGTTGTAGATAGATTGACTAAGTCGGCTCACTTTGTCCCCGTACGTACGGATTTTTCAATGGACAAATTAGCCGAATTGTACGTTCTCGATTGTGAGATTACACGGGTGCCTATTTCTATCGTGTCGATAGAGATCCGAGATTTACCTCGCGATTTTGGAAGAAGTTGCAAGAAGCTTTGGGTACCAAGTTGCATTTCAGCACCGCCTTTCACCCCCAAACCGATGGTCAATCCGAGCGGATAATTCAGATACTTGAGGATATGTTGAGATGTTGCATCCTCAAGTTCAGTGGTTCATGGGAACGGTATTTGCCTTTGATTGAATTCGCTTATAACAATAGTTTTCAATCAAGTATTAGGATGGCACCTTACGAGGCTTTGTACGGTCGTAAATGTCGTACACCATTGTTTTGGACTGAGCTCGGTGAAAGCAAAATTTTCGGGGTGGATTTGATTAGAGATCTTTGAAGAAAGTGAAAGTAATCCGTGAAAGTCTGAAGATAGCCTCCGATCGTCAGAAGTCGTACGCGGATCTGAAGCGTAAGGACATCGAGTATCAGGTGGGAGATAAAGTGTTTCTCAAGGTTTCGCCTTGGAAAAAGATACTCAGATTCGGCCGTAAGGGCAAGTTGAGCCCGAGGTTCATTGAACCATATGAGATATCCGAGCGAGTCGGTCCAGTGGCATATCGTCTGATTTTGTCCCCTGAACTCGAAAGGATTCACGATGTCTTTCATGTTTCGATGCTTCGACGCTATAGATCTGATCCATCGCACGTGATTAGTCCATCGGAGGTTGAAATTCAAGCCAATATGAGTTATGAGGAAGAACCGATTCGTATCCTATCACGTGAAGTGAAAGAGTTGCGAAACAAGCGGGTTCCGCTAGTGAAAGTGTTATGGCTCAAACACGGGATAGAAGAAGCTACTTGGGAAACCGAGAACTCTATGAAAGAGCGATACCCAACCCTATTTACCGGTAAGATTTTCGGGGACGAAAATTTCTTAAGTAGGGGAGAGTTGTGACAGCCCAAAATTGACCCTAGTTGAAATGTGGTTTCGGGACCACCAAACCGAGGCATAAAAATAATTTAAAATTTATTTTGATGCCTATGATATGTGTTAAATTGTGTGTGACATTTTTGATGATTTGATTTAGTGTTATAAATGTGAATTTCACTAGAAAGGGCCTAGTAGTAAACTTTGAAAGTATGATGGGAAGATGTGGGATGACTAGTTGATCATGCATGCAAAAAAAGGATTTGCATGTCAAATTTCCCCAAAAGAAGCATAGTGGCGGCCAAGGTAGGTGTTGATGGGCAAGGAAACTTGTTTCCAACATGTTTGGTTAGTGAGTTATGTATGAAGAAATAAAATAAGAATTAGCATTAAAGAAATGAACAAAAAAAAAGATGAGCATAGATGCCCCCCATTCTTGCAGCAACTAAGAAAGAAAACAAAAAATTTTGTTCATCCTTGTTCTCTCCTTTTGGCCGAAAATACTAAGAGGAAGAAGAGATTTTGCTTCATTTTCTTTGTTTAGAAGAGATCTAGAAGGAAATTTGGCTAAACCTGCATCAAGAGTAAGGTATGTATGAGGTTGTGTTATGAGTTTCATGCATGTTTTAGTTGCTAACTTGATGTTCATGTTAGCCATGGTTCAAATCCTTGTTATGCCATGGGAATGGTATTTGGCCAAAGTTGTTATTGTGTTAAAGCCATTGCATGCTAAATGTGAAGCTTGCTAATGATGCATGCAATGATGGATTTTCTACTCTTGAAATTTCTTTGTAGCCATCTTGAGTAAGACATTGAGTTTTCTTTTTGTTTAACCATGATTGAAGTTGAAAGGGGCATGATTGTGATGTATTCGGCCATGATGCATTCATGAGCATGGTTCATGCTTCTTGCATGTTAGTAAAAATTTGTGTTTTGGATGGCTATGGACACCTTGAAATTCGGCCTTGCACCTATATGTGTATATATGATTGCACATGATATTTTGATTATGAAGAAAGTGATAAATATGTTGTTTAAAGAAGAAATTTGTTGAAGAATGTTGTGAAATTTGCATGTACAATCGGCCTAGTACACATATGATGTGAAAATCTTGCAATTTATTGTTGATTTTGTGCAAGTATTACTAAGTATAATCGGCCACATGGGGGGAATTATTGTGCATGCATTCGGTTAGAGGCAAGCTTAATGATGCCTATTCTTGACTTAGGTAATCGGCTACCTTGTTGTGAGCTAAGGCCGAATGTGTGCGTAATTAAAGAAAATTGACTAAAGTGCTTAGTTATGTGATGTTGAGTCAATGATATGTGTATTTGGCCAAGGCTAGCAAGCGAGACTTTAATGAATTGAATTTGTTTGAATTAGCTCAAGAGCTTAGAGGGCCACAATTGGATAAGGGGAAGGAAAAAGTGATCGATTAGCCGTCGAAGCCGTTCGACAACATCCGAGGTAAGTCCTCAAGAAATGACCCTACTCGAATTATGTGAAATGAAATATGGATGTGTAATGATTATTGATTTATGTGTGTATGAGTATTTGAATGATACCCGGGCTAAGTCCCGAAGGCGATTATGCAAGTGATATGTTTGTGTTTGAGCCTTAGTAACGAAAATGAAACATGGATGTGTAATGATTCTTGATGTATGTGTTTGCATGAGCAATTGAATGATATCCGGGCTAAGTCCCGAAGACATTTATGCTAGTAATTATATCCGGGTTAAGACCCGAAGGCCATTGTGCTAGTGACCACATTCGGGCTAAGACCCGAAGGCATTCGTGCAAGTTGTTAAATCCGGGCTAATACCCGAAGGCATTTGTGCAAGTCGTTCTATCCGGGCTAAGACCCGAAGGCATTCGTGCATGTGGTTATATCCGGTTGTATTCCGAAGAAGCTCGGGCTGAAGGTGAGCGTTGGTTGCTGTAATAAATTTAATTAGTACGCTCGAAAAGCCCAAAGGAAAAGGTATGTTTATATGTGCATTGGAAAAGTCGATATGTTTGAGTAACACTCGTTCAATCGACTAACGAATTTTCAGCTATTGAATTGGTTGATATCTTGTGAAAGTATACAATGATGAAGTGTGAAGTAAGTATGATTATGTGAATGTGTATTAATGAAATGATTCATTTGGCTATGTGAATGTAATGCCTTAGTTAAAGCTGATTTTATTGTTTGAGACTTACTAAGCATAAAAATGCTTACCCCGTTGCTTTGGCTCTCTGTTTTATAGATTTTGCTCGTTAGCGATCGGATTCGGGATCATTAAAGTCGAAGTCACCTACACTATCAAAGCCTCCATTTTGGGTATAATTTTGGTTGAACTTTGAAATGGCATGTATAGGACTACACTATTGTAGAAGGTCATGTACCTTTCGGTTTTATGTAAGCTTGGATAGCCATGCGAAAATGGCTTAGATACGTTGTTAGTATGATTCTATAATCGTTTGTATGATGATCATTATGGGGTATGGAATGGTTTTGAAAAGATTAGCCATTGGAATGGTTAATCATGATCACATTTGTGCTATGTATGCAAAAAGGGCCTATTGAATCGTGGAAATCATGAAATAGGTAAAGGTTACCTTGAAAACAGATGCTGGCAGCAGCAGTGGTGTGGTTTTGAAAAATCACCAAAATTTGTAGGAATAGTATTAAATAGTGAATAAGTTATGTAAATGAACCTTGATGAGTCTACTTTCATATGGAAGAAACGAAACGGTCATAGGAGTTACTTGTTAAGAGATATTAAAGTTATTGTGAGACAGGGCCAGAACGGTTTCTGGGTCCCCTGTCGCGACTTTAAAAATTTTCTATAAATTATCCAGAAAGAATTAGAAGTCATGCCTTTTTTTTGCAGATTCCATTTTGATTCTAGTTTCATTTGAAACAAACGGCTCCAGTATTAAAGCCCTGTACAGAGAGATATTCAAGTTGTAACGCGCGAAGATCAGAGCAGTCGATCCCTGTAACATGGGTGACTTTAACTAATAAACTGTACCAATTGGCCCAACCAAAAATTCTATAAATAAATCCATGGAAGGATATATGAGTCTAAATTCGGAGAAAATTTACGAAATCAGTTTCCGAGTTTTGAAACTCGAGATATGATTTTTAAGGCGACAGTGACGCAGTTTTCCAGCCTGTCTGGAAATGCCAAATTGGTCGGTACTTTAAGAGGATTTAGCTCGTCAACCCCTCGCGTCCGACACCGGCGATAGTCTCGGGCTCGGGGTGTTACATAATTACCAAATGACCAAAATGCCCTTCCTTACTAAACTTTCAAAAATTCCATCCATGTCCAATTTTTTTCCATCACTTAAAAATTGGTCAAATTTCTATTTAAGACCTCCTAATTAATATTTCAAAGCAATTTCATACTAGAAACTTCTAGAATGCAAGTTTTACAACTTATTCAATTTAGTCCCTAACTTCAAATTAAGCACTTTATGCATAGAATTTCTTCACAAACTTTTCACAAAATCATGCAATCATATCATAGACCTCAAAATAATCATAAAATAATTATTTCTATCTCAGATTTTGTGGTCCCGAAACCTCTGTTCCAACTAGACCCAATTTTGGGCTATTACATATAAAAATTTACCCATTGATGACATGCATATGTTTTGATGTTTTATGGAAGAATATAAAAGTTTGGGGTGTGATAAACAACTTTTACTAAGTGATTTTTGATGAAATTGCATAAAAGGACCTATTTGTAAAAGTTGTAAAATTATGTGTAGAAAATGTGATTTAGTGAAAACTGTGAGCTATTATAAGAGGAAATATGAATCGACGAGGCTTAGGATTTGAGAAAAATAAGTACTTTTCATCTTACGAGCCTAGGGGCAAAATTATAAATATGTGAAACTTTAAGGGCAAAAATGTAATTTTACCATAGTGTAATTTTTGGACTAAATTGAATAATGTGAGTATTAGATGAGTTAAATATGTTATTATAGATCAAGAAAGATGAGGAATTGACCTTGATCAGGGAAAAGAAAAGGTTGTGGACTAAATTGTAAATTTGTCATATTTTGCACCGAGGTAAGTTTGTATGTAAATAATGCATTGTTTTTACTTATGTTATCACATTTTTTTATGTTTTTTGAAATGTGGCTAAATATTGAATGAAATTGACAAGTATCGGAAAGTGAGAAATTTCCCAGTTGAACATTAGGAATAGAATAGGATACAAGTGACATGTCACTAGTGACTCAAGTGAGGTACTATGTAAAGGCCACTTTGAGAAGAGATAGCTTGGTCACAATTGTGGTACTATGTGAAGGCCACTTTGTGAAGAAAGACAGCTTTGGTCACAAGTGTGGTACTATATGAAGACCACTTTGTGAAGAAGGTAGCTTTGACTACAAGGGTGTTACTATGTGCAGGCCACTGGGTATCCGTTATTATTCCGATGTGTTCAACGGGAAATGCCTAGGTGTAATTGAATATGACTATGTGATGAAAAAGTGTAGGTATGTATGTGTAAACTTATGAGCAAAGTGCTCGATATGTGATCAAACTTTGGTAAGATTAATATGGAATAAGTATTACAATGAAAGTAACTACAAAGAAAACATAAAAAAAAGTGAAATTTAGTAATAAAACAGTTTTGGACAGCAGCAGTTGTGTGACTTTGAAAAATCACCAAAAATGGTAGAAATCGAATTAGAGGTTATTGAGTCTATTTTCATATAAAGGAAACGGTGTAAGCAAAAGAAATTTCATATTATGAGATATTTGAATTTTTGTGAGACAGAGTTAGAATGATTTAGGAATCCCTTGTTCTGATTTGGTAAAATCATTAAAAATTGTAAAAAAAAAATAATTATGGGTTATAATTTATATGCTTAAAATCCTTAATGAGCCTAGTTTCAGAAAAAAAAAATGGGAACATCATCCGAATCCTATACAGGGAGATAATTAATTTTTAGTGAAGAGGGGTCGAAACTATCGGATAGTGACACAGGGGTGACTTTAAAGAATAAACTGTACTTATTGGCTAAACCAAAAAATCTGAAAATTTTATGGTAAGAATATATGCGAGTCTAGTTTCTGAAAAAATTAGTGGATCTTAAAATAATTGCAAAAAATTAGTCTCTAGATATAAATAATTTAGTGACTATGACACGAATAGACAGCTTGTTTTGAACTTGAGTAAATAGTGGATCTATGTCTAGTTATGATTGTATTAATTTGAAAACATATTTTGAGGATTTATAAAAGCATGTTAATAATTTTTTTATTATTTACATACCTACTTATTAAGCTATATGCTTACTCCCCTTTCTTTTCCCTTATTTTATAGTGTCATCAAGTTAGCTCGGGGTACAGAGATTGTCGAAGATCCATCCACACTATCAACACTCTTTTTGTATTTTGAAAGCAATATTTTGAATTATGGCATGTATAGAGGACTTGGCTATTTTTTTATGTGTCATAATTGATTTGGCCTAAAATGTTGGCCTATGTTATTTGATAGTTCATTTTGTATAAGGCCATTAATGTTTGCTATTATTGGTTAAGTTGTATGTTTATGATAATGCCATGTTGTATGTTGATAAATTTGGTATAAGTGTGTAAATATTTTGGATAGAAAAAGGCTTGGTAAATAGCCTAACTTTCATCCACATCGCTGGCCACACGGTCATGTGCTCAAGGCGTGTGCCCCTATTTTTCAAGAAATTTTTCAAAGTTTTCAAAAGTTTTCGGTTTGGTCCCGAACCACTTTCAAAGTATGTATTGGGCCTCGTAAGCCCATATTAGGGACTTTATGATGAAACATGAAAAGTTTTAATTTGGATGATTGGTTATGTTTAAGTTCAATAATACCTTGTACCTTGTCCCGGCGTCGGACATAGGTAACGGGGTGTTACACCGACTCTTCACCCTAACAAGGTGAATTGATTTCTATCAACACCACCACATCCTCCTCTGTGACTGCTCATTATTGATTCCACATGTTAACAGACGTTGTATGAATTATTTATCTATATTTATTGGGTTATTTATTTTGTATTTTTTTCATTTTGTTGAACCAAGCTTTATTTGAGAACTTATTTTGATATAACAAATATGATGCTTTTTTAATAAAAATCATTTTAAAAAAACCTTGAGAAAATTCTATTTCAAATGATATCTACAAAGAAAAAAGTTTTGAACTTATACTTAGAAAATCTTTTAAGGCCAAGTTAGTTAAAAGAAACTTTAAAACATTTTTCAAACAAGTTACAGTTGCTCCAAGCTAAAAAGTATCAATTTGGTATTGATACTTTTTGTCAAGAATTGATAAATTTAATTGAGTATCGATAGATTCACAATTTTATCGATACATTTTTCAATATCAATATGAAAATGGCATTTTGTTTTTCAAGGTATTTACCAAGTATCGATATGGTATTGATACCTTTTGCTTGGTATCTATAAAATTTTTCAAGAATCAATAGTGGCACACTTTTACTGGTACCTTTTTAGGTATCAATATAAAATTGATATTCTGACTTTCAAATTATTTATCAAGTATTGATATGGTATCAATATTGATAGCTCCAACGGTCACTAAATTAGGCATTAAATGCTAATGATATTAATCAACGGATTGATTAATCGAGCTAATAATTAGTATCAAATCTAGTCTCTGAATACGATCTAACAACCAAAAGAAGATCCTCGAGGTAGCTCAACATTCATCAAATCAATCTACAACAAATAACATCCACATACGGATCAATTTTTCTTGGAGAATCTCAATTTATCTCCAAGCCTCCTTACTTTAACGGTGCCAACTTCTCATATTGAAAGATAAGGATCATATTCATTCAAGCCAATGATCTTGCGGTATGGGATATCATCATGGACTCCATACCTCTTAAGCAAGAAAGAGAGCTTCTAGTACAGAAAAGTAAGAAGGAGTGAAATGAAGAGAATAGTAGAAGTATTCAACTAAAAGCCAAGGCCATGAACATTTTATTTTGTGCACTTGGTTTGGAAGAGTATAGTAGAATTAAGTTTGCTACAGCTCATGCCGAATTCCCTAGCTCAACTTAGCTCACTAAGTGTTTTTGAATTATTTGAGCTAGCCGAATTAAATATGCTAGTTGACTTATAATTAATATGTCTGAATTTAGTTAGTGTCATTAAGTTGTCTAGTTAATATTTTTTTATGATTATATGAATAGTTGTGTTTTATTTAAATATGTTATATAATTATGTAGGTTCAACCGAATGTGGAGGTTCATTAATGGCAAGGTGCATGTACGGGAATGTTCACTGAACGGGAAGATTCATGCATGGTTCGGTTCAATGTTTAGAGGTCTTACATTCATGTACATGGAGGATTAATTGCATGCAATGGATATTGAAGAATACATCCCCTTTGGACGGTACACATGCATGAATGGAGGATAATTAATGCAAGTTCATGTACGGCTAGGTTCAAGCTTCCTTCCAAGTTCCATGTACAACCGAATGCATGTGGGAGGACCCTTGGAATTTTTAAGCACCTATTCGGCCAAGAGACACCTCTTGAAAGCTTCATGCACCCCATGGCCGAACCTAGACAACCCATTGAGCTTCCAAAGGCTCACATTCATTCAAGGTGTTTAAAGCTCATACATGAAGTTGTTTAATACATCCCCATCAGCCGAATCAAGACTTAGATAATTAATGTTTTCATTCTAGAACATTCTAGTTAGTTCATGACCGAATTTGTTTAGTCTTTAAGCTAGTTAATTTGTCCATTCGGCTACACAAGTTAGGCTTATAAATAGTTTGCTCATTTCATTGTAAAAGGACTTTTGCCAATTTGTTAATGAACATTGTTCTTGTGAGGTTGCTTCCTCTCATATCTCGTACAAGTTTCGAAAGACTTATCTAGTTTGTGCTAGTGGCGTCAATCGACCTTGTTTGAACTTATCACCATTCTTGGTGTGGCGTTCACCTATCCTTTTATCCATCTTTCCACCTTAACAATATAGGAACCGAGGTGACACTTTTTAGTGTTGAATCATTCCTGATGTTAAGTTCACTATTCCATCCCCACCTTACATTATCTCTTTCTTATTGTATCAAAACCGAACCATCCCTTCAACATCATTTCTTGTTTCCTTAGCCAAACCTATCACTACCCTTTTGCATATCTTTTGAAAACCTTCTGCTAATTCAAACCTATTCTTTCAATTCTATCTCTGAGACCGAGGCACGAACGACCCTTCTCGTCTACAAACGGGCAACTGCGTGAATTCGACTCAACTACCCGAGCCGGATCACATCAGAAAATTTCTTTGAGCTTGCCAAAGTCATGGGAAGCTAAAATGACTACCATAGAAGAAGCAAAGAACTTCAAAACACTTTCACTAGATGATTTGATTGGCTCTTTACTCACTCACGATATGAGAATTAAATAAGGGTCGAAGAAGAAAAGGTTGAAAAGAAGAAAGTTAGTATTGCCCTCAAATCCACAACAATTGAAAAAAGTAAATAAAGTGATAATGTGAATGAGGATAAAGAGATGGCCATGTTTGCAACTTGGGTAGAAGATTCCAAAGGAATGAAGGATTGAAACTTGAATCAACCAAGGAGAAAGATCACAGTATTTTCTATAAGTGCAAGAAGCCTGGAGACTTGAAATTCGATTGTCCTCAATGGAAGAAAGAGGGATCTAGAAATGATTATGAGAAAAAGAATTATGACTTATATAATTTACTTTCCAAAGTTCATGATGATCATCAAAAGCAACTTGAGTTGCTCAAGAGTGAAAAACCTCACTCTATAAAAGTTCTACCAAAAATATTTGAAAATGGAGAAAATTTAAAACAAAACTTTGTTAAAACTAGCTTTAATTACTATAAACATAGAAATTCCTCAGGATTTTACAAGGGAAAACTTGTTAAGAGTATATGGGTCTTTAAAGGACTTAGTGCTACTCAAGACCAATATGCTATTTCAAAACGGATACCTAAGGGAAGGGAATTTTATGAACTATTTTTTTAGACCTAAAAGAATTAAGGAACCAAAAACCAAAATTTAATTCTATGTTTATAGGGAAAGAAGCATTACTTCAAGGTGGATAAATCAAGTACAAATTCATGGTACCTTGATAGTGGATACTCAAGACATATGGTCAATAACAAGAGCCACTTTATCAATCAAAAAACAAAAACTAGATGAGAAGTTACATTTGGTGACAACTCCAAATGACTCATTGAAGGAATTGGCTCTATTGGTAAAAACTCTTCAATATTTATTGAAAATGTCTTATATGTCAACGATATTATGATGCGACCTTAGCTCGGGAAATCACTATCGAATCTATTGAGCTACCATGAGGGCCTATAACTCGGTCACGAGCTAAGAAATTTCAAGATGCATTAGCAAGCTATGTGGATCGAGCTTGGGAAGAGCAAGAAGCCAAATCCAAGAGTCATGCTTGGACTAGCTTAATAGGCGTCACTTGCAATTTATTGCAAGTTGAATTTGATTTTTAATAAACTCATCTTAGATTAATAAATGAGTTGTTGGATTTTATTCAACTCATATTAGTTTAAATAATTGAGTTAATAAACTTGTTTGAGTTATGCTTCTTTTAAATTATCTAGTTGCTGGAATAATTTAATGATGCATTTGTTTTTAAGTTTTAAGTTCATTTATTTAGGTTGGGTGTTTAATATGTTTAAATGTGTTTACTATGCCTGTTTTAATGTATTAATTGCAAGTGTCTTTTCAACTAGAAACCGTTACATTCAAGGGCTATTACAATTTGATTTAAGAGACTTTTCAAGTAAATTTTGGTTACATACAAAGGGAAGAATTATTCTTCATTACAAGAAGTTCTTATCATCCATTAAAGGAAGCATTACACCTTCTTAAATTTGGCAGTAGCCTCTTTCATCTTCTATAACCTATTGTTAATTAAAGTGATCATTCATGAGTTAATTTTTCATTAAAGTTGCTAGTGTCCATTCGACTGACCAAGGAGACTTCAAAGGTTTTTCCTAAGCATTCAAGACCATTGATTCAGCTGAATTGAAGTATATTGAAGGGTGGAGTTATTTAGTTTGGCATTCCAAGAGCTTTTAAGCTTTATTTCAGCTCATTATTAGCTCATTAAAATGATCATATGTGGCCATTCAGCTAGACCTCTTTGGTACTATAAATATGTGTAATCAGCCTATTGAAAAGGACCTTTTTTTTTCTAAATTTATGCTATATTTGAGTTTTGTGAGTTATCCAATTCTCTTTGTTCTTTCGGAACTGATCTAACTTATCAAGTATTGCTTGTGGCATCTATCCTTTCCTTGTTAAACTGAACTTATCACTTTTCTAAGTGTGGCATTTAACCTTACCTCTGGTTCCTATCTTGCATAGATAATGGGTCAAGGTTTTTATCAAACTATCGCTTATCATTTCCACTGATTTCAACCTAAGTGCTTGTCTAAGTTTAAGGTCAACAATCCAATAATTGTTGGTTTACTCTTAAGCCTTAGTCGAATTCTGTTCTTTAATTCCATAACCATTTTGAAACCATTCCATTTGAGTTTATCTTTTATAATTTCAAACCACTTTTTGCCAACAGTTTAGATTTACTCAAATTCATGATCGGGCAACATTACGACTCAAATCATCATCGAAACGAGTTCGTATCAAATTGGTATCAGAGCTAGCGAATTTGGAGTAAGAATTGACGTTCCTAGCATTACGGAATAGTATTTCTTTTGAAAAAAATTCGTAAAAAAATTATTAGTCTCTAGTCAAAAATTCAATGAGTGAATATATATTTTTGCAAGTGAAAAAAAATTTTCAAGCTCTTCATTGCCGAGTTTCTCCTAAAATTTTGATCGCTGCCCAGAAATACCCAATCAACATTCTACCATCCAGCCACACTTATTCTTTTCTTTTCTTGTTTCAAGCCTACCTTAGTCCTACAACATTCCCTACCAACCTGAACATTAATCTTGCAAGCCAACCCACAACAACTGTTTTTTAAGTTTAAAATAGTCCCTTAAGAACTTAGAGAGGAGGAAGTGAGCAGAAAAAGGCAAAAAAGTAGTGATTCTATTCGAGAATATAAAAGTCAAGTGTGTGTGATTTCTTTTTGAATGGATCGGTGAGGTTCTTTGTTAATGATTTTTTTTTTAATGTCACGAAGTCCGGAAAGAAATCCAAATGTGGAAGGCGGGTTTCGTCCTGTAAGAAACGTTGGAGGAGGTGTGCCAGATCTTACCCTTCAAGCACTTATGCAAGAGATGGAGCAGTTATTTGATCGAAGACTCAAACCACTCGAAGATCGATTATATCAAGTTGAAACACGAGAACAATGTGAGAGGCAACTCCAAAAGGTGCAAGATTAGGGCGTAATGAAGAGAGTGAGTAAGAAAGTGATAATTCATCTGTCCGAAGTGTACGACAATGAATCCGCCAACGAAATTGAGGTCTTAGAGATCGTGATCATCCAGATGACAATCTTAGAAATATCAAGATGACAATTCCACCATTTCAAGGTAAGAATGATCCTGAAGCCTATTTGGAGTGGGAAAAGAAGATTGAGCTTGTTTTTTAATGCCACAACTATTTAGAGAGTAAAAAGGTGAAACTCGCAACTATTGAGTTTTCTGATTATACAACTGTATGGTGGGACCAGCTTGTAACGAGTTGAAGGTGAAATAGTGAAAGACCTATTTCTACCTGGGGTGAAATGGAATCAATCATGGAGAAACGATTTATTCCTTTATATTACTACCGGGATCTTTATCAATGACTCCAAAACCTTACTCAAGGTAATAGAAGCATTGAAGATTATTATAAAGAGATGGAGATAGCAATGATCTGAGCCGATATCGAGGAGGATCGAGAAACAACAATGGCGAGGTTCCTTACGAGTTTCAACTGTGACACTGCCAACATAGTTGAATTACAACACTATGTTAAAGTGATGGACATGGTCCATATGGCAATTAAAGTTGAGATACAACTCAAGTGAAAAGGAGTTAGTCGATCCTATGCCAATCCTTCTACTAGTAAATGGATCCAAGGAGTGAACAAACCTTCTATTCGAACAAAGGAGCTGGTTGTAGCAACTAAATCCAATCAGCCTATTAGTGAGTCGAGTCGAAAGTGCCAAATCACACGAGAGACATAAAATGTTTCAAGTGTCAAGGTCGAGGGCACATAGCAAGCCAATGTCCTAATCGACGTGTTATGGTGGTAAGGGCCGATGGTGAAATCGAGTCCGAGGAGGAGAATGAAAATGAGTCTGAAATACCATCCGATGATGAAGAAGAAGTAGAATTACCAGTTGAAGGAGAAATCCTTGTGGTGAAGCGAAGCCTTAGCATCCATAGTGTTGAAACTGATCAACAAAGGGAGAACATTTTCCACACCCGATGCCACATCCAAGGCAAGGTATGTAGTTTAATTATTGACGGTGGAAGTTGTACTAATGTAGCTAGCAATATGCTGGTGGAAAAGCTCGGTTTGGCCACAACCAAACATCTAACTCCATACAAGCTGTAATGGTTGAATGATAGAGAAAAGCTTAAAGTAACAAAGCAAGCTGTGGTAGCATTTTCCATCGGGAAGTACCAAGATGAAGTGGTGTGCAATGTAGTTCCCATGCACATGGGACATCTCCTTTTGGGACGTCTATGGCAGTTTGATAGGCGCGTGATCCATGACGGTTACACAAATCGGTACACATTCAAGAATCGAGGAAAAAATGTTACTTTAGCCCCGTTGACTCCAAAACAAATGTATCACGACCAATTGAAATTGAAAGAAAAAGTACAAGAAAAAAAGATCGAAAAAAAGAAAGGCAAGAAAAATGAAAAAAGAAAGGAAAAAGTGAGAGAGAAGAGGTAAAAATACTAGAGGAAGAAGAAAGTCAAAAAGAAAATAAGCGTGGAAAAATGAGTGTATTTGCGAGGGAAAAAGAAATTCGAAAGTTCTTGTTGATGCCCCAGCTCGTGTTTGTACTTATATACAAAGAGTGTTTTTTTGTTGCTAACGAACTCGATAACTCTTTACCTTTGTCTGTTGTTTTATTGCTTTAGGAATTTGAAGACATTTTCTCGAAAAAAGTTCCTAGTGGGCTACCTCCTATTCAAGGTATTGAACACCAAATTGATTTTATTCCCGGGGCTACAATTCCAAATCGACCAGCCAGCCGAAGCAATCCTGAAGAAACTAAAGAGTTACAACGACAAGTTGTTGATTTAATGGAGAAAGGATACATACGGGAGAGTTTAAGTCCATGTTCAGTGCCCATTCTGTTGGTACCTAAAAAAGATGGTTTGTGGAGAATATGCGTAGATTATCGAGCTATTAACAAAATTACCGTCAAATACCGTAATCCAATCCCTAGACTTGATGATATGTTGGACGAGCTTAGTGGTGCAAAATTATTCTTTAAGATCAATTTGAAAAGCAGCTATCATCAAATTTGCATGCTGGAGGGGGACGAGTGGAAGACCACGTTCAAAACCAAATACGGTTTGTATGAGTGGCTAGTGATGCCATTTGGCCTCACCAATGCTCCAAGTACTTTCATGAGGTTGATGAACCACGTTTTGAGGTCTTTCATTGGTCGTTTTTGTTTAGTTTATTTTGACGATATTTTAGTTCATAGTAAATTTTTATCTGATCATCTTGAACATCTACGTTCTGTTTTGGAAGTTTTACGCAAGGAAGTTTTATATGCAAACCTTAAGAAATGTAACTTTTGTACTAAAATTTTTTTTTTTCTAGGTTTTGTTGTAAGTGAAAGTGGTCTCGAGGTGGATCAAGACAAGATCAAGGCAATACAAGAATGGCCACGACCAGCCAACATCAGCCAAGTTAGAAGCTTTCATGGCCTTGCAAGTTTTTATAGAAGATTTGTGCCAAACTTTAGCACACTTGCTGCCCCATTGACTGGACTTATCAAAAAGAATTCCCCTTTTCTTTGGTCTGATGAACAAGAATCTGCTTTGTTAGAATCAAAGAGTGTTTAACTAATGCTCCACTTTTATGTTTGCCAGATTTTAACAAATTTTTTGAGGTGGAACGTGATGTGTCTAGTATAAGAATAGGTGTGGTTTTAATGCAAGATGGGCGACCAGTGGCTTATTTCAGCTAGAAACTAAACGGAGCTACGCTTAACTATCCTACCAATGACAAGGAAATGTACGTGTTGATATGTGCATTAGAAACATGGCAGCATTATCTTTGGCCTAAAGAGTTCATTATACATACGGATCATGAGGCTTTGAAGCATTTGAGAGGACAAACCAAGTTAAACAAACGTCACGCAAAATGGGTTGAGTTCCTAGAATCCTTCCTATATGTCATTAAATACAAGCAAGTTAAGGAAAATATCGTTGCGAATGCTTTATCGTGAAGGTATGCTCTTTTAAATTATTTGGATGTTAAATTACTTGGTTTTACTTATATAAAGGAATTATATACTGATGATTTTGACTTTGGAAAAATGTATAAGTTGCGTGTACAAGGTGTGTATGATAGGTACGGCAAGATGGATTCCTATTTCGATAAAATAAGTTGTGCATCCCCCAAGGATCAACTAGAAATGTGCTAGTTCATGAAGCACATAATGGGGGTTTAATGGGACATTTCGACATTGCCAAAACTCTAGTCGTTCTTCAGCAACATTTTTATTGGCCGAAGATGAAACGAGATGTGGCTAGAGTGTGTGATCATTGTATTGCTTGCAAGAAGGCGAAGTCAAGGATTCAGCCACATGGACTTTATAAACCATTACCGATTCCGGAAGCACCATGGATGGATATTTTAATGGATTTTGTTTTAGGCCTTCCTAGAACAAAGAATGGAAAAGATTCTGTTTTTGTTGTAGTTGATAGGTTTTCAAAAATGGCACATTTTATTGAATGCAACAAAATTGACAATGCTCTAAATGTCGCTAATTTGTTTTTTAGGGAGATCATGTGCTTACATGGTGTTCTGAGGACAATCGTTTTGGATCGATACACTAAGTTTTTAAGCCATTTTTAGAGGACCTTATGGGGAAAACTTGAACTAAGCTATTATTTTCAACAACAAGCCATCCCCAAACTGACAGCCAAACAGAAGTCGTTAATCGTGTTTTGTCAACACTACTGCGTGCAATTATACGAAAGAATTTGAAGACTTGGAAGGAGTGTCTACCCTGCATTGAATTTGCGTAAAATCGATAGGTACACTCGGCTACTAAGTATTTGCCATTTGAGGTAGTGTATGGATTTAATCCCTTAACACCATTGGATTTGTTACCTTTGCCTTCTAATAAGCTGGTGCATATAGAAGGAAAGAAAAAGGAAGATTTTGTAAAATAATTGCATTAGCGAGTTAGGGATAATATTGAACAAAGAATGGAGCAGTATGCTCGTCAAGTTAACAAAGGTCGTAGACGAGTGATATTTGAACCCGGTGATTGGGTTTGGATTCACATGCGCAAGGAGAGATTCCCTATTCAACGTTGATCCAAACTTTTTCCACGAGGAGATAGACCTTTTCAAGTCTTGGAAAGGATTAATGATAACGCCTATAAGTTAGACTTACCTGGTGAGTATGGGGTTAGTGCTACTTTTAATGTTGTTGATTTATCCATTTTTTATGTAGGTGACGATTTGGGGATAAATCACCTCGAAGTGGGGGGAATGATGTGACCTTAGCTCAAGAAGTCACTACCGAATCCATTGAGCTGCCACGAGGGCCTATAACTCGGTCACGAGCTAAGAAATTTCAAGATGCATTAGCAAGCTATGTGGATCGAGCTTGGGAAGAGCAAGAAGCCAAATCCAAGAGTCATGCTTGGACTAGCTCAACAGCCGTCACTTGCAATTTATTGCAAGTTGAATTTGATTTTTAATAAACTCATCTTAGATTAATAAATGAGTTGCTGGATTTTATTCAACTCATATTAGTTTAAATAATTGAGTTAATAAACTTGTTTAAGTTATGCTTCTTTTAATAAACTTGTTTAAGTTATGCTTCTTTTAAATTATCTAGTTGCTGGAATAATTTAATGATGCATGTGTTTTTAAGCTTTAAGTTCATTTATTTAAGTTGAATGTTTAATGTGTTTTATGTGTTTAAATGTGTTTAATATGCATGTTTTAATGTGTTAATTGCAGGTGTCTTTTCAAGCTGGAAACCATTACATTCTACGGCTGTTACAAATTGATTTAAGAGACTTTTCAAGTGAATTTTGGTTACATACTGTAATGCCCTCACGCCCGAGACCGTCACCAGAGTCAAGCTTGAGGTGTTACTAAACTTAATTCATTAATTTAACAGCTCAAACAATTTATTTTTAAAATTTCCAGATAAGCTGGCCAACTGCATCACAGTTGCTTAAAAATTTATATCTCGAGTTCTGAAACTCAAAATTAAGATCCATAAATTTTCCTTGAAACTATACTCATATATCTATTTACTAAATGTTTTTTAGAATTTTTGGTCGAGCCAGTTAGTATAGTTTATTAGTTAAAGTCTCCCCTATTTCAGGGTTCGACTACTCTGACCCCTGTGTATTACGAATCAGATATCTCCCTGTAAAGAGTTTCAATGACTATTCCATTTATTTCTTATAAAACTAGACTCAATAAAGATTTCATACATGTAATATAAAACTCCTAATTGTTTTTGTAAAATTTATAGTGAATTTTTAAATTCAGAACAGGGGATATAGAGATCACTTTGACCCTGTTCCACTAAAACTTAAATATATCACAAAATATAACTCATATACCTGTTTTGTTCCATCCATATGAAAATATACTCATCAAGCTTCAATTTCATAACTTACTTATCATTTAATTCCATTTCTACTATTTTTAGTGATTTTTCAAATTTACATCACTACTGCTGTCAGATTCTGTTTTATGGCAAATTTTACTTTACTATATATTTTCATGGACTAAATAGCATTTTAAACATACATAACATCAAATATGATTTAGATTGGCCATTCCAATGGCTAATCATTTACAAACCCTTTTCTTGCCAAACCATAGTCATATCATAAGACCATTTACACAAAGTGAGTATTTTGCCATACATGCCACATTCAAAACACACAAGCCATTTTACCAATTTAGGCCTTCGGATAGTGTGGATGAATCTTTGACCTATCCCGATTCTCAAGTCGGCTTGTCAAAAACTACAATGAATGAAAAGAAGGAGGTAAGCATAGATGCTTAGTAAGTTCACATGCAAATAGCAAGTAACATAATCATGAAATTCCACATAAAACATCATTTGCATAAACAACACCAAGACATTCATGTTTTATTAGCATTTAATATCTTTCTACGATTTCATCATACCAAGTTCTCAACCCGAGGATTTAAGCACATACCTGTCAAATTTTCTCATTCACCAACTTACCAATATGTCACCTTCGTTTTAGGCATTCTTCTCATTCACTTAAGATTCACCCGTTGAACACATCGGAATATAATTCGAATACGCGGATTTCATGAATGTAAGTGCCATACCCGCAGCTAGACAAACTCAATAGCCTGCGGAACTTATGTAGCCAAGCTACCATGTAACCTGCCCATAAGTGAACTCAGATTCAACTCAACAAGCTCGGGCTTTCGCATCCATAAGTGAACTCGAACTCAACTCAACGAGTTCGGATGCCTAGTTACATCTCACGAACTCGAACTCAACTCAACGAGTTCGGAACTCAAGTATCCTAGTGACATGTCACTTGTATTCTAATCTATTCCTAAGGTTCAAACGGGATTTTTCCTCGATCTCACATCTTTGCCGTCTTCCACGAAATATCGGAACCGATACTCGGTGATAGTTCAAACTCATCAAGTAATTTACATAATTACATATTATTCAACAATAATCACAAAACATAACATTTCATGATAATAATAAGCATCATATCATATAAACAACATTAAATTACTCAAAATGACAATTATGTTACTACATTTACACATGAACTTACCTCGATACAAAATATTAGTAATCGAGCCTATTCTTCGTAAACTTTGTTTTTCCCTCGATCGCGACTTGAATCTCGTTTCTCTTGATTATGAAGCTTGAAAGTTGAAGAAACCCTAGCTATGGGGAGAGGTAAAATTCGGCAGCAACAATATGGAGAAGATGATCATTTTGTGTTATTTTTCCCATTTTATTTCATTTAATATACAAATGACCAAAATGCCCTTACTACTAAACTTTCCAAAAATTCCATACATGTCCAATTTTGTCCATAGACTTAGAAATTGGTCAAATTGCTATTTAAGACCTCCTCATTAATATTCCAAAGCAATTTCATACTAAAAACTCCTAGAATGCAAATTTTGCAAATTATTCGATTTAGTCCCTAATTTCAATTTAAGCACTTTAGGCATAGGATTTCATCACGAAATTTTCACACAATCATGCAATCATATAATAAACATCAAAATAATTATAAAATAATTATTTCTATCTCGGATTTGTGGTCACAAAACTACTATTCAGATTAGGCCCTAATTCGGAATATTACACATACAAAGGGAAGCATTATTCTTTATTAAAAGGAGCTGTTATCATCCATTAAATGAAGCATTACACCTTTTTAAATTCGGCAGTAGCCTCTTTCATCTTTTATAACCAATTGTTGATTATAGTGATCACTTCATGAGTTAATTTTTCATTAAAGTTGCTGGTGTCCATTCGGCTGACCAAGGAGACTTCAAAGGTTTTTCCTAAGCATTCAAGACCATTGATTCAGCTGAATTGAAGTGTATTCAAGGGTGGAGTTATTTAGTTCGACATTCCAAGAGTTTTTGAGCTTTATTTCAGCTCATTATTAGCTCATTAAGATGATCATATGTGACCATTCAACTAGACCTCTTTGGTACTATAAATATGTGTAATCAGCCTATTGAAAAGGACCCTTTTGCTAAATTTATGCTATATTTGAGTTTTATGAGTTATCTAATTCTCCTTGTTCTTTCAGAACTAATCTGACTTATCAAGCATTGCTTGTGGTGTCTATCCTTTCCTTGTTAAACCGAACTTATCACTTTTCTAAATGTGGCGTTCAACCTTACCACTAGTTCCTATCTTGCATAGATAATGGGTCAAGATTTTTATCAAACTATCCCTTATCATTTCCACCAATTTCAACCTAAGTGCTTGTCTAAGTTTAGGGTCAACAATCCAATAATTGTTGGTTCACTCTTAAGCCTTAGTTGAATTCTATTCTTTAATTCCATAACCATTTTGAAACCATTCCATTTGAGTCTATCTTTTATAATTTCAAACCACTTTTTGCCAACCGTTTAGATTTACTCAAATTCACGATCGGGCAACATTACGACTCGAATCGTCATCGAAACGAGTTCATGTCATATTAAGAATAATCTCTTAAGTACTAGTCAATTGTGCAATAAAGGTCTAAATGTCATTTTTTAGTCAAATGGTTGTAAAGTTATTGACATTGTATCTAATAAGATTATGCTTGTAGGTCATTGGATAGGAAACATATACATGGTGCATCTAGATGACTTACATTGTTCAAATGTTTTTCTCATAGCCAAGAATGAAAACACTTATTGGTAATGGCATAGGAAATTAGGACATGCTAGCATGAGCATATTGCATAAACTAGTTATAAATGACTTAGTAAGAGGACTACCAAAAATTGATTTTGACTTAGATAAAGTTTGTGGTGCATGTACTATAGGCAAACACAAAAAAAAAGTATCTTTTAAACCTATTAATGATGTAACACCCCTAACCCATATCCAACACCGGACAGGGCTTGAGGCATTACCGGAACTTTACACTTTCAGTGTACTAACTCGGGTCATAAAATTTCATTTGAATTTAAAACCTTTCAATCATGAACACCTCGTCCCTTGTATAGGCCTTCGAGACCTATAACATGTTGGAAGGCAATACGGGACAAATTCGGACACATTTGATAAACACTGGGCTTCTCGGAAGATTTTCTTTATCATGAAGTGTCATACGCCCGTGTAGGTGGGCCGTGTGAACTCACACTCCAGTGTATCTTGGGGCACACCCATGCCCTTCAACCGTGGGCAACACTGGCTTATCAACACGGCCATGGAACATGCCCGTGCTGCCTGCCCGTGGACAACATTGTCATTTTAACAAGGCCATTGTAACACCCCGTACCCGAGTCCGTTACCGGAGTCGAACACAAGGTGCACACAGACTTAACTTAATTGTTTTCACAGTCCATAAAAAAAATTTTCCAGACTAGCTGGTTACTGCATCACTGTCTCCTTAAAAATCATATCTTGAGTTTTAAAGCTCGAAAATCAGTTTCGTAATTTTTCTCTGAAACTAGACTCATAATTCCATCAACATATTTTTTTCTAGAATTTTTGGTCTGGCCAATTAGTACAGTTTATTAGTTAAAGTCTCCCCTAATCCAGGGTTCGACTACACTGACCTTCACGCATTACGAATTGGATATCTCCCTGTACAGGGATTCAATATTGATGCCGTTTGTTTCTATAGAAACTAGACTCAGAGAGGAATCTATACATATATGGCATGACTCCTAATTATCTCTGGTTAATTTATAATGAATTTCCAAAGTCGGAACAGGGGATCCAGAAACCGTTCTGGCCCTGTTTCACGAGAACTTTAATATCTCTTAACATATAACTCATATGACCGTTTCGTTTCTTCCATATGAAATTAGATTCATCAAGGTTCATTTACATAATTTATTCACTATTTAATTCCATTCCTAAAATTTTTAGTGATTTTTCAAATCCACACCACTGCTGCTGTTAGCATCTGCTTTCAAGGTAAACCTTACCTATTTCGTGGTTTCCATGGACCAACTAGAGTTTTGTCATACATAGGTCCACATATGATCATATTTAGCCATTCCAAGGGCTGATCATTGCCCAACACTTCCATTCCAGTCCATAGTCACATCATGAAACCATATATATATACATAAACACAAATGGTCTAATGCCATACTCCACTTTTACGAGCCATTTTCGCTTGGCTGTACACACATACATCACAAAACGTACTTGAAAAAAAACAGCAAAGGGTAGTCCTATACATGCCATATCCAGAGTTCAACTAAAAGAGTACCAAAGGGCTTTGATAGTGTGGATGACTTCGACTTCGATGATCCTGAATCCGATAGCTAACGATCAAAATCTATAAAACAGAGAGCCAAAGCAACGGGGTAAGCATTTTAATGCTTAGTAAGTCTCAAGTAATGAAATCAGCTTTGACTAAAGTATTACTTTCACATAGCTAAATGAATCACTTTAGTAATACACATTCTCATAATCAAACTTACTTCACACTTCATCAACATATACTGTAACACCCCAAACCTGGTCCAGACGTTATGGCCGAATCTGACGTGCCACATTGGAGTTGAAAACCCACGTTCCGTTTTAGTGTTTTAAAACCATACATTTTATTGAGTTAACAAAGTGTATGGAAGCTGGGCACCAGGTAGGTATCCGAGACAGAGGAGGTGAGCCATGAAGGCTGCTTAAGTACCAAGCTCTTTAATTGGATCCAATCCTAGACATGCCCACAACCATAGCCACACTTTGTTATATCGAGTTTAAATTTGTTTAAGTGGACGTCTTTGATAAATCGATTAATCGTGGTGTTGAGATATTTTGAAAACAAGTATCATTTTGAAAACACGTCCTAAGTCTAGCCCATTTGAATAATTATTAACCAATTTTTAAAGTTATTAAAATTAAAATAATTCAGAAAAGAAATAAAAGGAAAGTTAAAATTGGCCTTATTACAACCCAAAAATAAATAATAATTAAAGGAAATTAAATGAAAACCAACACTTATTTAAAAGCCCAAAGATGATCACCGTGGCCACTCTGAATCCTCTCCGGCCCAAGTCCCCACATCAAGGCTCACCTGCAAGGTTAAGGAAAGGGGTGAGTTTGGAAACTCGATGTGCAACAAGCCCTTTCGAGCCCAAAACAATAACGGCTGTTGGGTCTAAGCCCAAATCCAATCTCAATCATGCCTTGGGCAGTAGCCCTTTTCATATTTCATATTTCATATCTTGGGCAAGCCTTTTCATATTTCATATTCTTGGGCGAAGCCTTTTCATATTTCATATTCTTGGGCGAAGCCTTTTATCAGAAAGCAGTATGGCCCTTAGGCCCATTTCAATGTCACATATAATTTCAATGAAAGAATGCAACCCATTTGGGAGACTACTCAACCCACCATCCGCTACTCTCCACCGTACCAACCAACACACCATGTGGGATTAACTCGACCCACCCCGCCAAACTCTCCATTGGCAAGATATTTGCTTTATCATATCTTGGAGGCCTAGACTCTTTTAATAATCGGGGCAAAAGCCCTTTCAATAAGCGGGGCATAAGCCCTTTTATAAGCGGGGCATAAGCCCTTTTGATAAGCAGGGCATAAGCCCTTTTGATAAGCAGGGCATAAGCCCTTTTCACTTCCTCCATCCATATAAAACCCAACCCAATGCATTTATGATTACCTCATGTGCATATCATACATATCATGTGCATAGCATACATTTCATGTGCATATCATACATACCATATTTATCAAAATCCCATGTATTAAAATCATACATAAACCCTAGGGGTATAATGGTCATTTTACCTAGGGGCAAAGCGGTCATTTTCATATTATAAGGGTAATCTCGTAATTTTACCAAAAATTAGGGTTTCCATGTTCATTAACGATTACTAACAATCCATGGGTGCAAACAGTGATTCTGGCCCATTTTTAGCGAAATCGAGTTATTGGGCCTAAAACCCCTAATGGGCCCTACTTAGCCAATTCTGTCGTCTAGGCCCACTTAGCCTATATTCCATAATGGTTTTAACAGTCTTATCATGCAATTTAACAGATTTCCGTTTTCTACCAATTTTACCCAAATGGGCCCGAAAGCCCAATGGGCCCCACTTCGGCCCAACTTACCAAGAACGCCAAAAATCACATTCTTACCGTTTCCATCGTTCTCGATCACCGTCTCATCGATTCTAACTAACTAGTGAGCGTTCGCTTGCTCACAAGTCCTCGAAATGCCAGAATTTCGGCATTTCGGCTTTTCGGCATTTTATCGCTTTAAGTTATGAAAGGGTTCGTTACACACCTGATTTGCGATATTCCTTGACGAGATCTCCTATGCGATTTCTCCTATAATCAACCACTTATAGATTAGACCATGTTAATATTAAACCAAATCGAAAACTACCTATTATCATCACTTACACATTCGGCCACCATCCACAATGGCCCTTGGGTTCATACCTTTGCCGAAGTTGATGACTAGATTTAGTCACTCCGATGATCCAAGCTTTTCACACACTCCTCGATCGGTAGCCTTTAATCCTCACTAGCACCAACAAACCAAATAACACCAAAAACCCTTTTAGCCTTAGTCGACAGAGGGTTTTCGACTTTTCTTAAACCACAAGATACAAATGGAAAGAAGGTTGAATACTTACCAAAAGATCTACTCATTGAAGAACGTTCCAAATACCTTCCTACCCCATATCCGTTGTGAATCCAACTTAAACGTGCGTGAAAATAGATCTAAATATTAATTCCGAATCACTAAAATATGAAGCTTTGACTTTTCGGAAAATATTAATCTAAGCTATTTAGAGGGTTAGTACACACTGTTATGGGTTGAAGTTGAAACATTTCCAAAATCAATCGCCTACGATAACCACCACATCACTCAAACTTAACTAATCCAATATCAATATATGTAAATCCTAAGCACATCAATCATACGGAACATAAGGGCATATTAGTCATTTTACCATACAGGTATTTTGGTAGTTTTACAAATTGAGGGTATTGCGGTAATTTCACAAACCAAGGGTATTTTAGTAATTTTGTAAATCGAGGGTAAAACAAGAATTACGTAAATCAAGGGTAAAACAGTAATTCTATAAATCGAGGTAAAATGGTAATTACGTAAATCGAGGGTAAAAGCAGTAATTACGTAAATCGAGGTAAAACGATAATTATGTAAATCGAGGGTAAAAGCGGTAATTATGTAAATTAGGGTAAAGCGGTAATTCTATAAATCGAGGTAAAATAGTAATTTCGTAAACCGAGGGTAAAAGCGGTAATTCTATAAATCGAGGGTAAAATAGTAATTACAGAACCGAGGGTAAAAGCGGTAATTCTATAAATCGAGGGTAAAACGGTAATTTTACAAATCGAGGTAAAACGGTAATTCTATAAATCGAGGGTACTTTGGTAATTTTACAAGTCAAGGGTATTTCAATAATTTTACTGTGTCGAGGGTATTTGGTAATTTCACAAATTAGGGGTATTTTGGTAATTTTACAAACTAGGGTATTTTGATAATTTTACAAACTAGGGGTATTTTGGTAATTTTACAAACTAGGGAATTTTGGTAATTTTATAAACCAAGGGTATTTTAGTAATTTTACAAAGCGAGGTATTTTGGTAATTTTGTAAACCAAAGTATTTTAAACATGGATAACAATACTAATGGCTCTAAAGCCCATTCTCGGCCCAAATGGGCCCTGCGCTCGTGTGGCCCTTTTAGCCCAAATCTAGCCACAAATATTAGATTCACCTAGCCTAGCCCAAATTTACTACACAATCAAACAACTTATCCAATTGGGCTTGTAGGCCCATTAGGCCCACATGACCCCTTTCGACCCATCATGACCAAGTAGCCATCCTACACTAGAGTAGTAAGAAATACACACGATAGGAGACTGGAGTTAATCCACACTCGAGCACTCTTAGCCGACGCCCAACCCAAACGAGCACGCCATACAATGAAAGGGATCGACCAAGAAAGGTACATTTACTCTCTTCATGGTTCCTCTATTTAAAGCCGACTTCACAACCACTCTTATGTTAGCTTCCGATGTGGGATCCCTCCAACATTAGAGTTTAAATTCAACACCAACTCTTGCCGCCCTGTTAGCAAAATAAATGCTCCTTGCTTGCCATGGGATTGAACCTATGCCTCCCTTAAATGCTCCACACGCTACTTGTCACTAAGCCACAAGGCTTTTGTGTCATATTTTATCCCCAATTAATTATAAAGTCTAAAGGCCAAAGTCCGGTTCCTTTAAAAAAAAAAAAAACAAAATAAATTGCAAGAGCCAAGGCTTGAACCAGGCTCCCATACAACCTTAATGACGCCACAACCACTAGACTACAAGCTTCCTTGTGTCATTTATTTAACACAATAATTTAAAACCCTCATCCAAGCATCCGGTTTTTTCACTTAATACCAAAATTTTGCTAAAGCCCAAGTTTAAACCCAAGATTTCTCCAACACTTCTCAAAGCCATTAACCGATAATAGCAAACATTTAATTGTTTCATTTCATTGCACAATTAAATACCTATATACAACCTCCTTAAGGACCCCCACTCAAGGCCCAATACTTCTAGGCCCAAATTCGGGGTGTTACATATACACACACAAGGTATCAACCTATCTAAGAGCCGAAAGTTCGTTAGTCGATCGAACGAACACTATTTCAAACGAATCGACTTTTCCGATGCACATGTAAACATACTTTATCGTATGGGTTTTTCGGCGTATTAATTGAATTTATTACTGACACCAAAACGCTCACCTTCAACCGAGCTTCTTGAATTTAGCGGATATAACCACAAGCACAATTGCCTTGGTCTTAACCCGGATTTGGTAACTTGCACAAATGCCTTGGTCTTAGCCGGATATAACAACTTCATACGAATGCCTTTGGGTCTTAGCCGGATATAATCACTAGCATAAATGCCTTGGGACTTAGCACGGTATCATTCAAATGCTCATGTACACATATATCAATAATCACGACACATGCATATTTCATTCTCGTTACTAAGGCTCAAACACAAAACATTTATCAAACCTTTCCAATTTCGGCTCAATAGCCACACACAAAGAGCATGATTTCAATTGACTTTATAACTTAGTCCCTACGCACATTCTATTGTCTCGCCATAATATGACAAATCATTTCAATATAATTCAAGTAGGGTCATTACTCAAGACTTACCTCGGACATGGTCGAACGATTTTGGACTATTTGACTACTTTTTCCTTCCCTTTATCGGATTTAGCTCCCTTTGCTCTTGAGCTTAATTTAACAAATAAATTGATTTAATCATTTGAGCATCGAAAGAGAATTCAAGGTACTTAGCCCACATATTTTCATTAGACATTAAAGTCACATATGTACGGAAATCATGAATCAACTCAACACATTAGTTAGTACTCTCCTTAGCCGAATTTTCTAAGCCAAGAATAGGCATCAATATGCTTGCCTCTAACCGAATGCATGCACACCAATTCCCCTCATGTGGCCGAATATGCATGTCCATGTTGAGGCCAATTATACACTTAATACCACACAAAAATAGCATACATTTTACTAACTAACGCATTTCATATTGTAACTCAATACACATCTATCATTTCCTTCATAACTGAAACATCATCATAAGTAAATATATACCTTGAGATAGTATATATGTCATACCAATACATCATGTGCAAACATATATACATATATATATGCTAGAGCCGAATCTCAAGTTGATTGTAACTAAACATGAACATAAATCCAAAACACAAATCTTACTTTCCATGCAATGAACATAATCATACTTATGGATGTACCATGGCCGAATACATCACAACACCATAATTTTTGGTCATGATTAAACAAAGAACTTAATGTCTTACTCAAAAATACTAAAAAGAAAGTCCAAGAGCCATCAATCCACCATCACATGTATCATTAGCAAGCTTCATATTTAACATGCAATGGCATTAACACAAAATCCACCTTGGCCAAATACCATCCCCATGATATAACAAAGATTTGAACCATGGGCTAATAAGAGCATCAAGCTATCAACTAAAAACATGCATGAATCTCATGGCACAACCTCAAACATACCTTAATCTAGATACAAGTATGGCCAAACCTCCTCCTAATCCTCTTCCAAACCAAGCATGAAGCAAAACTCCTTCCTTCTTCCTTGGTATTTTCGGCCAAAAGGAGTGAAAAAGGATGAAAAATTTTTTTTTTCTTTGCTTTTCTTCAACTCACGGCAAAGGGGAGGGGAGAAGCCTTCACACACATTTTTTTTTTCATTTTTTTATTACCATACAACTTATTTTATTTATTCCAACATAAACCACTTACAAAACATGTTTCATGACATGTTTTGCCCATCCCCCTTTGTCATGGCCGGCCACTTGTTCTTAAATGGCGAAATTTGACATGCAAACCCCTCATTTTTTGCATGCATGATCAACTAGTCATCACACATTTCCCTATCATACTTTCAAAGTTTACTACTAGGTCCTTTCTAGTGAAATTCACATTTATAACTCTAAATCAAAACATCAAAAATGTCACACATGAGTTAACACACATTATAGGCATCAAAATAAATTTTAAATTATTTTTATGCCTCGGTTTTGTGGTCCCGAAACCACATTCCGACTAGGGTCGTTTTAAGGATGTCACAGCCATGGTGCACGCTCGTGTGGCTTACCCGCATACGAATTTGAGCTAAAATTTTGAGTGCAGGGGACACATGGCCATAGCACATGCCCATGGGAGAAAATCATGTGTCACACACGGCCTAGACACACGCCCGTGTGTCCAACCATGTGGACTCTAATAGGCTATTTTTCAAGCCTTTAGTCACCCCTTTCTACTACTTGTGCCTAGTGGTTACCAAGTTTGAGAGAAAACATAATTTTACGCTTGTAAATAATCTTAATGAAAATAGTTGTATGGAAACCTCATATCATTGGTTTCATACATAAATGGTTATTTCCTCTTTAGTGTCATGGGTTCCCATGTTACATTAATCCATCCGAAATTGGCTCATTCATGTGATTCATTGCCAATTGATAGCAACCCATTATTAGTAATTAAAACCATGCATAAAATCTAGGTCATAGCCTACTTAAATTAAGTCAATTTTCATGGCCATATACAAAGAAATAAACATATTTTTACATGCCTTAACTTGGAAAATCAAATGACACATATAGTAAAATACTCAAAAATACTATACATGCCATTTAACAAAATAAACAGAGTCTTTATACCAAAGCTTGTTTAGTTGATAGTGTGTTGACTCTCCAATTGTCCTCCAATCCTTTCGAGTCCTCGAGCTCTGTGAGACAGGGAAAAAGAGAGGGGTAAGCATTTACATGCTTAGTAAGCTCGAATAATCGAAAAGTAAACTTACCGAGTAATTAACATACATCTATACTTAATTCATGAAATCATCCATTATGAAATGATTTCCTGTCATATGCACTCAATCAATGAGTTAGTCGCATAATCATGTAATTTAACTAGATGAGCTCATCATTCAACATTTCATTCACATATATATATATATATATATATATATATATATATCCCATGTTAATCTTGTTGAGTTTCTAGGAAATCTCGATGGAATACCCATTATCCGTCAATTCTTACGAATGATCATTTCACATATATGCACTCCCGCGAACCTCATATCATATGGCGGGATTACCAGTCCAGGCTAAATCCCCCATTATATGAACTCGTAAGGTGATGTCGGGATTACCAGTCCAGGCTAAATCCTTTATAATGACAAACACCCTTAATGAGTTCGGATCTGAATTACCAGTCCAGGCTAAATTCAGACCCAATTCAGATTACCCGTCTGGGCTAAATCCAATGCACATATATTCTTCGGGAGGCTCGAGCATTCAAGGAACACCCGTCTGGGCTAGATTCCTTTCCATATTTGAGATCACAGATTACTCGTCCGGGCTAAATCCTTACTGCAACACATGCAGGATCTCACTTCACATGTAAAACATGGTTTATCCATCGAATTCCCTTTTTAACCTCAACCGAGACAGTTATCAACAAGTCATTACCAAAGGTACATTTCATGCATTTTCATACCATCAATAAATGCAAATATCATGCATTCATAAATCATACAATTATGTATATTAGGGGTTTACTTTAAGTTATCCGAACTTACCTGGTATTCTTTTTGGGATTGTGTTTCAGTTATTTCGAAACCTTGCGTTTACCACGATTGACCTCCGGAATTTGTTCCTCGGGGTATATAATAGCAAAATTAACTCATTAATACCCCAAATTATACATTTCAAGTTTAATATCTACTCCCGGTCCAAATGACCGTTTTGCCTCTAACCTTTGACATTTTTACTATTTAGTCTCTAGGCTCGTATAATGAAACACATGCAATTTATATCTCACCCAAGCCTAGCCAAACATTTTTCTCTCTTATGGTAGCCCACATTATCCATTATTTTCTCATTTCTACCACACATTTGCATCTTTTGCAAAATGGTCCTTATAAGGGTTTCTCATGAAAATCAACTAGAAAAAGATGTTTAACACACATTAATCTTTCATATTCCTCCATAGTCCATCAAAACACAATTAACTCATGCATGGGTAAATTTTTAAACATGAACCTTAGCATGAAATATGGGTAGAAATGGAGAGATCAAGTTACCGGGATTTCAAAAATACCAAGAACATGAAAAACGGGGCTTGGGAGCACTTACTATTGAGCTTGAAAATTGAAGAAACCCTAGCTATGGTGTCCTCCAAATTTCGGCAGCTATGGGAAGAAGATGAGCATATTTTTGCTCCATTTTTCTCTTTTTATTTCATTAAAATGCCTAATGACCAAAATGCCCTTATGCCCTTTCTTTAAAATTTCATCCATGCAAGCCCATTTTTGTCCAAAAATTTAGAATTTGGGAAAATTGCTCTCCAAGGCCTTCTAATTCATAATTTAAAGCAATTTTATACAAATTGCTTCTAGAAACCAAGTTTTGCAATTTATTCAATTTAGTCCCTAATTTCCAATTGGGCATCTTATACTTAGAATTTCTTCATGAAACTTTAACACATGCATATACTCATATTCTAGGCCTCATAATAACCATAAAATAAATATTTTGATGTCGGATTTGTGGTCCCAGAACCACTATTCCAACTAGGCCCTATTTAGGGATATTACAAATGATGTATCTACTAGTAGACTCTTACAACTAATTCACATAGATCTTTTTAAACCTACTAAAACAACTAGCATGGGTGGAAAATAATATGACTATTCTAAAGATGAAGCTTTAGAGAAATTCATCACATTTTCAAAAATTAATCAAAATTAAAAAGATTACGCTATCACTAATGTTAGAAGTGACCATGGAGCAGAATTTCAAATTCTTGTTTTTTGATCATTTTTTCAACTCAAATGGTATAGGCCATAATTTTTCTACACCTAGAACCGCTCAACAAAATGGAGTTGTTGAGAAGAAAAATAAAACTTTAGAAGAAATGGCTAGAACCATGCTTTGTGAAAACAATTTGTCAAAGTACTTTTTGGCAAAAGCCACAAACATTACATGTTATGTTGTAAATCGAGTAATGATTAGGCTTGTTTTGAAAAAAAAAACTCCATATGAATTTTTCAAAAACAAAAAGCTATTTCCATCCTTTTGGATGCAAGTGTTTGTTTTAATTAATGGAAAAAAATAATCTTGGCAAATTTTATGCAAAAAGTGATGAAGGAATTTTTCCTAGTTATTCTTTATATTCTAAAGTTTATCGAGTCTTTAATAAAAGAACTTTAGTATTAGAAGAGTCTCTATGCATATTTTTAATGACTCTAACCCTCCTCCTAGAAAGGAATCTTCTATTGATGATGATGATGATAATGTAAAATTTTTTAATAATAATGAGAAAGTGGATCAATCATCAAGTGAGAAGACACAAGAACAAACTCAAGATGCTCTAAAGGAGCTTACTCTAGAGGAAAGTGGAGTCAATCATCCAAGGGAATACAACTATATGAAAGATGGTAAGATTTTGGAAGATCCATCCAAAGGGGTAACTACTAGATCTTCTTTTAGAAACACTTGTAATTATGTTACATTTATCTCATACATTAAGCTTAAAAATATCAAAGAAACATCAAATGATGAATATTGGATATTGGTTATGCAATAAGAGTTAAATCAATTTGAGAGAAGTAAAGTATGAACCATAATTGAAAGACCTTGTAATAAATCAAGTATAGGTAATAAATCAAGATGAGATTGGTAACATAGCGAGGAACAAGGCTAGGTTTGTTGCTCAAGGTTATACTCAAGAGGAATGAATAGATTATGATGAAACTTGTGCTCCCATAGCTAGAATGGAAGTCATTAGGATGCTTTTAGCTTTTGCATGTTTTAATAATTTCAAATTATATCAAATGGATGTCAAAAATGCTTTTCTAAATGGTTTATAAATGAAGAAGTGTATGTTGAGCAACCACCCAATTTTGAAGATTCAAAACATTAAAATATATAATATATAATAATAATTAATAATTAATTTTTAAAAAGTTTGAGCATTTCCAGGTATAAAATCTAATTAAGTATTCATAATTAGATGCAAAATTGTTAGAAATCATTTTAGAGGAACATGGTTAAGTAACATAGAGAGACTTTTTAAACTAGATTAAGTCGTGATATCTAATACAATAAATTTGATCAAATAAAGTATATGTGTGCAAGTAGATTCAGTGCCATGGGGAGATTAATTCAAATTTAAATTGCCTTTAAAGAGGTCTTTGAACTTTCCGAACAATCCGAACCAAAGATTGACAGCTTCAATTTTTCAATTAAACAATTTTCTCTAATGTCAAATTCATAGAATGGACTCCAATATGAAACTCGGACACAAACAAGCGAAAATAATCTTAATTAAAGTTTTGCATAATTCCCCCTTTAAAATGCGCATCATCTTGTAAAAAAACACTTAATCTTGAATAATAATTACTAAATTATTATAATTATCTTCTTTCACCAATCTAGAAAAAGATCTAAAAAGTAAAATTTATTTGACTATTGGATATTTTACTTCAATAAATCTCCCTAAGTAATCCCAAGGTGTATATTCTCTCAAGTCTATTTTTAGTTGAAAGACCTAAAAAAATCAAATTGGAGTTTTAGTTCTTTTGGGACATAAGGGGAGACTAGCAACTTCCTTGGGAGTTTCATGATGCCTCCGTTAGGCAGACTTTGGGCCATGATAGCTGGCGACACTGCAGCAAAATTGACTTTTAACGGCGTTTTTTAAGGTCTTTAGCGGCGCTTTTAAGCGTCGCTAAAACTATTAGCGGCGCTTTTACAAGAGCCACAAAAAATGCCGCTATAGACGGCGACACTAAAGTTTGCGGCGTTTATTTGAAAAAACGCCGCTAAAGATCATGACCTTTAGCAGCGCTTTTTCCACAAACGCCGCTAAAGACTATGACCTTTAGCGGCGCTTTTTTACAAACGCCGCTAAAGGCCGTCACCTTTAGCGGCGCTTTTCTCAAAAACGCCGCTAAAAGCCATGAAATTGAAAAAAATAAAATATTACAAAATATTATAAAAGTCATGAAAAATATAAAAATTTAAAATTCATTATCAAATTAAAGTTTCTATTAAAATTTTAACTTTAAAACTAAATACAAAATTAATGAATTTAAATTTAGAATTTAAAATAATAAATTAATAACACAATTAAAATCTAAAAGTTAGAACTCAAGTTATCTTAAATATTAAAATAAAAATAAAAATTTAGAATCAAAACTAAAATAAATAATAAAAATTAGATTAAATATAAAATTTCAATAAAATAAGATATTATAATGAAGTTCCTTAAATGAAATAAGGACTTAATTCCCATGTGAAATATCAACATTGATTATTTAAATTGATTAACTAAGTCAAAATTACAATTTGTGTTTTTCTTCTTTCAACTCAAATAAAAATAAAATGTTGAAACAAAACAATTAAATAAAAAATTAGAATAATTAGTTGACACGAGATTATTATTAAGTATATGCAAGTAGACGATTACAAAATAGGGTGTAGCTTTTGATCAACTAATTAGTTGATCCTACTGCAGGTTCTATCTATAATCTGCTTAACTAACATACAAACATAAGACACTCTAATACTTTTTTGCACATAAAATATCTAAAAGTCACACCTGAAATTCGGATTCATAGCACATACGGTGTCAACTGCATGTTATCATCCTTATTCGCTGCTGCAATGCCTCCCACAAGCATTCGTAGAGATAGGAGCTAGTCATTATGTGCCTCCTGCAAATTGTTCTTGGACCGCAATCTAGTGTAGTTGGTTTTTCCTATTCCATTTGCCACCAGTCAAAACATAAAAGAGCTATTGCCACACAAAAGTAATCATCAAAATGATATCCAGAAAAACAATATACAGTTAAATTATGAGAATGCAAAAATACAAAACGATACCGCTGTGAGTATATCCATGTAAGCTTTCTGTGTTTTGTTTTTGTTTCATAGAACCCTTTGAAAACTTCTACACACTTGACCTGAAACAATGATGTTAAATATAAATAACACTTCTAAACACACAGTGGAGAAATAAAGTTAGTCCCGTCATCAAGGAATATCATCTTCAATCATTACCATCTCGGCAGGGAGATTGAGGTCAAATGATTTATAACTTGGCCAGAATCCTGTTGTGAGAACAGTCACTATCAAATCAATCCCAGGATGTGCAGCTGAGTTTAGATATTAGAACAGTCACTGTCAAATCACCAGGATGTTTTAGATGAAATCATTGAACACGATCCTTATTAAAAATTTAGATATTAGAACACAAACCTTGTGGAAGAGAGTATGGTTTTGAAAACAGTCGGTCACATATGCCATATACTTGTCGTGCAGCTTGATTATTTTCCTTATAAGGACCTGATGAGTAGAAGATAATCAACATCCATAGTGATTTCAAGAAAATCCATAGCTGTAAAAGTTGGGATGTTTACCTGTTCCTGCACACCCGGAGCATTTGAAGCCAGTGTAAATGAGTGAATATCAGCACTTAGAACCAGAAGGTTAATATTAGAAACAATTAAATTATGCAGATTATCATCTATTCCATCAAGGGTTGGGAAAATCATAGTCTAAAGTAGTTGGTGCATCAAAGGCATATCAAACTTAACAGTTAGGAGAACTGCACAAGCACAACAATAATGATGATAAATAAACACCTTGCCAGCTTGAAATGCTTAAATACTACTTTGCACCCATTTTGTTAGTTTAAGAAAAATATTTCACCCCCTCAATAAATTGCTATCCAAGAAGAACCTTCATGACTTAGTTTAGCAAAGAAAAAAAAAACCAATAAACGTATCCACCATAGTTACTCACAGCATCTTCTGCCTGTTAAACCAAGGCTGTACCTTCAGTAGTAACAAAGGCGGGTAGATAATTATATTTCTAAAACTTTAACTAAACTGATGTATATTATGCCTTTAGAGCCTATAAATTAACAACAGGTTAGTAATAATTCCAAAAGTGGATATGGTTGAACCTTTCTATATTAATTTTGTCTTACATCATGCAAATCAAAGCTTATAGGTTACTCCATTTTAAAATCTGCAAGAATTAAAACTAATTTAAAATGATATACGGTGCTGCTATTTGAGGAGACAAATTCTGACTATTAATCAGGACAAAATGTTTTTCAAATTAAAATATATATATATTACAACTATAAATTGCAGTACAAATAATACATAATTAACCATCCAAATTTAATTTGGAATCAATTTAGATTAGAAATTAAAAAAAAGTAACCATACTCGAAAAATGGCTCAAAACTCATTCGAATTTTGAAACTTGCATTCATTAAAAAATAGCAAATGATGTAATTTGCCAACTTTTGAAGATAAATATCATAAAAATTCAAAGTGTGAATGTAAGAAGATTCTTTGACAGCAACCCTAATGGTTTAGATAACACCAAGACATGAATAGTTATTGTAATAAAAAACTTAAAAACAATAATCCACTTGATGATGTAAATTAATTAATTATTATGAATCTTCTTTTTAAGTATATAACCATTGAACTGTGGTGCTAACATGCTGACAACATTTATTTATTTATTCCAAACACTTCTTTGTTTCTTCCAAACACATTGGAATGCATAGAAAGTGAAATCATGAGCATGGTTTTAAAATAGATAAGACTATTTTTAGAGAACACTCCATGGAGGAAAAAAAAAAAGAGTGCATAGCAATGAAATACTTACACCTTATCAAAGAGATAAGCCTTCCATGCCCGCAGTGGAAAGACTGAAACACAGGTTAAGGATGGGGTTAGTATGACTTTATGATGCTGAACAACACAAGATGTAATTCAGACAACAATGAGAAGCATGGCCATGATGAAGAGAAAGATCAGACAGAAAATGCACTTGGTAACACAAGTGGCTTTGCTCCTGGACTATGCAAGAAGCCCTCTATGAACATTGGAACCAGTCACTGCATCTACAATAACATTGATGATAATAGTCCCGAAAAAAATAGGGTTAGGTGGTTTTTCAATATATGATACTGATGTAAAACTAAACATGATAGGCTGACATACAACCTACTTATTTTACTCTTCCTTATGTCTCAACTCTTAAATTCCAACTTCACAAATATCAAACAATATCTTAGGCTTAGACAAAAATAACCTTCAATTGAACCAGCCATTGTCTATTAAAGAACTGATACATAATCAAAAGAAACAGGAACCTATGACTTAATATTTTCTAGCACCAATTAAAAGCCTCCGTAGAAAAACAAAAAAGAGGCAGCTAAGGTCAGTCACTCTCCGTAGACAATGACTCGTTCATCCATCAAAGTTGTAAGCATATATTAATCCCTTAATTGCAAAATAAAATAAGGAAATCACATAGAAGGTTGTGCGCAAAAATTACTGGGGATTCGTATTATCAAAGAGAGACAGTATAACCAGAACTGAAGAGTAATCAATCTGTTTCAGTTAATCATTATTCCTTAATATTATTTACTACGTTCCATAGCCCAATAAAAACTTGGGGAACCCCAGAATGAAGTAAATAGCATAATAACAATGCATAAAGCAATTCGTGGAAGAAGAAAAGAGAGATCAAAGGATTTTGCTGGAAACCTTAGAAATAATGTCGTCAAGGAGAGCCAGATGGGTAAAGCAGTGCTTGCAGCTGTAAGCGCGTCCTTCAAGAGTGATCATGAATATCCTTCCCATTTTGTTTTTAGTTTCCAACTATCAATATATTAAACCTTCTAGAAAAAGAGAAAAGAAATAAAATTCAAATAACTGACTAAACAAAATAAAAGCATAGGAAAATGGTATGGATCGAGAAAGATACCAAATATGAAGGGAAAGTAATGGCGGACGTGTCTTCTATAAAATTTAACAGCAAGCGGTTACAGAGAGATCATTTGAGATATGAAAATGGTGATGAAATCGGAACCGAGCCAATCCTTAAATAATAATCTATACAATACCCACCGCAAAATATGAATTTGACGACTTGAGCACAATTATTATACTCTTATAAAAACAAAATCTTCGTATAATCCCATCGCTGATCTAGTTCAATAGTCTTGCGCTCCATTGTTGTAAAAGCGGAGCTAAGATTTCTTCAGATTAAAATCTGTAAAAGCACATAAACAAAACAATAAAAATCAAACAATCAACAAAACCCTAGCATGAGCATTGGCTCTTTCTTCTCAGCCGAATCTCGACCAGATTTCCTAGAACTCCCCTTTCTACTACTACCTTTGAAGAAATGAAAAGGAAAAAGAAGTGTGACTGGTGTAGGTGTATTGACTTGTGTTGCTGGAAATGGGAAATTTGGGGGCAAATTAGGGCGCGACGAAGATGAGAAGGAGAGGGAGTAATGAGCGGGTAACAAAAAAGGGAGAAATGGGAAATTTAGGTAACAAATTTTGTGGCATTTTACCTAAAAAACGCCACTATTATTTCATTTTAATTTTTTATATTTTTAACATATTTTTTTCTAATTTTCTATTTTTTCTTTCAAATTTTTGTGCTGTGATTATCATTTTTTAAAAAATTTAATTTTGAATATTAAACTTTTTAACTGAAATATGGACTAAAATATTAAATATTAAATATTTAAGTTTTTATTTTTATTTTTATTTTTTATTTTTAAATTTTTATTTTTAAATTTTAAATTTTTTTGAAAATTTTTATAATTTTAAATTAACATATAAAATACAAAAAGAAACTTTAAGAGAAATAAAATGGAATCGATGAATTAAAAAATACAAAATTTTGATTTAATCCTTTAAAATTATAAAGATATAGGCTATTAAATGGTGAAATAGCATTTGTACTATTATAGAAGTATAAAATTTAATTCCGCCACCAAAAAAAAAAAATCTAACTTCGCACCTGCTTTGAATTGTCTTGACAATATTTGCAAGTTTCAAAAGTCACCATCAAGAATTTTATTTTTCACTTGGACTAAATTAAAATTGTAACCAAGTTGTCAATGTACCTTCGTTTTCTAAAAGGATCAAGTTATGTTATAGTTCAATTCTTTTTAAAAATTTTCAATTTAATCCTACACTTAGGAGTGATACAACAATTTAAGTTTAGATAACAAAATTAAAATTAAAACTTTATGATTATAACCAAAATAACAATTAATTTTTATATAAACTTTTAAATTAATTTTATATAAACTTTTAATAAATATATGAGTTAAATAATATCTTTTAACAAATTGAATACTAAACCACTTAATCTGTAAAAGCTAAAATATGAGATAAGTATTTGTACTTTTCGTAAAATTAAAATTCAATCATTATATTTCTATTCTTAAGAATTTAATTCCTCCATGTTTCAAATTTCTGAATTTAAGTTTAATTGTTAAAATTACTTTTTTATTATTATTAAATTCGTTAGGGATTTAGGATGTCGAATTTGGGAATGGGTGATAATACTTTAGGGATTTAGGATGAGGAAGAAGGGGGAAATAGAACTGGGGAAAAACGGGGAAAATGTTAAGTGTATCAGGTGTGGGTAAAAAATAAGATAGCTAAACGACGAAGTTTTGAACAAAATAATTTAACATTAGCAGCGTTTATAACCTAGCGCCACTAAAAATGCACCAATTGCGGTGTTTAGGGTTTTAGGGGTTATAGTTTAGTGTTTAAGGCTTGTTAGGGTTTAGGGGTTTAATATTTTAGGGGGTATAGATTAATGTTTTATTTTTTTCTTTGGGGTTTAGGATTTTAGGTGTTATATAACTTTTAGTGGCGTTTTACTAAAAGCGCCGCTAATGCTCTGGTCTTTAGCGGCGTTTTACCAAAAGCGCCGCTAATGCTCTGGTCTGTAGCGGCGTTTCACCAAAAGCGCCGCTAATGCTCTGGTCTTTAGCGGCGTTTCACCAAAAGCGCCGCTAATGCTCTGGTCTTTAGCGGCTTTTTACCAAAAGCGCCGCTAATGCTCGGTCTTTAGCGGCGTTTTACAAAAACGCCGCTATTGCTCTGTGTTTTACAATTTTTGTAGCGTTTTTTAACAAAACGCCGCTAAAAACGCTGCTAAAGCCCTATTTTCCTGTAGTGCGATCATGTGGATCTATTATACCAGGATGCCATTTCTTGAATTAGATTAAAACATAAACCCATTAATAAATAATACCTCCAACTAATTTTAATGATTAAATTAAACTTAATTTACATAATTAAATATTTTGCACAATCCAATTTAAATTCCTTAAAATCACATCAATTTGCCATATTAGAATTATGAATTACTTCAATTTCAAATTAAATTAACTATAATAACCTTTTAATTTAATTTTTAATTTAAATCCAATTATTTAATTTATTATTCTAATTAAATAACAATCCAAAAATTTAAATTAACCCAAAGTAAACTCTTTCCTTTCTAAGAAAATGTAATTAATACAATCTATTTCACCAATTGGTTTATCCTTTAGTTTATAGTTTTACATGCAATTAGTACAAAGTTGTAGTGAGTTAGTAAAGAGACCGATTTGACATATACAATAACATGTAATTAAGTTTTAACTCTTTGTTCATTAACTACATAGTTATTTAGTCATGGAGTCAAATCTTTAAAAGTACCATGATTGAGCTTCTAATTATATACCATTAAAAAGTTACATATATTATAAAGTTTTAGTTCAATAATCTTGTTATTTGTGTATTATCCTCATATGATATTTGAAATTCCTTAAGGTTATATCCGTCCAATTTAATCACTTTTATCTCAAGGTTTCCATTATATCTTCTATTATGAAAATGATCATTACTCTACCATATATGATTAAATCATTTGTCATGAAAATGACCCTTAACCATGTTTATTTTTCATAATCCATATAATGCTTTCGAAAGGATACTATTAACTCTTTATTTGAGCTATAATCCCACTATTTATAAGTAAAGTCATGTCATACATAATCATATACCCAATATGTCAACCTTTTGCTTAATACTTTGAGATGCATTAACTATCAATACATCAAAGTATATATGAGCCATACATACATAGTCATTCACTTACTCATAATTAAGATAAGTTACACAATAAATATTACATGAGATTTAATCCACAAATAAATTTAAGATTAATTAATCTTGGGTCCATTCAAGTATGTTGTTAGTCCAAACAATCACATCTATATTTTATCATGGGAGTCAATTGAATTTCGGTAACCAAAACAAGCTATCTCCCAAATTAGATTTATAGTCAAGATAATTGTTCTAACATAAATCACTTACTTATCATGATCGCATGATTATCTTTTAATATAAATTGTCATCTACATTAATATTAGTTAATCATCGAACCAATATGTTATTAATCAATTAATTTGAAATATTAGAATAATTAATGATTTATTTTGGAAAAGAAGGCATTTACTTCATTCCACTTTTATATTTTAAAATATATTTTTTAAAACTCCTAATAGTACAAAAAAAGCATGAGAAACCAAACCCATTAAACCCGAAACTCACTCAAACCTAAAAACACCTTAACCGCTGCCGCCGCCATATGAGTAACGAGATCCACCATCACTAACCCATGCAATCAAAATGTAAAAGGGAAGAAGCATCTTTACAAAACATAAAAAGGAGGCAAATCACTAGTTAACATTCAAATTACATAAAATGGCTATAATAAACCAAATTGAATCTCCTTTACCATATTTATGATTTGAAAATGTTTTTATAAATTATGTGAAAATTAAAAAGTTTCTAATATTTTTAAACAAATACATATTTTCAAGCATATCCATGAACAACTTCAATATTTATATTACAAAAATTTCAAGACCTATAACTCCAATCCAGAAACCTGAAATAAAATCATTTTATTATACTTTAAATGATAAATTAGATTTTTGGGACCCGAATATTGGACAAGTAAAATTTTCACTAATCGAAACCTGCAATGATGGCGATTCAAGTTCAGTCAATTTGTCTAAAAAACTGTCAAATAAACAAGATGATGTAATAGCTACTTGATAATTGTTACATCCGCCATGGCAAACAAGTAAAGAACAGAAGAAATAGATCGGAACGGAGATCCGAAACACCAAACAACATTGCAGTGGGACATTGCTTCTTCTAGCTACCCCTTTTATTGGTGTCGAAGACAGAATGATGAATAATAATAAGAAGCAGAAGAATTCCCTAACCGACGAAATGCTATTCCGGAACTCATCGCCTTTTCTCCTAATTAATCCTATGCAGGACCGAGCATTCTCCGCTGCAAACCACAGGAAAAGCACAAGCTGTTCAATTACATGGGGTTTCGTTTTTTTTTTTTTTACTTCTTCAAGCAAGAAAATGACATTGGCAGATGCTTTAGGCTAGAAACATCAAACAACTCCATAAACCTCTGATCCGAAACTCTAGCTTTTGCGGCAGCAAACCTTTGGTACTCGTCGAACACGGATGACAAACACCATCTTTGCAATTTCCTCAAGCATCCAACCAGACAACCAGTTCGGTGCTGGAAAATAAAGCAAAGCAATATCATAAGTCTCAGATGGTATTGATCAGTCGAACTCAGGTATGAAACACTGGAAAAAAACCAACATGCACATACCTTCCCTCGATTACAATGAATTAAAACTGGGTGATTCCTAACATCTGCATAGTAGAGAAGGCAAAATTAGAAGTCCTGAAACCAATGAACCACGTTTAAAATAGCTAGAGATAAAGTCTAACCGAGGACGAGTTTTAAAGCTTCACGAATCGTATCCTCTGGAATATTTACAAATGGCTCCTGGATGAAATGTGTATATTAGTTAATTTCTATCATTGGATACATCATTTCAAAGTAGGTTCCATGCAAGAACCGAGCTTTTCGACATTTAACTAGTGAAGGATAGAAACTAAATGGAATCCTTGTTGTCGAGACCAACAATCCTACGTTCATCACTGCTATGCTACTTGAAAACAGGTAATGTATTTTTCCATATATTTGAAGGATTTTTGAAAGACCATATCCTTATTAACCCATGTCCAGATATGCATCAAACAAAAGCATCAAAGACAAATACCTTACGAAAAATGAAGAGTCAAAGTAGCACAGTATCACTACTTACTGCTTCTAGTTATATATATATATATATATATAACCCACAACTACAAGCCATACGACATGAAGATATCGATCGCTTTAAACAATCACAGTATAATATAGCCTACATTGCATTGCACTTTATTTAACCATCTATGAGTAAGTAAGCTTCATTGCAATTTCAGCAACCTCGGGGATACATGTGATGTGATGATACAAACGGACTCTTTTGCCAACAATTGTGTAAAGCTCATGCTGCAGTAGATAATTTTACCAATTACCACCTTTCCAGACTAATTATCTTATTTTGTTTCAGGATTGAAATTGGTATATTTTTAGTTCATTCTCTAGCACTATGGTGACTCATAAGCTGTAAATGAATAGAACGTTGAATGAATAGTTTGGTTTCTGATCGTTTACCAAACTAAATAAACAAACATGAACAAGATTTTGAAATTCGTTTATTAAACGAACTGAACACGAACAAACTGAACACGAACAAAGCTTGTTCAGATTATTTATGTTTATGAATAAGCTCGTTTATATTCTTTTAATAGATTATTTAAAACTTATTTATTATTCAATTATTATATAAATTAATAATATTATTGTTTGTGTATTTATTTTATTTATAATATAATTATTAATATTTATATTTAATTATTTGTAACTAAAAAATAATATGAATGTTTATTTATTGTTATTATTCAAGAACATTATTCGTAAATATGTTTGCAAATATACAGGTTTAATGTTCAAGAACATATCTGTTTAACTTAAATGAACTAACAAAACACAAATAATTTAAAAAAAAAAAACAAATTTGAAATTCTTAAGGAACATGAACCAAACATGAATAAGTAAACAAACATAAAACAGGAATTTATTCATTCAAGCTCGGTTCAATTCGACCCTAGTAATTCACTGACATGAGAAGAAGTACACGGAAAAATGAAACGAGTTTTACAAATAATCCGGTAGGGTATTAAAGATGATAAGGATATATTGACAGCCAACTATAATATTTCCATTAGCTATGAAGTAAATGTAAAGCAAATGGCGAGGCTTAACAAGTTTGTAAAATCAAAAATTCAAAATACAAAGATATTTCATCACTTAATCTTGCATTAATGATAAAAGAGGCCTCGTTCCATGGTTGTGGTCATTATTACCTACTTAAAGACAGCACCTACAAGTTGTTAAATTTAGAGCGGGATTTACTAGGTTTTTGTTTTGTTTTGTGTCTTTTTTTTTTTTTTTTTTTTAATAATGAACATAGGGCTCGAACTTTGACATGAGTGCCAAAGACGGATACATGTCCAATACGAGTAATGTTCAGTTTTTTTCCTTGGTGTTGGATGTAGATACTTGAAAGAAAACGAAAAAGGTAGTTGGCAATATAATAAGCAAAGCAAAAAACAAGTGACTTGATATCTTTCAAATATTGAAGCACAAAGGAGTATATCATTACTTACTCGGATTTACTTGCGGCTTAGTAAACAAATATTCCAAAACACACACACACAAACAAAAAGAAATTCACACCAAGCTATAGCTACTGTTGCATGCTCAAACAAATCACGAACGCCAAAAGCATGACCAAGGCGTAGTTTCTACTTCCTGATTGCTTTTCTCAGAGATTGAAATTCACATGAAAGGGGAAACATAACCCTGAGGCTTTATTACTTCTTAGAGGCTCACTTTATTCATAGAAAGAGGCTAGACTTTAAACTATTATGGTTCATTCAGGAAAATTTCACATTAGAGTTCAATTTCTTCACAAATGAATATATAAAACTACATTCCAATCTCAAAATACATGCACAAGTTATCACTAATGTTTTGATTTGAATCTCAAGCAAGATTTGGAAAATTTTAATAGAAAATCATGGTAATACAATCTATGACTATATGCATAGCTTAAAAAAAATTAGTCAATTCAGAATTTTAATGAAAAATCATCAAATATTTTCCTCATTAAACAACTAAAATTTTAGGAAATGAAGAAAAATTAACTGTCTTTCCAATATTCCAACTATAATTTTCAAGGAATTTACAGCAAAACGTTTGAGCTCCTTCTCGAATGCATTTCTCATTATTAACTCTTAACACCCAAAAAGGAAAGAGCCACCATTTGTATCATATCAAATAAGCCTAATTGTACAAATCAAACTCCCAAGCATTCATAAGCATATGGAACCGGAATTCCCTTTTCTTGCTAATGAATTAATGATAGCTTGTATGCATTTATTATATATAATATCTCCTAAATGAATGATTTGATCAAACACCATCATCAGATTTGCAATCAAAAGCTTAAATTGCAAAGCGAAATTTAAGAAAGTGTTACCTTGTAACTTTCAATTCCAAACTGAAAAAGCTTGATTCCATTGGACTTTAAAAACTCAGTGTTGGCTTCTGGGTATGGTTCAGGACACAGATATCTAGCATTTAAAAAAAAAAAGGAGTGAGAAAAGAGGACACCCTTTTAACTCAAAGTAGAAAATGATTGATTTGCATGTCAAAAAGAAGAAAGTTCGGTCTTACATGATGGAGGTGAGCTTAAGCGTTTGAAGGAAAGAGAAGTTGGCAGAATCAGGGAAACCAGACCTGAAGATTCCATTGTCAACCATAGCAAAGTTTAAAGGAGGAATCAAGTTGAGGTCATCTGAAGTCGACGACAACATGTCGACGTGGTGGTCAACGGCGGGGGCATATTCTTCTATGGTTCTGCACATCTGATGGCTACGAGCTGGCTGTTGGTTTAGGCTTAGTTTGGTATTATAACTGTCTTCTTTCATGAATGAAAATGTGGGTTTTTGTTCAGAGTGGGGCGGCGGCGACAGTTAAAAGTGGGGATAGAGGAAGGTGGTGGTTAAAAGTGGAGGGAGAGGGAGTTAAAAGGAAGATGGAGATTGGAGATGAACATGAACATGGTTTCCTTATATTATCCAACAAAATGTTTTTTTTTTTAATTTATTTATATTTAATTTCTTTTATGTAGAAAGAGAAACTTGAGTACAAAAAGTGAAAAAGGAGAGTGACGGACGGGAACGCCATGGAACTCACTGGTTTTTGGGCTTTAAAACTTCTATTCTTTTATGATTCGGGACACATATTTTCCAATAAAAAAACTTGAGTAAATGGGTAAATTTTTATTTCCTTGAAATAATTAAAAATTATAATTTAGTGATTAAATTATTTTAAAAATTTATTTAAATTATTGAATTATTAAAATTGATATTTTATGATTTTTCTTGTTACTAAATTATTAAAATTGATAGTATTTATCTATCTTATTAATTGGCAAATTATCGTTTGATATTTATTGACACATAAATTTTTTTAAAGAAACTTTAATAACCTAATAATTTAATTAATAACTTTTAAATAGTTAAAAGTCAAATACACCAAATAATAATTTTTTAATTAATTGAGTAACCCATAATTTAAAACTTTCTCATACCAGACATCGCAATTGGAATCCGGACCAAGTGTTTAAAATTCTAAGATCTCGTTAGCAATTGATTTACGTAAGTTGAAATTCAGTTTACAAATTTTCGTTTATAAATACTATTTTTAACTTAAAAATATAAATATTGTTGTTGCTGGTAAATTTTGTATTGAAATAATATATTTGAATTGTCTAATTTAATTATTTAATCTGATTAGAAAATTTGAATATAACAAAGAGGTCTCTAACCTGTCAAATTTGTTTTGATTGTGAAAGTTTTATGGTTGATTTGTCTTTTCCCAAGATTTTTTGCTCTGTTTTATGCTTGAAAATTACATTAATAATTCGATTATAAGTTAAGAATTTGTATTAAAATTGACACCCACTGTTTGAGTAAATATGATATAAAAATAATATGATAATAGTAACATAAACATCATATAAATATACAAACAAATAAACTTTATAAATATAAGTTAGTAAGTCCAAAAATATATATATATTAAGCTACCAAATAAAAACACAAGTTCAGAAATGGGCAGGCAACAAAAATAAAATATATGATATGGGAAAGAGAAAGAAAAGAGGAGGGGAATAAAGAGTACATTCTAAAGAATATGCTTTGGGGTATAAAATAGTTAGTGCTCCAACTGCGAGACCTAGGCGCCACGTACTTTCTCCATACTACTTTATTTCTTTTATAAATCAAGCTCATTTCTGAAAACAAAAATTACACCAATTATTTGTATCATTTTTTGTTTTATTTTATCATGATTATATTTTTATATAAATTTATTTATTTGTTTTAAATAGAGTATTTTTTTTTTAAAAGTAGATGTGAGGAAGGGCAGGTGAACTTTTTCTTTTGAACGGTGGATATGAAATGGTTATAATAATTGTTTGTCTTATCTTATCCCGCTTCACTTTATAAAATTATTATTTTATCTTTGTATATATAACTATAAAATAGAACAATGTATAATGTATAATTGACATTTTATGTTTAAATATTTGTTATATGTTAAATAGATTGAAAATATTAAAGATAAGTAATAAAAATGAAATTGGAGCAAAGTGGGATGGGAATTGATACATCAAACATCTATGGAAGTGATAGTGATATTTAAGATTATACATTCGTATAGAACGGAACAGATGGTAGAATAGAGTCTGCTAATTGTGAAGCGATGATAAATTTAACAAATTCTATCCCCGCCCTGCTCTATTATCTTCTTTATTTGAAAACTTAAATTTTGGTCTCATTCTAGGTAATTTATGTATGGATTTTTAAATATATATAAATTGATATAAATATTATAATGTATGTTATTGATTGAATATTCTTTCAATTATTGAGTTCAACCATGTTTTATAATTATTGGTTTTGTTTATAATTATCTAGATATATTATTTATAATCGTATCGCTATTATAATTTTACTTAATTTTACTTATAAAATTAAAATATATATATTGCATTTTGATTTTTATCATATCATTTTCTTAAATATTACAAAAAAAAAAAAAAAAACAAACAAACAAGAACTTGCCCTCTCATGTAATTTTTTGGTTTTTACATAAATAAATTAAAAAAAATTATATATTGAAATAGGTTGTCAGCTGGATTATTTACGAAAATGGTATTTTTTTTAATCGCGCCTATCTGACAGGTGCAACTCCTTTTTTATATTAAAATATTTTTTTCGTTTAATAAAATAATATTAATTTTTTCCCGGATTAGTATATGACCCGTGTATAGATACGAAAATAGTATCCGGGTTGCGCCTATCTGACAGGTGTAACTAGTTGAGCCTATCTGACAGCCGTAACTGGTTGAGCCTATCTCAAAGGCATGACTGGTGGGGCCTACAGGCGCGCTTGGTGCTTAATTTTTCTCCTATATATACCCCCGAAAATCAAATGAGCAACAAACACAAAATTTAGCAGAACGGAAGTAAGAAGATAGAGAGAAGAAAGAAAGAAAGGAAAATAAGAAGATTGATAAGGTATTTTAGTTTATTTCTTTTTAAATAGAATGTAGAGTTTTGTTAGTAATTTTATTATTTGAAAGTTATTTTGTTAGGCTATTAATTTTATTAGCTTCTGAATGAAAAATTTTGCATTAAAAATTTCATGTAACTTTTTTGCTATTCAAAACTGTTTTGAGAATTTTGAAATTTTTTTTAATAGATCTAGTATTGAAGATGGAGAATCAGTTTTTCATATGTGTTTATTTTGATGGAGAAATTTTGACAACTGTGGGATGTATATTTGAATGTCGCAAACAAGTAGTAATGAGTTTAATAAAAATATCTCATTTGACGATATAAAGGAAAAAATTAGTGAAAAAATTTATAGACATTGTGGGAGAAGGATTTCGAAACTTTTCTACATGTTTCTAGTTTCGACGGATCCCATAAAATTCACCAGAATGGAACTTCTAGACAATGAAGATGTGGAGACAATGGTCTCTCTTTATTGTGGGACTCAGAGCAACCAAAATGCACCGATTCAGTTATTTGCTGAGTTAGCTGGTGTGGAGGCAACTGAAGATCCCACTCCATTAAGTGAAGAAGATAGAGCTTAAGAGCCGTGTATGGTGGTTCCGATATCGTATGTTGATAGTCAATCAATTATACACAGGATCGACATTGATCTTAATGCTGCACCCGAGACTGATGTGGTTGGTGATGATGTATACCATAGTAGTGATCCTTCTGATCACGAAGTCGATAGTGATAATGATCCTGACATGGACGAGGTCCCTAATGATATTAACGACGAAGGCGTGAATGAGGATGAAAACGTTAATGCGTTTTCAGTCGGGAACCAAATTCATTGTATTGTGATACACAATAATCCTAGGGCACACATGTCTCGGATAGACCCCGATACAACGCACGTAGCTGAGTTCTTAGAGTAACCTGAAATACTACTTGTTCACCAAATGGTCGTATATTCTAATCTTGAGAAGTTGTTCATGGGCCAGAGATTCGAAAGTAAGTAAGAGTGCATATTTGTTATTAAGCGTTATAGCATGAATATATCAGTAGACTACAAAAGTCGTCATGTCTAAACTGACATTATATATTGGAGAGTGTTGGAGGTCGGCGGAATGCTACAATTGGCAGATACAAGCTGTATTTATCCAGAAGTCGCAAATGTGGGAGATACGAAAATTTGCTAGGCCTCACACATGCATTTTAACACGTATGACAGAAGATCATCGAAAACTTGATTCCAAAACTATTTGTACGTGCATCATGCGGAGGTATGTTATTAGCAACGATAATATTTTCATCATCTTTGATAGAGGGAAAGGATTAATTACTGCCAGTAGGTGTTTTGGTGTGCCATGGAGATTTGTTTACTGCATCCAGCACATCGCGGCTAACTTCCATTGAGATTATGAGAATGCAGACTGGAAGAGACAAGTTGTGAAAATGGGTAAAATATTACTTTATCTTTTCAATATAAGTTTTAATGTTTTAGGGCAATACTGTAATTTATCTTTTCTTAACACATATACAGTGCACGAGCTAAAGCCATACATTTTCTGCCAAAGAATGACTCGACTTAAGAGTGACATGGAGGGCCAAACAAACACATCTTTCCGACAGTGGTTAGACACCATGGAGCCGTGACAATGGGCTCAAAGTTTTGACGAGGGCTTTCGTTATGGTCAAATGACCACAAACTTGGTAGAGGGGATCAACGCTGTGTTGTTGAAAACACGACATCTTCCGATTTCGACATCTTCCGATTTCATCTATCTTCTCGGCTACATTCTACAGGTTGGCTACCTTGATGCCAAAAATAGGTTAGCAACAAGTCAACTAGATGGAGGCGGGACACATATTTGACGAAGATGTCAGGGATGCAATGGTTGCAAACCTTCAGATAGCGAGGTCGATGACTGTAGAAGTATATTCATAACGTAATTAAACGTTTCGAGTTACAGAGACCATCGATCGTCGACCCGGTATACCACCTAGTCTTATAGAGTTGCTCTCTGAAACAGACGGTGCAATTGTAGGAGGTTTCAGAAACTTCATTATCCCTGTGCACATGTCGTGGCAGCTTCTGCTAAAATCTCGCTCAATTTAGAATAATTTATTAATAAAGTGTACACCCTCAAACACACGTTGTGTATATGGGAGAATGAGTTCCCCGTGCTTCTTGACCTATCTATTTGGGAGGTTCCTCCGATGACCTTCGAGCTTGTCCCAAACAAAGGGTTGCGTAGGAACCTGAAAGGTTGTCCGTAATCATCCAAAATTCATAACGAAATGGTATTAGGGAGAAATCTGACGGAAAGCTGTGTGACGTATACAAATTAGCCGGTCATAATCGAAGTAAATACTCGCTTCGAAACTAACATATTAGACAATCATCGCGATCGGGTAGAAATTAAGATGTTCATTACATGTTGAGAGGATTGAATCTAAAATTTGTCTACAATTTGTTGCAATTAATCTAATTTAACTTACATAGTTAGTATAAAGTTTATTTATTTAAATTGCAAAAAAAACCATAAAGCGATAAATAAAATGACAAAAAAGTCATTACATAAATACAAACTTGACTATTTAAATTGCAACAAAAAAATTTAAATTGATAAACAAAATACCAAAAAATTCATTACATAAATATAAAGTTATTTATATTACAAAACCCCCTAAAATTGATGGTTTGATGGTGTAGTTCTAGGGGTATATTTTTGTGGAGCTCGATGTTCACGTTGTGGGAAATTACGGCGATCAACGTTCTCTTCATCCATATGTGGGGGTGTGTGAAACATAGATGAAAAATCATGTCTCAAACACCATCGATAAACATGAGTCGGGAGGAGTGGAGTACAGCGATGGATACGGGTCGGGAGGAGTGAAGTAGGACGGTGGATATAGACTAGGAGGAGTGGAGTACGGTAGTGGATATGGGCCGGAAAGAGCAAAGTATTGAGGTGGTAGTGGGTTGAAGATATCAAACTCTGAATGATATCTATGGCCTGACGAGCCCGGGAAATAGTCATCGCCTCCTAAATCTGGATGATAAGAACTATCCCCAGAGTGTAGTTCCGGCTCTGTCTTTGGCTCTAGCTCTGGTACATGATGCGGATCTGGAAGGGGTTGCCCAATTAGTGTTGTATGCAAAGGGACTACCATCGACGACCCACCAAACAAAAATAGTTTCCCTATCTCACAGTACCACTGTATGTACTCTAACAAGGGTTGCAGGTCCAAAGCACGAACCATCTAAGCTACTCTCCCCAATCGGTTGTTCCACATAGTAATATATTCTTCATGCACTTTTCCTCAATCATTTCCGTACTTCCCCCTCCTGTTCATCTCATGGATCTCACCCAATCGTACTGGCAGTATCGGGATATACTGTATGCAACCGAACTGTCAGAGTACTCGATCGCCATGATACCACTCCACTACCTGAAAATTTATAATGGGTGCTAATGCACCATAGGTTTGAGTGGACGTGGGCAGATGAGGGAATAATAGCCATAATTTCTGGAACAGAATATGGCATCCAAATGAACTGTACAGTTAATAACATTGTTATATTAACACGGGTCGAATAAGATAAAACAATAAAACTAAGTTTATATTGGAAAAACTTACTCCCTCTCCAGCATGATTCTCAATCATTAGACGGTATATCAGAACCGTGTATGGCCTCTCAATACCCAGATTAGTGCTCCATCTACGAAAACAAATTGTTAGAACAATATAATCTGAAAAAAGTCAACTAATTATTATAACGAGTAAAAATTCATCACCTATTAACGAGTGGAAATATATATGATTGGTGACTAATGGATGCCAAGAATGACATCCGGTAAAGTGCCCACGACTACAGTAGCATGAGGCATCTACTTATGTCCATCGCAGAAGGTTCTGTCGTCCGACAAAGTTTAGGATACAGCATGGCTAACACTGTGGACCCCCAACTGTATGAACGAGTGTTTTGCAAATTAGATAATAGAAGTAAGTACATTAAGTGGACCATACTACCATTTGCATCTTACATGAGTACACACCTTATAAGGTTCATAATATAAGCTCGAACGGCCTGCATCACCTCTCATTCATTGGCAGTACTCGGCAAACACTCAAAATTTTCCTTTAACCTTGAAAACCTCAAACTAGCAAGTTTCCCCTCACTTGGCAAGAGTCCAAGTAATTCATAGCAAAAAGCAGTCGGCCTAAAGATCGAACTTTTGCCCGTGATGGCATTCCCGTCGATGGTGAGCCCTACCTGTAGTGCAACATCCTCTAGAATAATGGTGCACTCCCCGCACGGAAAATGAAATGTGTGGATCTCCAGACGCCATCGCTCGACTAAAGCAGAAATCAAGTCGTATCGCAAATCAAAAGTTTGGATCAATGCCGCAAATCCGAACCCGGCTAACTCCAAGTATTGCATTAGGCGTTCATTTGGCAAAAACCCTACACTATTAACACGGCCCCTCAATACGCGGTACGGGCCCTGACATTATTAAATTAGCAAAATAGTTAATACAATATATTTTATTCCGCAAAAAACATGAGTATCAAATAAAAATTTTATTACCATCCATTAATAGTACTTAATATGTGATTATTATTAACCAAAAACTCGTTTGTTGCAAATCTGCAATTAAAAAAAATGAATTCATTTAATTTGTTTCAAAAATACAATAAATTATTTCAAATTTCAGAAACAAAACACGATAAATATCTAATAATTTCATAAAAGACAATGACACAAACATATGGTTCATTTCATTATTGTATAATTAATTTCTCTAATCATGGTAATCCGGATAAATGGTGTCTTTAAAAGTATAGTTTAATTCAATGACAATGATATGTTCATGCATTAATTTTAAAATAATTACAAATACAAAAATTTATAACATACTCCTAAATTACTAACAAAAATTTAACAAAATAATTTTACATTACTAAAAGCTCACCAAATACTAAACTAAACACTACAATTTATAACTTAATCCTAAATTACAAATAAATTAATTTTAAAATAATTACAAACACAAAATTTATAACATAATCCTAAATTACTAACAAATTAATTTTAAAATAATTATAAAAAAATTTCATTCATACAAAATATTAACCCAAAACCATCAACACTAAACATAAATAATTTATAAATAATAATTAATTAAAAATTCACAATATCTTAATTGAACTCTTTAAATTATAAACAAAATTATTTATTAAAATAATACATTACCTTTTTTTTTCTTTCTTCTCCTTTCTCTCTTTTCTTTCTCTCTTTCGGTGGATGGGTGCTTGGTTTGGGGGACCATGCTTATAAGGTCTCCCATTTGCAATCTTTTTCCTACTGAAGGGACAACACATACATTTACTGCTGAATGGCAACAACATGCAACAACAGGGTGGTCATGCAGCAGCAGATGGCGCCAAGGGGGGGTGTGCATTGTGCAGGCACACGGGTGCAGGAGCATTCGCGCCTATCTGACAAGCACGACCTGTTTCAGGTATTTTTTACCCGTATTTTGACTCATTGACCGTATTTTTACCTGTATATAAATTTAAATATTTTTAATAAAAATAAAAAATAATATTTTATTTAAAAAAATATTTTAATATAAAAAAGGAGTTGTGCCGTCAGATGGGCACGACTAAAAAAAACATACCATTTTCGTAAATAATCCCGCTGACAACCTATTTCAGTATATAATTTTTTTAATTTATTTATGTAAAAAAACCCCACTTATTGCCTTATGTTTGAATTAAAATTCATAAAACCCTAAAGATGTATTTACAATTTTAAGTAAATAATAATGGTATGATTGTTATTATTTATGTATGTATTTTTTGTTTACTTTATTCATTTGTCTATTTTTAATTATATATTGAAATACTATAAATTAAGGAAAAATATTTTATGCATTACTAGTGGAGTTTTAGACATCACAAAAGAGTTTGGCAATTGTCAAGTGTCCTATAAAAGTATAGTAAATCAATTAAATAATGGAAAATTATTTGGTACATGGCCGGTGAAGGTTTTAAACTCCACAAGCAAAGTTAGGGTTGACAAGTGTTCGATAGAATATAGTAAAATATTTAAAAAATAATAAAATTATTTGATACATTACTAGTGGAGATTTTAGATTCCATAAGTAAAGTTAAGGGTTGACAAGTATCCTATAAGGGTATAGTAATATATTAAAAATAAATATTTTAAAAAAGAGACACGTGTTAATTTTTTAAGGCTATTTGTGAAATAAAAAAATGTATTGCTGTGTATCAAATACTAGCCTAAAACAATATATATTCTTTAAAAAACACATCAATTTTTAAGGCTGTAAAATAAAAAAATTACATTGCTAATGTACCAGATACTCACACTAAAATTTAATATATTTGGCTTATTTGATAAAATATATATTTATCTTCAATTAAAATAAATTCTTTTAAATTTATTTCAATTCAGTTATATATTAATATTAAGACTAATTCATTAAAAAATTATATAAAATTAATTAGTTACCATTATTTAAAAATTCTAACAAAAATTGATTAAAATTTAAAAAATCATTATAAAGTTAATATTTTAATTAAATATTTAAATTCTAACATGTATTTATATAGAAAAACTATTAAACATAAATTAAAAAGTAAATGAGAAGATAAAAACAAAATATAATTGTCACTAATAACAGTTTTAAAATAAATTTATAGCAAATGAACTTTAAGATCTCAAGTTGGATTCTCATTTTATATAAATTATGTGTGGGTTTTAGTATATATTTGTTCTAATTTATGCCTCATTATATGTTGACCCTAAATATTTATTTAGGTATATTCCAATTATTACTATGATCATGCTTTATAATGATTAATTCGATTAGAGTTATTCAATATATTCTTTATAATTGTATGTGTAATTTATAAAAAGACAAAGCATACATATATTAATTAAAAATATATTATATTTAATGTAGAAGTATGTATTAGTATATAATGTGATTTATAATTTAGTTGAATAATAATTAAAGTATTCTTCTAATTAATTTTTATTATTTTTAATTAAAATTATTGAATATATAAATTAAAGATAAAAATAAAAGGATAATTAATTAATAAAGAGAAAATGTTCTTTTCATTTAAAATTAATTTAATAAATAAATTATTGAAATTTTCATCAAACTTTATGAGGGTAAGATATTATTTGATAAACTAAAAATTAAGTATTAAAAAATAAGTGATGTAAAATTAAGTATTGAATTTAAATATAAAATTTGTTTGTTAAATTAGTTAAAATTAACTAGTGAATATAATTAGACGGTTTGATAAATGTAAATTTTAAAGGCAAATTTTTAATAATAATATTAAAAGAAATAAAATAATTAAAAAATTATAATAAGCAACACTTATTTATTTGTCATTTTCCATACTTTTTATAGAAAAACTCCATCATGTTTTTATTATGGATTATTAAATGAAATTATTAAAAAAATAAAATTGGACATTTAACTTTTTTTATTCATTCCTATTTAAACTCTCTTTAATTATGAAAGTGATTTATTGCTTGAGATAATTAATAACGGATAATTAATTTAATTGATTTCATTAATCTCCAAAATTTTTCAAAGTTTTATTTTTAGTTTTAGTTTTGAAAAAATATTATTTAAAGACAAAATTATGAATTTTATATTAAAATTAAAATTAAATTATAAAATTATAAAAAAACCAAAACAAACAAACAAACAGAACACTGGTGCCGTCCCTAACTATTATTCTTTTTTCTTTTGTTGTTGAACAAGTTAATCCTTTCAATTAGTAATTATAAGACATATAGATATAGGGCTTTGAAATGGCAGGATAGTAGTAGAACCTTATAATCATTAATGCAAAATTATATAATAAAAAGAAATACGTGGAAAATAACAGGTTAAAGTTTACTATATATCATATCATAAAGTTCATTTTAATTTCTCTATTATTAAAAGAAACATATCATATCAATATTTGTATGTTTGAAAAGTCGACATTTTAATCATTGCACGTTAACTTTGTTATTATTGGAATGACATGGTTGAACATTGACTAACGTGCCATTAAATCAAATATTAAATTAAATTAAAAAGCTAAACAATAATTTTGAAGAATGAGTAGAGGTAAAAAAAAAAAATAATTTTACTTTTACCGTTGAATTATTTTAGATTCTATTTGTTTTTTCACATAATTATTGTGTTTAGATTATTTGTAGTTTAGTCTACATCAACCACCATTAAACCACGTGATTCCATTTGTTTTCAAAATTAATAATCTTTTTAATTTGATTTAATGCTACATCAACTATAGTTAAGCCACACCATTCCATTAATAGCAAAGCTGACGCGCAAGGACTAAACGACCAACTTTTTAAATATACAAGGAGTAAAATGTTCCTTCTGATAGTAAGAGGACTAAAATGAACTTTTTGATATGGTATAGGGACCCGTAGTGAGCTTTAACCTAAATAATCAAAGTAAAAAAAAAGTTTATCTACATAGTTTTTTTTAGCTTAGCATTTGATGGCTAATTTATATGTATATGTCATTTTTATTTTTAAATTAGGGTTTTAGGCTTTTTTTTTCAAAATTAGGGAAATAAGTAGTTTTTAGAGAGAGAAATAGAAAACGTGCCCAGCTAGACGCGCTTTTCGTTTCTCTCTCCTAGGGTTAGGGTTTTTAATATTTTTAGGTTTAAAGTTTTTGAGCTTTAAGGTTTTTTAAGAGGGCTTAGGGTTTTCGATTAGAATTGCAAAATTTCATAAGTAATTTTGAGGAGTCGGGGATGTGATAATAAACCTTATAACACATACATTTCATATGTCATGGCGGGATAGAACCACCACCTCATAAACCCATCCTGGAAAAATCAAAGCTTTTGGGGTGACAAAGGTTGATACGATCAGGGGTCGAAGTCTAGGTGGAGGTCCTAGTTGGTGGCCATGATGCGGTCACAGGTTCGAGTATAATCAGGGGCCAGTTGACGGTCATAACGCGGACACAAGTTCAAGCTTTTTGGATACCCGTAAATGATATTTTATATACCATACATAATATTGATGCTATAATCATAGGGAAAAACAGAGGGCTTTCTAGTGTAATCAACTTAATTTTTTCTCTATTTCCAGGTAGCCGGTATCTTTAACCTTTTATTTTTATCCGAAGGCTGACACCAATGTGGATACAAGAAAACCCTCAAGAGGAGAGGGAATGTGCTGGTGGAAGTAGAGGTCAAACTCAGGTAGGTGCAACAGCAGTTGTAGTTATTAATGAGTTGTTTAATAAAGGAAACTATTGTTGGCTTGAAAGAAGTATAACCTTTATTCCACCAACACAATTGTTCCTTACCTGAGAGTCTTGTTGCATCCACGATGATGCCGGCCTTTGGATAAGAAGGTTAAAGGTACCGTTTGCCTAGAAACGTAGAAAAAAATTACGCTGATTATAGTGGAAAGCCCCACAGTTTTTTTCGTATGATTATGCCCTCAAACTTCTGTATGGTATTTAGAAAGCAACATTTTTATGTATCTGAAAATTTTGAGCTCGTGGCCATGTAACAATCGTCAACTGGCTCCCCTGTATACCTCGATCTATGACCGCATAATGATCGTTGATTAAGACGTCCACGTAGACTTCCACTTGTGACTGTACAAAGTAAAATCACCCTGGAACTCGATTTCCCCAAGATATGCATTAGAGGTAATGGTCTCATCTCGACATGATATATGAATTGTGTACGGCTCAGAGCGATATCGCATCACCGACGACTCAAGAAAACCTCGAACATGAACAAATATTTTTAGCAACCCAAATTTTTAAGTCCGGGAAATGTTTTATAGTGGAGGAATAAAGAGGCTTGGAGAGAAATTATTTGAGGGATGATGAAGCATCCAGTGGGAGATCCCTTTTATAGGCATGGAGGAAAGGTGGGATTGCAAATAAAAAATTACTCGCTGTAAAAAATGCGCCATAGGACAAGCTTGTTCAACAAATATATTCAAAGTTGGGCTAGCTTTCTCTAACATTTTTCTTCTGCCGCAGGTTAAAAGTTCAAGTCCCAGAAAATCTTTATGTATAATTGATACATGTTATGGTGAAATTATATGTCTTCAAGAACGTATTTTCGAATAATACTTTGCATTTCATCACCATTATTCAATGAATGTATGTATTCATAAATAGGTTTCGAATCACGTATTTTCTCTCGCTGTCTTTTTTCTATTAAAAGGACGTAATTTTCATAACTTTGACACATGGAAAATTAATATCAAACATCAAATAGTTGAGTTGTGAGAGTCGTGTGTACTTCTTTCGAAAATCCTGTGCTTTTTTTCATTTATTAATCCAATTCATAACCGATATTAAAATGAGTTGACGAGTTAGATCTGTTATTTACTACGACAATCAAATCTATAATACAAAGGTTGGAGTGTTATTTGTAAGAACCCAGTCTGTGGAATTGGCATTAAATCCTACCATTCAATTGTATGAGCTACGATCTAGAATCAAAAGAAAAGTTGGGGATCGGCCCAGGAAAGAATTTTGAGGTTGCAAAGTAGATATATTGCTTTCGCTGACCCCTATAGGTATGACCTATTTGATGTGAATGGTGAGATATAGCTCGAGGTGGTCATATCATCACACATATCAAGTGGAAATTTTGTAATGGAGTTATATGTCGAGTTTGCCAAGGCTGATGGATCTGGTCCATCTTTTTCTATTGTTGCAACTAATGTTGGAACTAAAGCTGAAGTAGAAAGTCCTACTACACGGTTGTGTGGTGGATTCACTGGCTTGTTACAAAGCTCTTACTACGATGTTCCTGAAACATCTATGGGTAGACACTCATCGATCTCCGTTACAAATCTAAACTTTAGTGTCTAGTACCAATAGAGGTCTGAGCATAATCTGAATCTCGACACTCGAGCTCAACATTCAATCAGTGCTATTGATTTCAACTTTGGTACAAGCTCGATGACCTAGGGCAAAATCCCTCATACCAATGTAGATTTTGACGAGCACATGGGTCACAGAAAAATCGATGGCTTACTTCTTTTGAAGGGGATTGGCGATGGTATATTGAATCTGTAATATCCCGAATTAGGGCCTAATCGGAATAGTGGTTTTGAGACAAAAAAATTGAGATAGAAATAGTTATTTTATTATCATTTTAAGGTCTATGGCATGATTTCATGATTGTGTGAAAATATCGTTTAGAAATTTTATCGATAGAGGGCCCAATTTGATATTTAGGACTAAATTGCAAAAGTTGTAAAATGTGTGTTCTAGTTCACAAAGGTACTAAGTACTTGTGAATAGTGGGTTTTTAAAGTGGAGGTCCTTGGATAGTAATTAGACCATTATAATAGTTTGGACAAAAATACCTAAAGGAAGATAAAACACCATAGTTTTTAATTAAGGGCATTTTGGTCATTTAGTTATTAAAATGAATCAAAAACAAAATTAAAAGTCAATTTTTGTCCATCTTCAACCCCTTGGCTGAATTTCACATGAGGAAGACATAGATAGGGTTTTTCAAGCTTCCAAGCTCGATTTTAAGTCCATTTTAGCCTCGTTTTTAATGCGCTTTATATTTTTGGAGTCCCGGTAACTTGATTAAGCTTATTCTAGCAATAATTTAACCTAGGGTTTATATTTGGAAAAATACCCATAGGTGAAATGTGTTTATTTTGATGTTTGTGGTAGAATATGAAGCTTGAAATTGTGTTAAACAACTTTTGCTAAGCGATTTTACGTGAAAACGAGTAAAACAACATAATCGGTAAAAATACCTAATGTTCATAAGTACACGTTAGAGTGAGAATTTGATGTTGCCATAGAAGGGAAAAATGATCAGCATGTCATAAAACATAAGAAAATAGGATGAAGTTTAATTTCCGAGCCTTGGGGAAAAAGTGTAAATATGTAAAAGTTTAGGGGCAAAAATATATTTTTCCAAAGTTTGAGTCAAGGACTGTTTTAATAAATGTGAGTATTAAATAAGCTAAATTTGTTATTTTAGATCAAGAGAAACAAGATTCAAGTCGTGATCGAGGGAAAAATAATGTTTACGAGGAATAGGCTCGATTTCTAACATTTTGTACCGAGGTAAGTTCATGTGTAAATGTAGTAACATAATTGTCTTTTTAAGTAATTTAATGTTATTTATATGATATGATGATTATTATCATGAAATATAATGCTTTGTGGATTATTATTTAGTAATATACAAATTATGTGAGCTACTTGATAAATATGAAATGCTATCAAGTATCGGTTCTGACATTCTGTGGAAGACAGCAAAAGTGTGTGATTGAGGAAAATCCCGCTTGAACCTTGGGAATAGATTAGGATACAAGTGACATGTCACTAGGATATTTGAGTTCTGAGCTTGTTGAGTTGAGTTCGAGTTCGTGAGATGTAACTAGGTATCAGAGCTCGTTGAGTTGAGTCTGAGTTCGCTTATGGACGGGTTACATGGTAGCTTGGCTACATAATTTTCGCAGGCTATTGAGTTTGTCTAGTTGCGGGTATGGCACTTATGTGCATGCAATCTGTGTATCCAAATTATATTCCGATGTGTTCAACGGGTGAATCTTAAGTGAATAAGGAGAATACTTAAGACGAAGGTGACATGTTGGTAACTGTGGTGAATGAGAAAATTGGATAGGTATGAGCTTAAACCCTCGGGTTGAAAACTTGGTATGATGAAATCCTGGTAAAATAGTAAATGCAAGTGTAACATGAAGGTCTTGATGATATTTATGCAAATGATGTTTTATGTTGGATTGCATGATTATGTTACTTGCTATTTGCATGTGAGCTTACTAAGCATTTATGCTTACTCCCTCCTTTCCATTCTTTATAGTTTTGACAAGCCAGCTTGAAAATCGGGAACGGTCGGAGGCTCGCTCATACTATCCGAGGACCATTTTGGTATAGTGGCTTGTATATTTTGAGTATGGCATGTTATAATCATTTTGTGTATATAATCTTATGATATGGCTATTAGGTGGTAAGGAAATGTTTGGTAATGATTAGCCATTGGAATGGCTAATCAAGATCATATTTGGTGTTATGTATGCTTAATGTGCTATCTAATCCATGGAAATTCATAAAAAAGTGAAATTTGCTATAAAATAGTATCATATAGTAGCAATGACATGAGTTTGAAAAATCACTAAAAATAGTACAGAAAGAATTAGATAGTGAATAAAATATGAAATTGAATATTATTGAGTCTATTTTCATATGGAAGAAACAAAACAGGTAAATAATTTGTATTTTATGAGAAATTTGAGTTTTGGTGAAATAGGGTTAGAGTAATTTTTAAATCCCCTATTCTGGTTTTAGAAATTCAATAAAAATTGTAAAAAAATAATTAGGAGTCATAATTTATATGTATAGATTCCTTATTGAGTTTACTTTTAAGAGAAACAAACGGCATAGTCATATGAATTCTGTACAGAGAGAAAAGTGATTCGTAGTTAATAGAGGTTAGAGCAGTCAAACACTAAAACATCGTAAATTTTAACTAATAAAATTTACTAATTGACCCGACCAAAAATTCTGGAAAAAAAATTAGTAAATAGATATATGAGTCTAGTTTTAGGGAAAATTTACAGATTTGAATTTCAAGTTTTGTAACTCAAGTTATGAGTTTTTTTAGCAACTGTGATGTACATGGGCAGTTTATTACGAAAGGTGAAATAAATTGTTTAAAATTATTTAAATGATAATTTATGTCTGTTAACGCCTCGTGCTCGACTCCGACGACGGTGTAATATCCTGATTTTGGGCCTAGTCAGAATAGTGGTTTCGTGACCACAAAATCCGAGATAGAAATAATTATTTTATGATTATTTTGAGGTCTATGATATGATTTCATGATTGTGTGAAAATTTCGTGAAGAAATTTTATGCATAAAGTGCTTAAATTGAAATCAGGGACTAAATCGAATAATTTGCAAAACTTGCATTCTAGAAGTTTCTAGTATGAAATTGTTTTGAAATATTAATTAGGAGGTCTTAAATAGAAATTTTACCAATTTATAAGTCTATGGACAAAATTGGACATGGATGGAATTTTGGAAAGTTTAGTAGTAAGGGCATTTTGGTCATTTAGGGTAAAATGAATTAAAATACAAAATTAAAAGCCAATTTTGCTCATCTTCAACCCCATGGCCGAATGTAGCAAGGAGAAACCATGTCTAGGGTTTTTCAAGCTTCCAAGATCGATTGTAAGTCCGTTCTAGCCTCGTTTTTAATGATTTTTACATTTTTGGAGTCCCGGTAACTTGATTTAGCTTATTCTAGCAATAATTTAACCTAGGTTTTATATTTGGAAAAATACCCATAGGTGAAATTTGTGTACTTTGGTGTTTTATGATAGAATATGAGGTTTTAAATTATGTTAGACAACTTGTGCTACTCGGTTTTAAGAGAAAACGAGCAAAAGGGCTTAATCGGTAAAAATACCTAATAGTCATAAGTACATGTTAGAGTGAGAATTTGATGTTGCCATAGAAGGGAAAAATGATCAGCATGTCATAAAACATAAGAAAATAGGCTGAAGTTTAATTTACGAGCTTTGGGGAAAAAGTGTAAATATGTGAAAGTTTAGGGGAAAACTGTAATTTTTCCAAATATGAGTTTGAGTCAATTTGAATAATGTGAGTCCTAATTAGACTATATTTTAAATGATAGAGCAAGGAAAACTAAAATTTGGGCTAAAATGGAGAAAATACCAAGTTGTGGACGAAATGAAAAAAGTAGCCATTTTCGCATACGAGGTAAATTCATGTGTAAATAATGTAGCATAATTGTTATTTTTAAGTTATTGATGTTAATTATATGATATGCTGATTTTTATTATGAAATATATGCTTTGTGGTTATTTTCGAATAAAATGCAAATTATGTGTATTAATTGTTAAATATAAAGTACTACCGAGTATTGGTTTTGGTATTTTACGAAAGACGGCAAGGATATGTGTTTGAGGAAAATCCCGTTTGAACCTTAGGAATAGATTAGGATACAAGTGACATGTCACTAGGATGGTTGAGCATCCGAACTCGTTGAGTTGAGTCCGAGTTCGAGAGATGTAACTAGGTATCCGAGCTCATTGAGTTGAGTCCGAGTTCACTTATGGATGCGAATGTCTGAACTCGTTGAGTTGAGTCCGAGTTCGAGAGATGTAACTAGGCATCCAAGCTCGTTGAGTTGAGTCCGAGTTCACTTGTGGATACGAACGCCCGAGCTCGTTGAGTTGAGTCCGAGTTCGCTTATGGGCGGGTTACATGGTAGCTTGGCTACATATGTGGCACTTATGTGCAAACTTTCCATGTATCCGAATTATATTCTGATGTGTTCAACGGGTAAAGTTCTACTCAAATGGAGGAATACTAGAGATGAAAGGGACGTATTGGTGAGTGTTGTGAAATGGATACTTTGAACAGGTATGTACTTAACCCTCGGGTTGAAAAATCGATATAACAATAATATGGTAAGATGATAAATGAAAATATGATATGAATGTCTTGGTGATGATTATGCAAATGATGTTTTATGTTTGCTTATATGGTTATGTTACTTGCTATTTGCATGTGAACTTACTAAGCATTTATGCTTACTCCCTCCTTTTCATTCCTTGTAGTTTTGACAAGCCAGCTCGGAAATCAGAAACGGTCGGAGGTTCGCTCACACTATCTATATACCATCTTGGCATAATGGCTTGTATATTTTGAGTATGACATGTATAGCATTATAATCATTTTGTATATATGGTCTTATGATATGGTTATTGAGTGGTATGGAAATGCTTGGTAATGATTAGCCATTGGAATGGCTAATCATGATCATATTTGGTGTTATGTATGTTAAATTGCTAGCTAATCCATGGAAACCATGAAATAGGTAAAATTTACCATAAAATAGATGCTAACAGCAGCAGTGATTTAAATTTGAAAAATCACTAAAAATAGTAGAAACGGAATTAAATGATGAGTATATTATGAAATTGAAGCTTAATGAGTCTATTTTCATATGGATTGAACAAAACAGTATATGAATTATATTTTATGAGATATTTGAATTTTTGTGAAAGCAGGGCGAGTGATTTGGATCCTGTTATGACTTTAAAATTTATCATAAATTGTAAAAATATAATTAGAAGTCATTATTTTGTACAGATTCCTTATTGAGTCTAGTTTTAAGAGAAACAAACTTCATAGTCATTGAAATTCATGCAGAGAGATACGATTAAGTAATACACAGAGGTCAGAGCAGTCTAACCCTGAAACAGGGGAGACTTTAACTAATAAACTGTACTAATTAGCTCAACCAAAAATTCTATTAAAAAATTAGTAAATAGATAAATGAGTCTATTTTCAGGGAAAATTTACGGAATTGGATTTCGAGTTTCGTAACTCGAGATATGAATTTTTAAGCAACTGTGATGCAGATTGCTAGTTTAACTGGAAATTTTAAAAATAAATTGTTTGAGCTGTTTAAGTAATGAATTAAGTCTGTTAACACCTCGTGTTCGACTCCGGCGACGGTCTCGGGTACGGGGCGTTACAGATGGTCTCGGGTAAGGGGGTGTTACAGAATCCTTTGCTTAAAAGTTGCAATGATGGCGTAAATAAGGAAGAAGATGTCAGTGAGAAAGAAGATGTAGGTGAGGAAGAAGGGACAGTGGCTGTAGTTGACGAGGTGGATTTAACCCTAATCTAATCCCACAGTGATATAAGGATGGTTCATGTAACACCCTTAACCCGTAACCGTTACCAAAATAGGTTAAGAGGCATTACCAGACTTATAACTTAATTCAGAACGATTACTTATCAAGTATCATCTCATTTCAGTAATTATCATTCATTCATATTCAATATGTACTTAAATCGAGCATACAAAACTTTAATCATGCATTCGGGACTAAATCGATTAACATATTAAAACATTGGAAACTTAGAAAAATTTAAACATTTCAAATGTCACATGCCCGTGTGAACAGGCCGTGTGCCTTACACGGCTAGTAGACACGCCCGTGTCTTAGACCATGTGAAAATAAGGCATACATACTGACTTGTGTCACACGGCGGAGGACACGCCCATGTGGCATGGCCGTGGGAAAACGAGAGAGGTTACTGACTTGGGTCACACGCCCATGTGCTAGCCCGTGTCGCACACACGGCCAGTAGACACGCTCGTGTGTCTAGGCCGTGCCAAACCTGTAGGGTATACTAACTTTAATTCGAAAGGGTACCCTAGGGGACACACGGCCGTGCAGCATGACCGTGTGTCGTACACGGCTAAGACACACGACCATGTCTTTGCTCGTATGGACAAAATAGGCCATTTGTAAAGCCATTTTGCCACCCTAAAAACACAATCATTCATAAGCATAAATATCTAATTACCTAATCAACATCATGCATAATCCATTCATAGACCAAATACATATAAAGACATCATTTGCACATTTTCATTCCATCTATCCTTTACCAAAACATACCAAAATAGAATACTTATACACAATTAAAGATGATACCAAAATAAGCCAAATCACATGGCTTAGCTTAAACATAAAAATATACCAAAGTCATGATATCAATTAGCATAACTAACATCTTTAAACTAGCCTATACATGCCATATTTATATATATCCACAAGATCAAAAGTACCAATCGAAAATTGGATAGTGTGATGTGCAAATCTGACTCGTCCAAAACGAGCGAGCTAACGAGCCTCTATGAAACATAGAAAAAGAAACAGAGTAAGCTTATAGCTTAGTAAGCCCGTATAATTCAGAATTAAACTTACCATTTGAACCAAACCAATACAAGTAACTAAAGTAATCTCCATACAATTTCCAAATGCCTAGCACAATTATTCATCCAGAGGTTAGACATATTAATACATGAAATCATCCACTATCACAATCCAATACTCAATATAACTAACATTCATCATTTTATTCTTAATCATATAACCAATAATCCAATCAATAACATTATTATCCATATAAACAGAATTTATGCCCGTTGAACCTATTAGAAATTCAAAGGATACCCTGGTGAATAACATCAATAATCCATCAATTCATTATCATTTATACTCTTTTGAGCCAGAATCGGTAAGCTCCTCCTGAGTTGATAAACAGTAAGCTCTATTGAGCTAAAATAGTAAGCTCTATCGAGCTGAACAATAAGCTCATACGAGCTGAAACGGTAAGCTCCAATGAGCTGAAACAGTAAGCTCTTATGAGCTGATATATCAGTAAGCTCATACGAGCTGTGGTGAGTCTGCAACAAATGTAGGAGCTCGACCAAATCGGTAACCCTAGTGACAAGTCACTCATATCCTATGAATTCATATAGTTCAAACAGGGCCCGGTAACAAATATAATATATCAATAAGACATTTATATTTCAAGTACATCAATTACTCAATCACAAATATTCATTTCAAATATTTTCAAATCTATATAGAAGTTCGATTCTAATTATACGAACTTACCTCGTATCCTCGGATAAAACTATCGGCTATTCGTCCACTTTTCGTTTTCCCCGATCTAGTTCCTGTTTTTGCTTATCTTGATCTATATAATATCAAATTAACTAATTCAAACTTTCATTCAATTCAATTTAGCCTAAAACATTCATTTTGGCTAATTTACAATTTCATCCCTAGACTTTTGACTACGTTACAATTTAGTCCTTAACACATAAAAATACAAAATTGCACAATTAGGCCATAACCCATGATAGCTGAATTTTAATGGGGTTCCTATTAGCCCATATTTTGCATTTATTTCACATTTCATCCATGAATTTTACACATTTCTCAATTTAATCCCTTTTTGACATTTTTGTTAAAAATCACTTTACAAAACTAGTTTAACTATTTTCAAACTTCCATAATCTATCATTAAACATCAAAGAACTCAAGTATTCAACAATGACACTTTACAAAATCATGAACAAATTCAAAAATTAAGGCATGGGCTAGCTAGAATACAAAGCAACAATCTCAAAAATGTAGAAACCAGTAAAAATCGAGTCAAAATGGACTTACATGCTTATTTTCACTCTCACATTTGGCTATTGAAGAAGATGATAGCATGAAAATGGTTTTTGTTTTGTTTAATTAAACACTTAATACTAAATTACCTTAATAACCTTATTAAAAACCATCAAATATCATAATAATCCATGGACATAAATGTCCACTAACCTTAATCATGGTCAAATTTCAATATAAGGACTAATATTTTAATGATTCATAACTATTTAATTGTAACACCCCTTACCCGTATCCGAAACCGGGACAGGATTCGAGGCCGAGACAGGATTCGAGGCGTTACCTGACTTAAACATTCAGAAACATGCGAAACTGGGCCATAAAATTTCATCTAAATTAAAACTTTTCAAACACATGTAAATCGTCCCTTATACAAGCCTTCGAGGCCTAAAACATACATCGGGGTGGTTCGGGACTAAACTGAAGACTTTAGAAAGCTTTGGGAAAACTTGGAGAAATTTTCATGAAACAGGGTCACACGCCTATGTGGACACAGGGACACGCTCATGTGTCTTCAACACGCCCGTGTCCTTAGGCCATGTAACTCTCTATTTATGACGTCAGCAAAACAAAATGATTCACATGACCAAGCTACACGCCCATGTGCTACACCGTGTCCTCCACACAGCTGAGACACATGGTCGTGTTTCTACCCGTGTAGCCAACACTTAGGCTATTTTCCAAGCCTTATGTTGTCCTTAATTCTCTCCCATACTTATACACATTATAGACACACATTATAACATCAATTGAATGGTTAATCATCCTTTAGTAAAATTCCGTTAAAGCATTTACATGTTGTCATACATGTGTTTATTACTTATACTCATGTTACACCAAGTTAGACATTCCAATTCACATTCTACAATTGTCCATATTCAATCATTATCAACTTACTACCATGCCACACATTCATTCCATGGCCACGACCACCTCAAATGGTCTTAGAGCATTCATCATGTACATGTGTTATACTAATCATTCATAACAAGCAATTATAAACACATCACAAACATTAACACATAGCAAGAATAATTAGGCATACAAGCCATAACCATTTAAGCCACATCTCATGGCCATATACAATAAATCAATATAAGCCGATACATTTGGCTAATCGTAACAACATTTAACATAAAAACTAGTCCTTATACATGCCACTCACTTGAAAGTATTTAATACACATATGACAATACTCCGGAGTTGTTGGCTTGATAGTGTGATGCTGCCTCTGATGGTTTCCAACCCTGAGCTGACCTGAGAACACTAAGGAAATGGAGAGGAGGAGTAAGCTTAAAACTTAGTAAGCCCATATGAAAATAGTAAGCAAATTATCAACATGATTCCATGAAAATGTAATCATAATTACACTTTTGCTGATTTCCTAGTCATGTTATTTTCTCGAGTCATATTTACTAATTTATTTGTATCCGGAGCTACGAAACTACAAATTAAGATCCGTTAATTTTATCTAAAACTAGACTCATATATCTTCTTACCGTAAAATTTTCATAGTTTTTGGTTTAGCAAATTAGTACGGTTTATTCATTAAAGATACCTCTGTTTCACTGTTCGACAGTTCCGACCTCTTTTTACTAAAAATTATTTATCTCATGGTACAGCTCTCGGATGTTCTCCTCATCAATTCCTCTTGAAAATAGACACATTAAGGATTTTAAACATGAAAATTATGACCCATACTTATTTTTTTGCAATTTTTAATGATTTTCCCAAATCAGAAAAAGGTATTCCAAAATCATTCTGGACCTGTCTCACAAAAATCCAATTATCATAGAATATGAAATTATTTTTCCTTCACTGTTTCTTTTATGAGAAAATAGACTCATTAATATTTAATTTCATATCTTATTAAGCCTCTAATTAAATTTCTACCATTTTTGGTGATTTTTCAAATTCACACAACTGCTTCTGTCCAAAATTGTTTTATTACAAAATTTCACTTTTACATAATTTCACTTACTCCATTCTATCTGTGACAGCCCAAAATTGACCCTAGTCGGGATGTGGTTTCGGGACCACAAAACCAAGGCATAAAAATAATTTAAAATTTATTTTGATGCCTATAATATGTGTTAATTCATGTGTGACATTTTTGATGTTTCGATTTAGAGTTATAAATGTGAATTTCACTAGAAAGGATCTAGTAGTAAACTTTGAAAGTATGATGGGGAAATGTGTGATGACTAGTTGATAATGCATGCAAAAATAAGGGATTTGCATGTCAAATTTCCCCCCCCAACATGAAGTGGCCGGCCATGACAAGGGTGTATGGGCTAAACATGTCATGAAACATGTTTTGTTGGTGTATTAGGGAGAAATAATAAACAATGGTGTATGGGTGATAAAAGAATGAAAAAAAAATGTGTGTGCCGTGAGTTGTAGAGAAAGAAAGAAAAAAATTTTGTTCATCCATTTTTCTCTTCTTTGGCCGAAAATACTAAGGAAAAAGGAAGGATTTTTGCTTCATGCTTGGTTTAGAAGAGAACTAGAAGGAGATTTGGCTATACTTGCATCAAGATTAAGGTATGTTTGAGGTTGTGTCATGAGATTCATGCTTGTTTTGGTTGCTAACTTGATGTGCATGTTAGCCATGGTTCAAATCCTTGTTATGCCATGAAAATGGTATTTGGCCAAGGGTGATATTGTGTTAAAGCCATTGCATGCTAAATGTGAAGCTTGTTGATGATGCATGTAATGATGGATTGACTACTCTTGAAATTTCTTTTAGTATTCTTGAGTAGGACATTGAATTCTTTGTTTAACCATGACCGAAGTTGAAAGGGGTATGGTTGTGATGTATTCGCCATGGTGCATTCATGAGCATGATTTATGCTTGTTACTTGATTGGTAAAATTTGTGTTTGGATGGGTATGAACCCCTTGAGATTGACCTTGCACCTATATGTGTATACATGTTTGCACATGATGTATTGGTATGACATATATACTACCTCAAAGTATGTATTTTCATGTGATTATGTTTTGATTATGAAGTAAATGATAGATGTGTATTGAGCTACAATATGTAAAGCATTAGCTAGTAAAATGTGTGCCATTCATGTGTGGTATTAAACACATAATTGGCCTCAACATCAACATGCATAATCGACCATGAATGAGTACCTAAGAGGTTGTGTTGTTCGGCCATGAGTAAGCATGTTGAAGGCTTTGTGTGTTGAGTCGATTCATGAATTCCGTACTTATGTGACTTTAATGTCTAGTGAATATATGTGGGCTAAGTGCCTTGAGTTCCTCTTTTTGATACTCAAATGATTGAATCAATTTAATTGTTAAATTAAGCTCAAGAGCAAGAGGACCAAATCCGATAAAGGGAAGGAAAAAGTAGTCGAATAGCCATCGGAATCATTCGACAACATCCGAGGTAAGTTTTCGAGTATCGGAACTTAGATTTTTATTCGATTGGATGAAGTAATAAGCAATCGAAATTGTGCCCTTGTATGTGGCCATTGAGCCGAAATGATATTTCTTATTAAGTGAATTGTGCACAAAAGTTTGTTATGAAATTGAAACAAAGATGTGTATGAATGTGCGAATTGTGATATCCGGGCTAAGCCCGAAGGCAATTGTGCGAGCTATGATATCCGGGATAAACTCCGAAGGCAATTGTGCGAGTTGTGATATCCGGGTTAAGTCCCGAAGGCATTTGTGCGGGTTATCATAACCGGGCTATGTCCCGAAGGTGTTTGAACAAGTAGCTATATCCGGATAAACTCCGAAGGTATGTGATTCGAGAACTTTGAACTTGCTGTAAAAATTTTCAGTTAATACGCTTGTGAAATTCCCAACAACAAGGTACGTTTCGTGTGTGCTTTGCACACTATGAGTAAGTGTATGTGCGTATTCGCTCCAATGATAAATGAGTTATCGGCCTTGACTAAGCCGTTATTAGTGTATGAATATAAGAGTTGGGATTGTGAAGTAAGCATGTCTTTGAGAAATTGTGCATATGAATTATTGTTTAGCTACTTGAATGCTATGCTTTGGTTGTGTGTATATTATGGCTCGAAACTTACTAAGCATAAATTGCTTACTCCGTTTCTTTGTTTCTCTGTTTATAGATTTTGCTCGTTAGCAATCGGATTCAAGATCATAGAAGTTGAAGTCAACCACACTATCAAAGCCCTTTTTGGTACTCCTTTAGTTGAGTTTTGGATATGGCATGTATAGGACTACCCTCGGTTGTTTTTAAGTACTTTGTGATGTATATGTGTGCGGCCATGCGAAAATGGTTCGTAAAAGTGGAGTATGGAATTTGACCATATGTGGTTTGTAATTATATTTGGTTTCATGATGTGATTATGGTTTGGAATGAGAGAGTTGCTCACATGATCAGCCATTGGAATGGCTAAATATGATCATATGTGGACCTAAGTATGACTAGACTATAGTTGGTCCATGGGAACTACAATATAGGTAAGGCCTACCTTAAAAACAGAGGCTGCCAGCTGCAGTGACGTGGATGTGAAAAATCACCAAAATTTGTAGGAATGGTGTTAAATAGTGAATAAATTATGCAATCTAACCTTGATGAGTCTATTTTCATGTGAAAGTAACGAAACTATCATATGAATAGTATACCGAGAGATATTAAAGTTCTCGTGAGACAGGGCCAGAACGGTTTCTGGGTCCCCTGTCTCGACTTTGAAAATTTACTATAAATTATCCAGAATGAATTAGGAGTCATGCCCTATATGTGCAGATTCCTTTTTGAGTCTAGTTTCATTAGAAACAAACGGAACCAGTATTAAAGCCCTTTACAGAGAGATATTCAAGTTGTAACACGCGAAGGTCAGTGTCGTCGACCTCTATAACATGGGTGACTTTAACTAATAAACTGTACCAATTGGCCCGACCAAAAATTATAGAAATAAATACATGGAAGGATATATGAGTATAAATTCAGGGAAAATTTACGGAATCAGTTTCCGAGTTTTGAAACTCGAGATATGATTTTTAAGGCGACAGTGACGCAGTTTTCCAGCCTGTCTGGAAATGCCAAATTGGTCGGTGCTTTAAGAGGACTTGGCTCGTTAACCCCTCGTGTCCGACACCGGCGATGGTCTCGGGTTCTGGGTGTTACAATTTTATTGGTATCAGAGCTACGGTTTAGTCGATTCTAGGACTACCGTGATATGTTTGGGGTCTAGCTATACATGCCATTAAGTGATAAATTGATAGTGTGGTGATTTCTAACATTCTGAATTTGTGATTGTTTATAGCAATGGATCCCGATCCCAACCGAGCAATAGCTGATGATGTGGAGAGTGTGGCCCCTGCTCCCGTGCAAGGGACAGAGGCCGGGCGGACTCTCAACCTATTGCTAGCAATCCGAATGATGAGGCTAAGCAAGCCTTTTATAGTGTGATGAATGATTGGTTCAACCAATACATTCGAACTAACACGGCTGTTCCACAACCTCCATTCCCGACTAACGCAACCCTCGCACCTACAATACCTCCGGTAACTGACCAAATAAGGTCAAGTAAGCCCCGATCGGCAGAATTCGTAAACATGGGGCTACTGAATTTAAAGCTACGGATAGCGGCGATGCCGAGCAAGCTGAATTTTGGTTGGACAACACTATCAAGGTGCTCGATGAGCTATCTTGTACACCGATGAATGTTTAAAGTGTACTATCTCCTTGCTACGCGATTCGCCTACTATTGGTGGAGTACTCGACTTCTGTTGTGCCTAGAGAGCAAGTAACTTGGGAGTTCTTTCTAACAGAGTTCGAAAGAAGTATATCGATCGAGATTCATCGACCAAAAGCGAAAGGAATTTCTTGATCTCAAGCAAGGCTCTATGTCGATTCTTGACTATGAGCGAAAATTTGTTAGACTTAGTAGGTGCGCTCGGGAATGTATTTCGTCAGAAGCTATTATGTGTGGCGCTTCGAGGATGGATGAATGATGATATAAAAGCGTATGTTGGCATTTTGGAAATCAGAGTTTGTGGCTCTTGTCGGCGAGTGTGTAAAGCCGAGGAGCTCAGTATGGAGAAAAGAAAAGTGAAGTGGGAGCAAGGGAGTTTCAGAAGAGGTCTTGGGAAGCCCTCCCCACGATCATCAAAGAAATTTAGAGATGGCTTAGGCGGTCTAGAGACACCGGGCTTTTCTAGGCGAGACCGCGATCGACCCCTATGGGCACTGAGTCACTTGATCGCCGGTGTTGGCAATGATTGTTGAGACGAGCGAAGTGCCAATATGGTGGCAAATGACATTCAGGAGTTGTAGATTCCGTGACCGCTCTGTTACAAGTGCGGATCATCGATCATTTCATTAAAGATTGCCCGAGCTTATCTCGAACAAAAGCGTAAATCAAAGTGGGAACCCGGTGCTACCACAACCCGAGGTAGGCCACCTAGAAATACGGGCAATGCTAGTAGCGATCGAGAGGATCTAGAGATGCTACCATCGGATCGAGGCTCGTGCTCTGCTAGGACTTATGCCATCTGGCACCGCGAGGATGCTACCTCACCGGATGTTATTACGGTACTTTCACTCTTTTCAATACTAATGTGATTGCTTTGATTGACCACGGTTCTACTCATTCTTATATATGTGAAACCTTAGCGTCGATAAGACTTTGCCTATTGAGTCTCTCGAGTTTGTAATTCGGTGTCAAACCCTTGGGTCATTACGTGCTTGTCAACAAAGTGTGTAAGAAAAGTCCCTAGTATTAGAGGTTCTTGTTTTCGGCGGACTTGATGCTTTTGCCGTTCGATGAATTGACGTTATTCTTGGTTTGGATTGGTTGACCATGCGATGCGGTTGTAAATTGCAAAAGCAAGACTATCGATCGAGGTGCCACGAATAACGAGATAATTCGGGTTGAGTCTACGGACTTAAAGGGATTGCCAGCTGTAATATCAGCAATGTTGGCTCAGAAATACGTAAGAAAGGGGTGTGAAGCATACCTTGCGTATGTGCTCGATGACAAGGAGTCAGAAAAGAAACCCGAATCTGTGTGCGTGGTTTGTGAATACCGGATATTTTCCTGAAGAATTCTTGGGTTTACCACTGTTAGGAAATAGAGTTTGGCATCGAATTGGTACCGGTACCACTCCAATTTCGATAGCTCCGTATCGTATGGCACCAACGGAATTAAAGGAGTTGAAAGCTCGGTTGCAAGAATTGGTGGATAGAGGTTTTGATCGCCGAGTTTTTCACCTTGGGGTGCACGGTGTTGTTTGTGAAAAGAAGGATGGAACCATGAGGTTGTGCATCGACTATCGTCGACAATAATAAAGCGACGATAAAGAACAAATATCCGTTACAGCAGATCGAATAATTGTTCGATCAATTGAAGAACCTCGGTGTTCTCGAAAATAGATTTGAGATCGGGCTATTATCGATTCTGAATTCGAGATTGGACGTACCCAAAAGCGCCTTGAGCGAGATATGGTCACTACGAGTTCCTAGTGATGCCGTTTGGGCTTACTAATGCCCCTGCGGTATTTATGGATTTGATGAATCGGATCTTCAGACCATATTTGGATCGGTTCGTAGTTGTCTTCATTGATGACATTTTGGTCTATTCGCAAAATGAGACCGAACACGCTGAACACCTGAGGATAGTGTTGCGAATTTTACGGGATCAGCAGCTATATGCTAAGTTCAGCAAGTGTGAGTTCTGGTTGAGGAAGGTTAGCTTCTTGGGTCATGTGGTATCTGCATCGGGTATTCGAGTCGACCCGAATAAAATTTCAGCCATACTTAATTGGAAGCCTCCGAGAAATATTACTGAGGTTCGGAGCTTTTTGGGGCTTGTCGGTTATTGCCGACGATTTGTAAAAGGTTTCTCAACGATAGCCACGCCAATGACGAAGCTACTCCAAAAGGATGTTAAGTTCGAATGGACGGAGAAATGTCAGAAAAGTTTCGATCAACTGAAAACTTATTTGACTGAAGCCCTAATTCTAGTGCAACCCGAATCTGGCAAAGAGTTTGTCATCTATAGTGACGCCTCCCTACTCGGGTTAGGTTGCGTATTGATGCAAGAAGGTCGAGTTGTGGCCTATGCGTCGAGGCAATTAAAGCCACACGAGAAAAATTATCCGACCCATGATCTCGAATTGGCTGCCATCGTATTCGCCTTAAAGATATGGCGACATTACTTATTTGGTGAGAAGTGCCATGTGTATTCGGATCACAAAAGTCTCAAATATTTGATGACTCAAAGAGACTTAAATTTGCGACAAAGGCGTTGGCTCGAGTACATTAAAGGATTATGAGTGGTCATTGACTATCACCCGGGTAAGGCGAATGTGGTTGCGGATGCCTTGAGTCGTAAATCATTATTCGCTTTACGAGCGATGAACGTGCACTTGTCCGTTCGATCCGACAATGTGTTAGTAGCTGAATTGAAAGCCAAACCATTATTGATACATCAAATTTGTGAAGCTCGAGAAAGTCGACGATGAGTTGGTTGCAAAGCGAAATTTGAGTGTGTTCCAAACAAGGAATCGGAGTTTCAAATCGATGATGACGATTGTTTGAGGTTCAAAAGTCGTCTGTGTGTTCCAAAGAATTGAAACTTATTTCGATAATTCGAACGAAGCCCATTGAAGCCGAATGGCAATCCACCCGGAATGCGAAGATGCACAACGATTTGAAGCGTCGGTTTTGGTGACATGGTATGAAGCGAGACATCTCCGACTTTGTTTGAGATGTTTAATATGTCAACAAGTGAAAGCGGAACATCAAGTGCCTTGAGATTACTTGACCGATCACGATACCCGAGTGGAAATGGGATCGAGTCACAATGGACTTTGTATTCGGACTACCATTGTCAGCAAGTAAGAAAGATGCGATTTGGGTCGTTGTAGATAGATTGACTAAGTCGGCTCACTTTGTCCCCGTCGTCTGGATTTTTCAATGGACAAATTAGCGAATTATACGTTCTCAGATTGTGAGATTACACGGGGTGCCTATTTCCATCGTGTAGGATAGAGATCCGAGATTTACCTTGCGATTTTGGAAGAAGTTGTAAGAAGCTTTGGGTACCAAGTTGCATTTCAGCACCGCCTTTCACCCCCAAACCGATGGTCAATCCGAGCGGATAATTCAAATACTTGAGGATATGTTGAGATGTTGCGCCTCGAGTTCGGTGGTTCATGGGAGCGGTATTTGCCTTTGATTGAATTCGCACAACAATAGTTTTCAATCAAGTATTAAGATGGCTCCTTACGAGGCTTTGTACGGTCGTAAATGCCGTACACCATTGTTTTGGGTGAGCTCGGTGAAAGCAAAATTTTCGGGTGGATTTGATTAAAGATCTTTGAATGAAAGTGATCCGTGAAAGTCGAAGATAGCCTCCGATCGTCGAGAAGTCGTCGCGGATCTCAAAGCGAAAAGACATCGAGTATCGGTGGGAGATAAAGTGTTTCTCAAGGTTTCGCCTTGGAAAAAGATACTCGATTCTACCGTAAGGGCAAGTTGAGCCGAGGTTCATTGGGCCATATGAGATATCCGAAGCGAGTCGGTCCGATTGCATATCGTTTGATTTTGCCCCGAACTCGAAAAGATTCACGATGTCTTTCATGTTTCGATGCTTGACGCTATAGATCTGATTCATCGCACGTGATTAGTCCATCGAGGTTGAAATTCAAGCCAATATGAGTTATGAGGAAGAACCGATTCGTATCCTATCACGTGAAGTGAAAGAGTTGCGAAACAAGCGGGTTCCGCTAGTGAAAGTGTTATGGCTCAAACACGGGATAGAAGAAGCTACTTGGGAAACCGAGAACTCTATGAAAGAGCGATACCCAACCCTATTTACGGTAAGATTTTGGGGACGAAAATTTCTTAAGTGGGGAGAGTTGTGACACCCAAAATTGACCCTAGTCGGGATGTGGTTTGGGACCACAAAACCAAGGCATAAAAATAATTTAAAATTTATTTTGATGCCTATAATATGTGTTAATTCATGTGTGACATTTTTGATGTTTGATTTAGAGTTATAAATGTGAATTTCACTAGAAAGGATCTAGTAGTAAACTTTGAAAGTATGATGGGAAATGTGTGATGACTAGTTGATAATGCATGAAAAAATAAAGGATTTGCATGTCAAATTCCCCCAACATGAAGTGGCCGGCCATGACAAGGGTGTATGGGCTAAACATGTCATGAAACATGTTTTGTTGGTGTATTAGGGAGAAATAATAAACAATGGTGTATGGGTGATAAAAGAATGAAAAAAAATGTGTGTGCCGTGAGTTGTAGAGAAAGAAAGAAAAAATTTTGTTCATCCATTTTCTCTTCTTTGGCCGAAAATACTAAGGAAAAGGAAGGATTTTTGCTTCATGCTTGGTTTAGAAGAGAACTAGAAGGAGATTTGGCTATACTTGCATCAAGATTAAGGTATGTTTGAGGTTGTGTCATGAGATTCATGCTTGTTTTGGTTGCTAACTTGATGTGCATGTTAGCCATGGTTCAAATCCTTGTTATGCCATGAAAATGGTATTTGGCCAAGGGTGATATTGTGTTAAAGCCATTGCATGCTAAATGTGAAGCTTGTTGATGATGCATGTAATGATGGATTGACTACTCTTGAAATTTCTTTTAGTATTCTTGAGTAGGACATTGAATTCTTTGTTTAACCATGACCGAAGTTGAAAGGGGTATGGTTGTGATGTATTCGGCCATGGTGCATTCATGAGCATGATTTATGCTTGTTACTTGATTGGTAAAAATTTGTGTTTGGATGGGTATGAACCCCTTGAGATTGACCTTGCACCTATATGTGTATACATGTTTGCACATGATGTATTGGTATGACATATATACTACCTCAAAGTATGTATTTTCATGTGATTATGTTTTGATTATGAAGTAAATGATAGATGTGTATTGAGCTACAATATGTAAAGCATTAGCTAGTAAAATGTGTGCCATTCATGTGTGGTATTAAACACATAATTGGCCTCAACATCAACATGCATAATCGACCATGAATGAGTACCTAAGAGGTTGTGTTGTTCGCCATGAGTAAGCATGTTGAAGGCTTTGTGTGTTGAGTCGATTCATGAATTCGTACTTATGTGACTTTAATGTCTAGTGAATATATGTGGGCTAAGTGCCTTGAGTTCCTCTTTTGATACTCAAATGATTGAATCAATTTAATTGTTAAATTAAGCTCAAGAGCAAGAGGACCAAATCCGATAAAGGGAAGGAAAAAGTAGTCGAATAGCCATCGGAATCATTCGACAACATCCAAAGGTAAGTTTTTGAGTATCGGAACTTAGATTTTATTCGATTGGATGAAGTAATAAGCAATCGAAATTGTGCCCTTGTATGTGGCCATTGAGCCGAAATGATATTTCTTATTAAGTGAATTGTGCACAAAAGTTTGTTATGAAATTGAAACAAAGATGTGTATGAATGTGCGAATTGTGATATCGGGCTAAGCCGAAGGCAATTGTGCGAGCTATGATATCCAGGATAAACTCAAGAAGGCAATTGTGCGAGTTGTGATATCCGGTTAAGTCCGAAGGCATTTGTGCGAGTTATCATAACGGGCTATGTCCCGAAGGTGTTTGAACAAGTAGCTATATCCGGATAAACTCGAAGGTATGTGATTCGAGAACTTTGAACTTGCTGTAAAAGTTTCAGTTAATACGCTTGTGAAATTCCCAACAACAAAATGCGTTTCGTGTGTGCTTTGCACACTATGAGTAAGTGTATGTGCGTATTCGCTCCAATGATAAATGAGTTATCGGCCTTGACTAAGCCGTTATTAGTGTATGAATATAAGAGTTGGGATTGTGAAGTAAGCATGTCTTTGAGAAATTGTGCATATGAATTATTGTTTAGCTACTTGAATGCTATGCTTTGGTTGTGTGTATATTATGGCTCGAAACTTACTAAGCATAAATTGCTTACTCCATTTCTTTGTTTCTCTGTTTATAGATTTTGCTCGTTAGCAATCGGATTTGGGATCATAGAAGTTGAAGTCAACCACACTATCAAAGCCCTTTTTGGTACTCCTTTAGTTGAGTTTTGGATATGGCATGTATAGGACTACCCTCGGTTGTTTTTAAGTACTTTGTGATGTATATGTGTGCGGCCATGCGAAAATGGTTCGTAAAAGTGGAGTATGGAATTTGACCATATGTGGTTTGTAATTATATTTGGTTTCATGATGTGATTATGGTTTGGAATGAGAGAGTTGCTCACATGATCAGCCATTGGAATGGCTAAATATGATCATATGTGGACCTAAGTATGACTAGACTATAGTTGGTCCATGGGAACTACAATATAGGTAAAGCCTACCTTAAAAACAGAGGCTGCCAGCTGCAGTGACGTGGATGTGAAAAATCACAAAAATTTGTAGGAATGGTGTTAAATAGTGAATAAATTATGCGATCGAACCTTGACGAGTCTATTTTCATGTGAAAGTAACGAAAAGATCATATGAATAGTATACCGAGAGATATTAAAGTTCTCGTGAGACAGGGACAGAACGGTTTCTGGGTCCCCTGTCGCGACTTTGAAAATTTACTATAAATTATCCAGAATGAATTAGGAGTCATGCCCTGTATGTGAAGATTCCTTTTTGAGTCTAGTTTCATTAGAAACAAACGGAACCAGTATTAAAGCCCTGTACAGAGAGATATTCAAGTTTTAACGCGTGAAAGTCAGTGTAGTCGACCTCTGTAACATGGGTGACTTTAACTAATAAACTGTACCAATTGGCCTGACCAAAAATTATAGAAATAAATCCATGGAAGAATATATGAGTCTAAATCAAGGGAAAATTTACGGAATCAGTTTCCGAGTTTTGAAACTCGAGATATGATTTTTAAGGCGACAGTGACGCAGTTTTCCAGCCTGTCTGGAAATGCCAAATTGGTCGGTGCTTTAAGAGGACTTGGCTCGTTAACCCCTCGTGTCCGACACCAGCGATGGTCTCGGGTTCTAGGTGTTACACTATCTTACCAAAAGATTCGCTCAACTATTGAGCACATTATTCAAAACTTTTCACATAGATATACTTGCACGTATTCATCACATAGTCATGTACATATGTATTTTCACTTAGTAAATTTCCTGTTGAACTCATTGGAATAATAACAGATACCCGATGGCCTTTGCATATACCACCCTGGCAACCGAAGCTCTCTGGTACGCATAGTAGCCTGCACTTAGTACTACACATGCAACCTATCAATCTGGTACACGTAGTAGCCTGCACTTAGTACTACATACGTGACCTAACCATCTGATACACGTAGTAGGCTGCACTTAGTACTACACACGTGATTGAAACTATCGGGTACCCATAGTAGCCTGCACTTAGTACTACACATGCGACCTAACAATCTGGTACACGTAGTAGCCTGCACATAGTACTACACATGTGTTCTCACAACGGATTATTCGTATCTCTTCTATTCTGAAGGTTCAATCGGGAAATTCTTCACTTTTTATATTTTACTAACTCGTTCTTAGTCAATCCCAATTCGTAGTTTACATCAATTGATCATTCTATAGGCAGCCACATCTCATATAGTAACAAAAGATAATAACATAAAAAGAATCGAAATATTATTTACATACAAACTTACTCGTTTCAAAGAAACATCATATTCCTCAAACTTCCAAACCTTTACTGGACGTACTTGAATTGTGGCTTCATTCACATAGCAATATCTCATAACTACATGGCATTGCAACATTTTCATCATAATAGCAATGTGACAGCCTTAAAACAACCCTAGTCGGAATGTGGTTTCGGGACCACAAAACCGAGGCATAAAAATAATTTGATATTTATTTTGATGCCTATAATATGTGTTAACTCATGTGTGACATTTTTGATGCTTTAATTTAGAGTTATAAATGTGAATTTCACTAGAAAGGACCTAGTAGAAAACTTTGAAAGTATGATGGGGAATGTGTGATGACTAATTAAAGCATGCATGCAAAACAATGGCCTTGCATGTCAAATACCCTCTTTTACAAGTGATGGCCGGCCATGACAAGGAGTATGGGCTAAACATGTCATGAAACATGTTTTGTTGGTGCATTAGGGAGAAACAATAAACAAATAAGTATGGGTAATAAAGAAAGAAAAAAAAATGTGTGTGAGTGAACCCCCCCATTGCCGTGCATTGAAGAAAAGAAAAGAAAAAAAAAATTTTGCTCATCCATTTCATTCTCTCTTGACCGAAAATACCAAAGAGGAAGGGAGGAATTTTGCTTCATGCTTGGTTTGGAAGAGGATTAGGAAGAGGATTAGGAAGAGGTTTGGCTATACTTGCATCAAGATTAAGGTATGTTTGAGGTTGTCCATGAGATTCATGCATGTTTTAGTGGATAGCTTGATGCTCTTGTTAGCCATGGTTCAAACCTTTGTTATATCATGGGGATGGTATTTGGCCAAGGTGGATTTTATGTTAATGCCATTGCATGTTAAATATGAAGCTTGCTAATGATATATGTAATGGTGGATTGATGGCTCTTGGACTTTCTTTTTAGTATTTTTGAGTAAGACATCAAGTTCTTTGTTTAATCATGACCAAAATTATGGTGTTGTGATGTATTCGGCCATGGTACATCCAAAAGTGTGATTTATGCTCATTGCATGGAAAGTAAGATTTGTGTTTTGAAATTATGTTCATGTTTAGTTACAATCAACTTGAGATTCGGCTCTAGCATATATATATGTATATATGTTTGTACATGATGTATTGGTATGACATATATACTATTTCAAGGTGTATATTTGCTTGTGATGATGTTTGGTTATGAAGTAAATGAGAGATGTGTATTGAGCTACGATATGTAATCGTTAGTTAGTAAAATGTATGCTGTTTTGTGTGGTATTAAGTGTATAATTGGCCTCAACATGGACATGCATATTCGGCCACATGAGGGGAAATTGGTGTGCATGCATTCGGTTAGAGGCAAGCATATTGATGCCTATTCTTGGCTTAGAAAATTCAGCTAAGAGGAATATTAACTAATGTGTTGAGTTCGATTCATGATTTCGTACATATGCGACTTTGATGCCTAATGAGTATATATATTGACTAAGTACCTTGAATTCCTCTTTCGATGCTCAAATGATTAAATCGATTTATTTGTTAAATTAAGCTCAAGAGCAAAGGGGAACTAGATCCGACAAAGGGAAGGAAAAAGTGGTCGAATAGCCATTGAAATCGTTCGACGACATCCTAGGTAAGTTCTTGAGTAATAGAGCTTAAATTCTGAATTGATTAGATCATGTTTAAAGCAAATTAAAATCATGCTCTTTGTGTGTGGCTATTGAGCCGAAATTGCAAGTGTGAAAAGTGCCTTGTGTTTGAGTTTTGCTATTGAAAATGAAATACGAATGTCTCATAATTTATTGATAATTGTGCTCGGTTATTCGAATGATGTCCGGGCTAAGTCCCGAAGGCTTTGTGCTAAGTGACTATATCCGGACTAGGATCCGAAGGCATTCGTGCGAGTTAATAAATCGGGCTAAGCCGAAGGCATTTATGCAAGTTACTAAACCGGGTTAAGTCCCGAAGGCATTCGTGCGAGTCAATATAACCGGGCTTCGTCCCGAAGGCAATTGAGCGAGTCGTTATATCCGGTTAAATTCCGAAGGTATGTGATTCGAGAATGAGCTATCTTGCTGTAAAATTTTCAGTTAATACGCTTGAAAAATTCCAGCAATGAGGTATGTTCGTATGTGCTTGAATTAGTTGATTCCCTTCGAATAATATTCGCTCAGTCGAGTAATGAGTTTCCGGTATTTGGCTAAGATGATCCCTTATGTATGAACATAGGGGTTGGAATGTGAAATGAGTAGGATATTGAGAATTTGTGCATATGAAATTATCCGTTAGCTTTATGAATGCTATGCTTTTGTTGTGCTGGAATTTCTTGCTCAAACTTACTAAGCATAAATTGCTTACTCCGTTTTCTCTGTTTGTTTGTTTATAGATTTTGGCTCGTCAGCTATCGGACTCGGGATTTTTGGAAGTCGAAGTCTCCCACACTATCAAAGCCCCCATTTTGGTACACTTTTGGTTGAACTTTGAAATGGCATGTATAGGACTACCCTTATGTTGAAGGTCATGTACCTTTCGGTTTTGTGTAAACTTGGTTGGCCATGCGAAAATGGCTTATATACGTTTTTAGCGTAGTACCATAATCGTTTGTATGTTGATCATTATGAGGTATGGAATTGTTTTGAAATGATTAGCCATTGGAATGGTTAATCATGATCACACTTTGTGCTATGTATGCAAAAAGGGCCAATTGAATCATGGAAATCATGAAATAGATAAAGCCTACCTTAAAGGCAGATGCTGACAGCAGCAGTGATGTGGATGTGAAAAATCACTAAAAATAGTAGGAATGGTATTAAATAGTTAATAAATTATGTAAATGAACTTTGATGAATCTACTTTCATAAGGAAGAAACAAAACGGTCATATGAGTTATATGTTAAGAGATATTAAAGTTCTCGTGAAACAGGGCCAGAACGGTTTCTGGATCCCCTGTTCCGACTTTGGAAATTCATTGTAAATTAACCAGAGATAATTAGGAGTCATGCCATATATGTATAGATTCCTCTATGAGTCTAGTTTCTACAGAAACAAACGGAATCAGTATTAAAGCCCTGTACAAGGAGATATTCAATTCGTAACGCACGAAGGTCAGTGTAGTCGAACCCTGGAATAGGGGAGACTTTAACTAATAAACTGTACTAATTGGCTTGACCAAAAATTCTAGAAAAAAATCTGTAGATGGACATATGAGTCTAGTTTCAGGGAAAAATTACGAAACTAATTTTCGAGCTTTGAAACTAAAGATATGATTTTTAAGGCAACAGTGATGCAGTGACCAGCTAGTCTGGAAATTTCTAAATGGCTGTGAAAATAGTTAAGTCTGTGTGCACCTTGTGTCCGATTCCGGTAACGGACTCGGGTACGGGGTGTTACAAGCAAAACATCAAGAACATGTTATATCATCAAAATAATCACATAATATCAAATTATTCAGATATATATACTTACAACTCGTGTAATATCGAAGCATTAGCATTCAAATACAATATTGCATTATTAAAATCACATGAACTTACCTCGGGTTCGAGTACGACTATATATTCTGATTTAATCCATAATCTCATTCATTTCCAATCTATGCTCGAATCTCATTTTCCTTGATCTATAATACCACATTTAGCTTACTAATTAGTCAGATTATTCATATGGGTCCAAAAATCATACTTTTACAAATGTACATTTTGACCCCTAACTTTCACATATTTGCACTTTGGCCCCTAGGCTCGTAAAATGATTTTTATTCAATTTCCTTGCATTTAGCCGAATCATTTTCATAACCGGCAACCCCTAATTTCCACTAATTCATACTTTTATGACAAATTTTGTAACTTTTACAAAATGGTCCTTTTTGAAAATTTCACCGAAAATCACTTAGTAAAAGTCGTTTATTACACACCGAGTATTCATATTTCATCATTAGACATCAAAACACATGCATGTCATCCATGGGTAAATTTTTAAACACAAACCCTAGCTCAAAATATGGGTAGAAATGAGTAGATCTTGTTACGAGGATTTCAAAAACGTAAATATCATTAAAAACGGGGTTAGAACGGACTTACAATTGAGCTTGGAAGCTTGAAAAACCCTAACTATGTCTTCTCCATGCAAGTTTCAGCCATGGGGTAGAAGATGGACAAAAATTGGCTTTTAATTTTATTTTTAATTACTAGATTACCAAAATGCCCCTAACTTAAAAATATTCTATTTCACTCATTTCATGTCCATTTTTGTCCAACAAATTATCCAATGGTCTAATTACCATTTAAGGGCCTCCAATTTAAAATTTCATAACAATTAAACACCTTTAACATGTAGAACTCAACTTTTAAACTTTTTACAATTTAATCCTTTTGACCAAATTGAGTGCCCAAACGCCAAAATTTTCAAATGAAATTTTCACGGAATCATCCCGTGAAATTGTAGACCATAAAAATATAATAAAAATAAATTTTATTGTGTCGAATTTGTGGTCCTGAAACCATTGTTCTGGTTAGGCCCTAATTCGAGATGTTACATTAATACATTTAAACAATAGAATTCAACTTTTATGCATTACAAGATTTAGTCCTTTTTATCGAATTAAGCATTTAAATGGTAAAATTTCTTTACGAAACTTTCCCATAATAAATCTATCATGTTGTAAACCTTATTAAAATAATAAAATAAATATTTTGACTTCAGATTTGTAGTTTCGAAACCACTGTTCCGATTTGACCTAAAAACCGGCTGTTACAACTCTCCCCCTTTTAGGGATTCTCGTCCCTGAAAATCTTACCGGTGAAAAGGTTAGGGTACTGTTTTCATATAGCTTCCTCGGGTTCCCACGTAGCTTCCTCTATCCTATGTTTATGCCAAAGAACCTTTACCAAGGCTATGCGCGTATTTCTCAACTCTTTGATTTCACGAGCCAAGATCCTGATTGGTTCTTTATTATACGACATATTAGGTTGAATTTCAACATCTATCAGAGAGATCACATGTGACGGATTGGATCTGTAACGAGTAGCATAGAAACATGAAAAACATTATGGATCTTCTTAAGTTCTAATGGTAAAGCAAGTTGATATGCTACAGGTCTTATTCTCTCGATAATCTCATATGACTCAATGAACCGTGGACTTAACTTTCCTTTGCGACCGAATCGAAGAATCTTTTTCCACAGTGACACCTTTAAAAACACTCGGTCCCTGACTTGAAATTCAATTTCTCTACGTTTCAAATCTGCATAGGATTTCTGTTGATCTGAAGCTACTTTTAAACTATCCCAAATTGTTTTCACTTTTTCTTCAGTTTCTTTGATTAATTCAACCCCGTGAATCTTTTTCTCACTCAATTCAGTCCAGTATAGAGGAGTTCGACATTTGCGACCATACAAAGCTTCATATGGTGCCATATTTATACTTGTTTGGAAACTGTTATTGTATGCAAATTCAATCAACAATAAGTATTTTTCCTAACTGCCCTCAAACTCTAAAATATAACATTTCAACATATCTTCGAGAATCTGAATAACCCTCTCAGTCTGACCGTCAGTCTAAGGATGAAAAGCAGCACTAAAATTCAACTTTGTTCCCAGAGCCTCTTGCAATTTCTTCCAAAATCGCAACATAAATCTCGGTTCTCTATTAGAAATAATATATTGAAACACCCCGATCCCGAGACCATCACCGGTGTCGGACACGAGGGGTTAACAAGTCAAGTCCACATATTTTGCCCACCAATTTGACATTTCCAGTCGGGCTGGAAAACTGCGTCACTGTCGCCTTAAAAATCATATCTCGAGTTTCAAAACTCGGAAACTGGTTTCGTAAATTTTCCCTGAATTTAGACTCATATATCCATCCATGGATTTATTTCTAGAATTTTTTGTCGGGCCAATTGGTACATTTTATTAGTTAAAGTCACCCCTGTTACAGGGATCGACTGCTCTGACCTTCGCGTGTTACAACTTGAATATCTCTCTGTACAGGGCTTTAATACTGGTGTCGTTTGTTTCTAATGAAACTAGACTCAAAATGGAATCTGCACATATAAGGCATGACTCCTAATTCTTTCTGGATAATTTATAGTAAATTTTTAAAGTTGCGACAGGGGACCCAGAAACCATTCTGGCCCTGTCTCACAATAGCTTTAATATCTCTTAACAAGTAACTCCTATGACCATTTCGTTTCTTCCATATGAAAATAGACTCATCAAGGTTCATTTACATAGCTGATTCACTATTTAATACCATTCCTACAAATTTTGGTGATTTTTCACATTCACGTTACTGCAGCTGGCAGCATCTGTTTTTAAGGTAGGTCTTACCTATTTTGTAGTCTCCATGAACCAACTAGTCTTGCCATACATAGGTCCACATATGATCATTTTAACCATGCCAATGGCTGATCATGTGACCAACATTCCCATTTCAATTCATAGTCACATCATGACACCATATATATATATACAAACCGCAAATAGTCTAAGTTCATTCTTCACTTTTACGAGCCGTTTTAGCATGGCCGTATACATATACATCACCACATTTTTAAACCAACAAGGGTAGTCCTATACATGCCATTTCAAAGTTCAACCAAAATTTATACCAAAATAGAGGCGTTGATAGTGTGGATGACTTGACTTTAATGATCCCGAATCCGATTGCTATCGAGCAAAATCTATAAGACAGAGAGCCAAAGCAGCGGGGTAAGCATTTTTATGCTTAGTAAGTCTCAAGGAATAAAATCAGCTTTAATTAAAGCATTACATTCTCATAACCAAATACATCATTTCACTAATACACATTCACATAATCATACTTACTTCACCATTCCAACTCTTAGGTTCATACACAAATAACGGCTTCGTTAAGGCCGATAACTCGTTCCATCATAGGAGCGGATATGCATACGCTCTTACTCCTAGCAGCAGCAAAGCACACACCACACTTACCTTGTTATTGGGAAATTTCACAAGTATATTAGCTGAAATTTTCCAGCAAGCTTATAATTTTCAAATCACATACCTTGAGCTTAACCGGATATAGCTACTCGTTCAAACGCCTTGGGACATAGCCGGATATGGTAACCCGCACCAAGGCCTACGGGACTTAACCCGGATATCACGATTGCACAAATGCCTTGGTCTTAGCCCGGATAGAATGACTCGCACGAATGCCTTGGTCTTAGCCGGATATAGCCACTAGCACCATTGCCTTGGTCTTAACCCGGTTATAATTTCAACATAATTGTCTTGGGGCTTAGCAGGATATCATTCAATTTCTCATGCACACATACATCAATAATCATTGGACATACATATTTCATTTTCGTTACTAAGGCTCAAACACAATTATAATCATTAGCATAATCGCCTTGGGACTTAGCCGGGTATCATTCAATACTCATACACACATAAATCAATAATCAATACATCCATATTTCATTCCACATAATTCAATTAAGGTCACTTCTTGAGGACTTACCTCGGATGTTGTCGAGCGGCTTTTACGGCTATTCGATCACTTTTTTCCTTCCCTTGTCCAATTGTGGCCCTCTAAGCTCTTGAGCTAATTCAAACAAATTCAATTTATTAAAACCTCATTGTGCTAGCTTATGGCGAATATGACAAGGAGTTTAAATGGTCATATGGCCACCCTTTAGCTTGAATACACAATGGTCATGCACATTTTATACTACATCAAGCAATTCAATACAATTCATTCGAGCATCAAGGAAAAGCTAAGGCCTTCAATAGGCTACCCAAGGCGAATATTCATGTCCATGTTGAGGCCAATTATGCACTTAATACCTCACAAAACAGCATGCATTTTACTAGTTAATGCTTTGCATATTGTAGCTCAAAACTTATATTATAGCATCAAGCACTCATATGTGTGCTAGGCCGAATGTGCTTGCAATTTCTCTTCAACATCTTCTTCTTTAAACAAACATATTCATCACTTAGTTCACAACCAAAACATCATGTGCAAACATATATATACATATATGAGCATGGCCGAATTTCAAGGTGTCCATAGCCATCCAAAACACAAATTTTAACTAACGTGCAAGAAGCATGAACCATGCTCATGAATGCATCATGGTCGAATATGACAATCATGCCCATTTTCAACTTCAATCATGGTTAAACAAAAAGAAAACTCAAAATCTTACTCATGAGTAGACAATCCATCATTGCATGCATCATCATCAAGCTTCACACTTAGCATGCAATGGCTTTATCACCATAACAACTTTGGCCAAATACCATTTCCATGGCATAACAAAGATTTGAGCCATGGCTAACATGCACATCAAGTTAGCAACCAAAACATGCATGAAACTCCTAACACAACCTCATGCATACCTTAATCTTGATGCCAATTTAGCCAAATCACCTTCTAGATCTCTTCTAAACCAAGCATGAAGCAAAAATCCTCTTTCTTCCTCCTTATGATTTTTGGCCAAAAGATGAGAAAGGATGAACACAACAAATTTTTTCTTCCTTCTTTCTCAACTCACGGCAAGGGGGATTACCACACTCACACACATTTTTTTTCATTCTTTTCTTACCCATGCTTATTTGTTTATTATTTCTCCCTAATGCCCAACAAAACATGTTTCATGACATGTTTAGCCCATATCTCTTTGTCATGGCGGCCATCACTTGTACAAAGGGAATTTGACATGCAAGTCCATTATTTTGCATGCATGCTTTAATTAGTCATCACACATTTCCCCATCATACTTTCAAAGTTCACTACTAGGTCCTTTCTAGTGAAATTCACCTTTATAACACTAAATCAATCATCAAAAATGTCATACATGAATACACACATATTATAGGCATCGAAATAAATTTTAAATTATTTTTATGCCTCGGTTTTGTGGTCCCGAGACCACCTTCCGACTAGGGTCAATTTTGGTGTCACAACTCTCCCCACTTAAGAAATTTTCGTCCAGAAAATCTTACCGTAAATAGGTTTGGATATCGCTCTTTCATAGAGTTCTCGGTCTCCCAAGTAGCTTCTTCTATCCCGTGCTTGAGCCATAACACTTTTACTAGCGGAACCGCTTGTTTCGCAACTCTTTCACTTCTCGTGATAGGATACGAATCGGTTCTTCCTCATAACTCATATTAGCTTGAATTTCGATTTCGATGGACTAATCACGTGCGATGGATCGGATCTATAGCGTCGAAGCATCGAAGCGTGAAAGACATCGTGAACCTTTTCGAGTTCGGGGGCAAAATCAAGCGATATGCCCATGGACCGACTTCGCTCGGATATCTCATATGGCCCAACGAACCTCGGGCTCAACTTGCCCTTACGGTAGAATCGAGTATCTTTTTCCAAGGCGATACCTTGAGAAACACTTTGTCACCCACGATACTCGATATCCTTACGCTTCAGTCGCGTCGACTTCCGATGATCGGAGGCTATCTTCGGACTTTCACGGATTACTTTCACTTTCATTCAAAGCATCTCTAATCAAATCCACCGAAAATCTTGCTTTCACCAAGCTCGGTCCAAATCAATGGTGTACGGCATTTACGACCGTACAAGGCCTCGTAGGGTGCCATCTTAATACTTGATTGAAAGTTGTTGTTGTAGCGAATTCAATCAACGGCAAATACCGTTCCCATGAACCACTAAACTCGAGGACGCAACATCTTAACATATCCTCAAGTATCGAATTATCCACCGGATTGACCATCGGTTTGGGGTGAAAGGCGGTCTTGAAATGCAACTTGGTACCCAAAATTTCTTGCAACTTTTTCCAAAATCGCGAGGTAAATCTCGGATCTCTATTCGACACGATGGAAATAGGCACCCCATGTAATCTCACAATCGAGAAACGACGATTCGGCTAATTTTTCCATTGAAAAATCCCGACGTCTGAGGACAAAGTGAGCAGACTTAGTCAATCGATCTACCACGACCCAAACCGCATCCTTCTTACTGCGACAATGGCGGTCCGGATACAAAGTCCATTGTGACTCGATCCCATTTCCACTCGGGTATCGTGATTGGTGAAGTAATCTGAAGGCACCGATGTTCCGCTTTCACTTGTTGACATATTAAACATCTCGAAACAAAGTCGGAGATGTCTCGCTTCATACCATGCCACCAAACCGACGTTTCAAATCATTGTACATCTTCGTACTCCTGGGTGGATTGCCATTCGGCTACAATGGGCTTCATTGAATTATCGAAATGAGTTCAATTCTTTGGAACACAGAGCGACTTTTGAACCTCCAACAATCGTCATCATCGATTTGAAATTCGAGTCCTTGTTGAACACACTCGGCCGTTTTGCGACCAACTCGTCGTCGACTTTCTGAGCTTCTCGAATTTGAGGTATCAATAGTGGTTTGGCTTTCAATTCAGCTACTAACACACTATCGGATCGAACAGACAAGTGCACGTTCATCGCTCGTAAAGCGAATAATGATTTACGACTCAAGGCATCCGCAACCACATTCGCCTTTCCGGGGTGATAGTCAGCGACCACTCATAATCCTTTAACAGTTCAAGCCAACGTCTTTGTCGCAGATTTAAGTCTCTTTGGGTCATCAAATATTTGAGACTTTTGTGATCCGAGTACACATGGCACCTTTCACCAAATAAGTAATGTCGCCAAATCTTTAAGGCGAACACGATGGCGGCCAATTCGAGATCATGGGTCGGATAATTTTTTTCCCGTGTGGCTTCAATTGCCTCGGCGCGATAGGCCACAACTCGTCACGGAGCTATACGACACGGAGCTATCGAAATTGGAGTGGTACCGGTACCAATTCGATGCCAAATTCTATTTCGACGGTGGTAAACCCGGCAATTCTTGAGGAAAACATCCGGTATTCACAAACCACGCGAGAGATTCGGGTTTCCTTTCGATTCCTTGTCATCGAGCACATACGCAAGGTACGCTTCGCACCCTTTTCTTACATATTTCCGGGCCAACATTGCGATATTACATTGGCAACCCTTTAAGTCCGTAGACTCGACCGGATTATCTCGTTATTCGCGCACCTCAAATCGATAGTCTTGCTTTTGCAATTTACGACCGCATCGTGCATGGTCAACCCATCCAAACCAAGAATAACGTCAATTCATCGAGCGGCAAAAGCATCAAGTCCACCGGAAACAAGAACCTCGGAACACTAGGGGACTTTTCTTGCACACTTTGTTGACTAGCACGTAATGACCCAAGGGTTTGACACCGAATTACAAACTCGATGACTCAATAGGCAAAGTCTTCTTTGGATGCTAAGGTTTCACATATATAAGATTGAGTAGAACCGGGGTCAATCAAAGCAATCACATTAGTATTGAAAAGAGTGAAAGCACCGTAATGACATCCGGAGAGGCGGCATCCTCGGCGTCGCGTATGGCATAAGTCCTCGCAGGAGCACGAGCCTCGGATCGATGGTAGCATCTCTAAATCCTCTCGACCGCCAACGACATTGCCCATATTTCTAGGTGGCCTACCTCGGCGATGGTAGCACGGGTTTCCACTCGACTCACATTCTGTTCAAGCATCCTCGGGCAATCCTTCATAAAGTGGTCGGCGATCCACACTTATAGCAGGAGCGATCACGAAACCAACAGCTCCCGAATGCCATTTGCCATAATGTTGACACTCCGCCTCTCTCGGCGATCATTTCCACCCTGGAGATCGAAGTGACTCGTGTGGTCACGGGGTCGATCGCGTCCTCGTCTAGAAAAGCCCAAAGCGCCTCTAGACCGGTTCACATCATCTCGAAATCTCTTGATGCTGTTGAAGAGACTTTCCGATGACCTCTTCGAATTCTCCGGTTCCCACATCACTTTTGTTTCTCCTTCCTAAGCTCTTGACTTTGCAAGCTCGCTCAACAAGTACTACGAACTCTCGTATTTCGAGAATGCCAACGAACATCCTTATATCATCATTCAGCCCATCCTCGAAGCGTTTACACATAATAGCTTGGACGAAATGCATTCTCGGCGTGTATCGGCTAAGCCTCACAAATTTTCGTTCATAGTCGATGGCGACATAGAACCTTGCTTAAGATCAAGAAATTCCTTCGCTTTTGGTCGATGAATCTCGATGATATACTTTTTTTGAACTCGGTTTGAAAGAATTCCCAAGTCACTTGCTCTCTAGGCACCACGAAGTCGAGTACTCCACCAATAGTAGGCGGAATCACGTAGCAAGGAGATGGTACACTTTAAGCACTCATCGGTGTACAAGATAGCTCATCGAGCACCGGATAGTGTTGTCCAACCAAAATTCAGCTCGTTCGGCATCATCATCATCCGTAGCTTTAAATTCAGTGGCCCCATGTTTTGAATCCTATCGACTGGGGCTTACTTGACCTTATTTGGTCGATTCTGGGAGGTATTGTAGGTCTTGGGGTTGCATTTGTCGGGAATGGTGGTTGTGGAGCAGTAGTGTTAGTTCGAATGTATTGGTTAAACCATTCGTTCATCACACTATAAAAGGCTTGCCTAGCCTCATCATTTGGATTGCTGGCCATAGGTTGAGAGTCCACCGCGCTGTCCCTTGTCTGCGGGAGCAGCGCCACACTCTCCCCATCATCAGCTATTGCTCGGTTGGGATCGGGATCCATTGCTATAAACAAACTCAAAGTTAAATTGTCAGAAATCACCACACTATCGATTCATCATTTAATGGCATGTATAGCTAGACCCCAAACACCTCACGGTAGTCCTAGAATCGACTAAACCGTGGCTCTGATACCAATAAAATTGTAACACCCCGATCCCGAGACCATCACCGGTGTCGGACACGAGGGGTTAACAAGTCAAGTCCACATATTTTGCCCACCAATTTGACATTTCTAGTCAGGCTGGAAAACTGCGTCACTGTCGTCTTAAAAATCATATCTCGAGTTTCAAAACTCGGAAACTGGTTTCGTAAATTTTCCCTGAATTTAGACTCATATATACATCCATGGATTTATTTCTAGAATTTTTGGTCGGGCCAATTGGTACAGTTTATTAGTTAAAGTCACCCCTGTTACAGGGATCGACTGCTTTGACCTTCGCGCGTTGCAACTTGAATATCTCTCTGTAGAGGGCTTTAATACTGGTGCCGTTTGTTTCTAATGAAACTAGACTCAAAATGGAATCTGCACATATAAGGAATGACTCCTAATTCTTTCTGGATAATTTATAGTAAATTTTTAAAGTTGCGAAAGGGGACCCAGAAACCATTCTGGCCCTGTCTCACAATAGCTTTAATATCTCTTAACAAGTAACTCCTATGACCATTTCGTTTCTTCCATATGAAAATAGACTCATCAAGGTTCATTTACATAGCTGATTCACTATTTAATACCATTCCTACAAATTTTGGTGATTTTTCACATTCACGTTACTGCAGCTGGCAGCATCTGTTTTAAGGTAGGTCTTACCTATTTTGTAGTCTCCATGAACCAACTAGTCTTGCCATACATAGGTCCACATATGATCATTTTAACCATGCCAATGGCTGATCATGTGACCAACATTCCATTTCAATTCATAGTCACATCATGACACCATATATATATATACAAACCGCAAATAGTCTAAGTTCATTCTTCACTTTTACGAGCCGTTTTGCATGGCCGTACACATATACATCACCACATTTTAAACCAACAAGGGTAGTCCTATACATGCCATTTCAAAGTTCAACCAAAATTTATACCAAAATAGGCGTTGATAGTGTGGATGACTTCGACTTTAATGATCCCGAATCCGATTGCTATCGAGCAAAATCTATAAGACAGAGAGCCAAAGCAGCGGGGTAAGCATTTTTATGCTTAGTAAGTCTCAAGGAATAAAATCAGCTTTAATTAAAGCATTACATTCTCATAACCAAATACATCATTTCACTAATACACATTCACATAATCATACTTACTTCACCATCCCAACTCTTAGGTTCATACACAAATAACGGCTTCGTTAAGGCCGATAACTCGTTCCATCATAGGAGCGGATATGCATACGCTCTTACTCCTAGCAGCATAAAGCACACACCACACTTACCTTGTTATTGGGAAATTTCACAAGTATATTAGCTGAAATTTTCCAGCAAGCTTATAATTTTCAAATCACATACCTTGAGCTTAACCGGATATAGCTACTCGTTCAAACGCCTTGGGACATAGCCGGATATGGTAACCCGCACCAAGGCCTACGGGACTTAACCCGGATATCACGATTGCACAAATGCCTTGGGTCTTAGCCGGATAGAATGACTCATACGAATGCCTTGGTCTTAGCGGATATAGCCACTAGCACCATTGCCTTGGTCTTAACCGGTTATAATTTCCAGCATAATTGTCTTGGGCTTAGCCGGATATCATTCAATTTCTCATGCACACATACATCAATAATCATTGGACATACATATTTCATTTTCTTTACTAAGGCTCAAACACAATTATAATCATTAGCATAATCGCCTTGGGACTTAGCCGGGTATCATTCGAATACTCATACACACATAAATCAATAATCAATACATCCATATTTCATTCCACATAATTCAATTAAGGTCACTTCTTGAGGACTTACCTCGGATGTTGTCGAGCGGCTTTTACGGCTATTCGATCACTTTTTTCCTTCCCTTGTCCAATTGTGGCCCTCTAAGCTCTTGAGCTAATTCAAACAAATTCAATTTATTAAAACCTCATTGTGCTAGCTTATGGCGAATATGACAAGGAGTTTAAATGGTCATATGGCCACCCTTTAGCTTGAATACACAATGGTCATGCACATTTTATACTACATCAAGCAATTCAATACAATTCATTCGAGCATCAAGGAAAAGCTAAGGCCTTCAATAGGCTACCCAAGGCCGAATATTCATGTCCATGTTGAGGCCAATTATGCACTTAATACCTCACAAAAACAGCATGCATTTTACTAGTTAATGCTTTGCATATTGTAGCTCAAAACTTATATTATAGCATCAAGCACTCATATGTGTGCTAGGCCGAATGTGCTTGCAATTTCTCTTCAACATCTTCTTCTTTAAACAAACATATTCATCACTTAGTTCACAACCAAAACATCATGTGCAAACATATATATACATATATGAGCATGGCCGAATTTCAAGGTGTCCATAGCCATCCAAAACACAAATTTTAACTAACGTGCAAGAAGCATGAACCATGCTCATGAATGCATCATGGTCGAATATGACAATCATGCCCGTTTTCAACTTCAATCATGGTTAAACAAAAAGAAAACTCAAAATCTTACTCATGAGTAGACAATCCATCATTGCATGCATCATCATCAAGCTTCACACTTAGCATGCAATGGCTTTATCACCATAACAACTTTGGCCAAATACCATTTCCATGGCATAACAAAGATTTGAGCCATGGCTAACATGCACATCAAGTTAGCAACCAAAACATGCATGAAACTCCTAACACAACCTCATGCATACCTTAATCTTGATGCCAATTTAGCCAAATCACCTTCTAGATCTCTTCTAAACCAAGCATGAAGCAAAAATCCTCTTTCTTCCTCCTTATGATTTTCGGCCAAAAGATGAGAAAGGATGAACACAACAAATTTTTTCTTCCTTCTTTCTCAACTCACGGCAAAGGGGATTACCACACTCACACACATTTTTTTCATTCTTTTCTTACCCATGCTTATTTGTTTATTATTTCTCCCTAATGCCCAACAAAACATGTTTCATGACATGTTTAGCCCATATCTCTTTGTCATGGCCGGCCATCACTTGTACAAAGGGAATTTGACATGCAAGTCCATTATTTTGCATGCATGCTTTAATTAGTCATCACACATTTCCCCATCATACTTTCAAAGTTCACTACTAGGTCCTTTCTAGTGAAATTCACCTTTATAACACTAAATCAATCATCAAAAAATGTCATACATGAATACACACATATTATAGGCATCGAAATAAATTTTAAATTATTTTTATTCCTCGGTTTTGTGGTCCCGAGACCACCTTCCGACTAGGGTCAATTTTGGGCTGTCACATAGATAGTGGCACCTCTTGTAACCGAACAACTTCAGAAATGTACAATTCAGCTAATCTGTCAAGTGAGTAATCTGTACGTATCGATATGAAATGAGCAGACTTTGTTAGTCGATCAACGACAACCCAGATAGCATCTTTCTTTGTTAGTCGATCAACGACAACCCAGATAGCATCTTTCTTTTTCAGAGTTAGAGGCAATCTCGAAATAGAATCTATTGTAACTTTATCCCATTTCCACTCCGGAATCAATACAGGTTGTAGTAAACCCGATGGCACTTGATGTTCAACTTTGACTTGCTGACATATCAAACATTTCGATACAAACTCTGATATATCCCGTTTTATACTTGACCACCAGTACAACTGTTTTAAATCGTTATACATCTTGGTACCACCCGTATGAACTGAGAAACGACTATTATGTGCTTCACGCAGAATTTTCTGAACAAGCTCTGTATTTTTTTTACACAAATTCTATTTCGAAATATCAAACAGTCATCAGTTCCAATATGAAATTCTAAATTAGAAATAGACTTATATTGAATTCGTTTAGCTTGCTATTCACGGTCATCTTTTCGAGCTTCATAAATTTGTTGAAAAAATACCGGTTTAGCTTTTAATTGGGCTAAAATAGACCCATCATCACAAATCATCAACTGGGTGTTCATTGCTCGTAGTGCAAACAAAGATTTTTGACCCAGGGCATCAGCAACAACATTAGCTTTTCCCGACTGATAATCAATCACAAAGTTATAATCTTTCAATAACTCGAGCCATCTTCATTGTCGTAAATTCAAATATTTTTGTGTCATCAGATATTTCAAACTCTTGTGATCTGTATAAATGTGGCATTTTTCACTGTATAAGTAGTGTCGCCAAATCTTCAATGCAAACACAATGGTAGCCAACTCTAGGTCATGTGTCAGATAGTTCTTTTCATACAGTTTCAACTGTCTAGAAGCATAAGCTATAACTTTTCTTTCTTGCATCAAAACGCATCCCAGACCGTTTAATGACGCGTCACTATAGATCACGAACTCTTTACCCGATTCAGGTTATACTAAAACTGGTGCTTCAGTTAACAATACTTTCAACTGTTCAAAACTCTGCTGACATTTCTTTGACCAATCAAACTTCACATCTTTTTTGTAACAATCGTGTCATCAGTGTCGCAATCATCGAGAATCCTTTCACGAATTTTCAATAATAGCCTGTTAAACCCAGAAAGCTACGGACTTCAGATACGTTTCTCAGAGATTTCCAATCAACAATAGCAGGGATCTTGCTCGAATCAACTCTAATACCATCAGCTGAAACAATATGTCCCAGAAATCCAACCTCTTTGAGCCAAAACTCACATTTACTAAACTTTGCAAATAATTGCTTATCACGTAGAGTTTGTAACACAATTCTCAAGTGTTTGATATGCTCAGATTCATCTCGTGAATAGATCAGACTATCATTAATAAATACAAAAACAAATCTATCTAAATACGGTCTAAATATCTTGTTCATTAGGTCCATAAAAATGGAAGGAGCATTAGTTAAACCGAAAGGCATAACAAGGAATTCATAATGTCCATACCTCATTCTTAATGCAGTTTTCGGCACATCCGACTCTTTGACTCGTAGCTGATAGTAACCTAACCTAATCTCAGATCAATCTTTGAAAATATTGTAGCCCCTTTCAACTGATCAAATAAATCGTCAATCCCCAGTAAAAGGTATTTGTTCTTTATTGTTACTTTATTCAACTGTCTGTTGTTGATACACATTCTCATCGTGCCATCTTTCTTTTTCACAAACAATACCAGTGCAACCAAGGGAGAATAACTCGATTGTACAAAACCTCTATCTGTTAACTCTTCTACCTGAGCTTTTAACTCTTTTAATTCTGTTGGAGCCATTTTGTATGGAGCTATCGATATTGGTGTTGTCCTCGGTACTAATTCAATACCAAATTCAACCTCTCTAATAGATGGTAAACTTGGTAATTCTTTTGGAAATACATCCGAAAACTCACAAACAAAAAGTATAGATTCAATCTTTGATTCAGACACTTTTGTATCCAATACATATACAAAATATGCATCATAACCCTTATTCAAATATTTCTGAGCTAACACAGATGATATCACAATGGGTAATTCATTCAAATCATCAAACTTAATCTAAAGAATCTCACCATTTTGACATTTCAATTCGATAATCTTTTGTCTACAATTCACAGCCGCATCATGCATAGTTAGCATGTCCATACCCAGAATCACATCAAACTCATCAAACGGTAGAAGCATCAAGTCAACCCAAAAGCAGTAACCCCGGATCATTAGAGGATAATTCTTACAAATTTTATCAACTAAAACAGACTTGCCTAAGGGGTTCGATACTTTAGTTCCAAACTTTGTAGACTTGACATGTAAACTCTTTTTAAACAATAAATTTATATAGATATAAGAATGGGTTGATCTAGGATCTATCAATACAACTATATCAGTATCAAAAAGAGAAAAAGTACTAGTAATAATGTCTAGCGATGATGCCTCCTCTTGTGCACGTATAGCATAAGCTCTGGCAGGTGCTCCTGCCTCAGATGTCACAGTCGAATCTCTTGCAACACCTCGGTTACCACTCATATTTCCAGTATTTCGGGGTGGTCTCCCTCTAAAAGCTGTGTTACTCACTTTCACTAGTTTATCTTTATCAGCTGTAAACTTTTTTGGACAATCTCGGTGATAATGATCAAACGATCCACATTTAAAGCAAGCTTTGCTCACTAATCTACATTCACCATAATACTTCTTATTGCAATTTTCACATTTAGGTCTAGCATTTTTAACGCTTCCCACATTAGCAACGAATGTCACCTGAGGTTTAGAACTGAAATGTCTCACATCTTTGTCTCTAATCGAAATTCCCGTAGAAGCCGTAGAACGAGGATGATAGTCTCTAAATTTCTTTGATGCCGACTGATGTGATTTGCCCACAAATCTCTTTCTGGAATCTCTAGCCAAGAATCGACTTTTCTTTTCTCTTTACAAAGCTCTTCTACTTTACAAGCTCGATCAAACAAAACAACAAACTCTTTTAGCTTAAGAATTCCTACTAACACTCTAATTTCTTCATTCAATCCATCATCGAATCTTTTACACATTATATCTTCAGAAGAGATGCATTCACGAGCATATTTTTTGGGTCGTACAAAATCTCTTTCAAATTCTGTGACTGACATACGACCCTACTTAAATTCAAGGAGTTTTTTTCTTTTCTGATCGATGAATCTTTGGCTGATGTATTTCTTTCTAAATTCAACTTGAAAGAAATTTCAAGTGACTCTTTCTTGCGGAACTACGAATGTCAAGGTATTCCACCACTGATACGCAGTGTTTTTCAACAGTGATACTACACATTTTAGGCATACTTCAGGTGTGCAAGATAATTCGTCGAATACCCGAATAGTGTTCTCAAGCCAAAACTCAACTCTCTCTGGATCAACATTAACAGTGGCTCTGAATTCCTCAGCCCCGTGTTTTTGTATCTTATCAACAGGTGGTTTATTTAATCGCAGAGGATCAATACCTTGAGGAACTACAAAGATAGGTGGGGGTGGAGGTTGTTGAACAGCTGGGTTCGTACGAATGCACTGTGTGAACCACTTGTTCAATATTTGAAAGAAGGCTTCTTTAGCCTCACCCCTGTGACTACTCGTCCCGGGTCTAGATTCTGTAGGCATTGTCCCTTGAGAGGGAGCTGGCGCGTTACTTTCTACATCATCTTCTACAGCTCATTCTGATCCATTACTGTATAAAAACACATTTGGAAATGCCAGGAATCATCACACTAACATAGTTTTATATATGTGGCATGTATAGCTAGACTCACATATGCTATGTTAGTCCTAGAATCGACTAAACCGTAGCTTTGATACCAACAAATATAACACCCGTAACCTGTAACCCTCATCGGAATAGGTTAAGAGACATTACAGAACTTATAAATCAATTCAGAACAATCATTTATCAAGTATCATCTCATTTCAATAATTATCATTCATTCATATTCAGTATGTACTTAAATCAAGCATACAAAGCTTTAATCATGCATTCGAGACTAAATCGATAACATATTAAAATGTTGGAAACTTAAAAAAAATTAAACATTTCCAATGTCACACGCCCGTGTAAACAGGCTGTGTGCCTCACATGGCTAGTAGACACGCCTGTGTCTTAGACCGTGTGAAAATAGGGCATACATACTGACTTCTGTCACAAGGCCAAGGACACGCCCGTGTGCCATGGCCGTGGGAAAACTAGAGAGGTTACTGACTTGGGTCACACGGCTAGCCACATGCCCATGTGCCAGCCTGTGTCCCACACATGGCCAGTAGACACGCTCGTATGTCTAGGCAGTGCCAAACCTATAGGGTATACTAACTTTAATTTGAAAGGGTACCCTAGGGAACACACTGCTATACAGCATGACCGTGTGTCACACATAGCTGAGACACATACCCGTGTCTCTGCCCGTGTGGACAAAAATAGGCCATTTGTAAAACCATTTTGCCACCTTAAAAATACAAGCATTCATAAGCATAGCTAACCACATTGTTACAACTCATTAGACATCCAAGATAACCATTTCAATACACATAATTTGCCATATCAAAACTAACATTCATAGACCCAATTACATAATCAACATCATGCATAATCTATTCATATACCAAATCATATACAAATATTATTTGCACATTTTCATTCCATCTATCCTTTACCTAAACATACCATAATAGAATACTTATACACAATCAAAGATGATACCAAAATAAGCCAAATCACATGGCTTAGCTTAAACACAAAAAAAAATACCAAAGTCATGATATCAATTTGCATAACTATCATCTTACTAGCCTATACATGCCATATTTATATATATCCACAAGATCAAAAGTACCAATCGGAAATTGAATAGTGTGATGTGTAACTCTGACTTGTCCAAAACAAGCGAGCTAACAAGCCTCTATAAAACATAGAAAAAGAAAAAGAGTAAGCTTATAGCTTAGTAAGCCCGTATAATTCAGAATTAAACTAACCATTTGAACCAAACCAATACAAGTAACTAAAGTAATCTCCATACAATTTCCAAATGCCTATCACAAGTATTCATCCATAGGTTTGACATATTAATACATAAAATCATCCACTATCACAATCCAATACTCAATATAACTAACATTCATCATTTCATTCTTAATCATATAACCAAAATTCCAATCAATAACATTATTATCCATATAAACAGAATTTATGCCCGTTGAACCTAATAGAAATTCAAAGGATACTCGAGTGAATAACATCAATAATCCGTCAATTTATTATCATTTATGCTTATTGAAGCTAGAATCAATAAGCTTCTCCCGATCTGATAAACAATAAGCTCTATTGAGCTAAACAGTAAGCTCATACGAGCTGAAAGGTAAGCTCCAATGAGCTGAAACAGTAAGCTCTTACGAGCTGATATATCAGTAAGCTCATACGAGCTGTGGTGAGTCTGCAACAAATGCAGGAGCTCGACCAAATCGGTAACCCTAGTGACAAGTCTCTCGTATCCTATAAATTCATATAGTTCAAACGGGGCACGGTAACAAATATAATATATCGATAAGACATTTATATTTCAAGTACATCAATTACTCAATCCCAAATATTAATTTAAAATATTTTCAAATCTATAGAGAAGGTCGATTCTAATTATACGAACTTACCTCGTATCCTCGGATAAAACTATCGACTATTCGTCCACTTTCTGTTTTCCCCGATCTAGTTTCGGTATTTGCTTATCTTGATCTATATAATATCAAATTAACTCATTCAAACTTTCATTCAATTCAATTTAGCCTAAAAGATTAATTTTGGCTAATTTACAATTTTATCCGTAGACTTTTGACTACTTTGCAATTTAGTCCTTAACACATAAAAATGCAAAATTTCACAATTAGGCCATAACCCATGATAGTCAAATTTTAATGGGGTTCCTATTAGCCCATATTTTTCATTTATTTCACATTTTATCCATGAATTTTACATATTTCTCAATTTAATCTCTTTTTGACATTTTTGTCAAAAATCACTTTACAAAACTAGTTTAATTATCATCAAACTTCCATAATCTATCATTAAACATCAAAGAACTAAAGTATTCAACAATGGAACTTTACAAAATCATGAAAAAATTCAAAAATTAAGGCATGGGCTAGCTAGAATACAAAGCAACGATCTAAAAAATATAGAAATCATTAAAAACAGAGTCAAAATGGACTTACATGCTTGAACAAAAATGGCCGAACCTTCAAAGCTTTAAAACCCTTATTTTCACTCTCACATTTGCCTATTGAAGAAGATGATAGCATGAAAATGGTTTTTGTTTTGTTTAATTAAACATTTAATACTAAATTACCTTAATAACCTTATTAAAAGCCATCAAATATCATAATAATCCATGGACATAAATATCCACTAACCTTAATCATGGTTAAATTTCAATATAAGGACTACTATTTTAATTATTCATAACTATTTAATACATTTAAACAATAGAATTCAACCTTTATGCATTACACGATTTAGTCCTTTTTACCGAATTAAGCATTTAAACAGTAAAATTTCTTTATGAAACTTTCACATAATAAATATATCATGCTGTAGACATTATTAAAATAATAAAATAAATATTTTGACTTCGGATTTGTGGTCCCAAAACTACTATTCTGATTTGACCTAAAAACGGGCTGTTACAGTTCAGAAGTGGCACTATTTTCAGACTAGAGTCAGTTCCAGTGGAGCAAGAACCTTGCGGGCCTGGTGATGACGGCTTGGACAGTGCTCCAGATCCAAATTCGTGATTTAGTGAATATAAGTCTTAGCCCCACATGACCAACATTGTTCCATTAGTCGAGGGTGGTTTAGAGTTTTTGCAGCTGTTGTACAAAACACCTGATCATGCAAGCGTATTACGTGATGTACGTGTACTAGAAGTTGGAATGAAATACCTGAACAAAGATGCTTGTATCATTGTTCTGAAGCGGTACAACTTCAAGAATGGCGTGAACTACTACATCATGAAGTCTTGTTTTGAGAAATTCGAGGAAAAATGAGCAAAGTGCGATGAGAGGTACAAGTGGAAAATAATGGCATGTTTACGGAAGAAAGTCTGGTTGTGGACAATAAAGAAATATTCTAGTCCACATACTTGTGTTGCAGTAGGGGTAAGTCAGGATCATACTAGGCTAGACTTGGACATGATTTTTAACATTTTTCTACCAATGGTGAAGGCGAGTCTTATGATTCTCGTCCCGATGTTGATTGCGAACATCCGTAGCTAATGCGGCTACACTTCATCATATTACAAAGCATGGGTTACAAAACAGAAGGCAATGGATAAGTTGCATCATGGGTGGGACATTTCTTACAACTATTATGGCAATGGTGTCAAGTGTTGGATCGGTACGTTTCAAGTTCCATAACCAATCTGGAGACACACTTAGAGTACTCTGAAAATCAATTGGTCCTTGGGAAAAGTGTATTCCATCGATTATTCAGGACCTTTGAGCAATGCAAAGAAGCTTTCTGACACTGCAAGCCTTTGGTGCTAGTTGATGACACTTGGCTGCACAAATGGTATTAATAGTGATTGTTGATTTTTGTCACTCAGGAAAGGAATTAGAAGATTCTTCCGATAGCATTTGCAAGAACTCCTTGAAAAACGACAAACGATTGGGATATTTTCCTGAGTCGATTACGTCGATACGTTTGCCTGCAGCCTGACAGATGTGTCATATCAGACAGGGGAACCAAAATACTGTCCACTATTGAGCGACATGGTAGCCTTTGGGATCGAACCTATCATAGCTACTGCTTACGACATGTTAGATCCAACTATCGCGCAAAATGGCATTCAAAAAGTAAGTGAGATCAAGTCATTAACATGGGTTTGTAGTTTCTACAATTTTTATAGTCTTTTATACGTGTACTAAGTTTGTTCTTTGCATTCATGGGTATGCTTTTCTCGATAGGTTATGAGCTCGTCCTACATCGTTTCAATGAAATATTGAACAACTTGGGCGCTATCAACAGCTTCGGTGCGGCGTACCTAACGAATATACCTTTTGAACAATGGATGCAATCATATGATGGAGGTCTACGATATGGGCGGATGATGTCAAACTTAATCCAGTGCATCAATTTCGTACTGAATGGGATGCGTCATTTCCCGGTAACAACGATTGTTAAAACGGGTGACAGTGTATGTTGGATAGATAGCGGATGACCATACTTAGTGTGAGGATGTCAGGAAGGAGATTAGACAAAATACAATGAAAGCAATAACTATGCATGAAGTGTGTTACTCACGTCGTAACATGAACTTTTGAGTCATAGAGTATCCCGAGCCTGACCAAGACATGTCAGGGGCATCATATCGTGTCATCCTAAAAGGAAAGACTTTCGATTGTGGGAGATTCCAAGCACTTCGTGTAACACCCCTAACCCATATCCGTCACCGAAACAGGGTTACAGAGCATTACCGGAGTTTACAGAACAATTATCGATAATTCTTATCATTTCCTGTTCATATTGGAAACTAAACATACCGTCCCTTGAATGGACCCTCGAGGCCTAATTTGAGCATTAGAAACAATTCGGGACTAAATCGGAATCTCAGAAAATTTTTAGCAAAATTTCAAAATTTCTCTTATATACAAGGGTCACACGCCTGTGTGAGTAGGTCGTGTGGCTCACACAACCAAGTGACATGCTTATGTCTCAAGCCCTATGGGCATTCGATATGAGGCACACGACCTTGTCCTAGCCCGTGTCCTTACCCATGTAACTCTCTGACTTATGCCACACGGCCTGCCACATGCCCGTGTGTTAAGCCATGTGGTCAATTTAATTTAAAAAATTAGGTGCAAGATTCACACGGCTAAGGCACACGCCCATGTGCCTAATTCGAATCATTCTATTTCTAAATTTTAAGATGCAGGGGGCACACGGCCAAACCACACGCCCATTTGTCAAGCCGTGTGTCACACGCGGTCAAGACACACACACCCGTGTGTCTACCTGTGTGGACAAAATATGGTCATTTCCTAGCCTTATTTCTCACCCAAATTTGCCAACAACCTACACCAATACTTGCAATCATATACCAACCAATTCAAGCATTATAACCAAGCCATTTTTATCATCTAGCATATTATATCATCACATGGATTCATGTTTATAATCTTACCTTTTATAAACATACATGTTTAACATAACTCAATTAAATATACTAAACACATATGTATTTATCATAATTTAACCTTATAAATATAAAAAAACTAACTATCACTAGCCATTCCAATGGCTAGATTACAAACAACCATTTACAAGCCAACAATTTGCCAAGTTAACCTGTACATGCCATTATACCAAAATAAGTTTACTATTTATACCAAAACCAGCTGGTGGATAGTGTGGTGATGCTCCGACCGATCTCCAACCTTTACGAGCTTTAAAGCACTATAAAACATAGAAAATAAAACCTAGTAAGCATTTAATGCTTAGTAAGTTGTATAGCAGGAATTAACTTTCCAATAACATTCATTAAAATAAGCATTCAATAACATGCTTCCCAACAAATTGGCAATTTGCCTAATCACATGCACTCAATTAAGTAAGTTAGTTCGATAATTCACATGTACATCAAATAAGCATGGATGAGCTCATCATGCTACAAACTTTCAGGTATTTCAGAAGAAATCAAGACATAATTCTTTTAAATCTCGAAATTTTATCATGTCAGGAGTTTTATCCGTTGAATCATTGAAATTACGATGGATACTCATGTGGTATACGCAGGTATACAAATTAGTGATCCATCAATTCATGTTTAAGGGTACCCGATAGGACATATAATCAAGGAGCACATTTTCGAGCCACATATATTAGGATGCTCAGATGAGCCATGTAACAGGACGTTTATCTGGGCTAAACAAGAAACCCATAAGAGTTTTAATGAGGAAGCTCTTAGAGCTTAACAGGTAACTCCGAAGAGTTATTATTAGGGAGCACCGAATAGCGTAACAGGGAGTTCAAGCGAGCCATGTTAGGAAGCTCAGAAAAAGAAGTAAACTTACCAATAACATTCATTAAAATAAGCATTAATAACATGTTTCCCAACAAATTGACAATTTGCGTAATCACGTACACTCAATTAAGTAAGTTGGTCACATAATTCACATGTACATCAAATAAGCATGGATGAGTTCATCATGCTACAAAATTTCAGGTATTTCAGAAGAAATCAAGACATAATTTTTTTAAATCTCAAAATTTTTTATCGTGTTTTATCCGTTGAATCATTGAAATTATGATGGATACTCAGGTGGTATACGCGGGTATACAAATTAGTGATCTTTCAATTCTTGTTCAGGGGTACCCGATAGGGCACATAATCAAGGAGCACATTCTCGAGCCATATATATCAAGATGCTCAGATGGGCCATGTAACAGGACGTTTATCTGGGCTAAACAGGAAACTCATAAGAGTTTTGATCAGGTAGCTCTTAGAGCTTAACAGGTAACTCCGAAGAGTTATTATCAGGAAGCACCGACTAGCGTAAGAGTTCAAGCAAGCCATGTCAGAAGCTCAGAAAGAGCCTATATAAGGATGCTCACATAGAGCTACGTTTGTGTCTACATTATATGCTGGATCACAAACAATCGAATCATGTAACAGGACGCTCAAAAAGAGTTGCGGTGGTGTGCAACACATGCAGAATCACTATTGATCAGGATGCTCACAGGAACTATATAACATTATACTCAAGAAGGCTTTTAACAGGATGCTCGTCTGAGCTATAATGTCCGCAACATATGCTGGACTATAATCAGTATGAGAAATTTTGTATCCATCAAATTTCATTATTCAAACGAAATTTAACATCGTTTGGACATAATCGGATATGTGATTATTTCAGATATTTATAACATTTATATAATTCATGTAATCAAATACCACATTCAATCAACCATAAAAAAATAAACACAATTTAGTTACACAAACTTACCTCGACACTTGTTCGTGTATAAAAGTCTCATAATCCGTTACTTTTTGTTTTCCTCGATCCAATTCCGTATTTGGTCTTTCCGGATCTATATAAATGAATTTAATCATCAATTCATTATACTTCATATTCAATTGGATTCAATTTACATCCTAGGTAAAATTACCATTTTGCCTCAATAATTTTCATAAATGACAATTTTGTCCCTAGGCTCGGAAAATGAAATTCATGCAATTTAATCCTTATTCCAAGCCTAACCGAAATTTTCATATAACATTTACAACACTTGTATTTAAAAAAATTTAGAATTTTTCCATAACTTTTACATCTTTACAATTTAGTCCCCAAATCATAATTTCATCAAAATTCACTTTACAAAAGTTGTTTATCTATCAAGAACTTTTCATTTTCTACCATAAATTTCAAAATTTCAGCATTTACATCCATGAAAAATTTCTATACTTTTATATCTTTACAAATTAATCCCTAAAATAGATAGATTAAGCTATTCTGATATCAAAAATATAAAAATTACTAAAAACGAGACAAGGATACTTACCTAATTAAGCCAAGAAAGCTTGTTTTCTCTTTCCTAGGGTTTCCATAGAAATTTTGCGAAAGAAGATGATATAAAATGATGTTATTTGATATTTATTTTATTTATTAACTTTAATTTTTCAACCTTCCAATTTCATCCTTTTCTTTTTCTAATTTTCCATGGATGAATCACCAAAAATATCTACTAAATTTTATTTAATAATCTTATTACCATATAAAGACCTCTTATTTTGAATTACATAGCTATTTGATCCTTATACTTACTAGAATTCAACTTTTGTATTTTATGCAATTTGGTCCTTTCCATAATTAAACACATAATCGGTAAAATTTTCTTATCAGAATTTTCATTCACCCTTCCTATCATAATGCAGACCATACAATGACATTAAAATAAATTTTATTTTTAAATCGAATTTGTGGTCTTGTAACCACTGTTCTGATTTCACTGAAAAGGGGCTGTTGCACTTTGGTTCTCATGCGCACATGTAATTGTCATATGTCAAAACCTACGAATTGAGTACACGTCTTACATCAACGATGCCGACATACTAGAACGCATGCATAGTGTATGGAGTCCTGAATTTCCACCCGTCCCAAATAAGAGTATATGGTCACTAGTCTTCAACATGCCATTCGAGTTGGCGCCAAACAGGGACCTGCATCGTGTCCCGAAAGGTCGCTCAAATTCCACCTGGATAAGGAACAATAAGGATATTCGGGAGAAGGACAATCAACAGAGATTATGCAGGTACTGTAGAAACTCAGGGCATACAAGGATGACATGTTCTGTGTTAATGGGTACTTTAAGGCCTCAATGTCACTAGCCTTACTTACATTCAGAGGATATAAAATTTATTACAATGCTTCTATTATTTTGGGGTACAAAATGTGTAGTTTCTTATTAACTTGTGTTGTAGGCCAATTTTAACCTATTTACATCAAAACCCAATTTAGCCTTACCTAACCCACCACAATTAAACCCAAAACCCAAAATCTTAACTACCCAAAGCCCAATTTACATCAAAACCCCAATGACCCAAACCCTAAGCCCAAATTAAAATAAAAAACCTAGCCCACAACCTAAACTTTTCTCAACTAAATTCTAGCCTTTGCCACCACCAACTCCACTAGCCACACTTGCTCTACCACCAACTCCACTAGCCACACTTACTCCACTACCTACTCTACTAGCTACACTCCACCACCACTTGTACCTACAAATGAAGAAATAAACAATAAAAAATATTTTGTAAATGGCTATATAAGCCTTCTCATATTTTGTATTTAGGAGAGGAAGAAGTTTTGGGGGAGAAAGTTATTGTAAAGGATTTTTGAGAGGTTGTTTGAGAGTAATCAAGGAGAAGAGTTATTATAAAGGCTAGTTTTTGGAGAGGCTAGTTTTTTTTTTGGAGATTAATCAAAGATCAAAGCAAAAGAGGTTTCTTTGTCTATTCTCGTTTTAAGTTCTTTGTTTGCTTATTATTTTCCTTTCAGTTTTTGTAACACCTCTATCCCGTATCTGTCGCTGGAATAGGTAAAGGGGCATTACCGGACTTGAAACTCATATCAGAACAGTAAAAATCTTGAATTTTTTTTTTTGAAGTAAAGAACATTCCTTTAGATAAATACTAAAGACAGCTAGGGATACAAATTTAAACTTCTATAAGTACACATTCAAAAGATGTCATTTTCGCATGGCTTATATACATTAACCAAAATATTCTTGACCCTTTGGTCTATTCTATACATGCCATAAAATAATTCAAAACATAACAAGATAATAAGCGGTGGATAGTGATAGTGTGACTAGTTCTTGACGATCCCCGAGCTTGTAGCTTCCAAATGAGATCTATAAAGCAGAGGAAACAAAGTAAGCGGGTAAGCATTACAATGCTTAGTAAGTTTTAAGCAATATCAACAGATAACAATCAAATTATAACATAGTTGTTCGTATTTTTATTTCACTCTTCCTTGGGCATACCATCCCTTTACCGAATATGCACATCCCATCATATATAATAGGCGGATAAACTTTCACATAAAAGTGAGCTCATGTGATGATATATTGTATAATTTCACATAACCCTCACATCGATCCGATGTCACATAATCATAGGAATAGTCTCATTGATTGCTCACGTATGCATCACATAACTACCTTATGATTTAGTTCAAATCAAGCTCACATATAAACTTGGAGTACATACTGTTTAACCTTTCGCATTGAATATATTTATAAGCAATTCTTATTGCGAAGTCTTATAGCTTTAAACTCTACTCGGATTATCATGAGACCTTTAGCTCAGATGAAATCTCCACACGAAGTCGTGGATCTTAACCTGCACATAGTCACCACATATGGTCATCTGGTCTTTAATCCTAGGTTTACATCATAGAGTTTCATGCATATTTATTCACATGTTACAACATTCACATCGACTATCATATTTGTAATTCATTTACCTTATCAAATATCTAATAAAACACACCTTCCGCCGTTTGTCATTTAGCAACAATATATATATATACACATCTCATACATATCTCACATTAGGCATTTGGCTTTACCACATATCCATCTCATACACGTTTCGCATTAGCCATTCAGCTTTACCTCATATCTATCTCATACACATTTCTCATTAGCCATTCGGCCTTACCACATATATACATGTTCACATTCATCACATTGGCCATTCGGCCTTATCTCATATTATGATGTAAACCTGGGATTAAAGACCAGATGACCATATGTGGTGACTATGTCTGGGTTAAGATCCGCTGACTTCGTGTGGAGATTTCATCCGAGCTAAAGGTCTCACGATAATCCGAGTAGAGTTTAAAGTTATAAGACTTCGCAATAAAATTGCTTATAAATATATTCAATGCGAAAGGTTAAGCAGTATGTACTCCAAGTTTATATGTGAGCTTGATTTGAACTAAATCATAAGGTAGTTATGTGATGCATACGTGAGCAATCAATGAGACTATTCCTATGATTATGTGACATTGGATCAGTGTGAGGGGTTATGTGAAATTATACAATATATCTATGTCATATGAGCTCACTTTTATGTGAAAGTTTATCTGCCTATTATATATGATGGGATGTGCATATTCGGTAAAGGGATGGTATGCCGAAGGAAGAGTGAAATAAAATACGAACAACTATGTTATAATTTGATTGTTATCTGTTGATACCGCTTAAAACTTACTAAGCATTGTAATGCTTACCCGCTTACTTTGTTTCTCTATTTTATAGATCTCATTTGGAAGCTACAGTGCTCTGGGATCGTCAAGAACTAGTCACACTATCACTATCCAACGCTTATTACTATTATGTTTTGAATTATTTTATGGCATGTATAGAATAGACCAAATGGTGAAGAATATTTTGGTTAATGTATATAAGCCATGCGAAAATGGCATCTTTTGAATGTGTACTTATAGAAGTTTAAATTTGTATCCTCGGTCAGTTTTTAGTATTTATCTAAAGGAATGTTCTTTACTTCAAAAAAAATTTCAAGATTTTACTGTTCTGATATGAGTTTCAAGTCCAGTAATGCCCCTTTACCTATTCCGGCAATGGATACGGGATAGGGGTGTTACACTCTTTACTCTTCATCACATCCTTAATCTTTTTATTTTTAGCCTTATAAGCCGAACATCATAAAAAGCCAAAATCCCGAAAGCTTATTCTTTTTGTGCCGATTTCTTATAACCAAAACCACATCTCTTCCCTTCATCATTTGTGGCCGATTCACCAGCCCTCTAAAACCTCAATTTTTGACGACAAGACCATAGCAAAACCCTCTTGTTTTACCTTTCTAAACACAAGTTGCAAAAAAGCCGAAAAACCCCACATTAAAAGGGACTTGTAGCCGAAACTTCAAAGCTTCTAGATTCACGTTTTACCGTCGTTTAAAGGTTGAATTTGCATCAGATCTATGTGGAAAGCAGGAAGGAATAAGTGGTAAGTGCTCATCACTCCAAATCTAGTCTTATTTTTCAAGTTAGGAAAAGCTGAAGTCCCTAAAATCTAGGGAGGCTATCGATTTGGGCATAGGGCATAAAGGGTCTTTAACCGATGATTTATTTTGATGACTAGTGTCTTCTCAAGGGTTGGATCGAAGGCTTGGATCTTTGGAGCGATCAGACTTGGATCTAGCCATCGGATTTCGGCAAGAAGGTAAAGTTTTAAAGGCTTTTAGGGACAGAGTCGAATATGGGTAAGTAATTATGGAGATTAGTGTTGTGATTTGCAATCTAAGAATTGTAGCAACATAATTGTAGGCAGTTCGTGCGTGGATCTTGTCAGCAAGTCGTCACAAATCAGGTGTGTAACTGATACCCTTTCATAGGCTAGATCGGTAAAAGCCGAAAAGCCGAAATATGGAAAAACTGGTATTTTGGACGCTTGCGAGTGTGCGAATGCTCGTGAGACGTATGGGTAATTATTACTGGTAATAGGAAGTGATAAGACTGTAGTACGCGCGATTTCATGCGTTTTGATATTTTGGGCTTAATGGGCCAAAACTGGGTCAATGGGCCAACGGGCCCAATTCGGTAAGAACACTCGGTAAGAGTTTCTGGCTAAACGTAATGGCTACGATATGCATGAAAACTTTAGAAATAGTTAGATGTACTAGAATACCCCTATGTATGCAAAATTACCATTATACCCCTATGTATGCAAAATGACCTTTATACCTCTAGGGTTAATTTTGTCTGAAAAGCATGATGAATTAAATCTGTATGATGTATGCCATGAATGTATATCTGTTGCATGGGGACATGGGTTATATTATGGAGGAAGCGTCCTGGTGGCTATGCCACAAATTATCTGTTCTGGTGGCGCTGCCACATATATCTGTTCTGGTGGCACTGCTACAAAATATCTGTATCTGGTGACTCTGTCACATTTTCTGTATCTGGTAGCCATGCTGCATATTTCTGTGGCGTGTAGCGGTTGGGTGGGTCGAGTAGTCTCCCCACATGGTGAAAGGATGGTATGGGGGTGTATGTGGTTGGATATGGTTAGGTTTCTGCATAAGCATGATATATCTGCTCCGTCTGCGGGGCTACGGGCTTTATTCTGATATCTGTTCTGGGCTGAGGCCAACTTATTCTCTCTCTGTGGTTTGAACTGATTTAGGCTATGGTTGGGTTGAATTACACACTGAGTTTTCCAAAACTCACCCCTTATTTTCATCCTCACAGGTAATCCTCAACCACAGTGGGCTTGGAGCTGTGAGAGATTTGGATCGCCACATGTTTCTCTGAACTGGTTTCTTTCTGGTGAACTGGACGTCCTTTTAATTTCATCTATGGTTTTGGGTTTTAAGTGTAATAAGGCCTTTTAATTATTTTTATGGTTTTGTTTTACTTTTATTATTTTATTTTACTATGATGAAAAAAAACTATGATGACTAAGGAAAATGGGTTAGCTTTAGGACGCGTTTTCAAAAACATTAAGGGATTTCAAAATAACACGTTTACAAGTAAGACTTCTGCTAAACAAACGTTTTCAAACTTAATCATTTTCTTAAGATAGACATAACCAAACGGTTTTTCTCAAAATTACACGAGTCGTTAGGGTGTGGCAATGGTGGTGTGCATGTCTGGATTGGATCCGAAGGAGCTTGGTACTTAGCGGTCGACGGACTTACCTCCTCTTCTTCCGGTTTCCTACGGTGCATGACTTCTCTTCACCTTAACTCGCTTTAAAAAGTATCTTTTACAACCCCAACTAAGTTTTCCAAACTAAGTAAAACGGAACGTTTTGAACGCATCGATGTGGCGTACCGGATCCGGTCATAACGTCTAGGCTGGGTTTTGGGTGTTACACCATTTATATACATCGTATATCACTTATAAACTTATGAATTAAGCCAATTTAAATGACCAATACACACCAACATTTACAAGCCAAATCTCATGGCTAATATCATAACACAAAACATATCATCACATCACTAGCCTATACATGCCATATATCATATTTACAAAGCATCAAAAGTACCAACAAGTTGATCGATAGTGTGAAGGTGTTCCTGATGATCCCCGAGTCTGAGTTAGCTTTGATTATCTATAAAACAAGGAAAGAACACAAAAAGTAAGCTTTAAAAGCTTAGTAAGCCATATACAAATAAGATTACCACATGAATCAACATCATTTCCATCAATAGGCAAACTATGAGTAAGCACATATAAGCTCATAAACCTTTCCCAACGTATACATATTCAATCTCATGAGTGATTTCATCAAATACTTCTCTTTTCAATACTTGTATGAATCTCGTATGTACCTGAGTCAATTAACTCATTCACATATTCTTTCTCGACTTGAATTTTCCCGTTGATCCTTTCGAAATCATTAAGGATACTCAGAAATCACATAAAGCTCGTACAATGCCATATCCCAAATATGGTCTTACATGTTATCACATATCGATGCTGATAGCCCAACTATGGTCTTACATGAAATCAAATAACGATGCCAATGTCCCAGACATGGTTTTACACGTAATCACATAATGATGCTAATGTCCCAGACATGGTCTTACACATAATCACATCTCATTAATCCTAATGTCATGACATATGTATCTTATACTATTCCTAGGTTTCGTACGGGACTTTCGAATATTGTAACCCTGTCGATTCTTACTCGTATTTGATCATACAAGTTTCATAGCAGTTCAATGACAATTAAACATATATAATTCAATTTAAAGACATTTATTTGCATATGAACTTGCCTTGTATTCGGGATAAACGGACTAGATCGACTATTCGATAGCCTTTGATTTTCCCCGATCTAAATTCGATTTCTTTCGTTCTTGATCTGTATGCATTCAAAATTAACTCATTTATTCATCAAATCATTCAATTCAGTCCACAAACACATATTTGGGTATTTTTACACTTTAGCCCCTAAAGTTTCATATTTTTACAATTTAGTCCCTATTTCACAAATACACAAAATTCACACAATTTAGTCCAAATACATGCTAGCCGAATTTTCCTAATGTACATATCAGCTCATATTTATCATTTATTCACACATTTAACCACACATTTTCACATTTCACAATTTAATCCCTTTTTGACATTTTTGTCAAAATCACTTTACAAAACTATTAAATCTATCAATAAACCTTCATTTTCCATTATCAAACATTTAAAAGCTCAAGCATTTAACAATGGCAGTTCATGAAATCATTAACAAATTCAAAAATTAAGGTACGGGCTAGCTAGATTGAGCTGCAACAATTACAAAAACATAGAAATTATCAAAAACCGAGTTAAAATCATATCTTAATCTATCTTCAAAGGTGCCGAAACTTAAAGCTCCCCAATTCTAGGTTTTATTCTCTATTTTCAGTTGAAATAAAGAAAGATGAACGTATTTTCATCTTTTGTTTTATTTAATATACATTGTTTTATTTAATTACCAAATTAACCTTAGTTAAATAACATTTAAAACATCAAATACATGCCCATTTATGTCAAATTTCACTATCAATGGTCTAATATCATCATAAGGACTTTTCATTTAGTAGATCATAGTAATTATGCACTTAAACAAACAAAGTGCAACTTTTGCATTTTACACGATGAAGTCTTTTTTTCTCAAATTGAACTATTAAACGATAAAATTATTTCACGAAACTTTCACACATATAATATCACATGCTATAAACACCAAAAATAATATTAAAATAATTTTCCAACATCGAATTTGTGGTTTCAAAACCACTATTCCAATTTAACTAAAATTGGGCTGTTACAGCTCAAGCTCAGACGGCAACGAAAGACGATAAGCAATTGGTCCAATCCGCTCAATCATACCGTAAGGCCAAATGAACCTTAGACTAAGCTTACCCTTCCGCCCGAACCTCAAAACCTTCTTCCAAGGTGAGACCTTCAAAAACACCTTATCACCCATATGATATTCAATATCTCAATGTCTCAAGTTAACTTAAGATTTCTGCCTATCTGAAACAGCCCTCAATTGCTCACAAATAAGTTTTTCCTTGTGTAACACCCCTTACCTGTATTTGACGCCGGAACAGGGTACGAGGCATTACCAGACTTAAACACAAGCAAACATACACTCCAGAGCCATAAAATTTGGCATCAAATTCAAAATTTTTGTATTTAATCATAAGGTGCCTAATACAAGCCTACGAGACTTAGAAAATTTTATGACACTTAGAAAATTTTTACTAAAACAAGGGTCACACGCCCTGTGGCTTGGGACACGTCCGTGTAGGCAGGCCATGTGGTTACACACGCCTATGTCCCTAACCCGTGTAACTCTCTATTTGTCACCCAAGAGCTAATTGAAGTTACACGGCCATGGCACATGCCCGTGTCTCGAGGCCATGTCCTTCATACGGTTGAGACACACGACCGTGTCTTATACATATGTACTTGATACTGAGCATTCTATTTGCAACAATTTAGGTATAGGGGACACACGGCCGGATCACACGCCCATGGCGCTAATCGTGTGTCACAAACGGCCTAGAGACATGCCCGTGTGTCTACCCGTCTGGACAAAAACATGGCTATTCACCAAGCCATTTTGCCACCCTTATTCACACATACGCTTACCCCAATCAAAGGCACAAAACAATACATACTTGGGCAACCAAAACATCCATATTCACGGTTAAAAATCAAACATACAAATTTCACATTCATTAGACTTCATTCAATTACTTTCTAGTTACCAAGTTATACTCAAGTTCCTCATCTCATCAATAGGTCACATTTCCAAAAATTACACAATCATGCCATAAATCACATATCCAAACATTTCACATTCACCAAGTATACCATGATCATATCACCATAGACATTGACACATATATGAATATACTTAGGCTTACAACCATGTTAGCCAGAATAAGCCAACTTACATGGCCAAATAGCAAAACAAGCCTTTGAAGATTACCAGCCATTACATTGACTAAAATTATATGACGCATATAACAAAATGACCAATTCCCTATACATGCCAGAACTCAAAATACTTGAATTCATCAATTCCCAAAATAATAGCTTGATAGTGTGATAGGATCTTCGGCGATCTCCAACCCGAGCTAGCTTGACTGCATTATAAAACATGGGAAAGGAAGTGGGTAAGCTATGTAGCTTAGTAAGTTCGTATGAACATAATAAGCAACTCTTACCAATCATTTACCAAATCCAATGATATAAACACAAGATAATTTAAATTGCATTAAAATTCACAATTATAACTTATTCAGTCACATTGTTTGTTTTATCAATTTGCAAGCATAATTTAACATGTCTTGACATTAGCCTAACAACCAAAATCTCTCTATTATAACCGTTTACCATAATCAACCAATCATTTCAAACCTCATAATAAACATGCACATTAATTATGAGTGTTCACTTTTCAAGCATATATTCTAACATCTTTCAATTGTTATTAAATCCCATATCTTCTCATAATCATCTTAATGGGCAATTATGCCAATCTTTCCTTTTTCTCATATCCGATAAATCACAATTTGTGTGAATCAAACATGCTAGATCATAACTCAATTTGGCCCGAAAGCCAATTACACTATCGCCAACCGAATTTACCATATATTTTATACATCACAAGTATAGATCAATAATCACAAGGCTCTTGCAAAAACATTCTCATGGAAACCATGAACTCACAATGACATGAAGTCAATGCTTATAAACTTTATGTACATACCTGTACAAATTCATAATACTTAAATGATCTTTCTCTTCTTTGACATATCCATTAAATTACCCGTTGAACCACTAGGAATACTGAAGGATACTCGAGAATCTCGTACACACAGTATCGTACCAATGCCATATCCCATATATGGTCTTACATGTAATCTCATATCAATGCCAAAAGCCTAGGTATGGTCTTACACGAAGTCTCATATCGATGCCATATCCCAGATATGGTCTTACACGTAATCTCAGTAACCCTAATGTCATGACCTTTGTATCCTATCTATTCCTAAGGTTCAACTGGGAATTTCACTGTATCGAATCTCTGTCGGTCATTTTCGTAGTATCATACTCAATAGCATTCACATTTCATTTCAAAAATATAGCATTTACCACAATTATATCAATTAAGAATTTATACATATATAATTTAATGCTTATTAAACATATGAACTTACCTCGGCATAAATATAGCGAAAAAGGACCTAACTGTCAAATATGCATTTTTCCACCGTTCTAATTCCGAACCTCATTTTTATTGATCTATAATATCACATTTAACTTATTTAATCATTATACTATTCAAATCAGCCCAAAATCACATTATGGAAAAAATTACATTTTTGCCCCTAAAGTTTCACATTTTTATAATTTAGTCCCTAGGCTCGTAAAATGAAATGTACTCAATTTCTTCAATACCCATACCTAGTCGAACCTTGTACATGCTTATAGCGTCCCACATTTTTCTTTTATTTGCATTTTACACCCATTTTACAACTTTTTACAAATAGGTCCTTTTTAGGCATTTTCATCGAAAATCACTTTAGTAAAAGTTGTTTATCATACACCAAACATACTTTTCCTACCATTAGACATCAAAATACACAAATATCCATCATGGGTAAAATTTTAAACCTTGATTTTTTTCTTAAATTAGTGGTAGAAATAGATAGATCATGTTACGAGGATTTCAAAAACATAAAAATCATTAAAAATAGGGCTAGAATGGATTTACAATCGAGCTTGGAAGCTTGAAAAACCCTAGCCATGGTTTCTTCTTGATACATCTGGCCATGGGGTAGAATATGAGTTAAAATTGGCTTTTAATTTGGCTTTTTAATTAATTTAATTACCAAATTACTAAAATACCCTTAATGAAAAACTTTAGAAACATACTTAACCATGTCCATTTTTATCTAACAACTTAAATAATGGTCTAATTACTATTTAAGGACCTCCAATTTAAAATTCCATAGCAATTAGACACCTCTAGCTTGTAGAACTAAACTTTTACACTTTTTACAATTTAGTCCTTTTGACTAAATTGGATGCCCAAACGTCAAAATTTTCAAACGAAATTTTCAAGAAATTATTCTATAAAATTGTAGACCATAAAATATAATAAAAATAATTTTTTATACGTCAGATTTGTGGTCCCGAAACTACTGTTCCGACTAGACCCAAAATTAGGCTGTTACACCTTATCCTCGGTTTCAGGAACCAAATCCGAACCAAAATTCATCTTCTCCTACCATATCAAACCAACATAGTGGAGTCCTGCACTTCCTACCATAAAGTGCCTCAAATGGAGCCATTTGAATACTCCTCTGGTAACTGTTGTTGTACGTGAATGCAGCTAACAACAAATGTCGATCCCAATTGCAACCAAAATCAATTCACAACTCTGAAGCATATCCTCAAGGATTTTGATCACCCTCTCATACTGACCATCTGGCTGTGGATGATACGTTGTACTAAAGTGAAGCTTTGAACCTAAAGCCACATGCAATGTCTTCTAGAACCTCAACGTAAATCGTTGATCTCTGTCCGATAAGATACAAACTAGAACTCCATGTAACCTGACAATCTCTGTAACACCCCAAACCCGAGACCGTCGCTGGAGTCGAACACGAGGTGTTAACAGACTTCAAACCACTTATTGAGAATTTCCCAGACAAGCTGCCAATCTGTGTACTAGTCGCTTCAAAAATCATAACTTGAGTTTTACAACTCGAAAATCAGTTTCATAATTTTTCCCTGAAACTAGACTCATATGTCCATCTACAGATTTTTTTCTAGAATTTTTGGTCTAGCCAATTAGTACAGTTTATTAGTTAAAGTCTCCCATGTTACAGGGGTCGACTACACTGACCTTCGTGCGTTACAACTTGAATAAATCCCTGTGCAGGGCTTCAATACTGATGCCGTTTATTTCTATAGAAACTAGACTCAAGGAGGAATTTATACATATATGGTATGACTCCTAATTATCTCTGGTTAATTTATAATGAATTTTCAAAGTCGGAACAGGGAATCCAGAAACCGTTCTGGCCCTGTTTCACGAAAACCAAAATATCTTTTAACATACAACTCATATGACCGTTTCGTTTCTTCCATATGAAAATGAATTCATCAAGGTTCATTTACATAATTTATTCACTATTTAATTCCATTCCTACTATTTTTAGTGATTTTTCACATCCACGTCACTGTTGCTGCCAGCATCTATTTCTAGGGTAGGCTTTCTCTAACACATAGTTTCTATGATTCAACCACCCCTTTTTCATATATAGTCCAAAATATAATCATGATGACCCATTCTAATGGCTGGTCATTGCCAAACATTTCCGTGCCTCTTAATGAGCATATACATACCAAATGATTATAACATTATGCTCAAAACATTTATAAGCCATTTTCGCATGGCTATTCAAAATTTTACATACCAAGTTCAAACAAAACATAATAGCCTATACATGCGAAATGTACTCCAAGACCAACTACGAAGAAAATACCAAAAGTTATTAGCGGTGTGATGACTTCGATGACGGTCCCGAATACGCAAAAAGTCGAGTCCAAGAAACCTAAAATAGGTGACAAGCAAACACCGAATGATTATATAACTCGAGAAGTCATAAGCAATGCACTAACAACCATTAATAACATTATCGCAAGAGGAAACAAAATGGAACGAGGCTAATTACTCCATTCAAACCGAACTATACCATAGTTCCTTAGACCTTCGATTCAATCACATACCAAGTTACACATTCACATTCCATATACTAATCAATAGGATATTTGAAGCATTTTTATACACCATTTTGTTTTCGTCACAATCATACATCTACATGACCTTTCACTCATTCCGCGATAATTCTTATGTACGTGACTTCAATTTACATTGTCACATAGGTTCAAACTTACCAAGCTCGACCCCAAATATAAACATAGCGCCTATTAGCCATGAACTCAAGGTACTTACCCGATCCGCTGTCCGTGATCAACTCAATAGTGTCGCACACTCAGTGTCAATAGTGATTCAAAAGCATATAGTAAGTCCGCACACTTAGTGCTATATAATCAACTCGCACACTTAGTGCTATATGATCAAACTCGCACACTTAGTGCTGTACAAGTTTTAAACCCGCACACTTAGTGCCGAAATCAACAACTCAATACATCTCACCTCTTTTCCTTTCATTCAATACTTCCATCACCACATACACACATGTATATAAATTCATCATTCCTTTCGGCATAATTACATAGACATTATGTCTATTCCAATCAATACAAAATATATGCTTAGTGACTTACCTTGTGTTGGGTAAAACAGTCCAAGTCGGCTACTCGATGACCTTCGTCTTTCCCTTGCTTGATTCTCCTTCTTTAACTCCTTGAGCTTAATCAATAAATCAACTAGTTTAACCATCTTGCTAAACATTCATAATTCAATTACACATGCATATGTATGTTTGTATATTCGGCAACCATCCTCACTTATTACCCATTTAGTCAATTATCTAAGCCAAGATAAGGCTTCAATACGGTTGCCTCTAACCGAATACATGCACACCAATCTACTTCATTTGGCCGAATATGCATGTCTATGTTGAGGCCAATTTTACACTTAATACCATACAAAAAAAAACAGCATACATTTTACTAACAAACGCATTACATATTGTAGCTCAATACACATCTCTCATTTACTACATAACCGAAACATCATCTCAAGCAAATATACACCTTGAAATAGTATATATGTCATACCAATTCATCATGTGCAAACATATATTCATGTAGGTGCAAGGGCCGAATCTCAAGTTGTTTATATCCAAATATAAACACATATCCAAAGCTCAAATCTTACCTACCATGCAACATGCATGAATCATACTTATGGATATACCATGACCGAATGCATCACAACACCATAATTTTGGTCATGATTAAGCAAAGAACTTAATGTCTTACTCAAAAATACTAAAAAGAAAGTCCAAGAGCCATCAATCCACCATCACATATACCATTAACAAGCTTCATATTTAACATGCAATGGCATTAACACAAAATCCACCTTGGCCAAATACCATCCCCATGATATAACAAAGATTTGAACCATGGGCTAATAAGAACATCAAGCTAGTAACTAAAAACATGCATGAATCTCATGGCACAACCTCAAACATACCTTAATCGTGATACAAGTATAGCCAAACCCTTCCTAATCCTCTTCCAAACCAAACATGAAGCAAAATTCCCTCTTCTTCCTTAGGATTTTCGGTCAAGAGAGAATGAAAGGATGATCAAATTTTTTTCTTTTCTTTTCTTCAATACACGGCAATAGGGGGTTCACTCACACACATTTTTTTTCATTCTTTATTACCCATACTTATTTGTTTATTTCTTTTCTCCCTAATGCACCAACAAAACATGTCTATGACATGTTTTGCCCATCCTCATTGTCATGGCGGCCACCTCTTATAAAAGAGGGATATTTGACATGCAAGGCCATTGTTTTGCATGCATGCTTTAATTAGTCATTACACATTCCCCCATCATACTTCCAAAGTTTTCTACTAGGTCCTTTCTAGTGAAATTCACATTTATAACTCTAAATCAAAACATCAAAAATGTCACACATGAGTTAACACATATTATAGGCAATAAAATAAATATTAAATTATTTTTATGCCTCGGTTTTGTGGTCCCGAAACCACATTCCGACTAGGGTCGTTTAAGGCTGTCACAATCTCCTTAACATAAAGCTCAGCCAACTACTAAAAATTGTAAGTTGTACGCACATGCAAGAAATGTGCACACTTCGTAAATCGTTGCATTAACACTCAAATTGAGTCCTTCCGAGATGGAGTCAATGGCAAACCCGAAACAAAATCCATCGTGATCTGCTCCCATTTTCACTCTAGAATCCTAATTGGCTGAGGCAACCCAGACAGACGTTGATGCTTATCTTTAACCCTCTTGCAAACTAAACATCTACCAACAAAATCAGCAACCCAGGCCACCAATACAAAACCTAAAGATCCTGATACATCTTGTTCCTACCAGAATGCATAGCATATGGACTACTATGAGCCTCGATAAGTGTAAACTCAAAATTATATAGGTTTTTTCTATATATTTTTACCACCTTTTTACTAAATTGTTGTGTTTATCTTGAGTAACTATTACTGCAATAGGAGAATTTTACTTAATTAGTAATTTTGGACATGAATTTTGAATTTTTTAATTACATTATTTTCATGCATATTTTATATGAATTCATGTTAATTTATTAATGTATGTATTTTTCACTATGTAGGTAGGCTATTGGAGACATGATTTAAATAAAAAAAGATGGCCATGCATAAATTATCCATATGGACAGCATGCAATTTTGGGCATGGGGTTGACTACTTTACCCAATAAAGAAAGGTGATAAAATATGGACTTGTCTGCTAAGTTATTGAACTAAAAAACCGTCCAACAAGGGGAATTAAAAGCCTAATTTCGGCACTTGAAGATGGCAGCCCAAAATAAGTTTCAGGATATTTAATTGAAGGTCTTTAAAGTTGGAAAATAATCAAAATTCAGCCTAACAACTTCTCTATTGAAACCGTCCACTACATAGCTATTTTTAACTTGAAATTCAAATTCAAATTCAAATTGAGAAGACTTGGTCATCCCTTTTCCTTGAAGCATGGTTGGCCACATGAGAGAGGGAAGGAAGGGAATTTAAACCTTATTTTAGTAAATTCAAATCCTTACCTTCACCTATAAATACCTTGCCATCTCTCACTTCTAAATCATCCCTTATTTCTCAACATTCCTCTCTCATTCAATCTAGTTTTCTCTCAATCTCTTTTCCCTTTTTTCCCTTTCATAATCGTCCATCCCCTCTCCAATCTTTAGCCTTAAAAGCTTTGTCAAAAGCACTTCTTAGCTGGCGTCCCTCTAAACCCTTAGCAAAAAAAGCTTCAATCAGAATGGAGGGACGCTTCAAAAAGAATAGATCCGAAAGGTTGTTGAACTAAGCAGAGTTGAACACATCAGTCAGAATAGATCTGAAATACTACTAAATTGAGTCCTCTTGATTATTTATTTTAACACGTTTTCTTTGAGTTTTATTTTTTGACATCAAATATGAAGTTAGGATAATTGTATTAAATTGATGAGACTTATTTAATTCATGTTAACATGTCTTGTGACTCAGTCGATTATGTTTTCAATTAATATCATGATGCATTTCATTCATACATGATTGGGTACACTCATATTAGCTGAGAAATTGTAACACCCCTTACTTGTATTCAACGCCGGAATAAGATACGAGGCGTTACCGGACTTACATCGCAAGCAAAGATACAAATTGAGTCATAAATTTGCATCCAAATTAAAACCAATTGTATTCAATCATAAAGTCCCTAATACAAGCCTACGAGGCCCAAAACATGCTTTGGAAGTGGTTCGAGACTAAATCGAGCACTTAGGAAAATTTGACAAAACTTAGAAATTTTTTGCTATGAACAGGGGTCACACGCCCATATGGTTTAGGATACGTCTGTATGGGTAGGCCGTGTGGTCATACACACCCGTGTCCCTAACCCGTGTAATTCTCTATTTTGCAAAGCATGAACAAATTGAAGCCACACGGCCAAGTCACACCCCCGTGTGCTAGACTGCATGGTTAATTTAATTTTCATAAAATAGGTGCAGACTTCACACGGTCGGGACACACGCCCGTACTTGAGACCGTGTCCCTCAACGGTTGAGACACACACTCGTGTCTCTGCCCGTGTGGTCAATTCTAAGCATTCTCTTTCTCAAAATTAAGGTGCAGTGGACACACGGCTGAAACACACGTTCATATGGTTTGGGACACGCCTGTATGGGTAGCCCGTGTGGTTACACACACCCGTGTCCCTAACCCGTGTAATTCTCTATTTTTCAAAGCATGAACAAATTGAAGTCACACGCTCTTATCCTAGACTGCATGGTTAATTTAATTTTCATAAAATAGGTATAGACTTCACACGGTCGGGACACACGCCCGTACTTGAGACTGTGTCCCTCAACGGCTGAGACACACGCCTGTGTCTCTACTCATGTGGTCAATTTTGAGCATTCTCTTTCTCAAAATTAAGGTGCAGGGGACTCACGGCTGAAACACATGCCCGTGGGGCAAGCCGTGTGTCACACACAACCTAGACATACGCCTGTGTGTCTACCCATGTAGACAAAATAAAGGCTATTTACGAAGCCATTTGTCACCCTCATTTACCCCTTCACACACACAAGTTCAATGGCATAACTCATGGTATACTTAGGCAACCGAAACATCCCTAATCAAGGTTAGAACAGATCATTTTATTATCACAAATAACATACTTCCAACATCATATTCCATAAGTACCAACACAAATACTTTTATCATGCATAATTCTCCATGAATTTCATAGCACACCAATGAGCCAATCTTAACTATTCAACAACAAACCATTAAGTCACATTCAACCATTCACCAAGCATTTATAAACCACATCAAACAAGAGATAATTACACATGCATACATATATATATATATATATATATATGGATGCGAACGCCCGAGCTCGTTGAGTTGAGTCCGAGTTCGCTTATGGGCGGGTTACATGATTGCTTGATTGAATATGTGGCACTTATGTGCAAGTTATCCATGTATCCGAATTATATTCCGATGTGTTCAACGGGTAAAGTTCTACTCAAATGGAGGAATACTCAAGATGAAAGGGACGTATTGGTAAGTGTTGTGAAATGGATACTTTGAACAGGTATGTACTTAACCCTCGGGTTGAAAACTCGATATAAGAACAATATGGTAAGATGATAAATGAAAAGGTGATATGAATGTCTTGGTGATGATTATGCAAATGATGTTTTATGTTTGCTTATATGGTTATGTTACTTGCTATTTGCATGTGAGCTTACTAAGCATTTATGCTTACTCCCTCCTTTTCATTCCTTGTAGTGTTGACAAGCCAGCTCGGAAATCGGAAACGGTCGGAGGCACGCCACACTATCCGTATACCATCTTGGCATAATGGCTTGTATATTTTGAGTATGGCATGTATAGCATTATAATCATTTTGTATATATGGTCTTATGATATGGTTATTGAGTGGTATGGAAATAGAAATGCTTGGTAATGATTAGCCATTGGAATGGCTAATCATGATTGTAACACCCCGAACCCGAGACCATCGCCGGTGTCGGACACGAGGGGTTAACAAGCCAAGTTCACTTGTTTTGCCCATCCATTTGACATTTCCAGTCAGGCTGGAAAACTGCGTCACTGTCGCCTTAAAAATCATATCTCGAGTTTCAAAACTCGGAAACTGGTTTCGTAAATTTTCCCTGAATTTAGACTCATATATCCATCCATGGATTTATTTCTAGAATTTTTGATCGGGCCAATTGGTACAGTTTATTAGTTAAAGTCACCCATGTTACAGGGATCGACTGCTCTGACCTTCGCGCGGTATAACTTGAATATCTCTCTGTACAGGGCTTTAATGCAGGTGCTGTTTGTTTCTAATGAAACTAGACTCAAAATGGAATCTGTACATATAAGGTATGTCTCCTAATTATTTTTGGATAATTTATAGTAAATTTTTAAATTTGCGACAGGGAACCCAGAAACCGTTCTGGCCCTGTCTCACAATAGCTTTAATATCTCTTAACATGTAACTCCTATGACCATTTCGTTTCTTCCATATGAAAATAGACTCATCAAGGTTCATTTACATAGCTTATTCACTATTTAATTCCATTCCTACGAATTTCGGTGATTTTTCACATTCACGTCACTGCAGCTGGCAGCATCTGTTCTTAAGGTAGGTCTTACCTATTTGGTAGTCTCCATGAACCAACTAGTCTTGCCATACATAGGTTCATATATGATCATTTTAACCATGCCAATGGCTGATCATATGACCAACATTCCCATTTCCAAGCCATAGCCACATCATGACACCAAATATATACATACAAACCACAATTAGTCTAAGTCGATACTTCACTTTTACGAGCCATTTTCGCATGGCCGTACATATATACATCACAAAATATTCAACCAACAAGGGTAGTCCTATACATGCCATTTCAAAGTTCAACCAAAATTTATACCAAAATAGAGGCGTGGATAGTGTGGATGACTTCGACTTTATTGATCCCGAATCCGATTGCTATCGAGCGAAATCTATAAAACAGAGAGCCAAAGTAACGGGGTAAGCATTTTTTTATGCTTAGTAAGTCTCAAGGAATATAATCAGCTCTAATTACAGCAATACATTCACATAGCCAAATGCATCATTTCATTAATACACATTCTTACTTCACACTTCATCATTATATACTTTCACAAAGTATCAATCAATTCAATAACTGAAATTCATTAGTCGATTGAGCGAATGTTGCTCAAACATGTCGACTTTCCAATGCACATATAACGTACCTTATCCTTTGGGCTTTTCGAGTGTACTAATTGAATTCATTACAGCAACCAACACTCACCTCCAGCCCAAGATTCTTCGGAATATAACCGGATATAATCACGTGCACAAATGCCTTCGGGTCTTAGCTCGGATAGAATAACTCGCACGAATGCCTTCGGGTCTTAGCCCGGATATAGCCACTAGCACAATTGCCTTCGGTCTTAACCGGATATAATTTCCAGCATAATTGTCTTCGGGGCTTAGCCCGGATATCATTCAATTTCTCACGTACACATACATCAATAATCATTGGACATACATATTTCATTTTCATTACTAAGGCTCAAACGCAAATATAATCACAAGCATATTCGCCTTCGGGACTTAGCCCGGGTAGAATTCAAATGCTCATACATACATAATCAATAATCAATACACATCCATACTTTATTTCACATAATTCAAGTAGGGTCACTTCTTGAGGACTTACCTCGGATGTTGTCGAACGGCTTTTTTGGCTATTCGATCACCTTTTCCTTCCCTTGTCCAATTGTGGCCCTCTTAGCTCTTGAGCTAATTCAAACAAATTCAATTTATTAAAACCTCATTGTGCTTGCTTATGGCGAATATGACAAGGAGTTTAAATGGTCATATGGCCACTCTTTAGCTTGAATACACAATGGTCATGCACATTTTATACTACATCAAGCAATTCAATACAATTTATTTGAGCATCAAGGAAAAGCTAAGGCCATCAATAGGCTACCTAAGGCCGAATATTCATGTACATGTTGAGGTCAATTTTGCACTTAATACCTCACAAAAACAGCATGCATTTTACTAGTTAATGCTTTGCACATTGTGGCCCAAAACTTATAATATAGCATCAAGCACTTATATGTGTGCTAGGTCAATTGTGCTTGCAATTTCACAAGCATTCTTCCACATCTTCTTCTTTAAACCAATATATTCATCACTTACTTCATAGCCAAAACATCATGTGCAAACATATATATACAATATGAGCATGGCGAATTTCAAGGTGTCCATAGCCATCCAAAATACAAATTTTAACTAACATGCAAGAAGCATGAACCATGCTCATGAATGCATCATGGCCGAATATGACAATCATGCTCCATTCAACTTCAATCATGGTTAAACACAAAAAGAAAACTCAAAATCTTACTCAAGAGTAGACAATCCATCATTGCATGCATCATCATCAAGCTTCACACTTAGCATGCAATGGCTTTATCACCATAACAACTTTGGCCAAATACCATTTCCATGGCATAACAAGGATTTGAGCCATGGCTAACATGCACATCAAATTAGCAACCAAACCATGCATGAAACTCCCAACACAACCTCATACATACCTTAATCTTGATGCAAACTTAGCCAAATCTCCTTCTAGATCTCTTCTAAACAAAGGAAATGAAGCAAAAATCCCTTCTTCCTCTTAGTATTTTCGGCCAAAAAGGGAGAGAGCAAGCATGAACAAATTTTTTTTGTTTTCTCTTCTTGGTTGCACCAAGCAATGGGGGATGCTACTCTCTCACACACATTTTTTTTTCTTTTCTCACCCATGCTTAGTTGTTTATTATTTCTAACATCATCCATTAGTAAAACATGTTGGGAACATGTTCCCTTGCCCATAACCTTGTCATGGCCGGCCACTCCTCCTTAGGAAGGGATTATTTGACATGCAACTCCACCTTTTGTTAACATGTACTAACAAGCCATTTAAAATTAGCCTATCATATTTCACCATGTTTCACTTTGATCCCTATTTAATACTTTCTCATACAAATGGGTAAAATTAGAGAATGAAATTTCCACATATGCATGCACACACATAGTAAGCATAGAATATAACAATTAATTATTTTATGACTCGGTTTAGTGGTCCGAAACCACATTCCGGCTAGGGTCTATTTTGGCTGTCACAACTCTCCCCACTTAAGAAATTTTCGTCCCGAAAATCTTACCGTAAATAGGTTTGGATATCGCTCTTTCATAGAATTCTCGGTCTCCCAAGTAGCTTCTTCTATCCGTGCTTGAGCCATAACACTTTCACTAGCGGAACCCGCTTGTTTCGCAACTCTTTCACTTCTCGTGATAGGATACGAATCGGTTCTTCCTCATAACTCATATTAGCTTGAATTTCAATTTCGATGGACTAATCACGTGCGATGGATCGGATCTATAGCGTCAAGCATCGAACGTGAAAGACATCGTGAACCTTTTGAGTTCGGGGCAAAATCAAGCGATATACCACTGGACCGACTCGATATCTCATATGGCCCAATGAACCTCGGGCTCAACTTGCCCTTACGGCGAACTCGAGTATCTTTTTCCAAGGCGATACCTTGAGAAACACTTTATCACCCACGATACTCGATATCCTTACGCTTCAGATCGCGTGCACGACTTCGACGATCGGAGGCTATCTTGAGACTTTCACGGATTACTTTCACTTTCATTCAGCATCCCTAATCAAATCCACCGAAAATCTTGCTTTCACCGAGCTCGGTCCAAAACAATGGTGTACGGCATTTACGACCGCATAAGGCCTCGTAGGGTGCCATCTTAATACTTGATTGAAAGTGTTGTTGTAAGCGAATTCAATCAACGGCAAATACCGTTCCCATGAACCACTAAACTCGAGGACGCAACATCTTAACATATTCTCAAGTATCCGAATTATCCGCTCGGATTGACCATCGGTTTGGGGGTGAAAGCGGTCTGAAATGCAACTTGGTACCCAAAGCTTCTTGCAACTTTTTCCAAAATCGCGAGGTAAATCTCGGATCTCTATCCGACACGATGGAAATAGGCACCCGTGTAATCTCACAACTGAGAAACGTACAATTCCGCTAATTTGTCCATTGAAAAATCCGTGACGACGGGGACAAAGTGGGCCGACTTAGTCAATCGATCTACCACGACCCAAACCGCATCCTTCTTACTTCATCGACAATGGCGGTCCGGATACAAAGTCCATTGTGACTCGATCCCATTTCCACTCGGGTATCGTGATTGGTCAAGTAATCTCGAAGGCACCGATGTTCCGCTTTCACTTGTTGACATATTAAACATCTCAAACAAAGTCGGAGATGTCTCGCTTCATACCATGCCACCAAAACCGACGCGTTTCAAATCATTGTACATCTTCGTACTCCCGGGTGGATTGCCATTCGGCTACAATGGGCTTCATTCGAATTATCGAAATGAGTTCAATTCTTTGGGACACATGACGACTTTTGAACCTCAAACAATCGTCATCGTCGATTTGAAACTCCGAGTCCTTGTTCGAACACACGCAGCCGTTTTGCAACCAACTCGTCGTCGACTTTCTCGAGCTTCTCGAATTTGGTGTGTCAATAATGGTTTGGCTTTCAATTCAGCCACTAACACACCGTCGGATCGGACGGACAAGTGCACATTCATCGCTCGTAAAGTGAATAACGATTTACGACTCAAGGCATCCGCAACCACATTCGCCTTTCCGGGTGATAGTCAATGATCACTCATAATCCTTTAACAGCTCGAGCCAACGTCTTTGTCGCAGATTTAAGTCTCTTTGGGTCATCAAATATTTGAGACTTTTGTGATCCGAGTATACATGGCACCTTTCACCAAATAAGTAATGTCGCCAAATCTTTAAGGCGAATACGATGGCGCCAATTCGAGATCATGAGTCGAATAATTTTTCTCATGTGGCTTTAATTGCCTCGACGATAGGCCACAACTCGACCTTCTTGCATTAATACTAACCTAACCCAAGTAGAGAGGCGTCGCTATAGATGACAAACTCCTTTGGGACTCGGGTTGCACTAGAATTGGGGCTTCAGTCAAATAAGTTTTCATTGATCGAAACTTTTTGGCATTTCTCCGTCCATTCGAACTTAACATCCTTTTGAAGTAGCTTCATCGGCGTGGCTATCGTTGAGAAGCCTTTTACAAATCATCGGTAATAACCTAAGCAAGCCCCAAAAGCTCGAACCTCAATTAATATTTCTGAGGCTTCCAATTAAGTATGGCTGAAATTTTATTCGGTCGACTCGAATACCGATCTGAGATACCACATGACCTAAGAAGCTAACCTCTCTTAACCGTAACTCACACTTGCTGAACTTAGCATATAATTGCTTATCCCGTAAAATTTGCAAAGCACTAACCGCGGTGTTCAAGCATGTTCGGTCTCATTTCTTGAATAGACCAAGATGTCATCAATGAACACGACTACGAATCGATCCAAATATGGTCTAAAGATCCGATTCATTAAATCCATAAATACCGTGAGGGCATTAGTGAGCCCAAACGGCATCACTAGGAACTCATAGTGACCATATCTCGCTCAAGGCGGTCTTGGAGTGCGTCCGAATCTCGGATTCGCAATTGATAATAGCCCGATCTCAAATCTATTTTCGAGAACACCGAGGCTCCCTTCAGTTGATCGAACAAGTCATCAATACGTGGCAACGGATATTTGTTCTTTATCGTCGCTTTATTAAGCTGACGATAGTCGATGCACGTACCGCATGGTTCCATCCTTCTTCTTCACGAACAATACTGGCGCACCCCAAGGCGAAAAACTCGGGCGAGCAAAACCTCTATCCACCAATTCTTGCAACTGAGCTTTCAACTCCTTTAATTCCGTTGGTGCCATATGATACGGAGCTATCGAAATTGGAGTGGTACCAGGTACCAATTTGATGCCAAATTCTATTTCCCGAACAGGTGGTAAACCCGGCAATTCTTTGGGGAAAGCATCCGGGTATTCACAAACCACGCACGCAGATTCGGGTTTCTTTTTCGATTCCTTGTCATCGAAAGCACGACGCAAGGTACGCCGCACCCTTTTCTTACATATTTCTGGGCCAACATCGCTGATATTACGGCTGGCAACCCCTTTAAGTCCGTAGACTCAACCCGAATTATTTCATTATTCGCGCACCTCAAATCGATAGTCTTGCTCTTGCAATTTACAACCGCATCGTGCATGGTCAACCAATCCAAACCAAGAATAACGTCGAACTCATCGAACGGCAAAAGCATCAAGTCCGCCGGAAAACAAGAACCTCGGAACACTAGGGGACTTTTCTTGCACACTTTGTTGACAAGCACGTAATGACCCAAGGGTTTGACACCGAATTACAAACTCGATGAGACTCAATGGGCAAAGTCTTACTGGATGCTAAGGTTTCACATATATATGAATGAGTAGAACCAGGGTCAATCAAAGCAATCACATTTGTATTGAAAAGAGTGAAAGTACCGGTAATAACATCTGGAGAGGCAGCATCCTCGGCGTGCGGCGTATGGCATAAGTCCTAGCAGAGCACGAGCCTCGGATCGATGGTAGCATCTCTAGATCCTCTCGACCGCCACCGACATTGCCCATATTTCTAGGTGGCCTACCTCGGCGATGGTAGCACCCGGGTTTCCACTCGACTCACATTCATTCAAGCATCCTCGGGCAATCCTTCATAAAGTGGTCGGCCGATCCACACTTATAGCGAGAGCGATCACGAAACCAACAGCTCCCGAATGCCATTTGCCACAATGTGGACACTCGCCCTCTCGGCGATCATTTCCACCATGGCGATCAAGTGACTCGTGTGGTCACAGGGGTCGATCGCGTCCTCGTCTAGAAAAGCCGAAACACCTCTAGACCGGCTCGCATCATCTCGAAATCTCTTCAATGCTTGTTGAAGAGACTTTCCGAGGACCTCTTTCGAATTCTCCGGTTCCACATCAGCTTTTGTTTCTCCTTTCTAAGCTCTTGACTTTACAAGCTCGCTCAACAAGTACTACGAACTCTCGTATCTCGAGGATGCCAACAAACATCCTTATATCATCATTCAACCCATCCTCAAGCGTTTTACATAATAGCCGGACGAAATGCATTCTCGCAGCGTCTGGCTAAGCCTCACAAATTTTCGTTCGTAGTCGATGAATCGACATCGAACCTTGCTTAAGATCAAGGAATTCCCTCCACTTTTGGTCGATGAATCTCGTGATATACTTTTTTGAACTCGGTTTGAAAGAATTCCCAAGTCACTTGCTCTCTAGGCACCCACAAGTCGAGTACTCCACCAATAGTAGGCGGACTCGCGTAGCAAGGAGATGGTACACTTTAAGCACTCATCGGGTGTGCAGGATAGCTCATCAAGCACCGGATAGTGTTATCTAACCAAAATTCAGCTCGCTTCGGCATCATCATCATCCGTAGCCTTAAATTCGGTGGCCCCATGTTTTCGAATCCTATCGATTGGGGCTTACTTGACCTTATTTGGTCGATCACCGGAGGTATTGTAGGTGCGGGGTTGCGTTTGTCGGGAATGTAGGTTGTGGAGCAGTCGTGTTGGTTGAATGTATTGATTAAACCATTCGTTCATCACACTATAAAAGGCTTGCCTAGCCTCGTCATTAGGATTGCTGGCCATAGGTTGAGAGTCCATGGCGCTGTCCCTTGCGCGGAGCAAGCGCCACACTCTCCACATCATCAGCTATCTCTCGGTTGGGATCGGGATCCATTGCTATAAACAAACACAAAGTCAAATTGTCGAAATCACCACACTATCGATTCATCATTTAATGGCATGTATAGCTAGACCCCAAACACATCACGGTAGTCCTAGAATCGACTAAACCGTGGCTCGATACCAATAAAATTGTAACACCCGAACCCGAGACCATCGGGTGTCGGACACGAGGGGTTAACAAGCCAAGTTCACTTGTTTTGCCCATCCATTTGACATTTCCAGTCAGGCTGGAAAACTCCGTCACTGTCGCCTTAAAAATCATATCTCGATTTTCAAAACTCGGAAACTGGTTTCGTAAATTTTCCCTGAATTTAGACTCATATATCCATCAATGGATTTATTTCTAGAATTTTTGGTCGGGCCAATTGGTACAGTTTATTAGTTAAAGTCACCCATGTTACAAGGATCGACTGCTCTGACCTTCGCGCGGTATAACTTGAATATCTCTCTGTACAGGGCTTTAATGCAGGTTCCCTTTGTTTCTAATGAAACTATACTCAAAATGGAATCTGTACATATAAGGTATGTCTCCTAATTCATTTTGGATAATTTATAGTAAATTTTTAAAGTTGCGACAGGGAACCCAGAAACCGTTCTGGCCCTGTCTCACAATAGCTTTAATATCTCTTAACATGTAACTCCTATGACCATTTCGTTTCTTCCATATGAAAATAGACTCATCAAGGTTCATTTACATAGCTTATTCACTATTTAATTCCATTCCTACGAATTTTGGTGATTTTTCACATTCACGTCACTGCAGCTGGCAGCATCTGTTTTAAGGTAGGTCTTACCTATTTGGTAGTCTCCATGAACCAACTAGTCTTGCCATACATAGGTTCATATATGATCATTTTAACCATGCCAATGGCTGATCATATGACCAACATTCCCATTTCCAAGCCATAGCCACATCATGACACCAAATATATACATACAAACCACAATTAGTCTAAGTCGATACTTCACTTTTACGAGCCATTTTCGCATGGCCGTACATATATACATCACAACATATTCAACCAACAAGGGTAGTCCTATACATGCCATTTCAAAGTTCAACCAAAATTTATACCAAAATAGAGGCGTGGATAGTGTGGATGACTTCGACTTTATTGATCCCGAATCCGATTGCTATCGAGCGAAATCTATAAAACAGAGAGCCAAAGTAACGGGGTAAGCATTTTTTTATGCTTAGTAAGTCTCAAGGAATATAATCAGCTCTAATTACAGCAATACATTCACATAGCCAAATGCATCATTTCATTAATACACATTCTTACTTCACACTTCATCATTATATACTTTCACAAAGTATCAATCAATTCAATAACTGAAATTCATTAGTCGATTGAGCGAATGTTGCTCAAACATGTCGACTTTCAATGCACATATAACGTACCTTATCCTTTGGGCTTTTCGAGTGTACTAATTGAATTCATTACAGCAACCAACACTCACCTCCAGCCCAAGATTCTTTGAATATAACCTGATATAATCACGTGCACAAATGCCTTGGTCTTAGCTCGGATAGAATAACTCGCATACGAATGCCTTGGTCTTAGCCCGGATATAGCCACTAGCACAATTGCCTTGGTCTTAACCGGATATAATTTCAGCATAATTGTCTTCGGGCTTAGCCGAATATCATTCAATTTCTCACGTACACATACATCAATAATCATTGGACATACATATTTCATTTTCGTTACTAAGGCTCAAACGCAAATATAATCACAAGCATATTCGCCGGGACTTAGCCGGGTAGAATTCAAATGCTCATGCATACATAATCAATAATCAATACACATCCATACTTTATTTCACATAATTCAAGTAGGGTCACTTCTTGAGGACTTACCTCGGATGTTGTCGAACGGCTTTTTCGGCTATTCGATCACCTTTTCCTTCCCTTGTCCAATTGTGGCCCTCTTAGCTCTTGAGCTAATTCAAACAAATTCAATTTATTAAAACCTCATTGTGCTTGCTTATGGCGAATATGACAAGGAGTTTAAATGGTCATATGGCCACTCTTTAGCTTGAATACACAATGGTCATGCACATTTTATACTACATCAAGCAATTCAATACAATTTATTTGAGCATCAAGGAAAAGCCGAGGCCTTCAATAGGCTACCCAAGGCCGAATATTCATGTACATGTTGAGGTCAATTTTGCACTTAATACCTCACAAAACAGCATGCATTTTACTAGTTAATGCTTTGCACATTGTGGCCCAAAACTTATAATATAGCATCAAGCACTTATATGTGTGCTAGGCCGAATTGTGCTTGCAATTTCACAAGCATTCTTCCACATCTTCTTCTTTAAACCAATATATTCATCACTTACTTCATAGCCAAAACATCATGTGCAAACATATATATACAATATGAGCATGGCCGAATTTCAAGGTGTCCATAGCCATCCAAAAATACAAATTTTAACTAACATGCAAGAAGCAAGAACCATGCTCATGAATGCATCATGGCGAATATGACAATCATGCTCCATTCAACTTCAATCATGGTTAAACACAAAAAGAAAACTCAAAATCTTACTCAAGAGTAGACAATCCATCATTGCATGCATCATCATCAAGCTTCACACTTAGCATGCAATGGCTTTATCACCATAACAACTTTGGCCAAATACCATTTCCATGGCATAACAAGGATTTGAGCCATGGCTAACATGCACATCAAATTAGCAACCAAACCATGCATGAAACTCCCAACACAACCTCATACATACCTTAATCTTGATGCAAACTTAGCCAAATCTCCTTCTAGATCTCTTCTAAACAAAGGAAATGAAGCAAAATCCTTCTTCCTCTTAGTATTTTCGGCCAAAAGGAGAGAGCAAGCATGAACAATTTTTTTGTTTTCTCTTCTTGGTTGCACGGCAATTGGGGGATGCTACTCTCACACACATTTTTTTCTTTTCTCACCCATGCTTAGTTGTTTATTATTTCTAACATCATCCATTAGTAAAACATGTTGGGAACATGTTCCTTGCCCATAACCTTGTCATGGCCGGCCACTCCTCCTTAGGAAGGGATTATTTGACATGCAACTCCACCTTTTGTTAACATGTACTAACAAGCCATTTAAAATTAGCCTATCATATTTCACCATGTTTCACTTTGATCCCTATTTAATACTTTCTCATACAAATGGGTAAAATTAGAGAATGAAATTTCCACATATGCATGCACACACATAGTAAGCATAGAATATAACAATTAATTATTTTTATGACTCGGTTTAGTGGTCCCGAAACCACATTCCGGCTAGGGTCTATTTTGGGCTGTCACAATGATCATATTTGGTATTATGTATGTCAAATTGCTAGCTAATCCATGGAAACCATGAAATAGGTAAAATTTACCATAAAATAGATTCAGACAGCAGCAGTGACGTGAGTTTAAAAAATCACTAAAAATAGTAGAAATGGAATTAAATAATGAATAAGTTATGGAATCGAAGTTTGATGAGTCTATTTTCATATGGAATAAGCGAAACAGGTATATGAGCTATATTTTATGAGATGTTTAAATTTTTGTGAAACAGGGCCAGAGCAATTTCTGGATCCCCTGTTCTGAATTTGGAAATTCACCATAAATTCTACAAAGATAATTAGAAGTCATGCTTTATATGTACAGATTCCTTATTGAGTCTAGTTTTATTAGAGATAAACGGCATAGTATTGAAGCTCTGTACAGGGAGATATCTGATTCGTAATACACAGAGGTCAGAGTAGTTGAACCCTGAAACAGGGGAGACTTTAACTAATAAACTGTACTAATTGGCCCAACCAAAAATTCTAGAAAAAAATTAGTAGATATATATATGAGTCTAGTTTCAGGAAAAATTTACGGAATTGGATTTCGAGTTTCGTAACTCGAGATATGATTTTTAAAGCGACTGTGATGCAGTTAGCCAGCTTGTCTGGAAATTTTTAAAATGAATTGTATGAGCTGTTTAATTAATGAATTAAGTCCGTTAACACCTCGTGTTCGACTCCGGAAATGGTCTCGGGTACGGGGTGTTACATTTATTGGTATAAGAGCAGGTTTAGTCGGTTCTCGGACTAACCTAGCATGTGTAAAAGTTTAGCTATACATGCCACTGATCTGTGATAGTGAGATGTCTTCCGACGCGTATAAGTACCGTCTTATTTAGACAGGTACTCTCCAACCGAAATGTGCCGACCATGTTCAATGTTATGTGAAGATATTTGAGTAAAATTATGATTATGATAAGTCTCGGTTCAAAAAGTATGAATAAAAGTTTATGATACATATGTGATAATATGTGAGATGAAAGTTCATGTTGTGATAAATATCTATATTTGCTTAATGCTCATACGATGTAGTGTATGTAGCTTACTTGATAAGATGAACGGAATAAATAAAAAGTAGTAGAGGTATGAATAAAGGTCATAATATCATAATACTGAATGAAAATGTCCTTGTCTTGATTGGACGTTGAATGTTGATGAATGTTAATGATATACAATTTTTTATGAGATAAAGGGTTATAATGAAATGAACTTATCTATGTTAAATTGTTGGACCTGAATTGTATGATTGTAATGATATGTACATGATGATGCACGAAATGAAAGTTGTGATTGTGATGCAAATATTTATGTTTGTTTGGCCTTATATAATGTCATGAGCATGAATTAATTTAATTAAATGAATGGATAAGTAAAGCTATCTAGAAAACATAGAATGTATGCATAAGTATATTGTCTAAATGGGACAATAGGAAAATTGGTGTAAGCCAACATGAATGAATGACATGATTTTGATGATGTTACTATGATGATGGAAGTTGTGTCATATGTGTATGTATAAGAAAGTCGAGTCGGTGGTCCTACAACCTCCCCTTACCAAAGTGGTACTTATAATGGAATTTCATGAGATTTGTATTGAATAAGTTTCTGTTGAAAACTCAAAGAGTTCGGTGATAGAATAATTATAAGTATGATCCGAGATTGAAAATGAGCTGATAAGTAAAGTCGAGCGAAAGTATCGATTGATATAAAGATTATTGGAATTATGCATTGTCCCAGTTAGAGAAGGAATTCTCTTTGGTAAATCGAATTACTCAAGTGCAAGGTCGAGAAAAGTGTAAATCGAAATTTATTCGAACTGACATTCTTTAGTGAATGATTTAATATGAAATTTGTGACGGCAGAACTAGTTGGGGAAATGATATTTCAAATGTGAATTATCTGAGTGTGACAGATTATGACCGGATGATTTAGCGATCTCTTTTGGGATGTTCTATGTGTTCACCGTTCTCGTAAATATTTCTATGGCTATTGATCTTGAAGAAATTCTTGTTATATGGGAATGTCTTCTAATTTGGTGTTGGATGAAAGCATTGGTAGTCCGACTGGTTTATAATTTATATTGCTCTATTTCATCGTATTCTATTTCATTTCGTCGATAAGAATTGATGAGAGAATTCATATGATATTATGATTCTGCTTTCTTCTACTTGATGCTTCATCCGATATATATGTATGGGAAGATATATTGATCTTGTTATATTTGATTTCAGTGGGATTAAATAATGTTTTCTTTTGGACTTTCTTTCTTTGAAGAATTATCGTGGTATTCGTATTTTCTCTATGAATTTGGTTTTCGATTCTCAAGCATAGTATCGTATCTTGGGTTTCTTTATCCTGGATCTCTTTATTCTGGATTTCTTTATTCTGGGTTTCTCTATCTTGGATTTCTTTATTCGGTTTTCTTGTTATCTTTGTTCCATAATTTGTCAATTATGACTCATGTTCGAAGTACGTTCTTCAGCTCGTGATAATCATGTCAAATATGACTATACTTCTAATTTGATCTTGGAAATGTGGTAATTTTAGTATTGGGATTTTTTCTAATTTCTGTGTAAGGATTTGACATCAGTAAAGGCATAGGTGATAAAAGCGCGAGTTTTAGTCGGTATGGTAAATTATTTATTTGAAAGATTTCATGTGACAATTATGTCAGGATTATTTTTCCCAAGTTTGATAATAGAATTTCATTTTGTACAGATCAAAGAGTAAATAGTTTGAACGAGAAGTCTATATTTATTAGAAAGAGTTGAATATTAGTTTAAGTCACTACGAATGATAAGGTTTCCATCTTGTGAAAGCTGAAAAGTTTATTACATGTTGACAGAGTTGAATAGATGAGAATATTGGTAACAAGCGTCCGAACTAGACTAGTCTACATTGAGCAAAGACTTCGACTTTCAAGAATGTATTGTTGTATGAATTGTGATGTGTTTCAAGACGGTGAGGTAATGTGATAGTTTAGAGCATCCGATGTTACATAAAATCGGAGTTGTTAAAGGGTTAAAGCCGAGCATTGGGATCTATCAAAATTATCCTTGTCAATGTTGATATTGGGATGGAAATGAGAAGGATTATTCTTGAGGCCATATCGTAATTATTTCTATGGCGGAAAGAGGAAAATGTGATGTATCTTATTGTTAAATGTTTGGCGAGATCTATAAATCACATCTGTATTGAATGAATTCCTACTCATCGATTCATGGAATTTCGTGTCTCTTTGATTGTCGGATTTCTTGGAATTCGGTCTCCATTAAATCAAGTTGAGATCCGTGTTTTATGTCATGATATCATGGGAAATTGAGAAGGGTTGAAAATTTAAGAACAGCTTGAGAGTTGAGACTGTAAGCTTTTAGATCATATGAGAAATTGAAGAGATGTATTGGAAGTGCAGTCTAAGTGCAAGTTCTTTGGCACCAAATATGAGATTAAAAGTGAAGACCACTTTTTCGGTAAGATTTTTGGGACTAAAATCCTCGAAGGGGGAGAGTTGTAATATCCCGATTTTGGGCCTAGTCGAATAGTGGTTTTGTGACCACAAAATCCGAGATATAAATAATTATTTTATGATTATTTTAAGGTCTATGATATGATTGCATGATTGTGTGAAAATTTCGTGAAGAAATTTTATGCATAAAGTGCTTAATTTGAAATTTGGGACTAAATTGAATAAATTGCAAAACTTGTGTTCTAGAAGTATTTTGCATAAAATTGAATTAGATTATTAATTAGAGGTCCTTAAAGAGTAATTTTACCAATTTCTAAGTCTATGGACAAAATTGGACATGGATGGAATTTTGGAAAGTTTAGTAGTAAGGGCATTTTGGTCATTTAGGGTAAAATGAATTAAAATACAAAATTAAAAGCCAATTTTGCTCATCTTCAACCCCATGGCCGAATATAGCAAGGAGAAACCATGGCTAGGGTTTTCAAGCTTCCAAGCTCGATTGTAAGTCCGTTCTAGCCTCGCTTTTAATGATTTTTACGTTTTTGGAGTCCCTTAGCTCGATTTAGCTTATGCTAGCAATAATTTAACCTAGGGTTTATATTTGGAAAAATACCCATAGGTGAAATTTGTGTATTTTGGTGTTTTATGATAGAATATGAGGTTTTAAATTATGTTAGACAACTTGTGCTACTCGGTTTTAAGTGAAAACGAGCAAAAGGGCTTAATCCAGTAAAAATACCTAATAGTCATAAGTACATGTTAGAGTGAGAATTTGATGTTGCCATAGAAGGGAAAAATGATCAGCATGTCATAAAACATAAGAAAATAGGCTGAATTTTAATTTACGAGCTTTGGGGCAAAAGTGTAAATATGCAAAAGTTTAGGGCAAAATTGTAATTTTTAAAAATATGATTTTGGGTCAATTTGAATAATGTGAGTCCTAATTAGACTATATTTTAAATGATAGAGCAAGGAAAACTGAAATTGGGCTAAAATGAGGAAAATACCAAGTTGTGGACTAAATGGTAAAATAGCCATTTTCGCATACGAGGTAAGTTCATATGTAAATGTTGGTAACATAGTTATTATTTTAAATGTTTTAATGTTTTTAAATGATATGATAATTATTATGAAATATTATACTTGTGATAATTGTTTGATAATATGTCAAATTATGTGATATACTTGGAAAATGTGAAATACTACCGAGTATCGTATCGGCATTCCGTAGAAGATGGTTGAGACACATGATTGGGAAAAGGTCCGTTGAACCTCGGGAATGGATTAGGATACAAGTGACATGTCATGGGATATTTGGGCATCCGAACTCGTTGAGTTGAGTCCGAGTTCACTTATGGATGCGAATGTCCGAACTCGTTGAGTTGAGTCCGAGTTCGTGAGATGTAACTAGGCATCCGAACTCGTTGAGTTGAGTCCGAGTTCACTTATGGATGCGAACGCCTGAGCTCGTTGAGTTGAGTCCGAGTTCGCTTATGGGCGGGTTACATGATTGCTTGATTGAATATGTGGCACTTATGTGCAAGTTATCCATGTATCCAATTATATTCGATGTGTTCAACGGGTAAAGTTCTACTCAAATGGAGGAATACTCAAGATGAAAGGGACGTATTGGTAAGTGTTGTGAAATGGATACTTTGAACAGGTATGTACTTAACCCTCGGGTTGAAAACTCGATATAAGAACAATATGGTAAGATGATAAATGAAAAGGTGATATGAATGTCTTGGTGATGATTATGCAAATGATGTTTTATGTTTGCTTATATGGTTATGTTACTTGCTATTTGCATGTGAGCTTACTAAGCATTTATGCTTACTGCCTCCTTTTCATTCCTTGTAGTGTTGACAAGCCAGCTCGTAAATCGGAAAGCGGTCGGAGGCACGCCACACTATCCGTATACCATCTTGGCATAATGGCTTGTATATTTTGAGTATGGCATGTATAGCATTATAATCATTTTGTATATATGGTCTTATGATATGGTTATTGAGTGGTATGGAAATAGAAATACTTGGTAATGAGCCATTGGAATGGCTAATCATGATCATATTTGGTATTATGTATGTCAAATTGCTAGCTAATCCATGGAAACCATGAAATAGGTAAAATTTACCATAAAATAGATTCAGATAGCAGCAGTGACGTGAGTTTAAAAAATCACTAAAAATAGTAGAAATGGAATTAAATAATGAATAAGTTATGGAATCGAAGTTTGATGAGTCTATTTTCATATGGAATAAGCGAAATAGGTATATGAGCTATATTTTATGAGATGTTTAAATTTTTGTGAAACAGGGCCAGAGCGATTTCTGGATCCCCTGTTCTGAATTTGGAAATTCACCATAAATTTTACAAAGATAATTAGAAGTCATGCTTTATATGTACAGATTCCTTATTGAGTCTAGTTTTATTAGAGATAAACGGCATAGTCATTGAAGCTCTGTACAGGAGATATCTGATTCGTAATACACAGAGGTCAGAGTAGTTGAACCCTGAAACAGGGGAGACTTTAACTAATAAACTGTACTAATTGGCCCAACCAAAATTCTAGAAAAAATTAGTAGATATATATATGAGTCTAGTTTCAGGAAAATTTACAGAATTGGATTTCGAGTTTCGTAACTCGAGATATGATTTTTAAAGCGACTGTGATGCAGTTAGCCAGCTTGTCTGGAAATTTTTAAAATGAATTGTATGAGCTGTTTAATTAATGAATTAAGTCCGTTAACACCTCGTGTTCGACTCCGGAAACGGTCTCGGGTACGGGGTGTTACAGGACTACCCTCGGTTGTTTTCAAGTACTTTGTGATGTATATGTGTACGGCCATGCGAAATTGGTTCGTAAAAGTGGAGTACGAAATTAGACCATTTGTGGTTGGTAATTTTATATGGTTTCATGATGTTATTATGGATTAGAATGGGAGTGTTGGTCACATGATCAGCCATTGGAATGGCTAAACATGATCATATGTGGACCTATGTATGACTAGACTATAGTTGGTCCATGGAAACTACAAAATGGGTAAAGCCTACTTTAAAAACAGATGCTGCCAGCTGCAGTGACGTGGATGTGAAAAATCACCAAAATTTGTAGAAATGGTATTAAATAGTGAGTAAGTTATGTAAACGAACCTTGACGAGTCTATTTTCATATGAAAGTAACGAAAAGATCATATGAACAGTATAGCGAGAGATATTAAAGTTCTCGTGAGACAGGGCTAGAACGGTTTCTGGGTCCCCTGTCGCGACTTTGAGAATTTACTATAAATTATCCAGAAATAATTAGAAGTCATGCCTTATATGTGCAGATTTTATTTTGAGTCTAGTTTCATTAGAAACAAACGGCACCAGTATTAAAGCCCTGTACAGAGAGATATTCAAGTTGTAACGCAAGAAGGTCAGTGTAGTCGACCCCTGTAACATGGGTGACTTTAACTAATAAACTGTAGCAATTGGCCTGACCAAAAATTCTAGAAATAAATCCATGGATGGATATATGAGTCTAAATTCAGGGAAAATTTACGGAATCAGTTTCTAAGTTTTGAAACTCGAGATATGATTTTTAAGGCGACAGTGACGCAGTTTTCCAGCCTGTCTGGAAATGCCAAATTGGTCGGTACTTTAAGAGGATTTGTCTCGTTAACCCCTCGTGTCCGACACCGGCGATGGTCTCGAGTTCGGGGTGTTACAATTTTATTGGTATCAGAGCTACGGTTTAGTCAATTCTAGGACTACCGTGATATGTTTGGGGTCTAGCTATACATGCCATTAAGTGATAATTGATAGTGTGGTGATTTTTGACATTCTGAATTTGTGTTTGTTTATAGCAATGGATCCCGATCCCAACCGAGCAATAGCTGATGATGTGGAGAGTGTGGCGCTGCTCAGCGCAAGGGACAGCGCCAATGACTCTCAACCTATGGCCACAATCTGAATGATGAGGCTAGGCAAGCCTTTTATAGCGTGATGAATGATTGGTTCAACCAATACATTCGAACTAACACGCTATTCCACAACCTCCATTCCCGACTAATGCAACCCTCAAGACCTACAATACCTCCGTGAATCGACCAAATAAGGTCAAGTAAGCCCCAATCGATGTGATTCGAAAACATGGGGCTACTGAATTTAAAGCTACGGATGACGACGATGCCGAGCAAGCTGAATTTTGGTTGGACAACACTATCCGGGTGCTCGATGAGCTATCTTGTACACCCGATGAATGCTTAAAGTGTACTATCTCCTTGCTACGCGATTCCGCCTACTATTGGTGGAGTACTCTGACTTCTGTTGTGCCTAGGGAGCAAGTAACTTGGGAGTTTTTCCAAACCGAGTTCAAAGAAGTATATCATCGAGATTCATCGACCAAAACGAAAGGAATTTCTTGATCTTAAGCAAGGCTCTATGTCCGTTACTGACTACGAGCGAAAATTTGTTAGAATTAGTAGATACGCTCGGGAATGTGTTTCGTCCGAAGCTATTATGTGTAAACGCTTCGAGGATGGGCTGAATGATGATATAAGGATGTTTGTTGGCATTCTCGAAATACGAGAGTTCGTAGTACTTGTTGAGCGAGCTTGTAAAGTCAAGAGCATAGAAAGGAGAATCAAAAGTTGATGTGGGAACCGGAGAAATTAAAAGGTCCTCGGAAAGTCTCTTCTACAGCATCAAGAGATTTCGAGATGATGTGAGCCGGTCTAGAGGCGCCGGGCTTTTCTAGACGAAATCGCGATCGACCCCTATGACCACACGAGTCACTTGATCGCCGATGGTGGAAATGATCGTCGAGAGAGAACGGAGTGTCAGCATTGTGGCAAATGGCATTCGGGGAGTCAGAGGTTCCGTGATCGCTCCTACTATAAGTGTGGATCGGCCGACCACTTTATCAAGGATTGCCCGAGGTTGCTTGAACAAAATGTAAGTCAAAGTGGAAACCTGTGCTACCACCGCCGAGGTAGGCCATCCAGAAATACGGGAAATGCTAGTGGCGGTCAGAGAGGGTCGAGAGATGCTACAACAAGACCCGAGGCTCGTGCTCCTGCTAGGACTTATGCCATACACGCACGCGAGGATGCTGCCTCACCAGATGTCATTACCGGTACATTCACTCTTTTCGATACTAATGTGATTGCTTTGATTGACCCTGGTTCTACTCATTCTTATATATGCGAAACCTTAGCATCCAGTAAGACTTTTCCTATTGAGTCTATTGAGTTTGTAATTCGGGTGTCAAACCCCTTGGGTCATTACGTGCTTGTCAACAAAGTGTAAGAAAAGTCCCTAGTATTTCGAGGTTCTTGTTTTCCGCGGACTTGATACTTTTGCCGCTCGACTAATTCGACGTTATTCTTGGTTTGGATTGGTTGACCATGCACGATGCGGTTGTAAATTGCAAAAGCAAGACTATCGATCCGAGGTCTTGCGAATAACGAGATAATTCGGGTTGAGTCTACGGACTTAAAGGGTTGCCACCGTAATATCGCAATGTTGGCCCGTAAATATGTAAGAAAAGGGTACGGCGTACCTTTGCGTATGTGCTCGATGACAAGGAGTCGAAAAGAAACCCGAATCTGTGCGATGGTTTGTGAATACCGGATGTTTTCCACGAAGAATTGCCGGTTTACCACTGTTCGGAAATAGAGTTTGGCATCGAATTGGTATCTGGTACAACTCCAATTTCGATAGCTCCGTATCGTATAGCACCAACGAATTAAAGGAGTTGAAAGCTCGATTGCAAGAATTGGTGGATAGAGGTTTTGCTCGTCAAGTTTTTCACCTTGGGTGCGCCCGGTGTTGTTTGTGAAAAGAAGGATGGAACCATGAGGTCGTGCATCGACTATCGTCGACTTAATAAAGCGATGATAAAGAACAAATATCCGTTATCAGCAGATCGACGATTTGTTCGATCAAGCGAAGAGAGCCTCGGTGTTCTCGAAAATAGATTTGAGATCGGGCTATTATCGATTCTTGAATTCGAGATTCGGACGTACCCAAGACTGCCTTCAGAACGAGATATGGTCACTACGAGTTTCTAGTGATGCCGTTTGGGCTTACTAATGCCCTTGAGGTATTTATGGATTTGATGAATCGGATCTTTAGACCGTATTTGGATCGGTTCGTAGTCGTGTTCATTGATGACATCTTGGTCTATTCAAGAAATGAGACCGAACACGCTGAACACCTGAGGATAGTGTTGCGAATTTTACGGGATAAGCAGTTATATGCTAAGTTCAGCAAGTGTGAGTTCTGGTTGAGGGAGGTTAGCTTCTTGGGTCATGTGGTATCGCGACGGTATTCGAGTCGACCAACAAAATTTCAGCCATACTTAATTGGAAGCCTCCAAGAAATATTACTGAGGTTCGAAGCTTTTTGGGACTTGCCGGTTATTATCGACGATTTGTAAAAGGTTTCTCAACGATAGCCACGCCAATGACGAAGCTACTCCAAAAGGATGTTAAGTTCGAATGGACGGAGAAATGTCGAAAAGTTTCGATCAATCGAAAACTTATTTGGTGAAGCCCCAATTCTAATGCAACCCGAATCGGGCAAAGAGTTTGTCATCTATAGTGACGCCTCCCTACTTGGGTTAGGTTGCGTATTGATGCAAGAAAGTCGAGTTGTGGCCTATGCGTCGAGACAATTAAAGCCACACGAGAAAAATTATCCGACCCATGATCTCGAGTTGGCTGCCATCGTATTTGCCTTAATGATATGGCGACATTACTTATTTGGTGAGAAGTGCCATGTGTATTCGGACCACAAAAGTCTCAAATATTTGATGACTCAAAGAGACTTAAATCTGCGACAAAGACGTTGGCTCGAGCTGTTAAAGGATTATGAGCTGGTCATTGACTATCACCCGGGAAAGGCTAATGTGGTTGCGGATGCCTTAAGTCGTAAATCACTATTTGCTTTGTGAGCGATGAATGTATGCTTGTCTGTTCTACCCGACAATGTGTTAGTAGCTGAATTGAAAGCCAAACCATTATTGATACGTCAAATTTGTGAAGCTCAAAAAGTCGACGATGAGTTGGTTGCAAAACGGGCTGAGTGTGTTCCGAATAAGGAATCGGAGTTTCAGATCGATGATGACGATTGTTTGAGGTTCAGGGGTCGTCTGTGTGTTCCAAACAATTTGGAACTTATTTCGATAATTCTGAACGAAGCCCATTGTAGCCGAATGGCAATCCACCCGGGGAGTACGAAGATGTACAACGATTTGAAACGTCAGTTTTGGTGGCATGGTATGAAACGAGACATCTCCGACTTTGTTTTGAGATGTTTAATATGTCAACAAGTGAAAGCGGAACATCAAGTGCCTTCAGGATTACTTCAGCCGATCACGATACCCGAGTGGAAATGGGATCGAGTCACCATGGACTTTGTATCCGGACTGCCATTGTCAGCGAGTAAGAAGGATGTGATTTGGGTTGTGTAGATAGATTGACTAAGTCGCCTCACTTTGTCCCCGTGCGTACGGATTTTTCAATGGAAAAACTAGCCGAATTGTACGTTTCTCAGATTGTGAGATTACACGGGGTGCCTATTTCCATCGTGTCGGATAGAGATCCGAGATTTACCTCGCGATTTTGGAAGAAGTTGCAAGAAGCTTTGGGTACCAAGTTGCATTTCAGCACTGCCTTTCACCCCCAAACCGATGGTCAATCCGAGCAGATAATTCAAATACTTGAGGATATGTTGAGATGTTGCATCCTCGAGTTCAGTGGTTCATGGGAACGGTATTTGCCTTTGATTGAATTCGCTTACAACAATAGTTTTCAATCAAGTATTAAGATGGCACCCTACGAGGCTTTGTACGGTCGTAAATGCCGTACACCATTGTTTTGGACTGAGCTCGATGAAAGCAAAATTTTCGGGGTGGATTTGATTAAAGATCTTTGAACAAAAGTGAAAGTAATCCGTGAAAATCTGAAGATAGCCTCCGATCGTCAGAAGTCGTACGCGGATCTGAAACGAAAAGACATTGAGTATCAGGTGGGGGATAAAGTGCTTCTTAAGGTTTCGCCTTGGAAAAAGATACTCAGATTCGGCCGTAAGGGCAAGTTGAGCCCGAGGTTCATTGGGCCATATGAGATATCCGAAGCGAGTCGGTCCAGATTGCATATCGTTTGATTTTGCCCCGAACTTGAAAAGATTCACGATGTCTTTCATGTTTCGATGCTTCGACGCTATAGATCGATCCATCGCATGCGTGATTAGCCCATCGAGGTTGAAATTCAAGCCAATATGAGTTATGAGGAAGAACCGATTCGTATCCTATCACGTGAAGTGAAAGAGTTGCGAAACAAGCGGGTTCCGCTAGTGAAAGTGTTATGGCTCAAACACGGGATAGAAGAAGCTACTTGGGAAACCGAGAACTCTATGAAAGAGCGATACCCAACCCTATTTACTGGTAAGATTTTCGGGACGAAAATTTCTTAAGTGGGGAGAGTTGTGACCCAAAATTGACCCTAATCGGGATGTGGTTTGGGACCACAAAACCGAGGCATAAAAATAATTTAAAATTTATTTTGATGCCTATGATATGTGTTAAATTGTGTGTGACATTTTGATGATTTGATTTAGGGTTATAAATGTGAATTTCACTAGAAAGGGCCTAGTAGTAAACTTTGAAAGTATGATAGGAAATGTGTGATGACTAATTAAAGCATGCATGCAAAACAATGGACTTGCATGTCAAATACCCCCCTTTTTATAGGTGGTGGCCTGTAACACCCCAAACCCGTGACCGTCACCGGATTTGAACACGTGGTGTTACTTAGGGCTTACTTCCTTATTTCTCTTTGTAATATCGATTCTTTGTTCGAGTGCAAAGCTAGCTAAGCTGCGTCATTGTCACCTTGAAAATCATATCTCGAGTTTCAAAACTCGGAAACTGATTCCGTGAATTTTCCTGAATTTAGACTCATATATCTATCCATGGATTTATTTCTAGAATTTTGGTCAGGCCAATTAGTACAGTTTATTAGTTAAAGTCACCCATGTTACAGTGAGTCGACTACATCGACCTTTCGCGTTACAACTTGAATATATCTCTGTACAGAGCTTTAATACTGGTGCTGTTGGTTTCTAATGAAACTAGACTCAAAATGGAATCTGAAAATATAAGGCATGACTTCTAATTATTTCTGGATAATTTATAGTAAATTTTGAAAGTCATGACAGGGGACCCGAAACCGTTTCGCCTGCCGCCACGAGAACTTTAATATCTCTCGATTATCTCGCTATAGGTTCAATTTCATAATTTATTCACTATTTAATTATACTTCTACTATTTTAGTGATTTTTTCAATCTCATCTCACTTCTGCTGTCCGCAATAGCGATTCTTTGCGAGATACTATGCCAATTTCATGAATCTTTCCTTGGCCTTACTAATCATCCATCATACATGACACAAATTATGGCCACCTTATCAAAATAAAAGTTTCTAAGACTCGTGGCTATAGGTTCTAGCATCCCACTCGACGCCACATAGGCCATTTTCACATGGCTTAAAGTTTACAACCCACAATTCAACAAAACATAATAGCCTATACATGCCAAATGTTCTCCTAGTTCAACTACGAAGACAATACCAAAAGGTTTCCAGCGGTGTGATGACTTCAACGACGGTCCGAAGCACGCAACAATACGAGTCCAAGAGACCTAAAATGGGTGACAAGAAAACACGGGTGAGTTTATAACTCAGTAAGTCATAAGCATTCATCAACCATCCATTAGTAAAATTTTCACAACATGAAACAAAGAACGAGGCTAGGTACTTCATCCATATCGAACTATACCATAATTCCTCGGACCTTTCGGTTCAATCTCATTCCAAGTCATACATCCACATTTCATATTCTATACAATAAGATAATTGAGGCATTTTACACACCAACTCATTCACACCACAATCATACAATTGCAATCATCACATAGATTTAAAGCTTACCACGCTCAACCCCGAGCAAGAACGTATTGCCTATTCGTCATGAGCTCAAGGTACTTACCCGATCCATTGTCCATACTCAACTCGATGGAGACACACCTCCATATAATTGTTCGATCGGAGATATATATATATATATATAGAGTACACACACAGTGCTTAATACTCGATTTCGCACACTTAGTGCCATGCAATTTAAGCCCCACACACAGTGCCATACCCTTCGAGCTCGCACACTTAGTGCCATATATTTCAAGCATGCACACTCGGTGCCATATTTTTCCAGCATGCACACTTAGTGCCATATATTTCCAGCATGCACACTTAGTGCCATATATTTCTAGCATGCACACTTAGTGCCAATCTCATCACCGTACACTCGTATTGCCCGACACTTAGTGCCGAAAGCAACTTTCTACACATTTCACTATTTCTTTTACATTCAACAAATGTCATCATTCCATACACATACATTTTCATTTGTAAATATATATATCATCTCATTAAACACAATTGCATAAATTTTACAATCATTTAAGCAATATCAAATACGTGCTTAATGACTTACCTTGTTTGGGGTAGAACGGTTCCAAATCGGCTACTCGTTTGCTTTCTCCTTTCCTTTGTCCAATTTAGTTCCCCTTTGCTCTTGAGCTAAATCAAACAATTTACCTCTCCATCAAACACAAACATACGGCATTCACATGCATTATTATGATTATTGCCGAATACTTAACACAACTAAGCTGAAAATTTACTCAATCTCATCTTAATTTATTCCTACTTATTTATCAAAATTTCCAATACAAGGTATTTAACACCTATGCCCATTTATACCCCATATGGCGAATGCTTCATTCATTACCCAATTAACCATTCAACAATTTTCAACCTCATTACCACCCTTTTTATGTCTAATTATTTAAATACCCTCAAGCTCATTCACAAGTACTATTATACATCTCATTAAGCATTAATCATTTTGCAACATAAATTCTATAGCATGGCGAATACTCATGCACACACACACATAACAACAAGAACTCAATGGCACAAAATTTCCTTTTGTTAAACATTCGAACTCACTCATCTCCATGCTTTCATCACAACAACATCAAAACACTCACCAAGGAGACAACATTCATGGCGAAATTTAACTCACCTAACAACCTAGTTTCGATTCAAGATTCAAGGAAAATTTTGAACCAATCCTCCAAATCATGCATGCATTTTCAAGAGTGGCATAAAACATACCTTCTTGTATCAAAACACCTTAGTCTAGTAAGCTCCCATGGCTGATTTTCTCAAGCTTTTCCCCCTTTCTTCTTAGTATATTCGCCAAGCAAGAAAAAGATGAGAGGATGGACACACTTTTTTTTTCTCTTTTGTTTTCATCATATCCCTTTGTTTTTTCAATTTCATTTCTTTATTCTTTCAAGCATAATCCATTAACTAAACATGTTTGAAACATGTTTTCCCTTGCCCAACACTCTTGACATGGCCGGCCACTAACCTTAGGAATGGGCTATTTGACATGCAAGTCTATTTATTTTACTTCATCCTTTTATTAATCTCTTAAAATTAGCCACATATATTTAAATCCTTTCACATGAGTCCTTTTTCGTTCAATTCACAATCAATTTAACTAAATCAAAGAATTCAAAATTCACACATGCATTTTCACATATTCTAGACAATAAATATTACGTTCAAACATGTCGGTGACTCGGTTTAGCGGTCCCGAAACCACTTCCCGACTATGGTCAATTTTGGGATGTCACATGGCCGGCCATGGCAAGAGAGGATGGGCAAAACATGTCATAAACATGTTTTGTTGGTGCATTAGGGAGAAATAATAAACAAAGGTGTATGGGTAAGAAAAGAATGAAAAAAAAAATGTGTGTGAGTGTGGTATCTTCCCCCCATTGCCCTGAGTTGTAGAGAAAGAAAGAAAAAAATTTGTTCATCCTTTCTTTGAGCCAAAACTAAGGAAGAAGGAGGGATTTTTGCTCCATTTTTGGTTTAGAAGAGATCTAGAAGGAGATTTGGCTATACTTGCATCAAGATTAAGGTATGTTTGAGGTTGTGTCATGAGATTCATGCATGTTTTAGTTGCTAACTTGATGTTCATGTTAGCCCATGGTTGAAATCCTTGTTGTGCCATGGAAATGGTATTTGGCCAAGGTTGATATTGTGTTAAAGCCATTGCATGCTAAATGTGAAGCTTGTTGATGATGCATGCAATGATGGATTGACTACTCTTGAAATTTCTTTTAGCATTCTTGAGTAAGACATTGAATCCTTTGTTTAACCATGACCAAAAAAATTAAAAGGAGTATGGTGTGTGATGTATTCGGCCATGGTATGCTCATGAGCATGGTTTATGCCTCTTGCATGTTAGTTAAAATTTGTGTTTTGGATGGTTATGAACACCTTGAAATTCGGCCTTGCACCAATATGTGTATATGTGTTTGCACATGATGATTTGGTTATGAAGTAAATGATAAATATGTTTGTTTAAAGAAGAAATGGTTGAAGAATGTTTGTGAAACTTGCATGTATATTCGGCCTAGTACTTATATGGTGTGAAAATCTCGAAATTTATTGTTGATTTTGTGCAAGTATGACTAAGTATAATCGGCCATATGAGTGCTTGATGCTATGTTATAATTATTGAGCTTAAGTATGTGGATGTAAGTGTGTGCGGCCTTATAAGGGCTAAGTACCTTGGATTCCCCTTTTGATATTCAAAACGATTAAATCAATTTATTTGTTAACATTAAGCTCAAGAGCAAAGGGGAACTAGCTCCAATAAAGGAAAAGAAAAGGTGATTGAATAGCCGTTGGAAGCGCTCGATAATCTCCAAGGTAAGTTTTCGAGTATCGAAACTTAGATTTTGATTCGATTGAACGAAGTAATAAGCAATCGAAATTGTGCCCTTGTATGTGGCCATTGAGCCGAAATGATATTCTTGATTAAGTAAATTGTGCATAAAAGTTTGTTATGAAATTGAAACAAAGATGTGTATGAATGTGCGGATTGTGATATCCGGGCTAAGCCCGAAGGCAATGGTGCGAGCTATGAAATCCGGGCTAAGCCCGAAGGCAATTGTGCGAGTTGTGATATCCGGGTTAAGTCCCGAAGGCATTTAAAGGGTTACCATAACGGGCTATGTCCCAAGGCGTTTGAACAGTAGCTATATCCGGTTAAACTCAAGGTATGTGATTTGAAAATTATAAGCTTGCTGGAAAATTTTCAGTTAATGCACTTGTGAAATTCCCAACAACAAGGTATGTGTTGTGTGTGCTTTGCACACTAGGAGTAAGTGCGTATGAATATTTGCTCCAATGATAAACGAGTTATCGACCTTAACTAAGCCGTTATTTGTGTATGAATATAAGAGTTGGGATTGTGAAGTAAGCATGTCATTGAGAAATTGTGCATATGAATTATTGTTTAGCTACTTGAATGCTATGCTTTGGTTGTGTGTAAATTATGGCTCGAAACTTACTAAGCATAAATTGCTTACTCCGTTCCTTTGTTTCTCTGTTTTATAGATTTTGCTCGTTAGCGATCGGATTCGGGATCATTGAAGTGAAGTCATCCACACTATCAAACCCCCTTTTTGGTACTCTTTTAGTTGAACTTTGGATATGGCATGTATAGGACTACCCTCGGTTGTTTTCAAGTACTTTGTGATGTATATGTGTACGGCCATGCGAAAATGGTTCGTAAAAGTGGAGTACGGAATTAGACCATTTGTGGTTGGTAATTTTATATGGTTTCATGATGTTATTATGTGTTGGTCACATGATCAGCCATTGGAATGGCTAAACATGATCATATGTGGACCTATGTATGACTAGACTATAGTTGGTCCATGGAAACTACAAAATGGGTAAAGCCTACTTTAAAAACAGATGCTGCCAGCTGCAGTGACGTGGATGTGAAAAATCACCAAAATTTGTAGGAATGGTATTAAATAGTGAGTAAGTTATGTAAACGAACCTTGACGAGTCTATTTTCATATGAAAGTAACGAAACGATCATATGAACAGTATACCAAGAGATATTAAAGTTCTCGTGAGACAGGGCCAGAACAGTTTCTGGGTCCCCTGTTGCGACTTTGAGAATTTACTATAAATTATCCAGAAATAATTAGAAGTCATGCATTATATGTTAAGATTCCATTTTGAGTCTAGTTTCATTAGAAATAAACGGCACCAGTATTAAAGCCCTTTACAGAGAGATATTCAAGTTGTAACGCGCGAAGGTCAGTGTAGTCGACCCCTGTAACATGGGTGACTTTAACTAATAAACTGTAGCAATTGGCCTGACCAAAAATTCTAGAAATAAATCCATGGATGGATATATGAGTCTAAATTCAGGAAAAATTTACGGAATCAGTTTCCGAGTTTTGAAACTCGAGATATGATTTTTAAGGCGACAGTGATGCAGTTTTCCAGCCTGTCTGGAAATGCCAAATTGGTTGGTACTTTAAGAGGATTTGTCTCGTTAACCCCTCGTGTCCGACACCGGCGATGGTCTCGGGTTCGGGGTGTTACATACCCCCTTAAAGAAATTTCGTCCTCGAAATTTCCAACTATCCAATAGTCACACCACTATGCTTGTGCTGCACACTCTAATTCTAATTTCAAAATAGATAAATAGTACAATATGGATAAAGTACGTACCAGTATTTGCATCTGGAGCATCTTCGTCTTCTCGACGGCATACTGCATAAACAAAAGTTTGTTGCCTCACTTCAGTATGACCAGCACCTCCTCTTGGTGCTCCATGACCCAAACCTTTTCTACTCCTAGCCTGACCACGGCCTCTAGGCGGCTACTGACCACCCCTCGATGGCTGTACATTAGCCATAACAGTAGCTCACGCAAAATCTAGCCTCTGAGGACACTCTCTAAAATGGTGCTCCATCGATTCGCACCTTAAACAGGCTCCAGTCCTTTTCCAGCACTCGCCAAGATGACTTCACCCACAATATGCACAAGGCTGTGATCCCGTAACAGCAACAAGGGCCCTAACTCGAACTGGCCCTTCCATTCTGGCATTTTTTAGGCCTTTGATCAGAATTGGAGGTCTCTAAAACCCTCTTACCTCTGCTCCTTTCTTTTTCCCGATTCTGACATTCGGCGCGCTTTACCTCCTCAGCAATCTTAGCTTTCTCTACTAACGCGGCAAAGTTTTGCTCCCTCTGTGGAGCTATCAACACTCGGAGGCTGTCCTTGAGGCCGTCCTCAAATTGAGCACATCACTCGTATTCTGTTGCTACCATTCCTCGGCCACACCGACTAAGTAACAAAAATCCTACCTCATACTCTACCACATATCTGTCACCTTGAACCAAATTAAAAAATTCCTTTCTACGAGTGTCCACATAGCTGGCGCCCACATACTTTCCGTGAGACATGAACCTGAAGAACTCCCAAGTCAATTGATTAGATGAGGTACCCTCTTTTACCGTAAGCCACCGCTGGTAAGCTTCATCCCTTAGCAAGGACAGGACACCCTTCAACTTTTGTTCCGGGGTACAGTCGAGGTCATCCATTATTCTTTCGGTGGCCTCCAACCAGTATTTTGCCACACTAGGGGCCACCCCAGAAACTCCCCTAAAGATCTCTGCTCCATTTGACCGGTGTTGTTTTGTAACCGACCTACAGCCCCTAGTAACAGTACTAGACCCAGCAGTACCAGCAACCCCTTCCAAAATACGAAGCATCGCCTCGGACAGTGCGTCATCCCTAGTAGCTCAGTCGAACGACCCTGTTTCAGCAACCGATGAAGCTGATGCTTCCCTCGCCTCAATGTCTAGCCTGTACCCCCATGCTGATAATCCAGCTCTAGCACCTCCACGGCCTCTACTGCGGCCGCTTGCACCCCTTCTAGTGCTCATGATCACTTCGCGTATAAGCTGGTTTAGAAAATTTTATGCAATTTAGCTCATAGTTTTAGTAATTAAGCAGATGTTTTATAACAGTAGTAGTTAAGAGTTGTTTTCGCAATCGCAGGCTCACTATAGTCTTAGTTTCCTATGGTTTCACAGTTTACTCTAACTAGAGTAGTATGGTCAAATTTTTAAAGCAACCACAGTGTTTCCTATTGCATAATAGTTTAAAAGAAAACAACAGTATTCAAAAAACTTACGGATTCAGCGTCAGAGACTCGGTGAACCACACTTTCAAGAAACATCCGATAAAATAGTTCAAATACTACAAATATTTTGAAACAATTCTTTCAAAAATTCCATTTTTGAAAACCCAACCCACAGCCGAGGTTTGCAACCTGACTCTGATACCACTAAATGTAACACCCCAAACTCAGCCCAGAAGTTAGACCCAAACTTAGAGTGTCACATAGAATTATTTTCTGAAAACCATGTTTTCATTAGAAACCCTTTTTATTTGAAATGTAGTACATTGAAAAATTATTAATTTTATTCCCAGAAATTCCTTTTTGGGTTACAGAAGTTAATTTTGAAAATAACCAATTTACGAAAACATGATGTTTAAAAGTTAAGTTGAGAAAACGTAGTGTTTTGAAAACAGTTGTTGCTTTGGAAAATCGCGATCTACTTCTAACAATTATAAAACATAGTAGATAAAATCCCAAAGTTTAAAATAAAAACCAGAATCAAGAGAGGCCTTATTACAACCCAAATATAAAAAAAAATATGCAACAATAAATAAACAAATCTGAAAACATAAGCAGTGTGTGGCCATCTCCGAGTCCCTCACAGCACCGATCCATCTATCGTTGGGGATTACCTACACAGTTAATAAACGGGGTGAGTTTACAAAAACACAGTGTGTAATCCCCTAGCATCCAAATAGTCAGTCAAAAGTAGGATTTAGAACGATTCCGGGCTTGAGCTCTATCCAGTAATAGTATAGTCCAATTCAAAATATATGTGGGCCAAAGCCTGGCTCATTAACATTTGGGTCTCAACCCATCACAGTCTCAATTGGGCCTAGCCCATCTCAGAACCAGAATCAGTTTGGCCTAGCCCATTTTAATATCAAACCCATATGAATAATACATGATAACCCATCCAACCCTGCCCTTGCCTCCGTCCAACCTTGCATTATCTATGGGGAATAAATCACCCACGCCATTCCTACACTTACAGAGTTAGCACCGGTTGCAACACTAACTAGAGTCGCAGCAAAGCTACTAATATCAGAATATGTGGCACAACCACCAATACGGTTTCTTCCTATATAACAATATCCCAATCTAAGCAATATGTCATGTATGCAGAATGTCATGCACAAAATCAGTCATAAAAATCACAGACAAATAGTCATTTACCCTCGAGGGGCAAAATAGTTATTTTACCCTTTAGGGGTATTTTGGTCATTTTACAAATTTTGGGGTCCCAGTACAGATTACGACCTCATAGATGGTTTCTCATCACCTCGAGCGAGTCAAGTGACCTAGATGGTCAAAATGGTAAAAATGGGCCCAACGCCCATTACTCGGCCCAAGTGGAACCACACGCTCGTGTAGCCTATTTAGCCCAATTTCAATCAAGGCTATGTGAACACCATAGCCCAGTTCATTATGTCTTACTTACCGTAGATTATATCCGTGTGGGACCTACGAGCCCATTGGGCCCACACGGCCCATTTTGGCCCATCGAGGCCCAGTATAGCCCCAGTACACGAAAACGCTTGTGGTGGCCTCTACAGTCAATCGCCCCTGATTTGTGGGCATGATTTACCACACGAGCGATCGTACGCTCGTGAGGCCTCAACTACAAAAGTTTTGGCTTTTCTGTTTTTGCTGATTAACGGTTGAGGCAGTGTGATTACACACCTTAAACGAAGTTGCGCAAATAGCCCTCAAGTCTAAAGCCTACACTCCACCAAAAATACTCCATTAGTCAAAGTAATAGGATTAACATCCCCTTTTCTACTCTTATTAGAATTACTACAGCAACACTTGCCTTACTTCCAAGAGTGAGATTAAGCTTGAATGAACTGTTGACAAAGGCTGAATACCATTCCTTGACAGAACTCTATACAATCGAACTCTATTAACCTATATCGATATCAATCACATATAGATTGAACCAATATAATCACTCACCAAAAACATGAAACCGGTTGTAAAAATAAAGCAGTCGTCCCTATTCTCGAAGTGAGAATCTAAAAGATAGAGGCAAGGTTCAGTACCCACACGCTCCTAGCCATAAAAAGAAGTAAGAAGGTATAAGAGAGATTACTACACCATAAAATGAAAAGAATAGAGAGGGAGACAAGCACCTACCGATTACCCAAGAATCAGTTGCAAAAGTCGGAAGTAGAGGTAGGGAAAAAAAGTTATGCCACCATTGTCATAGTACCAAAGGGTGAAAAGGTTATAAGAGGAGAGAAGAGAACAGAAGAAGTATCTGGTAAAGGATCTGAAGAAGGGAAGGATGATAAGAGAAGTGGTTAATAGAAGAAAAGAGGTGAAAAAAGAAAAGAGAGAAAAGTTATTCGGTCACCAACAACTAGAAGAAGGAGGGGGAGATGGAGAAGTCAGCCAAAAAACCAATAGTTAAAACCCAAAAGTACAAAAAATGACAGAACTAACTGGTAAAAGTCGAATAAGAAAAATGCCAAAGCCCGAAAGAAAACTCCTCCTCAACACAATTTGGCCACAAGAAAAACAATAGCTCTTGAGCACCCTCAGTTGAATTTCTCATACACAAACCTCTCCATTCGGCTGCAACTCTCCCCATTTCAATTTCCTTGATTTTCTCCACAAATTCCTCATTAACTTACTCCAGCTTCCCCCAATTCAAATTCAATTCAACAACCATGACCAGTTCAAACTTCACCCTTTTACCAAGTCCACAACAACCTCAAGAGTGTTTCAATCCAATTCAACCAGTTACCATCCCCATATAGCAAAATAATTGCGTATTGCTTGCAAGGGGATTCGAACCCAAGCCCCCCTCAATAGCTCAACACGCCACTTGCCTCTTTGCCACAAGCTCTTTTGTGTCACAAAATATCCTCAATTAATTATAAGGTCTATAGGTGAAAGCCTAGGTTCCTTTAAAAGAAAAACCAAAATAAATTGCAAGAGTCAAGACTTGAACCCAGGCTCCCTTGCAACCTTAATGATGCCACAACCACTAGACCACATGATCTTTTGTGTCATTTATTTAACACAATAATTTAAAAGGCCTACTTCCAAGCATCTAGGGTTTTATTCACTTAAAACCAAAATTTTTGCTAAAGCCCAGGTTTGAACCCAAGACTTCTCCAACACTACTCAGGGCCATTAACCCCCAAAGTAGACATTTAATTGTGTCATTCACTTGCACAACTACATTGCGAGATTCAGCACGAGCATGGCTGAATTCATTGCCACCAAGTTCAATATCTATATGGAAATAATTAGCAGAAAGGATTTTGATAAAATATTTTCCACTGAGTAAGAATGCAAAATTGCGAAATGAGATAATAACTTTCCAACAATTGGATGACGAATCTTTATATGAGGCATGGGAAAGACTCAAGGAATTACATCGTAAGTGTCCTCATCATGGGATTCCTAATTGTATCCAATTGAAGATGATTTATAATGGTCTTAATACACACATAAGATTAATGGTAGATGCTTCTATGAATAGTGAAATTTTGTCTAAGTCTTACAACGAGGCTTATGAGATCATTGAAAGGATCACAAGTAATAACTACTAATGGTTGATGAATTGAGAAATTTTAAGAAGAAGGGTGTAACGCGTAGGTTTGTGCAAGTGTACATAGTCGTTATCAAGTAATAAGTAAGTATCGAGTAATCGTCTCCACAGAGATTGCATTTGTGTTAAATCACTTGATTGTAAAATTACCCTTAACAAATTGGTAACTAAAAACACAATATGGTTGAAAAGTGATAATTAAAATATATTAAACTAAATGCAATGATCCCTAATGCAAATTATCCTATGTATGCAAACTATATGAATGAAATAGATTTTAGCAAAATTAAACACAATTTGCAACAATTATAACGTAAATAAACTAGGACAATTACTTTAATTAAACTCAATTTATTATCAACATGCTTAATAACATTCGAAAAAATATTCCATGGCAATTCGATCTTTCATGATTTTGGAAACCACATTAGGTCCTTCTGAAATCCTTTACTTAGTAAATACGCATTTTACTGATCCTTATTTACTAAGGGTTTCTTAGCATTCATGTGAGGTAACAGGGACATGTTAGGTTTGAAACAGTTTAATCACATAAACTTAAAAACTATACAGATAACAAAGCTTGGATAGAGTTGTTATGCAACCTGCAATTTAATCGGGTTAGGATCTAAATTGAGCATGCACATTTCAATTATGTGTCCACTAGTCGCCGTCTGATTAGGATCAATCAGCTAATTTAGGTGCATTTTAATCAGATATGAAAGATATACAGACTTGATTTTAATTGAAAACATGATCGATTGAGGCATAAACATTATAAGCATGAATCAAATAAATATTATTTAATCAAAGCAATCATCCTAGCTTAAATAAAATTAAGCTAACATTGTTGTAAACAATAACAAAGAACACATAGAAAATTTTTTTAGATTTAATTAAAGAAAAGAAAGATTAAACCCAAATCAGAGTGGCTGTCACCCAAGACTCTAACGACGAGGCTCCTTCACTCCTTTGTTTTGCTCCTTTGCTAATGGCTCTCCAAGGTGGCCGACCAAGGGCTCTTTAAGAGGCCTAATTGCTAAAATTCTATGAAGAGATGATGCTAGGCGTGGGGAATGGACAATGCTAAAGAGAATTGAGACAGAAGAGAGAATGATGAGGGATAAGGGATCAAGTAAGGTCTTATTTATAGGTGAAGAGAGGAGGATAGTTTGCTAAAAATAGAGAGGTTCAGTCTCTTCAAGCTTTTCCAATGAGTGGCCGGCCATGCTTAGTGGATTTTGAGTTGAATTTTTCTTGATTTTTAAGCAATTTGAAAGCCATAACAACTCAGGATTGAGACTCGGTCAAATGAAAATCTTCGGGCAAATATCTAATTTCTTCAACATTGCAAAGATCTTGTGTAATTAAACCAAAAAGTGGTTTATGTGGACAGCCATGTGTAGCCAAAATTAGGTTGACTTGATCTTTAATTTGGATGGTTTTTGTAATCCAATAAAGCTATCAGACCTGTCCAAAATAAATCAATAAATTAAAGAACCAAAGAATAAAATAAATAATTAATTAAAACCCAAATTATTAATGGAATATTTTAAAATGAAATATTAAATATAATTTCATATTTTATCATTTAATTTAATCATGCATGGCCCATTTTATGTCTTAAAAATATAATATGTTCAAATAAATATAAAATAAGCCATTTCATGCATGAAAACTATATAATAAAGCATAAAATCACATTTTAATAATTTTTATGTCCTAATTTCATAGTTTCACATATTTCATTAATTTATTAAACAATTACTTAGTTTCAACAATGAATTTAAGTAAAAAGGTGATAAATTGTATAGGAAAAATCCTATATATATTTTAGTTTACAACGGGTAGCCGGAGTGCATGAAGTTGACGCACTGACTTCACTTTATGCTCAGGTATTGATCGGCTGATAACATCATAGCAATAATGTGCAAGAGTACACTGTTGATGCAATTATAGTAGACAGATGTGAGTCTGTCAGATATTGATCCCACAGGGATGGCTGTCTTTTGTCTTTTAATGTCAGTGGAATAGATAGATAGAAATGAGATAAATTGTGAGGATAGTTGTCGGAGCAATATCTTGATGATGATGATAAACTAGTATCCACAACATGAATCTTCAACAGAATACTAAGTGTTCACAAGGTATAAAAGATAGGTGATTGTCGATGCAATGAAATTAATGTACATCTTACTAAATGCCACTCTTTGGTTTAATTTGTGCCTTAACCATGCACATTAAACTCACATTCTGATGATGGAAATAGGGCACTATTAAGAACCAGTGGACTAAATTCCTTTAGTCCTTACTCAACTTCCGTTGAAAACCTTATTGGCTCAAACTGTCACTGCACCTTCTAGTGTTAGCGACTACAACAACACTTTCGTGTTTAGAACATTGAAACCCTTAAGATTAAAAAAGAACAATAATATTTAGCAAGATAACATTTAACAAAGTGTTCATTATATTTCCATACAATAGAAAACATAGAGTAATCACCAGCGTTTTCAAGAAATAAGAAAGAATCGAATGAAGAATACTATTCCTAGGCTACTTGATTGAATCTATCCATTTCACCTTGTTCTACACTTAGATCTCCTCATCAGGAATGGATCTGGATCAATTTTCACGTTGGCTCACCCAAAGGAAGCTCAAGTTGCCATAGCCGCAAGCTTCAAAGTAGGGTAAGAGAATCGTGGTCCACCAAAAAGTCAAGAGAGGTCAGGTCCACTGAACTATGAAACAGAGGAAACTTTAATGAATAAAATGTACTAATTGGCCAAACCAAAAATCCTAAAAAACTTATGGTGTAACACCCCAAACTCGGCCCAGACGTTATGGCTGAATCTGGCGTGTCAAATTGAAGTGTTTTAGCGAAAATCATGTTTTCATTGAAAACCCTTCTTAAAATAAAAGAAACCCTAATTAACTAAAAAAAACCTTTCAATTAAGAAAGCCTTGTTTAAAACATTTGATTTTTTTTAAAAAAACTTAGTTGCGGAAACGTAGAAAACATACTATAATTTAAGAAATCCATGTTCAACTTTTCGTAATTACAATGAAAATAATAATAATAATTCAAGAAATAATAATAATTCAAGTAATAATAACATAATGAAAACCTTATTACAATCTGGTCTGAACATACTTAAAAAGAAATAAAAACTTAAATGCTTAAAAAAAAAAAACAAGTCCAAATCCTCTTGCTAGCCGGCCACCCAGAGTCCCTCCAAACATCGAACCTTCTACTGAGCATCACCTGAAAATAAAATAAAAGAGGAAGTGAGTTTTCGTAAACTCAGTGTGTACAACCCTCAGCAAAAGCAAGCATTCAAAATTAAAAAAAAAAAGCATCATTCATCAATCATGCAATGCAATCCCATCCAAATTATCCATTCGCTACACACCAGTTTCGTCCCCCGTCACACCATGTGGGGATATAAATATCGACCCACCCAACCCACACACCATGGTAGCCCAGTTGCGGAACTACCTTCATTTACATATTGGGCTTTAAAAGCCGTCAGTGGATCCACGATTGTCAAGCAACCATGCGATTCTCATATACTTCCTCCGTTCCATAATTCCCACCCATATGCAGCCTAAGCAGAATATCATATGTATGCATGTCACATCCATAAAACATACATTCAACACCTAGGGGTAATTTGGTCTTTTTTTCCCTTAAGGGCGTTTCGATAATTTATGATTTTCACTTACCTTGCCCCGTTAACAAGTCCTGTGAGCTAAGATAAACGAATACTACGCACCAGGTAGGATTCTAGAGAAGAGGAGGTGCGTCGTTAAGACCGCTTAAGTACCAAGCTCTCCCTAGATCCAATCCTAGACATGCCTATACCCGTTGCCACACCTTAACCCCTTTGACCTGTCCACTGTCGCAATATATTAATTAAGTCTTATGTGTGACAGCCCAAAATAGACCCTAGCCGGAATGTGGTTTCGGGACCACTAAACCGAGTCATAAAAATAATTAATTATTATATTCTATGCTTACTATGTGTGTGCATGCATATGTGGAAATTTCATTCTCTAATTTTACCCATTTGTATGAGAAAGTATTAAATAGGGATCAAAGTGAAACATGGTGAAATATGATAGGCTAATTTTAAATGGCTTGTTAGTACATGTTAACAAAAGGTGGAGTTGCATGTCAAATAATCCCTTCCTAAGGAGGAGTGGCGGCCGTGACAAGGTTATGGGCAAGGGAACATGTTTCCAACATGTTTTGCTAGTGGTGTATGTAGGAAGTCATAAAATAAAGACTAGCATTAAAGAAAAAAAATTGTTCATCCATTCTAAACACTTTGGCGAATGTCCTAAAGAAAGAAAAGAAAATTTGTTCATCCTTTCTCATCTTCTTGGCCGAAAATACTAAGGGAAAAGGGGGAGGATTTTTGCTTCATGCTTGGGTTGGAAGAGACCTAGAAGGAGATTTGGCTAAGTTTGCATCAAGATTAAGGTATGTATGAGGTTGTGTTGGGAGTTTCATGCATGGTTTGGTTGCTAATTTGATGTGCATGTTAGCCATGGCTCAAATCCTTGTTATGCCATGGAAATGGTATTTGGCCAAAGTTGTTATGGTGATAAAGCCATTGCATGCTAAGTGTGAAGCTTGATGATGATGCATGCAATGATGGATTGTCTACTCTTGAGTAAGATTTTGAGTTTTCTTTTTGTGTTTAACCATGATTGAAGTTGAATGGAGCATGATTGTCATATTCGGCCATGATGCATTCATGAGCATGGTTCATGCTTCTTGCATGTTAGTTAAAATTTGTATTTTGGATGGCTATGGACACCTTGAAATTCGCCATGCTCATATTGTATATATATGTTTGCACATGATGTTTTGGCTATGAAGTAAGTGATGAATATATTGGTTTAAAGAAGAAGATGTGGAAGAATGCTTGTGAAATTGCAAGCACGATTGACCTAGCACACATATAAGTGCTTGATGCTATATTATAAGTTTTGGGCCACAATGTGCAAAGCATTAACTAGAAAAATGCATGCTGTTTTTGTGAGGTATTAAGTGCAAAATTGACCTCAACATGTACATGAATATTGGCCTTGGGTAGCCTATTGAAGGCCTTAGCTTTTCCTTGATGCTCAAATAAATTGTATTGAATTGCTTGATGTAGTATAAAATGTGCATGACCATTGTGTATTCAAGCTAAAGAGTGGCCATATGACCATTTAAACTCCTTGTCATATTCGCCATAAGCAAGCACAATGAGGTTTTAATAAATTGAATTTGTTTGAATTAGCTCAAGAGCTAAGAGGGCCACAATTGGACAAGGGGAAGGAAAAGGTGATCGAATAGCCGAAAAAGCCGTTCGACAACATCCGAGGTAAGTCCTCAAGAAGTGACCTTACTTGAATTATGTGAGATGAAGTATGGATGTGTATGATTATTGATTTATGTGTGTATGAGAAATTGAATGATACGGGCTAAGTCCCAAGGCGAATATGCTTGTGAATATATGTGCGTTTGAGCCTTAGTAACGAAAATGAAATATCTATGTCCAATGATTATTGATGTATGTGTACATGAGAAATTGAATGATATCCGGGCTAAGCCCCGAAGACAATTATGCTGGAAATTATATCCGGGTTAAGACCCAAAGGCAATTGTGCTAGTGGCTATATCCGGGCTAAGACCCGAAGGCATTCGTGCGAGTTATTCTATCAGGGCTAAGACCAAGGCATTTGTGCACGTGATTATATCCGGTTATATTCGAAGAATCTTGGGCTGGAGGTGAGTGTTGGTTGCTGTAATGAATTCAAATAGTACACTCGAAAAGCCCAAAGGATAAGGTACGTTATATGTGCATTGGAAAGTCGACATGTTTGAGCAACATTCGCTCAATCGACTAATGAATTTCGATTATTGAATTGATTGATACTTTGTGAAAGTATATAATGATGAAGTGTGAAGTAAGAATGTGTATTAATGAAATGATGCATTTGGCTATGTGAATGTATTGCTGTAATTAGAGCTGATTATATTCCACGAGACTTACTAAGCATAAAAAAATGCTTACCTGTTACTTTGGCTCTCTGTTTTATAGATTTCGCTCGATAGCAATCGGATTCGGGATCAATAAAGTCGAAGTCATCCACACTATCCACGCCTCTATTTTGGTATAAATTTTGGTTGAACTTTGAAATGGCATGTATAGGACTACCCCTTGTTGGTTGAATATGTTGTGATGTATATATATGTACGGCCATGCGAAAATGGCTCGTAAAAGTGAAGTATCGACTTAGACTAATTGTGGTTTGTATGTATATATTTGGTGTCATGATGTGGCTATGGCTTGGAAATGGGAATGTTGGTCATATGATCAGCCATTGGCATGGTTAAAATGATCATATATGAACCTATGTATGGCAAGACTAGTTGGTTCATGGAGACTACCAAATAGGTAAGACCTACCTTAAAAGCAGATCTTGCCAGTGCGGTGCGTGAATGTGAAAAATCACCAAAATTCGTAGGAATGGAATTAAATAGTGAATAAGTTATGTAAATGAACCTTGATGAGTCTATTTTCATATGGAAGAAACGAAATGGTCATAGGAGTTACATGTTAAGAGATATTAAAGCTATTGTGAGACAGGGCGAGCAGTTTCGAGTTCCTGTCATAACTTTAAAATTTACTATAAATTATTCAAAAAGAATTAGGAGACATACCTTATATGTACAGATTCCATTTTGAGTCTAGTTTCATTAGAAACAAACTCGTTTCTAAAATGACTATGTAAATATTAATCTCAATTTCATATACCATTTAATTCAAAACATTTAACTACTTATTTACACTTTTACACATTTTCCCCAAAACATTTACATCCTATACAATTTAATCCGTCATATCCACCAAGTTAATTCAACAATTAACACATAACCCACTATTGCCAAATACTTAACCCTTAATATACAGCGTGTATATGTATATCTTTAATTTATAATAAAATCCTTCTCATTTATAATTTACTCAATTAAATCCTTAATTTTTAAATGTAGTAAAATTTACTCTATAAAATAACACAAATTCAACATCAAGCACCCAAACAAAACTCTTTCAAATAAAAGACTTCAAAATATGTCAATGACGTATTTTTTTTATACATTGATAATTTCACATAAATAAACAATTTAATCCATCATATTTTTAAAATTTTCCATAATAATCCTCAATGTGAAATTTCATGAATTGACTTTGCAAATCATCTCACTTCACTTCCAACTAAAAAAAATCTACCATAATAATATTAAGAACTTAGATTTTCTACCGTAGTAATTTCTATTAACTACAATCATTCCAAAAATTTCAACATGGGTATGCTAGTTCATGATCCTAAGGTTCCAAAAATATAAATTATAAGCAAAAATGATCATTAACATACCAACTAATTTGAGCTTCAAACTAAAACAACAATGGCCAAATATGCTTTCTCCTTTCCCCCAAATCAACAAGCACAGAAAAATGAAACTTAAAACTCATTCCCTCTCTCCACTGAGCTATTTGTTTCTTCTTTTTTCTTTTTTTGCTATTCCTTAACAATATAAAATTATACAATCATCATAAGTAATTATTTATGTCTATTTTTAATATAAATTCCTCATCATGGCCGGCCACTATAAACAAAAAGGAATATTTGACATGCAAATCCCTCATGTTAACATTTCATGCAGTATTTGACACTTTACAAATTTACCTATCACACTTTCAAGTTTTATCACATGAGTCCTATCTTATAAATTTTACATACAAATGACAAAATCAAAGCATGAAACTTCCACACATGCATTTACACATATAATAAACATAGAATTTAACAGTTAATTATTTTTATGACTCGGTTTTGTGGTCCCAAAACTACTTTCCGACTAGGGTCAAATTAGGGATGTCACAAAGAGATAGGAGGGTTTGGATATGGAGAAGGAAGAGGAGAAGGTAGATGGAGAAAAAGAAATAAAGAAAAGAGGAGAAGAAAAGATTATCAGAATTTCGGCACAACACACCCCAAATGCCAAAATTCCCACTACTACAATACCTAGCCGAATTTCCCATGCTAGAGTCCCTTGGCCGGCCACCTCTTGCTCCTTGATCAGCTCCTAGATTTCCTCCCTTATCTTTATCCTTATTCAATCCCCTTACCTTCTTAAACTCTTCCTGATAGACTTTTATTTCAGTTCCATTACTTCCCTTTCTGTACATAAAATTTAATCACTTAATTTCTTTGTCATTGTGACTTGAACACAGGTCCTCCCCAAGCTTCCACACGCCACTACATCCTTCCGGTGGCGTCACATGCCACTTACCACTTGCTTCCTTGTGATCCATTTTTCACAAATAATTCCTAAAAGCCCAATTTATCGAACCCTTTCTCTTATAGAATTAAATTTAATTAAAACTACGGGTTTTATCCTAAGCTTGGGCCTTCTAGAGGCCCACCAACATGATTAATCCTACACATAACAAAATGAACACGTAATTTTAAATTTTACAACTTTTACAGAATTCCCGAAAATTGGGGCGTTACAAATGGCCTTGTGTTTTGGCATGTTTGTCATGGATGTGGGTGATGATTAATTGGTAAGATTTGAGTAGTGAAATGGATGGATTTTAAATGGCATGATTTGTATGTGAAATAGCATGTTTTGGTTGCCTATAAATGTATTGAAATCGTATGAAATGATGTGGTTTTGGTTTTCTTGAGAAGGGTGAGAAATGTGGCTTAAACCAAGTCTAACTTCACCCCACATGGTTGAGCACACGGGCGTGTGACTCGACCATATGTCTGCTGTAACTTAGTTAAACAAGTCAGTGAGTTACACGCCTTAAACACACGGGTGTGTCTACTGGCTGTGTGTGACACACGAGCTGGCACGTAGGCGTGTGGCCGGCTGTGTGACCTAAGTCAGTATACCTTTCAGATTTCACACGACCAAGGCACACGGGTGTGTTTTCGGCTGTGTGATGCAATTCAGTATGTATGCCCTATTTCCACATAGCTTGTGACACGGGCATGTCTAGTCACACGGCCTATTCACATGGGCGTGTGATCCCTGTATGCATGAAAATTTTATAAGTTTCCCAAAGTTTTCAAATGTTATCAGTTTAGTCCCGAACCTCTTCCAAGCATGTTTTAAGGCCTCATAGAGCCTTATAAGGGACAATGTGACTATGATGGATTGATGTTAAGCGATAATGGATATATGAATGAGAAATGTATGTTGCATGTTGTGATTTGATCAGTAATGCCTCGTAACCCTATTTTAGCGACAGACAAGGGTTAGGGTCATTACATTTAATTGGTATCAGAGCTACGATTTAGTCGATTCTAGGACTAACGTAGCGTGTGTGAGAGTCTAGCTATACATGCCATATATACCCTATAATAATGTGATGATTCTTGACAACTTAAATTGTGTTTTCGTATAGTAATGGATCTTGATAGAGCTATAGCTGACGATGTAGAGTAATGCGCCTGCGCCCGCTCAAAGAGCAGAGCAATCGACTCTAGGCCTGTAACTAGTAGCCACGAGGGAGAGGGTAAACAAGCCTTTTTCTAGATGATGAGTGAGTGGTTTATAGAGTTCATTCGAACGAATCCAGGTGCTCAACAACCTCTACCCCCACCTATTTCTCAACAAAACCCTACTATTCCTCAAGCTATAGATTTGCAACGGTTGAGCAAGCTGCCAGTGGATAAAATTCAAAAACATAGGGCTGAAGAGTTTTGGGCTACTGTTGGTGATGATGTAGAGAGAGTTGAGTTCTGGCTCGAAAACACGATTCGAGTATTTGATGAATTGTCTTGTACTCCTAATGAATGTATCAAATGTGTTGTATCTTTGTTGAGAGATAATGCATATCATTGGTGGAAATCGTTGATATCTATAGTTCCTAGAGAATGGGCTACTTGGGAGTTTTCCCAATCCGAATTTCGAAAGAAGTACATCAATCAAAGATTCCTTAATCAGAAGCATAAAGAGTTTCTAGAGTTAAAAAAAGGTTGGATGACTATCATTGAGTATGAAAGAGAATTCATACGGTTAAGCAAGTATGCTCGAGAATATGTTTCCATTGAAGAAATCATGTGCAAACGATTTGTAGATGGATTGAATGAAAATATAAAATTACTAGTTGGAATTCTAGAGTTGAAAGAATTTTTCGTTTTAGTTGAGAGGGCTTGTAAATCCGAGGATCTTAGTAAAGGAAAGAGAAAGGCAAATTCAGAAGCTAAAGACTCGAGAAAAAGATTAACGAGTAAGATTTATCAATCTTTATTGAAGAAATTCTGAGACTCATTTAATCATTCTAATACATCAGTGGGACAGTCAAACAGAGATCGTGAAAGGCAACATTCGAGCTTTAAAGCTTCGGCTATCTCGATAGCTAGTGTCAGGAGTGCGAAACCAAATCGACTCAAATGTAGACAGTGTGGAAAATGGCATTGTAGATTGAATGATCGAGCTGGTTTTAAATGTCGATCGTTAGATCATTTTATCAGAGATTGCCCAGAGTTAGCTGAAAAAGATAACGCTCAGAGTATGAGGCCGAGTAAAACTACAGTTAGAGGGAGACCATCCTGTAATGTTGGAAATGTGAGTGGTGGTAGAGGTGTAACACGAGACACTGTTGCGAGAACTGATGCTAGAGCTCCTGCTAGAGCTTATGCTATTCGCGCTCGCGGAGAAGCGTCATCTCCAGATGTTATTACCGGTACTTTCACTCTCTATGATACTAATGTGATTGCATTGATAGATCCAAGATCAACTCATTCTTATATATGCATGAATTTAGTACTCAGTAAGACTTTTCCTGTAGAGTCTATTGAATTTGTGATTAGAGTATCGAACCCCTCAGGCAAATGTGTTTTGGTTGACAAATTCTGCAAGAATTGTCTGTTAATGCATCTGGATTTTGCTTTCTAGCTAATCTAATGTTGTTCCCATTCTATGAATTTGATGTGATTTTGGGTATGAATTGGTTAACAATGCATAGTGCTACAGTGAATTGTAGACGAAAGGCAATTGAACTGAAATGTCAAAATGATGAGACTATTAGAATCGAATCCGATGATATGAATAGTTTGCCAGTTGTGATATCGTCTATGTTAGCTCAAAGATTTGTGAGAAAGAGATGTGAAGCTTATCTTGCTTACATACTTGATACTAAAGTAACAGAAAGAAATATTGAATCAGTACCAGTTGTGTTCGAGTATCCAGATGTATTTCTTGAAGAGTTATCGGGTTTACCACCTATCAGAGAAGTTGAATTTTGTATTGAATTAGTACCGGGTACAACGCTGATATCGGTAGCTCCGTACCAAATGGCCCTGACAGAGTTAAAAGAATTGAAAGCTCAGTTGCAAGAGTTGATAGATACAAGTTTTGCTAGACAGAGTTTTTCACCTTGGGGTGCTCCCGTGTTGTTTGTGAAAAAGAAAGATGGCACAATGAGAATGTGTATAGATTATCGACAACTCAAAAAAGTGACGATTAAGAATAAATACCTTCTACAGTGGATTGATGATTTGTTTGATCAGTTAAAAGGGGTAACAGTATCTTTGAAAATCGATTTCAGATTAGGTTATTACCAGTTGCGAGTTAAAGATTCTGATGTGCTAAAAAACTGCATTTAGAACAAGGTATGAACATTATGAATTTTTGGTTATCCTTTCAGACGAACAAAGGCACCTGTTGTTTTTATGGCCTTGATGAACCAGATTTTCAGTTAGTATTTAGACCGATTCGTAGTTGTGTTTATTGATGATATCTTGATTTACTCTCATGATGAATCTGAACATGCCGAGCATTTGAGAATTGTGTTACAAACTTTGAGAGATAAATAGTTGTTTGCAAAGTTTAGCTAATGTGAGTTTTGGCTACGAGAGGTTGGATTCTTGGGACATATTGTTTTAACTGGTGGTATCCGGGTTGATCCGAGTAAAATATTTGCGATTATAGATTGGAAGCCTCCAAGAAATGTTTCTAAGGTCCTCAGTTTTTTGGGACTAGCGGGATATTATAGACGGTTTGTAAAAGGCTTTTCAATGATTGCAACTCCGATGACAAGATTGCTTCAAAAAGATGTTAAGTTTAAGTGGTCAGATAAATGTCAGAAAAGTTTTGAGCAGTTAAAAACTTTATTGACTGAAGCTCCAGTGTTAGTTCAGTCTGAATCGGGTAAAGAATTCATAATTTTTAGTGATGCATCGTTAAATGGTTTGGGTTGTGTTTTGATGTAGGAAGGCAAAGATGTAGCTCATGCCTCGAGGCAGTTGAAGCCGCATGAAAAGAATTATTTGGCGCAGGATTTAGAATTGGTAACAATTGTGTTCGCGTTGAAAATTTGGCACCATTGCTTGTTTGGTGAGATATGTCATATTTATACTGATAACAAAAGCTTAAAATATCTGATGACTCGGAGAGATTTGAATTTGTAATAGAGGAGATGTTAGAATTTCTAAAAGACTATGACTTGGTAATTGACTATCATCCGGGGAAAGCGAACGTAGTTGCTGATGCTTTGAGCCGAAAGTCATTGTTTGCTTTACGTGATTTGAATACAAATTTGGCTTTGTCTAATGATGGTTCGTTGGTAGCCTAGTTGAAAGCGAGACCATTGTTTATACAGCAGATTTATGAGGCTCAAAAGTTTGATAATGAACTGCAAGCAAAATAGATTCAATGTGAGTCAATTTCTGATTCAGAGTTTCAAGTTGATTTCGATGATTGTTTGAGATTCAAAAATTGAATGTGTTTCAAGAACTTCAGAGTTGATTCAGATGATTTTGAATGAAGCACATAGTAATTGTTTATCAGTACACCCAGGAAGCACAAAAATATATAATGATTTGAAACAGTTTTATTGGTGGCATGGCATGAAATGGGATATCTTAGAATTTGTTTTGAAATGTTTGATTCATCAGCAAGTCAAAGCTGAGCATCAAGTGCCGTCAGGTTTATTACAACCTATCATGATTCCTGAGTGGAAATGGGACAGAGCAACTATGGATTTTGTATCGGGTCTACCCTTATCTCTGAGAAAGAAAGATGCGATTTGGTCGTTGTAGACAGATTGATGAAATCAACTCATTTCATCTCGAAACGTATAGATTTCTTGCTTGATAAATTGGCTGAGTTGTATATCTCAGAAATTGTTCGATTTCACGGAGTGCCACTATCTATTGTGTAGGATAGAGATCCGAGATTCACTTTGCGATTTTGGAAAAAATTACAAGCTTTAGGTACAATGCTACATTATAGCAATGCGTTTCACCCTCAAACGGATGGTCAATCCGATCGAGTTATTCAGATACTCGAAGATATGTTGCGTTGTTGCATTCTTGAGTTTGAGGGTAGCTGGGAGAAATATCTACCGCTGATTGAATTTGCTTATAACAATAGCTTCTAATCTAGTATAAATATGGCACCATACAAAGCTCTATACGGTCATAAATGCCGAACACCATTGTATTGGACTGAGCTTAGCGAGAATAAGATTCACGGAGTTGATCTGATCATGGAAACAAAAGAAAAAGTGAAAGTAATTTGCGATAGTTTGAAAGCAGCATCGAACCGAAAGAAATCTTAAGCAGACTTGAAATGAAAAGATATTGAGTTTCAGATCGGAGATAGAATGTTTTTGTGTAACACTCCTAACCCGAATCCATCGCCGAAAAGGGGTTACGAGGTATTACCAAACTAAACCCAACTTTCGGATAATCATAGATACACATAGAAATTAATCATCTTAAAACATCATAACTGAACATATACTAAATCAAGCCAAAAATTACAAGTTACACATAAATTAAATAACATACAACCATAATCGTTATCAAATGGCAGAATATAAGCATATGAATTTAAACATCTCATTATTCATTACCTAAAACCAAACATGCATGCAATCCTTATTATATTTCTATCTAAACCAACTTACTTATTAAAAACCAAAGTTACTATTCATGTGGTCATTTGCTAAATCTTTAACCGAATATATATATATATAACATGCAAAACACATATGCCTTATTTGATGTCAACTTCTATTATGCTCAATCACTTTACACATATGAAACATTTCTAATAAGCAAACCGAATATCAAACATATTATTTTAACCGTCACACCAACACATCAACTATATATATTGATATAATACATATTAACTATTCGTCCAACATTTTAGCATACCAACTAAAACTTTAACATGCTATTATCACATATCAATCAAATTAGCAAAAATCATATTCAAAACTAATTTAATAGCCACATATTCGGCTAAATATATATAAATCTATATAGCTAAAAGAATCAAACTTTAATAACAAATACATGACACCTCAAATATTTAACAGCCACCGAAAGTTAATTCACCTATTTGCCGAATCCAAACATGGTTGTTTCTCAAGCTTTTCATTACACCTAAAATGATATTTACCACCAATGAACAAAGACATACAAATATTGTCCATACCTGCATCACATAACCAAATATCAATATTCCAAATTATAGCCACTTACCTAATATATTTTCTACTTATATTTTAAATATATCACTCAACAAAATATCCAACAACAATTTCACATCATACTAATGATACCAAACAAATATACTTTGGCATAGTTTCATCAACATTGACAAATATATATATACCATAGTTCACTTATAAACATATATAATGACCAAAACATGAAAACCACAACCAAATATATTTTTGGTATATTCAAACTTAAAACTGAACTTAACATAAATAAACAAGCCATTTTCACATGGCTTATATATATATATACAAACCAAAATCCAACATTTCCATGTATTATCTAGACTATACATGCCATAAGTTCAACATTTTAACTTATAAAGTCCCGAAAACACAGTCGATAGTGTAATTGGACTTTGCTGATGATCCCTGGGCTTGTAACTTGATTCCAGAATCTATAAAACAAAGAAAAACATATACACACAATAAGCTATCATAGCTTAGTAAGTCATAAGCAAATAACAACTCAAAGACATTATCAACTCATTGAAACCAAACCAAATTATACTATCATAATCATGTTTAATCTCAAGCTTAACATTTCATAAATAACATATGCTTTCTTAAATAAATCTTATCTTAACCGAATGTACATGTATATATATTCAAAGTATCATTAAATTCAAAGACATAATATCATTATATAACCGAATATATTTACACACATATACATATACTCATGAATCAAAATATAACATCACGTGCATATACATAACATATGGCCGAATATACTTCACCAATGTACATATGTTCACATTAGTAACTTATATAATTTGCATCACATATCAACTGGCCAACTTACCTTATTTTCAAATATGTAATCAACTAACTCATACCTGATCGTTTTAGCTCATTTTACACCTTCGATTACAACTTATCATTACCTGTTGAACCATTCAAAATTGAATAGGATACTCGAATAATCACATATATCGAACAATGCCAATGTCCCATACGTTGTCTTACATGCTATCTCATATCGATGCCACTGTCCTAGACGGGATCTTACACGAATAAAATATGATGCCAATGCCCCAAACATGGTCTTACATGTAATCACATATATCGATGTCAACATCCTTGACATGGTCTTACACTAGAACACATATCGAAAATCCTATGTCATGACATATGTATCCTAGCTATTCCTATGGTTCGTACAGGGCTTTCGGACGTCGTAACTCGGTCAAAACGAATTCATAAACATAGCTCCCAAGCTTATTTACATTCGGCTAACACATATATAATTTCACATATTTCATTTCAGCATATAAAATTCATATTTAATTAAAATAAAAAATATCTATTTGCTTATAGACTTACCTCGAACGATGAAAATCGGAACGGGACGGCTAATCGACAACTTTAGTTTTCCCCTGATCCAAATCCGATTTCTTTGGTTCTTGATCTAAACATATTCAAATTAAACTCATTCAAACATATTTTCACTCATTTTAGTCCAAAAACCCATAAATGGGAAAATTATAATTTTACCCTCGACATTTTACACTTTTTACAATTTAGTCCAAATTGCACAAAACACAAAACATGCAAAATTTGCACATACCATGCTTAGGCCGAATGTTCCATGTGTTCATACAAGTCCATACATTTCATTCATTTCACATTTTAGTCCCTCAATTTATTATCTTTGCAACTTAGTCCAAATTACTCAAAATCATCAAAAATTCCAATACAAAACATGGTAATCTAAAACATATCTTTCATATTTAATCAACTATCATCACAAAGCTCAAATATTCATCAATGGCATAACTCAAAATATTTATCAAAATAAAAAATTCAAGCATGGGCTTTGTACATTACACTACAATGATCTCAAAAACGTAAAAATTATCAAAAACTGAGCTAGGTACATATCTTGATTAAGCTATCAAATGGCCGAACCCTTAAAAGCTTTCTTTTCTTTTTCTTTTCTTTAGTTTCGATCACCAAGAAAAAATATGAATGCATTATAATTATTTTATGTTTTATGATATATTAACATATTAATAAATTTACATATTTAACCTTTATTATAAAATATAAAACCATTATAAATTATGGTCATTACCGTCCACTACATATAATTATGGTTTAATTGCATTATAAATGCTTCATATTAATAAGACAAGTTCAATTTGGCCCCTACATATTAAAATATTAAATTTTCATTTTACGCGATTAAGCCGTTTTATTAAATCAAGCACTCATACGATAAAATTAAAACATGGAAATTTCACACATATAAATTCAAACATAATAAACACAGAAAAAAATTTTAAATTATTTTTTTGACTCGGATTCGTGGTCCCAAAACCACCATTCTGAATAGTGTCTAAATTAGGCTATTACAACTCTCCCCCTTTAGGGATTTTCGTCCCCGAAAATCTTACCAGTGAATAGGTTCGGATAACGTTCTTTCATTGCATCCCCTGGCTCCCACATTGCTTCTTCAACTCCATGTTTATGCCACGATACTTTCAGTAATGAAAGTTTCTTATTTCACAATTCTTTAACTTCGTGAGCCAATATTCTAATCGGTTCTTCCTCATAGGTCATATCAGACTTAATCTCAATCTCTGATGGACTAAACACATGTGAGGGATCAGATCAATATCTACGAAGCATTGAAACATGGAATAAATTATGGATCTTTTATAACTCAGGTGGTAACAACAGTCTATAAGCAACCGGCCCAATACGCTCTATAATCTCATACGGCCCAATAAATCTCGAACTCAATTTGCCTTTACGACTGAATCTCAGTATTTTCTTCCATGGTGAGACTTTCAAGAATACTTTGTCCCTGATCTGAAATTCTATATCTTTTCATTTCAAGTCCGCATACGATTTTTGACGATCTGACGCTTTTTTCAAACTTTCACGGATCACTTTTACTTTCTATTCAGTCTCTCTGATCAAATCAACCCCGTGTATCTTGTTTTCGCTGAGCTCGGTCCAATATAATGATGAATGACATTTATGGCCGTATAAAGCCTCGTAAGGTGCCATTTTGATACTCGATTGAAAGCTATTATTGTAAAGAAATTCAATTAAAGGTAAGTATCATTCCTATGTACCTTCGAACTCCAGAATGCAACATCTCAACATATCTTCAAGTATTTGAATGATTCATTCGAACTGACCCTCTGTTTGCAGATAGAAAGCAGTGTTGAAATGTAATTTCTTACCTAGAGAATCTTGCAGTTTCTTCCAAATCCACGGTGTAAACCTTGGATCTCTATCCGAAATAATAGAAATAGGTACTCCGTGCAACCTCACAATCTGAGAAACATATAACTCAGCAAGCTTGTCAAGCGAGTAGTCTGTGTGAACTGGAACAAAATGAGCTGATTTAGTCAATCTATCCACAATAACCCAGATTGTGTCTTTCTTACTCGATGTTAACGGTAAACTAGATACAAAATTCATCGTGACACTGTCCCATTTTGTAATATCCCGAATTAGGGCCTAATCGGAATAGTGGTTTCGTGACCATAAATTCGAGATAGAAATAATTATTTTATAATTATTTTTAGGTCTATGATATGATTGCATGATTGTGTGAAATTTTCGTGAAGAAATTCTATGCATAAAGTGCTTAATTTGAAGTTAGGGACTAAATTGAATAAGTTGCAAAGCTTGCATTCTAGAAGTTTCTAGTATGAAATTGCTTTGAAATATTAAATTTGACCAATTTCAAAGTTTATGGACAAAAATTGGACATGGATGGAATTTTTGGAAAGTTTAGTAGTAAGGGCATTTTGGTCATTTTGGGGTAAAATGAATTAAAATACAAAATTAAAAAGCCAACTTTGCTCATCTTCTCCACCATGGACGTGTATACCAAGGGAGACTCCACAGCTAGGGTTTCCAAGCTTCCAAGCTCGATTGTAAGTTCGTTCTAGCCTCGTTTTTAATGATTTTTACTTTTTTGGAGTCTCGGTAACTTGATTTAGCTTATGCTAGCAATAATTCAACCTAGGGTTCATATTTGGAAAAATACCCATAGGTGAAATTTGTGTATTTTGGTGTTTTATGATAGAATATGAGGTTTTAAATTATGTTAGACAACTTATGCTACTCGGTTTTAAGTGAAAACGAGCAATAGGGCTTAATCGGTAAAAATAGTACATGTTAGAGTGAGAATTTGATGTTTCCATAGAAGGGAAAAATGATCAGAATGTCATAAAACATAAGGAAATAGGATGAAGTTTAATTTCCGAACCTTGGGGCAAGAGTGCAAATATGCAAAAGTTTAGGGGTCAAAATGAAAATTTTTAAAAATATGAGTTTTGGACCCATATGAATAGTGTGACTAATTATTAGGCTAAATGTGATATTATAGATGAAGGAAATCGAGATTCGGGCTTAAATCGGGAAAATACAAGGTTATGGACTAAAATGGTAAATTGCTGTTTCTGGATCGAGGTAAGTTCGTGTGTTAATAATAATGCAATACCATGCATGAATTGTAATTCTCTATTGATATGGCATAAATTGTATGGCTTAATATGTTTAAGAGAAGTTGATGGATGGTATGTATGATATGGAAAAAAAATAATATGTAATGCTAGTTGTATTATGTGAAATTGAATGGAAAATTATTGCTACGTGAATTGAGTGTTAAATTACTATTACCTAGGTTGTATGAATTGCTGCATGGTTGTACCTGATGAGATTTCGACAAGTTTGTACGTAAATAATTTATCGATTCTTTTTATTTTATTATATTATGTTATCATATGAAATGAGGCTACCTATAGATTGACTATTTGTTGTAAATTGAAAATTGAAAAAAAAGACTATGAATAAATTTGTAACATGTTGGAAAGTGAGAAATTTCCCAGTTGAGCCTTCAGAATAAAAACGATACGAATGATCTATTGTGAGGTCGCATATGTAGTACTAAGTGCAGACTACTATGTGTACCCGATAACTTCGATCACGTGAGTAGTACTAAGTTCAGGCTACTACATGCACCGGATAATTGGTCGCATGTGTAGTACTATGTGCAGGCTACTATGCGTACCAGATAGCTTTGGCTACAAGTGTGAAAATATGTGCAGGCAATTGAGTATCAGTTATTATTCCGAAGAGTTCAACGGGAAAGTCGATTAAGTAAAAATACATATGAACATGATTATATGATGAATAAGTGCAGGTATATGTTTATGAAAATTATGAGCAATGTGCTCGATAGTTGGGTGAACTTCGATAAGATAAAATGGATTAAGTGGAATTATATAAGAATGAATTTTAGTAGTATAGTAAAACAGTGTTGGACAGCAGCAGTTGCGTGATTTTGAAAATTCACTAAAAATTGTGGAAGTTGAATAAAAATGTAAATGATATATGAAAATAAAGCTTAATGAGTCTATTTTCACATGAAAGAAACAGGAGAAGCAAAAGAATTCTATATTGTGTGATATTGGAATTCTTGTGAAATAGGGTCTGAATGATTTCAAGATCCCCTGTTCTGAATTTAGAAATTCACCATAAATTGTAAACAAATTATTAAGAGTCATATCTTACATGCATGGATTCCTTATTGAGTCTATTTTTAAGGGAAACAAACATCATGGTCGTTTGAATTCTGTACAGGGATAAATTTGGTTCATAATGAATAGAGGTCAGAGTAGTCGTACTCTGAAACAGGGGAGATTTTAACTAAGAAACTATACTAATTGGCCTGACCAAAAATTCTGGAAATTTTATGTGAGAAATATATATGAATCTAGTTTCAGGGAAAATTAACGAAATTAAATTTGGAGTTTTTTACCTTCAGATATGAATGATTTAGTAACTGTAACTTGTTAACACAGCTTAACCTGAACATGTGTAATTGTACAATTATAGTGTTTTGTCTTAAAAAGTGTGGTAGTAATTGCTTATTATTTTCATATGAACTTAATAAGCGTAAAGCTTACCTATCCTCTCCATTTCTTTAGTATTGACAGGTAGGGTTGGGGTTGGAGATCGTCGGAGGCAAAATCACACTATCAAAATATCATTTTTGGGAGAATTAATTCAAATATTAGAAATATCAAGTGAGTGGAATGTATAGGAAGTTGGTTTGTGATATGTATTTTTATTATGATTTTGACCATACGTATTAGTCTGCATTGAGTTATCGTATAAAATCATGAGATGTGGTCCTTATCCATTATGGTTTATAAGTTTAATTAATCGTGCCATGTCCTATGTTTTGATGTGATGATATAGTTAGCTTTGTTTGTTATGCATGTGTTCGAAAAGTTTTGAATTAAATGAAATTTTATGGCCCAGTTTTCGTCTATGTGTATTGTTAAGTCTGGTAATGCCTCGTACTCTGTTCCGGCCTTGGATATGAGTAAGGGGTATTACACATTTCCACTCAGGTATCATGATCGGTTGAAGCAATCCAAGAGGTACATGATGCTCTGCTTTTACTTGCTGATAGACTAAACATTTTGAAACAAAGTCAGAAATGTCTCGTTTCACGCCATGCCACCAATAAAGTTGTTTCAGATCATTATACATTTTTGTACTACCCGGGTGAACAGATAATCGGCTGCTGTGAGCTTTGTTCAAAATCATCTGAATCTACTTTGAATTTATCGGGACACATATTCGGTTTCTGAACTCAAACAACCCTTAGCATCAACTCTAAACTCTGAATCAAAAGTTACATTGAGCTCGTTTTGCTAACAAATCATTATCAACCTTCTGAGCATCACAAATTTGTTGAAAAAATAGCGGTCTTGCTTTTAATTCAACTATTATCGAACCATCATCAGACATAGTCATATGCGAATTTATTGCATGCAAAGCAAATAGTGATTTTCAGCTTAGAGCATCAACAACAACATTAGCCTTTCCTGAATGGTAGTCGATTACAAGTTCATAGTCTTTTAGCAACTCTAACCATTGACGTTGTCTCAAATTTAGATCTTTCTGAGTCATCAAATATTTCAGGCTCTTGTAATCAGAATAAACATGGCATTTCTCACCGAACAGATAGTGACGCCATATCTTCAATGCAAACACAATAGCTGCCAATTCTAGGTTGTGTGTCGGATAGTTCTTTTCATGTGGCTTTAACTGTCTCAAGGCATAAGCTATAACTTTGTCTTCTTGCATCAAAACACAACCTAAACCATTTAAAGATGCATCATTATAAATAACAAATTCTTTACCCGATTCTGGCTGAACTAGCACTGGAGCTTCGATCAAAGGGGCTTTCAGCTGATCAATACTTTTCTGGCACTTTTCTGACCACTCGAATTTCACATCTTTCTGTAATAGCTTCATCATCGAGGTTGCAATTATAGAGAAGCCTTTCACAAACCGCCTATAATAACCAACAAGTCCCAGAAAACTTCGAACTTCAGAAACATTTCTCAAGGTTTCCAATCAAGTATAGTTGAACTTTTACTCGGATCAACCCAAATCCCGATGCTGATAGAACATGTCCAGAAAACTAACTTCACGTAATCAAAACTCATATTTACTGAACTTCGCATACAACTGTTTATCTCACAAAGTCTATAACACAAGTCTCAGATGTTCGGCATGTTCAGTTTCATCATGGGAATAAATCAAAATGTCATCTATGAACACAACCACAAATCGATCCAGATACTGTCTGAAGATCCGGTTTATCAAATCCATGAAAATAGCAGGTGCATTAGTGATTTTGAAAGGCATAATCAAAAACTCATAGTGTCTGTACCTCGTCCTGAAAGTAGTCTTTGGTACATTAGAGTCTTTAACTCGCAACTGATAGTAGCCTGATCTCAAATCTATCTTTAAAAACACTGTAGCCCCTTTCAGCTGATCGAAGAGATCATCAATCCGTGGCAACAGATACTTATTCTTTATAGTCACTTTATTGAGTTGTCTATAACTGATACACATTCTCATAGTTCTATCTTTCTTTTTCACAAATAAAACTGGTGCACCCTAGGGAGAGAAACTCGATTGTGCAAAACCTTTATCTGTCAACTCTTGCAATTGAGCTTTCAATTCTTTTAATTTAGTAGGCACCATTCTATACGGAGCTATCAATATCGGAATCGTCATCGGCACTAACTCAATACTAAACTCTACTTCTCGAATAGGTGGCAAACCTGACAATTCTTCAGGAAACACATTCGAATACTCGCACACAACTGGTACTGATTCAATATTTCTTTTAGCCACTTTACTATCAAACATATATGAAAAGTAAGCTTCACAACCCTTTCTTACATACTTCTGAGCTAACATCGAAGATATCATTGCCGGTAAACTATTCAGATAACTAGATTCAATCCAAATAATCTCATCATTTTGGCACTGTAACTCAATAGTCTTTCTTTTGTAATTTACGATAATATTGTGCAAAGTCAACCAGTCCATACCCAAGATTATATCGAATTCGTCAAATGGAAAAAACATCAAATCAGCCAAAAAACATGAATCTCGAATCATCAAAGGACAATTCTTACACACTTTATCAACCATAACACACCGGCCCAAGAGGTTCGATACTCTAATCATAAACTCAATAGACTCAATAGGCAAAGTCTTACTAAATACTAAGGTCTCATACACATAAGAATAACTCGAACCAGGATCAATCAATGCAATTACACTAGTATCATAAAGAGTGAATGTACCAGTAATAACATCTGGGGATGAAGCCTCCTCACGTGCGCGTATAGCTCTGGTAGGTGCGTGAGCCTTAGAACGAACTACCGTGTCTTTAGTCCCTCTCTGACTGCTACTCATATTACTCATATTTCTGGGTGGTCTACCTCGAACTGACATGTTACTCGTCTCGCATTCTGTACTGTGTTTTGTTCAACTAACTCAGGACATTCACGAATGAAATGATCCATCGATCCACAATTAAAATAGGCCCAATCATGCAATCTACAACTGCTGGGATGTCATTTACCATAAAGTTTACACTCGGGTTGATTTGATCTAACATTACCAACACTAGCCATTGAGGTAGCTCCCGAGCTCATAGGTGGTCTACCACCATCACGTCTAGTATAACCCGCAGTAGCCATTGAACGGCCAGGATCATCCCAGAATCTTTTTGATGCCGACTGAAATGTTTTACCTGAAGATCTTTTACGCATATCTCTAGCTTCAAAGTCAGCTTTTCTTTTCTCTTTCTCGAGCTCTTTGGCTTTGCACCCTCGCTCAATCAGTACTACTAACTCTTTTATTTCAAGCATGCCAACTACCAGTTTATTTTCATTGTTCAACCCGTCTTTGAATCTTTTACACATGATGTAATGTCCTAAATTTTGGGCCTAGAAGTATTAGGTTTTGAGCAAGGGTATAGTTAGGAGGATGTGCATAAATATTTAGTTGTGCAAAAAGGTGACACAAATGTGTATCTACCTCAGTGGTTAAGTGTTCTGGGAAGCGTCTGAGAAGTCTTGGGTTCAAGTTTGAGCAAGTGTAAAAGGTTTTGTTTTTAAAGGAATAAGCATTGTCTCTAGGCAGTAGACTTTTAAGTAAATAAGGGAAAAACATGATAGAAAGGGCTTGTTGGTCGAGGGGATAAGTGGCGTGTTGCTAATGTCTGAGGTCTGAAGTTCGAGTCCTGGTTTGTGCAATGGGGGGTTCTATTTTGCTGCCTAGGCCGTGTAGATAGTAGAGTTTGACTGAAACAGTGCTGAGTGGTGTGGAGTTTGAACTAGTCGTAGAGGGATTATAGGAAGGAATGTTGGGATGTGGATAGTGTTCGGTTGGAGGGATTTTAGGAAAGGTTGTAGGAGAAAATCATGGGGATTTGTGGTGGGTGAAGAGTTGGTGCCAAATGGGATTTGTGGCACTCTAAACTTTCGGTTTTGGTGACTTTAGCCACTCTATTTTCGGGTGCTATGAACATATTGGCTCTCTCTTTTTCTGTGGAGGCCGAATAATGCTAGGGGGTTTTGGTAGTATCATTTGTTTTGCTGGCATTGGTTTTTCACTTCTCTTGAGGTCCCTCATTTTGACATTTTACTCCTTTTTCGCTCCTTCGTTTTAGCCGAATTCTTTCCTTTCTCTCACTATCTCTCAGTTCTTTTGACAGTATCAATCCTCCTCTTCTGCATCTTGTGCTTGGCTGATTATCCCCTATCTCATCCCCTCTCAAATTTTCTTTTTCTTCCAATAATAGTCAAATACCCCTTTTTTTCTCTTTTCTCTCTATTCCTTTGACTCTTTTCAAGTGTCCCTCCTTGTATTGCTAAAACCGAATACTCTTCCCCTCATTTCATTCTATCGGTTCTCTACGTTTTGTGTTAACTGAACATTCCATCTTAAGTTCGAGTACACAGTTATTGTTTTCTTCTCTTTTATTTTTGATTTCAGGTTTAGTAAGGGTTCTCTGACAAATTTGTAAATGAATGATTTCCTCTTGTTTCTCTCGACCATTGTGATCTTTCTTCAAACATCTTCTTTCCTCTGCCGATTACTGCTAGGGGTGCGATTTTTCCACTTTGCCACTACCATTCTGTGTACTTTTGGCTTTTGTATGGGTGTGGGCCGAATGTTCTTCTAATCTGGACTCTGTGTTTTTGGTAAGTGAATTTTTGTCTAGTTCAAATTGTTCTTTTGTTTGATGGTTGATAAGGTTTGGTTAAAGTGCAGATAAACCCCTAAGGCCTAATGATTAGTCTCTTGCAAACGGTTTAAATGGGCAAGCCACAATCGACTGATCTAAGCAAGTGTTAGGTAGTCCTTTGATCAAGTATTTTGGTTGGGGTTTTGACAATTCAATTAGGATGCGATTAACCGGAACTTGTGATTGAATGTAGGTTGAAGTACTCATGGACTATTCGTATGTTTTCGTATACAAGGTGTGTAATCACACTACCATAATTGTAAATCGGCAACAGCTGGAATAGGTGACTGTCGACCCTACACGAGTGTGTGCTTTCTCGTGTGGTAAATTGAACGCTTAAATAGGGGCATTTGATTGTAGAGGCCACCATAAGCGTTTCTAAGGGCTTAGCTTACTTTGGGCCACGATGGGCCGTGTGGGCCCCACGGGTTCGTGGGAGTAAACCACATGGCCATGTGGAGAATATTGGATCAAGCTGTGTAGTCTACACGGCCAAGGCCAAATTTGGGCTTGTGGGCCATATGGGCTTGTGGGCCACATGGGTGTGTGGGACCACATGGGCCCGCATTATGGGCCTTGGGCCTATTTTCATTGTTTGACTGCCAAGGTTGCACAGGTCATCCGAGACGACTGTGGACCTACTGTTGGGTTGGTAAGCATACCTCTACCCTAAACTTGATAAATGACTGTTTTGTCCTTAAATGGTAAGATGACTTATATGCCCCTATGATATATATATGACTGAAATTGAGCATGCCACTTCATATTTATATTGTATACATGTATGATATGACATAACACGTTACATGGTGCATTGCATGGGGACGGGTTTTTATATGATTGGAGGAAGTGTACTATATTGGCAGCTCAGCTGCAATTTCTGTTTGGTGCCGTAGGCAGTGCTATTTTTGATGTGTAGGGATGGTGGATTGATTTTATCCCCACATGGTGTGTAAGGCTAGATGGAGTGGTGTGTAGAAGCTAGTTAGGTAGGATTTTTATTGCATATCTGTACTATTATAGTTATTGTAATGGGCCAAGGCCCAAATACATGACTGTTTCTATATTTAGATAGGCTAAAGCCCAAATAGATTTTGTCACTATTCTAAAAAGGGGTTAGGCCCATATTGTGTTTGTTTTCTAATTGTTTGCTTATATGAGATTACACACTGAGTTTTCATAAACTCACCCATCTGTTTAACTGTACAGGTAATCCCCAGCCTTAGGCGGATCGGTGCTGTAAGGGACTCAATAGTGGCCACGCAACTGCACTTGCTTTCTTATTGATTTTTAATTTATAATTAATTTAATTTGGGTATTTTTTTATGTAATAAGGCCTCTATGGATTTTAACTTAAATTTGGGTTTTTTATTTTCTTGGGTTTATAACTACTAGCAATAGGAAAAGACGCGTGTTTTCAAAAAGATAAATGTTTTTTCCAAAAACACCATGTTTACGCGAAATATTTTAAAAGCTTCTGCAACAAACAATGTTTTAAAAATTAATAATAATTTTAATATGATTAGCATTTTGCTAAACGACTTGAGTTTTAAACTAAATGAACCTCTATAAGAACACACAAAGAGGATAAGTTGAGAATGGGTTTTACAATATCGTACTTTGCCAAAAACACTTCAATGTGACATCACCAGATTCAGCTATAAAGTCTAGGCCGAGTTTAGGGTGTTACATTTAGTGGTATCAAAGCCAAGTTGCAAAACTCAGTTGTTGATTTGGGTTTCTTTTAAACTTGGGATTTCTAAAAGAACTGTTTCAAGTGATTTGAAGTATTTTGAAATGTTTTACTGAATGAGTGGTACACCGAGTCTCCACGTTGATCTTGTAAGTTCTCTCTAAAAATTGTATTTTGATTTTGACTGAAACTGCCATAGGTAGGATTTTTGAGACTACTGTAGGTAGTATACCGTTCTGTAAAACTCTTTAGTAATGTATATTGAAACTGTAGTAAAACCGTTAGACACCGATAGACATTGTGTTGTGCGAAAATAAAACTCCATGTTTTTTATACTGTCTCCATAAAACATCTGTTAATAAACATTGAAACTTTAAACTCATGCATAAAAAAGTTAATAAAGATGAAATACAATTTGATAATGAGCACCAGAGGTATTCGCAGAAAGGATACAAGAGGCTGCGGCAGAGGCCATGGAGGTTCTCGAGCTGGGTCTTTGTCATCTGGCCACATGCTTAATGTTGAAGCTAGGGAGGCACTGGCTTCACCTGCGACTGAGATTAGGTCTCATGACCGTGCAGTTGGGGCTAACGCGCTATCTGAATACTGAATCTGGGGGCCAAGGGTCGGTCGAAAAAACCCCAATCCAATAGAGCTGAGCTTTTTAGGGATATTGCTGGTGTCGCCCCTAATGGGCCGAGTATTGGATTGACGTACTATCCTAGTCCATCTACAAACTGTATTGGAGACACTCAAGTTAATGTGATAGTGTTTTGGAATGAGAGTTAGTAGTGGAAGCGTAGTGGTGTAGTCTGTGTTGTGCGACTGTTCTAATAGTTGGAAATTTCAGGAACGAAATTTCTTTAAGGAGGGGTGAATTGTAACACCTTGAATTTTGGGCCTAGAAGTATTAGGTTTTGAGTAGGGGTATAGTTAGGAGGATGTACATAAATATTTAGTTGTGCAAAAAGGTGACACAAATGTGTATCTGCCTCAGTGGTTAAGTGCTCTGGGAGGTGTCTGAGAAGTCTTGGGTTCAAGCATGAGCAAGTGTAAAAAGTTTTGTTTTTAAAGGAATAAGCACTGTCTCTAGGTAGTAGGCTTTTAAATAAATAAGGGAAAAACATGACAAAAAGGGACTGCTGGTCCAGGGGATAAGTGGCGTGTTACTAATGTCTAAGGTCTGAAGTTCGAGTCCTGGTTTGCGCAATGAGGGCTCTATTTTGTTGCCTAAGCCGTGTAGATAGTAGAGTTTGACCGAAACACTACTGAGTGGAGTGGAGTTTGAACTGGTCATGGAGAGATTGTAGGAGGGAATTTTAGGATGTGGATAGTGTTCGGTTGGAGGAATAGGAGAAAATCATGGGGATTTGTGGTGGGAGAAGAGTAGGTGCCGAATGGGATTTGTGGTACTCTAGACTTTCAGTTTTGGTGAGTTTAGCCACTCTATTTTTGGGTAAAGTTTAGCCACTCTATTTTTGGGTGCTGTAAACATATTGGCTCTCTTTTTCTGTGGAGGCCGAATAATGCTAGGGGGTTTTGGTAGTATCATTCGTTTTGCTAGCATAAGATTTTCACTTCTCCTGAGGTCCCTTATTTCGGCATTTTACTATTCTTTCCCTCCTTCTTAGCCGAAATCTCTCATTTCTCTCTCAGTTCTTTTGACACTATCAATCCTCCTCTTCTGCATCTTGTGCCTGGCCGATTATCCCCTATTTCGTCCTCTCTCAAATTTTCCTTTCTTCTAGTAATAGTCGAATACCCCTTTTTCCCTTTTCTCTCTATTGCTTTGAATCTTTTCGATTGTCCCTCCTTGTATTGCTAAAACCGAATACTCTTTCCCTCATTTTGTTCTATCGGTTCTCTACATTTTGTGTTAGCTGAACATTCCATCTCAGGTTCGAGTACACAATTATTGTTTTCTTTTCTCTTATTTTTTATTTCGGTTTAGTAAGGGTTCTCTAACAAATCTGTAAGTGTATGATTCCCTATTGTTTCTCTCTACCATTGTGATCTTTCTTTTAACATCTTCTTTCCTCTATCGATTACTGCTAGGGGTGCGATTATTCCACTTTGCCACTACCATTCTGTGTACTTTTGGCTTTTGTATGGGTGTGGGCCGAATATTCTTCTAATCTGGACTCTGCATTTTCGGTAAGTGACTTTTCGTCTAGTTCAAAATGTTCTTTTGTTTGATGGTTGATTAGGCTTGGTTAAAGTGCAGATAACCCCCTGAGGCCTAGTGATTAGTCTATTGCAAAGGTTTAAATGGGCAAGCCACAATCGACTAATCTAAGCAAGTGTTAGGTAGTCTTTTGATCAAGTATTTTGGTGGGGGTTTTGAAAATTCGATTAGGACGCGATTAACCGAAACTTGTGATTGAATGTAGGTTGAAGTACTCATGGACTATTCGCACGTTTTCGTAGACAAGGTGTGTAATAACACTACCATAATCATAAATCGGCAAAAGCCAGAATAGGTGATCGTCGACCCCACACGAGCGTGCACTCGCTCATGTGGTAAATCGAATGCATAAACGAGGGTGTTTGATCGTAGAGGCCACCATGAGCATTTCTATAGGCTTAGCTCGCTTTGGGCTATGTTGGGCTGAAATGGGCCATGTGGGCCCTATGGGCTCGTGTGCCCCACACGGGTAAATCACAAGGACGTGTGGAGAATATTGGGCCGAGATGTTCAGTCCACACGGCTAAGGCCAGATTTGGGCTTGTGGGCCCATATAGGCCCACATTATGGGCCTTGGGCCTATTTTCATTGTTTGACTATCAAGGTTGCACGGGTCGCCCGAGACGACTGTGGACCTACTGTTGGGTCGATAAGCATACCTCGACCCCAAAATTGATAAATGACTATTTTTCCCTTATGTGGTAAAATGACTATTTTGCCCTTCTAGGGTAAATGACTGTTTGGCCCTTCAATGACTGAGATGCCCCTATGATATATATATGACTGTAATCGAGTATGCCACTTCATATTTATATTGCATACATGTATGATATGATATAACACGTTGCATGGTGCATTACATGAGGATGGGTGTTTATATGATTGGAGAAAGTGTACTGTATTGGCAGCTCTACTGCAATTTCTGTTTAGTACCGCAACCGGTGTTATTTTTGGTGTGTAGGGATGGATGGGTTGATTTTATCCCCACATGGTGTGTAGGGCTGGACGAAGTGGTGTGTAGAGGCTGGTCGGGTAGGATTTTTTATTGCATATCTGTCTTCATTACTATTCTTGACCGTTATTCTTTATCGCAATGGGCCAAGGCCCAAACACATGACTGTTTTTGTATTGAGATGGGCTAAAGCCCAAAATGATTTTGTCACTATTCTAAAAAGGGATTAGGCCCAGACTGTATTTTTTTTCTAATTGTTTGCTTATATGGGATTACATACTGAGTTTTCGTAAACTCATCCATTTGTTTAACTATACAGGTAATCCCTAGCCTTAGGCGGATCGGTGTTGCGAGGGACTCAATGGTGGCCACACAACTGCACTTGCTTTCTTGTTGATTTTTAATTTATAAGTAATTTAATTTGGGTATTTGTTTATGTAATAAGGCCTCTATGGATTTTAACTTAAATTTGGGTTTTTTTTTCTTGGGTTTATAACTGCTAGTAGTAGGAAAAAACGCGTTTTTTCAAAAAGATAAATGTTTTTCCCAAAACACAATGTTTACACGACATATTTTAAAAGCTTCCGTAACAAACAATGTTTTAAAAAGTAATATGATTATCATTTTGCTAAACGACTTGAGTTTTAAACTAAACGAACCTCTACAAGAACACACAAATAGGATCAGTTGAGAACGGGTTTTACAATATCGTACTTTGCGAAAAACACTTCAATATGACATCGCCAGATTCAGCTAGCTTCAGTCGAAACACACTCAAGGGCATATCTGCTGAGTCTCACAAATTCTCGTTCATATTCTGCGACAGTCATCCGACCCTATTTCAACTCCAAAATTTTTTTGCGCTTCTGGTCTGTGACAGCCCAAAATTGACCCTAGTCGGGATGTGGTTTCGGGACCACAAAACCGAGGCATAAAAATAATTTAAAATTTATTTTGATGCCTATGATATGTGTTAAATTGTGTGTGACATTTTTTATGATTTGATTTAGTGTTATAAATGTGAATTTCACTAGAAAGGGCCTAGTAGTAAACTTTGAAAGTATGATGGGAAGATGTGGGATGACTAGTTGATCATGCATGCAAAAATAAGGGATTTGCATGTCAAATTTCCCCAAAAGAAGCATAGTGGCCGGCCAAGGTAGGTGTTGATGGGCAAGGGAAACATGTTTCCAACATGTTTGGTTAGTGAGTTATGTATGAAGAAATAAAATAAGAATTAGCATTAAAGAAATGAACAAAAAAAAAGATGAGCATGGATGCCCCCTTGCCGTGAGTTGTAGAGAAAGAAAGAAAAAATTTTGTTCATCCATTTTTCACTTCTTTGGCCGAAAATACTAAGGAAAAGGGAGGATTTTTGCTCCATTTTTGGTTTAGAAGAGATCTAGAAGGAGATTTGGCTATACTTGCATCAAGATTAAGGTATGTATGAGGTTGTGTCATGAGATTCATGCATGTTTTAGTTTCTAACTTGATGTTCATGCTAGCCATGGTTCAAATCCTTGTTATGCCATAGAAATGGTATTTGGCCAAGGTTGATATTGTGTTGAAGCCATTGCATGCTAAATGTGAAGCTTGCTAATGATGCATGTAATGATGGATTGACTACTCTTGAAATTTCTTTTTAGTATTCTTGAGTAGGGCATTGAGTCCTTTGTTTAACCATGACCAAAAATTTAAAAGGAGTATGGTGTGTGAGGTATTCGGCCATGGCATGCTCATGAGCATGGTTTATGTTTCTTGCATGTTAGTTAAAATTTGTGTTTTGGATGGTTATGAACACCTTGAAATTGCCTTGCACCTATATGTGTATATATGTTTGCACATGATGATTTGGTTATGAAGTAAATGATAAATATGTTTGTTTAAAGAAGAAATGGTTGAAGAATGTTTGTGAAACTTGCATGTATATTCGGCCTAGTACTTATATGGTGTGAAAATCTCAAATTTATTGTTGATTTGTGCAAGTATGACTAAGTATAATCGGCCATATGAGTGCTTGATGCTATGTTATAATTATTGAGCTTAAGTATGTGGATGTAAGTGTGTGCGGCCTTATAAGGGCTAAGTACCTTGGATTCCCCTTTTGATATTCAAAACGATTAAATCAATTTATTTGTTAACATTAAGCTCAAGAGCAAAGGGGAACTAGCTCCAATAAAGGAAAAGAAAAGGTGATTGAATAGCCGTTGGAAGCGCTCGATAATCTCCAAGGTAAGTTTTCGAGTATCGAAACTTAGATTTTGATTCGATTGAACGAAGGAATAAGCAATCGAAATTGTGCCCTTGTATGTGGCCATTGAGCCGAAATGATATTCTTGATTAAGTAAATTGTGCATAAAAGTTTGTTATGAAATTGAAACAAAGATGTGTATGAATGTGCGGATTGTGATATCCGGGCTAAGCCCGAAGGCAATGGTGCGAGCTATGATATCCGGGCTAAGCCCGAAGGCAATTGTGCGAGTTGTGATATCCGGGTTAAGTCCCGAAGGCATTTGTGCGGGTTACCATAACCGGGCTATGTCCCGAAGGCGTTTGAACGAGTAGCTATATCCGGTTAAACTCCGAAGGTATGTGTTTTGAAAATTATAAGCTTGCTGGAAAATTTTCAGTTAATGCACTTGTGAAATTCCCAACAACAAGGTATGTGTTGTGTGTGCTTTGCACACTAGGAGTAAGTGCGTATGAATATTTGCTCCAATGATAAACGAGTTATCGGCCTTAACTAAGCCGTTATTTGTGTATGAATATAAGAGTTGGGATTGTAAAGTAAGCATGTCATTGAGAAATTGTGCATATGAATTATTGTTTAGCTAATTGAATGCTATGCTTTGGTTGTGTGTAAATTATGGCTCGAAACTTACTAAGCATAAATTGCTTACTCCGTTCCTTTGTTTCTCTGTTTTATAGATTTTGCTCGTTAGCGATCGGATTCGGGATCATTGAAGTGAAGTCATCCACACTATCAAACCCCTTTTGGTACTCTTTTGGTTGAACTTTGGATATGGCATGTATAGGACTACCCTCGATTGTTTTAAGTTCTTTGTGATGTATATGTGTACGGCCATGCGAAAATGGTTCGTAAAAGTGGAGGATGGAATTTGACCATTTGTGCTTTGTAATTATATTTGGTTTCATGATGTGATTATGGTTTGGAATGAGAGTGTTGGTCACATGATCAGCCATTGGAATGGCTAAATATGATCATATGTGGACCTATGTATGTCAAAATTTTAGTTGGCCCATGGAAACCACAAGATAGGTAAAGTTTACCTTGAAAATAGATGCTGGCAGCAGCAGTGGTGCGGATTTGAAAAATCGCCAAAATTTGTAGGATTGGTATTAAATAGTGAATAAGTTATGTAAACGAACCTTGACGAGTCTATTTTCATATGAAAGTAACGAAACGATCATATGAACAGTATACCAAGAGATATTAAAGTTTTTGTGAGACAGGGCCAGGACAGTTTCTGGGTCCCCTGTCGCGACTTTGAAAATTTACTATAAATTATCCAGAAAGAATTAGAAGTCATGCCTTATATGTGAAGATTCCATTTTGAGTCTAGTTTCATTAGAAACAAACGGTACCAGTATTAAATCCCTGTACAGAGAGATATTTAAGTTGTAACGCGCGAAGGTCAGTGTAGTTGACTCCTGTAACATGGGTGACTTTAACTAATAAACTGTACCAATTGGCCTGACAAAAAATTCTAGAAATAAATCCATGGATGGATATATGAGTATAAATTGAGGGAAAATTTACGGAATCAGTTTCCAAGTTTTGAAACTCGAGATACGATTTTTAAGGCGACAGTGATGCAGTTTTCCAGCCTGTCTGGAAAGGCCAAATTGGTCGGCACTTTAAGGGGATTTGTCTCGTTAACCCCTCATGTCCGACACCGGCGATGGTCTCGGGTTCGGGGTGTTACATGGTCAATAAATCACTGACTGATATATTTCTTACGGAACTCAGTCTAAAAGAACCCCTAGGTCACCCACTCTTTCGGAACCACCGATACTAGTGCATTCCACCAGTGACATGCGGTGTCTCGTAGCAAAGATATGGCACATTTGAAACATTCATTCGGAGTACAAGATAGCTCATCAAACACACGGATAGTATTATCAGGCCAGAATTCAACTTGCTTAGCATCATCATCATCAGTAGCTCTGAATTCTTCAGCTCCATGTTTTTTGATTTTATCAACAAGAGGCTTATGTAATCTCAACAGATCACTCATTTGAGGTATAGCAGGTATCGGAGAAGGATTAATCGGGGGTGGAGGTTGTTATGCATCCGGATTAGTTCGGATATACTGAGTAAACCAGTCATTCATTATTTGGTAAAAGGCTTGTTCAGTGTCTCCCTTTTAGTTTCTCGAAGTCAGTCAAGAATCAACTGGCACTGTCCCATGCGCGGGAGCAGGTGCTATACTCTCAACATCATCAACTATGGCTCTATCGGGATCCATTTACTATACAAAAACATATTTTCAAATGTCAGAAGTCATCACACTATCGCATTATGTAATATGGCATGTATAGCTAGATTCACATGTGCTACGTTAGTCCTAGAATCGACTAAATCGTAGCTCTGATACTAATCAAATGTAACACCCCTAACCCGTATCTGTCGCCAGAAAGGGGTTACGAGGTATTACCAAACTAAACCCAACTTTCGGATAATCATAGATACACATAGAAATTAATCATCTTAAAACATCACAACTGAACATATACTAAATCAAACCAAAACTTACAAGTTACACATAAATTAAATAACATACAACCATAATCGTTATCAAATGGCCGGATATAAGCATATGAATTTAAACATCTCATTATTCATTACTTAAAACCAAACATACATGCAATCCTTATTATAATTCTATCTAAACCAACTTACTTATTAAAAACCAAAGTTACTATTCATATGGTCATTTGCTAAATCTTTAGCCGAATATATACATATATGTATAACATGCAAAACACGTATGCCTTATTTGATGTCAACTTCTATTTTGCTCAATCACTTTACACATACAAAACATTTCTAATAAGCAAACCGAATATCAAACATATTATTTTAACCTTCACACCAACACATCAATTATATTTTATATTTATTAATATAATACAAATTAACTATTCGTCCAACATTTTAGCATACAAACTAAAATTTTAACATGCTATTATCACATATCAATCAAATTAGCAAAAATCATATTCAAAACTAATTTAATAGCCACATATTCGACTAAATATATATAAATCTATACAGCCAAAACAATCCAACTTTATTAACAAATACATGACACCTCAAATATTTAACAGCTACCGAAACTTAATTCACCTATTTGCCGAATCCAAACATGGTTGTTTCTCAAGCTTTTCATTACACCTAAAATCATATTTACCACCAATGAACAAAGACATACAAATATTGTCCATACCTACTTCATCACATAACCGAATATCAATATTCCAAATTATAACCATTTACCTAATATATTTTCTACTTATATTTTAAATATATCACTCAACAAAATATCCAACCACAATTTCACATTATACTAATGATAGCAAACAATATACTTTGGCATAATTTCATCAACATTGACATATATATATACCATAGTTCACATATAAACATATATAATGACCAAAACATCAAAAACCACAACCAAATATATTTTTGGTATATTCAAACTTAAAACTGAACTTAACACAAATAAACAAGCCATATTCGCATGGCTTATGTAACACCCCGTACCCGAGTCCGTTACCGGAGTCGAACACAAGGTGCACACAGACTTAACTTAATAGTTTTCACAGTCCATAAAAAAATTTCCAGACAAGCTGGTAACTGCGTCACTGTCGCCTTAAAAATCATATCTTGAGTTTCAAAACTCGAAAATCAGTTTCGTAATTTTTCCCTGAAACTAGACTCATATGTCCATCTACATATTTGTTTCTAGAATTTTTGGTTGAGCCAATTAGTACAGTTTATTAGTTAAAGTCTCCCCTATTCCAGGGTTCGACTACAGTAACCTTTATGCGTTACAAATTGGATATCTTGCTGTACAGGTCTTCAATACTGATGCCGTTTGTTTCTTTAGAAACTAGACTCAAATAGAAATCTATACATATATGGCATGACTCCTAATTATCTCTGGTTAATTTATAATGAATTTCCAAATTCGGAACAGGGGATCCAGAAACTGTTCTAGCCCTGTTTCACGAGAACTTAAATATCTCTTAACATATAACTCATATGACTGTTTCGTTTCTTCCATATGAAAGTAGATTCATCAAGGTTCATTTACATAATTTATTCACTATTTAATTCTATTCCTACAAATTTTAGTGATTTTTCAAATTCACACCACTGCTGCTGTCAGCATCTGTTTTCAAGGTAAACTTTACCTATTTCGTTGTTTCCATGGACCAACTAGAGTTTTGTCATACATAGGTCCACATATAATCATATTTAGCCATTCCAATGGCTGATCATTTGCCGAACACTTCCATTCAGTCCGTAGTCACATCATGAAACCATACATATATACATAAACACAAATGGTCTAATGCCATACTCCACCTTTACGAGCCATTTTCGCATGGCTGTACACACATACATCACAAAACGTACTTGAAAAACAGCAAAGGGTAGTCCTATACATGCCATATCCAGAGTTCAACTAAAGAGTACCAAAAGGGCTTTGATAGTGTGGATGACTTCGACTTCGATGATCCCGAATTCGATAGCTAACGAGCAAAATCTATAAAACAGAGAGCCAAAGCAACGGGGTAAGCATTTTAATGCTTAGTAAGTCTCAAGTAATGAAATCAGCTTTGACTAAAGTATTACATTCACATAGCTAAATGAATCACTTTATTAATACACATTCTCATAATTATACTTACTTCACACTTCATCAACATATACACACAAGGTATCAACCTTATCTAAGAGCCGAAAGTTCGTTAGTCGATTGAACGAATACTATTTCAAACGAATCGACTTTTCCGATGCACATGTAAACATACCTTATCATATGGGTTTTTCGAGCGTATTAATGGAATTTATTACAGCACCAAAACGCTCACCTTCAAACCGAGTTTCTTCGGAATTTAGCCGGATATAACCACAAGCACAATTGCCTTCGGGTCTTAACTCGGATTTGGTAACTTGCACAAATGGCTTCGGGTCTTAGCCCGGATATAACAACTTGCACGAATGCCTTCTGGTCTTAGCCCGGATATAACAACTCGCACGAATGCCTTCGGGTCTTAGCCCGGATATAATCACTAGCATAAATGCCTTCGGGACTTAGCCCGGGTATCATTCAAATGCTCATGTACACATATATCAATAATCACGACACATCCATATTTCATTTTCGTTACTAAGGCTCAAACACAAAACATTTATCAAACCTTTCCAATTTCGGCTCAATAGCCACACACAAAGAGCATGATTTCAATTGACTTTATAACTTAGTCCCTACGCACATTCGGCTGTCCGCCATAATAGGACAAATCATTTCAATAATTCAAGTAGGATCATTACTCGAAGACTTACCTCAGACGTGGTCGAGCGATTTCGACGGCTACTCGACTACTTTTTCCTTCCCTTTATCGGATTTAGCTCCCCTTTGCTCTTGAGCTTAATTTAACAAATAAATTGATTTAATCATTTGAGCATCGAAAGAGGAATTCAAGGTACTTAGCCCACATATTTTCATTAGACATTAAAGTCACATATGTACGGAAATCATGAATCAAACTCAACACATTAGTTAGTACTCTCCTTAGCGAATTTTCTCACCAAGAATAGGCATCAATATGCTTGCCTCTAACCGAATGCATGCACACCAATTCCCCTCATGTGGCCGAATATGCATGTCCATGTTGAGGCCAATTATACACTTAATACCACACAAAACAGCATATATTTTACTAACTAACGATTCCATATTGTAACTCAATACGCATCAATCATTTATTTCATAACCAAACATCATCATATGCAAATATATACCTTGAGATGGTACATATGTCATACCAATACATCATGTGCAAACATGTATATCTATATATATATATGCTAGAGCCGAATCTCAAAGTTGCTTATCCAAATATAAACATATATCCAAAGCTCAAATCTTGCCTACCATGCAATATGCATAAACCATACTTATGGATACACCATGGCCGAATACACCACAACACCATACCGTTTCGATTTTGGTCATGGTTAAACAAAGAACTTAATGTCTTACTCAAAAATGCTAAAAAGAAAGTCCAAGAGCCATCAATCCACCATCACATGTATCATTAGCAAGCTTCATATTTAACATGCAATGGCATTAACACAAAATCCACCTTGGCCAAACACCATCCCCATGATATAACAAAGATTTGAACCATGGGCTAATAAAAGCATCAAGCTATCAACTAAAAACATGCATGAATCTCATGGCACAACCTCAAACATACCTTAATCTAGATACAAGTATGGCCAAACCTCCTCCTAATCCTCTTCCAAACCAAGCATGAAGCAAAAACCCCCTCCTTCTTCCTTAGGATTTTCGGCCAAGAGAGAATGAAAGGATGAACAAATTTTTTTTTCTTTTCTTTTCTTCAACTCACGGCAATGGGGAGGGAGAGAAGCCTTCACACACAATTTTTTTTCATTTTTTTTTTATTACCCATGCACCTTATTTTATTTATTCCAACATGAAACACTTACACAACATGTTTCATGACATGTTTTGCCCATACTCCCTTGTCATGGCCGGCCACTAGCAATTAGGGGGGGAAATTTGACATGCAAGTCCTCCCTTTTGATTACATGCACTATTAGGTCCTTATAGATTAGCCTATCACATTTCAAAAGTGTCACACAAGTCCTATTGACTAAATTCACATGAAATTTACTAAATCGAAGCTTGAAATTTTCACACATTCACATATACATATTCTAGACAATAAATATTACGTCCAAACATTTCGGTGACTCGGTTTAGCGGTCCCGAAACCACTTCCCGACTAGGGTCAATTTTGGGCTGTCACAGCTTATATATATACAAATCAAAATCCAACATTTTCAAGTATTATCTAGCCTATACATGCCATAAGTTCAACATTTTAACTTATAAAGTATCGAAAACACAGTCGATAGTGTGATGGACTTTGCTGACGATCCCCGAGCTCGTAACTTGATTCTAGAATCTATAAAACAAAGACAAACATATACACACAATAAGCTATCATAGCTTAGTAAGTCATAAGCAAATAACAACTCAAAAACATTATCAACTCATTTTAACCAAACTAAATTATACTATCAGAACCACGTTTAATCTCAAGCTTAACATTTCATATATAACATATGCTTTCTTAAATAAATCTTATCTTAACCGAATGTACATGTATATATATTCAAAGTATCATTAAATTCAAAGACATAATATCATTATATAACGAATATATTTACACACATATACATATACTCATGAATCAAAATATAACATCACATCCATATACATAACATATGGCTGAATATACTTCACCAATGTACATATGTTCACATTAGTAACTTATACAATTTGCATCATATATCAACTGGCCAACTTACCTTATTTTCAAATAAGTAATCAAGTAACTCATACCTGATCGTTTTAGCTCATTTTACACCTTCAGTCACAACTTATTATTACCCGTTGAACCATTCGAAATTGAATAGGATACTCGGATAATCACATATATCGAACAATGCCAACGTCCCAGACGTGGTCTTACATGCTATCTCATATCGATGCCACTGTCCAAGACAGGGTCTTACACGAATCAAATACGATACCAATGTTCCAGACATGGTCTTACACGTAATCACATATAACGATGCTAGCGTCCCAGACGTGGTCTTACACGAGAACACATATCAGAAATCCTATGTCATGACATATGTATCCAAGTTATTCCTATGGTTTGTACGGGGCTTTCGGACGTCGTAACTCGGTCAGAACGAATTCATAAACATAGCTCCCAAGCTTATTTACAATCGACTAACACATATATAATTTCATATATTTCATTTCAGCATATAAAATTCATATTTAATTAAAATAAAAAATATCTATTTGCTTATAGACTTACCTTGAACGATGAAAATCGGAACGGGATGGCTAATCGACAACTTTAGTTTCCCCCCGATCCAAATCTGTTATCTTTGGTTCTTAATCTAAACATATTCAAATTAAACTCATTAAACATATTTTCTCTCATTTTAGTCCAAAAACACATAAATGGGCAAATTATAATTTTACCCATGACATTTTACACTTTTTGCAATTTAGTCCAAATTGCACAAAACATGAAAAATTTGCACATACCATGCTTAGGCCGAATGTTCCATGTGTTCATACAAGTCCATACATTTCATTTATTTCACATTTTTGTCCCTCAATTTATTATTTTTGTAATTTAGTCCAAATTACTCAAAATCATCAAAAATTCCAATACAAAACATGTTAATCTAAAACATATCTTTCATATTTCATCAACAATCATCACAAAGCTTAAATATTCATCAATGAAATAACTCAAAATATTCATCAAAATCAAAAATTCAAGCATGGGCTTTGTACATTACACTGCAACTATCTCAAAAACGCAAAAATTATCAAAAATTGAGCTAGTTACATACCTAGATTAAGCTATCAAATGGCCGAACCCTTAAAATCTTTCTTTTCTTTTTCTTTTCTTTAGTTTCGGTCACCAAGAAAAAAATATGAATGCATTATAATTATTTTATGTTTTATGATATATTAACATATTAATAAATTTACATATTTAACCTTTATTATAAAATATAAAACCATTATAAATCATGATTGTTACCGTCCACTACATATAATTATGGTTTAATTGTATAAATGCTTCATACTAATAAGATAAGTTCAATTCGGCCCCTACATGTTAAAATATCAGATTTTCGTTTTATGCGATTAGGCCCTTTTATTAAATCGAGCACTCATATTATAAAATTAAAACACAAAAATTTCATAGATATAAATTCACACATAATAAACATAGAAAAAAGTTTTAAATTATTTTTCTAACTCAGATTCGTGGTCCCCAAACCACCCTTCCGAATAGGGTCTAAATCGGGTTGTTTCATTCTAAAAGTGTCGCCATGGAAAAAGATATTGCGGTTTGGTCCAAAAGAGAAATTGAGTTTGCGATTCATCAGACTGTATGAGATTATCGATCGAGTTGGACCAGTTGCTTATCGACTATCTTTACCGTCTGAGTTAGAGAGAATACATCATGTATTTCATGTGTCGATGCTTCGACAATACCGATCCGATGCTTCACATGTCATTTCCCTGACTGAGGTTGAAATTCAATCAGATACGTCATATGCTGAAGAACCAATTCAAATTTTGGCTCGTGAGATCAAAGAGCTGAGAAATAAGATAATCGCATTAGTGAAAGTATTATGACATCGACATGGGTTGAAGAAGCTACGTGGGAACCCGAGGATGCTATGAGAAATCAATAGCATAACGTATTCACTGGTAAGATTTTTGGGGATGAAAAACCTTAAGCGTAGAGAGTTGTAATAGCCCGATTTTAGTTAAATCAGAATAGTGGTTTTGAAACAAAAACCTGATGTTTGAAAATTATTTTAATATTATTTTTGGTGTTTATAGCATATGATATTATATGTGTGAAAGTTTCGTGAAATAATTTTATCGTTTAATAGCTCAATTTGAGAAAAAGGACTTAATCGCGTAAAATGCAAAAGTTGCACTCTATTTGTTTAAGTGCATAATCATTATGATTTATTAAATGAAAAGTACTTATGATGATATTAAACCATTGACAGTGGAATTTGACATAAATGGGCATGTATTTGATGTTTTAAATCTTATTTAACTAAGTTTAATTTGGTAATTAAATACAGCAATGTATATTAAATAAAACAAAAGATGAAAATATGTTCATATTTGTTTATTTCAACTGAAAATGGAAAAGAAAACCTAGAATTGGGGAGATTTAAGTTTCAACACATTTGAAGATAGATTAAGGTATGGTTTTAGCTCGGTTTTTTGATAATTTCTATGTTTTTGTAATCGTTGCAGCTTAATCTAGCTAGCCCGCACCTTAACTTTTGAATTTTTTAATGATTTCATAAAGTGCCAGTGTTGAATGCTTGAGCTTTTAAATGTTTGATAATGGAAAATGAAGGTTTATTGATAGATTTAATAGTTTTGTAAAGTGATTTTTGACAAAAATGTCAAAAAGGGATTAAATTGTGAAATGTGAAAATGTGTGGTTAAATGTGTGAATAAATGATAAATATGAGCTGATATGTACATTAGGAAAATTCGGCTAGCATGTATTTGGATTAAATTTTGTGAATTTTGTGTATCTGTGAAATAGGGACTAAATTGTAAAAATGTGGAACTTTAAGGGCTAAAGTGTAAAAATGCCCAAATATGTGTTTTTTGACTGAATTGAATGATTTTATGAATAAATGAGTTAATTTTGAATGTATATAGATCAAGAACGAAAGAAATCAAATTTAGATCGGGGAAAATCAAAGGCTATCGAATAGTCGATCCAGTTCGTTTATCCCGAATACAAGGTAAGTTTATATGCAAATAAATGTAGTTAAACTGAATTATATATGTTTAATTGTCATTGAACTACTATGAAAGTTGTATGATCAAATACGAGTAAGAATCAACAGGGTTACAATATTCGAATGTCCCGTACGAACCTTAGGAATAGTATACTATACAAATGTCTTGACATTAGGATTAATGAGATGTGATTATCTGTAAGACCATGTCTGGGACATTGTCATTATTATGTGATTACGTGTAAAACCATGTCTGGGACATTGACATCGTTATTTGATTTTGTGTAAGACCATAATTGGGCTATCGGCATCAATATGTGATAACATGTAAGACCATATCTGGGATATGGCATTGTACGAGCTTTATGTGATTTTCGAGTATCCTTAATTATTTCAAAAGGTTCAACGGGCAAAGTCAAGTCGAGAAAGAATATGTGAATAAGTTAAGTGACTCAAGTACGTATGATATTCATACAGATATTGAAAAGAGAAATATTTGATGAAATCACTCATGGGATTGAATATGTATACATTGGGAAAGGTTTGTGAGCTTATATGTGCTTACTCATAGTTTGTCTATTGATGGAAATGATGTTGATTCATGTGGTAATTTTATTTGTATATCGCTTACTAAGCTTTTAAAGCTTACTTTGTGTGTTCTTTCCTTGTTTTATAGATAATCGAAGCTAACTCAGACTCAGGGATCATCAAGAACACCGTCACACTATCGATCAACTTGTTGGTACTTTTGATTCTTTGTAAATATGGTATATGGCATGTATAGGCTAGTGATATGATGATATGTTTTGTGTTATGATATTAGCCATGAGATTTGGCCTATAAATGTTGGTGTGTATTGGCCATTTAAGTTGGCTTAATTCATAAGTTTTATAAGTGATATATGATGTATATAAATGGCCTTGTGTTTTGGCATGTTTGTCATAGATGTGGGTGATGATTAATTGGTATGATTTGAGTAGTGAAATGGATGGATTTTAAATGGCATGATTTTTCTATGAAATAGCATGTTTTGGTTACTTATAAATGTATTGAAATGATATGAAATGATGTGGTTTTGGTTTGCTTGAGAAGGGTGAGAAATGTGGCTTAAACTAACCCTAATTTCGCCCCACATGGTTGAGCACACAGGCATGTGGCTCGACTGTGTGTATGCTGTAACTTAGTTAAACAAGTCAGTGAGTTACACGGCTTAGACACACGGACGTGTCTACTGGTTGTGTGTGATACCACAGGCTAGCACATGGGAGTGTGGCCGGCCATGTGACCTAAGTCAGTATACCCTTCAGCTTTCACACAACCAAGGCACACGGGCATGTTTCCGGCCTTGTGATGCAAGTTAGTATGTATGCCCTGTTTCCACACGGGCGTGTTTAGTGGTCGTGCGAGGCACACGGGCTGTTCACGTGTGATCCCTTTATGCATGAAAATTTTTTAACTTTCCCAAAGTTTTCAAATGTTATCGGTTTAGTCTTGAACCTCTTCCAAGCATGTTTTCAGGTCTTGTAGAGCTTTATAATGGACAATGTGACTATGATAGATTGGTGTTTAAGTGATAATGGATATATGTCTGAGAAATGTATGTTGTATGTTGTGATTTGATCAGTAATGCCTTGTAACCCTATTTCGGTGATGGGCATGGGTTAGGGGTGTTACATGAGCACATTCACGATGTCTTTCATGTTTCCGTGCTTCGAAAGGATAGATCAAATCCTTCTCATGCTGTTCCTGTTGAGGAGATTGAAGTTCAATCTGATCCTTCCATGAGGAGGAACTGGTTGCAATCTTAGACCTTGAGGTTAAGGTGCTACACAACAAGACGGTTCTATTGGTGAGAGTTCTGTGGTGCAACCACAAGATTGAGGAAGCCACTTGGGAGTTGGAAGATATATAAAGGCATCAGTATCTGTATTTGTTCGATTTAGGTAAATTTCGAGGACAAAATTTCTTTTAAGATGGAGTGAGTTGTAAGGCCCTAAAAATAGATCTAGTAGTTTCGGGTAAGTTTATCGGGTTTTGAGAGAAAAATTAGGAGTTAATCGTGTTTATTAGTTTTTTTTAAATTTAGTTAGCTTAATTCCATTTGAAAATGGGTAAATAATATTTCAAAAATAAAAATATTTTAAAAAATAATTTTATGGTTTTAAATAATTTTTGGGTAAAATAAATATTTTGGGTCTAATTAGAATTGAAAATAAATTAAAATGGGGTTTAATTGAGAGAACTTAAAATATAATTACTGAATAGGACCATTTTGAAAAACAAGGGAAATGTAAGTGGTTTTATAGGAAATTATCCTTATTTTCAAAATTTTGGAAGTAAAGGAGTATTTTGTAAAACAAGGGAAATGTGAGAGTGGCTTGATGGTAATTTCCCTAATTTTTGAAAATCAGGTAGGGGTTTTCAATTTTAAAAACACTGCAACTACCTAATTTTGCACACCATTTTCACCTGAATTAAGAACTTTTCACTCATTTTTTTTTCTCATTTTCATAGGCGACATATCAAAGAATAGATCTAAACTTTTACTCTCTCCAAAATCTCCATAAAAGTTTTCCAAAGTTGATCAAAAGTCATCTGAAATTTCTTCAAATATCTTGATTCAATCTTCTAAATTGATGATTTGAGATCAATTGAAGGTAATTCTCAACTCTAAATTCACTTTTACGTTGTTTTCAATCATTATTTGCTATTTAAATTGATTAAAATGGATTTTCAAGTTTTGATTTCTTCTTTCTTGAACATGGAACTCAACAATGATGAATCCATGATTTTGAGTTATAATCCAAGTTTTAATGGATGTCTATGCTACAAAAATGTTCATTAAAAGATTTTTAATTATAAAACAAGAGATCAAACTCATTTGGTTGATCAATTTTGATAAATTCATTTTTAATCAAGAAGATGAATTGATTTTCTGGAAAATTTTAAAACGATTTAATAGATGAAATTAACACTTAGGGTTTATGTTAATGGACTAGAAATGAAGTTTAGAAGTGGTTTGTGGAGCTGAAAAGGTCATTTCGTTGATGAATTTTATGTTTCGACTTAATTGTGTAATTTTGGTAAGGTAGATTAGAGAAATGATTTAGATCCATATAGTTTATGAAAATTTGATTTTCTTGATATCATTGTTAGTTTGCAATGAATATTTTGTCTTTGTTAAAGCTTCTCACCGAGATGAGGATAATGCTAACCGAATTTGAGGCTCAAACTTACTTACTTGAACACACTTTTGTTTGAAAAAACAAATTGTGGAGGTGAGTGATTTTAAAGGCTATTGGTAAATTTTTCTAGTTATGTGTTAATTTGAAGTTTTAAATAGTGTTTTTAATGACTTTCTTATTTGGTTGGATTTGCAAAAATTAATTTTATTTTAGAAGAGTATTATTGCAATTGGCTTTTGGAAAGTTGTGTGTTAAGCTTTTGGCATGATTAATTTGGATTGAATGGATTCTTAATTGGAGCATGAGTTATTAAAATTTTGAGCACTTGATGTAACAGCCCGGTTTTAGCTAAACCAGAATAGTGGTTTGTGAATTAATATGTGTGAAAATTTCGTGTGAAAATTTTATCGTTTGTGTGCTTAATTTGATAAAAGGACTTAACCGCGTAAAATGCAAAAGTGGCATACTAATTGTTTATGTGTTTATTTTCTATGATTAATTAATTATGAAGCCCTTAAGTGGTTATTTGACCCTTGGTTATTTGAGTGGATGGTTTTGGGTTTATCATATATGGTTTTCTTATTAAAATATTAAGGTTAATATGGTAAATGGTTAAATATTATTTATTAAATAAAAAAATCTATTTCGTGTTATGTTCATCTATTATTGTAGAAATTGAAGAAAGACAAGCTAGGGCTCATATGTTTTGATATTCGGCTACTTCCAAGCTTGATTAAAGGTCCATTTTTGTTCGGTTTTTAATAATTTCTATGTTTTTGAGATTATTACTTTGTGTTTTATCAAGTCCATGCTTAAATTTCAAAATTTGATGATGAATTTGAGTTATGCTATTGATAATTTTGTAAGCTTTGTGATGTTAAATGGTGAAATATGAAAGCTTGACGATAGATAAATATATTTTATATTGGGATTTTTTATGAATTTGCTAATTATTGACTAATTTGTGAAAATGAGAAATTGAGAGGTTAAAATGTGAAATAAATGAAATACATGGGCTGCTAGAGACCTTAGGAAGATTTAGCTAAGGCATGGTTTTGATGAATTTTGTGTATTTGGTGTTTTGTGTCATAAGGACTAAAATGCCAAAATGTGAAATGTTAGGGGCTAATGTGTAAAATGCCCATTTATGTGTTTTTGGATTGGAATGAATGAATGTGTGATTAAATTAGTAAAATTTAAAATTATATAGATCAAGAACAAAAGAAATCGAATTTAGATCGACAGAAGTCAAAAGCTGTCGAATAGTCTCTCCGATTCGTTTGTTTCCGTACGAGGTAAGTTCATATGCAAATAAACGTATTTCAATTGAATAATATATTTTTGATTGTTGTGGAAATGTATTGAATTGCTATGAGAGCTGAATAATTGAATCCGAGAAAGTATTGACAAAGTTACGACATCCGAAAGCCCGTACGAACCATAGGAATAGTATAGGATACATATGTCATGACATAGGATTCCAAGGTGTGATATCGTGTAAGACCACATCTGAAACATTGGTATCGACTTGAGATTTAAGTGTAAGACCATGTCTGGGACATCGACATCGTATATGATTTCGTGTAAGACCCTGTCTGGGACAGTGGCATCGATATTTGATTACATGTAAGAAAACGTCTAGGACGTTGGCATTGTACGAGCTTTCCAAGCTATCTGAGTATCCTTATTGCTTCCGAATAGTTCAACGGCCATTATTGAGAAATAAATGACTAAGTGAATGTGTACCCAATTCAGGTATGTACGAAAGGTATATAAAATTTGGCAATGAGAAGTAAGAATGAATATGATCATTTGAGATGTGAACTATATGTAAATGTAATGTGTATATAAGCAAGTGATTATGAACAATTGAGCTATATAGAAAATATGATCTTGCAATTGTGTTTAGCTATGATTCATATGTATGAACTGGTTTATAATTGCTTATGTGATAAGTTTATTTGTATATGACTTACAAATCTTTGGAAAGCTTACTTTGTGTGTTCTTTCTATGTTTTATAGATCATCGAAGCTAGCTCGGACATCGGGGATCATCGAGAACCATCATCACACTATTGATTTACTCGTTGGTACTTTTGAAGCTTTATATATATGGTATATGGCATGTATAGGCTAGTGAGTTGATGATATGTTTTGTGTTAAGATTTTAGACATGAGATTTGGCTACTTTTGGTTGGAAATATTGTATGTAGTGGTCATTTAAGTTGGCCTAAATGTTGTGTTTGATATGCAAGTTATGTGATGTTCTTAATGCCTTATATGTTGGCTTGATTGTGAGGTGTTGAAATGGTAAGTTATGTGGCACGATGTAACACCCCTTACCTGTATCCAACGTCGGAACAGGGTTCGAGGCATTACCGGACTTACATCAAAACATTCATACAAATCCAGACCATAAAATTTCATCCAAACTAAAACTTTTCATACACATGCATAATATCCCTTATACAGGCCTACGAGGCCCAAAACATACATCGGGGGTGGTTCGGGACTAAACTGAGAACTTTGGAAACTTTCGAAAACTTAGAAAATTTCATCATGAAACAGGGTCACATGCCTGTGTGGCTCGGGACACGCCCGTGTCCTCAGCCCATGTAACTATCTGTTTATGACGTCATCACAAAAATAAGGGCACACAACCAAGGCACACGCTCGTGCCTCCAGGCCGTGTCCCTCACACAACTGAGACACATGGCTGTGTCACAACCTGTGTGGCCAATTCAAAACTAAAGTTCATGATGCAGGGGACACACAGCCCTTGTGGACAATTTTTAGGCTATTTTCCCAGCCAATTGCCACCCTCAATAAAAAACTCACATGCTTACTTTTATTGACCATTAAAATGGCACATTTGAACATTCAATCATCCACAAACAATATAAGATCATAGTAACCTCATATCATATTTTACATACTTAAAACATCATGCTTAGTCAAGCTCAAATTTACTAATTCTCATGCATCAAAGTTTATAAAATTACTCCCATAACACACATTTAAGCCTTAGTTATCAACACATCATCTCATCTCAATTAAACCATCAAGCATTCACCACCAACAATATAACTCATTACATACACACAATCACAAGCCTCATCTCTATGACATAGGTACATGCATAATCATATAATCAACATAAGCCACCATTCATGGCTATAAACAAATTTAACTATAACCATTATAGGCCAACACATTTTGCCACATTAGTAATGACATAATTACAAAAGATAAAGCCCCTATACATGCCATAGACTTAAGTATTTGAATACTTATACCCAAAATGGTAGCTTGATAGTATGATTGAATATCCTGCGATCTCCAACCTGAGCTAGCTAAATAAACCTATAATAGATGAAAAGGAAGGGGAGTAAGATATAAAGCTTAGTAAGTTCATATGAAAATAATAAGCAATTTATTAACTTGCTTCTCAAGGTAATACAACCATATTTGCATTTTTACTTATGTTCAGGTCAAGTTGTTTTCTCAAGTCATAGTCACTAATTTATTTATATCTAGAGCTACAAAACTCAAAATTAAGTTCCACTAATTTTTCGTGAAACTGGACTCACATATATTCTAACCATAAAATTTTCAAAATTTTTGGTTTAGCCAATAAGTACAGTTTCTTCTTTAAAATCACCCCTGTTTCGCTGCGCAACAGCTTCGACCTTTCTTCACTAAAAATTCATTATCTCATGGTACGAGACTTGGATGATGTTTCTGTCTAGTTTTATTGAAAATAGACTCATTAATAATTATAGGCATATAAATTATAACCCATAACTATTTTTGTAAAATTTTTAATGATTTTCTCAAATCAAAGCAAGGGATTTCGGAATCGTTCTGACTTTATCTCACACAACTTCAAATATCTCATAATATGAAATTCTTTTTCTTACAATGTTTCTTTTATAAGAAACTAGACTCAATAAGATCCAATTCCATATTTTATTCAATCTCTAACTAACTTTATACTATTTTTTGTGTATTTTCAAATTCGAACTACTGCTGCTGTCCAAACCTGTTTTAGTATGAAAATGATAATAACTAAATTTACCACACCTTCCTTTCTTTCAATTATAAATCCATACATTTATAAACATATATCATTATTCACCAAATTAACGCAACATCATTTCAAAATGCTCATGGACTTACCATTCATGGATTTCATATTAAGTTGAGTTTTTGTACATACCTGTACCGATCCTTACCATTTCATAAATATACATAATGCCATTGCATCATCGATGTCTCGCACACTATGTACCATACTCGATACCTTGCACGCTAAGTGCTATTGTAGATGTTTCGCACACTAAGTGACATCCTTGATACTTTGCACACTAAGTGCCATTTATATATATATAGGGGAAGCTATCTCAAATTGCACACCAAGTGCCACTTTTAGCCGAAGCTATTTCAAACCGCACACTAAGTGCCATTTCAGCCGATAAGTCGTTAATCATAACAATAATCATGTATAGAAAATTTATACAATATCAAGCATTATGTAATTACCCAAACCCAGCCTAGACGTTATGGTCGAATTTGGCGTGTCACATTGAAGTGTTTTTCGAAAACCTTGTTTTCATTGAAAACCCTTCTTGTATGGTAATAATTACTTTGTAAAATCTCTATTCAGTTGCGGAAGCTTTACTTAACACATATGATCTATGAAAACTTGTCATTTAAAAAAAAATTGAGTTACAGAAACATAGTATTTAAAATAGTTATGGTTTAGGAAAACCATGTTCTACTTTTAACAAATATAAAGCATAAAAATAATAATAATCCTAATTTGAAATAATAACCAGAGGGAAGGCCTTATTGCACCCCAAATCAAAAACAATAGTTTAAAATCAAAATATTAAAAATTACATAAAAGACTAAGTCTAAACTTTTTGATAGTTGGCCACCTCCGAGTCCCTCCATCCGTCGAACCGCCTACTAAGGATAGCCTGAAAAATTTAAAAGGAGGGGGTGAGTTTCGAAAACTCAGTGTGTACAACCCTCAATGAGTATTAAGCAACCATTAGTCATTTTGGGCCCGAGCCCAATTCAATAACAGTGGTCTTTAGGCCTTAGCCCATATTAGCCTCAGTTGAGCCAAAGCCCACATCGTAAAAATTTCACAAAAATATCATACATGTAATGCTGTACAACCCACCCCAATATTCCAACCGCTACACACCAACTCCATCCCCCGGTACACATCATGTGGGGATATAAATATCGACCCACCCATCCGATACACATATATGGTAGCCCAGTTGTGGTACTACCTTCATTGCAGCAAGCTGCTAATCACATATTGGGCTTAATAGTCGTTGGTGGATCCACGATTGTCAAGCAACCATATGATCCTCATATACTTCCTCCGTTCCGTAATTCCCAACCCATATGCAACCTAAACAAAATATCGTATGTATGCAGCAGATATACATGTAACATCCATAAGTCTTACATTCAACACTTAGGGGTATTTTAGACATCCTCGCCCTTAGCGACATTTAGGTAATTTTATAAGTCAAGGGTATTTCGGTAATTGTACAGGTCGAGGGTATTTTGATAATTTCACAAATTAGGGGTATTTTGGTAATTCCATTTTATTACAGGTTTTTACTTACCTTGGCCCGTTAACAAATCCCTGTTGGCTAAGATGAACGGATACTATGCACCAGGTAGGATTCCAGAAAAGAGGAGGTGAGTCATTGAGACCGCTTAAGTACCAAGCTCTCCCTAGATCCAATCCTAGAGATGCATATACTCGTTGTCACACTTTAACCTTATGACTCGTCCACAGTCACACTTAATTAATTAAGTTTTATGTCTGTTTAAGTAGTTATAATATACTAGGCCCAGAATCCCTTACAAAGCCCAAACAAGTCTACATACATGCATATGGCCCACTAGGCCCAATCTCAGTCATATGGCCCATTAGGCCCAAATCACATTCCTATGGCCCATGTGGCCTGAATTAGTTCCAATACATATAACCAACATGACTAGTTCATCACTTATTATCAAATTAACAAATTCACTTATTTTGGGCCCACGACCCGTCGGGCCCATTTAGCCTATTCCGGTCCAGATGTCCTAAGTACGGCCCAGATCCATGAGATCGCTTATGAGCCCTCTATCAACGTATAAATTTCCCCCTTATGAGTGTTCGCGCACTCGCAAGACTATCATAGCCAGACTTTCGGCTTTTTAGCTTTTCGGCATTTCAGGATTTGTTGATCTAACGTGTGTGCAGTGTATGTACACACATTCGGCTTTATATCTTATCACCTAGAGTACTAAGTATTCATAATCGTCAGAACCTATGTTCAACATTATACTCCATCAGTCACATCCCATTAATTCAAAATAAATCCACTACTTACCGAAGAACAACCTATACTTGCCTTGACTAGATTGATTGGCTGTGATCTGCCTATATAACTCGAAATTTGACGTAGTCCCCCTTCCGCATTGAGGCAAAAAGTCCCGAACGACTGACACCTTACGTCGCTTAAACTTGGGAGCCTCTAATCCCACCTCTCTGCTAGAACCCTATTTTTCCATCAACTAATACTCAGCCAACGATCACACTCTTGAATGGAGGGAGAAAGAGAAATAAATGGAGAAACCATAGGTTAACGAAAGTAATGGTATTGGAAAGGATAAAGAAAAATGAGCTTTTAAGAGTGTAGAAACGAAAGAACTTAGAAATATTTAACAAAAGCCGAAGAAGATCTAATTCACTTACTGATTAAGAGATCGCTTGCCAACAATAAATCAACCCCCAAAGTGTATGAATCGGCTTTTAAATGAAAAAGAAGCAATTGGCAAAGTTAAAAAGGGAAGAGGTTGATTCGATTAAAATAGGGAAGAAAAGATCAAGAGTTTGGCTTAAAAAAAAAAGAGGTGACGGGTTTGAGATTACTCAGGTATTTGTAAAAAAAAAAACAAAACAAAAGAGTAAAGTGGTTGACAGAAATTTCCCCCAAGAATATGTAACTGAAGCACACAAAAACAGCAAATGCCCTTACTTGCCCATATGACACACATATATATACTAAAAAAATAAATAAATAAATAAATAAAATACAAACCTACACTCCCCAATTGACTTAAACTCGTCAAGCTAAATTCCATTCAATTTCTCCAATTTTATAACCATCATATCCACACTTAATCCTCATCCTTATATCCACCTAACCTTGATTTTTAGCCAACAATTCCAATTTGAATTGTATTCAAATTGCTTCCACCGAATGGCAATCCTCCCTTGTGTTGAGAACAAAATTGAATTCCCTTTTGTGCATGAAACCACTCGAACTCCAGCCCTCCAACTTCCCCAACATGCTGCCGGCCACTACACCGCCACCTATCTTGTGCTACCATTCGGTCACAATTAACTATAAGGCTTATATGCCTAAGCCTCAGTTTCCTTAAAGAATAAAATTTTAAAACATTGCCAGGCCTGGGATTCGAACATGCCACCTCTTAAATCTATAGAATGCTTCTCGCCATTGCCCCCTAGGCGCTCTTATGTCATATTCCATCCCTAACTATTTTTAAGGCCTATTAACCCGCAACCAGTGTGACAGCCCTAAAGTGACCCTAGTCGGAAAGCGGTTTCGGGACCGCTAAACCGAGTCACCAAATTATTTGAATATGATATTTATTGTCCAAAATATGTGAATATGAATGTGTGAAAGTTTTAAGCTTCGATTTAGTAAATTGCATGTGAATTTAGTCAATAGGACTTATGTGTGACACTTTTGAAATGTGATAGGTTAATCTATAAGGATCTATTAGTGCATGTAATCAAAAGGGTGGACTTGCATGTCAATTTTCCCCCCTAATTAGTAGTGGCCGGCCATGAGCATGAGGGTGGACAAAATGTTATGGCTAAAACATGTCATAAACATGTTGGGTTAATGCTTTATGTTAGGAATTATAAAATAAAGAACATGGGCAATAAAATATTAGTGTTAGTAGGAGGAGAAACAAAAAAAATGTGTGTGGTTGTTCCCCATTGTGCCGCACCTAAAAGACAAAAAAAAGGAAAAAACTTCATCCTCCTTGTTCTTCTTGACCGAAAAATCAAAGGAAGAAGAAAGGAGTCTTCTTGCTCCATGTTCGGTTGGTTGGTGTTTTAGGAGGAGGTATGTTTGATGTTGTTCCATGAGATTCATGCATGTTTTTAGTTGTTAGCTTGAGTTCTACCTAGCCCATGGTTTAAATCTTTGCTATGTGATGAAGATGAGCTAAGTTTCGGCTAAGGTGGATTTGTGTTGATGTCATTTGCATGCTAAATGTGAAGCTTTGTAATGATACATGTGATGGTGGATTGATGACTCTTGGATTTTCTTTTTTTAGCATTCTTTTTTTTTTTGCGTTAGACCTTAAGTTCTTTGTTTAAACCATGACCAAAATTGAAATGGTATGGTGTCTTGATGCATTCGGCCATGGTAGGAAGTAGAAGAGAAAAAATGGTTGTTGCTCATGTTATTTGGATGAGAAATGGTAGTAAGGTGAAGTGCAAATGTTAGTATTTGATTACTAATGCATATATGTGTATGTGCCGAGTTTTGAATTTGAAACAAAATGGTATGTAGTCAATACAAGTAACCATATTTGTAGGAAGTATTAAGCATATATTGGCCTCAACATAGACATGCATATTCGCCACATGAGATAGATTGGTGTTGCATGTATTCGGTTAGGGCAAGCATATTGATGCTTTTATCTTGACTTAGATAATCGGCTCAAGGAGAATTTGTTAAGTGCTTAGTTAATTGATATTAGGTCAATGATGTGTGTATTCGGTCATAAAAGTGCACATGAGGAAATGTTAGATTAATTATATTAAATTGCTCAATGTGATTAAAAATGCGTATGACCATTTTGTATTTGAGCTAAAGGTGGCCATATGACCTATCAAACTCCTTGTCATATTCGGCCATAAGCTAGCATAATGAGACTTTAATAAGTTAAATTTGTTTGAATTAGCTCAAAAGCTTAGAGGACCATAGTTGGATAAGGGAAAGGAAAAAGTGATCGAATAGTCACCAAATCGTTCGACCACATCCGAGGTAAGTTTTCGAGTAATGAAACTTAGATTATGATTCGATTAGATTATGTTATAAGCAAATCAAAATCATGCCCTTTGTATGTAGCTTTTGAGCTGAAAATGATAATGCTTGATAAGTGACTTGTGTTTGAATTCTAGTTACGAAAATGAAATATTGATGTGTCATGACTTATTGATATGTGCATGGATATTCGAATTGATAACCGGGCTAATCCCGAAGGCATTTGTGCGAGTTACTATATCCGGCTAAGTCCCAAGGCATTTGTGCGAGTTACTATAACCGGCCAAGTCTCAAGGCAATTGTGCGAGTTACTATAACAGGGCTAAGTCCCAAGGCAATTGTGCGAGTTACTATAACCGGGCTAAGTCCCAAGGCATTTGAGCGAGTAGCTATATCTCGCTAAACCTCAAGGTACTTGGTTTGGGAATGAGCGATCTTGCTGTAATAATTTCAATTAATACGCTCGTAAAATCCCAACGATAAGGTACGTTTCAGATATGCATTGGAGTAGTGATTTCGTTTAAATATTATCCGTCATCGATTAATGAGCTTTCGGGCCTTTGGTTAAGTTGATCCCTTATGTATGAATATAAGGGTTGGAAATGTGAAGTAGGACTGATTTTTGAGAATATGTGTATATGAAATTATTCGTTTAGTCGTATGAATGCTATACTTCAGTTGTGCATGATTTCATTGCTCAAAACTTACTAAGCATTAAATGCTTACTCCGTTTCCTTGATTCTCTGTTTTATAGATTTTGGTTCGTCACCACCGGGCTCGGATTGTCGAAGTCAAGTCGTCCACACTATCAAAGCCCTTTTGGTACATTTTTGGTTGAACTCTGAAAATGGCATGTATAGGACTACCTTTTTTGTTGTTGGTCATATACCCTTTGGTTTTGTATAAATTTGGATAGCCATGCGAAAATGGCTTATATACACTTTGAGCATAGCATTATAATCGTCTTGTATGTTGTTCATTGAGAGGTATGGAAATTTTTGGTAACGATTAGCCATTGGTAATGGTTAATTATGATTATTTTGATGCTATGTATGACAAACTCTAGTTGATTCATGGAAAACCACGAAATAGGTAAGGTTTACCTTAAAAACAGATGCTAACAGCAGCAGTGGTGTGGATTTGAAAAATAACTAAAAATCGTAAGAAAGGAATTAAATAGTGAATAAATTATGTAATCGAACCTTGATGAATCTACTTTCATATGGAAGAAACGAAACTGTCATATGAGTCGTATTTATGAGATATTTAAGTTTTCGTGGGACAGGGTCAGAGCAATTTCTAGATCCCCTGATCTGACTTTGGAAATTCATTATAAATTAACAAGAGATAATTAGAAGTCATGCCATATATGTATAGATTCCTTTTTGAGTCTAGTTTCATTAGAAACAAACGGCATAAGTATTGAATCCCTGTACAGGGAGATATATAAGTCGTAATGCATGAAGGTCAGAGCAGCCGAACCCTGTAATAGGGGAGACTTTAAATAATATACTGTACTAATTGGCCTTACCAAAAATTCTAGAAACAAACTTGTAGATGGATATATGAGTCTAGTTTCAGGGAAAATTTACGAAACTGATTTTCGAGTTTTGGAACTCAAGATATGATTTTTAAGGTGACAAGGACGCAGTTAGCCAGCTAGTCTGGAAATTTTAAAATGGATCTGTAAAAATAAGGAATTAAGTCGTTAACCCTCGTGTTCGACTCCAACAACGGTCTCTGCACGGGTGTTACAATTTTATTGTTATCGAGCTATGGTTTAGTCGATTCTAGGACTACCGTAATACGTTTGGGTCTAGCTATACATGCCATTATGTGATTATTTGATAGTGTGGTGATTTCGACAATTGAAAATGTGTTTATTTATAGTAATGGATCCCAATCCCAACCGAAGCGGTAGTGATGATCTTGAGAGTGTAGCTTTTGCTCTCGCACAAGGAACAAACACCATGGGCTCTCAACCTATTGCTAGTAATCCGAATGATGAGGCTAGACAAGCTTTTATAGCGTGATGAATGATTGGTTCAACCAATACATTCGAACTAATACGACTGCTCCACAACCTCCATTCCCGACTAATACCACCCCTCAAGACCTACAATACCTCCCAGAATCGACCAAATAAGGTCAAATAAGCCCCAGTTGATGTAATTAGAAAACACGGGCTATTGAATTTAAAGCTATGAACAATGATGATGCCGAGCAAGCTGAATTTTGGTTGGACAACACTATTCGGTACTCGATGAGCTATCTTGCACACCGATGAGTGCCTAAAGTGTACTATCTCCTTGCTACGTGATTTTGCCTACTATTGGTGGAATACGTTGACTTCACATTGTGCCAGAGAGCAAGTAACTTGGGAGTTTTTCCAAACCGAGTTTGAAAAAAGTATATCACCGAGATTCATGGATCAAAACGGAAGGAATTTCTTGAACTTAAACAAGGTTCCATGTTGTTATCGACTATGAACGAAAGTTTTAAGGCTTAGCCAAGACGCTCAAGAATGCATTTCTTGAAGCCTTAATGTGTAAACGTTTGAGGATGGATGAATGATGATATAAAGCTGTATGTTGGCATTTTGGAAATCCGAGAATTTGTGGTACTTGTCGAGCGAGCTTGCAAAGCCGAGGAGCTCGTATGGAGAAAAGAAAAGCTGATATGGGAGCAAAGGAGTTTCGTAAGTGGTCTTCGGGGAGGCCCTTTCAACAGTCATCGAAGAAATTTAGAGATGATTTGGGCCGATCTAGAGACACTTCGGGTTTTTCTAGACGAGATTGTGATCGACCCCCTATGAGTGCACGAGTCACTTGCCGCCGATGTTGGAAATGATCGTTGAGATAGAACGAGTGTCGAGATTGTGGTAAATGGCATTCGGGAGTTGTAGATTCCATGACCGTTCTGTTATAAGTGCGATCGCTTGACCACTTTATTAAAGATTGCCCGAGGTTGTCTGAACAGAATGTAAATCAGAGTGGGAAACCTAGTGCTACTACTGCTCGGGGTAGACCATCTAGGAATACAGGCAATGCTAGTGGCGGTCAGAGAGGATCTAGAGATGCTACAACCAGATCTGAGGCTCGTGCTCCTGCTAGAGCTTATGCTATACGTGCACGCGAGGATGCTTCTTCGCCTGATGTTATTACCGGTACTTTTACTCTCTTTGATACTAATGTGATTGCTTTGATTGACCCTGGTTCTACTCATTCTTATATATGTAAAACCTTAGCAACCAATAAGACTCTACCTGTTGAGTCTACTGAGTTTGTAATTCGGGTGTCAAATCCTTTGGGTCGTTACGTGCTTGTCGACAAAGTGTGCAAGAAATGTCCCCTAGTAATCCGAGGTTCCTGTTTTCCGGCCGATTTGATGCTTTTACCGTTTGACGAATTTGATGTTATCCTCGGTATGGATTGGTTGACCGTACATGATGCAATTGTAAATTGCAAAGGAAAAACCATCGATTTAAGGTGTGTAAATAACGAGATAATCCGAGTTGAGTCTACTAACTTGAATAGGTTGCCAGCTGTAATATCATCGATGTTGGCTCGTAAATATGTAAGAAAGGGTGTGAAGCATACCTTGCGTATGTACTTGATGACAAAGAGTTAGAAAAGAAGCCCGAATCTGTGCGCTGGTTTGTGAATACCGGATGTTTTTCCCAAGAATTACCGGGTTTACCACCTGTTCGGGAGGTAGAGTTTGGTATTGAGCTTGCACCTGGGACTACACCGATTTTGATAGCTCCGTATCATATGGCACCAACCAAGTTAAAAGAGTTGAAAGCTCAGTTACAAGAGTTGACGGATAGAGGTTTCGCTCGACCAAGTTTCTCACCTTGGGGTGCACCAGTATTGTTTGTGAAAAAGAAGGACGGAACCATGAGGTTGTGCATCGACTATCGTCAACTGAATAAAGTGACAATAAAGAATAAATATCCGTTACCGCGTATTGATGATTTGTTTGATCAACTAAAGGGAGCCTCGGTGTTCTCAAAGATAGACTTGAGATCGGGTTATTATCAGTTGCGAATTTGAGATTCGGATATACCCAAAACTGCTTTCAGAACGAGATACGGTCACTACGAATTCTTAGTGATGCCGTTTGGGCTCACTAATGCCCCCGCGGCATTTATGGATTTGATGAATCAGATCTTCAGACCATATTTGGATCGATTTGTAGTTGTGTTTATCGATGATATTTTGGTCTATTCGAGAAATGAAACCGATCATGCTGAACACCTGGGATTAGTGTTGCAAATTTTACGGGATAAGCAGTTGTATGCTAAGTTCAGTAAGTGTGAATTCTGGCTAAGAGAGGTTAGCTTCTTGGGACATGTGGTATCTGCATCGGGTATTCGAGTCGATCCGAGCAAAATTTTAGCCATACTTAATCGGAAGCCTCCAGAAATATTATCGAGGTTCGAGCTTTTGGGACTTTTAGGTTACTACCGACGGTTTGTAAAAGGTTTCTCGATGATAGTCACACCAATGACGAAACTACTTCAGAAAGATGTTAAGTTTGAATGGACAAAAAAGTGTCAGAAAAGTTTCGATCAATTGAAAACTCATTTGACGGAAGCTCCAGTACTAGTGCAGCCCGAATCAGGCAAGGAGTTTGTCATTTATAGTGATGCATCCCTACTTGGGTTGGGTTGCGTATTGATGCAAGAAGGTCGGGTTGTGGCCTGTGTGTCGAGACAATTGAAGCCACATGAGAAAAATTATCCAACCCATGATCTTGAATTAGCTGCCATCGTATTCGCTTTGAAAATATGGCGACATTACTTATTTGGTGAGAAGTGCCATGTATATTCGGATCACAAAAGTCTCAAATATTTGATGACTCAAAGAGACTTGAATCTGCGACAAAGGCGTTGGCTTGAGTTGCTGAAAGATTATGAGCTTGTCATTGATTATCACCCGGGAAAGGCTAATGTGGTTGCGGATGCCTTAAGTCGTAAATCACTGTTTGCTTTACGAGTGATGAATGTACACTTGTCTGTTCTATCTGACAATGTGTTAGTGGCAGAATTAAGGGCCAAACCATTGTTGATTCATCAAATTCGTGAAGCCCAGAAAGTCGATGATGAATTGGTCGCAAGACGGGCTAAATGTGTTTCGAATATGGAATCAGAGTTTCAAATTGATGATGACGATTGTTTGAGGTTCAGAAGTCATTTGTGTGTTCCAAGAAATTCAGAACTCATTTCGATGATTTTGAATGAAGCTCATTGTAGCCGAATGTCAATTCACCCGGGGAGTACGAAAATGTACAACGATCTGAGACGTCAATTTTCGTGGCATGGTATGAAACGAGACATTTCTGATTTTGTTTCGAAGTGTTCAATATGTCAGCAAGTGAAGGCGGAACATCAAGTGCCTATAGGTTTACTCCAGCCGATCATGGTACCTGAATGGAAATGGGATCGAGTCACGATGGATTTTGTGTCTGGGTTGCCATTGTTGACAAGTAAGAAAGATGCGATTTGGGTTGTTGTTGATAGACTGACTAAGTCGGCTCATTTTTTTCCCGTACGTACGGATTATTCACTGGATAAACTAGCTGAATTGTATGTTTCTCAGATTGTGAGATTACACGGGGTACCCATTTCTATTGTGTCGGATAGAGATTCGAGATTCACCTCGCGATTTTGGAAGAAATTGCAAGAAGCTTTGGGTACCAAGTTGCATTTTAGCACCGCTTTTCATCCCCAAACCGATGGTCAATTCGAGCGGATAATTCAGATACTTGAGGATATGTTGAGATGCTGCATCCTTGAGTTTAGTGGTTCATGGGAACGGTATCTACCTTTGATTGAGTTCGCCACAACAATAGTTTTCATCAAGCATTAAGATGGCGCCTTACGAGGCTTTGTACGGTCGAAAATGTCGTACACCATTGTTTTGGACCGAGCTTGGTGAAACTAAAATTTTTTGAGTTGATTTGATTAAAGATCTTTGAGCGAGAAAGTAAAATAATTCGTGAAAGTCCAAGGCAAGATCGGATCATCAAGTCGACGCGGATTTGAAACGAAAGGACATTGAGTATCGTGGGAGATAAAGTGTTTCTTAAAGTTTCACCTTGGAAAAAGATACTCAGATTTGGGCGTAAGGGCAAGTTCAGTCCGAGATTCATTGGGCCATATGAAATCTCCGAACGAGTTGGTCCAGTTGCTTATAGGTTGCTTTTACCCCCTGAACTCGAAAGGATCCACAACGTTTTTCATGTTTCGATGCTTCGACGTTACAAATCTGATCCTTCACACATAATAAGTCCCTCCGAGGTTGAAATTCAAGCCGATATGAGTTATGAAGAAGAACCAATTCGTATCCTAGCTCGTGAAGTGAAAGAGTTGCGAAACAAAAAGGTTCCTTTAGTAAAAGTGTTATGGCTCAAACACGGGATGGAAGAAGCTACTTGGGAACCCGAGAACTCTATGAAAGAACGATACCCAAACCTGTTTACCGGTAAGATTTTCGGGGACGAAAATTTCTTAAGTGGGGGAGAGTTGTGACAGCCATAAAGTGACCCTAGTCGGAAAGCGGTTTCGGGACCGCTAAACCGAGTCACCAAATTATTTGAATATGATATTTATTGTCCAAAATATGTGAATATGATTGTGTGAAAGTTTTAAGCTTCGATTTAGTAAATTGCATGTGAATTTAGTCAATTGGACTTATGTGTGACACTTTTGAAATGTGATAGGTTAATCTATAAGGATCTATTAGTGCATGTAATCAAAAGGGTGGACTTGCATGTCAATTTTCCCCCCCTAATTAGTAGTGGCCGGCCATGAGCATGAAGGTGGACAAAATGTTATGGCTAAAACATGTCATAAACATGTTGGGTTAATGCTTTATGTTAGGAATTATAAAATAAAGAACATGGGCAATAAAATATTAGTGTTAGTAGGAGGAGAAACAAAAAAAAAATGTGTGTGGTTGTTCCCCCATTGTGCCGTACCTAAAAGAAAAAAAAAAGAAAAAAACTTCATCCTCCTTGTTCTTCTTGACCGAAAAATCAAAGGAAGAAGAAAGGAGTCTTCTTGCTCCATGTTCGGTTGGTTGGTGTTTTAGGAGGAGGTATGTTTGATGTTGTTCCATGAGATTCATGCATGTTTTTAGTTGTTAGCTTGAGTTCTACCTAGCCCTTGGTTTAAATCTTTGCTATGTGATGAAGATGAGCTAAGTTTCGGCTAAGGTGGATTTGTGTTGATGTCATTTGCATGCTAAATGTGAAGCTTTGTAATGATACATGTGATGGTGGATTGATGACTCTTGGATTTTCTTTTTTTAGCATTCTTTTTTTTTTTGAGTTAGACCTTAAGTTCTTTGTTTAAACCATGACCAAAATTGAAATGGTATGGTGTCTTGATGCATTCGGCCATGGTAGGAAGTAGAAGAGAAAAAATGGTTGCTGCTCATGTTATTTGGATGAGAAATGGTAGTAAGTTGAAGTGCAAATGTTAGTATTTGATTACTAATGCATATATGTGTATGTGCCGAGTTTTGAATTTGAAACAAAATGGTATGTAGTCAATACAAGTAACCATATTTGTAGGAAGTATTAAGCATATATTGGCCTCAACATAGACATGCATATTCGGCCACATGAGATAGATTGGTGTTGCATGTATTCGGTTAGGGGCAAGCATATTGATGCTTTTATCTTGACTTAGATAATCGGCTCAAGGAGAATTTGTTAAGTGCTTAGTTAATTGATATTAGGTCAATGATGTGTGTATTCGGTCATAAAAGTGCACATGAGGAAATGTTAGATTAATTGTATTAAATTGCTCAATGTGATTAAAAATGCGTATGACCATTTTGTATTTGAGCTAAAGGTGGCCATATGACCTATCAAACTCCTTGTCATATTCGGCCATAAGCTAGCATAATGAGACTTTAATAAGTTAAATTTGTTTGAATTAGCTCAAAAGCTTAGAGGACCACAGTTGGATAAGGGAAAGGAAAAAGTGATCGAATAGCCGCCGAAATCGTTCGACCACATCCGAGGTAAGTTTTCGAGTAATGAAACTTAGATTATGATTTGATTAGATTATGTTATAAGCAAATCAAAATCATGCCCTTTGTATGTAGCTTTTGAGCTGAAAATGATAATGCTTGATAAGTGACTTGTGTTTGAATTCTAGTTACAAAAATGAAATATTGATGTGTCATGACTTATTGATATGTGCATGGATATTCGGATTGATAATCGGGCTAAGCCCGAAGGCATTTGTGCGAGTTACTATATCGGGCTAAGTCTCAAGGCATTTGTGCGAAGTTACTATAACCGGGCCAAGTCCCAAGGCAATTGTGCGAGTTACTATAACCGGGCTAAGTCCTCAAGGCAATTGTGCGAGTTACTATAACCGGCTAAGTCCGAAGGCATTTGAGCGAGTAGCTATATCCGCTAAACCCGAAGGTACTTGGTTTGGGAATGAGCGATCTTGCTGTAATAATTTCAATTAATACGCTCGTAAAATCCCAACGATAAGGTACGTTTCAGATATGCATTGGAGTAGTGATTTCGTTTGAATATTATCCGCCAATCGATTAATGAGCTTTGGCCTTTGGTTGTTGATCCTTATGTATGAATATAAGGGTTGGAAATGTGAAGTAGGACTGATTTTTGAGAATATGTGTATCTGAAATTATTCGTTTAGTCGTATGAATGCTATACTTCAGTTGTGCATGATTTCATTGCTCAAAACTTACTAAGCATTAAATGCTTACTCCGTTTCCTTGATTCTCTGTTTTATAGATTTTGGTTCGTCAGCTATCGGGCTCGGGATTGTCGAAGTCGAAGTCGTCCACACTATCAAAGCCCTTTTGGTACATTTTTGGTTGAACTCTGAAAATGGCATGTATAGGACTACCCTTTTTGTTGTTGGTCATGTACCCTTTGGTTTTGTATAAATTTGGATAGCCATGCGAAAATGGCTTATATACACTTTGAGCATAGCATTATAATCGTCTTGTATGTTGTTCATTGAGAGGTATGGAAATGTTTGGTAACGATTAGCCATTGGGAATGGTTAATTATGATTATTTTGATGCTATGTATGACAAACTCTAGTTGATTCATGGAAAACCATGAAATAGGTAAGGTTTACCTTAAAAACAGATGCTGACAGCAGCAGTGGTGTGGATTTGAAAAATAACTAAAAATAGTAAGAATGTAATTAAATAGTGAATAAATTATTTAATTTAACCTTGATGAATCTACTTTCATATGGAAGAAACGAAACGGTCATATGAGTCGTATTTTAAGAGATATTTAAGTTTTCGTAGGATAGGGCCAGAGCGATTTCTGGATCCCCTGATCTGACTTTGGAAATTCATTATAACTTAACCAGAGATAATTAGAAGTCATGGCATATATTTATAGATTCCTTTTTGAGTCTAGTTTCATTAGAAACAAACGGCATCAGTATTGAAGCCGTGTACAGGGAGATATATAAGTCGTAATGCATGAAGGTCAGAGCAGTCGAACCCTGTAATAGGGGAGACTTTAACTAATAAACTGTACTAATTGGCCCGACCAAAAATTCTAGAAAAAAACTTGTAGATGGATATATGAGTCTAGTTTCAGGGAAAATTTACAAAACTGATTTTCAAGTTTTGGAACTCAAGATATGATTTTTAAGGTGACAGTGACGCAGTTAGCCAGCTAGTCTGGAAATTTTTAAAATGGACTGTAAAAAATAAGGGAATTAAGTCTGTTAACCCCTCGTGTTCGACTCCGGCAACGGTCTCGGGTACGGGGTGTTACAACCAGGTTATCCTAAAAGTATTTGCTACCGTTCAGATTCGAACCCCCAATCTCTTGGTTGCGCTATACATCCTTTGCCACCACAGTACCTACCTTATTTGTGAAGTTTCTCCTCCCCAATTAATTATAAAGTCTTTCTGCCAACCTCCAGGTTTTTCTAAAAAAACCCACCACAACTTTGCTCATTCCGCAACTTGAACCCAGCACCTTTCCTTACTCCTAACGCCATCATACCACTGGGCCAAGTGTATCCTTTGTGTCGAATTTCCACCAAACATATTTATAAGGCCTAAACGCTAGCTTCCCTACTAATCATATGCGCAATAAAAATTTTCGCCAAGGCCAGGACTTGAACCCTAGACTTCTTGCTTGCTACCAATGCCTTTTGCCACTAGGCCAAGCGCTTCCTTGTGTTATATTTTTCCAGGCCTTATTAATAAGCCCTCCACCTAATGTTCAGGGTCCTTTAGAAAAAAAAATGTAAAATTTTGCTAAAGCCCTGGATCGAACCCAAAACTTTTTCCACATTACCAACCCTTCCTAAATCACTTAACAATTGAGCTAAACATGCAATTTAAACACATTTAAGTTATTTAAGCCGCCTTCTAACCGATCCCAAACTCAAGGCCCATTACTTCTAGGCCCAAAATTCAGGGTGTTACAATTCACACTTCCTAAAAAAAATTTCGTCCTCGAAATTTCTAAATAACAGGGTGGTTGTGTATCAACTAACCCACTATGCTACCGCTGCGCACTCTGATCCTAATAATTTTAATATATATCCAGAACATCCACCTTTCGCAAACATTCTCACACACAAAATAAGTATCAAGTTTAGATTCAAGTGTTTTAATACAATCTAATATCTAAGGAAATCCTATTGAATATAAACAATTAATAGCTTAAGACATATTGCAGTGTAATGGTTCAACATAATTCAGTAGTAAGAGAACTTACTTGGCTCGACATCGGAGACCCGGTGTGCCACACAATAGAATCTTTCAAAACCACCTCAATATCATTTGTAAACAATTTTAAAAGCCCAAAAACAAAGCCCATTTCACAGCCTGAGTTTTGAACTTGGCTCTGATACCACTAAATGTAACACCCCAAATCAGGCCTAGACATTATGGCTGAATCTAGAGTGTCACATTGAAGTGTTTTACGTAAACCTTGTTTTCATTAAAAACCCTTCTCGTATGGTAATAATTACTTTGTAAAATCTCTATTCAGTTGCGGGAGCTTTCTTTAGAACAAATGATCTATGAAAACTTGTCATTTCAAAAAAAATTGAGTTGCGGAAATGTAGTATTTAAAACAGTTATGGTTTAGGAAAACCATGTTCTACTTCTAACAAATAAAAAACATAAAAATAATAATAATCCTAATTTGAAATAATAACCAGAGGGGAGGCCTTATTGCACCCCAAATCAAAAACAATAGTTTAAAATCAAAATATTAAAAATTACATAAAAGACTAAGTCTAAACTTTTTGCTAGTTGGCCACCTCCGAGTCTCTCCATCCATCGAACCGCTTACTGAGGATCACCTGAAAAATTTAAAAAGAGATGGTGAGTTTCGAAAACTCAGTGTGTACAACCCTCAATGAGTATAAAGCAATCATTAGTCATTTTGGGCCGGAGCCCAATTCAATAATAGTGGTCTTTGGGCCTTAGCCCATATTAGCCTCAGTAGGGCCGAAGCCCACATCACAATAATTTCACAATAATATCATACATGCAATGCAATGCAACCCACCCCAATATTCCAACCGCTACACACCAACTCCGTCCCCCGATACACATCATGTGGGGATATAAATATCGACCCACTCATCCAATACACATCAATGATAACCCGATTGCGGTACTACCTTCATTGCAGCAAGCTGCTAATCACATATTGGGCTTAATAACCGTCGGTGGATCCATGGTTGTCAAGCAACCATGCGATCCTCATATACTTCTTCCGTTTCGTAATTCCCAACCCATATGCAACCTAAATAAAATATCGTATGTATGCAACAGATATACATGTAATATTCATAAGTCTTACATTCAACACTTAGGGGTATTTTAGTCATTCTTGCCCTTAGGGGCATTTCGGTAATTTTACAGGTCGAGGGTATTTCAGTAATTTCACAAATTAAGGGTATTTTGGTAATTCTCTTTTATTACGGGTTTATACTTACCTTGACCCGTTAACAAATTCCCGTTGGCTAAGATGAACGAATACTATGGACCAAGTAGGATTCCAGAGAAGAGAAGGTGAGTCATTGAGACCGCTTAAGTACCAAGCTCTCCCTAGATCCAATCCTACACATGCATATTCTCGTTGCCACACCTTAACCTTATGACTTGTCCATGGTCACACTTAATTAATTAATTAAGTTTTATGTCTGTTTAAGCAGTTATCATATACTAGGCCAAAAACCTCTCACAAAGCCCAAACAAGTCTACATACATGCATATGTCCCACTAGGCCCAATCTCATTCGTATGGCCTATTAGGCCCAAATCACATTCATATTGCCCATCTGGCCCGAATCAATTCCAAGCCTTGTAACCAACATGACTAGTTCATCACTTATTATCAAATTAACAAATTCACTTATTTTGGGCCCACGACCCGTCGAGCCCATTTAGCCCACTCCGGCCAATATGGCCTAAGTACGGCCCAGATCCATGAGATCGTTATGGCGCCTCTAGAACATATCGATTTCCACTTACGAGTGTTCGCGCACTCACAAGACTATCATAGCCCGAGTTTTGGCTTTTCGGCATTTCGGCTTTTCGAGATTTGTCGATCTAACGTGTGTGCAGTGTATGTACACACATTCGGCTTTATATCAAGCTATCATAGGGTAGAAGTACACACCTTATCACCTGGAGTACTAAGTATTCATAATCGTCCGAACCTATATTCAACATTATACTCCATTAGTCACATCCCATTAATTCAAAATAAATCCACTACTTACTGAAGAATAACCTATACTTGCCTTGACTAGATTGATCGGCTGTGATCTGCCTATGTAACTCGAAATCTAACGTAGTCCCCCTTCCGCATCCAGGCAAAAAGTCCCGAGCGACTGATACCTTATGTCGCTTAAACTTGGGAGCCTCTAACCCCACCTCTCCGCTAGAACCCCCATTTTCCATCAACTAACACTCAGCCAGCGATCACACTCTTGAATGAAAGGGAGAAAGAGAAATAAATGGAGAAACCATAGGTTAACGAAAGTAATGGTATTGGAAAGGATAAAAAAAAATCAGCTTTTAAGAGTGTAGAAACGAAAGAACTTAGAAATATTTAACAAAAGCTGAAGAAGATCTAATTCACTTACCGATCACGAGATCGCTTGCCAACAAGAAATCAACCCCCAAAGTGTATGAATCGGCTTTTAAATGAAAAAGAAGCAATCGGCTAAATTGAAGAGGGAAGAGGTTGATTCGATTGAAATAGGGAATAAAAGATCAAGATTTTGGCTTAAAGAAAAGAAGAGGTGAAGGGTTTGATATTACTCAGGTATTTGCAAAAAAAAAAACAAAACAAAAGAGTCAAGAGGTTGGAAGAAATTTCCCCTAAGAATATGCGACTAAAGCACACAAAAACAACAAATGCCCTTACTTGCCCATACGAAACACATATATATACTAAAAAAAGAAATAAATAAAATACAAACTTACACTCCCCAATTGACTTAAACTCGTTAAGCTAAATTCCCTTCAATTTCTCCAATTTTATCACCATCATATCCACACTTAATCCTCATCCTTATCTCCACCGTAACCTTGATTTTAGCCAACAATTCCAATTTGAATTGCATTCAAATTGCTTCCACTGAATGGAAATCCTCCCTTGTGTTGAGAAACAAGTTGAGAAACAAAATTGAATTCCCTTTTGTGCATGAAACCACTCAAACTCCAGCCCTTCAACTTCCCCAACATGCTGCTGGCCACTGCACCGTCACCTATCTTGTGCTACCATTCGATCACAATAACTATAAGGCTTATATGCCTAAGCCTCAGTTTCCTTAAAGAATAAAATTTTAAAACTTTTCCAAGCCTGGGATTCAATCATGCCACCTCTCAGATCTATAGTATGCTTCTCGCCACTGCCCCTAGGTGCTCTTGTGCCATATTTCATCCCTAACTATTTTTAAGGCCTATGAACCCGCAACCAGGTTATCCTAAAAATATTTGCTACCATTCAGATTCGAACCCCCAATCTCTTGGCTGCGCTATACATCCCTTGCCACCACGACACCTGCCTTATTTGTGTCATTTCTCCTCTCCAATTACTTATAAAGTCTTTCTGCCGACCTTCAGGTTTTTTTAAAAAAACCCACCACAACTTTTGCTCATTCCACGACTTGAACCCATCACCTCTCCTTACTCCTAATGCCATCATACCACTAGGCCAAGCGCATCCTTTGTGTCGAATTTCCACCAAACATATTTACAAGGCCTAAATGCTAGCTTCCCTACTAATCATATGCACAATAAAAGTTTCTGCCAAGGCCAGGACTTGAACCTTGGAAGCCTTTTGCCACTAGGCCAAGCGTTTCCTTGTGTCAGATTTTCCAAGCCTTATTAATAAGCCCTCCACCTAATGCTCAGGGTCCTATAGAAAAAAAATTACAAAATTTTGCTAAAGCCCTGGATCGAACCCAGGACTTTTTCCACGCTACAAACCCTTCCTAAATCACTTAACAATTAAAGTAAACATGCAATTTAAACACTTGTAAGTTATTTAAGCCGCCTTCTAATCGATCCCAAACTCAAGGCCCATTACTTCTAGGCCCAAAATTTAGGGTGTTACACATTAAAATCATAAATTTAACAATGCTTAATACATACGAACTTACCTCCATTGTCAAAACATTGAAATGGATTGACTAGTCTGAAACTCTATTTTTCCCTCGATATAGACTTGTACGAGGCTTAACTTGATATGCATGAACAACCATGGCCGAACCTTCAAAGCTTTGAGAACATTATTTTCTTTCTCACATTCGGCTATTAATGAAGATGATAGCATGTAATTTGGCTTTTTTTTATTTTTTTTAATTACCAAATACCATATTTAACCTTAATATACATTAATAATTTCCATTATACCAAGCCATGGAATTCCACTATCAACAATTATAGAATAATTACCACTTAAGGGCTCCCACTAATTAATTCCATAGCCATTTAATATCTTTAACTTATAGAACACAACTTTTACGCTTTGCGCGATTTAGTGCTTTTTTGCTTAATTAACTATCAAAACGATAAAATTTTTCAACGAAACTTTAATACCATCTTATTGCCACTCTGTAAATATTTATAAAAATATTTACGACTCTGTTTATAGAAATGAGGTCTCGATACCTCGTTTTCTAAACTCACTTGACCTTAGGGTCATACCACTTGAACTTAATAAATCGCTTATAAAACAAAAATCACAATATCAAAAACCTTTTTTAAACTCACAATTAACTCGTAAATATTAAATATAATATTTACAAACCTACTCATCGAATTTGGTGGCCCTGAAACCACTATTTCGATTAACCCTAAAAATGGCTTGTTGTAACACCCCGATCCCGAGACCATCACCGGTGTCGGACACGAGGGGTTAACAAGTCAAGTCCAAATATTTTGCCCACCAATTTGACATTTCCAGTCGGGCTGGAAAACTGCGTCACTGTCGCCTTAAAAATCATATCTCGAGTTTCAAAACTCGGAAACTGGTTTCGTAAATTTTCCCTGAATTTAGACTCATATATCCATCCATAGATTTATTTCTAGAATTTTTGGTCGGGCCAATTGGTACAGTTTATTAGTTAAAGTCACCCCTGTTACAGGGATCGACTGCTCTGACCTTCGCGCGTTACAACTTGAATATCTCTCTGTACAGGGCTTTAATACTGGTGCCATTTGTTTCTAATGAAACTAGACTCAAAATGGAATCTGCACATATAATGCATGACTCCTAATTCTGTCTGGATAATTTATAGTAAATTTTTAAAGTTGCGACAGGGGACCCAGAAACCATTCTGGCCCTGTCTCACAATAGCTTTAATATCTCTTAACAAGTAACTCCTATGACCATTTCGTTTCTTCCATATGAAAATAGACTCATCAAGGTTCATTTACATAGATGATTCACTATTTAATACCATTCCTACAAATTTTGATGATTTTTCACATTCACATCACTGCAGCTGGCAGCATCTGTTTTTAAGGTAGGTCTTACCTATTTTGTAGTCTCCATGAACCAACTAGTCTTGCCATACATAGGTTCATATATGATCATTTTAACCATACCAATGGCTGATCATGTGACCAACACTCCCATTTCCAATCCATAATCACATCATGACACCATATATATATACATACAAACCAAAAATAGTCCAAGTTCATGCTTCCTTTTACGAGCCATTTTCGCATGGCCGTATACATATACATCACCACATTTTTAAACCAACAAGGGGTAGTCCTATACATGCCATTTCAAAGTTCAAACAAAATTATACCAAAATAGAGGCGTTGATAGTGTGGATGACTTCGACTTTAATGATCCCGAATCCGATTGCTATCGAGCAAAATCTATAAGACAGAGAGCCAAAGCAACGGGGTAAGCATTTTTATGCTTAGTAAGTCTCAAGGAATAAAATCAGCTTTAATTAAAGCATTACATTCTCATAACCAAATACATCATTTCACTAATACACATTCACATAATCATACTTACTTCACCATCCCAACTCTTAGGTTCATACACAAATAACGGCTTCGTTAAGGCCGATAACTCGTTCCATCATAGGAGCGGATATGCATACGCTCTTACTCCTAGCGCAAAGCACACACCACACTTACCTTGTTATTGGGAAATTTCACAAGTGTATTAGCTGAAATTTTCCAGCAAGCTTATAATTTTCAAATCACATACCTTGAGCTTAACCGGATATAGCTACTCGTTCAAACGCCTTGGGACATAGCCCGGATATGGTAACCCGCACCAAGGCCTCACGGGACTTAACACGGATATCACGATTGCACAAATGCCTTGGTCTTAGCCCGGATAGAATGACTCGCACGAATGCCTTGGTCTTAGCCCAGATATAGCCACTAGCACCATTGCCTTGGTCTTAACCGGTTATAATTTCCACATAATTGTCTTGGGCTTAGCCCGGATATCATTCAATTTCTCATGCACACATACATCAATAATCATTGGACATACATATTTCATTTTCGTTACTAAGGCTCAAACACAATTATAATCATTAGCATAATCGCCTTGGGACTTAGCCGGGTATCATTCGAATACTCATACACACATAAATCAATAATCAATACATCCATATTTCATTCCACATAATTCAATTAAGGTCACTTCTTGAGGACTTACCTCGGATGTTGTCGAACGGCTTTTACGGCTATTCGATCACCTTCTTCCTTCCCCTTGTCCAATTGTGGCCCTCTAAGCTCTTAAGCTAATTCAAACAAATTTAATTTATTAAAACCTCATTGTGCTAGCTTATGGCCGAATATGACAAGGAGTTTAAATGGTCATATGGCCACCCTTTAGCTTGAATACACAATGGTCATGCACATTTTATACTACATCAAGCAATTCAATACAATTCATTCGAGCATCAAGGAAAAGCTAAGGCCTTCAATAGGCTACCCAAGGCCGAATATTCATGTCCATGTTGAGGCCAATTATGCACTTAATACCTCACAAAAACAGCATGCATTTTACTAGTTAATGCTTTGCATATTGTAGCTCAAAACTTATATTATAGCATCAAGCACTCATATGTGTGCTAGGCCGAATGTGCTTGCAATTTCACAATCATTCTTCAACATCTTCTTCTTTAAACAAACATATTCATCACTTAGTTCACAACCAAAACATCATGTGCAAACATATATATACATATATGAGCATGGCGAATTTCAAGGTGTCCATAGCCATCCAAAACACAAATTTTAACTAACATGCAAGAAGCATGAACCATGCTCATGAATGCATCATGGCGAATATGACAATCATGCCCTTTTCAACTTCAATCATGGTTAAACAAAAGAAAACTCAAAATCTTACTCATGAGTAGACAATCCATCATTGCATGCATCATCATCAAGCTTCACACTTAGCATGCAATGGCTTTATCACCATAACAACTTTGGCCAAATACCATTTCCATGGCATAACAAAGATTTGAGCCATGGCTAACATGCACATCAAGATAGCAACCAAAACATGCATGAAAATCCTAACACAACCTCATACATACCTTAATCTTGATGCCAATTTAGCCAAATCGCCTTCTAGATCTCTTCTAAACCAAGCATGAAGCAAAAATCCTCTTTCTTCCTCCTTATGATTTTCAGCCAAAAAGATGAGAAAGGATGAACACAACAAATTTTTTTCTTCCTTTTTTCTCAACTCATGGCAAGGGGGGCGATTACCACACTCACACACATTTTTTTTTTCATTCTTTTCTTACCCATGCTTATTTGTTTATTATTTCTCCCTAATGCCCAACAAAACATGTTTCATGACATGTTTAGCCCATATCTCTTTGTCATGGCCGGCCATCACTTGTACAAAGGGGAATTTGACATGCAAGTCCATTATTTTGCATGCATGCTTTAATTAGTCATCACACATTTCCCCATCATACTTTCAAAGTTCACTACTAGGTCCTTTTCAGTGAAATTCGTATTTATAACACTAAATCGAAACATCAAAAATGTCACACACAATTTAACACATATCATAGGCATCAAAATAAATTTTAAATTATTTTTTTATGCCTCGATTTTGTGGTCCCGAAACCACATCCCGACTAGGGTCAATTTTGGGCTGTCACAACTCTCCCCCACTTAAGAAATTTTCGTCCCCAAAAATCTTACCGGTAAATAGGTTTGGATATCGCTCTTTCATAGAGTTCTCGGTTTCCCAAGTAGCTTCTTCTATCCCGTGCTTGAGCCATAACACTTTTACTAGCGGAACCCGCTTGTTTCGCAACTCTTTCACTTCTCGTGATAGTATACGAATCGGTTCTTCCTCATAACTCATATTAGCTTGAATTTCGATTTCGATGGACTAATCACGTGCGATGGATCGGATCTATAGCGTCGAAGCATCGAAACGTGAAAGACATCGTGAACCTTTTCGAGTTCGGGGCAAAATCAAACGACATGCCATGGACCGACTCGCTCGGATATCTCATATGGCCCAACGAACCTCGGGCTCAACTTGCCCTTACGGCCGAATCGAGTATCTTTTTCCAAGGCGATACCTTGAGAAACACTTTGTCACCCACGATACTCGATATCCTTACGCCTCGAGATCCGCGTCGACTTCGGACGATCGGAGGCTATCTTCGACTTTCACGGATTACTTTCACTTTCATTCAGCATCTCTAATCAAATCCACCGAAAATCTTGCTTTCACCGAGCTCGGTCCAAAACAATGGTGTACGGCATTTACGACCGTACAAGGCCTCGTAGGGTGCCATCTTAATACTTGATTGAAAGTTGTTGTTGTAAGCGAATTCAATCAACGGCAAATACCGTTCCCATGAACCACTAAGCTCGAGGACGCAACATCTTAACATATCCTCAAGTATCCGAATTATCCGCTCGGATTGACCATCGGTTTGGGGGTGAAAAGCGGTCTTTGAAATGCAACTTGGTACCCAAAGCTTCTTGCAACTTTTTCCAAAATCGCGAGGTAAATCTCGGATCTCTATCAAACACGATGGAAATAGGCACCCGTGTAATCTCACAATCGAGAAGCGTACAATTCGGCTAATTTGTCCATTGAAAAATCCGTGCGTCACGGGGACAAAGTGGGCCGACTTAGTCAATCTATCTACCACGACCCAAACCGCATCCTTCTTACTTCATCGACAATGGCGGTCCGGATACAAAGTCCATTGTGACTCGATCCCATTTCCACTCGGGTATCGTGATTGGTGAAGTAATCCTCGAAGGCACCGATGTTCCGCTTTCACTTGTTGACATATTAAACATCTCGAAACAAAGTCGGAGATGTCTCGCTTCATACCATGCCACCAAAACCGACGTTTCAAATCATTGTACATCTTCGTACTCCCGGGTGGATTGCCATTCGGCTACAATGGGCTTCATTGAATTATCGAAATGAGTTCGAATTCTTTGGAACACAGAGACGACTTTTGAACCTCAAACAATCGTCATCGTCGATTTGAAATTCGAGTCCTTGTTCGAACACACTCGGCCCGTTTTGCGACCAACTCGTCGTCGACTTTCTCGAGCTTCTCGAATTTGATGTATCAATAGTGGTTTGGCTTTCAATTCAGCTACTAACACACTATCGGATCGAACAGACAAGTGCACATTCATCGCTCGTAAAGCGAATAATGATTTACGACTCAAGGCATCCGCAACCACATTCGCCTTTCTCGGGTGATAGTCAATGACCAGCTCATAATCCTTTAACAGCTCGAGCCAATGTCTTTGTCGCATATTTAAGTCTCTTTGGGTCATCAAATATTTGAGACTTTTGTGATCCGAGTACACATGGCACTTCTCACCAAATAAGTAATGTCGCCAAATCTTTAAGGCGAATACGATGGCGACTAATTCGAGATCATGGGTCGGGTAATTTTCTCGTGTGGCTTTAATTGCCTCGATGCATAGGCCACAACTCGACCTTCTTGCATCAATACGCAACCTAACCCAAGGAGGAGGCGTCACTATAGATGACAAACTCTTTGCCGATTCGGGTTGCACTAGAATTGGGGCTTCGGTCAAATAAGTTTTCATTGATCGAAACTTTTACGACATTTCTCCGTCCATTCGAACTTAACATCCTTTTGGAGTAAGCCGTCATCGGCGTGGCTATCGTTGAGAAACCTTTACAAATCGTCGGTAATAACCTAAGCAAGCCCCAAAAACTCAGAACCTCGGTAATATTTCTGAGGCTTCCAATTAAGTATGGCTGAAATTTTATTCGTCGACTCGAATACCGATCTGCAGATACCACATGACCCAAGAAGCTAACCTCTCTTAACCGAACTCACCTTCTTGAACTTAGCATATAATTGCTTATCCCGTAAAATTTGCAAAGCACTAACGCGGTGTTCAAGATGTTCGATCTCATTTCTTGAATAGACCAAGATGTCATCAATGAACACGACTACGAATCGATCCAAATATGGTGCGAAGATCCGATTTATTAAATCCATAAATACCGAGGGCATTAGTGAGCCCAAACGGCATCACTAGGAACTCATAGTGACCATATCTCGTTCAAGGCGGTCTTGGGTGCGTCCGAATCTCGGATTCACAATTGATAATAGTCGATCTCAAATCTATTTTCGAGAACACTGAGGCTCCCTTCAGTTGATCGAACAAGTCATCGATACGTGGTAACGGATATTTGTTCTTTATCGTCGCTTTATTAAGCTGACGATAGTCGATGCACAGCCGCATGGTTCCATCCTTCTTCTTCACGAACAACACTGGCGCACCCCAAGGCGAGAAACTCGGGCGAGCAAAACCTCTATCCACCAATTCTTGCAACTGAGCTTTCAACTCCTTTAATTCGTTGGTGCCATACGATACGGAGCTATCGAAATTGAGTGGTACGGTACCAATTCGATGCCAAATTCTATTTCCGAATAGGTGGTAAACCCGGCAATTCTTGAGGAAAACATCCGGTATTCACAAACCACGCAGAGATTCGGGTTTCCTTTTGATTCCTTGTCATCGAGCACATACGCAAGGTACGCCGCACCTTTTCTTACATATTTCGGGCCAACATTGCGATATTACGGTGGCAACCCCTTTAAGTCCGTAGACTCGACCGGATTATCTCGTTATTCGCGCACCTCAAATCGATAGTCTTGCTTTTGCAATTTACGACCGCATCGTGCATGGTCAACCCATCCAAACCAAGAATAACGTCGAATTCATCGAGCGGCAAAAGCATCAAGTCCCCGGAAACAAGAACCTCGGAACACTAGGGACTTTTCTTGCACACTTTGTTGACAAGCACGTAATGACCCAAGGGTTTGACACCGAATTACAAACTCGATGAGACTCAATAGGCAAAGTCTTCTTTGGATGCTAAGGTTTCACATATATAAGATTGAGTAGAACCGGGGTCAATCAAAGCAATCACATTAGTATTGAAAAGAGTGAAAGCACCGTAATGACATCCGGAGAGGCAGCATCCTCGCGTGCGGCGTATGGCATAAGTCCTCGCAAGAGCACGAGCCTCGGATCGATGGTAGCATCTCTAAATCCTCTCGACCACCACCGACATTGCCCATATTTCTAGGTGGCCTACCTCGGCGATGGTAGCACCGGGTTTCCACTCGACTCACATTCTGCTCAAGCATCCTCGGGCAATCCTTCATAAAGTGGTCGGCCGATCCACACTTATAGCGGGAGCGATCACGAAACCAACAGCTCCCGAATGCCATTTGCCACAATGTTGACACTCGCCTCTCTCGGTGATCATTTCCACCATGGCGATCGAAGTGACTCGTGTGGTCACAGGGTCGATCGCGTCCTCGTCTAGAAAAGCCCAAGCGCCTCTAGACCGGTTCACATCATCTCGAAATCTCTTGATGCCTATTGAAGAGACTTTCCGAGGACCTCTTTCGAATTCTCCGGTCCCACATCAGCTTTTTGTTTCTCCTTCCTAAGCTCTTGACTTTACGAGCTCGCTCAACAAGTACTACGAACTCTCGTATTTCGAGAATGCCAACGAACATCCTTATATCATCATTCAGCCCATCCTCGAAGCGTTTACACATAATAGCTTGGACGAAATGCATTCTCGCGTATCGGCTAAGCCTCACAAATTTTCGTTCATAGTCGGTAACCGACATAGAACCTTGCTTAAGATCAAGAAATTCCTTCGCTTTTGGTCGATGAATCTCGATGATATACTTTTTTTTTGAACTCGGTTTGAAAGAATTCCCAAGTCACTTGCTCTCTAGGCACCACAAGTCGAGTACTCCACCAATAGTAGGCGTAATCACGTAGCAAGGAGATGGTACACTTTAAGCACTCATCGGTGTACAAGATAGCTCATCGAGCACCGGATAGTGTTGTCCAACCAAAATTCAGCTCGTTCGGCATCATCATCATCCGTAGCTTTAAATTCAGTGGCCCCATGTTTTCGAATCCTATCGATTGGGGCTTACTTGACCTTATTTGGTCGATTCGGAGGTATTGTAGGTGCGGGGTTGCATTTGTCGGGAATGGAGGTTGTGGAACAGTAGTGTTAGTTCGAATGTATTGGTTAAACCATTCATTCATCACACTATAAAAGGCTTGCCTAGCCTCATCATTCGGATTGCTGGCCATAGGTTGAGAGTCCGCCGGCACTGTCCCTTGCGCGGGAGTAGGCGCCACACTCTCCACATCATCAGCTATTGCTCGGTTGGGATCGGGATCCATTGCTATAAACAAACTCAAAGTCAAATTGTCAGAAATCACCACACTATCGATTCATCATTTAATGGCATGTATAGCTAGACCCCAAACACCTCACGGTAGTCCTAGAATCGACTAAACCGTTGCTCTGATACCAATAAAATTGTAACACCCCGATCCCGAGACCATCACCGGTGTCGGACACGAGGGGTTAACAAGTCAAGTCCACATATTTTGCCCACCAATTTGACATTTCCAGTCGGGCTGGAAAACTGCGTCACTGTCGCCTTAAAAATCATATCTCGAGTTTCAAAACTTGGAAACTGGTTTCGTAAATTTTCCCTGAATTTAGACTCATATATCCATCCATAGATTTATTTCTAGAATTTTTGGTCGGGCCAATTGGTACAGTTTATTAGTTAAAGTCACCCCTGTTACAGGGATCGACTGCTCTGACCTTCGCGCGTTATAACTTGAATATCTCTCTGTACAGGGCTTTAATACTGGTGCTGTTTGTTTATAATGAAACTAGACTCAAAATAGAATCTGCACATATAAGTCATGACTCCTAATTCTTTCTGGACAATTTATAGTAAATTTTTAAAGTTGCGACAGGGGACCCAGAAACCATTCTGGCCCTGTCTCACAATAGCTTTAATATCTCTTAACAAGTAACTCCTATGACCATTTCGTTTCTTCCATATGAAAATAGACTCATCAAGGTTCATTTACATAGCTGATTCACTATTTAATACCATTCCTACAAATTTTGGTGATTTTTCACATTCACGTTACTGCAGCTGGCAGCATCTGTTTTTAAGGTAGGTCTTACCTATTTTGTAGTCTCCATGAACCAACTAGTCTTGCCATACATAGGTTCATATATGATCATTTTAACCATACCAATGGCTGATCATGTGACCAACACTCCCATTTCCAATCCATAATCACATCATGACACCATATATATATACATACAAACCAAAAATAGTCCAAGTTCATGCTTCCTTTTACGAGCCATTTTCGCATGGCGTATACATATACATCACCACATTTTAAACCAACAAGGGTAGTCCTATACATGCCATTTCAAAGTTCAAACAAAATTATACCAAAATAGAGGCGTTGATAGTGTGGATGACTTGACTTTAATGATCCCGAATCCGATTGCTATCGAGCAAAATCTATAAGACAGAGAGCCAAAGCAGCGGGGTAAGCATTTTTATGCTTAGTAAGTCTCAAGGAATAAAATCAGCTTTAATTAAAGCATTACATTCTCATAACCAAATACATCATTTCACTAATACACATTCACATAATCATACTTACTTCACCATCCCAACTCTTAGGTTCATACACAAATAACGGCTTCGTTAAGGCCGATAACTCGTTCCATCATAGGAGCGGATATGCATACGCTCTTACTCCTAGCAGCATAAAGCACACACCACACTTACCTTGTTATTGGGAAATTTCACAAGTGTATTAGCTGAAATTTTCCAGCAAGCTTATAATTTTCAAATCACATACCTTGAGCTTAACCGAATATAGCTACTCGTTCAAACGCGCCGGGACATAGCCGGATATGGTAACCCGCACCAAGGCCTCACGGGACTTAACCCGGATATCACGATTGCACAAATGCCTTGGTCTTAGCCGGATAGAATGACTTCGCACGAATGCCTTGGTCTTAGCCCGGATATAGCCACTAGCACCATTGCCTTGGTCTTAACCGGTTATAATTTCCAACATAATTGTCTTGAGGCTTAGCCGGATATCATTCAATTTCTCATGCACACATACATCAATAATCATTGGACATACATATTTCATTTTCGTTACTAAGGCTCAAACACAATTATAATCATTAGCATAATCGCCTTGGGACTTAGCCGGGTATCATTCAATACTCATACACACATAAATCAATAATCAATACATCCATATTTCATTCCACATAATTCAATTAAGGTCACTTCTTGAGGACTTACCTCGGATGTTGTCGAGCGGCTTTTACGGCTATTCGATCACCTTTTTCCTTCCCTTGTCCAATTGTGGCCCTCTAAGCTCTTGAGCTAATTCAAACAAATTCAATTTATTAAAACCTCATTGTGCTAGCTTATGGCGAATATGACAAGGAGTTTAAATGGTCATATGGCCACCCTTTAGCTTGAATACACAATGGTCATGCACATTTTATACTACATCAAGCAATTCAATACAATTCATTCGAGCATCAAGGAAAAGCTAAGGCCTTCAATAGGCTACCCAAGGCGAATATTCATGTCCATGTTAAGGCCAATTATGCACTTAATACCTCACAAAACAGCATGCATTTTACTAGTTAATGCTTTGCATATTGTAGCTCAAAACTTATATTATAGCATCAAGCACTCATATGTGTGCTAGGCCGATTGTGCTTGCAATTTCACAATCATTCTTCAACATCTTCTTCTTTAAACAAACATATTCATCACTTAGTTCACAACCAAAACATCATGTGCAAACATATATATACATATATGAGCATGGCCGAATTTCAAGGTGTCCATAGCCATCCAAAACACAAATTTTAACTAACATGCAAGAAGCATGAACCATGCTCATGAATGCATCATGGCGAATATGACAATCATGCCCTTTTCAACTTCAATCATGGTTAAACAAAAGAAAACTCAAAATCTTACTCATGAGTAGACAATCCATCATTGCATGCATCATCATCAAGCTTCACACTTAGCATGCAATGGCTTTATCACCATAACAACTTTGGCCAAATACCATTTCCATGGCATAACAAAGATTTGAGCCATGGCTAACATGCACATCAAGTTAGCAACCAAAACATGCATGAAACTCCTAACACAACCTCATACATACCTTAATCTTGATGCCAATTTAGCCAAATCGCCTTCTAGATCTCTTCTAAACCAAGCATGAAGCAAAAATCCTCTTTCTTCCTCCTTATGATTTTCGGCCAAAAGATGAGAAAGGATGAACACAACAAATTTTTTCTTCCTTCTTTCTCAACTCACGGCAAGGGGGGGGGGGATTACCACACTCACACACATTTTTTTTTTCATTCTTTTCTTACCCATGCTTATTTGTTTATTATATCTCCCTAATGCCCAACAAAACATGTTTCATGACATGTTTAGCCCATATCTCTTTGTCATGGCCGGCATCACTTGTACAAAGGGGAATTTGACATGCAAGTCCATTATTTTGCATGCATGCTTTAATTAGTCATCACACATTTCCCCATCATACTTTCAAAGTTCACTACTAGGTCCTTTTTAGTGAAATTCGTATTTATAACACTAAATCGAAACATCAAAAATGTCACACACAATTTAACATATCATAGGCATCAAAATAAATTTTAAATTATTTTTTTATGCCTCGGTTTTGTGGTCCCGAAACCACATCCCAACTAGGGTCAATTTTGGGCTGTCACAGTTGTTACACACGAAATAGGTGATAAAGTGATAATAAAATGCTTATAGATTGTAACGGCCCAAAATCTTAGGTTTTTATTTTTGTATTTTTATGACACAAACACATGTCTGCTTCAGTGGTTAAGTGTCCTAAGAAGAGTCTGAGAAGTCTTGGGTTCAAGCCTTGGCTTGTGCAAAAGTTTTGTTTTTAAAAGAATAAACCCTGTCTCTAGTCAGTAGGCTTTTAAATAAATGTGGGTATTTTATGTCAGAAAGGGCCTGTTGGTCTAGGGGATAGGTGGCGTGTTGTTTTTCCATGGGATATGAGGTTCGAGTGTTGGTAGGCGCATTGAGGTGTTTTATTTTGCTGTTTTTTTGTGGGAGTGTTGTGGTTTGATCGAAACACTAAAGTGTTTGAATAGATTTTGAATTGGGTAGTTGAGGGAGGAGTGGACGACATGGAGGGATTTGGGGAGGAAATTATGGAAAGTTAAGGTGAGAGGGAGTGTTGTGCCAAATTTGAATTGTGGGCACTCAAGAATTTCAGCTGAGGTTGGTTATTCTCTCAAGTTTTCAGTTTCTGTCTGCTCTAGAGGTTCTCTTTTGCTTGGTGGCCAAATGTTGTTGGGGTTCCTTTCGGGTATCTTGTTGTTTCGCCTATTTCAATTCTGGCAATCATTTCTTTTCCCTTGTTATTGATTTTCTTCCCTTTTTGGCCGAAGTCTCTCTTTTTCCCTCTCAACACTTTCGTGTTTTGCAAGTTTTTTTCTCAATTTTCTTGTTCTATTTGTGGCCTTTCTTTGATAGATTACTTCATCTTCTCCCCTCCTTCAGTCGGTTTTCATTTTGGTTGAATACATTCTCTTCTCTTTTCTCTCTCAATTCTTTTCTCTTATCAACTCCTTCCATGTTGGTTACTCTGGCCGAATACTTCATCCCTCCCTCTCTCTATTTTTTGTTTTCAGTTTGACACTTGTTCTTTGACCAATCGATGGGTGCACGCGATTCTTTTATGTTCTTTCTCTTTACCGTAGTAATCTTTCTTCTAATATTTTCCTTTGCTGTCATTTAGTGCTAAGGGTTTGGTGGTGCTAGCCTTTGCTTTTATGGTATCGTGTAATCGTTTGGGGGTAGACCGATTGCTTCATTTCCCCTACACTTGGGTTGCATTTTTGATAAGTGGATATTCGTTTGGTTAAATCTGATCGTGTGAATAAATGTTAATTGGATTTGGTTGGAATGCAGGTAATCACTAAGGAGCAAGTGATCCGTCTTTTGCAACAGGTTAAGTGTGCAAACCTCAATCTATTAATCAAGGAAAGTGATGGTTAATCTATTGGGGATAAGTGTTGTTTGAGGGGATGTTTAATTTTGTTGTTAAGTGACTGATGGTGTATCGTGTTTGAATCTAGGTTTGGAGGGCTTGGGGGCTTTTTGTGCACTTTCGCAACAAGGTGTGTAACCACAATCCCAACTTTGGGATTCGGCAAAAGCCAGAATAAGTGAGTGACGATGCTACACAGGTGTGCACTCGCTCGCTCGTGTGTGACTAAACATGGGCATGTGATCGTTGAGGCCGACCATGAGAAATTTCATGAGTAGAGGCTGTATTGGGCCATGTCGTCCCAAAATAGCCTGTATGGGCCCCACAGGCTTGTGGGCCTCACACAGATAAACCACACGGATGTATTGTATAATAGCATTTGCTCACCAATTTACAAAATTTACAATTCATGAATACATATTTACAATTAAATCTCCAGCTCAAACATTTGAACTACTGAAGTAAACCAACCAAAATATTAAAATAATGCACCATATAAGTCCAATACATAATCATATTCACTTTTCCTCTATTCGATTAACACAATTTACCCATACCGAAATACAAATTTAAAAACGTATTACATATATATGCTTTCTAGGATCACGTACATGCATGTTTTAAACCACATTAAAAAACCAAAAATATATCAATATGGACAAGTACTAAATCACATTCAAGTCAATTCATTATATGCATAAATAGCTGTATGTACAAATACCAATTATCAAGTTGGTTATAACCATCTTATTCAATCACGTTTTATAACCGATCATGCATATACATTTTACAAATAATTGTCAAATTAGTTTACATTGCTAATCCTGTTTCATAAGAATAAGTCATTAACCACATTTAGACCTATTTAAAAAATATGAATCTTATATACCATGTAATAACGTACCAAACATATTTATCTCACATTCTAATTTAACTAATTGATTTTTAAAGCCAAACTACATAATTATACCTTATTTAAACACATCAATCGAATGATAAAATACTTAAACTTAAGAAAAATCATAATCAAAACCATCGAGTTTACCTATATATATATGGTCAATATATTCATACCATATCCAAGTCATTAATCCACTTTAATGCACAATAAGGCAGATTTCATAAATAATATTCACCTATTTAACTAATCCATAATTCACATGAACTTTTCTTTCAAACATGACCATATCCGAAGCTTGCTCATAAATATTTAAATTCATCATTCTTTCCAGTATATAATACCTACCACAATACCATGCATTCAAGGCACACAACATTTTAACTAAAACATACACAAACCATAAGCAATATAACCAACTTTAAACATAAAGATTAAGCCATTTTCGCATGGCTTTATACACAACCAAAATTCATCATTTCAAAAACACACTTCAGCCTATACATGCCATAATTCAAGTTTAACTTATAAAAATACCTATATGGTAGGTAGTGTAATGAGCTTTGCTAACAATCCCCAAGCTTGTAACTTGATTCCAAAATCTGTAAATCAAAGACAAAAACACATATAATAAGCTATTTAAGCTTAGTAAGTTATAAGCAAACAACAAACCGATAATATAATCAACTTATTTTAACAAACCAAATTACAATATCATTATCAAGCTTATTTTCAACTTTCAACTTCAATAATATTATACCTGCACATAATTGTTTATTACTTTGGTCGAATGTTCACAAGGCTAAGTCATCAAAACTATTGTTCAAATTTTCAAAGCTAAATTATCATCATAAAACCTAGTTCGAAATCCACCTTATGGTTTCATATGTACATATTAATTATGTGGCTGAATAAATAAAATCACACATGCATATAATGGTAACTCATTCAATAATATTCATAAGGTCAAATACACTTACCTCATTTAATTAGAAATAAGCTAATACATACCTATCTATTTCTCTCATTTACACACTTGAGCATAACTTATCTTTGCCCGATGAACCATTCAGAATTGGATAGGACACTCGTATAATCACACAAGTCGTACAATGACAACATCCCAGATGTGGTCTTACATGTAGTCACATATCGATGCCACTGTCCCAGACAGGGTCTTACTCGTAAACACATATCAGAATCACATATCGATGCCATGGTCTTACTCGCACACATATATCAGAATCCTATGTCATGACGTATGTATCCTAACTATTCCTAAGGTTCATACAGGGCTTTCGGACGTCGTAACTCGGTCGAATTGGATGCTTGAACATTATTACTAAGCTTATTCTCATTCGACAATAACACATATGAATTCATGCTTTTCAAACCAGAATATATATATTTAACATTTATGTAAAATTAAATACAGCTATTTGCTTATAAACTTACCTCGGACAATGAAAAATCGGTACGGATTGACTAGTAGTCAACTTTTGATTTCCCCCAGTCCAAATCCGATTTCTTTGGTTCTTGATCTAAACATATTCAAATTAAGCTCATTCGAACATATTTTCATTCAATTTAGTCCAAAAACACATAAATGGGAAAATTACCATTTTCCCCCTGACATTTACATTTTTTACAATTTAGTCCCTATTGCACAAAACACAAAATATACAAAATTTCAAGACACTCATGTTTGGCCGAATCTTACCCATTACCATACAAGTCCATATATTTCATTTTTTTCACATTTTAGTCCCTCAAATTATTCTTTTTGCAATTTAGTCCTAATTACTCAAAATCATCAAAAGCTCCAATACAAAACATGTTAATCTAAAGCATATCTTTCATTTTTCATCATCAAACAACAAAAATAACAAGCTATCAACAATGGCAAAACTCAAAATATTCATCAAAATCAAAAATTAAAGCTTGGGTCTTGAAGATTACTAAGCAACGATCTCAAAAACGTAGAAATTATAAAAAACTGATTTAAACTCTACCTTAATCAAGCTTGAATATAACCGAACCCTAGCTTCTTTTTTCTTTTTCCTTCTGGTTTAAGTTTTGGTCAATAGAAAGATAATATGAAAACCTTATTTTAATTTGATACATATCATAACATATGATAACATTTTACCTAATTACTTATTTAACCTTAATAATATTATAACAAAGCCATATAATATATGCCTAGTACCGTCCACTTATTCTCTTAATAGGTAAATTTCAACATAAAGGCTTCCATTAATAAATCCAATAGCAATTCGACCCTTTTTTTAAAAATAATCACTAAATTTTCATTTTACGCGATTAAGTCCTTTTATTTAATCGGGCACTCAAATGGAAAAATTAAATCATGAAAATTTCACAGATATAAATTCACATATAATAAACACAAAAAATAAGTTTTAATTATTTTTTGGACTCAGATTCATGGTCTCGAAACCACCGTTCCGATTACGGTCTAAATCGGGCTGTTACAGGACGTGTAGAAAATATTGGGCCAAGCTATGTAATCCACATGGCCAAGGCCATTTCTAGGCTATGTGGATGTAATCCACATGGCCAAGGCCATTTCTAGGCTATGTGGGCCACACGGGCGTGTGGGCCTATATGGGCCTCTTGGGCCCATTTCCACCCATTTCCACTATTTGACTGTTAAGGTTGCACGGGTCCCCCGAGACAACTATGGACCTACTGTTGGGTCAGTAAGTGTACCTAGACCGCCAATTGATAAGATAACTGTTATGCCCCTGTGTGATAAATGACTGTTATGCCCCTATAAGATGTATGATTATAATTCAGCATGCCATTTTATATATATTGAATACATGTATGATATTATGACATAATGCATGATATGTTGCATGGGGATGGGTTTTATTATGAATGGAGGAAGTGTTCTGTACTGGCAGCTCTGCTGCAAATACTGTTTAGTGCTGCAACTGGTGCTACTTGGAGTGTAGGGATGGGTGGGCTGATTATATCCCTACATGGAGTGCAGGGTTGGATGGAAATAGAATGCAGAGGCTGGCTGGGTAGGATCTCTTGATTGCATATTTGTACTGTACTGTCATTGAGATGGGCTCTGGCCAAAACTGATACTGATACTGAAATGGGCTAAGGCCCAAACTGAGACTGAACCATTACTAAAATGGGCTTAGGCCCAGACTGTATATGCCCACTGTTTGGTTATTTGATATGGGATTACACACTAAGTTCTCTCAACTCACCCATTTGTTTCTCTGTATAGGTAATCCCCAGTCTTAGATGGATCAGTGCTGCGAGGGACTCAAAGGTCGCCACACAACTGCACAAACTTAAATTTTAAGTAATTTTATTTTTGGTATTTTTATTGTAATAAGGCCTCTTTGGATTTTATTTTTAATTTGGGATTATAATTAGCTTTGACTTATAACTGCTAGCAATAGGGAAAGATGCATGCTTCAAAAAGATAAATGCTTTTAAAAAATACCACGAGTACGTAACTTGTTTTAAGAGCTTCCGTAAGAATTAACGTTTTAAAAATTAATGACGTTATAACATGATTAACTTCTTGCCAAATGACTTACATTTTGAAAATGAACGAAAAATCCTAAAATCTAAGTTAAGATCACAAAGAGGTTAAATATAGAACGGATTTTTCAACGATATCTCTATTTATGAAAAAAACTTCAGTGTGACATCACCAGATTCGACCATAACGTCCAGCCGGGTTTGAGGTGTAACATCCCAAAATAGGGCCTAATTGGAACAGCGATTTTGGGGCCAAAAATCTGACGTTGAAATATTTATTATATGATTATTATGAGGTCTATAATATGAAAATATGCATGTGATAAAGTTTCATGAAGAAATTCTATGAGTAAGGTGTCCAATTGGAAAATAATGACCAAATTGAATAAATTGCAAAACTTAGATTCTAGAAGCAATTTGCATGAAATTCCTTTAGATTATTAATTAGAAGTCCTTAAAAAGTAATTTGCCCAATTTCAAAGTTTTTGGACAAAAATGGGCATGTATGGATAAAATTTGAAATAAAGGGCTTGAGGGCATTTTGGTCATTTGGCTAATTAATGAAATAAAATGGGAAGATGAAGACAAAAATCAGATCATCTTCTCCACCTTGCTACCAAAATTTGGGAGCCACCATAGCTAGGGTTTCTTCACTTTTCAAGCTCACTAGTAAGTGCTCCCAAGCCCCGTTTTTAATGTTCTTCGTATTTTTGAAACCTCGATAACTTACTCTCTCCATTTCTACCCTTATTTTGAGTTAGGGTTCATGTTTGCAAAGTGACCCATGTGTGACATGTTATTTCTTTTATGTTTTATGGAGGACTATGAAAGAAGGATGTGTGATAAACATCTTTTTTCTAGGTGATTTTCATGAAAAACCCCTAAAAGGACCTTTTTGCAAAAGGTGTAAAATATGTGGTAGAAATGTGAAATAATGGAAAAATATGGGCTGCCACAAGGGGAAAGAACATTCAGCTAGGCTTGGTTAATGTTAAAAATTCATGCATTTCATCATAGAGCCTAGGGACTAAATCGTAAATAACGTGAAATGTTAGAGGCAAAACGGTCATTTTGTACGAGGGTGAGATTTAGACTCGAAAAGAATAATGTGAGGTATTAATAATTCATTTTTATTATTATAGACCCCGAGGAACAAATTTCGGAGGTGGATCGAGGGAAACAAAAGGTTTCAGAATAACAGAAACGTGGAACCAACACGAATACCAAGTAAGTTCGAATAACTTTAAGTAAACTATTAATGTGCCTAATTACATGTGTTATGAATGTATGATAATTGGTTATGATGATGGCATGAAAATCCATGAAATGTGTTAATAATAATGAATTGATAATAAATGTCCTGGTTGAAGTCAAAAGGGAAATTCGATGGATAAACCATGGCTTATATGACTTGAGATCCTGCATGTGTTGCAGAAAAGGATTTAGCCCGGACGGGTAATTTTTTGATCTCAAATATAGAAAAGATCTAGCCCGGACGGGTGTTCCTTGAGTGATCGAACCTCCCGAAGAATATGTGTGCATTGTGGATTTAGCCCGGACTGGTAATTCAGACCCAAGCTCATTATGGGTTTTGTCGCTACAAGGAATTTAGCCTGGACTGGTAATTCCGACATCACCCTGTAAGTTTACATTACTGGGGATTTAGCCTGGACTAGTAATCCTGCTGTAAGATATGAGGTTCGTGGGAGTGCATACTTTAGATGATCACTCTTATGACTTGATAGCAAATGGATAATCCATCGAGACTTCCGAGAAACTAAACGGATTAACTTGAGATATGAAAATGAAAATGTTGAATGGTGAGCTCATCTAAGACAAATTTCATGGTGCATTGTTATGAGACTAACTTGTTGATTGAGTGTATATGATAGGGAAACCATTCCATGCTTGTTGGTTATATTGCCTAATATGGTTGTATGCTAATTAATCGGTAAGTTTACTTTCTAGTTATTCAGGCTTACTAAGCATGTAAATGCTTACCCCTCTCTTTTCCCTATCTTACAGAGCTCGTGGACTCGTGAAGATTGAGAGACGGTTGGAGAGTCAACACACTATCATCTTGTCTAGCTTTGGTATATAGATAATTTTATTTTGTTCAATGGCATGTATAGGGCTTTTGTTATTTTGTTACATGTGTCATTTGATTAGCCAATATGAAGGCTTATAAAAGTATACATATTCACTTGTATATGGCCATGGAAATTGGCTCATTTTGGTGTAGGTTATGACCTACCAAATTGTGCATGTTACGTTCCAATGTTCTTGTGATGATTAAGTAATAAAAATGAAAGCTTTAGGGGAACTTAAGAGACGTGAGCAATTGAGAAAAGGAAAATAAGGGAGACAGTGATGACAGTTCAGCAAAAATGAAACGTGCTAGGGAAGCTGTGTGACATGGAAGAGAAAAGAAAGGAATAAGGAAGATTTTTTAGGGGAAAATGTGAAGTGCCCTAATCCTTAAAAAAAAGGTTTAACTTCTCTTCCATGGGCTCGCCACGTAGTAAAATTGGCCTAGCTAAAAAAAACAACTCTCTTTCCTTGGACTTATTTGCTCGGTCATCCTCAGTTATCCATTTACCTAGTTTGTCACAATACTATAACAAACTCCTCTTAATATCGCAACTACTCAGTTCACATTCTTTTATCTTTCTTTGGAAATCAACGAAAACTATTCAAAAATAAGAAAACAAAAATGGAAACAATATTAAATGAGTACTAAAAATAAAATTAATGTAAAACGAGTAATGAAAAGAAAGATAAAATAAATTATTATCTCAAACATCTCGAAGGTAATGGTGTGCTTGTCTCGATCAACATGGGCACCCCAGTAGTGTTTTAAGCGTTGCCTATTAACCATAAATGTGACCCTCTATATTCAAGTCTTTGATATTAACAGCTCCATGAGGATACACCTGAGCTATTTCAAAAGGACCTGACCAGTGAGATTTTAATTTACCAGGGAAAAATTTGAGCCTGGAGTTGAATAACAATACATGTTGTCCTGGTTCATATTGTTGTGGCATGATTCTTTTATTGTGCCAATACTTGGTCTTTTCCTTGTACAACTTAGCATTCTCATATGCTTGTGCTTGGAATTCCTCAATCTCATTCAATTCTAACAACATTTTATGGCCAGCAACGACCCAATCCATGTCATCTTCTTAATAGCCCAAAATGCTTTATGTTCAAGTTCAATAGGAAAGTGGCATGGCTTGCCATAGACAAGCTTAAAAGGTGACTTCCCTACAGGTGTTTTGTATGCAGTACGATATGCCAATAAAACTTCATCCAATCTAGTAGACCAATCCCTATAAGTAGGATTCACCACTTTTTCTAATTTTTTTAAATTTCTCTATTAGAAATTTCAGCTTGTGCAATTGTTTGGGTGTGATATGCTATGGCAATCTTATGTTTCACCCTATATTAATGTAAAGCAGTACCTACCAACTTGTATTCAAAATGAGACCCCTCATCACTAATAATGGCTCTAGGTGTATTGAATCTTGTAAAAATGTTCTTGTGTAAAAACTTCATTACTGACCTTGCATCATTAGTAGGAAGGGTGACAGCCTCAACCCACTTAGAAACATAGTCCGCTGCTAACAGTATGTACAATTTGCCCACTAATGGTGGAAATGGACCCATAGACTCTATCCCCCATACATCAAACAACTCAATCTCTAGTATACTTTGCAATGTCATTTCGTATCTTCTAGATAGGTTTCCTTCTCTGACAATAGTCACATGACTGATAGAATTCATGAGCGTCATTGAACAGACTTGGCCAATAAAATCCCGACTGAAGTACTACTTTGGCAGCAGTTCTCATGTAACACCCCTAACCCGGATCCGATCGCCGGATTAAGGCTAAGAGGTATTACCAAACTAAACATTTAATTATCTCATTCACATTGTCAATAAACATAACCAGAGATCGAACTGAATTACATACTGATATTTAAGTTATACGCCATTTTCGTATGGCCCAAAATATTTACAATTTCAGAAAATCGTTATCATCAGCCTAACCTATACATGCCATATCGAGTCCAAAATATAACTATACCAAAAAGATCGATAGTGTGATGGACAGCTGACGATCCTCGAGTCGGTGGCCAAAATCAACAATCTATAAAACAGAGAAATAAAGAACAGAGTAAGCTTTCAAAGCTTAGTAAGTTTTAAACATCACAAAGAATGAAAGACTTATCGAAAATCGAAATATTCATTTAAACATACTTATTCTCAATTCAAATTACTTCATGGTCGAATACACATAAACATGTACATAGATTTCTCAGCACATATTTTCCTTCAACTTAAAGTTCATACGATGCATTCAATCAAATAATCTCATACATTAACAATATTTGACCGAATAGGTCATTGTTTTACTCGTAGATATAACAATCATTCACACTTAAGTATCATTGTTTAATACTAATAATTCACAAAATTATTGACTGAATGTACATGAGTACATAAAGAAATTTTATCACATATTTCATATACAAATATACCATGACCGATTAATTCATTCTCATACTCTCAAATAGAACCATCAATCATATTTATACATATATTCTTCTGTGATGATAATGAATCACTTCGAAATCAATTCACCGATGAGTAAGTAATACGTACCTGAACATCTTAAATGTATAGTACTTACTCGACGATGGTTTACTGCGAATATTCAATGTCGTAATCTTACTTAACTTACAGGCATCAAGTCTCTCAGGTCTTAGGACTTGAAACCAGTTTCTTGCACAAGCCATCGGGAATTTAGACCCGTGTAATACCAGCTCGAAGCCTGCAGAACTTTAGTCCGGATATTTTTCCAGCAAGTAGCCTGTGGACCTTAAGTCTGGATATAATTCCAGCACATTGCCTGCGGACCTTAAGTCCGAATATAATTCCAGCATATAGCCTGCAGACCTTAAGTCCGGAATCGCATCAAATATCATGCATATTTAATCATATATTAACACATCTCATTCAACATATCACATTAGTAGTCATTTGTTACATTCAGATATAATCTCCATATGAACACCATCATTTACATTTCGGTTCAAAAGTCATACATAAATATTACATATCCATTTCACCATTTAAGCTTAACCCATAGTGACTATTCTACTAAAAGTCATATATATAAATTATTTATCACTCAACTTAATTGAAGTAGAACCAATAGGCCAAAATTCTTTTAATATACACATATCAAGGCATCATCAATTATATAATAAAAGTGACAACTCAAAACTTACCTCGGATATATTTGAACGGTTGCGGAAAGGCTACTCTATTACTTTCTCTTTTCCCTTATCTGATTTTGATCCTCTTTGCTCTTGAGCTTAATTAAAACAAATAGATTTGTTTAATTACTTACTCAACTTTATTTCTTAATAGCCACATTTGACAATCATATATATATATATAACTTCAATATGTATTATATTTTATAAAATATGCCATGACTCGATTTCATGCTTATTTAATCTATATCTAATTCGCATACACAAGCAAAGATTCACATAACTTATCATGCTTCCTTATACACGAATTTAACCATATTCCCAAATGTCTCTATAAGCACAAGGTACGTACATAAGGCATATATATATACCTATATATGTCTATCACACTTTAATCGTTTACCACATTTACCACATTACCAATTTCCATTTATCATCAATGCCGCACACACAAATACATGCATACTTATATGCATAAAATCCGTTTATGATTAATCTATAACCCGTTCAGCCTTAACTACTCAAACTTAGCCTTCATATTTAATTATATTTTATGACCTAATGTAACAAATTCATATAGGTTTCACCTATGCCAAACAATGACCGAACCATTTAGTCATGCTTATGGCCGATTCTATCTTGCTCAAATCAAGGTCATAACTCACTTAAAAGAAATTCTAGCCTTTCATACACCCATATCCAATGTTATATAAGTAATGTCGAATGCCCAAACTTATCTAAACTCAAAATTTAACCTTATTCACTTTAATTAACTACTACTTATTCTTTAAAACATCAAAAACAATGTAATTAACACCTAAACCTTTATACCGAATTTGCTAACACATATAATCCTTGACCGAATGTTATTAAACTCAAGCCACAATAATATTATTCCTTAAGACACATCCAAAGACCACATTCGACACCTCTCATCAAAAATTTTAAAATTTCTCAAATTTACTTACAAGTATATTTATATAACATAAAAAAAATACATTAAACATTATTCCCCAAGAATCTATAACATGACCGAATACCTATATTTTTTTTTCTCCCTAAATTTAAATTCGGCAATCCTATAAACAAATACTAACCTTAACTTTCAAGCTAAAACAACTAACAACTCAACATATCCAACATAACTATCCATACTAATGACATCAAAGCATCTACTAAGAATTTCAAGTTCCTTGGCCAAATTTCAACCCTCCAAAATAACCTAAATTCAAACCAAGAAATAGGTAGAATTCAAACTAATCATCCAAATTATGCATACATTTCCAAGAGTGGCATTATTCATACCTTCTTCTAGCAATCACCTTAGCCGAAATTTAAACAAGAATTTTCTTCTTTCTCCCTTCTAGTTTCGGCAATGGAGGAGCAAAGATGAACCACTTTGGTTTCTCCTCCCACTACCCATTATTTTATTTCCCTTAATTCTTTAATTCATTTAGTTGAAAATAATATAAATATAAAATACATATAATATGTATAAAACAACATCATGGCCGGCCACTATCAAAAATGGACAAGTTGACATGCAAGTCCACTTTTTTTTTATAACATGCATTAATATACCATTTTAAACTAACCTATCACATTTAAAAAATGTCTCACATAAGTCCTATTTAATAAATTTCACATACAAATGACAAAATCAAAGCATGAAACTTTCACACATGCATTTACACATATTATAAGCATAGAATATAATGGTTAATTATTTTTGTGACTCGGTTTTGTGGTCCCGAAACCACTTTCCGACTAGGGTCAAATTAGGGCTGTCACAACTCTCCCCCACATAAGAAATTTTCATCCCCGAAAATCTTACCAATGAATAAGTTAGGATATCATTCTTTCATAGAGTCCTCAAGCTCCCAAGTAGCTTCTTCCACCCCGTGCTTAACCCATAATACTTTCACTAGCGAAATTATTTTATTCCGTAACTCCTTTACCTCACAAGTCAATATACGAACTGGTTCTTCTTCGTAACTCAAATCAGATCAAATCTCAACCTCTGATGGACTAATTACATGCAATGGATCGGATCTATAACGTTGAAGCATCGAAACATGAAAAACATTGGGAATTTTTTGAAGTTCAGGGGGCAAAATCAATCTGTATGCTACTGGCCCAACTCGTTCGGATATTTCATTCGGCCCGATGAACCTCGGACTCAATTTTCCCTTACGGCCAAATCTAAGCACTTTTTTCCAAGGTGAAACTTTAAGAAATACTTTGTGTAACACCCCGTACCCGAGTCCATTACCGGAGTCGAACACAGGGTGCACACAAACTTGACTTAATCATTTTCACAGTCCATTTAAAATTTTCCAGACAAGCTGGTTACTGCATCACTGTCGCCTTAAAAATCATATCTTGAGTTTCAAAGCTTGAAAATCAGTTTTGTAATTTTTCCCTGAAATTAGACTCATATGTCCATCTACAAATTTTTTTCTAGAATTTTTGGTCGGGCCAATTAGTACAGTTTATTAGTTAAAGTCTCCCCTGTTACAGGGACCGACTACACTGACCTTCGCGCATTACGACTTGGATATCTCCCTGTACAGGGCTTCAATACTGATTCCGTTTGTTTCTATAGAAACTAGGCTCAAAGAGGAATCTATAAATATATGGCATGACTCCTAATTATCTCTGGTTAATTTATAATGAATTTCCAAAGTCGGAACAAGGGATCCAGAAACCGTTCTGGCCCTGTTTCACGAGAACTTTAATATCTCTTAACATATAACTCATATGACCGTTTCGTTTCTTCCATATGAAAGTAGATTCATCAAGGTTCATTTACATAATTTATTCACTATTTAATTCCATTCCTACTATTTTTAGTGATTTTTCACATCCACATCACTGCTGCTGTCAGCATCTGTTTTCAAGGTAACCTTTACCTACTTCATAATTTCCTTGATTCAACTAGCCCTTTTAGCATACATGGCACAAGGAATGATCATGATTAACCATTCCAATGGCTAATCGTTTCCCAACATTTCCATACCTCTTAATGAACAACATACAAAATGATTATGATACCATGCCAAAGTTTATATAAGCCATTTTCGCATGGCTATCCAAATTTATACAAAATCAAAGGGGTCTATGACCAACAAACGAAAGAGTAGTCCTATACATGCCATTTCAAAGTTCAACCAAAATTTGTACCAAAAAGGGGGCTTTGATAGTGTGGATGACTTCGACTTCGATGATCCCAAATCCGATAGCTAACGAGCAAAATCTATAAAGCAGAGAGCCAAAGCAGCGGAGTAAGCATTTTAATGCTTAGTAAGTCTCAAGTAATGAAATCAGCTTTGACTAAAGTATTACATTCACATAGCTAAATGAATCACTTTATTAATACACATTCTCATAATCATACTTACTTCACACTTCATCAACATATACACACAAGGTATCAACCTATCTAAGAGCCGAAAGTTCGTTAGTCGATTGAGCGAATACTATTTCAAGCGGATCGACTTTTCCGATGCACATGTAAACATACCTTATCGTATGGGTTTTTCGAGTGTATTAATTGAATTTATTACAGCACCAAAACGCTCACTTTCAAACCGAGTCTCTTCGGAATTTAGCCGGATGTAACCACAAGCACAATTGCCTTGAGTCTTAACCCGGTTGGTAACTTGCACAAATACCTTGGTCTTAGCCGGATATAACTACTCATACGAATGCCTTGGTCTTAGCCGGATATAATCACTAGCATAAATGCCTTGGGACTTAGCCGGATATAATCGCTAGCATAAATGCCTTGGGACTTAGCCGAGTATCATTCAAATGCTCATGTACACATATATCAATAATCACGACACATCCATATTTCATTCTCGTTACTAAGGTTCAAACACAAAACATTTATCAAACCTTTCCAATTTCGGCTCAATAGCCACACACAAAGAGCATGATTACGATTGACTTTATAACTTAGTCCCTACGCACATTCGGCTGTCCGCCATAATATGACAAATCATTTCTATATAATTCAAGTAGGGTCATTACTCAAGACTTACCTCGGATGTTGTCGAGCGATTTCGACTGACTATTCGATCACTTTTTCCTTTCCCTTATCCAAGCTGTGGTCCTCTAAGCTCTGAGCTAATTCACACAAATTTAACTTATTAAAATCTTATTATGATAGCTTATGGCGAATATGACAAGGAGTTTAAATGGTCATATGGCCATCCTTTAGCTCAAATACACAATGGTCATGCAGTTTTTAATCACAACAAGCAATTCAATACAATTCATTCAAACATCAAAGTGAAGCTCAAGGTACTTAGCCCTTATATACATTAGACATTAGAGTCACATGTGTACGAAATCACGAATCGAATTCAACACATTAGTTAGTACTCTCCTTAGCCGAATTTTCCAAGCCAAGAATAGGCATCAATATGCTTGCCTCTAACCGAATGCATGCACACCAACCCCCCCTTCATGTGGCCGAATATGCATGTCCATGTTGAGGCCAATTATACACTTAATACCACACAAAAACAGCATACATTTTACTAACTAACGCATTCCATATTGTAACTCAATACGCATCCATCATTTATTTCATAACCGAAACATCATCATATGCAAATATATACCTTGAGATAGTATATATGTCATACCAATACATCATGTGCAAACATATGTACATATAGGTGCAAGGGCCGAATCTCAAGTTGCTTATATCCAAATATAAACACATATCCAAAGCTCAAATCTTACCTACCATGCAATATGCATAAATCATACTTATGGATATACCATGGCCGAATACACCACAACACCATACCGTTTCAATTTGGTCATGGTTAAACAAAGAACTTAGTGTCTCACTCAAAATGCTAAAAGAAAATCCAAGAGTCCTCAATCCCCCATCACATGTATCATTATCAAGCTTGATATTTAGCATGCAATGGCATTAACACAACATCCACCTTGGCCGAATATCATTCCCATGACATAGCAAAGATTTGAATCATGGGCTAATAAGAACATCAAGCTAGCAACTAAAAACATGCATGAATCTCATGGCACAACCTCAAACATACCTTAATCTTGATGCAAGTATAGCCAAACCCCTTCCTAATCCTCTTCCAAACCAAACATGAAGCAAAAATTCCCTCTTCTTCCTTAGAATTTTCGGTCAAGAGAGAATGAAAAGGATGAACAAATTTTTTTCTTTTCTTTTCTTCAACTCACGGCAATGGGGAGGGGGAGAAGCCTTCACACACATTTTTTTTTTCATTTTTTTATTACCCATACACCTTAGTTTAATGTTTCTCCATAATGCACCAACAAAACATGTCTATGACATGTTTTGCCCATCCTCCCTTGTCATGGCCGGCCACCATTTATAAAAAGAGGGGTATTTGACATGCAAGACCATTGTTTTGCATGCATGCTTTAATTAGTCATCACACATTTCCCTATCCTACTTTCAAAGTTTACTACTAGGTCTTTTTTAGTGAAATTCACATTTATAATCCTAAATCAAATCATCAAAAATGTCACACACGAATTAACACATATCATAGGCATCAAAATGAACATTAAATTATTTTTATGCCTCGGTTTTGTGGTCCCGAAACCATATTCCGACTAGGGTCAATTTTGGGCTGTCACAACTCTCCCCCACTTAAGAAATTTTCGTCCCCGAAAATCTTACCGGTAAATAGGTTTGGGTAACACTCTTTCATAGAGTTCTCGGGTTCCCAAGTAGCTTCTTCCATCCCGTGTTTGAGCCATAACACTTTTACTAACGGAACCCTTTTGTTTCGCAACTCCTTCACTTCACGAGCTAGGATACGAATCGGTTCTTCTTCATAACTCATATCGGCTTGAATTTCAACCTCTGATGGACTAATTACGTGCGACGGATTAGATCTATAGCGTCGAAGCATCGAAACATGAAAGGCGTCGTGAATCTTTTCAAGTTCGGGGCAAAATCAAGCGATACATAGCTGGACCGACTCGTTCGGATATCTCATATGGCCCGATGAACCTCGGGCTCAATTTGCCTTCTGGCCAAATCGAGTATCTTTTTCCAAGGCGAAACTTTAAGAAACACTTTATCTCCCACCTAATACTCAATGTCTTTTCGTTTGAGATCCGCGTCGACTTACGGCGATTGGAGGCTATCTTGATTTTCACGGATTACTTTTACTTTTCATTCAGCATCTTTAATCAAATCCACTCGAAAATTTTGCTCTCACCGAGCTCGGTCCAAAACAATGGTGTACGGCATTTACGCGTACAAGGCCTCGTAAGGCGCCATCTTAATACTTGATTGAAAACTATTGTTGTAAGCAAATTCAATCAAAGGTAAATACCGTTCCCATGAACCACTGAACTCGAGGATGCAACATCTCAACATATCCTCAAGTATCTGAATTATCCGCTCGGATTGACCATCGGTTTGGGGTGAAAGGCGGTCTTTGAAATGCTACTTGGTACCCAAAGCTTCTTGCAATTTCTTCCAAAATCGCGGCGTGAATCTCGGATCTCTATCCGACACAATGTAAATCGGTACCCGTGTAATCTCACAATCGAGAAACGTACAATTCAGCTAGTTTATCCAATGAAAAATCCGTGCGCGACGGGGATAAAGTGAGCCGACTTAGTCGGTCTATCAATACTTGCGACAATGGCGATCGGACACAAAGTCCATTGTGACTCGATCCCATTTCCACTCGGGTATCGTGATCGGTGAAGTAACCACGAAGGCACTTGATGTTCCGCTTTCACTTGTTGACATATTAAACATCTCGAAACAAAGTCGGAGATGTCTCGTTTCATACCATGCCACCAAAACCGAGCGTTTCAAATCGTTGTACATCTTCGTACTCCCGGGTGGATTGCCATTCGGCTACAATGGCCTTCGTTCGAATTATCGAAATAAGTTCAATTCTTTGGAACACAGACGACTTCGAACCTCAAACAATCGTCATCATCAATTTGAAACTCCGATTCCTTGTTGAACACACTCACCCGTTTTGCAACCAACTCATCGTCAACTTTACGAGCTTCACGAATTTGATGAGTCAATAATGGTTTGGCCTTTAATTGGCTATTAACACATTGTCGGGTAGAATAGACAAGTGTACATTCATAGCTCGTAAAGCAAGCGGTGATTTTCGGCTTAAGGCGTCGCAACCACATTAGCCTTTCGGGTGATAATCAATGGCAAGCTCATAATCTTTTAACAACTCGAGCCAACGCCTTTGTCGCAGATTTAAGTCTCTTTGAGTCATCAAATATTTGAGACTTTTGTGATCCGAATACACATGGCACTTCTCACCAAATAAGTAATGTCGCCATATCTTTAAGGCGAATACGATGGCGACCAATTCGAGATCATGGGTGGGATAATTTTTCTCATGTGGCTTTAATTGTCTCGACGATAGGCCACAACTCGACCTTCTTGCATCAATCGCAACCTAACCCAATTAGGGAGGCGTCACTATAGATGACAAACTCTTTGCGATTCGGCTGCACTAATCTTGGAGCTTAGTCAAATGAGTTTTCAATTGATCGAAACTTTTCGACACTTTTCCATCCATTCAAACTTGACCTCTTTACAAGCGGTTTCGTCATGGGTGTGGCTATCATCGAGAATCCTTTTACAAACCGTTGGTAATGTAAGCAAGTCCCAAAAAGCTCGAACCTCGGTAATATTTCTTGAAGGCTTCCAGTTAAGTATGGCTGAAATTTTGCTCGGGTCGACTCGAATACCGTCTGAGATACCACATGACCCAAGAAGCTAACCTCTCTTAACGAACTCACACTTGCTTGAACTTAGCATATAAGCGCTTATCCGTAATATTTGCAACACTAATCTCGGTGTTCAGCATGTTCGGTCTCATCTCTTGAATAGACCAAGATGTCATCAATGAACACAACTACGAACCGGTCCAAATACTATCTAAAGATCCGATTCATCAAATCCATAAATACCGCAGGGGCATTTGTGAGCCCAAACGACATCACCAAAAACTCGTAGTGACCATATCTCATTCTGCAGGCAGTTTTGGGTATGTCCGAATCTCGGATTCAGAAGCGATAATAGCCCGATCTCAAATCTATTTTTAAGAACACCGAGGCTCCTTCAGTTGATCGAACAAATCATCGTCTGTGATAGCGAATATTTGTTCTTTATTGTCACTTTATTAAGGCGGCGATAGTCGATGCACAACCTCATGGTTCCGTCCTTCTTTTCACAAACAACACCGGTGCACCCCAAGGTGAAAAACTCAGGCGAGCAAAACCTCTATCCACCAACTCTTGCAACTGAGCTTTCAACTCCTTTAATTCCGTTGGTGCCATACGATACAGAGCTATCGAAATTGGCGTAGTCCCAGGTACAAGCTCAATACCAAACTCTACTTCCCGAACAGGTGGTAAACCCGGTAATAACATCTGGCGAGGAAGCATCCTCACGTGTGCGTATGGCATAAGCCCTAGCAGGAGCGCGAGCCTCGGATCTGGTCGTAGCATCTCTAGATCCTCTCTGACCACCACTAGCATTGCCCGTATTTCTAGATGGTCTACCTCGAGCAGTGGTAGCGCCCGATTTCCTACTCTGATCTACACTCTGTTCAGACAACCTTGGGCAATCTTTAATGAAGTGGTCAACTGATCCGCACTTGTAACAGGAGCGATCACGGAATCTACAACTTCCAGAATGCCATTTGCCACAATATTGGCACTCCGTTCGCTCTCGACGATCATTTCCACCACTGGCGATCGAAGTGACTCGTGTGGTCACAGGGGGTCGATCGCGATCTCGTCTAGAAAAGTCCGAAGTATCTCTAGACCGCCTAAGCCATCTCTAAATTTCTTGGATGGATGGGAAGGGCTTCCCAAGACCTCTTCTGAAACTCCCTTGCTCCCACTTCACTTTTCTTTTCTCCATCTTGAGCTCCTCGGCTTTGCGCTCGCTCGACAAGAGCCACAAACTTTTGGATTTCCAAAATGCCAACATACAACTTTATATCATCATTGGTCCATCTTGAGCGTTTACATCACGACTTACGAAGAAATGCATTCTCGTCGCGTCTTGGCTAAGCTTCACAAATTTTCGTTCATAGTCGGTAACCGACATGGAACCTTGTTTAAGTTCAAGAAATTCCTTCCGTTTTGATCCATAAATCTCGGTGATATACTTTTCCAAACTTCGGTTTGGAAAAACTCCCAAGTTACTTGCTCTCGTGGCTGTGAAGTCGAGTACACTACCAATAGTAGGCGAATCACGTAGCAAGGAGATAGTACACTTTAGGCATTCATCGGTGTACAAGATAGCTCATCGAGTGCGGATAGTGTTGTCCAACCAAAATTCAGCTTGCTCGCATCGTCGCTATCCGTAGCTTTAAATTGATAGCCCCATGTTTTCGGATTACATCAGCTGGGGCTTATTTGACCTTATTTGGTCGATTCTCGGAGGCATTGTAGGTCTTGAAGTGTGTTTGTTGGGAATGGAGGTTGTGGAGCAGTAGTATTAGTTCGAATGTATTGGTTGAACCAATCATTCATCACGCTATATAAAAGGCTTGCCTAGCCTCATCATTCGCATTGCTAGCAATAGGTTGAGAGTCCATGGCGCTGTCCCTTGTCGGAGCAGCGCCACACTCTCCACATCATCGACTATCGCTTTCGGTTGGGATCGGGATCCATTACTAAACACAAATTCAAATGTCAGAAATCACCACACTATCAAATAATCACATAAAATGGCATGTATAGCTAGACCCAAACGCATTACGGTAGTCCTAGAATCGACTAAACCGTAACTCTGATACCAATAAAATTGTAACACCCCATACCTGAGTCCGTTACCGGAGTCGAACACAAGGTGCACACAAACTTGACTTAATCATTTTCACAGTCCATTTAAAATTTTCTAGACAAGCTGGTTACTGCGTCACTGTCGCCTTAAAAATCATATCTTGAGTTTCAAAGCTCGAAAATCAGTTTCGTAATTTTTCCCTGAAATTAGACTCATATGTCCATCTACAAATTTTTTTCTAGAATTTTTGGTCGGGCCAATTAGTACAGTTTATTAGTTAAAGTCTCCCCTGTTACAGGGACCGACTACACTAACCTTCGCTCATTACGACTTGGATATCTCCCTGTACAGGGCTTCAATACTGATGCTGTTTGTTTCTATAGAAACTAGACTCAAAGAGGAATCTATACATATATTGCATGACTCCTAATTTTCTCTGGTTAATTTATAATGAATTTCCAAAGTCGGAACAGGGGATCCAGAAACCGTTCTGTCCCTGTTTCATGAGAACTTTAATATCTCTTAACATATAACTCATATGACTGTTTCGTTTCTTCCATATGAAAGTAGATTCATCAAGGTTCATTTACATAATTTATTCACTATTTAATTCCATTCCTACTATTTTTAGTGATTTTTTACATCCACATCACTGCTGCTGTCAGCATCTATTTTCAAGGTAACCTTTACCTACTTCATACTTTCCTTGATTCAACTAGCCCTTTTAGCATACATGGCACAAGGAATGATCATGATTAACCATCCCAATGGCTAATCGTTTCCCAACATTTCCATACCTCTTAATGAACAACATACAAAATGATTATGATACCATGCCAAAGTGTATATAAGCCATTTTCGCATGGCTATCAAATTTATACAAAATCAAAGGGTCTATGACCAACAAAGCGAAAGAGTAGTCCTATACATGCCATTTCAAAGTTCAACCAAAATTTGTACCAAAAGGGGCTTTGATAGTGTGGATGACTTCGACTCGATGATCCCGAATCCGATAGCTAACGAGCAAAATCTATAAAACAGAGAGCCAAAGCAGCGGAGTAAGCATTTTAATGCTTAGTAAGTCTCAAGTAATGAAATCAGCTTTGACTAAAGTATTACATTCACATAGCTAAATGAATCACTTTATTAATACACATTCTCATAATCATACTTACTTCACACTTCATCAACATATACACACAAGGTATCAACCTATCTAAGAGCCGAAAGTTCGTTAGTCGATTGAGCGAATACTATTTTAAGCGGATCGACTTTTCCGATGCACATGTAAACATACCTTATCGTATGGGTTTTCGAGCGTATTAATTGAATTTATTACAGCACCAAAACGCTCACCTTCAAACCGAGTCTCTTGAATTTAGCGGATGTAACCACAAGCACAATTGCCTTGGTCTTAACCGGATTTGGTAACTTGCACAAATGCCTTGGTCTTAGCCGGATATAACAACTTCATACGAATGCCTTGGTCTTAGCCGGATATAATCACTAGCATAAATGCCTTGGGACTTAGCTCGGATATAATCGCTAGCATAAATGCCTTGGGACTTAGCCGGGCATCATTCAAATGCTCATGTACACATATATCAATAATCACGACACATCCATATTTCATTCTCATTACTAAGGCTCAAACACAAAACATTTATCAAACCTTTCCAATTTGGCTCAATAGCCACACACAAAAGCATGATTACAATTGACTTTATAACTTAGTCCCTACGCACATTCGGCTGTCCGCCATAATATGACAAATCATTTCTATATAATTCAAGTAGGGTCATTACTCAAGACTTACCTCGGATGTTGTCGAACGATTTGACGGCTATTCGATCACTTTTTCCTTTCCCTTATCCAACTGTGGTCCTCTAAGCTCTTGAGCTAATTCACACAAATTTAACTTATTAAAATCTTATTATGATAGCTTATGGCCAAATATGACAAGGAGTTTAAATGGTCATATGGCCATCCTTTAGCTCAAATACACAATGGTCATGCAGTTTTTAATCACAACAAGCAATTCAATACAATTCATTCAAACATCAAAGTGAAGCTCAAGGTACTTAGCCCTTATATACATTAGACATTAGAGTCACATGTGTACGAAATCACGAATCAATTCAACACATTAGTTAGTACTCTCCTTAGCGAATTTTCCAAGCCAAGAATAGGCATCAATATGCTTGCCTCTAACTGAATGCATGCACACCAACCCCCTTCATGTGGCGAATATGCATGTCCATGTTGAGGCCAATTATACACTTAATACCACACAAAACAGCATACATTTTACTAACTAACCCATTCCATATTGTAACTCAATACGCATCCATCATTTATTTCATAACCGAAACATCATCATATGCAAATACATACCTTGAGATAGTATATATGTCATACCAATACATCATGTGCAAACATATGTACATATAGGTGCAAGGGCCGAATCTCAAGTTGCTTATATCCAAATATAAACACATATCCAAAGCTCAAATCTTACCTACCATGCAATATGCATAAATCATACTTATGGATATACCATGGCGAATACACCACAACACCATACCGTTTCAATTTGGTCATGGTTAAACAAAGAACTTAGTGTCTCACTCAAAAATGCTAAAAGAAAATCCAAGAGTCCTCAATCCCCCATCACATGTATCATTATCAAGCTTGATATTTAGCATGCAATGGCATTAACACAACATCCACCTTGGCGAATATCATTCCCATGACATAGCAAAGATTTGAATCATGGGCTAATAAGAACATCAAGCTAGCAACTAAAAACATGCATGAATCTCATGGCACAACCTCAAACATACCTTAATCTTGATGCAAGTATAGCCAAACCCTTCCTAATCCTCTTCCAAACCAAACATGAAGCAAAAATTCCCTCTTCTTCCTTAGAATTTTCGGTCAAGAGAGAATGAAAAGGATGAACAAATTTTTTTCTTTTCTTTTCTTCAACTCACAGCAATGGGGAGGGGGAGAAGCCTTCACACATATTTTTTTTTCATTTTTTATTACCCATACACCTTAGTTTAATGTTTCTCCATAATACACCAACAAAACATGTCTATGACATGTTTTGCCCATCCTCCTTGTCATGGCCGCCACCATTTATAAAAGAGGGTATTTGACATGCAAGACCATTGTTTTGCATGCATGCTTTAATTAGTCATCACACATTTCCCTATCCTACTTTCAAAGTTTACTACTAGGTCCTTTTAGTGAAATTCACATTTATAATCCTAAATCAAATCATCAAAATGTCACACACAATTAACACATATCATAGGCATCAAAATGAACATTAAATTATTTTTATGCCTCGGTTTTGTGGTCCCGAAACCATATTCCGACTAGGGTCAATTTTGGGCTGTCACACTTTGTCTCCGACCTGATACTCAATGTCTTTTCGTTTTAAATCCGCATACGACTTCTGACGATCTGAAGCTGCTTTCAGACTTTCACGGATCACTTTTACTTTCTGTTCAGCATCTTTAATCAAATCAACTCGAAGATTTTACTTTCACTGTGCTCGATCCAAAACAATGGTGTACAACATTTATGACCGTACAAAGCCTTGTAAGGTGTCATCTTAATGCTTGATTGAAAACTATTGTTGTAAGCGAATTCAATCAAAGGCAAATACCGTTCCCATGAACTACTAAACTCAAGGATGCAACATCTCAACATATCCTCGAGTATCTGAATTACTCGTTCTGATCAACCGTCCGTTTGAGGATGAAACGCGATGCTAAAATGTAGTTTGGTACCCAAATAATCTAGTAATTTCTTCCAAAACCTTTATGTAAATCTTGGGTCTCTATCTGACACAATTGAAATAGGTACCCCGTGTAATCTGACAATCTAAGAGACATACAACTCGGCTAACTTATCAAGTGAGAAATCCATACGTACGGGAATGAAATGAGCTAATTTAGTCAATCCATCCGCAACAACCCATAAAGCATCTTTCTTGCTCGGTGACAAAGGTAACCCAGACACAAAATCCATTGTAACTCGATCCCACTTCCACTCAGGTATCATGATTGGCTGAAGTAAACCCGAAGGCACTTGATGTTCCGCTTTCACTTGTTGACATATCAAACATTTCGAGACAAAGTTGGAAATGTCTCATTTCATACCATGCCACCAATACTGACGTTTCAAATCGTTGTACATTTTCGTACTACCCGGGTGAACTGACATTCGGCTACTATGAGCCTCGCTCAAAATCCTCAAAATAAGTTCTGAATTTTTTGGAACACACAATCAACTTTTGAACCTCAAACTAACATTATCGTCAATTTGAAACTCTGAATCCATATTCGAAACACATTTAGCTCGTTTAGCAACCAATTTATCATCAACTTTATGAGTTTCACATATTTGATGAATCAATAACGGTTTGGCTTTTAATTCTGCTACTAACACATTATCGGATGAAACGGACAAGTGTACATTCATCGCACGCAAAGCAAATAGTGACTTACGACTTAAAGCATCGGCAACCACGTTAGCCTTTCCCGGGTGATAGTCAATGACAAGCTTGTAATCTTTCAACAATTCAAGCCAACATCTTTGTCTCAGATTCAAATCTCTTTGAGTCATCAAATATTTGAGGCTTTTGTGATCCGAATATACATGACACCTCTCTCCAAACAAGTAGTGTCGCCATATTTTCAAAGCAAATACGATGGCAGCTAATTCGAGATCATGGGTCGGATAGTTTTTCTCATGTGGCTTCAATTGCCTCGAAGCATAAGCTACAACTCGACCTTCTTGCATCAATACACAACCCAGCCCATTTAAGGACGCATCACTGTAAATGACAAACTCTTTACTGGATTCAGGCTGCACTAACATTGGAGCTTCAGTCAAATAGGTTTTCAGTTGGTCGAAACTTTTCTGGCACTTTTCTGACCATTCGAAATTAACATCTTTCTGAAGTAGCTTCGTCATTGGTGTGGCTATCATTGAGACCCTTTACAAACCGTCTGTAGTAACTGGCATGTCCCAAAAAGCTCTGAACTTCAGTAACATTTCTAGGAGGCTTCCAATCAAGTATGACTGATATTTTACTCGGATCAACACGAATACCCGATGCGGATACCACATGCCCCAAAAAGCTAATTCTCTCAACCAGAACTCACATTTACTGAACTTAGCATATAACTACTTGTCCCGTAAAATCTGCAACACTAATCTTAGGTGCTCGGCATGTTCGGTTTCATCTCGCGAATAGATCAAAATGTCGTCTATAAACACAACTACAAACCGGTCCAAATACTGTCTAAAGATCCGATTCATCAGGTTTATAAATACTGCAGGGGCATTAGTGAGCCCAAACGGCATCACTAAGAACTCGTAGTGACCGTATCTCATTCTGAAAGAAGTTTTAGGCACATCTGAGTCTCGAACTTGCAACTGATAATAACCCGATCTCAAATCTATCTTTGAAAACACTGAGGCTCCCTTCAGCTGATCAAACAATCATCAATACGCGGTAATTGAATACGTTAAACGGGCTTAGGCCTAGCAGGCTTTATGCCGATGAATTATTATAAGTTTATGCCTAAAAGACTTTATGCTGATGTGGTAATTGAATAGGTTAAACGGGCTAAAATGATCAGGTACGTGATAGTTGGTTATCTATTCATAAATAAGGTGAATTGATTTCTTGATATGTGATGAAAAAGGATACATGAGGTTGAGGCAATATATGTGGTAATATGAAAACCATATTTGGTCTTATAGTTGTATATGGATGTAATGTTAAACTTTGAGTAATGAATATATGTCTTTAAATATATATGTATATTCGAATATATAAGATAATGTGGCTTCAAAATTTGAAAATATATTGATGTTATATATATGTATATTCGCCATAGAGAATTTGTCTTATGAAAGTATGTGCTATATATATATATGGAATTAAAAGTTTGGAAATAAATGTGACTACAAATGCATAAGTTAATTTATTTATTGAAATGATTAGTAATTGAGATGTTATTATGCATTAATTGTTTAATTTGCTTAAGGCTTACTAAGCTAAGTTAGCTTACTCTGGGTGTATTTGTTTACTCTGTTTTATAGATTTTGAAGCAAGTTACGAGCTTGGGGATCATCAGCAAAGTTCACCACACTATCCACAGCTTTGGTATTTAAATCATCAAACTTAAATTATGGCATGTATAGGCTGAACTGTGTTTTGATGTGTTGAACTTTGGTTTTGTATAAAAGCCATGCGAAAATGGCTTATTTAAATGTTTGAATTTGGTTTTGGTTTGATCATGGCATAAGTCCACTTTAGTTATTATGATATATGACATGAATGAATGATGTTTGTGATGTTTATTTTGTACGTATAAGTTGGTTGGTGATTTCGGTTATATGCATATAATTGATTTTGCCATGTCATAACTTTGTTTTGAAATGTTTGTTACATGGCATAAGAGATTTATGTTTTAAATATGTCTATAGGTGGTTAATGTCTTGTAATGATTGATATAATCTCATTTAATTGATAAATATTTTTGGTTATATGTTAGAATGAGATAAAGAATATGGTTGTTCTATGGTTCGACATTTATACACATGTTCATGAGATTTATGGTTGGGTATAATATTTATGGTTGTGCATATGTGTGATTTTGGTTTAAGCATATGTCAAGAACGTAACCCAAATATATGATGTATGTATAGTTGCTATGTGTTTTGGCCTTATGATATACTATAGTTGTTAATTATGCTTAATTAGATCATGTGATAGTTAGGTAAGAATCAGGACATATGCATGGTGAGTATTCGGTGTTCACTTATAGACCAAATTAATGATATGAATGACATTTGATTTGGCTATCATGGTAATTTAATTAAATTGGGTATTAGATTCATATGAGATAATTAAATTGATGAAAAAGAACATGTGTACCTAACATTCGGTTATGACATGTTAGTTGAGCTCTTATAAGTTGTTATATATATATATATATATTATGGTTGATAAGTATGCGCATGGTCAATACAAAATAAGTCTAATAATCCAATAATGAAATTATTATTGTATACATGTTATGTATTGTATAAATTGTTTTGATATATTTTGGATTATGTTAAATTAAGTTGTGTTGTGATTGATATGATTATTTAATATTTGGTATTTGATTATGTTATAAGCATTGACGTGATAAAAACTTTGAGTTGTAATTTATAACGCATATTTATTTGAATCATAAAATAGTCGGTAATGCCTCATAACCCTAATTCGGCGACGGGTGTGGGTTAGGGGTGTTACATGCCAAACCACCAAAAACAACCCTTTCGCATGCAATTAAAAGTACCTAACATTTGCCACTAGGGTATTCAAAAAAAAAGTACCTAACATTTAAATATAGTCCAAGTTCCTAATCAATGATAAAAATATTAAGCAAATGTCCTAAAATGCAACTAAATGTACTAACTACAAGCAATTAGCTAGGTCTAAAGGCATGAAATATAACTCTTTTAAGAGTTATCAGTAAGCATCTAGTACCATGGTATGCAGATTATGTTGATTACATTGCAAGGGGGTCTTCGCATCACAGGCATCTTGGCAACAAAAAAAGCAAATTGCCCAAGAATAAAAAAAATTATATTTGGGAGAAACCATGTGTGTTTTGACAATGTGTAGATCAATTAGTCTGGAAATGTGTAGAAGAGGAAGAGATACAAGATATTTTACAAGGCTGTCACACATCTCCTTGTGGAAGGCATTTTGGTGGAAAATGACAGATCAAAAAGTACTACAATCAGGGTTTTATTGGCTAACAATAAATAGAGACACTTGTGAATTTGTATAAGGATGTGATAGGTGTTAGAGAATTGGGAATATATCTAAAAAGGACGGAATACCACAAGCAAGCATAATCGAGGTTGAAGTGTTTAATGTTTGGGGGATTGATTTCATGGGACCTTTTTTGAGTTCTTTCAGGAATCAGTATGTCCTTTTGGCTGTAGATTATGTTTCAAAATGGGTCGAAGTTTTCGCACTATCTACTAATGATACAAAATCAGTAGTGAGATTGTTAAGGAAAAATATATTCTCCAGGTTTGGTACACTACGAGTGATAGTCAGTGATGAAGGATCTCATTTTTTTAGCAAGTAGTTCCAAGCAGCATTGGCTAAGTACAACATAAGACATAGGATGACAATGACATATCACTCATAGGATAATGGGCAAGCAGAAGTATCAAATTGGGAAATAAAGTAGATTTTGAGAAAACGGTAAATCCAGGTCAAAAAGATTGGGCAGTCAAGCTAGACGATATGTTGTGGGCCTATAGAATAGCATATAAGACTCCCTTAGGCATGTCCCTATATAAGTTAGTTTATGTTAAGAACTATCACTTACCAATCGAATTGGAGAAGAAAGCATACTAGACGATCAAATGGTCAAATCTAGATCTAGAATTAGCTAAAAAAAAAAGACTATTCCAACTCCAAGAATTGGAAGAATTTTGGTTTATGGCTTACGAAAATACTAAAATGTACAAGGAAAGTGTAACACCCCTCACCCGTATTCAATGCCAAAATAAGGTCACGGAGCATGACCGGACTTACAGCACAATAATTATACATTTCACATACATTTCTAAAATTCAATTAACCATCAATCAAAATCATTCATATCTTCCCTAATACAAGCCTACGAGACCCAAAACATGCATTCGGGGTGGTTCGAGACTAAACCGATAACTTTAGAAACTTTTCACACACTTAGAATTTTTTTGCAAAATACAGGGGACACATACCCGTGTGGCCCGGCCGAGTGTCTCACGCAGCCAAAGACACGCCCGTGTCACAGGCTGTGTTGACATTTGAAATAAGATCACATGGCCGTGTCCCAACTCGTGTCTGACCCTGTGTAACTCTCTGACTTGGGTCACAAGGCCAACACACAAGCCCGTGTGGCCAACCTATGTGCCTTAAAAACTGTCACACACGCTCATGTACTAGGCCGTGTGCTAGGCGGTGCCAAACTTCTAGGGTATACTGACTTAGGCCACACGGCCAATCACACGCCCGTGTGCTAGGCCCTTTGGAGCATACTGACTTGATTTTTAATTCAACACCAACAGACACACAGCTGTGTAACCTGACCGTGTATCACACACGACTGAGACACATGCCCGTGTCTCTGCCCATGTAGACAAAAATAGGCTATTTGCCAAGCTATTTTGCCACCCAAATTTGAATACACCTACACCAAACCAAATGGCACCAAAACATAGCATATATAGGCATTCAAACCAACTAAATCAAGCTTAATTCATGCCAACTCAACTCCATTATCCATAATATACACAAGTCACAAAATGTACCATTACATTATACCAAATTCACATATACAATTCAACTAAGTAAACATTTCCAAACATGCATCATTATGCTCAAGTTTACAAGCATATATCTTCTCTAATATCAACCATTTAACAACCACAATACCTACTATCAATAAGCATCACAAAGCCAACCCCAATCACAAAACATAAGCCATATGCACACATATATATATATACACTACCAAACCATAGGCATTTACAAGCCAATTCAAATGGGTAAATTCATCATCAACTTATACACCAAAATGACCAAAGTTCCTATACATGCCATATATTCCAAAAAATATAAATTCAAAAGTACCAAAACGATAGCTTGATAGTGTGATGAAATCTCCAACGATCCCCGAATCTGAGCTAGCTTTGAAATCATTATAAAACACGGAAAAATAAATAGAGTAAGCTTTATAGCTTAGTAAGCTCATATGATTAATAAGCATAATTTGCCTATTCATTCACCATTTAAAGAACATAAGTAACATAAGTATTACATTCAAATCAACAATTTGCACATTGCCATAATTCTATGTATCAAGTATAAATTCATCAACTTTCACTTACATTTCATATAAACTTATCAATTATAACTTATTTTCCAAACTTATCACGATTACCTAAACTAATCCGTATCATTGTTTATATCCTCGTACCATCATCTTTTGTTTTTGAATCATTCGGAATAATATCGGATACTGAGGAATATCACACCAAAATGCCACATACATAGCCAATGCTATCTCAATCTCATATCACATATTTGCTCACTCTCGAGCTATCAACAAGCCTGCTCACACAAGCTGTCGGTCAAGACGTAGCGACACGGTACTGCTCACACAAGCTGTCAAGTAACCGCAACACATGCCGGTATAAGCAACCGGTAGGACATATAGGACCCAAATCACATAATCACAGTAACCCTTAATCACAAGTCACTAATATCCTATTTATTCCTAAAGTTCAACCGGGATTCTCACTGTGTCAATGCTTTGTTGGTAGATTCTGCAGTCTCGTAATATCACAATTATAATATCTAAGCATATGATCACATATAACATTAACCTTATTAATCATATAAACTTACCTCGGTTCACAAAAATGATGAAATAGGTCGATTAGTCGAGTACTTTGTTTTTCCCCTGATCTAGATCTGAATTTTGCTTTTCTTGATCTATATGTACTCAAATTTAGTTTATTTAATTATCACTCTATTCAATTTAATCCAAAAATACTCATTAAAGCATATTTACACTTTTACCCCAAGTATTTCATAAATTTTACAATTTAGTCCTTATTTCATAAAAACACAAATTAATGCAATTTGATACCAACCCATGCTAATCAAATTCTCCTAATACACATATCAGCCCATAATTTTCATTTATTTCACAATTTACCCACAAACTTTTTATATTTCTCAATTAAATCCCTATTTGACATTTTTCTCACAAATCACTTTACAAAACTAGTATAACTATCATTAAACATTCATAATCTATCATCAATCATTAAAGTTCATACATATTCATCAATGGAAACATCCTAAACCTTTAACAGTTTCACAAATTAGTCCTTGGGCTAGCTAGACATAGTTGCAATGATCTTAAAAATATAGAAATCGTTAAAAACGGAACAAAAACCATACCTAATTGAAGCAAATGAAGGTAGCCGAATCCCTAGCCCTATTTTCCCAAGAAGAATCAGTTTCAAGAAGATGAATGCATGAATAATTTCATTTGGTTTTATTTAATTAACTTTTAATAACCAATTTACAAAATTAACCTTTAAAATACTTATTATTTACACCAAATACCAAGCCACTATCATCCACTACCTCATAAATGGGCTAATTACCACTTAAGGACCTCCACTATTTAATTCCATAGCCATTTAATACCTTTAACTAATAGAACATCACTTTTGCACTTTATGCGATTTAGTCCTTTTAATCAAATTAAACATTTAAATGATAAAATTTCTTAACGAAAATTTCACACAATTATACTATCATGCTGTAGACATTCAAATAATAATAAAATAATTATTTCGCTTTGAATTTGTGGTCCAAAAACCACTGTTCCAATTTGACCAAAAAGGGTTATTACAACTCTCCCCCCTTAAGGATTTTCGTCCCCAAAAAACTTACCAGTGAATAGGTTAGGCTACTATTTTCTCATAGCTTCCTTGGGCTCCCACGTGGCTTCTTCGACCCATGTCGTTGCCAAAGTACTTTCACTAAAGCTGTGCTTTTATTTCTCAAGTCTTTAACCTCGCGAACTAAAATTCTGATCGGTTCTTCATTATACTTCATATCAGGTTGAATCTCAATCATTGCCGGAGAAATTACATGTGATGGATCGGATCTATATCGGTGCAACATTGACACATGAAACATGTTGTGAATCTTTTCCAACTCTGACGGTAAAGCTAGCCGATATGCTACTGGTCCTATTCTTTCAATAATCTCATACGGCCCAACGAATCGCGGACTCAATTTGCATTTGCTTCCAAAACGAAGTATTTTCTTCAATGGAGATACTTTCAGAGATACTCTATCACCGATCTAATATTCAATGTCTTTATGTTTCAAATCTGCGTAGAATTTTTGTCGATCTGAAGCTGCTTTCAGACTATTGCAAATTACTTTCACTTTTTCTTCAGTCTCTCTACTCAAATCACCCCATGAATTCTTTTTTCACTAAGTTCGGTCCAATACAATGGAGTTTGGCATTTACGACCAAACAAAACTTCATACGGTGCCATTTTAATGCTTGATTGAAAACTATTGTTATACGCAAACTCAACCAATGACAAATATTTCTCCCAATTGCCTTCAAATTCTAAAACACAACAACGAAGCATATCTTCGAGAATCTGAATTACTCTCTCAGACTAACCGTCAGTTTGTGGATGAAATGATGTACTAAAGTTCAATCTCGTACCCATAGCTTCTTATAATTTTTTTCCAAAATCGCGATGTAAACCTCGAATCTCTATCCGATACAATCAAAGCTGGCACCCCGTGCAATCTAACTATCTTAGCAATGAACAACTCATCCAATTTATCAAGTGAATAATCTATACATACCAGAATGAAATATGCTGATTTCGTTAGTCGATCAATGACAACCCATATAGCATCTTTCTTCTTTGGAAACAGGGGCAAACCCGATACAAAACCCATCCTAACTCTATCCCATTTCCACTCAGGTATCATTACAAGCTGTAGTAATCCCGAAGGTACTTGATGCTCGGCTTTTACTTGATGACAAACTAAACATCTCAACACAAACTCTGAAATGTCTCGTTTCATACTCGACCACCAATACAACTATTTTAGATTATTATACATTTTAGTACTCCCTGGGTGAACAGATAAACAACCATTGTGTGCTTCATGTAATATTTTCTGAATAAGTTCGGAGTTCTTTGGTAAGCAAATTCTATCTTGGAACATTAAATAATCATCGAATCCGATCTGATGGTCTGAATCACTAATTGACTCACATTGCTTTCAACTATTCAAAACTGGTGCCTCAGTTAAAATGCTTTCAACAGTTCAAAACTCTATTGACATTTCTCAGACCACTCAAATTTTACATCTTTTTGTAGCAAATTAGTCATCGGTGTAGTAATCATCGAGAATCCTTTAACAAAACGTCGATAGGAGCCAGCTAGTCCCAGAAAAATTCTGACTTTGGATACATTTCTCGATGGTTTCCAATCAAAAACTGCAGAAATCTTGCTCGAATCAACTTGTATACCTTTCGCTGGAACAATATGTCCCAAAAATCTGACTTCTCGGAGCCAAAACTCACATTTACTAAATTTAGCAAACAATTGACTATGTCTCAAGGTTTGTAACACAATTCTAAAATGCTCGGCATGCTCAGACTAATCTCGAGAATAGATCAGAATGTCGTCAATGAACACAACAACGAATCTGTCTAAATACAGTCTAAAAATTCGATTCATAAAATCCAGAAAAACTGCAGGAGCATTAGTTAATCCGACAGGCATAACAAGAAATTCATAATGTTCCTACCTCGTTCTAAATGCAGTTTTTGGTACGTCCAAATCTTACACTAGCAACTGATAGTAACCAGACCGCAGATCAGTATTTGAAAAGACTGTTGCTCCTTTCAACCGATCAAATAAATCATGGATACTCACAGACAATTGGCAATGACTCAATTTTCAATTTAGACACTTTGGTATCCAAAACATACGCTAAGTAAGAATCACAACCTTTTCTCACATATTTCTGTGCTGACATTGACAAAATTACAACAGGAAATTCACTCGACTCATTAGATTCAATTAGAAGGATTTCACTATTTTGACATTTCAATTCAATAGTCTTTCATCTACAATTCAAAACAGCATCATGCAATGTCAACCAATCCATACCATGAATTACATCAAATTCATCAAAAGGTAGTAGCATCAAACTAGCCGGAAAACAGTAACCCCGAATGATTAAATGACAGTTTTTGCGAACTTTATCTACTAAGACATACTTGCCTAAGGGGTTCGATACTTTAATTATAAACTTAGTAGACTCAACAAGAAAACTCTTACTAGACACCAAATTCATACAAATATATGAATTAGTTAATCCAGGATCAATCAATGCAACTACATTAATGTTATAAAGAAAATGTACCAGTGATAACATCAGGTGATGACGCATCTTCGTGAGCGCGAATTGCGTAAGCTCTAGCAGGTGCTCTAACATCTGATCTCACTTTAGAATCTCTCGTAGTAGCGCGATTATCACTCATACTTCCATTGTTTAGAGTTGGTCTCCCTCTAGAAGTTGTATTGCTTGATCTTGCATTCAGAGATTTATCTTTCTCATTTAACTCAGAACGATCCCGAATAAAGTGATCTTGCGAGCCACATCTAAAACAAGCTTGGTCATTCATTCTACATTCACAAGGATGTCGTCTTCTGCATCACTAACATTCAGGTGTATTGAACCTAGCATTACCAACACTCGCTATTGACGTAGCTTGGGCTTTAGAACTCGAGTGTTGCTTTCCATGATCTCTATTGGAATATCTCATTGAAGCAATCGAGCGGTTATACAAGTCTCATGATTTCTTTGATGAGGATTGATATGGTTTACTCATCAATCTCTTTCTCGAATCTCTAGCCACGAAATCAGCCTTTCTCTTTTGTTTGCCAAGTTCTTCAGCTTTACAGGCTCTATCAACTAGCACCACAAATTCTTTGAACTCTAGAATCCCGACTAGCAATCTAATATCCTCGTTCAACCCATCTTCGAATCTCTTGCACATAATGGCCTCAGTTGAAACACATTCCCGAGCATATTTACTGAGTCTCATGAACTCTCGCTCATACTCTGTCACAGACATACGGCCTTGTTTCAACTCTAGAAACTCTTTGTGGTTTTTTAATCAATGAACCGTTGACTAATGTATTTCTTTTTGAACTCAACTTGAAAGAAATCTCAGGTAACTCTTTCTCTCGATACCACAGACACCAAAGTATTCCATCATTGATATGCAGTGTCCCTTAAAAGTGATACAACACATTTAAACGCTCTGTCGGTGTGCAAGAAAGTTCATCAAATACTTTAATAGTGTTTTCAAGCCAAAACCTGGCTCTCTCGGGATCATCATTCATATTAGCTCTAAACTTTTTAGTTTCGTGTTCTCAAATCTTATCAACTAGCGGCATATTCAGTCGTAGAAATTCCACACCTTGAGGAACTATGGGAACTGGGGGTAGAGGTTGTTGAGCAGCTGGATTTGTTTGAACAAACTCCGTAAACCACTCGTTTGTCATCTAGAAGAAGGCTTCTTTAGCCTCTCCTCCCTGGCTACTCGATACAGATCAAGACTCGGATTATGCTACTCCATGAATGGAGGCAAGCGCATTACTTTCTACATCATCAACTACAACTCGACTGAGATCCATTTACTACGCCGTGTCTCTGCCCGTGTTGACAAAAATAGGCTATTTACCAAGCCATTTTTCCACCCAAATTTGAATACACCTACACCAAACCAAATGGCACCAAAACATAGCATATATAAGCATTCAAACCAACTAAATCAAGCTTAATTCATGCAAAGTCAACTCCATTATCCATAATATACACAGGTCACAAAATGGACCATTACATTATACCAAATTCACATATACAATTCAACTAAGTAAACATTTCCAAACATGCATCATCATGCTCAACTTTACAAGCATATATATTCTCTAATATCAACCATTTGACAACCACAATACCTACTATCAATAAGCATCACAAAGCCAACCCCAATCACGTAACATAAGCCATATGCACACATATATATATACACAACTAAACCATAGACATTTACAAGCCAATTCAAATGGCTAAATTCATCATCAACTTATATTCCAAAATGACCAAAGTTCCTATACATGCCATATATTCCAAAAACATAAATTCAAAAGTACCAAAATGATAGCTTGATAGTGTGATGAAGTCTCTGATGATCCCTGAATCTGAGCTAGCTTTGAAATCACTATAAAACACGAAAAAAAATAAACAGAGTAAGCTTTATAGCTTAGTAAGCTTATGTGATTAATAAGTATAATTTGCCTATTCATTCACCATTTAAAGAACATAAGTAACATAAGTATTGCATTCAAATAAACAATTTGCACATTGCCATAATTCTATGTATCAAGTATAAATTCATCAACTTTCACTTACGTTTCATATAAACTTATCAATTATCACTTACTTGCCAAACTTATCACAAGTACCTGAACTAATCCATAACATTGCTTATATCCTCGTACCATCATCTTTTTCCATTGAACCATTCGGAATAATATTGGATACTTGGGAATCTCACACCAAAGTGCAACATACGTAGCCAATGCTATATCAATCTCATATCACATATTTGCTCACTTTCGAGCTATCAACGGGCCTGCTTACACATGTTGTCGGTCAAGACATAGCTACACGGTGCTGCTCACACAATCTGCCAAGTAACCGCAACACATGTCGGTATACTCAGCCACCGATAAGAACTACATGACCCAAATCACATAATCACAAAAACCCCTAATGACATGTCACTAGTATCCTATCTATTCCTTAGGTTCAACCGGGATTCTCACTATGTCAATGCTTTGTTGATAGATTCCGCAGTGTTGTAATATCACAATTATAATATGTAAGCATATAAACACATGTAACATTAAACTTATTAATCATATAAACTTACCTCGGTTCACAAAAATGATGAAATAGGTCGATTAGTCGAGTACTTTATTTTTCCCCTGATCTAGATCCAAATTTTGCTTGTCTTGATCTATATATAATCAAATTTAGCTTATTTAATTATCACTCTATTCAATTTAATTCAAAAAGACTCATTACAGCACATTTAGACTTTTACCCCAAGTATTTCACAGCTTTTACAATTTAGTCCTTATTTCATAAAAACACAAATTAATGCAATTTGATACCAACCCATGCTAGCCAAATTTTCCTAACGTACATATTATCCCATAATTTTCATTTATTTCACAATTTACCCACAAACTTTTCATATTTCTCAATTAAATCCCTATTTGACATTTTTCTTATAAATCACTTTACAAAACTTGTATAACTATCATTAAACATTCATAATCTACCATCAATCATTAAATTTCATACATATTCATCAATGGTAACATCCTAAACCTTTAACAGTTTCACAAATTAGTCCTTGGGCTAGCTAAACCTAGTTGCAACGATCTTAAAAACATAGAAATCATTTAAACCGGAACAAAAACCATACCTAATTGAAGCAAATGAAGGTAGCCAAATACCTAGCCCTATTTTCACAAGAAGAATCAGTTTCAAGAAGATGAATGCATGAATAATTTCATTTGGTTTTATTTAATTAACCTTTAATAACTAATTTACATAATTAACCTTTAAAATACTTATTATTTACACCAAATACCAAGCCACTATCATCCAGTATCTCATAAATGGGCTAACTACCACTTAAGGGCCTCTACTATCTAATTCCATAGCCGTTTAATACCTTTAACTAGTAGAACATCACTTTTGCACTTTAGCGATTTAGTGTTTTTTATCAAATTAAGCATTTAAATGATAAAATTTCTTAACAAAATTTTCACACAGTTATCTATCATGCTACAGATATTAAAATAATAATAAAATAATTATTTCAGCTTCATATTTATGGTCTCGAAACTACTATTCTAATTTGACCAAAAACGGGCTGTTACAGAGAGGAGTAGATTTCAACATGATCCACAGATTAGAAAGCGTGAATTTTTGTCGGGACAGAAAGTGCTGCTATTCAAATCAAGGTTAAAATTATTCCATGGAAACTTAAATCAAGATGTACAGGTCCATATGCAATACATCGGGTAACTCCTTATGGGACAATGGAGTTAATCAGAAAAAGGGGTCAACCTTTTCTCGTTAATAGCCAACAAGTAAAACATTAGTTTGGAGGAACTATTAATATTGTAGTGGATGAACAAACCTTGCAGTGTATCACTCTTTTGGATTTCCAAATAATGAATGGGAAACCAACAAACATGAAGAATGATAATGAAGAAGGTGACCCAAGTATTGATTTTATGAAAAAAAGAGAAACTTGGTCGTCATGTCATGACTTCACTCCAAAATGTCGTGACAAGGAACAAAATTGTGATTCTGGAACCTACCCTTAATGTCGCGACATTAGCTAGTGATGTTGTAACACCACTGCATAACTCTATTTTCCTAACTAACCTAACTATTGACGTTTTTGCAGCTTTATTATGCTAGGATTCTTATTCTTTAACTGCTTATTTAGTAGAACTAGACTATAACACTTGAATAATTTATTCTTTCTTTCTAATCTATTTACAGGACACATGGCAACCCTATTTTATCATTAACAAAGATTAAACTGTAGGCAACCCTCTTTTGTCATCAACAAAGGTTAAATTGTAGGCATAATAAGAACATATTATCAAATGGCCAATTTCAGTGCAAGCGCCTCAAGCCCAGCTATTGAGTTTCAATAAGGTGACATGGATAAGTACCTGAAACAAATATAGTCGTATACTTTTATTCAAGAGCAGGGATTTGACCCTCTAATGAGGAATTGTAAAGGAATATGGGAAAATGCAACTAAAAGGGAATGGACAAAATTTTGTTTCCAACCGAAGAACCCCTAATAATTCTTGTGGTGTAAGAATTTTATCTAGCATTAAAACAAAGGGAAGCAGCCAGATCATTCTTGAGATGCACTCCTTTGTAAAGGTTAGAGGGGTTAATGTTCTAGTAACTGAGATGTGTATTTGCCAAATTTATGATGCACCATATTATTATCGCGATTATCTCTATAAAACAGATTTGAAAGAATTCAGAAACATTGATACAAAGGAAATATTGAGATTCCTAATGGAAGGGAAAGAGATGTGAACATGTCAAATGGGAACAACAATACCTAAAACATTCAATCAAGAAATAATGACACCAAAAGCCAAGATCTGAATGAAATTCTTATGTTCGAGAATATGGCCTATAGTAGAGATGTCCAAGATTAGTCCAATTCAAGCTATCATAACATATGGGATCCTCCAAAATAAGCAAATATGTATTGGAACATGGATATTTAATAACATGGTTGATTATATGAGGAATTTAGGAAATGAAATATTTTTCCCTCATCTAATTATGGAATTATGTAAAAGGGCAGGAGTACTCATTGAGCGGATGGATAAAACCATGAATCCCCAAGGAAATTACTAGATGATGATTTATTCAAGCAATTTATTCTTCTACGGACGAAACAAAAAGAGGAAAGGAGAAAGGAGGATTTCAAGAAGATGATGACAAATATTCAAGAGTAATCTAGTAGGATTATGAGTAGACAAATTTAGGAAAATTGAATGCTTCTTTCTTAGGAATTTGTAATTCATTAATAAATAATTACTTTAGGGATTATTAATTTTTAGGGTGATGTAAATCTATTTTTAGGATTAGGGATACATACATACATACATAATTCTTTGTGTTGTAGTTTGTATAATTTTTTTAGAAACCCAACACAAAGTAGACACAAACAATTCGAACGTCACACGATCAAAGAAAGAAGCAGCCACCATTACCAGTTGGAGTTCCCACGATCAATCAGGTAACTTCTTTTAATATCTTCTTATGGGCTACACATTGAGGACAATGTGCCAGTTAAATGTAGAGGGGAAACATATGAAATTTTTTTTTTAAAAATTTTTCATTTCATTTGGGGTGCTTGAGCTTGTAGAAATACAAGTTATTGGAAAGTAGCATGTACATAGGTTGCTTGTGTTTTTGTATAAATTTGTCATGATGGTAGGTGATTTTCAATTTTTTAGCATTAGACTACTAAATTTCTGTATGTTACCCTGTAAATAGGTATTAAACAATCAACTGTACCAAGTGATATAGAAAATACAAGAACACAAGCATGATAGTATGAATGATAAATGGTTGAATTTGTATTTGTTTAGTTGATTAAATTTGTGCATGTTGAGATATTTAAGGATGACCTAAGGCATTGCTTAGAACACATCTTAAGCCAAAAAGCCAACCTATTAATGTTCACCTTTAGTACCAATTTTTGAGCCTATTAACATTTCTTAATGAACCTCATTACAAACCTCAAGCCTAAAAACGTTAATTTGTGTTTGCCCTTTTTCTTTGGTCCTGCATTGCATGATTATAGACGTCTGGCCTTACGTATTGAGGGTTCAGTAGATACATTAAGGCGGAGTTTGTAAAAATAGAGTGAGGCAAGAAGGATTAGTGTGATATGGTGACTATAGGTCAGCCTGAAAAGTGCAAAATAAAAGAAAAATCCAAAAAGAGAAAAAGTAACACGAGTAGAAAAGTTCTCAAAAAATGAAAAGCATTCTTAAGTGAGATGAGTTAAAAAAGGAAGTGAAAAAGTTAAAAAAGCAAGATAGACTTGTTCATTAGTGCACAAAAACTCATAGGCTAGCCGTAGCTACAATGTCATACTATGGTTTACTATACATGGAGAGACAAGGAAGGTGAGAGAAGGAGAAATAGTGCAGTGAACGGTAAGGGTCACTAAGGGGGAAGAATAGGGATTAATGTGCCAAACTATTTCATGTTTGTAACCCTTTTGAAGCTTACTAGTTTTGAATTCCATACCTACTCTAAGCCTCAGAACATTACAAGTAGAAAAGTCCTATGTGACCGAAATACCTTTATAAATGAATAGATATCATACTAAACATATGCATAAACAACTATTTGTATTCTACTCAGATAATCAAAGTACTTGTATGATTTGTTGATGGATTCCTATAGGTGAGACCCTTAATACTTGCTATATTGTCTAACATAATGAACTTAGATGTTTGAAATCAAAGGTGGTAAATAGACTGTTCATCATGTTGAAATTGTTAATAAGCATAAAGCCATATGCTCTAAAGTCAATACTTGTATCATATTTTCTCAAGGGTTGTAATCTTATTCTTCATTTTTGTTTATGTTGCTTAATGACAAGCAATGACTTAAGTGTGGGAGAGTTTGATTCGTCATAATTCAGTGTAGGAAAGTAAACTTTTCATATATACGGAGCTTGAATACAAGCATTTTCGTTATGTTTTAGTTAAGTTTTCATAGTTTTATTCATATTCAATAAAATGTACAAATTGAGTCTTTTATTGACCTTAGGGGCTGAATGGGGCCTAATGGTCACCTAACGCACTTTGTGAGTGTCCAACAGACCATTAGAAGGTACACTAAATAGATATTAGTCACTATGTCGCAATATAGATGGCTCGATGTTGCAACATAGGAAGCAGAATGGAGAAAACTCAAGACTGCCTTTAATGTCACGACACAGACTGAAGGTGTCACGACATATCCCTAAAGATAGTTTCAGATGAGTATACTGATTGATATGTCGTGACAAAGTTCCCAGTGTGTCGCAGCATTGACTCTGTGATAGAAAAAAAACTTGAAGCAGTGGTGTTTCAGTTTGCACAATCAAACTTTAAGCTTAGGAGCGTCAACTAACCTAGGGTTAAGGATGATGACCACCTAAAGGCTATAAATAGGCTCATCTGTCACATGTTATGAACATCATTCCTTTAGCCTAAATTCTCTCTTGTAAATTGAGCTTAGTTTTCTTTTTTTCTTTGGGTTTTCGATTTATTTGAATTGTTCTTGTTGATTTCAGGAGATCTAAATTGTGGAAGCATTCAAACTCTATGGATTCGTGCTTAACTTCAATACAATCAAGCACTTTCATTTACTCTATCTTTTTGACCATTAGGCTTCAATACAATCAAGCACTAACATATGCACATTTTTCTCATGTACTCCCTTCCTTATACTAGCTTCTAATTATGGCTTACAAAGAACCAGTTTTTCTTGTATATTCATATCCACTCATCAAATATATATAAAAAATGTCATCTCCATATCCTCCTAACTCCCATCCTTGGTTGAACACATAGGTGTTCCCCCGCAAGGTAGAGTTTTCACCAATCACAGTTTGCATCTAAGTGTCATACCGAAGGCAAAACATTCTATCTTGTGTATTCTTTATCATTATACAAAACATCCCACCTATACCTCCTTACACTAGTCTGGATATGGAGCCTGTGCACCAAGTTAGGAGTACTCATACCATGTATATACTAGGTTTTCCAAATCTGTTTAATTGTATATAACCATACATACACTAACTCTTTGAATAGATTTTCTCAAATATGATCATCAGAGACAAATGACAAAGCCACTTATTTGGCTGTACAATGTTTAAGATTAAATGAATTAACACAGATACTAGGCATAAGGTACAGAGGAACTCACTAGAATACTTTAGTCAGAGCTTTCTGTACTCTATTGGTTCCTTCCATTTAATACTGGGACCTTCACCCATTTCTTTAGCTAAAATAATAAAACATAAAAAAATGACCAAAAATTTATGATACAACAAGAATCTATAGACATGCAAACAATTTCTGGATAAAAGTTTCCTTCCTACCCAGTTATAAAGAAATCCTACCAACCCTTCTTCCGTTAATTTCTATCTATCTAGTAAAGTTGAAAATAAGGTTTAAGAATTTACCTGTAACATCCCATTTTCTTAATTAATTTAATTTAGTAAAGAGGATGAATTTGCTAGCTCTTATGTCTTAAAATTATTAACACATTATTAAAAATAATAAGTCGATCCAAGATCAATTAATGCAACTACATTAGTATCATAAAGAGAAAATGTACCAGTGATCAAGTCAGGGGAGGACGCATCCTCACGAGCACGAATAGTATAAGCTCTCGCAGGTGCTCTAGCTTCCGATCTCACAGCTGAGTCTTTGGATATTCCTCTACTACTAGTCCCATTTCCCGTATTTCTCACTGGCCTCCCTCTATCAGCAGTGTTACTCGATCTTGCATTCTGAAAATTATCTTTGTCAACCATTTCTGGGCAATCTCGAATAACATGATCTTAGGAGCCACATTTAAAACAAGCTCGGTTATTCATCCTACATTTACCGGGATGTTATCTACTGCAGTGTTGGCATTCAGGCTTATTAGACCTAACATTACCTACACTTGCTATGGATGTAGTTTGGGCCTTAGGACCCGAATATTGCTTCCCACGATCTCTGTTGGGATACCTGACTGAAACATTGGAGTGAGCATACAAATCTCTTGACTTCTTTGACGAAGATTGAAATGACTTTTTCATCGGCCTCTTTCTCAAATCTCTAGCCTCAAACTCATCTTTTCTCTTTTCCTTACTCAACTTTTCAGCTTTGTAAGGTCGTTCGACTAGCACAACAAATTCTTTCAACTCTAAAATTCCAACTAACAGCCTGATGTCCTCATTCAGCCTATCTTCGAATCTCTTACACATAATAGCCTCTGTTGAAACACATTCCTAAGCATACTTACTGAGTCTAGCAACCTTCCACTCGTATTCAGTCACAGTCATTCAGCCTTGTTTCAACTCCAAGAACTCTTTGCATCTCTGATCAATAAACCGCTGACTGTTGTACTTCTTTCTAAATTCCTCTTGGAAGAAATTCCAAGTAACTCTTTCCCTCGATACCAAAGATATAAGATTGGTCCACCACTGATCTGTCGTATCCCTCAGAAGTGATATAGCGCATTTCAAGCACTCATCTGGGGTGTAAAAAAGCTCATCAAATACTCGAATAGAATTCTCAAGCCAAAAATATGCTCTTTCAGGATCATCATCGACATTTGCTCTAAATTCTTCAGTGCCCTGTTTCCGAATCTTCTCAACTGGAGGCTTGTTCAATCTTACCCATTGTAACAACCTGATTTTGGGCCTAGTCGAAACAGTGGTTTTGGGACCACAAATTCGATAAGGAAAAATTTATTTTTATTATATTTTTATGGTCTACAATTTTATGAAAAGATTTTGTGAAAAGTTCGTTCGAAAATTTTGACGTTTGGGCACTCAATTTAGTCAAAGGGACTAAATTGTAAAAATTGCAAAAGTTGAGTTCTACATGTTAGAGGTGTCCAATTGTTATGAAATTTTAAATTGGAGGTCCTTAAATGGTAATTAGACCATCGGTTAACTTTTTGGACAAAAATGGACATGAAATAGGTGAAATAGAATATTTTTAAGTTAGGGGCATTTTGGTCATTTAGTAATTAAAATGAATTAAAAACAAAATAAAGCCAAAATTTCTTGTCCATCTTCTTCCTTGCTTGAATTTTACATGAAGAAACCATGGATAGGGTTTTCCAAGCTTCCAAGCTCGACTGTAAGTCCGTTATTGCCCCGTTTTTAATCATTTTTACGTTTTTTAAATCCTCATAACAAGATCTTCCTATTTCTACCATTTATTTGAGTTATGATGAAGGTCTAGGGTTTGACCCATGTTATAAGTTTGTGCATTTTGATGTTTAATGGTAGATTATGCATGTTTATGGTTGGAGACACGACTTTTGCTAAGTGATTTTCGGTGAAAATGCTTAAAAGGACTAAATTGTAAAAGTTATAAAATGTGTAGTAAAAGTGCATTCTAGTGGAAACTGTGGGCTGCTATAGTTATGAAAATGCTTCGTCTAGGCTTAAAGTACAAAAAAATTGAATAAAAATCATTTTACGAGCCTAGGGAAAAAATGTAAATATAACAAAGTTTAGGGGCAAAAACATAATTTTGTCATAATATGATTTTTGGGTCACAATGAATAATGTGACTAATAAATAAGCTAAATGTGATATTTTAAATCAAGGAAAATGAGGTTTGGACCTAGAACGAGGGAAAAACACGTATTTGACGGTTAGGTGTTTTTCACCATTTTTGGTATCGAGGTAAGTTCGTTTGTTTAATAAGCATTTAATTGTACATGTATAAATGTTTAATTGATATAATTGCGACAAATGCCTTATTATTAAAATGAAATGCGAATGCTATGGAGTACGATATTACGGAAATGACCATGAGATTTTATGATACACTATGCAATGATATGATCAAAAATATGTCTATGATACTTGATGACATTGTGATGAGCTGTAATTTCATGTTTAAATGTGATTATCTTTATTATTATCATTATGAAGAATTATGTGATTAACCATTATCATGAGTTATATGATTGGTCCTCTGGACAAGTTCAACGAAGACGTGTAATTAAGGAAATCCCATTTGAATCTTAGGAATAGTTTAGAATACAAGTGACATGTCACTAGGAACTATGTGATCTGAGCTCATGAGTTGTGGTCTAAGTTCATGATATATGTGACACATGTTATGGCAGTCCGGGTGCTGGTCTTGTATGTTCTACCGGTGCCGGGTAGTCCGGCATGTGTTGTGGATACCTGACAGCTTGTGTGAGCAGCCCGTGTAGCTACATCCTGACTGACAGCTTGTGTGAGCAACTTATCAGTAGCTCAAAAGTGAGCAACATGTGATATGTGATATGAGGTATCATTCACTACATATGGGGCACTTAGGTGCGAGATTTTGATGTATCCAATGGTATTCCAAGTGTTCAACGGGTAAATTATCGAGTAACTTGACGGAAAACCCGAGGGGTAAGTCAATGAGAAGAATAAGTATATGGTTATGACATGAGATGGTATAGGTACTGTAACACTCCTTACCTGTAACCGAGACCAGGATAGGGTACGAGGCATTACAGGACAAACATACAAACATCCAACTAAAATACGGGCTATAAAATTTCATTTTTATTTTGAAACATTCATTCACATGGACATGGTCCCTTATTTGGGTCTACGAAGCCCAAAACATACTTTAGAAAGGTTTCGAGACTAAATCGAGAACTTTGGAAAGTTCTGGGAAAACATAGAAAATTTTACCATAAAACAGAGTCACACGCCCGTGTTCCTTTGACACGCCCGTGTCCTCAGGCCGTGTAACTCTCTATTTATGATGTCAGCACACAAATTGAACCATACGGTCAGGCTACACGCTTGTGTCTCCAAGCCGTGTCCCTCACACACCCATGTCTCCAGGCCGTGTCCCTCACATGGTTGTGACACACGGCCGTGTCTCAACCCGTGTAATTAACTCTTAGGCTATTTTCCAAGCCTTTTTGTCACCCTACATGCACCCACATGGTTTCAATAACATTCAACATCCTCTATTTTGATACAAATATATCATTTTTCTACCATCATGCATGTAATGTAAATTCTTACATTAACCAGAACTAGATATACCAGATCTTGTTCTCATTTTATACCAAGCCTAGACATACCATCAATTCACATACATAGAACAACATGCTTGACTAAGACGTTCCACACCAATTTCATGTTTAACAACAGTATTACTTATTCTTACCTTACACCTTTACATTAAGAATATGGTCACATCTATTGATCATAATCTATCCACCACATAAGCATGACATATCATACATTCGACTGTATCAAGACATCACCACGCACATATCATAAAGCAATGGATCAAGCATGCATAATCAATTAGACTTACAACCCAATAATCGAATATAAACCATATCACATGGCTATATACGATTTAACCATAATAAGCCAATACGTTTGGCCAAATCATACTAACAACTATCATACAGACTAAATCTCTATACATGCCACTCACTTGAAAAAACTTGAAGTTTATCGACACTTCACATCAACGTTCTGATAGTACAATGCAACCTTCGACGATCTCCAACCCCGAGCCGACCTGCCAATACTAAAATAAATGGAGGGGGGTAAGCTTTACGCTTAGTAAGTCCATATGAAATGAATAAGCAATTTACCAATATGTTTCTTTAGGTAAAACAACTATAATTACATTTTCATTCATATTCTGGTCAAGATGTCTACTCGAGTCATAGTCGGTAATTTATTTATAACTTGAGATACAAGATTCCAAATTAATATCCGTTAATTTTCCTATAAACTGTACTCACATATATTATTACTATAAAATTTTCAAAATTTTTGGTTTAGCAAATTAGTACAGTTTATTCATTAAAGTTTCTCATGTTTTGCTATCCAACAGTTCTGACCTCTCTTCACTAAAAATTATTTATCTCATAATTCGGAACTTGGATAATACTCCTGTCTATCTTTCTAAAAAGTAGACTCAATAAGGATTTTAATCATATAAACTATAACCCACAATTATTTTTCCCAATTTTTAGTGATTTTCTAAAGATAAGATAGGGGAGTCTGGAATCACTCCGACTCTGTCTCACAAGAACTCAAATATCTCATAATACAAAATTCTTTTGCTTAAAAGGTTTACTTTATGTGAAACTAGACTCATTAATATTTAATTTCATATATTATTCAGCCTCTAATTCGACTTCCACTATTTAGGGTGATTTTTCAAATTCGAGCTACTGTTGCTGTTCAACACTGTTTCGGTGCAAAATCACAATAGCTATCATAAAATTCATTGTTACTTTATACTCATAAGCATGATTTAATATCATACATGTGATAGCCCTAAATTGACCCTAGTCGGGAAGTGGTTTCGGGGCTGCTAAACCGAGTTACCGAAGTATTTGAATGTGATATTTATTGTCTAGAATATGTGAATATGAATGTGTGAAAGTTTTAAGCTTCGATTTAGTCGATTGCATGTGAATTTAGTTAATAGGACTTATGTGAGAAAATTTAGAAATGTGCTAGGTAAATGTAAGTGGCCTATTAATGCATGTTATAAGAATGAAGGGTTTGCATGTCAATTTCCCCATTTAATTAGTAGTGGCCGGCCATGACAACAAGGGTGGACAAAATGTGATGGGTAAAACATGTCATAAACATGTTGTGTTAATGCTTTATGTTAGAAATGATAAAATAAGGAGCATGGTAATAAAATAATGAAAAGGAAAATGATGAAGAAAAAAAAAAAGAAAAAGTTCTCATGTTGTTGAGCTTGGCCGAATAGAAGAAAGAAAAAGAAGGGAAGAGCTTGGAGAAAATCGGCTAGGGTGGTTCACTAGACTAAGGTATGTTGATGTTGTTCCATGAGATCCATGCATATTTTTAGTTGTTAGCTTGAGTTCTACCTAGCCCATGGTTTCAATCTTTGCTATAAGATGGAGATGATATTCGGCCATGGGTGTTGTCTTCTTGGTTGGTGTTTGATGTTGTGGTGATGAGGCATGAAGATGAGCTAAGTTTCGGCTAAGGTGGACTTGTGTTGATGTCATTTGCATGCTAAGTGTGAAGCTTTGTAATGATACATGTGATGGTGATTGATGACTCTTGGATTTTCTTTTTAGCATTTTTGAGTTAGACATTAAGTTCTTTGTTTAACCCATGACCAAAATTGAAATGGTATGGTGTCTTGATGCATTCGGCCATGGTAGGAAGTAGATGAGAATTGATAGTAAGGTGAAGTGCAAATGTTAGTATTTGATTACTAGTGTATATATGTGTATTAGCCGAGTTTTGAACTTGAAACAAAATGGTATGTAGTCAATACAAGTAACCATATTTGTAGGAAGTATTAAGCATATAATCGGCCTCAACATAGACATGCATATTCGGCCACATGAGGTAGGTTGGTGTTGCATGTATTCGGTTAGAGGCAAGCATATTGATGCTTTTATCTTGGCTTAGATAATCGGCTAAAAGAGAGTGTGGGCTAATATGTTGAGTTGATTCATGATTTCATATATATGTGATTCTAATGTCTAATGTATATATGGGTTAAGTACCTTGGGTTTCTCTTTTGATGTTCAAATGATTAAATCAATTTATTTGTTAAATTAAGCCCAAAGGCAAAGGGGAACTAAATCCGATAAAGGGAAGGAAAAAGTGATCGAATAGCCGTTGAAATCGTTCGACAACATCCGAGGTAAGTTTTCGAGTAATGAAACTTAGTTTACGATTTGATTAAGTCATGACGTATAATCATAACAAAAATACGGTGATATAATGATTCTACTTGAATTATATGTTGAATTAATTAGTCTATATGTATGATGGGTAGCCATATGTGCATAGAGATCATGTCATAAAGCAAATCAAAATCGTGCTCTTTGTATGTGGCTATTGAGCCGAAATTAGTAAGTGTGATAAGTGTCTTGTGTTTGAGCTTTGGTAATGAAAATGAAATATGGATGTGTCATGATTATTGATATTTGTGCATGGTTATTCGAATGATATCCGGGCTAAGTCCCGAAGTCTTTTATGCTAGTGACTATATCCGGACTAAGATCCGAAGGCAATTGTGCGAGTTGCTATATCCTGCTAAGACCAAGGCATTTGTGCTAGCGACTATATCCGGCTAAGTCCCAAGGCATTTATGCTAGTGACCATATCCGGCTAAGACCAAGGCCTTGTGCGAGTGGTTATATCCGCTAAATCCTCAAGATACTTGGGTTTGGGAATGAGCGATCTTGCTGTAATAATTTCAATTAATACGCTCGTAAAATCCCAACGATGAGGTATGTTTCGTATGTGCATTGAGATAATTGATTCCTTCTAAATAGTATTTGCTCAATTGATTAACAAGCTTCCGGCTTTTAGTCAAGTTGATTCCTTATGTATGAATATAAGGGTTGGAAATGTGAAGTAGGTATGATTGTAAGAATATGTGTATATGAAATTATTCGTTTAGTCGTATGAATACTATACTTCAGTTGTGCATGATTTCATTGCTCAAAACTTACTAAGCATTAAATGCTTATTCCGTTTCTTTGATTCTCTGTTTTATAGATTTTGGTTCGTCAGCTATCGGGCTCTGGATTTGTCGAAGTTGAAGTCATCCACACTATCAAAGCCCTTTTTGGTACACTTTTGGTTGAACTCTGAAAATGGCATGTATAGGACTACCCTTTTTGTTGTTGGTCATGTACCCTTTGGTTTTGTATAAATTTGGATAGCCATGCGAAAATGGCTTATATATACTTTGAGCATAGCATTATAATCGTTTTGTATGTTGTTCATTGAGAGGTATGGAAATGTTTGGTGACGATTAGCCATTGGAATGGTTAATCATGATCATTTTGGTGCTTTGTATGACAAATTCTAGTTGATTCATGGAAAACCATGAAATATGTAAAGTTCACCTTAAAAACAGATGCTGACAGCAGCAGTGGTGTAGATTTGAAAAAATAACTAAAAATAGTAGGAATGGAATTAAATAGTGAATAAATTATGTAATCGAACCTTGATGAATCTACTTTCATATGGAAGAAACAAAACGATCATATGAGTCGTATTTTAGGAGATATTTAAGTTTTTGTGGAACAGGGCCAGAGCGATTTCTGGATCCCCTAATCTGAATTTTGAAATTCACTATAAATTAACCAGAGATAATTAGAGATCATTCCATATATGTATAGATTCCTTTTTGAGTCTAGTTTCGTTAGAAACAAACGGCATAAGTAATGAAGCCCTGTACAGGAAGATATATAAGTCGTAATGCATGAAGGTCGAGCAATGAACCACAAACAGGGAGACTTTAACTAATAGACTGTACTTATTGGCTAGACCAAAAATTCTATAAAAAAATTGTAGATGGATATATGAGTCTAGTTTCAGGTACAATTTACGAAACTGGTTTTCGAGTTTTGGAACTCAAGATATGATTTTTAAGGTGACAGTGACGCAGTTAGCCAGCTTGTCGGGAAAATTTTAAATGAACTGTGTTTTACAATGAAATAAGTCTGTTAACACCTCGTGTTCGACTCCAGCAACGGTCTCGAGCTCGGGGCGTTACAATACATGTATCTTTCCACAAACCCTCATACTTTCATCAAATCATATAACATTACCGTTCATACATAATACACAAACAAAGATATATATATCGCCATGAATCATCAAAGTCATACGAGTACATAATGGCAAATACATACCTTTGCTTTCTTGCACATATACATGCAAACATACCTGAATCGAATCCAATTTCACAAAATCATTTACTTTCTCGAAATTCCCGTTTGAACCGTTTGGAAATATAAGGATACGCGGATAGCTCGGAAAGCATATACACTACCAACGTCCCAGACGTAGTCTTACATGTAATCAAACATTGATGCCACTGTCCCAGACAGGGTCTTACACGAAGTTAGATACGATGCCAATGTCCCAGACATGGTCTTACATGTAAAACAAAAGTCGATGCCAACGTCCCAGACGTGGTCTTACACGATATCACATATCAGAAATCTTATGTCATGACATATGTATCCTAAGTATTCCTAAGGTTCATACGAGGCTTTTGGGACGTCGGAACTTTGTCTATACTTTCTCGGATGTCTCATTTTATTCAACTCATATATTCATTCATCATAGTTCAATGGCAAATAAGCATAAATAAACCATTTCAAATACATTTATTTGTATATAGACTTACATCTCATATACTATCAAAGCAATAACATTAAAATACATATTGCATTATTAAAAATCATATGAACTTACCTCGTATACGAAAATGGCCATTTTTACCATTTAAGTCCACTACTTGGTATTTTCTCGATTGTAGCCCAAATCTCGATTTCCTTGATCTAACATTACAAATATAGCTCATTTATTACTCACATTATTCAAATGAGTCCATAAATCATATTTTTAAAATTTTATATTTTGACCCCTAAACTTTTGCATATTTGCACTTTTTCCTCAAGGTTCGGAAATTAAACTTCATCCTATTTTCTTATGTTTTATGACATGCTGATTATTTTTCCTTTCTATAGCAACATCAAATTCTAACTCTAACATGTACTTATGAACATTAGGTATTTTTACCGATTATGTCGTTTTACTCGTTTTCACGTAAAATCGCTTAGCAAAAGTTATTTATCTAACACCCAACACTCATTTTCTACCATTAGACATCAAAATGCATGCATGTCACATATGGGTCAATTTTTAAACATGAACCCTAGCTCAAATTAATGGTAGAAATGGGTAAATCGAGCTACGAGGATTTCAAAAATGCAAAGAACATTAAAAATGGGGCAAAGATGGACTTACAATCAAGCTTGGAAGTTTTACAAACCCTAGGCATGTCTTCCATCTCCATATACGATTATGGCATGAGAAAAATGAAGAAGATGACATCTTTTTCTTTGTTATTTTGGCATTATTTGCCAAAATTACTAAAATACCCTTAATGAAAAATAAATAAAAACATACCATGCCATGTCCATTTTTGTCCACTAATTACAAAATGGGCTCTTTACCATTTAATGATCTCCAATTTAAAAACCCATTACTCACAAGTACTTAGTACCTTTGTGAACTAGAACACACATTTTGCAACCTTTTACAATTTAGTCCTTTTTACTAAATTGAGTGCCCAAACATCAAAATTTTCAAACAAAATTTTCACGAAATTATTTCGTGAAATCGTAGACCATAAAAATATAATAAAAATAAAATTTTCTTCGTCAAATTTGTGGTCCCGAAACCACTATTCTGACTAGGCCCAAAATCGAGATGTTACAATGACCTTGTGATTATAGGTTTATATTTTTGACGTAAAAATATATGGTGAATTTGATTGAGAATCATGTGTAAGGCTTTTAGGCCAAATTGAATTGAGACACGATGTGCTTATTCTTTTAATGTTGTGATTCAATGAATAATGAAAAGAGAAAAAGACCAACATAAAAGCCTAATAAAAATGGATATGAAAGTATGGATATCTAAGAGTTTTGGACCATTAAAGGATGTTAAGCTAAATGAATTGGGAAATATGAATATACATAATCAATACGCACTTTTATTATGAATGCTAAAATGATTTGTCAAATGTTGAAGTGTTTTATTATGAGAGTTTATGTTTGCTCGACTAATGTCAAGACATGATAAATTTATGTTTATAGATTAAAAGATGGGTATTGCAATTGATTAATGTGTAACCACGAGAACATATCGATGAAATTGGTAAATGCATGTAAATGATTAGCTTATTATTTTTATACGGACTTACTATGCTATATAGCTTACCCCCTTTTCTTTCCCACCTCTCATAGGTTTATTCAACTAGCTCAGGTTGGAGATCATCAGAGATTCTATCACACTATCAAGCTATCATGTTGGGTAAATGAACACAAACCTTTGAGTCTATGGCATGTATAGGGACTTAGTAATTTTGTGCATGTGTCATTATGATATGGCCAAATGTAAAGGCTTGTAACGAATAAGGATTTGATTTGGTATGTAGCCATATAAATTTGCTTATATTGGCTAATGGGTTGCAAGAATATTAATTACTCATATGCCTATGTCAATTTCATTATGTGATGTGGTTTATAATGGTATGTTAATGAAAGTTAGTATAAGGGAATCATGAAAGAGTAAAATTAGCATTAAAACAGTTTTGGACAGCAACAGTAGTTCAAATTTGAAAAATCACCAAAACTTTTTGAAACCAAGAATGGTTTTGCATGTCAATTTACCCAAAAAAAAAAGGAAGTGGCCGGCCATGGTAATGAAGATGGGCAAAAGAAAACATGTCTTAAACATGTTTTGCTAGTGGTGGATGTTAGAAATAATAAAATAAGAGCATGGGTAAAGAAATGAAAAAAAAAATGAGTGTGGATGCTCCCCCCCCCCCTTGCCGTGTATGAGAGAAACAAAACAAAGAAAGAAAGAAAAAAAAAAGTTGTTATTCATCCTTTGGTTTTCTTAGCCGAATAGAAGAAAGGGAAGAAGGGGGAAGAGCTTGAGAAAAATCGGCTATGGTGGTTGCTAGACTAAGGTATGTTTGATGATATTCCATGAGATGCATGCATGTTTTAGTTGTTAGTTTAAGTTCTACCTAGCCATGGTTTGAATTTTTACTATTGATGGAGATGATATTCGGCCATGGGTGTTGTCTTTTTTTTTGGTTGGTGTTTTGATGTTGTGGTGATGAGAGCATGAATAGATGAAGAGTTCGTAAATTGATATGGGGTAAAATGGGTCAAATGTTCATGTAAATGGTGTGTGAATTTTAGTATAAAATTCTTGGTATGAGTATTAAAGATGGTACATGAATTGGCCTTAGAAGAAAGTTTAGTATAATATGGTTGTTGTTAAATGAAGTAGAGTCTAACAAGTGAGCTCATATGTGCATTAGTTGCTAGATGGAGAAGAATCGGCTAGCAAGTTGTGTGCTAAGGCGAATATAATTTTGAAAAATCATTGAGTAATGTATGTGTTTGGAATTGATGAATTAAGAGTATGCTTAAATTGTGTTATGAACAATTAGATGTTAAATCAAGGTTGCTAAGCTAGCTATTAAGGTGAAGTGCAATTGTTAGTAATTGAGTACTAGTGTATATATGTGCATTAGCGAGTTTTGGACTAGAAACAATATGGCGTTTAGTCAATACAAGTAACCATATTGTAGAATGTATTAAGTGCACCATCGGCCCCAACATAGACATGTATATTTGGCCACCTAATTAAGCACATAGGTGGTGTCAATTTGATCTTGCACATTCGGCCATATGGGTGTACACACTTGTGATACTATCCTTGATTAGGATAGTTGGCAATAGGGTGATAGCCTAAGGTTGTGAACCGAATAGTTCAAAAGCATGGGGTAGAAGGATAAGAATTTGTCATGTGTATCCTATGAAATGAAATTTTAATGTTTAATACAAATATTTTACAAAGTGGTTGAATGGGTTAATTTAATTATTTAAGCTCAAGATCCTAAAGGAGAGGCGTCCAACAAGGGAAAACGAAGGTCATCGAGTAGCCGACTTGGAATTTATTTTACCCAACACAAGGTAAGTCATTAAGCATATATTTGGTGTTGATTTAAATGATCATAATATATATGCAAATGTGTTTAAATGAGTTGATGTGTAAATGGAAATGTATGTGTATGGAATGATGCCATTGTTGAATGTATAAAGGCAGCAAAATGCATAAGGTATTGGTCTCGGCACTAAGTGTGCGGGTATAAATGGACACGGTGACAAGATTGGCACTAAGTGTGCGGGTTTAAAATTGTACAGCACTAAGTGTGCGAGTTTGATTATATAGCACTAAGTGTGCGAGCTGAATGTATATAGCACTAAGTGTGCGGATTCACTATATGCTCTTGCATTACAATTGGCACTGAGTGTGCGACATTATCGAGTTAATCCCGGACAGCGGATCGGGTAAGTACCTTGAGCTCATGACGAATAGGCAATATGTTCATGCTCGGGGTTGAGCTTGGTAAGCTTTAAATCTATGTGATGATTGCAATTGTATGATTGTGGTGAAAATGAGTTGGTGTGTGAAAATGCCTCAAATATCTTATTGTATAGAATTTGAAATGTGGATGTATGACTTGGTATGAGATTGAACCGAAAGGTCCGAGGAATTATGGTATAGTTTCGATATGGATGGAGTACCTAGCTTCGTTTATTGTTTCATGTTGTGATAACTTTATTAATGGGTGGTTGTCGAATGCTTATGACTTCATCGAGTTATAAACTCACTCGGTGTTTTCTTGTCACCCATTTTAGGTCTCTTGGACTCGTGATCGTTTGCGTTTCGGAACCGTCATTGAAGTCATCACACCGGCTGGAAATCTTTGGTATTGTCGTCAGTAGTTGAACTAGGAGAACGTTTGGCATGTATAGGCTATTTTGTTTTGTTGAATTGTGGGTTGTAAACTTTAAGCCATGCGAAAATGGCCTATGTGGTCGGTTGAGTGTGATTCTAAAACCTATAGTCACGAGCCTTAGAAACCTTAATTTTGATAAGGTGGCCATAGTTTGTATTATGTATGATGTAATAGTTGGCCATGGAAGAATTATGAAATAGTCATTGTTTGCTTTAGTAACGGATGCTGCCAGCAGCAGTGAGGTGAGATGGAAAAATCACTAAAAATAGTAGAAGTAGAATTAAATAGTGAATAAACTATTAAATTCAACCTTGATGAATCTATTTTCATATGGATGAAACGAAATGACCATATGAGCAGTATACTGAGAGATATTAAAGTTCTCGTGAGACAGGGCCAGAATGGTTTCTGGATCCCCTGTCTCGATTTTGAAAATTTACCATAAATTATCCAAAAGGAATTAGAAGTCGTGCCTTATATGTGCAGATTTCCTTTTTAGTCTAGTTTCATTAGAAACAAACGTCATGAGCATTGAAGCTCTGTACGAGAAGATATCCAGGTCGTAATGCGCGAAGGTCAGTGTAGTCGACCCCTGTAACATGGGTGACTTTAACTAATAAACTGTACTAATTGGCTCAACCAAAAATTCTAGAAAAAAATTTGTAGATGGAATTATGAGTCTACTTTCAGAGAAAATTTACGGAACTGGTTTTCGAGTTCTGGAACTCGAGATATGATTTTTAAGGTGACAGGGACGCAGTTTGCCAGCTAGGCTGGAAATGTGAAAAATAGTCATGTGACACATGAGAGTTGGTCTTAGAACCCTCGTGTCCGACTCCGTGACGGTATCGGGATGGGGTGTTACATTTATTGGTATCGAGCTATGGTTTAGTCGGTTCTAGGACTACCATAGCGCGTGTGAGTCTAGCTATACATGCCAAATTGTTAGTCTTTGAATAATGTGATGACTTGACGGTTGAAATTTTTGTTTTGATTAGCAATGGAACCCGGATAGAGAGACCCTTGGCGGATGACGTTGAAAGTGTAGCGGCTACTCCGCACAAGGGACACCGCCTGTTGAGCCTCGGTCATCCGCGAATAATCAAAATGAAGGGCGAAACAAGCCTTCTTCACCATGATGAATGAGTGGGTCGCATAATATGCCCGAACCAACCCTACTGTCCAACCATTCCGAATTTAAATACTCCACCCCAAGAGCCCGTAATGCCTTCGCCATCGATTCTGTGAGGTGAGTAAACCACCTGTAGACCTGATTAGGAAGCGCGGGGCTGAGGAGTTCAAGGCCATAGTTACTGATGATGCCGAAAAGGCCGAGTTCTGGCTCGATAACACCATTCGAGTGTTAGATGAACTATCATGCACACCCAATGAATGTCTTAAGTGTGCTATATCCTTGTTGCGAGACTCAGCTTACTATTGGTGGAGGACTTTAATTTCCATAGTCCCAAACGAACGAGTTACTTGGGATTTCTTTCAATAAGAATTTCGAAAGAAATACATTAGTCAACGGTTCATCGATCAGAAGCGTAAGGAATTCTTGGAACTCAAGCAAGGCCGTATGACAGTATCTGAAAACGAACATGAGTTCGTAAGACTCAGTCGGTATGCCCGGGAGTGTGTGGCTGATGAGGTTGCTATGTGCAAAAGATTTGAAGAAGGATTGAATGAAGAGTTAAAGTTACTAGTGGGAATTTTGGAGATAAAGGAGTTCGTGACACTAGTCAAACGAGCCTGCAAGGCGGAAGAACTTGGAAAGGAAAAGAAGAAGGCTGAATTTGAAGCAAGAGATTACCGTAAAAGATCAACGAGTAAAGCTCCGTTCTCGGTGTAAAGAGGTTCGTGGAGGACACCAAGAAGTCGAGGCGATCGGGAATTTCCATTAGAGCCCGACCATCGACGGACTCGAGCTACTTTGTAGCTAGTGTGGGCAATAATCGTCAAGAGAGACTGAATGCCCCCAATGTGGAAGACGACACCTAGGTGAATGTTGGGGTAAGTCATTAACTGGCTTGTTACGGATGTGGTTCAAGGACCACTTCATTAGAGATTGCACGAGCTAGATGAGAAGAATAAGATGCAAGGTGCAAGATCTAGTGGGGCGACGGCTAGAGGTAGACCCCGAGGATTTCAGGAGGTAGGGGTGGTAATCAGAGAGGAGCCACTGATACGGCTGTTCGGTCCGAGACCCGTGCTCCTGCTAGAGCATATGCCATCCACGCACGAGAGGAGGCATCCTCCCCTGACGTTATCACTGGTACTTTTACTCTCTTTGATACTAGTGTGATTGCATTGATTGACTCCGGCTCTACTCATTCATATGTATGTGAAACCTTAGCATCCAAGAAGACTCTACCGTTGAGTCTATCGAGTTCGTAATTCGAGTGTCAAACCCTTTGGGTCAATACGTACTCGTTGACAAAGTGTGTAAGAAAAGTCCCCTAGTATTTCAAGGTTCTTGTTTTCCGGCGGACTTGATGCTTTTGCCGTTCGACGAATTCGACGTTATTCTTGGTTTGGATTGGTTGACCATGCACGATGCGGTTGTAAATTGCAAAAGCAAGACTATTGATCTGAGGTGTACAAATAACGAGATAATTCGGGTTGAGTCTACGGACTTAAAAGGGTTGCCAGCTGTAATATCAGCAATGTTGGCCCGGAAATACGTAAGAAAGGGGTGCGAAGCATACCTTGCGTATGTACTAGACGACAAGGAGTTAGAAAAGAAACCCGAATCTGTGCCAGTGGTTTGCGAATACCCGGATGTTTTCCCTGAAGAATTGCCGGGTTTACCACTGCTCGGAAATAGAGTTTGGCATCGAATTGGTACCGGTACCACTCCAATTTTGAATAGCTCCGTATCGTATGGCACCAACGGAATTAAAGGAGTTGAAAACTCGATTGCAAGAATTGGTGGATAGAGGTTTTGCTCGCCGAGTTTTTCACCTTGGGGTGTGCGGTGTTGTTCGTGAAAAGAAGGACGGAACCATGAGGTCGTGCATCGACTACCGTCGACTTAATAAAGTGACAATAAAGAACAAATATCCATTATCACAGATCGATGATTTTTTCGATCAACCGAAAGGAGCCTCGGTGTTCTCGAAAATAGATTTGAGATCGGGCTATTATCGATTATGAATTCGAGATGCGGACGTACCTAAAAGCGCCTTGAGCGAGATATGGTCACTACGAGTTCCTAGTGATGCCGTTTGGGCTCACTAATGCCCTGCGGTGTTTATGGATTTGATGAATCGGATCTTGGACCATACTTGGATCGGTTCGTAGTTGTCTTCATTGATGACATTTTGGTCTATTCGAAAATGAGACCGAACACTGAACACCGAGGTTAGTGTTGCGAATTTTACGGATAAGCAATTATATGCTAAGTTCAGCAAGTGTGAGTTCGGTTAAGAGAGGTTAGCTTCTTGGGGCATGTGGTATCAGACGGTATTCGAGTCGATTCGAACAAAATTGCAGCCATACTTAACTGGAATCCTCGAGAAATATTACCGAGGTTCGGAGCTTTTTTGGGGCTTGCGGTTATTACCGACGATTTGTAAAGGTTTCTCGACGATAGCCACGCCAATGACGGCTACTCCAAAAGGATGTTAAGTTCGAATGGACGGAGAAATGTCGAAAAGTTTCGATCAATGAAAACTTGTTTGATGAAGCCCCAATTCTAGTGCAACCCGAATCGGGCAAAGAGTTTGTCATTTATAGTGACGCATCCCTACTTGGGTTGGGTTGCGTATTGATGCAAGAAGGGCGAGTTGTGGCCTATGCGTCGAGACAATTAAAGCCACATGAGAAAAATTATCCGACCCATGATCTCGAATTGGCTGCCATCGTATTCGCCTTAAAGATATGGCGACATTACGTATTTGGTGAGAAGTGCCATGTATATTCGGATCACAAAAATCTCAAATATTTGATGACTCAAAGAGACTTAAATCTGCGACAATGACGTTGGCTCGAGCTGTTAAAGGATTATGAGCTGGTCATTGACTATCACCCGGAAAGGCTAATATGGTTATGACGCCTTAAGTCGTAAATCACTATTTGCTTTACGAGCGATGAATGTACACTTGTGCGTTTCTACCCGACAATGTGTTAGTAGTGAATTGAAAGCCAAACCATTATTGAAACATCAAATTCGTGAAGCTCGAAAGTCAACGATGAGTTGGTTGCAAACGGCGAAAAGTGCGTTCGAACAAGGACTCGGAATTACAAATCGATGATGACGATTGTTTGAGGTTCGAAGTCGCCTATGTGTTCCAAAGAATTGAACTTATTTCGATAATTCGAACGAAGCCCATTGTAGCCGAATGGCAATCCACCCGGAGTACGAAGATGTACAACGATTTGAAACGTCTGTTTTGGTGGCATGGTATGAAACGAGACATCTCTGACTTTGTTTCGAGATGTTTAATATGTCAACAAGTGAAAGCGGAACATCAAGTGCCTTCAGGATTACTTCAGCCGATCACGATACCCGAGTGGAAATGGGATCGAGTCACAATGGACTTTATATCCGGACTGCCATTGTCAGCAAGTAAGAAGGATGTGATTTGGGTTATTGTAGGTAGATTGACTAAGTCGGCTCACTTTGTCCCCGTACGTACGGATTTTTCAATGGACAAACTAGCCGAATTGTACGTTTCTCAGATTGTGAGACTACACGGGGTGCCTATTTCCATCGTGTCGGATAGAGATCCGAGATTTACCTCGCGATTTTGGAAGAAGTTGCAAGAAGCTTTGGGTACCAAGTTGCATTTCAGCACCGCCTTTCACCCCCAAACCGATGGTCAATCCGAACGGATAATTCAAATACTCGAGGATATGTTGAGATGTTGCATCCTTGAGTTTAGTGGTTCATGGGAAGCGGTATTTGCCTTTGATTGAATTCGCACAACAATAGCTTTCAATCAAGTATTAAGATGGCGCCTTACGAGGCTTTATACGGTCGTAAATGCCGTACCCCATTATTCGGATGAACTTAGTGAAGGTAAATTCTTGAGGTTGATTTGGTTAAGGATGCCGAGCAAAAGTTCGAGTAATTCGTGAAAGTTTGAAGGTCGCCGGATCGCCAAAAGTCGTATGCGATTTGAAAAGGAAAGACATTGAATATCGGGTTGGAGACAAGGTATTTCTCAAAGTCTCACCCGGAAGAAGGTGCTTAGATTTGGCCGTAAAGGCAAATTGAGTCCGAGGTTCATCGGTTCGTATGAAGTATCCGAACGAGTTGGACCGAGAGCGCATCGATTAATTTTACCCCGAGCTTGAAAGGATCCACAACGTTTTCCATGTCTCGATGCTTGACGATATAGGTCGATCCATCGCACGTAATCGCTTCGTCCGAGATTGAGATTCACCTAATTTGAGCTATGAAGAGGAACCGGTTCGCATTATGATGCGTGAAGTAAAGAGTTGCTAATAAGAAAATCCCGTTAGTGAAGGTGTTGTGGCATAAACACGAAATTGAAGAAGCCACTTGGGAACTTGAGGACTCTATGAAAGAGCGATACCGAGCCTATTTACGGTAAGATTTTCGGGACGAAAATTTCTTAAGTGGGGAGAGTTGTGACATCCCTAATTTGACCCTAGTCGGAAAGTGGTTTGGGACCACTAAACCGAGTCTTATAAGTAATTAAAAGTTATATTCTATGTTTATGATGTTAGTAAATGCCGTGTGAAAGTTGCATGCATTAATTTGATCATTTCTATGTGAATTTATTAAAATGGACTTATATGAAACATTGTTGAAAGGTGATAGGCTAATCTTACAATGGTCTAATAGTACATGCATGCAAAAGAATGGTTTTGCATGTCAATTTACCCAAAAAAAAAGGAAGTGGCCGGCCATGGTAATGAAGATGGGCAAAAGAAAACATGTCTTAAACATGTTTTGCTAGTGGTGGATGTTAGAAATAATAAAATAAGAGCATGGGTAAAGAAATGAAAAAAAATGAGTGTGGATGCTCCCCCCTTGCCGTGTATGAGAGAAACAAAACAAAGAAAGAAAGAAAAAAAAAGTTGTTATTCATCCTTTGGTTTTCTTAGCCGAATAGAAGAAAGGGAAGAAGGGGGAAGAGCTTGAGAAAAATCGGCTATGGTGGTTGCTAGACTAAGGTATGTTTGATGATATTCCATGAGATGCATGCATGTTTTAGTTGTTAGTTTAAGTTCTACCTAGCCATGGTTTGAATTTTTACTATTGATGGAGATGATATTTGGCCATGGGTGTTGTCTTTTTTTTTGGTTGGTGTTTTGATGTTGTGGTGATGAGAGCATGAATAGATGAAGAGTTCGGTAAATTGATATGGGGTAAAAATGGGTCAAATGTTCATGTAAATGGTGTGTGAATTTTTAGTATAAAATTCTTGGTATGAGTATTAAAGATGGTACATGAATTCGGCCTTAGAAGAAAGTTTAGTATAATATGGTTGTTGTTAAATGAAGTAGAGTCTAACAAGTGAACTCATATGTGCATTAGTTGCTAGATGGAGAAGAATCGGCTAGCAAGTTGTGTGCTAAGGCCGAATATAATTTTGAAAAATCATTGAGTAATGTATGTGTTTGGAATTGATGAATTAAGAGTATGCTTAAATTGTGTTATGAACAATTAGATGTTAAATCAAGGTTGCTAAGCTAGCTATTAAGGTGAAGTGCAATTGTTAGTAATTGAGTACTAGTGTATATATGTGCATTAGCCGAGTTTTGGACTAGAAACAATATGGCGTTTAGTCAATACAAGTAACCATATTGTAGAATGTATTAAGTGCACAATCGGCCCCAACATAGACATGTATATTTGGCCACCTAATTAAGCACATAGGTGGTGTCGAATTTGATCTTGCACATTCGGCCATATGGGTGTACACACTTGTGATACTATCCTTGATTAGGATAGTTGGCAATAGGGTGATAGCCTAAGGTTGTGAACCGAATAGTTCAAAAGCATGGGGTAGAAGGATAAGAATTTGTCATGTGTATCCTATGAAATGAAATTTTAATGTTTAATACAAATATTTTACAAAGTGGTTGAATGGGTTAATTTAATTGTTTAAGCTCAAGATCCTAAAGGAGAGGCGTCCAACAAGGGAAAACGAAGGTCATCGAGTAGCCGACTTGGAATTTATTTTACCCAACACAAGGTAAGTCATTAAGCATATATTTGGTGTTGATTTAAATGATCATAATATATATGCAAATGTGTTTAAATGAGTTGATGTGTAAATGGAAATGTATGTGTATGGAATGATGCCATTGTTGAATGTATAAAGGCAGCAAAATGCATAAGGTATTGGTCTCGGCACTAAGTGTGCGGGTATAAATGGACACGGTGACAAGATTGGCACTAAGTGTGCGGGTTTAAAATTGTACAGCACTAAGTGTGCGAGTTTGATTATATAGCACTAAGTGTGCGAGCTGAATGTATATAGCACTAAGTGTGCGGATTCACTATATGCTCTTGCATTACAATTGGCACTGAGTGTGCGACATTATCGAGTTAATCCCGGACAGCGGATCGGGTAAGTACCTTGAGCTCATGACGAATAGGCAATATGTTCATGCTCGGGGTTGAGCTTGGTAAGCTTTAAATCTATGTGATGATTGCAATTGTATGATTGTGGTGAAAATGAGTTGGTGTGTGAAAATGCCTCAAATATCTTATTGTATAGAATTTGAAATGTGGATGTATGACTTGGTATGAGATTGAACCGAAAGGTCCGAGGAATTATGGTATAGTTTCGATATGGATGGAGTACCTAGCTTCGTTTATTGTTTCATGTTGTGATAACTTTATTAATGGGTGGTTGTCGAATGCTTATGACTTACTGAGTTATAAACTCACTCGGTGTTTTCTTGTCACCCATTTTAGGTCTCTTGGACTCGTATCGTTTGCGTGCTCGGAACCGTCGTTGAAGTCATCACACCGGCTGGAAATCTTTGGTATTGTCATCGTAGTTGAACTAGGAGAACGTTTGGCATGTATAGGCTATTTTGTTTTGTTGAATTGTGGGTTGTAAACTTTAAGCCATGCGAAAATGGCCTATGTGGTCGGTTGAGTGTGATTCTAAAACCTATAGTCACGAGCCTTAGAAACCTTAATTTTGATAAGGTGGCCATAGTTTGTATTATGTATGATGTAATAGTTGGCCATGGAAGAATTATGAAATAGTCATTGTTTGCTTTAGTAACGGATGCTGCCAGCATCAGTGAGGTGAGATGGAAAAATCACTAAAAATAGTATAAGTAGAATTAAATAGTGAATAAACTATGAAATTGAACCTTGATGAATCTATTTTCATATGGATGAAACGAAACGGCCATATGAGCAGTATACTGAGAGATATTAAAGTTCTCGTGAGACAGGGCCAGAATGGTTTCTGGATCCCCTGTCTCGACTTTAAAAATTTACCATAAATTATCCAAAAGGAATTAGAAGTCGTACCTTATATGTACAGATTCCCTTTTGAGTCTAGTTTCATTAGAAACAAACGGCATGAGCATTGAAGCTCTGTACAAGAAGATATCCAGGTCGTAATGCGCGAAGGTCAGTGTAGTCGACCCCTGTAACATGGGTGACTTTAACTAATAAACTGTACTAATTGGCTCGACCAAAAATTCTAGAAAAAAATGTGTAGATGGAATTATGAGTCTACTTTCAGAGAAAATTTACGGAACTGGTTTTTGAGTTCTGGAACACGAGATATGATTTTTAAGGTGACAGGGACGCAGTTTGCCAGCTAGGCTGGAAATGTGAAAAATAGTCTGTGTGACACATGAGAGTTGGTCTTAGAACCCCTCGTGTCCGACTCCGGCGACGGTATCGGGGATGGGGTGTTACAGATCATGTATAATGTTTTGTAGCTTAATAAATTTAACATACATTATGTATTCATAATATTTGTGCAGCCAATTATCCATGGTCATACACACACAATCAAAAATAAATACCAAATTTTCATATCCTTTATGCCCTAAGCCGAATACACTTGTCATGTTCACCTACATTTTTCAAGTACAACATTCTCATATTCGGCATTAGTATCAAGCATAATAGCCAATTCTTCCCACCATTTCCAAACCAATTCATCAATGCAATCATACCATTACAAATCAACTTAAAGTAACCATATCTAATAATCAAATACCTATAGCATTGCACATTTCTCACATAGCAAGTACAACTAAATTCATTATTAATATATATATATCTAAACACTTAACTACAAGATTTAATCACATTATCAAATCATAAAATAGCTTATAACCATCATCTATATTTACTTCACATAAACCGAAATAACCATTACATCATCTTTAAAACACTTAGCATTTTACCCATTTAATCAAGCCAAATCTCAAGACCATTCCATCACACAAATTATACCATAAATCATACTTACAATTTAAGTTAATGCATGACCGAAAATCACCATCATTAACATCGTTATCAAACCAAAACCAAAACACATCTATCATCCGTATACCAAGCTTACCAAAACAAACTACTATTAGTTTCAAGCTTATTGACCGAATCTCAAACCTCAAAATTCTAAGTTTAATCTATGGGATAAGTAGAGTTTGAACTAATCATCTCAAACATGCATAGATTTTCAAGAATCATTCAATACATACCTCATTCTAGCCATCTTCTAAGCCAAAAATCAAAGCAACCAAACTTTCTTCTCCCTTCCTTTAGGCTACGGCAATGGAGGACAAGGATGAACAACTTTGGTTTCTCCTCCCACTAATTATTATCTAACATCTTTTTTTTTCTAATACTTATTTCCTATTATAAAACCATGTAGTCATTATAATATTAATACAAAATGCATATATTTTGTATCCCATACCATCATGGCCGGCCACTTCCTCTGAAGTGGGGAATTTGACATGCAAGCCCCCATTTTTGAATACATGTTCTATTAGATCACTTTATACATTTACCTAACCTATTTTACCAATGATTTCATGTATTTAAATGACTAACTTGTGATGAATGCTTGTGTTTAGGCATTTGGTAATTGAATTAAATACACTTTGATTATTTGCCTTGATTTTGGTATTTATGGTAAGTTTAACTCTGAATTATACAGCCTTACTAACCTATAAAGCTTGATCTATTTCTTTTTTATGTTTTATAGAGTTCCGAAAGCTCACTCGTTTTGGACAAGTCGGAGTTACACATCACACTATCCAATTGTCGATTGGTACTTTTAAACTTGTGGATAATTGTAAATATGGCATGTATATGCTAGTTATAATAGTGATAGTTATGGTTACTTGAGATTATGGTTTGGTACTTTTTGTGTATAAGTTAAGCCATGTGATTTGGCTAAACTTAATGTTATAATTTGGTATGTTTTGGCAAATAGTTGATGAAATGGAGATGTGCAAATGTGTTTGTTATAAGGCAAACTTATGGATGGAAAATGTATGATATTAGTTAAGCAGCTAAACATTATGTGGAATTGGCATTAAATGTGTATGAAATGTTATGAAATAGCTGTCTATTGTGTTGTAAAAATGTTACCATTTATGCTTGTGTTTACATGTGAAAATAGGGTGGCATAATGACTTTGCAAATAGCCTATTTTTGTCTACACGAGTAGAGACACGGGCGTAAGTCTCAGCGTGTGTGACACACAGTCATGTTATACGGCCGTATTTCCCCTAATGTTGAAATTGAATTGAAGTCAATATGCTCCACAAGGTCTCACACACAAGCGTGTGACTGGCCGAGTGGTACAAGTCAGTATATCCCCTAATTAGCACACAGCCTAGCACACGGGCTTATGATTTAGCCATGTTGCATAAGTCAGTATACTCTCTAATTTTCACATGGCCTGGCACATGGGCATGTCTTCGGCCGTGTGATGCAAGTCAGTATGTATGCCCTATTTCCACATGGCCTTGACATAGGTGTGTCTACTAGCCGTGTGAGGCACACGGCCTGTTCACACGGGCGTATGACCCCTGAAATGTTGAAATTTTTCTAAGTTTCCAAAATTTTCATATGTTATCGATTTAGTCCTGAATTATTTCTAAACCCTGTTTAAGGACTCGTAAATCCTTATAAGGGATAATATGATTGTGTTGAATGGTATTTATATATGAATGCATAAATGTATGAGTTATGTATGTTAAATGATGTGTATTGATCGGTAATACCTCAAACCCTATTCCAGCAATGGAGACGGGTTAGGGGAGTTACGTTTATTGGTATCAGAGTTACGATTTAGTCAATTTTAGGACTAACGTAGCATATGTGAGTCTAGCTATAAATAGCATATATAAAACTGTGATTGTGTGATGACTCCTGACGTTTTCAAATGTGTTTTTATATAGTAATGGATCCTAACGAGCTATAGCGGATGATGTAGAGAGTAATGCGCCAGCTCCCACTCAGGGGATAGGGCCTTCTGAATCTAGACCCGTGACGAGTAGTCATGGGGGTGAGACTAAAGAAGCATTCTTTCAGATAATGAACGAGTGGTTCACACTGTACATTGGTACGAACCCGACTATTTAGCAACCTTCACCCTCACCTATTCCCCAACCAATCCCTATAGTTTCTCAACATATGGATCCTTTGTGATTGAATAAACCACCTGTTGATATGATACGAAAACACAGAGCTGAGGAATTTAGAGCCACTGTTAATGATGACCCTAAGAGAGCCTAGTTTTGGCTTGAGAACATGATTCGGGTATTTGATGAATTATCTTGCATACCTGAAGAATGTTTAAAATGTGTTGTATCACTGTTGAGAGATGTTGCGTATCAGTGGTGGAATACCTTAATATTCGTAGTTCCGCGAGAAAGAGTTACTTGGGAGTTCTTTCAAGTTGAATTCAGAAAGAAATACATCAGCCAAAGGTTTATTAATCAGAAGAGAAAAGAATTTCTTGAATTGAAGCAGTGCCATATGTTGGTAACAGAATACGAAAGAGAGTTTGTACGACTTAGCAAATATGCTCGTGAATGTGTTTTTTCTGAAGCTATAATGTGTAAAAGGTTTGATGATGGATTGAATGAAGAAATCAGACTATTTGTTGGGATTCTTGAGCTGAAAGAGTTTGTAGTTCTATTTGACAGAGCTTGTAAAGCCGAAGAGCTTTGTAAAAAGAAAAGAAAGCTGATTCTGAGGCTAGAGATTTTAGAAAGAGATTTGTGGGTAAATCACATCAATCAGCATCATAAAAATCTAGAGAATATCATCCTCATTCTACGGCTTCTACGGGAATTTCGATTAGAGACAGAGATGCGAGACATTTCAGCTCTAAATCTCAGGCAACATCCATTGCCAGTGTGGGAAGTGTTAGAAATGCTAGACTTGAATGTAAATGTAGACGTAATTTTTAGCCCGGGCCCATATATATACAAAAATGAAATAAAAACAGGCCTAATTTACGGACCCAAAATACAAGGGCCCGATAGGCCCAAAGTTTTAGGGTTTTAGAAACCCTAAGCGCCGCAGCTAGGGTAGTCACCAAGCGCTGCATGGCACGCGTCTCTCTGCACCACCTCCGCAACGCGTGCCACTCCACTTCCACGTCAGAGTCTACACCCACCATGTACCTACAAACGAGCAAAAGAGGTTGTAAATATCGGCTATAAAGCCAAATCAAATGAAATGTAAAATGGGTCTTTTTTTTCGATTTTTGGACATACACAATAGCAGAACATACAAGAGTAATTGATATCAATAAAAAATCAGATTGAAGGCCCAGAAGGTTGTTTTTTATTCTTTTCCATTTCGCGTTTTTTTCCTCTCTTTTTTTGTTTTTCTTGCTTTCTTTTCCTTGCAAACTATTCTTACATCGAAATCAGGGAAGAAGAAGCTTACCTGGCCTTACCCCGTGGTTCGGCGTCAGAGGTGGAGGCGCAGAAGCACCGATGACCCTCGTGCGTGGCCTCTCAAAGCAGAGACGAAACCCTAGTAGAGGGTGAATCTAAAGGGGGTTTTGAATTTTCTTGAAAATAATCTGCAAGGCTGTTTTTTTGGGGGGGTTCCTTTTTTTTTAGCTTTTACATATGGTTAAAATAGTACCGTTTGGTGCTGGCCCACACGTTTGACCCAAAATGGAGGATTTGCGCAGTGAGTCCCCCCCTTCGCGCTAGTGATCAATTGGGCCTTGCTTATGTTTTCTTTGATTCTTTAAATTCATCCCTAGAATTTGCGTGTCATTCCAGTTTAGTCCACATCTAGGTGCAGCGTTTTGGGCTTAGGGAATTTGCATTTTTAGTCCCTACTTGTTTGTGTGTATCTAGTTCAAGTCATTGATTTTGTTCTAATAATTTGATTTATTTAAAACTATCCTCTGGATTTTGTTTTTGTTTCAATGGAGTTCTTTTTAGTTTTTAATTCCTTCACTCTTTTTAATTTATTTATCTATTTTAATATTTTACGTGTATGTTTTTTCAAAAATTTTATTTAGTAATTTGTGTATTTTAAATTTTCTTATATATAATTTATTTCTTCTAAAAATCCTATTTTACTATATATTTATTATTATTTTTAAAAACACTATTATTCATTATTTTTATATATTATTCTTATTAAGCTTCTACTTTATGGGCATTATATGTTGTTAACATTTTTATGATTATTGATTTTATATTATATAGATTGTAATTCATATATATTCGTTAGCATATTTTTATATGATGGTATTTATAATTCATTTATACTTGTCTAGTATGTATATCATTTGCTTTAAATTTGGCCTGAGCAAACGTTGCAATTTTTATGTACATAATTAATGTCGCATGTTTACCAATTTTAGTTGTGAATTGTTTTGTACAGCATTTATGTTAAATTTCAGCTTATAATATTTGTTTTGAAATTCATTTATATGATAAATTTTGTATTTATGCATTAATATTCATATATTGTTTGTTTGTCTATTGTTGCTTTTATGTGTTTTAATTTTTATATTTGTACCTTTGTATTACAGCCGATGAACGATGAGCTATGATATCTATTGTTTGTTTCAAAATTGTTCATTTCATTTTTTTTCCATTTTCAAATAAATCGAATAAATGTGCTCCACCGCTTTTATAACCACCCGCATTTCGAAAATCCTCTCAACATAAGGAAATATTTCGTATCTAGAAGTTTGAGAGATTGTGCCCAATCATGCTGGGTTTCGGTTTTTCATTCAACTAAAATACGGAATATTTTTTTTTTGAAATTTCATCCATGTTTTCTTAAACTAAAATGAAACAATATCTCGTGTTTGGAAGTTTGAGAGATCGTGCCCAATCGTGCTGGGTTTCGATTTTTCATTTGACTAAGATATGGGAAATCCTTTTGACATTTCATCCATGTTTTCTTAAATTAGAATGAGGCAATATTTCGTATTTGGAAATTCAATAAATCGTGCCCAATCGTGCTGGGATGTGATTTACCGTTTGGCCAAATAACCCAATATCCTTTCGAAATTTCAAATGCATGAGTTTTGGAAATTACGAAATGATCTTGTATTGAGGGTTTGAAATATTGTATCCAATCGTGCTGGACATGACATTTTATTCCTTCTGAACGAGAGAATCTTGACATCCAATTCAAGTTGATTAAATGTTTTAAGGGAGTTGAATTTCAAATTTTTTTCAAATTTTCAACATTAGGACAATAATTGATCAATACGGTACCAATTTTAGGAGTTGCGAGGGTGTTAACCCTTCCTCATGCATAACTGACTTCTAAATCCATTTTCTAATTTTTCGTAGACCAAAAACGTTGTTTTAATAAACCAAAATGCTTTATTAAAATGATCTATCAAAAGGTGACCCGACCACACCTAAACAAAAAGGATTGGCAGCGACTCCATTTTCGTTTTAAAGTCGACCTCCATTTTTCAAAATACAAATGGTTTTGATAGCTTGGCGACTCCGTTGGGACAATAAGAGAGTAAAGCTGTAAAAATTGATCATTTTTCTATCCTTTTGTCAAAAATTTAAAAATTTGGTTTTTAACATACGATTCTTTCATCGCATTTCATGGGTTTTATGGTTCATCATTTTATTCATGTTTTGTACTTTGAGTTTTTATCTCCTTGCTTCATCTTGCATGAGCGTTGTGGTCGCACCTTTTAAGTGGGAGTGAGAAACTATTTCCTTCGTGAGGTTTTCACCTTCGTGCAGGATAGTGGATCGCTTTCGGGATACATCCGTACCAATGTCTTCGTGAGGTTTTCACCTCCGTGCAACCATAGGGAAATGTATTCCCCTGAACTGAACTCGGTCCATATGAGCCTATAATGGGTGAGGATCGAGGAATCTGCTAGTTTAGGTACCCTTTTCTTTAGAACCAAACCGCATATAATGAGCCTTAAGAGCCCGCCCTAGGTAGAGCTACTCCAAACTTTAGCAATCACCCAAACTGGTGTTTTATTATTTCTTTCCATTTACTTTGACTTTTTTATTTGGTATATGATGCTGACTTGTTGTGTTTTATTTTGGCCATGATTGCATGTCATTTCATTCATAAGAGGTTTCGATTCACGTTCGATTACTAATTTAGGAGCTTGTCATGGAGAACAAATTTCTTGATAAAGTCGAAGATAATGCGGCTGTCTGTATATGGTCAAAGAAAACACAATTAAAGAAGGGGGCAGTCTTGCCGAGGGGTATACATCAGAATTGTGTGATTACACCCGCATTAGTGTGACGTAAAATGATCTTCGGGAATTAAAGGAGATATGGGACCAGTGGGGTAAAGAGACCAACCGGTTGTTCCATGGTAGTTATAGGGATTTCCCCTACTTACTTGACATCAAGGTAGACGAACACTTATGTTGAGCTCTCACTCAGTATTGGAATCCTACCTACAGTTGTTTTACCTTTGGGAGGGTAGATTTGGTACCTACCGTAGAAGAATATACAGCTCTACTTCATTGTCTTTAGGTTTAGGTCGATAGAGTTTATTCCAGGGCTGCTAATGCCCCACCTTTTGTAAAGAAATTGATGAATGTTATAGGGATGAGCGAGCAGTGGATTGCATCAAGGGTCAAGCAAAAGGGGGAATGTAAGTGCATCCTATGGACGAGTTTGAGGGAGTTGATTCTAGTACATCCTGATGCGAAGAGGAGAGTTGATGTTTTTGCTTTGAGCATCTATGGTTTAATGATTTTTCCGAGGGCATTAGGGTATGTAGATGAGGCAGTCTCAGATCTCTTTGACCAATTAGGTAAAGGAGTCACAGTTGTTCCAGCAATCTTGGCTGAGACATTTAGATCTTTGAATGCATGCAGGAGAGTTGGAGAAGGAAGATTTATAGGGTGCGCGCAGTTATTTTTAGCTTGGTTTCATAGCCATTTCTGGAAGGTGGATAAAGTTTCCTATCGGGTTTTCTCTAAAAGTTATTCCCCGTTAAGGGAGATAGCAGTTATGCCCAAGAGAGATGACATAAAAGAGGAGAATTGGATCACACTCCTTCAAAATCTCCAAGAGGAGGATGTTGAGTGGAGAGCTCCTTGGTTGGTTCTCGATGAGATCCTCTATCGGTGTGGGAGTTTTGATTGGGTACCTCTACCTGGAATTTAAGGAGCCATTGGATATGCTCCCTTACTTGCACAGAGGCAATACAGATCGAGACAGTTCATACCGGCAACGCATGGTCTAGCCCAATTTGAATTCATGTATGAGGGAGTTAACTGCAAGAAAAAGATTAAGGAGATTTCTAGCGCTTAGAGCCAGATTCGTCGAATGAAAAGAGTTGCTGTAGGTCCAATAACGACCCCCGAATATGACGGTTGGCGGGTAGAAGAGTTAATGATAATATTCCCAGACCAAGGCAAGAAAGCACTCGACCGATGCAAGAATACCTGCAAGTAGTCCCATCCGAGTTAGAAATCATAAAACAGGACTTCGAAAAAAGAAATTCAGAGTTAGGGAAGAAAATGTGCATTTGAGGTTGGATGCTGATGTTCAAAAACTCGAGGCCGAGAAGCTAAGAAAGGGAAAGAGGAAAACCGAAGAAGAATTAGACAGTTTAAAGACCGATTACAAGAAATTGCACATGTCGATGAGAACAGTGAGATTAGGGAAGACGTCGGAGCAATGGCGACAAGAAGTTCAAGAGGGAAAGGCTAGAGCTGATCAGTGGGAGAAAAGGTACCATGATGCTCGGGCACGTGAAAATGCCTTGAAGAAAAGTCTAGTTGAAGGCCAAGATGAGAAGCAGAGATTAGCAGCACGGGTAGCAGAGTTAGAAAGGGCACTACATCAGAGTCGTGGTCGTAACTTTGACATTAAGCTAGAGGCAAGCCTGAGTAGGATCGAGGATTTGAAAGGCAGGGTAGAAGAACTCGAGTCTGTATTATAGAACTGTGAACTTCGAATTGAATTCCTTGAGACGAATAATGAGTAGTGGAAGGGACAGTTCTTTCGATTGAAAGACCAAGTTAGGGATAGAGATCATATCATGGGCGAAGCTGTGGCTCAGATTTGAGAAGTGGCCGATCATTTACAAACCTTAGCGATTCAAGCTGATGTGTTAAGTGTGAAGTATGAGTTAGAGTCAGACCGGAGTCGTGAGCTGGCTTGTCTCCTAAAGAGAATTAAAACTTTGAGCATTAAGGCCAAGCCGTATATATGATCTGTTTTATGTAAAGATTTTTATTTTCTAATAAAGTTTTCTAATTGAAATTGAATCAGAATCGACGTCTCTTTAGTCTTGCATACATCTCATGCATTTGCATTACATTGTATCATGTGCATTAAACTTCATAAAGGAACCCTAACTAAAAGTAATTGTATTATAGTTACCCTGGAACATCAATACTCCACATGGAAAAAGACCAAAATTATGGATCAAAGGCTAGAAAAATTGGAACAAATACAAAAAGAAATGCAGGAGCAGTTGCAAGCACAGATGCAAGAGCAACTGGCTAAAATTCAGCAGGATATGAAAGATCAGATGCAAGAATCACAGAAGGACATGATGAATCAGCTAACTCAGTTATTGCTCAGAGGGCCAGGAAAAGGGAAGGGCCCTATGGTCAACCCAGAGGGTGATAGCGAGGTCCTTACTTACCCTCTAGGTTTTACCCTAGTGAATACCCTAGTACCACCTCAAAGGGTGTCTGTCAATATCAAACCCCAGTATCAAGCTGGAATTTTGGCACCAATGAATTTCCCGACGAGCTCGTGTTCTAAACCTGAGGACGTTCGGGTAAATCCTTTGGTCCCTGAATTTGATGAGATGGCAGAGGTAGGGAAGGCAAAAGGAGAACTCCCAGAGTAGCTGGAAGTCCGATACAAATGGCTGGAAGAGAAATTCAAGGAGCTAGAAAGCACAGATTATCAATGTGGTATGGATGCTAAAGAGTTGAGTTTGGTTCCAGATCTAGTGCTCCCTCCGAAGTTCAAAATGTCAGAGTTTGAGAAATACAATAAAACCAGCTGCCTGAGGCCCACATCATGATGTTTTGTAGAAGGATGACTGGTCGTGTCAATAATGATCAGTTGCTAGTTCACTGTTTCCAGGATAGTCTAAGTGGGGCTGCAGCCAAATGGTACAATCAGCTGAGTCGCACCCAAATTAAATCGTAGAGAGACCTAGCACAGGCCTTCATGAAGCAGTATGGCCATGTGATGGACATAGCACCTAATCGGATCACGCTACAGAATATGGAGAAAAAGTCAAATGAGAGTTTCAGGCAGTATGCTCAGAGGTAGAGGGAACTCGCTACGCAAGTTCAACCGCCTCTCTTAGAAAAAGAGACGACCATGCTTTTCATTAATACTTTGAAGGCACCTTTTATCAATCACATGCTAGGAGGCACGACAAAGTGTTTCACGGACATACTGATGTCCGGTGAAATGATAGAGAATGTGATAAGGAGTGGAAATATAGAGGTTGGGGAGAGCGCTAGGAGGTCAGCCTTGAAGAAGAGAGAAAATAAGGTCAGCAATTCGAGCATGGGTCATGTAAAACCAATCACAGTTAATCAACCAAGATCAACGGTCACATCCCAGCAAGCTTTAACGGGATAGAAGCCCCAGTTTACTCCTATTCCTAGAACATATCGGGAGTTGTACAAGAATTTATTCGATGCATACGTCGTATCCCCGTTCTACTTAAAACCGTTGCAACCCTCGTACCCCAAGTGGTATGATGCAAGTGCACAATGTGAATATCATGAGGGCATTGAGGGACATTCGATAGAGAACTGCACTTCTTTCAAAAGAGTAGTCGAAAGGCTTATCAACGTGGGTGTTGTGAAGTTCGATGATGCACAGGTGCGGGAAACCTGTTCCCCAATCATACTATTAATGCAGTGAACGCGATAGTCGAGAATATGAGAATGAGAGTTAAGTTGGATGTAGCGGAAGTGAAAACCCTGATGAGGGAGGTTTTGAAAAAGATGGTAAAGAAAGGTCTAATCATACAAGACTTTGAGAGCAAATTCTGAGAAGCATGGAACTATTGTGAGTTCTACGGAGAGAAGGACCATGAGATTGAAACATGCGATGAATTCTGAGTCCTGGTACAGGGTCTAATGGACAACAATGAGTTGGAGTTCCTTGAGTTTGTTGATGAGAAAGATGTGTTTGCCTTGGAGGATGGGCTAATAAAGAGGGTCGGTAAGGTCAATCACCCAGTGGTGATCATTTCACGACCGGAAATTATTGGAGCTGGAGCAAGAATGACGCCAAAAGTGGTGATTCAAAAACTGGCAGCTTTTCCTTACAAGGATAACAAAAGGGTGCCTTAGAGTTATAATTGTAATGTGACGTTGCCAAGAGAGGGGAGGTTGGTCAGCACGCCAGATATGAAAGTCGAGCCTGTAAAAGAGATGACAAAACCACTAGTTAATGAACCGGTAACAGCAGATGAAGCTAAAGAATTTTTAAAGTTTCTGAAAAACATTTAGTATAGTGTTGTGGAGCAGTTGCACAAGCAGCCAGCTCGCACCTCGGTACTAACTTTGCTCCAAAATTTGGAGGCACACTGTAATGCGTTGATGAAAGTGTTGAATGAAACCTATGTCGCTGAAGACATATCAGTGAACAAGCTAGACTGTCTCGTCAGCAATATTAGTGCTAATAACTTCATTTTTTCAACGATAATGAAATATCGCCAGGTGGCATGGGGTCTACCAAGGCTCTACACATCACTACTCGGTGCAAAAGGTATACACTACCGAGGGTATTGATTGATAATGAGTCGGTGCTAAATGTCTTGCCCCTATCCACGTTGAACAGGTTACCCATAGATAGCTCTCATATGAAGTCATGTCAGAACATAGTGAGAGCATTCGATGGCACTGAGAGGAAAGTAATGGGTAGGATTGAGGTCCCTCTTTAGATCAGACCCAATACGTATGAGGTAGACTTTCTCGTGATGGACATCAGGCCCTCTTATAATTGTTTACTGGGGAGGCCTTGGATTCATTCAGCAGGAGCAGTACCGTCATCGTTGCACCAGAAGCTGAAGTTAGTGGTAGAGGGCCGACTGATAACCGTAAACGCAGAGGAAGACATTATCGCATCCGTTGCTAGTAATGCGACATACATCGAGAGTGAGGATGAAGTAATTGAGTGTTCCTTCCGATCATTGGAGTTCATAAATGCAATTTTCAACATTGAAGGAGGCAAGATTCCAACGCCAGAGTTATCTGAAGCTATAAGGATGAGCTTACAACTGATAGTAGGAAAAGGAGCATTGCCCAGAAGGGGGCTCGAAAAATACCTCTACGGACGAGTCGAAGTACCGAATTTTGTTGGCAAATGGGATCGTTTTGGCTTGGGACATAAGCCAAATGCCAAACAAAAGAAGAAAGAGCTAGTGAAAAAATAGGAGAGACGAAGGGCACGATTGAGTGGAGCAAAGGTCAAGTGGGAGTCAATGACTTTCCCCCATATATCCAATACATTCGTGTCAGGAGGAATTATTCATCTTGAGTCAAAGATGACAAGAGAAGGGACAGCTGAAGATTTGATGGGCAATTTGAGCATCAACGCCCTATCTGAGGAAGGAGTGATGAAAAGAGACTTATCAAGCATTTGCCTTTATGAGCCTGGCAGTGTTCTAAACAATTGGACTGTGGAAGAAATTCCTGTAGTTCTTAGAGCTAATACAGAGTAATGTTCAGAACACACTTATTATTTTAAGCCTAGGAATAATTAGAATCTTTTGTGAAATAGGCTCATGTTCAAACACCTTTATTTTCAATAATAAATGCATTTTTGTGTCTCATTCTGGGCAAATATTCTTTCATTACATTCATAATCATGCCATACAAATAAGCCATCATTTGATTCATTCTTCAGATATTTCTTTTGTGTTATAATAGGTCCCCAGATATTAACTGTGACAGCCCAAAATTGACCCTAGTCGGGAAGTGGTTTCGGGACCGCTAAACCGAGTCACCGAAATGTTTGAACATAATATTTATTGTCTAGAATATGTAATTATGAATGTGTGAAAATTTCAAGCTTCGATTTAGTCGATTGTATGTGAATTCAGTTAGTAGGACTTGTGTGACACTTTTGAAAAGTGATAGGCTAATCTATAAGGACCTAATAGTGCATGTAGTCAAAAGGGAGGACTTGCATGTCAAATTCCCCCCCCCAAGTGCTAGTGGCCGGCCATGACAAGGGATTATGGGCAAAAACATGTCATAAAACATGTTGTGACAATGGTGTATGGAAGAAAAAAATAAAATAATGAGCATAGGAATTCAATAATGAAAAAAAAGAAAAAAAAAAGAGATGGGTGTGATTGTTTCTCTTATTGCCGTGAGTTGAGGGGAAAGAAGAAAAAAAAGTGTTCATCAATTGTCACTTCTTTTGGCTGAAAATTCTAAGGAAGAAAGGAAACAAGTGTGTCCTTTGGTTCATCCTTGGCCGAATAGAGGAAAGAAAGGAAGGGGAGGAGCTTGAAACAATCGGCTATGGTGATTTGTTAGACTAAGGTATGTTTGATGTTGTCCATGAGATGCATGCATGTTTTAGTTGGTAGCTTGAGTTCTACCTAGCCCATGGTCTAAATCTTGTTAGGTGATGGAAATGACACTCGGCCATGGATGCATCATTCTTGCTTGGTGTTGATGTCATTTACATGCTAAAAATGAAGCTTGATAATGATACATGTGATGGTGGATTGAGGACTCTTAGATTCTCTTTTAGCATTTTTGAGTGAGACATCAAGTTCTTTGTTTAACCATGACCAAAATTGAAACGGTATGGTGTTGTGGTGTATTCGGCCATGGTATATCCATAAGTATGGCTTATGCATATTGCATGGTAGGTAAGATTTGAGCTTTGGATATATGTTTATATTTGGATAAGCAACTTTGAGATTCGGCTCTAGCATATATATATATAGATATACATGTTTGCACATGATGTATTGGTATGACATATATATACCATCTCAAGGTATATATTTGCATATGATGATGTTTCGGTTATGAAATAAATGATTGATGCGTATTGAGTTACAATATGGAATGCGTTAGTTAGTAAAATGTATGCTGTTTTTGTGTGGTATTAAGTGTATAATTGGACTCAACATGGACATGCATATTCGGCCACATGAGGGGAATTGGTGTGCATGCATTCGGTTAGAGGCAAGCATATTGATGCCTATTCTTGGCTTAGAAAATTCGCTAAGGAGAGTACTAACTAATGTGTTGAGTTTGATTCATGATTTCGTATATATGTGACTTTAATGTCTAATGAAAATATGTGGGCTAAGTACCTTGAATTCCTCTTCGATGCTCAAATGATTAAATCAATTTATTTGTTAAATTAAGCTCAAGAGCAAAGGGAGCTAAATCCGATAAAGGGAAGGAAAAAGTAGTCGAGTAGCAGTCGAAATCGCTCGACCACGTCCGAGGTAAGTCTTGAGTAATGATCCACTGGAATTATATTGAAATGATTTGTCATATTATGGCGGACACCGAATGTGCGTAGGGACTAAGTTATAAAGTCAATTGAAATCATGCTCTTTGTGTGTGGCTATTGAGCCGAAATTGGAAAGGTTTGATAAATGATTTGTGTTTGAGCCTTAGTGTGAAAATGAAATATGGATGTGTCGTGATTATTGATATATGTGTACATGAGCATTCGAATGATACCCGGTAAGTCCCAAGGCATTTATGCTAGTGATTATATCCGGCTAAGACCAAGGCATTCGTATGAGGTGTTATATCCGGCTAAGACCAAGGCATTTGTGCAAGTTACCAAATCCGGGTTAAGACCAAGGCAATTGTGCTTGTGGTTATATCCGCTAAATTCAAGAGACTCGGTTTGAAGGTGAGCATTTTGGTGCTGTAATAAATTCAATTAATACGCTCGAAAAACCCATACGATAAGGTATGTTTACATGTGCATCGGAAAAGCGATCCGTTTGAAATAGTATTCATTCAATCGACTAACGAACTTTCGGCTCTTAGATAGGTTGATACCTTGTGTGTATATGTTGATGAAGTGTGAAGTAAGTATGATTATGAGAATGTGTATTAATAAAGTGATTCATTTAGCTATGTGAATGTAATACTTTAGTCAAAGCTGATTTCATTACTTGAGACTTACTAAGCATTAAAATGCTTACCCCGTTGCTTTGGCTCACTGTTTTATAGATTTTGCTCGTTAGCTATCGGATTCGGGATCATCGAAGTCGAAGTCATCCACACTATCAAAGCCCTTTTGGTACTCTTTAGTTGAACTCTGGATATGGCATGTATAGGACTACCCTTTGCTGTTTTTCAAGTACGTTTTGTGATGTATGTGTGTACAGCCATGCGAAAATGGCTCGTAAAAGTGGAGTATGGCATTAGACCATTTGTGTTTATGTATATATGTATGGTTTCATGATGTGACAGCAGTGGTGTGAATTTGAAAAATCACTAAAATTTGTAGGAATGGAATTAAATAGTGAATAAATTATGTAAATGAACCTTGATGAATCTACTTTCATATGGAAGAAACAAAATGGTCATATGAGTTATACGTTAAGAGATATTAAAGTTCTCGTGAAATAGGGCCAGAACAGTTTCTGGATCCCCTGTTCCGACTTTGGAAATTCATTATAAATTAACCAGAGATTATTAGGAGTCATGCCATATATGTATAGATTTCTCTTTGAGTCTACTTTCTAAAGAAATAAACGGCATCAGTATTGAAGATCTGTACCGGAAGATATCCAATTCGTAATGCATAAAGGTCAGTGTAGTCGAACCCTGGAATAGGGGAGACTTTAACTAATAAACTGTACTAATTGGCCTGACCAAAAATTCTAGAAAAAAATAAGTAGATGGACATATGAGTCTAATTTCAGGGAAAAATTACGGAACTGATTTTCGAGCTTTGGAACTCAAGATATGATTTTTAAGGTGACAGTGATGCAGTAACCAGCTCGTCTGGAAAATTTTAAATGGACTGTGAAATGATTAAGTCTGTGTGCGCCTTGTGTTCGACTCCGGTAACGGACTCGGGTACGGGGTGTTACATTAACATCACGAGCAACACTTTACAGACCCAGGATCTCCTTTTGAGCGAGGTATGTGTTTAGAGGGATCTCAAGATTTTGAAGATGACGAAGATTATAGGTTATCTCCGGATTTGTTAAGGATGGTAGAACGGGAAGAGAAACATATTCAACCCCATAGGGAGATAACCGAGAGCGTGACTTTGGAAGAAGGGAAGGAAGTGAAAATTAAAACTTGTATAACCGAGGAAACAAGGCGAGACCTCGTTAAACTGCTACAGGAGTTCAAAGATGTTTTCGCGTGGTCGTATCAAGATATGCCTGGTTTAAGCGTTGATATTGCGATACATCGAGTCCCCATAAAAGAAGAGTGCAAGCCTGTTCAGTAGAAGCTTCGAAGGATGAGACCTAATGTTGCAGTAAAAATAATAAAAGAGGTCAGAAAACAATTTGATGCTGGGTTCTTACAGGTGGTGAATTACTCAGAATGGATAGCCAATGTCGTCCCCGTCCCTAAGAAAGATGGAAAAGTGCGGATGTGTGTGGATTACAGAGACCTCAACAAGGCTAGCCCAAAGGACAATTTCCTGCTGCCCCATATTGACACTCTGGTGGATAATACAGCGGGTTATTCATTGTTCTCTTTCATGGATGGTTGCTCAGGATACAATCAAATAAAGATGCATCCTGGAGATATGGAAAAAACCACGTTCATAACCTTCTGGGGAACATTTTTCTATAAGGTGATGTCATTTTGGTTAAAAAATGCGGGAGCGACGTATCAAAGAGCTATGGTAACCTTGTTTCACTACATGATGCAGAAGGAGATTGAGGTTTACGTCGACGATATGATCACAAAATCCCGAACAGAAAAAGAGCAAATACAGGTTTTGAGAAAATTGTTCTTGAGGCTGAGAAAGTTCTAGCTAAAACTCAATCCAACAAAATGTACTTTCGGAGCTAGATCAGGAAAGCTACTCGGTTTTGTCATCAGTGAAAAAGAATCGAGGTCGACTCTGACAAAGCCAAGGCTATACAACAATTGCCCCTGCCACGCACTCAGAAGGAAGTTCGAGGTTTTCTGGGAAGACTAAATTACATCACCTGGTTTATTTCGCAACTAACTGAGAAATGTGATCCCATATTTCGTCTTCCCAAGAAACACAACCCGGGTGTATGGGATGAAGAGTGTTAGAAGACCTTTGATAGGGTTAAACAATATCTGTCCAATCCCCCAGTGTTAACACCACCCAGCCTGAGTAGACCATTGATATTGTATTTGACAGTATTTGACCATTCAATGGGATGTGTGCTTGGTCAACACGATGAGATAGGAAAGAAAGAAAAGGCAATATACTACCTCAGTAAGAAATTCACTGAGTGTGAGATGAGATATTCGCCGATCGAGAAGCTACGTTGTGCTTTGGTCTGGACAACCCGGAGATTGAGGCATTACATGTTGTACCATACGACTTGGTTAATCTCGAAATTAGATCCTCTTAAGTACATGATAGAGTCAGCCACTCTAAATGGAAGGATGGCCCGATGGCAAATCTTGCTCTCTGAATTTGACATAGTTTATGTGAACCAGAAGGCTATAAAAGAGAGTGCAATAGCAGATTTTCTAGCCAGCAGAACTTTAGAAGATTACGAGCCTTTGAATTTTGATTTTCCCAATGAAGATCTAATGCATGTGGCAGCCACTCAAGAAGACACTTCAGAAGATCATCCTTGGAAGCTGAATTTCAACGGAGCATCAAACGCCATTGGTAATGGAATTGGGGCAGTCCTGATATCCTCAAATGGAGATCACTATCCATTCACTTGCAAATTGGATTTTGATTGCACAAATAATATGGCCGAATATGAAGCATGTATCATGGGCATTTGTGCGGTCGTAGAGCGCAAATAAAGGTGTTAAAGGTGTATGGGGATTTTGTACTAGTGATCTATCAGCTTAGGGGTGAATAGGAAACAAGAGACTCAAAGTTGATCAATTACCGAGAGCTGGTTCTGGACTTAATCAAGGTGTTTGATGATATCACTTTCCATTATCTCCCGTGTGATGAGAACCAGATGGCTGATGCCTCGGCTACGTTAGCTTCCATGATTAGAGCAAATAGACAAGAGGATATGAAGCCAATCCAGATGAGTATTTGTGATGCTCCAGCTCATTGCTGCAATATTGACGAAGAGGAAGAAAGGGATGATCATCCTTGGTATCAGGATATTTTACGATATGTGAAAAATCGTGTATATCCTGATCAGGCAACAGAAAATGATAAAAGAACATTGAGGAGGTTGGTCATTGACTATATCTTAGACGGTGAAATCCTATATAAAAGAAAAAAAGACCAAATACTGCTAAAATGTGTTAACGCTGTTGAAGCAAAGAAAATCTTAGAAGAAGTCCATGAAGGTATCTGTGGGACGCACGCCAATGGGTTCACAATGGCCAGACAAATCATGAGATTCGGGTATTACTGGTCTACAATGGAGGGATATTGCATCAACTATGCCAAGAAATGCCATAAGTGACAAATTTATGGTGACAAGATCCATGTGCCTCATTCACCTCTTCATGTTATGACTTCCCCATGGCCTTTCTCAATGTGGGGCATGGATGTCATTGGGCTGATCTCACCGAAGGCTTCTAACGGTCATCGTTTCATCTTTGTGGTCATCGATTATTTCACCAAGTGGGTGGAGGCCGCTTCATACGCTAACGTTACGAAGTCGACAGTCAGCAAGTTCTTGAAAAAGAAAATCATATACGGCATGCCAGAGGATCATATCTGACAACGCGTTAAATTTGAACAATAGCATGATAGCAGAGGTCTGTAATCACTTTAAAATTAAGCACCACAACTCATCACCATATCGCCCGAAGATGAATGGGGCAGTTGAAGGGCTAATAAAAATATAAAGAAGATCGTGGGGAAAATGGCTGAGACCTACAAGGATTGGCATGAAAAGTTACCATTTGTTCTCCATGCCTATCGAACGTCGATCAGAACTTCCACCGGGGCAACACCTTTCTCGTTGGTTTATGGGATGGAAGCAGTTTTGCCTATTGAAGTTGAGATTCCTTCTCTCCGGGTTTTATCTGAATTGAAATTAGACAAAGCAGAATGGGTCCAATCCCGGTACAACCAGCTGAACTTGATTGAAGAAAAGAGGTTGAGAGCTATCCGTCATGGTCAAATGTACCAAAAGTGAATGATGCAAGCTTACAACAAGAAAGTTCGCCTAAGAGTATTCCAGGAAGGGGACTTGGTACTGAAAAGGATTCTCCCTATGCAAAAGGATTCCAGAGGGAAATGGATGCCAAACTGGGAAGGACCTTAGTAGTGAAGAAGGCTTTCTCTAGAGGGGCACTAATATTAGCATAAATGGATGGTAAAAGCCTTCCCAACCCGGTAAATTCAGACTCGGTCAAAAATTACTTCACCTGAAAAAAAAAGATGGAGAGGCCAAGTCGAAAACCCGCAAAGGGCGCTTTGAGACCAAAGGGGCTTTGAGTTGTAAACCCAAAAAAGGGTAGCTCAAATTGTGATCGAGAATGGGAAATGTTGCAACCTTTATTCTACCAGAATTAATAAGAAAGAGGAATATTACATCTTGAAGGCATCAATGAAATACTTCGGACCTCCTAAACACACATTGGGCTCCCAAGAGTTTTCAAGCAGTCTGAATAAAGAAGCTCATGCTGCGATATCTGGAGCGCCAATTTTCCATCTTATACATCTTATGTACCTTAGTAAAATTTGTTATCTTGATTGATTTTCTACCTCGAGCTTCGTTCTCAATAAAGTTTCATTTTCCCCATTTTGATAATCTTTTTCAAAGAATTTCTTATTGAAATATTGATCAATGGACTAATAATACTTTCATAAAAGGAGTTCTACATATCACTCTAGAGGCTTCTAAGTAGTACAAGAACTCGAAACAGGTTAATTATTCAGAACCCACCAAGCTTAAGGGTTAGAGTTACTTGAGAAGTTAAAAGGTTTAAGTTAGGACTATTACTTCAGATGTCTGTTAAAGATATCAGTTAAACGAGAAGAAATATGTCAATAACAAACGGCGTGCAATAACAGCTGAAACAGAAAAAAAGAGACATTTCTCATGGCATTCTACATTCATACCAATGTCATTCATGGTACATCTAGTTAGGAGCATTTTGGTTCATTTTGATCATAGCATCCTAATTGTTTGACATAAGGATCACATCTAGCTAGGAGCTTTTGATTCATTTCGATCATAGCATCCTAACTATTCGGCATAAGCATACATACATGAAATCAATTTTACAGAATATGTTCCTCAGAGGACAGTGCAGTGTATCATTGAAGATACGAGTCTTATCTTCTTGAGGTAGCAAGGAAGCAGATTGAAAATTTACAGATCTTATCTCCATGTATCAGCTATGGAGCAGATCAAAAATGGAGAGTCTTATCTCTATGTATCGACTATGGAGCAGATTTTAGCCACTAGTTTTATCTTCCTGAAGTTACAGGAAGCAGACTGAAAATTACAGATCTTATCTCCATGTATCGGCTATAGAACAGATCAGAAATGACGAGTCTTATCTCCATGTATCGGCTATGGAGCAGATTCTAGTCACTAGTCTTATCTTTCTGAAGTTGCAGGAAGCAGACTGAAAATTACATATCTTATCTCCATGTATCGGCTATGGAGCAGATCAGAAATGCCGAGTCTTATCTCTATTTATCGGCTATGAAGCAGATTTTAGCCACCAGCCTTATCTCTCTGAGGTACCAAGAGAGCAGGTTGAAGATACAAGTCTTATCTTCTTGAAGTTGCAGGAAGCAGACTGAAAATTATAGATCTTATCTCCATGTATCGGCTATGGAGCAGATAAAAAATGGCGAGTCTTCTCTCTATGTATAGGTCATGGAGTAAATTTTAGCCACCAGCCTTATCTCTCTGAGGTAGCAAGAGAGCAGGTTAAAGATACAAATCTTATCTTCCTGAAGTTTGTAACACCCCTAACTCGTGACCGACGCCGGTGTCGGACACGAGGGGTTAACGAGACAAATCCTCTTAAAGTACCGACCAATTTGGCATTTCTGGACAGGCTGGAAAACTGCGTCACCGTCGCCTTAAAAATCATATCTCGAGTTCCAAAACTCGGAAACTGGTTTCGTAAATTTTCCCTGAATTTAGACTCATATATCCATCCATGGATTTATTTTTAGAATTTTTGGTTGGGCCAATTGGTACAGTTTATTAGTTAAAGTCACCCATGTTACAGGGATCGACTGCTCTGACCTCCGCGCGTTACAACTTGAATATCTTTCTGTACAGGGCTTTAATACTGGTGCCGTTTGTTTCTAATGAAACTAGACTCAAAATGGAATCTGTACATATAAGGCATGACTCCTAATTCTTTCTGGATAATTTATGGTAAATTTTCAAAGTCACGACAGGGGACCCAGAAATCGTTCTGGCCCTGTCTCACGAGAACTTTAATATCTCCCAGTATACTGCTCATATGGTCGTTTCGTTTCGTCCATATAAAATAGATTCATCAAGGATCAGTTCCATAATTTACTCACTATTTAATTCTACTTATACTATTTTTAGTGATTTTCAATCTCATCTCACTGCTGCTGTCCGCAACAGTTACTGCAGTAGACTATGCCAATTTCATGAATTTTTCCTTGGCCTTAATCATCCATCATACATGACACAAATTATGGCCACCTTAACAAAATTTGAGTTTCTAAGACTCGTGGCTATAGGTTCTAGCATCCCACTCGGCGACCACATAGGCCATTTTCACATGGCTTAAAGTTTACAATCCCACAAATCGACAAAATATAATAGCCTATACATGCCAAATGTTCTTCAACAACAAAAAAAAGTAATACCACAAGATTTCAGCGGTGTGATGACTTCAACGACGGTTCGAGCACACAACAAGACGAGTCCCAGTGACCTAAAATGGGTGACAAGAAAACACTGAGTGAGTTTACAACTCAGAAGTCATAAGCATTCGTCAATCCATCGATAAAATTACTACTACATGTACAACAAATGAAACTAGGTACTCGTCCATATCGAATCCATACCATAATACCTCGAACCTTTCGGTCCAATCTCGTACCAATTCATACATCCACATTTCATATTCTACACAACAAGATAATCGAAGCATTTTTACACATTAACTCATTTTCCAGCACAACCATACAATTTCAATCATCACATAGATTTAAGGCTTACCAATTCAACCCCAAGCATGGACGTATTTTCTATTCATCATGAGCTCGAGGTACTTACCCGATCCGCTGTCCGTGATCAACTCGATAATATCGCACACTCAGTGCCAATAGTGATGCAAAAGCATATAATAAGTCCGCACACTTAGTGCTATATAATCAGCTCGCACACATAGTGCTATATAATCAAATTCGCACACTTAGTGCTGTACAAATTTTAAATCCGACACTTAGTGCCAATCTTGTCACCGTGTCCATTTATACCCGCACACTTAGTGCCAAGACCAATCGTTATGCATTTTACTACCTTTATACATTCAACAATGGCATCATTCCATACACACATTTCCACTTACACATCAATTCATTAAACACAATTGCATATATATATTATGATCATTTAAATCAATGCCAAATATATGCTTTATGACTTACCTTATATTGGATGAAACGATTTCCAATCGACTACTCGATTATCTTTCCTTTGCCTTTGCTTGATTCTCCACCTCTAGCTTCTTGAGCTAAATTTAACAAATAAATTGGTTTTATCATTTGAGCATCGGAAGAGGAATTCAAGATGCCTAGCCAATATATAAATATCTACTCATTAGGCATCAAAGTCGATATGTACAAAATCATGAATCGAACTCAACACCTTAGTTAGTATTCCTCTTAGCGAATTTTCTAAGCCAAGAATAGGCATCAATATGCTTGCCTCTAACCGAATGCATGCACACCAATTTCCCCTCATGTGGCGAATATGCATGCCCATGTTGAGGCCGATTATGCACTTAATACCACACAAAACAGCATGCATTTTACTAACTAACGCATTACATATTGTAGCTCAATACACATCTCTCATGTACTACATAACCGAAAACATCATCCCAAGCAAATATATACCTTGAAATAGTATATATGTCATACCAATTCATCATGTGCAAACACATATTCAAAGCTCAAATCTTACCTACCATGCAACATGCATGAATCATACTTAATGGATATACCATGACCGAATACATCACAACACCATCATTTTGGTCATGATTAAGCAAAGAACTTAATGTCTCACTCAAAAATACTAAAAAGAAAGTCCAAGAGCCATCAATCCCCATCACATACACCATTAACAAGCTTCATATTTAACATGCAATGGCATTAACACAAAATCCACCTTGGCCAAATACCATTTCCATGGCATAACAAGGATTTGAACCATGGCTAACATGCACATCAAGTTAGCAACCAAAACAAGCATGAATCTCATGACACAACCTCAAACATACCTTAATCTTGATGCAAGTATAGCCAAATCCCCTTCTAGTTCTCTTCTAAACCAAGCATGAAGCAAAAATCCTCCCTTTTCCTTAGTATTTTCGGCCAAAGAAGAGAAAATGGATGAACAAAATTTTTCTTTTCTCTTCCACAATGCACGGCAAGGGGGGTTTCACTCACACACACACATTTTTTTTTTCTTTCTTTATTACCCATACTCATTTGTTTATTGTTTCTCCCTAGTGCACCAACAAAACATGTTTCATGACATGTTTAGCCCATGATTCCTTGTCATGGCGGCCACTTCATGTTAAGGGGAAATTTGACATGCAAATCCTTATTTTTGCATGCATTATCAACTAGTCATCCCACATTTCCCCATCATACTTTCAATGTTTACTACTAGGCCCTTTCTAGTGAAATTCACATTTATAACTCTAAATCGAAACATCAAAATGTCACACATGAATTAACACATATTATAGGCATCAAAATAAATTATAAATTATTTTTATGCCTCGGTTTTAATGGTCCCGAAACCACATCCCGACTAGGGTCAATTTTGGGATGTCACAACTCTCCCCACTTAAGAAATTTTCGTCCCCGAAAATCTTACTGAGTAAATAGGCTCGGGTATCGCTCTTTCATAGAGTCCTCAAGTTCCCAAGTGGCTTCTTCAATTCCGTGTTTATGCCATAACACCTTCACTAACGGGATTTTCTTATTGCGTAACTCCTTTACTTCACGCATCATAATGCGAACCGGTTCCTCTTCATAGCTCAAATTAGGTGAATCTCAATCTCGGATGGAGCAATTACGTGTGATGGATCGACTGTATCGTCAAGCATCGAGACATGAAAACGTTGTGAATCCTTTCGAGCTCGGGGGCAAAATTAATCGATATGCGATCGCCCAACTCGTTCGGATACTTCATATGGCCCGATAAACCTCGGACTCAATTTGCCCTTACGACCAAATCTAAGCACCTTCTTCCAAGGTGAAACTTTGAGAAAGACCTTGTCTCCAACCCGATATTCAATATCTTTTCTTTTCAAATCCGCATACGACTTTTGGCGATCCGGCGACTTTCAAACTTTCACGAATTACTCGAACTTTTGCTCGGCATCCTTAACCAAATCAACCCGAAGAATTTACCTTCACTAAGTTCGGTCGAATAATGGGGTACGGCATTTACGACCGTATAAAGCCTCGTAAGGCGCCATCTTAATGCTTGATTGAAAGCTATTGTTGTAGGCGAATTCAATCAAAGGTAAATACCGTTCCCATGAACCACTAAACTCAAGGATGCAACATCTCAACATATCCTCGAGTATTTGAATTATCCGTTCGGATTGACCATCGGTTTGGGGATGAAAAGCGGTGCTAAAATGCGACTTGGTACCCAAAGCATCTTGCAATTTCTTCCAAAATCGCGACGTAAATCTTGGGTCTCTATCCGACCACGATAGAAATAGGCACCCGTGTAATCTCACAATCGAGAAGCGTACAATTCCGCTAATTTGTCCATTGAAAAATCCGTGCGTCGGGGATAAAGTGAGCCGACTTAGTTAGTCTATCGACAACGACCCAAATCGCATCCTTCTTACTCACCGACAATGGCGGTCCGGATACAAAGTCCATTGTGACTCGATCCCATTTCCATTCGGGTATCATGATCGGTGAAGTAATCCGATGGCACTTGATGTTCCGCTTTCACTTGTTGACATATCGGACACCTTGAAACAAATTGAAATGTCTCGTTTCATACGGGCCACCAAAATTGGCGTTTGGTCATTGTACATTTTAGTACTACCCGGGTGGATTGACATTCGACTACAATGGGCTTCATTTAGAATTATCGAAATAAGTTCAATTCTTTGGAACACACAGACGACTTCGAACCTCAAACAATCGTCATCATCAATTTGAAACTCGATTCCTTGTTCGAACACACTCGGCCCGTTTTGCAAGCAACTCCTCATCAACTTTTCGAGCTTCCCGAATTTGATGAGCCAACAATGGTTTGGCCTTCAATTGGCTACTAACACATTGTCGGGTAGAATAGACAAGTGTACATTCATCGTCATAAAGCAAATAGTGATTTCCGGCTTAAGGCATCCGCAACCACATTAGCCCTTCCCGGGTGATAATCAATGACGAGCTCATAATCCTTTAACAACTCGAGCCATCGCCTTTGTCGCAGGTTCAAGTCTCTTTGGGTCATCAAATATTTGAGACTTTTGTGATCCGAATACACATGGCACTTCTCACCAAATAAGTAATGTCGCCATATCTTTAAAGCGAATCGATGGCGACCAATTCGAGATCATGGGTCGGATAATTTTTCTCATGTGGCTTTAGTTGCCTCGACGCATAGGCCACAACTCGCCCTTCTTGCATCAATACGCAACCCAACCCAAGTAGGGATGCGTCACTATAAATGACAAACTCTTTGCCCGATTCGGGTTGCACTAGAATTGGGGCTTCAGTCAAATAAGCTTTCAGTTGATCGAAACTTTTCTGACATTTCTCCGTCCATTCAAACTTAACATCCTTTTGGAGTAGCTTTGTCATTGGCGTGGCTATTGTCGAGAAACCTTTTACAAATCGTCGGTAATAACCGCAAGCCCCAAAAGCTCCTAACCGGTAACATTCCTTGGTGGTTTCCAATCGACTATGGCGAATTTTGTTCGGGTCCACCACGACACCGTCACGGACACCACGTGCCCCAAAAGCTAACCTCTTTCAACCAAAATTCACATTCTTGAACTTTGCGTATAACTGCTTATCTCGTAAGATTTGCAACACTAGCCTCGGTGTTCAAAGATGCTCGGTTTCATCTCGAATAGACCGAATGTCATCGATAAATACAACTACGAACCGATCCAAGTATGGCCTGAAAATTCTATTCATTAAATCCATAAACACCGAGGGCATTGGTGAGCCCAAACGGCATCACCAAGAATTCGTAGTGACCATACCTCGTTCTAAAAGCGGTTTTGGGTATGTCCGATTCTCGGACCCTCAACCGATAGTACCCGACCTCAAATCTATCTTTGAAAACACCGAGGCTCCCTTTAATTGATCAAACAAATCGTCAATTCGTGGCAATGGATATTTATTCTTTATCGTCACTTTATTGAGTTGACGATAGTCGATGCACAACCTCATGGTTCCGTCCTTCTTCTTCACAAACAATACAAAGCGCCCATGGAGAAAAACTTCGGTCGGCGAAACCTCTATCCGTCGGTTCTTGCAATTGAACCTTCAATTCCTTTAATTAGTTAATGCCATACGATACGGGGCTATTGAAATCGGCGTAGTACCGGTACAACCGATGCGAATTCCACTTCTCGAACCGGTGGCAATCCGGTAACTCCTCGGGAAAAACATCGAATACTCACAAACCACTGGTACCGATTCGAGTTTCCTTTCCGTCTCTTTACTTCCAAACACATACGCAAGGTATGTTTCACACCCTTTTCACGTACCTCGGCGGTCATAGAAGATATCATCATTGGCGCTCCTTTTAAATCGATGAGACTCGACTCGGACTACCTCATTATTTGTACTCCTCAAATCAATGGTTTTCCTTTGCGATCCACCTTTGCATCATGTACGATCGACCAATCCATACCAAGAATAACATCGAATTCATTAAATGGTAAAAGCATCGATCGGTAGGAAAACAGATTCTCGAATTATTAGGGGCATCTCTTGCACACTTTATCAACGAGTACGTATTGACCCAAAGGGTTTGACACTCGAATTACGAACTCGATAGACTCAACGGTAGAGTCTTCTTGGATGCTAAAGTTTCACATACATATGAATGAGTAGAGCCGGGTCAATCAATGCAATCACACTAGTATCAAAGAGAGTAAAAGTACCGGTGATAACGTCGGGGAGGATGCCTCCTCTCGTCTTGCGGATGGCATATGCTCTAGCAGGAGCTCGGGTCTCGGATCGAACAGCCGTGTCGGTGGCTCCCCTCGATTACCGCCCTACCTCCTGAAACCCTCGGGGTCTACCTCTAGTGTCGCCCCACTAGATCTCGTGACCTTGCATCTTATTCTTCTCATCTAGCTCGTGCAATCCCTAATGAAGTGGTCCTTGAACCGCATCCATAACAGCCCTATTAATGAGACTTACCCCAACATTCACCTAGGTGTCGTCTTCCACATTGGGGCATTCAGGTCTCTCTTGACGATTATTGCCCACACTAGCTCTTGAAGTAGCTCGGAGTCCGTCGATGGTCGGGTTCTAATGGAAATTCCATGATCGTTCTCGACTTCTTGGTGTCCTCCACGAACCTCTTTGTAGCCGAGAACGGAGCTTTACTCGTCGATCTTTTACGGTAATCTCTTGCTTCAAATTCAGCCTTCTTCTTCTCCTTCCCAAGTTCTTCCGCCTTGCGAGCTCGTTCGACTAGTGTCACGAACTCCTTTATCTCCAAAATTCCCACTAGTAACTTTAACTCTTCATTCAATCCTTCTTCAAATCTTTTGCACATCGCAACCTCATCAGCCACACACTCCCGAGCATACCGACTAAGTCTTACGAACTCATGTTCAGATTGAATCTGATCATCCGGCCTTGCTTGAGTTCCAAGAATTCCTTACGCTTCGATCGATGAACCGTTGACTAATGTATTTCTTTGAAATTGGATTGGAAGAAATCCCAAGTAACTCGTTCATTTGGGACTATGGAAATTAAAGTCCTCCACCAATAGTAAGTGAGTCTCTTAACAAGGATATAGCACACTTAAGACATTCGTCGGGGTGCATGACAGTTCATCTAACACTCTAATGGTGTTATCGAGCGAACTTCGGCCTTTTAAGCATCATCAATAACTATGGCCTTGAACTCCTCCCCACGCTTCCTAATCAAGTCCACGGTGGTTTACTCGACCTCACAGGATCGATGAATCGGAGGCATTGCGGGCTCTTGGGGTGGAGTGTTTAAATTGGGAATGGTTGGACAGTAGGGTTGGTTCGGGCATATTGCGCGACCCACTCATTCATCATAGTGAAGAAGGCTTGTTTCGCCCTTCATTTTGATTATTCGCGGATGACCGAGGCTCAACAGCGGTGTCCCTTGCGCAGAGCAGCCGCTACACTTTCAACGTCATCCGCCAAGGGTCTCTCTACCCGGGTTCCATCGCTAATTAAAACAAAAATTTCAACCGTCGAAGTCATCACATTATTAAGCACTATCAATTTGGCATGTATAGCTAGACTCACACGCGCTATGGTAGTCCTAGAACCGACTAAACCATAGCTCTGATACCAATAAAATTGTAACACCCTAACTCGTGACCGGCGCGGTGTCGGACACGAGGGTTAACGAGACAAATCCTCTTAAAGTACCGACCAATTTGGCATTTCTGGACAGGCTGGAAAACTGCGTCACCGTCGCCTTAAAATCATATCTCGAGTTCCAAAACTCGGAAACTGGTTTCGTAAATTTTCCCTGAATTTAGACTCATATATCCATCCATGGATTTATTTTTAGAATTTTTGGTTGGGCCAATTGGTACAGTTTATTAGTTAAAGTCACCCATGTTACAGGGATCGACTGCTCTGACCTCCGCGCGTTACAACTTGAATATCTTTCTGTACAGGGCTTTAATACTGGTGCCGTTTGTTTCTAATGAAACTAGACTCAAAATGGAATCTGTACATATAAGGCATGACTCCTAATTCTTTCTGGATAATTTATGGTAAATTTTCAAAGTCACGACAGGGGACCCAGAAATCGTTCTGGCCCTGTCTCACGAGAACTTTAATATCTCCCAGTATACTGCTCATATGGTCGTTTCGTTTCGTCCATATAAAAATAGATTCATCAAGGATCAGTTCCATAATTTACTCACTATTTAATTCTACTTATACTATTTTTAGTGATTTTTCAATCTCATCTCACTGCTGCTGTCCGCAACAGTTACTGCAGTAGACTATGCCAATTTCATGAATTTTTCCTTGGCCTTAATCATCCATCATACATGACACAAATTATGGCCACCTTAACAAAATTTGAGTTTCTAAGACTCGTGGCTATAGGTTCTAGCATCCCACTCGACGACCACATAGGCCATTTTCACATGGCTTAAAGTTTACAATCCCACAAATCGACAAAATATAATAGCCTATACATGCCAAATGTTCTTCAACAACAAAAAAAAGTAATACCACAAGATTTCAGCGGTGTGATGACTTCAACGACGGTTCCGAGCACACAACAGAAGACGAGTCCCGGTGACCTAAAATGGGTGACAAGAAAACACCGAGTGAGTTTACAACTCGAGAAGTCATAAGCATTCGTCAATCCATCGATAAAATTACTACTACATGTACAACAAATGAAACTAGGTACTCGTCCATATCGAATCCATACCATAATACCTCGAACCTTTCGGTCCAATCTCGTACCAATTCATACATCCACATTTCATATTCTACACAACAAGATAATCAAGCATTTTTACACATTAACTCATTTTCCAGCACAACCATACAATTTCAATCATCACATAGATTTAAGGCTTACCAATTCAACCCCAAGCATGGACGTATTTTCTATTCATCATGAGCTCGAGGTACTTACCCGATCCGCTGTCCGTGATCAACTCGATAATATCGCACACTCAGTGCCAATAGTGATGCAAAAGCATATAATAAGTCCGCACACTTAGTGCTATATAATCAGCTCGCACACATAGTGCTATATAATCAAATTCGCACACTTAGTGCTGTACAAATTTTAAATCCGACACTTAGTGCCAATCTTGTCACCGTGTCCATTTATACCCGCACACTTAGTGCCAAGACCAATACGTTATGCATTTTACTACCTTTATACATTCAACAATGGCATCATTCCATACACACACATTTCCACTTACACATCAATTCATTAAACACAATTGCATATATATATTATGATCATTTAAATCAATGCCAAATATATGCTTTATGACTTACCTTATATTGGATGAAACGATTTCCAATCGACTACTCGATTATCTTTCCTTTGCCTTTGCTTGATTCTCCACCTCTAGCTTCTTGAGCTAAATTTAACAAATAAATTGGTTTTATCATTTGAGCATCGGAAGAGGAATTCAAGATGCCTAGCCAATATATAAATATCTACTCATTAGGCATCAAAGTCGCATATGTACAAAATCATGAATCGAACTCAACACCTTAGTTAGTATTCCTCTTAGCGAATTTTCTAAGCCAAGAATAGGCATCAATATGCTTGCCTCTAACCGAATGCATGCACACCAATTTCCCTCATGTGGCGAATATGCATGCCCATGTTGAGGCCGATTATGCACTTAATACCACACAAAAACAGCATGCATTTTACTAACTAACGCATTACATATTGTAGCTCAATACACATCTCTCATGTACTACATAACCGAAAACATCATCCCAAGCAAATATATACCTTGAAATAGTATATATGTCATACCAATTCATCATGTGCAAACACATATTCAAAGCTCAAATCTTACCTACCATGCAACATGCATGAATCATACTTAATGGATATACCATGACCGAATACATCACAACACCATCATTTTGGTCATGATTAAGCAAAGAACTTAATGTCTCACTCAAAAATACTAAAAAGAAAGTCCAAGAGCCATCAATCCCCATCACATACACCATTAACAAGCTTCATATTTAACATGCAATGGCATTAACACAAAATCCACCTTGGCCAAATACCATTTCCATGGCATAACAAGGATTTGAACCATGGCTAACATGCACATCAAGTTAGCAACCAAAACAAGCATGAATCTCATGACACAACCTCAAACATACCTTAATCTTGATGCAAGTATAGCCAAATCTCCTTCTAGTTCTCTTCTAAACCAAGCATGAAGCAAAAATCCTCCCTTTTTCCTTAGTATTTTCGGCCAAAGAAGAGAAAATGGATGAACAAAATTTTTCTTTTCTCTTCCACAATGCACGGCAAGGGGGGTTTCACTCACACACACACATTTTTTTTTTCTTTCTTTATTACCCATACTCATTTGTTTATTGTTTCTCCCTAGTGCACCAACAAAACATGTTTCATGACATGTTTAGCCCATGATTCCTTGTCATGGCCGGCCACTTCATGTTAAGGGGAAATTTGACATGCAAATCCCTTATTTTTGCATGCATTATCAACTAGTCATCCCACATTTCCCCATCATACTTTCAATGTTTACTACTAGGCCCTTTCTAGTGAAATTCACATTTATAACTCTAAATCGAAACATCAAAAATGTCACACATGAATTAACACATATTATAGGCATCAAAATAAATTATAAATTATTTTTATGCCTCAGTTTTGTGGTCCCGAAACCACATCCCGACTAGGGTCAATTTTGGGATGTCACAAAGTTGCAGGAAGCAGACTGAAGACTTACAGATCTTAGCTCCATGTATCGGCTATGGAGCAGATCGAAGATGGCGAGTCTTATCTCCATGTATAGGCTATGGAGCAGATTTTAGCCACCAGCCTTATCTCTCTGAAGAAGCAGGAGAGCAGGTTGAAGATACAAGTCTTATCTTTCTGAAGTTGCAGAAAGCAGACTGAAAATTTACAGATCTTATCTCCATGTATCGACTATGGAGCAGATTTTAGCCACCGGCCTTATCTCTCTGAGGAAGCAAGAGAGCAGGTTGAAGATACAAGTCTTATCTTCTTGAAATTGCAAAAAGCAGACTGGAAATTTACAGATCTTATCTCCATGTATCGGCTATGGAACAGATCCTAGCTATTGACCTTATCTCCCTGAAGTTACAGTGGGGCAAGTTGAAGTTACGAACATTATCTTCTTAAAGATACAGTAGGTCTACTTAAAGAAGATGAGCATCAAAAAAGTCGAGGATTTGGCAAGACTGGGCAAAATTGGCTCTATTTGAAGTCTTTGCTCTATTCTCGTTACACAACAACGCGCAAAGAGGGGCAGCTGTAGACCCAATTTATAGCCCGGGCCCTAATTTACGAACCCAAAATACAAGGGCCCGATAAGCCCAAAGTTTTAGGGTTTCAGAAACCCTAAGCTACCCTAAGCACCGCAGCCAGGGTAATCTCTAAGTGCCGCACAGCGCACGTCTCTCTGCACTACCTCCGTAACATGCGCCACTCTACCTCCACGTCAGAGTCTACACCCACCACACACCTACAAACGAGCAAAGGAGGTTGTAAATATCGGCTATAAAGCCAAATCAAATGAACTGTAAAACATATCTTTTTTTTCGATTTTTGGACATACACAATAGCAGAACATACAAGAGCAATTCATATCAATAAAAAATCAGATTGAAGGCCCAGAAGGTTGTTTTTTATTATTTTCCGTTTCGCATTTTTTTCCTCTTTTTTTTGGTTTTTCTTGCTTTCTTTTCCTTGCAAATTATTTTTACATCGAAATTAGGGAAGAAGAAGCTTACCTAGCCTTACCCCGTGGTTCGGTGTTAAAGATAGAGACGCAAAAGCGCCGATGACCCTCGTGCGCGGCCTCCCATAGCAGACACGAAACCCTAGCAGAGAGTGAGTCTCAAGGGGGTTTTGAATTTTCTTGAAAATAATCTGCAAGGCTGTTGTTTTTGGGGGGGTTCTTTTTTTTTAGCTTTTACATATGGTTAAAACAGTACCGTTTGGTGCTGGGCCCACACGTTTGACCCAAAATGGGGGATTTGAACATTGAGTCCCCCCTTCGTGCCAGTGATCAATTGGGCCTTGCTTATATTTTCTTTGATTCTTTAAATTCATCCCTAGAAGTTGCGTGTCATTCCAGTTTAGTCCATGTCTAGGTGCAACGTTTTGGGCTTGGGGAATTTGTATTTTTAGTCCCTACTTGTTTGTGTGTATCTAGTTCAAGTCCTTGATTTTGTTCTAATAATTTGATTTGTTTAAAACTATCCTCTGGATTTTGTTTTTGTTTCAATGGAGTTCTTTTTAGTTTTTAATTCATTCACTCTTTTTAATTTATTTATCTATTTTAATATTTTACGTGTATGTTTTTTCAAAATTTTATTTTGTAATTTGTGTATTTTAAATTTTCTTATATATAATTTATTTCCTCTAAAATCCTATTTTACTATATATTTATTATTATTTTTTAAAAACACTATTATTCATTATTTTTAAAAACACTATTATTCATTATTTTTATATATTATTCTTATTAAGCTTCTACTTTATGGGCATTATATGTTGTTAATAAACATTTTTATGATTATTGATTTTATATTATATAGATTGTAATTCATATATATTCGTTAGCATATTTTTATATGATGGTATTTATAATTCATTTATCTTTGCCTAGTATGTATATCATTTGCTTTAAATTTGGCTTTGAGCAAGCGTTGCAATTTTTATGTACATAATTCATGTCGCATGTTTACTAATTTTAGTTGTAAATTGTTTTGTACAGCATTTATGTTAAATTTCAGCTTATAATATTTGTTTTGAAATTCATTTATATGATAAATTTTGTATTTATGCATTAATATTCATATATTCTGCATTTTGTGCATTGTTGCTTTTATGTATTTTAATTTTTATATTTGTACCTTTGTATTACAGCTGATGAACGGTGAGCTATGATATCTATTGTTTGTTTCAAATTGTTCATTTCATTTTTTTCCATTTTCAAATAAATCGAATAAATGTGCTCCACCGCTTTTATAACTACCTGCATTTCGAAAACCCTCTCAACATAAGGAAATATTTCGTATCTAGAAGTTTGAGAGATTGTGCCCAATCGTGCTGGGTTTCAGTTTTTCATTCAACTAAAATACGGAATATCTTTTTTTTTTGAAATTTCGTCCATGTTTTCTTAAACTAAAATGAAGCAATATCTCGTGTTTGGAAGCTTGAGAGATCGTGCCCAATCGTGCTGGGTTTCGATTTTTCATTCGACTAAGATATGGGAAATCCTTTTGACATTTCATCCATGTTTTCTTAAATTAGAATGAGGCAATATTTCGTATTTGGAAATTCAATAAATCGTGCCCAATCGTGCTGGGATGTGATTTACCGTTTGGCCAAATAACCCAATATCCTTTTGAAAATTCAAATGCATGAGTTTTGGAGATTACGAAATGATCTTGTATTGAGGGTTTGAAATATTGTATCCAATCGTGCTGGACATGACATTTTATTCCTTCTGAACGAGAGAATCTTGACATCCAATTCAAGTTGTCTAAATGTTTTAAGGGAGTTGAATTTCAAAAAAATTTTCAAATTTTCGACATTAGGACAATAATTGATCAATACGTTACCAATTTTGGGCGTTGCAAGGGTGCTAACCCTTCCTCGTGCGTAACCGACTTCCAAATCCATTTTCTAGTTTTTCGTAGACCAAAAACATTGTTTTAATAAACCAAAATGCTTTATTAAAATGATTGATCAAAAGGTGACCCAATCACACCTAAACAAAAAGGATTGGTGGCGACTCTATTTTCGTTTTAAAGTCGACCTCTGTTTTTCAAAATAAAACTGGTTTCGACAGTAAGCACTGCAATAAGCGACATTACGGTGAATGTAGATTAGTGAGCAGAGCTTGTTTTAAGTGTGGATCTCTTGATCATTATTTCTGGGACTGTCCAAAAAAGTTTACAGCTGAAAGAGATCAACCGGCGAAAGTAAGCAATACGGCTACTAGAGGAAGACCACTCCGAAACACTGGAAATATGAGTGGTAACTGAGGTGCTATGAGAGATTCTACTGTGAGATCTTAGGCACGAGCACCTACTAGAGCTTATGCTATCCGTGCACGGGAGGAGGCATCATCGCCAAACATTATTACCGATATTTTTTCTCTTTTTGATACTGATATAGTTGCATTGATAGATCCTGGATCAACCTATTTATATATCTGTATGAATTTAGTATTTAAAAAGAGCTTACATGTCGAGTCTACAGAGTTTGTAATTAAAGTATTGAATCCCTTAGGCAATTCTATTTTAGTTGATAAAATTTGTAAGAATTGTCCTTTGATGACTCGAGATTACTGTTTTCGGGTTGACTTGATGTTTTTACCGTTTGATGAGTTTGAGTGATTCTTGGTATGGACTAGCTGACTATGCATGATACAGTTGTGAATTGTAGATGAAAGACTATCAAATTGAAATGTCAAAACGGTGAAATTCTTCAAATTAAGTCTGATGATTCGACTGAATTACCTACTATGATATCATCTATGTTAGCTCAGAAATATATGAAAAAGGGATATGATGCATATCTTGTATATGTATTGGATACAAAGGTGTCTGAATCAAAGATTGAATCTGTACCTATTGTCTGTGAGTTTTTGGATGTATTTCCAAAAGAATTATTAGATTTGCCACCGATCAGAGAGGTTGAATTTGGTATTGACTTAGTACCGGGAACAACACCAATATTGATAGCTACGTACAGAATGGCTCCAATAGAATTAAAAGAGTTGAAAGCTCAGTTGCAGGAATTGACAGGCAGAGGTTTTGCACAATTGATTTATTCTCCCTGGGGTGCACCGATATTGTTTGTAAAAAAGAAAGATGGCACGATGAGAATGTGTGTAACACCCCCTACCAGTATTTGTCGCCGGAATAGGGTACTAGGCATTACTGGAGTTTACCAAATTAAATTTTCTGTTATTACGAATTAAATATTATTCATTTACCGAAACATGTTATGACGTCCCTTAGATGGGCCTCTGAAACCCAAAATATACAACGGGACCAAACCGAGATTAAATCAAAATCATAGGGAATTTTTCGTAAAACCCCAATTTTTTTATTAACTCAATATAACCCTTTTATAGATATCTAACCTTCCCTGCAATTTTAAACCTAGACCAATCCAAATCAACCAATCTAATTGAACATATTTTCAAGATAGATTCATGCATATCCATAAGATAACCTCATCACATACTAAAACTAGGATTTGTTAACCATACCAATGGCTAACTTTACATTCATTTCACATTAACATTTACTTTATTAACTTATACATGCCATTGATTTCCAAAATAAAGTTTCTTGATATACCAAAATGGTGAGGTTGATAGTGTGATGTGTCTCCGGCCGAATCTGACCTCCGAGCTCTTAATACTACAAAATAGGGAAAAAGGAAACAGGGTAAGCACGTTGTGCTTAGTAAGCTCTTGTAACAAGAATTATACTTACCTAATATTTTCAATACAATATAATAAATATTCATACATCCATTCAATTTACCATTTACCTATCACATACAAACTCAACCAAAACATTAATCAAATAGCATCATATAAGTTCAATAAAAAGATTAATGATTGATGAGCTCATATATTCCATGTTTTCTATTACCCTTATTATTTCCCATATTTATCCCATTTAATTTCTCGAAATTTCGATGGATTTTTAGAGGTACACTTTTAGTGTACAATTTCGAGTCCATCAATTCATATTCATGTGTGCACATTTCCATTTCAGAGAGCACACTCCCGCAAACCTCATTCTTACAGTGGGATTACCAGTCCAGGCTAAATCCCCTGTAATATAAACTCATAGAGTATTGTCGGGATTACCAGTCCAGGCTCAATCCCCTGCAACGACAATTACTCTAATGAGCTTGGATCTGAATTACCAGTCCAGGATAAATTCAGACCCTAATTTGGATTACCTGTCTGGGCTAAATACATTTTATACATATTCTTTGGGAGGGCTATATCACGATAGGATCACCCATCCGGGATAGATCCTTTTTACCGTCAATTCTTTTTCAGAGATCCATCGAATTTTCCTTCCATTCAAGTGGGATTTCTTCCCCTTTTATCAAATATATTACTATTTCATCAATTTTCATACAATAAACATTCAAATCATATTAACATCAATAACATACATTTCAAGCATTTAAGAAAATAATTCGAGTTACACGAATTTACCTCGATACTTGTTCGTATAAAAAAATCTATTAATCCCAAACTTTTTCCTTTCCTCGATCTAGCTTCGTATTTGAATTTTTTGGATCTAGATAAATAAATTTAATTATGAATTTAATACATTTCATGTTCATATGTAACATTCTCTATAATTCCACTATTATTTATAGTTCATTCAAAACTATCTACTTGAGTCGTAGTCACTAAATTATTTATATCTCAACCTATAGAATTCCAAATTAAAAACCACTTGATGTTTCTGAAACTAGACTCAAATACCTCTCTACCATAGAATTTTTAGAATTTTTGGTTAAGCCAATAAGTACAGTAAAATCTTCAGACTTACCTGCATTACTGGCATCGAGCGACTTGACCTTTCTTTGCTAAAAATTAATTATCTCTTAGTAAAAATTTTGGATTGTAACATCCAGAATTAGGGCCTAGTCGGAATATTGGTTTTGAGACCACAAATTTGAAATAGAAATAATTATTTTATGATTCTCATGAGGTCTATAATATGATTGCATACTTGTGTGAAAATTTCATGAAGAAATTTCATTGATAAAGTGTCCAATTTGTCATTTAGGACTAAATTGCAAAAGTTGCAAAACGTGAGTTCTAGAAAATTTAAGCATGAAATTTTCATGGATATTAATTAGAGGTCCTTAAATAGCAATTTTCCCAATTTCTATAATTATGGACAAAAATGGGCATGAATAGGAAAATTTTGAAAGAAATGCTTTAAGGGCATTTTTGTCATTTGGTTAATAAAGGAATAAAAAGGGAAAAATAAGTCAAAATTGTGTTCATCTTCTCCATGCCATAGTTGAAATTCTCAAGCTCTCCATAGTTAGGGTTTTTCAACTTTTCAAGCTTGAAAGTAAGTCAATTCTAGCCCCGTTTTTTATGTTCTTTGAATTTTTTAAGTCCTTGAAACATGATCTATCCATTTTTAGCCATATTTTGAGCTAGGGTTCATGTATGAAACTTGATCCATGTGTGAAATGTTTGTATTTTGATGTTTAATGGAGGAATATGAAAGGTTGATGCATGATAAACATCTTTTACTAAGTGGTTTTTCATGAAAACACCTAAAAAGGACCTTTTTGTAAAAGTTGTAAAATAAGTGGTTAAAAATATGATTTGAAAGAAAATATGGGCTGATATGGGTATGTTATAAGTTCGACTAGACTTGGGTATCAAAGAAAATGAACACATTTCATTTTACGAGCTTAAGGACTAAGTTGTAATTATGTGAAAGTTTAGGGGTAAAATTTTAATTTTTCCAAAGTGTGATTTATGGACTATTTTGAACAATGTGATGATTAAATAAGCTGAATTGCTATTATAGATCAAGAAAAATGGAGTTCGGACCTAGATCGGGGAAAGAACAATATTTTGGACTAAATCGAATAAATTATCCATATTTTGTTCCGAGGTAAGTTCTTGTGTAAATAATGCAATGATATATCATGTTTTAATATTTTATTAATGTATGAGTTTCTATGTTTAATTGTTATGACGAGTGTATGAACAGTGTTATGGTTTATGAGAATGGCATTATGAACGGGTTCGATAAAGATGTGACATCGAGAAAATCCTGTTTGAACCTTAGGAATAATTTAGGATACAATGTGACATGTCACTAGGAACTATGTGAATATGAGTTCATGAATATATGTGTAAATGTGACTATGTGAATTCGGGTGCTAGTCTTGTACGTTTTACTAGTGGCTGGGTAGCCCGGCATGTGTTGCGGGTACCTATCAACTTGTGTGAGCAGCCCGAGTAGTTACGTCCTAACTGTTAACTTGTGTGAGCAGATCTGTGATTAGCTCGAAAGCGAGCAATATGTGATTGTGATTTGAGGTAGCATGTGGCTACGTTTGAAGCACTATGTGCAACTCTTCCGTGTATCCGATAGTATTCCGAGTGTTCAACGTGTAAACCTGTAAGCTATTCGACAAGTAAGTCGATGATGTGGAAGTATGACAATGTGTTATGAGTTAGGATAGGTATGTACGATAAACTCATATGAATGAGCTCAATATGTGATGAACTTATGGTAAGATCGAAATTGAGTAAGTTATGCCTACAAATTAAGCTATGCCTATGAATTTATGATATCACATAAGTAAATTATGTTATGTCAATGGTATTTATCCATATGATTATGTTGCTATTTATTTCCATGTTGCATGCCATCTTAGATGAATGAGTAAATGAGCAATTAAGGGTGACAAATGGCTTGGAAAATGGCCTCAAATTTGTCCACACGGGTAGACACAAGGGCATGTATCTAGGCTGTGTGTGACACACAGTCTGCCCCATAGGCGTGTGGTTGGACCGTGTGTCCCCTGCACCCTAATTAATGCAAACAGAATGCTCAGTAGTAAACACATGGGCAGAGACATGGCCATGTGTCTCAGTCGTGTGAAGGGCACGACCTTAAGACATGGGCGTGTACCCAGGCCGTGTGAAGTCTACACTTGATTTTAAAATTTAATTCGCCATACGACCTAAGCACATAGGATTGTGACTTGGCGTGTGTAACCTTATTTTAGTTGATGTCGTCATAGTCAAAGAGTTACACAGGCTGAGGACACGAGCGTGTCCTAAGCCACACAGGCGTGTGTGGCCATGAGGCCTACCTATACGGGCGTGTGACTCTCCAAAACAAGAAAATTTTCTAAGTGTCAAAAAGGTTCTGCAAATTCTCGATTTAGTCCCAAACAGTTTTCGGTGTATATTTGGGGCCTCGTAGGCCCTTTTAAAGGGACAAATTGTATGTGATTGAAGGTTTCAGAACTGGATGAAATTTTATGGCCCGGTTTCATGTGAATGTTTATGTATTAGTTTAGTAACACCTCGAACCTTGTCCTGGCGTTGGATACGGGCAAGGGCTGTTACATGAATGATGTTTCAATTTGTTTCTATTGAAAATAGACTCATTAATAATTTAAACATGTAAACTTTAACCCCTAATTATTTTTCTCCAATTTTTGATGGTTTTTCAAAGTCAGAGCAGGGGAACCCAAATTCACTCTGACATTATCTCACAAAATTTATTATATCTCATGATTTATAACTCCATTTCTTACACTATTTCTTTTATGAAAAACTAGACTCAATAAGCTTTAATTCCATATTTTGTTCATCCTCTAATTTGATTTACACAATTTATGGTGATTTTTTAAAATTAGCCTACTGCTGCTGTCCAAAACTGTTTTAGTGCAAGATGTTTATTACCATTTTTTCCCTAAGCTTTTAATAGATGATAATTTCGTCCCTGCTCAATTAACCTCTCAATTGAGCTGATTTTTCTCAATTAACACTTTATTCTATCACTTTAAACTACTTTATAACCTTTGGGAATCAAAATTTCAGCACTAGACTTTAATTCTAAACTTTTTCATAGTTAGGTCCTAAAAATCAATTTCTATTGAAATTACTTAATAAAATCATCTCATAAACAAATTAAAGCTTCAATTTCATGCTATTTCATCATAAACTTACAGCACTCAACCATGGTGACTTTCAACTTCATCCATGAAATTAAAAACTAATGAATTTAATAGTAGGACCTAGTTGTAAAAGTCTTAAAAACACAAAAATTACAAGAAAAAGGCAAGGATTAACTAACTTGGTGCAAAAATTATGAAATACCAGCTTAAAGAACCCCTCCTATGGGGTTTTGGCTGACGAGAATGAAGAGAAATCACAAGAAATCTACATATTTCCATATTAGTCCTAATTTTATTTAGTTAATTATGTAATATTCCAATTTTGCCCTTAAATCATCCATTTTCTTGCTGATTTCATGCACTTGCTGTCCAGCCCAAATAAATTTTGGGTCTAATTTCCTTTTAAATCCTTTCTCATTAAACACTTAAGCTATTTAATCATCGCGCCACTTTTACACCTTTTCCAATTTAGTCCTTTTCATTTAATTGACTACCCAAACATTAAAATTTCCTAACGAAATTTTAATACCAAATTACTAGCATTTCATAAATATTTATAAAAATATTTTCGACTTGGTTTCACAAGATCAAGGTCTCGATACCTTGTTTTTACCCAATTTCTTCAATAATTTCTTTTTTTTCTAGCTAACCACTAAATCGGTAAAATTTTGCTATCGATATTTTCAGAAAATTTTCCTATCATATCAATATTCATGAAAAAATATTAAAATAAATTTCTCTCTAAATCAAATTTGTGGTTACGAAACCACTATCCAATAACCTTGAATTTAGGCCATTACAATGTGTATCGACTACAAACAGCTAAATAAAGTAACTACAAAGAACAAATACCCTCTACCACAGATTGATGATTTATTTGATCAGTTGAAAGGGGCTACAGTATATTCAAAGATTGATTTGAAATCGGGTTATTATCAGTTGTGAGCTAAAGATTTGGATGTGTAGAAAACCACGTTCAGAGCAAGGTACGGACATTATAAATTCCTGGTTATGCCTTTTAGATTAACTAATGCTCCTGCATTTATTGTGGACTTGATGAACTGGATATTCAGATAATATTTAGACAGATTTTTTGTTGTATTCATTGATAACATTCTGATCTATTCATGAGATGAATCTGAACATACCGAACACTTGAGAGTTGTGTTACAAACTCTACGTGATAAACAACTATTTGCAAAGTTCAGCAAATGTGAGTTTTGGCTCCATGAGGTTGGATTTCTGGGACATATTGTTTCAGCTGATGGTATTAGAGTTGACCCAAGTAAGATTTCTGCTATTTTTGATTGGAAACCTCCGAGAAATGTGTTTGAAGTCCGTCATTTTCTGGGTTTAGCGGGCTATTACTGAAGATTTTTGAAAGGATTCTTGATAATTACGGCATCGATGACACGACTACTTCAAAAAGATATGAAATTTGAATAAAAAATGTCAGCAGAGTTTTGAGCAGTTGAAAGTATTGTTGACTGAAGCACAAGTTTTGGTTCAACCGGAATCGGGGAAAGAATTTGTGATTTATACTGACTCGCCATTAAAAGGTCTGGAATGTGTCCTGATGCAAGAAGGAAAAGTTATAGCTTATGCTTCTTGACAATTGAAACCTCATGAAAAGAATTATCCGACACATGACTTAGAGTTGGCTGTAATTGTGTTTGCATTGAAATTTTAACGATATTACTTATACGGTGAAAAATGTCACATTTATATGGATCAAAAAAGCTTAAAATGTCTAATGTCACAGAATGATTTGAATCTGCAGCAACGAAAATGGCTTGAGTTATTGAAAGACTATGACTTTGTGATTGATTATTACTCGGGAAAAGCTAATGTTGTTGCTGATGCCCTAAATCTTTGGTTGCATTACGAGCAATGAACACCTAGTTGATGATTTGTTATGATGGGTCTATATTAGATAAATTAAAAGCTAAACCAGTATTTCTTCAACAAATCTGTGAATCTCAGAAAAATGATCATGAATTGCAAGCTAAACGAACTCAATGTGAGAATATCCCTGATTCAGAGTTTAAAATTAGAGTTGATGATTGTTTAAGGTTCCGGAATAGAATTTGCATACTGAGAAATTTAGAACTCATTCAGAAGATTTTGCACAAAGCATACCATAACTACTTATCTGTTTATCCGGGAAATTCCAAAATGTACAACGATTTGAAACAGTTTTATTAGTGGCAAGGTATAAAAAGAGATATATCAGAGTTTGTTTCTAAATGTTTAATTTGTCAGCAAGTCAAAGCTGAAAATCAAGTACCACCGGGTTTACTACAGCATGTGATGATTCCTGAGTGAAAATGGGATAGAATTACAATGGATTTTGTGTTGGGATTGCCCCTAACACCGAAAAAGAAAGATGCTGTAGCGTTTCATTGGTCCGTATGAGATTATTGAGAGAATAGGGTCTGTAGCGTATCGACTAGCTTTACCGTTAGAACTTGAAAAGATTTATAATGTCTTTCACGTTTCTATGCTACGTTGATACAGATTCGATCCGTCACATGTGATTTCTCTGGTAGATGTTGAGATTCAAGCTGATTTGACGTATAGTGAAGAACCGATCAGAATTTTAGCTCGTGAAATCAAAGAACTGAGAAATAATCGCATAGCCCTGGTAAAGGTTCTTTAGCATAAGCACAGAATCGAGGAAGTTATGTGGGAACCCGAGGAAGCTATGTAAACATAGTACTCTAACTTATTCACTAGTAAGATTTTCGGGGACAAAAATCCTTAAGGGGAGAGTTGTAACAGCCTGTTTTTGAGTCAAATCAAAATAGTGGTTTCGGGACCACAATTTTGAGGTTAATATTTTATTATTTTATTAAAGTTTACAGCATGATAGAATTATTGTGTGAAAGTTTCGTAAAGAAATTTTATTGTTTGACTGCTTAATTCTGTAAAAAGGACTAAATCGCGTAAAGCGTAAAACTTGTTTTCTATTAGGTAAAAGTGTCTAATAGCTATAGAACCTTAAAGTAAAGGACCCTAAGTGGTAAATATGTCATTTATAGGTTAGTGGATGATGATAGCATGAAAAATGGTGTAATTTATAATATTTTTAAAGGTTATTAAGGTAAATTGGTAATTAAGGTTATTTATAATAAAACAAAACAAAATTCTTTCTCCATTCATCATCATCAACCAAAAAGGGTGAATAAAACAGCATTTTTACTTTCTTCATTAGGCCAAGCTATTTTGAGAAATTAAGGTACGGTTTCTTATCCGTTTTTAATGATTTTTATGTTTTTGAGATCGTTGCTTCGTATTCTAGCTGGCCCGAACCTTAAATTTTAAAATTTTTAAAGATTTATCATGTTTCCATTGTTGAATTCTTGAGTAAATTTACATTTGATGATGGATTTTGGATAATTTTTTATAGTTAAACTGGTTTTGTAAAGTGATTTTTGACAAAAATATAAAAAAGGGGTTAAATTGAGAAATTGTAAAATTAGGTGGGTAAAAGTATGAATAAATAAAATATATGGATTGCTACTCCATTAAAATTTGGCTTTGCATGGGTGGTACTAAATTGCATGAAATTTGCAATTTTATGTGATAAGGACTAAATTGTAAATATGTGAAAGTTTAGGGGCAAATGTGTAAATATGCTAAAATATGAATTATGGGATAAATTGAATTGATTGAATACTAAATATACTAAATTTTATAATATATAGATCAAGATAAGCCGAGATCGGAATTAGATTAGGGAAAAAGAAAAGTAGACGAATAGTCGATAGTTTTCATTCGAGCAACTCGAGGTAAGTTCGTATAATTAGAATCAAACTTTTAAATACTTCTATTTATTTGTAATGAATGTGTATAATTGAGTAATTAATATACTTGGAATACTAATGCTTTATCAATATAGTTTGATGGTTACCGAGCCCCATTTGAATTGTAAGAATTCGTAGGATACGAGTGACATGTCACTAGGGTTACCATTTAGGTTGAGATCCTGCATGTGTTGCGGACTCACCGCAGCTTGTATGAGCTTACCGATATATCAACTTGTAAGAACTTACTATTCTCAGCTCACTAGAGCTTACCATTTCAGCTTATTAGAGCTTAACATTTCAGCTCAACAGAGCTTACTGTCCATCAGCTCAGGAGGAGCTTACTGTTCATAACTCGAAAGAGTGGTAAATGATAAGGAATTAACGGATTACTGATTTATATGTATTGTATATTACTCGAGTATCCCTCGAGATTCTAATAAGTTCAACGGGCATAAATTCTATTTATACGGATGAGTTACTGTATTCAAATGAATTATTGTTTATATGATTGGAAATGAAATGTTACCAATGTTGTACTTGATATATGAATTTGGTATGATGCAATGTATTGAGATAATGGATGATTTCATGTATTTAAATGACTAATTTGTGATGAATGCTTGTGTTTAGGCATTTGGTAATTGAATTAAATACACTTTGATTATTTGCCTTGATTTTGGTATTTATGGTAAGTTTAGTTCTGAATTATACGGCCTTACTAAGCTATAAAGCGTACTCTGTTTCTTTTTTCCATGTTTTATAGAGGTTCGATAGCTTGTTCGTTTCGGACAAGTCAGAGTTACACATCACACTATCCAATTGTCGATTGGTACTTTTGAACTTGTGGATAATTGTAAATATGGCATGTATAGGCTAGTTATAATAGTGATAGTTATGGTTACTTGAGATTATGGTTTGGTACTTTTTATGTATAAGTTAAGCCATGTGATTTGGCTAAACTTAATGTTATAATTTAGTATGTTTTGGCAAATAGTTGATGAAATGGAGATGTGCAAATATGTTTGTTATAAGGTAAACTTATGGATGGAAAATGTATGATATTAGTTAAGCAATTGAACATTATGTGGAATTGGCATTAAATGTGTATGAAATGTTATGAAATGGATGCCTATTGTGTTGTAAAAACATTACCATTTATGCTTATGTTTACATGTGAAAACAGGGTGGCATAATGACTTTGCAAATAGCCTATTTTTGTCCACACGAGTAGAGACACGGGTATGTGTCTCAGCCATGTGTGACACATAGTCATGTTAACGGCCGTGTGTCCCCTAATGTTGAAATTGAATTGAAGTCAGTATGCTCCACACGGTCTCGTAAACGGGCGTGTGACTAGTCGTATGGTACAAGTCAGTATGTCCCCTAATTAGCACACGGTCTAGCACACGGGCATGTGATTTGGCCATGTTTCATAAGTCAGTATACTCTCCAGTTTTCACAAGGCCTGGCACATGGTCATGTCTTCGGTCGTGTAATGCAAGTCAGTATGTATGTCCTGTCTCCATACGGCCTGTTCACACGGGCGTGTGACCCCTAAAATGTTGAAATATCTCTAAGTTTCCAAAATTTTCTTATGTTATCAGTTTAGTCCCGAATCATTTCTAAAGCATGTTTAAGGACTCGTAAATCCTTATGAGGGATAATATGATTGTGTTGAATGGTATTTGTATATGAATGCATAAATGTATGAGTTATGTATGTTAAATGATGCGTATTGATCAGTAATACATCAAACCCTATTCCAGCGACGGATACGGGTTAAGGGTGTTACAGAGGGTTCTTATTCCTAGACTTTTTCTTAAATTTTTTCCTAAAACTCTTACACACCAAGTGTTTGACAAAATTTCCAAATGATTTTTTTTTGTTTTAGTCGAACTTCAATATTTAATTATCTAGTTATGGCTTTTAAGAAAAGGCCAAGAACCGATGTATCATCGTTTCATCAACCTAGTGGTCCTTGATCATCCTTTAACGGATGCTTTCCTATCGATGCTTTTCATGAACATTTTGATAAAAACTTTACATCTAAAAGAGTTTGGGAGTCTAGGAAAGTTGATATAGCCATGTTAGAGGGTATTAATTTTATATATCTTTTTATTTTACAAAATTGGTGTTGGATGGATTTTCTTAAAATTTCATCACCGACTTACTATAATCTTGTTTGATCATTTTTCTCTAATGCTAAACTCGAACACGATGAGTCCAGCGACATTGTCATAGCCATCACTTTATTTTTATTAAACACCCCTATACATCTTCCCTTAGCAGAGTTTGACAATTATCTTCATTTGCCTCCCGAAGGTAACTTCGATGAAAAATGACATTCCAATCCCGTTCTTTTTATTCAATCCAGATCAGCCTCCAAACTTAACCTTCATTATTGTGTCCTCCATTTGATCATAACTTGGAACCTTCCCCCCATTAAGAAATATGCTAAACTTCAAACACCGATTATTGGTGGCTCGATTCTTTCCAATAGGCATCCCGACCTAGCCTTCATCATGTTTAATGACATAACTAAGGTTATCGGGAGGGGAATGAGTACAAATATCACCCTTCCTTATGGCACTTATTTGTCATATCTCTTTAGGAGGTTAGGCATTAGCACTCATGGAGACACCCCCGTTATTTCTAACCAACCTATTAGTTATGAGACACTTCATCATGCGAGATATCATTTTGATACCACTTCCAATGCATGGGTTAAGAGAGATCACCCGGTGGAAAATGAAGATGAAGGCGTCGAAGGCGCTTGTGAAGACATTTCGACACCCTAGCGTGTTCTTTCACCCAAACATACTCCTCCTTTAGTTTCGTCCTTTCCAGCTGCTCAACCTTTGTCCGAGATTAATGGTGTCATCCTCGACTCTATCCATTCTTTGAGTAATGATGCTCGAGAATTTAGAGATGAGGTTCAATATCATAGGGATGAGGTTAACTCTAGGTTATCGACGTTAGAGATGCAAATGGCATCTTTCCTCGCTCATTTTCCATCTACTCCTCTTTTTTCTCCCCATGATGATGCTTAGAGTAGATTTTTAAGTTTGTATTTTCATATCATTATTAATCACATTTGCACTATTACTTTTGATTCATTTCCTATGTTTATGACTTCTTTTTGCACCTTATTTTTTTTATTAAGTATTATAAGATACTTTGGTTATTTTTATGTTAGTTCTATATTTCTTCATGTTCCTATATTTTTGAACTAACCATCTTTTTCTCCTCAAGCTTATTTGTCTTTTTTGATATAACAAAAAAGGGGAAGAAGAAAGTTTATGAATCAACCTCAAAATCAAGTTAAAATGATTTTAACTAAGTATGGATTTTTTCAACTAGGCAAACTGTTTGTTAAACAAGTCAGAATTGCTCCAGGCCAAAAAGTATCGATACTTTTTTGGCCAAGCATCGATTTCTTCAAAATATTGATACCCATTGAAATAAACGATACTAAATTAACATTCTAAATTTCACAAATTTAGTCAAGTATTGATCTGGTATCTATACTTTTTATGTGGTATCAATAAAATCTTCCTGATATTGATATTTTAGCTCCAACAGTCACTGAATTTAGCATTTATTACAAAAAAAATATCGATACCTTTTTATTTGGTATCGATACTCATTGTTGCAGACGTATTAAATGCTTTGGTTTTCACATCCCCACTGACTCTATTAATTACCACAACAAACCCAATGGTTGGAAATCAATTAGGAGGTATAAATATCAGCTTCTAGAGATCCTACAACAACAAAAAAACATATTCAAGCAAAAATCATCAATCAAATAACCTTTATGCTCAATACTTCCATAATTTTTTTGTACACGCTTGTGAGCTTTTATTATTTTTTTCTTGAACTCAAGCGTATTCTTGTCTATTTCTGCTTAATTGGCAAACATTCTGATCTTGTAAGGATTATTTATTTGTTTGCTTCTTTGTAATTCTTTGAGAGGGTTTGTATTTTAAGATTTAGGTAGAAATCTTAAGGAAGTTGTAAGGTTAAACATTGTTTTCAAATGTTGAACAAATTAGTGAATTTGAGAAAATCCTTAACTATGGAAAACTAAGGTAGTAAAGTAGGCAATTGGGGGCGAACCACTCTAAATTATTGTGTTCATTGCTCTATCTTTTCCATCTAGCTTTCCTAAATTTTTAAAAGTCAATTCACACCCCTCTTGGCGATTTTGGTTTAATCAATCGAGCTAATATAATAGACAAAAATTTAACATTTTAAACAAAAATTAAAAGAAAAAGTTTTTATTTCTAAAATATTCTAAAATATCAATATATAGAGATTTAGATTTCACAAATGATATATTTTATCTTATTTCAAAATTTAAAATTTAAAAATAGCAAAAATGATTGGTTTACATTTTTATTTTAATGAATAAATTTTTATATAATATTTTACCATCATACTAAATTTTAAATTAATAAGTATTTAATTTTTAATTTAAAATTGAAAAATATCAAATTATAATATTTTGATTTCTTTTTAATTTATGAATTATTTAATTTTCAATTATTAGAACCAATTAATGGTTTTACCAATTTTAATTCTGAGTTTTTTAAAAAATTAACATTAATTTCAAGTTATAGGCATTTCAGTGTATTTAAACCTACGTCATTTTATATCGATAATAATCTCGATACCAATTGAACTAATATTCAATCAATAGTTATTTTTTAATTTTAAAATTATATTTTGTGTAAATATATTATATTTAAAAATAAAATATGAATTGGTCAAATATTTTATAAAATAATAATTTATTTTAAAATTTGAATTGGTTAAAAATAATTTAATTTTACTTAAATTATTTAAATTTTGTTTAGTAGATAAAACTAAAAAATAGAAAAATTAAATAGAAAAACAAGATTGCGATACATACCGCAACATGGATCTGTGTACCTTATTTGATACTCATACCTACCCTTATTTGAATTTTATATAATATTTTCATCCCAACTCTTAAAAGATTTATTTTATTTTGCTTAGCTCGTGTTGAAATTTTAAATGATATTAAGAATTCTATCACGCACACGTGAGAATTATGTATTTAAAATATAGAAGTATGTTTAAAACTAACATATATTAAATAATGAAATACATGATTAACTAATTAACAATAACATATGAAATATATGTAATATTAAAATAAAAATATTAAATTGTGAGTAAAATTAAATTCAAACATGTAAATACATCATATTGAGAATACAAAACAAGGTAAAATTATTTACATGTTATAATCAATATTGAGTTAGTGTTTAACTGGCTTGTAACACTAACTCAATCAACAACTTTATCAATATATATATACAAAATTAATGAGACAATAAAATATACATAATACAATTAAAATGTAAATATTATAATAAAATAAATATTTAGTTTAGTAGTCAAATTAATGTTTTGTTTTTATATAAGTAGCTCGTGTTCAAATTCTATCACTTATAAATTTTTATTTTATTTTATAAAAGACTAAAGTAGAGATTTACAATATAATATTTTTTTACAAATTAAATCAAATATATTATAAAATCTTATAAAAGAAATATATAAATGTTCAGAAAATTAAAATATATGTTATAGATTAGTATAAAATCAAGAAATTATAATTAAAAGTATTTAAGAACTAATTATAAAATTAATATAAATATGTTTAAGTAAATATAACGAGACAGGCAGGACGAATTTCACCTAAACTTAAACCCCAATACTAAAAAACTTATTAAGAAAAATCCAAATTGACCCGCCTGAAGATTTCATCTCCATTGAACTGGGATGAATAAAATCTCATGGAATTCGAGTTTTTTTGGGTCCTACTCCAATAATACTTAAGGCATGTTTGTTTCAAGAAAATAACTTACGAATTTTGTTTTGCATTTTCCTATATTTATTTTGTGGAAATAATTTGATCAAAAAAAAATTAAGCCTATTTTTTAGAAAATTACTTCTCGTTTTAAAAAGTATAAATCATTTCTAAAAATAATTTCTTAATAACTTGATTTTAATAAAAAAAACTTGGATGGAGCCAAGTATTATTATATTAATAGTATATTTTAAATTTAAAATATTAAAATTATATTTTTTAATATTATTAAACATACATATTTATACTCAATTATATAATAAATTATTAATATAAATAATACAATTTATTATTTTAATGAAGTTATTTTAATATTAAAATTTTTAATTATAAAATTTAACATTAATAACAATTTTATATTTAAAGTAATATTCTTAATATTTTATTGAAAAATTTTATATTAATATTTTAATAATAAATATATATTGCGATTTATAACTATTTTTATGTAAATTTATAAATAGATAGTAATAGATGTTTTATAATATAAAATATAAATATTTATTATTAATATTGCAATTTATAAATGTTTTACTAAGCAGGATTTAAATATATTTTAATAATTTATATTTATTTTTAAGCTTTCTTTTAAATTTTAGAATTATTGTAAAAATTTTAAAAATTAGCGATCAAATTAATAATTAATCATTTAAATTTACGTGCCACATGATCATTTAATATATAGAACTTAACAGATGGACTAATTTGTATGTTTTAAAATGTATAAGGGTTAATTTACCTCTTTTTTTAGTAGAAGTCCAAAATACAATATGCTCCTAAGACAGAACTTTTCCAATACTTCTATTGAATTCTAAGATAACATAATTACTATATGTTTTTGTCAAGAATTGATGGACTAAAACTCATAACAAATACACACAAATTGTCCCGTGAAGGTTAACTAATCGCATGAAACTAATTTAATTCACTGAAACTGACTTGATTCATGAAACATATAAAAAAACTTTGATACACAATGAAATACTCTATTAAAACTAGAGTTACAGGATAATTATAATATATTTTAAGGGATAAAATATCTATAGAGTTTAAATCCAATTACTTTTACAGTGTCCAAACACATTCCAAATGCAGCAGAAACCAAGGGATCTGAGCCGTTAATTTTTGTTCATCGTTAAACCTTTTCTAACCAATCAATATCAACGATCTGATCTTTTTAGCTATAAGGGTTCAACAGAGATTGTTCTAGACCGGAATAGCCGCCCTTCGTTTACTCCACGGAAAAGATCTAAGCAGTCAAAACAAGTTTTGTTAAATATCAACGGTGGAGATATTCCAAATATTTAAACCTAAAGTGTTTTAACATCATATATATGCTAAAAGAACCCATCTTTTTATTGCCGCTCCTATAAGAATTAAGAAGCAGGAAAATTACTATTTTAATTTTTTTCCCTTACACCCTACATTGTCGCTCTCTTTTACTTTTGGTGCCAAAGACCCGACTCTTCAGTAATCCTGCCTTCTTCTTCTGTTTTTACTTTGCGGGTATGATTTTCCATGCTCTTTTCTTTTGGTTCATCCTTGAATGTTATCATCGTCCCAAGTCTTCTCTTTTTCTTGCTTGTTTGCTTGCTACCATATTTTGTGGTTTATGTTTTCTTCTTTTGAACTTTCTTTTCTTTTCTGCTGAATTTTGAACTGCATTGTTGTCTAATACTCTGATATTTTGTTTTTGTATGTGTTTTTTTTTTTGGTTTCCATTACAATTCCTATTTTGCTTTAAGTTCTACCTATGTTCTCCTCTGTAAGCTTTTGTGTTTTTCTGTTTTGTTTCTGTTTTCTTGGCTAATCTCAGACATTTTTTCTTACTAAAATTTCACGTTGTTTGTTAATCTGAGACATTGTATTCGAGGAAAAGAAAATTTTTGAAACTTGTCTCGTGCTGGACTCTACTATCGGTCTCTTACTCTGTTTTTTTTTTTTGCTTATTTCGAGGAGTCAACGAAAACCTGTTTTGATATATATATATATATTTTTTTTTGTATTTTGAATTCTATTTGATGTTCAAACTTTAACTCCTTTCGGAAGCAATTTCTTTTGAGAATGCCGTTTGATTTTCGCAATGTTAAATCGTAATACCAGAGGAATCATTACCGCAAGGCATAGAGGGGGAGGTCATAAGCGTCTATACCGTAAAATTGATTTTCGACGAAATGAAAAAGACATATATGGTAGAATCGTAACCATAGAATACGACCCTAATCGAAATACATACATTTGTCTCATACACTATGGGGATGGTGAGAAGAGATATATTTTACATCCCAGAGGGGCTATAATTGGAGATACCATTGTTTCTGGTACAGAAGTTCCTATAAAAATGGGAAATGCCCTACCTTTGAGTGCGGTTTGAACTATTGATTTACGTAATCGTCAAAGCGATTTTGACTTTTTATTCTAAATTATTATTTCCGTTTCTTAAGATTTTGATTTATTTTGTTAATCCGTGCTAAACAACCCTAACCAGGAAAAATATTTCATTGAGAGAAGCTTTTTATTTGTTGTAATTGCATAAAATAAGCAGTATTTCTCTGCTCTTGGTTTCTTTAATTTTGTTTTCACCCCTTAGTGCATGTCCTCCACTGTTAGAGTCCAGAGCAACTGATTTCGAGTACTGGCTTTTTTTTTTTTTTTTATTCGGAAAAATATTATCGCGTTTTATTTTTAAAGTCGAGCCTATGTTGCTTAGATTTTTCTTGAAGTACCCGTTTCTGGTCATGGGTATGGGATACGACCTTCTAACTGCTCTCCAAATAAATGAAAAACTTAGAAGAAATCAAGCATGCCATGTTGTACTCATACCCATATTTGACACTCACACATAAGTAGTATAGAGTGGAGCTATTTAATGTCAAAAAGAAAATTGTATAATTTTCTGCTACAACTTTAGCATTTGAATTTTTGCTCTCTAAGGATAGTTATGTAAGTTGCCTGTTTGGAATTTTATCTCCCCATCCTTTCAAGTTTATCTTTGCTTTGTATTAACAATATAAGATTCTTTTTCGAAATAATTTCCAAAATTTAATAGCCTTCTCCTTGGAAATTTTTTTGTAAGATTTTATGTTGGTCATCACCTGTATCTAATCTTATATGCTGGTTCTGATAACTTGTAATCTTGGACAACTAGTAACTCATATGCTGTGTTTTTCATTTATTTTATTCTATTTTATTGCTGTTTTTTGTCTTTAATTTTCCTATTTGTTTTTCACTGAAGGAGAAATTTTTTTGTTGTGGATTTCTTCTTTGACAATTAAAATGTTTGAAGCTATTCATCTAATCAATGGAAATGTTTATCTTATAAGATTTTGCTCTTGTGGAGATTCTGTTATTTCACAATTCCATGAGATTTGTGTAGTCTTGTACATTTTAGTTGTTTACATGTACAGTTTACTTGCAATTAGTGGTGAAACTAATGCTATCAATCTAGTACTAATGTCCTTACTGATTGATTTCAAGATGGAGAAAGCAAGTACTGAAGAAGCACTGGAATTACCATCTCTGCCCCTACCACTGCCAACAATACCATCCAATGTGAAGCTAGAGAGCTTGAAGCCTCCCAAGTATTCTATTGTCAGTAGGAGTGAAGTTGGGACAAGTGGACGAAAGATATCCCTGCTTGCCAATCACTTCAAAGTTTCTGTCAATGCCCCAGATGCTGTATTTTACCAGTATACTGTAGGTTATTTTGTCTCCATTCTGTTTCTTCCTGGAAGTTCACTTTAAGGATGAATATTTACCAAAATATGATTTGCAGGTTACAGTTTCGTCAGAAGATAGTAGAGTTGTTGAAAGCAAGCGGATTGGGAGAAAACTTGTTGATAAACTTTACCAAACATACTCTTCGGAACTTGCTGGAAAAAGATTTGCCTATGATGGTGAAAAGAGTTTGTATACAGTGGGTCCTTTGCCACAGAACAAGTTTGAATTTACAATAGTGCTAGAAGACTCATTTACGAAATGGTATATTCTTTTTCTCCTTGCTGGATTTAGATTTTGTATATGTTAGAATCTAGATGTTATAACTTTTTTGTCACAATAGCTCACTGTCTGGTTGTGAAACCAGGAGTCCTGTTGCTGATGGAGGCCCTGCTGAGACTGGCAAGAGGACAAAGCGTTCTTTCCAGTCAAAGACTTACAAAGTAGAACTAAGCTATTCTGCTAAGATACCCTTGAAGTCAATATCTCTTGCCCTCAAAGGAGTTCAGTCAGATAATAGCACTCAGGATGCTTTGAGAGTACTTGACATCATTCTAAGGCAGCAAGCTGCTGAACGGTATTTAATTTTCTTATTCTTTTTTGGTTCAAGACTTAACCATTTTCACAGAACCATATGTGTCCCCCTGGATATCTGTATGTACTGCTTGTCCTGTCTTATTTTAGTGACAGTGTTGGTTTTCTAGAGGTTGCCTTTTGGTGAGACAATCTTTCTTTCAAGATGATTCAAGGAATTATGTCGATTTGGGAGGAGGGGTATTGGGTCTGCGGGGCTTCCATTCCAGTTTTCGTCCCACTCAGGGGGGCTTGTCTTTGAATATGGGTATATTTTTATTCATTCTATCATAACTTTGATCCTAAAACTTTTTTATTCTTTTCATCATGTTTTCTCTTTAAACCTTTGTTGCAGATGTATCTACAACAATGATTTTAAGGCCTGGACCAGTATTTGAGTTTCTAAAACAGAACCTGAATCTAAATGATGAACGTTTCTGGCTGAAAGTAAGGAACTCAAAAACCAAAAATCTTAATTACTTTATGTCCTGAAAACTAAACTTATAAATTCTACAGGCCAGACGAATGTTGAAGAATATGAGGATTAAAACAATACACAGTAACATGGAATTCAAAATCACTGGTCTAAGTGAGAAGCCCTGTTGTGAGCTATAGTATGTGCTCATTTGCTGGGGATTTTTCCTTTTATAACTTCTATTTGAGTTCTTTCTCCAGAAAGAATTTTAATTCTGGTTGTATTTGTCTCTAATTTCTTCTAGCTTCCCAATGAAAGTTAAAAATGGTGGTTGTGGTGAAGTCCGGACTGTTGAGATCACAGTGTATGAGTATTTCACCAAACACTGTGGAATTGAACTCACATATTCTGCAGACATGCCATGCCTTGATGTTGGTAAACCAAAACGTCCTAACTATTTACCCCTAGAGGTCAGTCAATTTTTTTATTCTTCATAAGCATAGCGTTCATTACACAATACATTGTTATCAGACATGTCTATCCTAACATTTAATTTTATGGTGTTCTAGCTCTGTTCACTTGTTTCACTTCAACGGTACACAAAAGCGTTAACTACAAATCAAAGGGCAACCCTGGTTGAAAGATCCAGGCAAAAGCCTCGGGAAAGAATTCAAATTCTGACTGATGTATGTTTCTTTGTCCTTATGGCTATAACCATATTTGTTATTTTGTCTTGACTACTAGAATTTTTTGCTTCTTTAACCTGGCAGGCTTTGAAAAACAACAAATTCAATGAGAACCTTGTACTTTCTGCATGTGAAATTTCAATAGGTAGGCAATTGACAGAAGTTGAGGGTCGGATCCTGGAGACTCCAAGGGTATGTGTTGTTGCCTCTTTGTCAAGAGAAAGAGAGAGCTAGAGAGCTTTACCTCAATTTAACTGTTTAGTGGGTTCATCGTAACACATCTCTATTGTCATTAACAGTTGAAGGTTGGGAATCATGAGGATTGCATCCCTCGAAATGGTAGATGGAACTATAACAACAAGGTAGTGGTCATAGAGGGTTTCTGTTCATCCCAATCTTTTATGTTATATTATACTGTGTTGGTCCCAATCTTAATTGATTGCAGCTCTTTGCTTCAGAGTTTGTCTCTTATCTAGTTTCCATCTTATAGCATTTGATACAACAGTTTATTTTCACATATATATTCATTCCATCCCTTTGCAGAGATTTCTGGATCCAAAGAAAATTGAACGTTGGATTGCTGTCAACTTCTCTGCTCGCTGTGATCTCAGTCAAATTTCAAGGGATTTAATCAGTTGTGCAAGAAACAAGGGCATTGTAGGTTATTCCACATTTTGGCTGTCATGGTGCTATATGACTTATTAGTATAACTGTCTTCTTATACAAATGTATTCATACATGAAGGAAATGGAACGTCCACACACATTGATTGAGGAGGAACGACATCAAGCTGCTAAAGCTGGCCCTGCCGCTAGAGTGGAAGCAATGTTTGATCAGATTATAGCAAAGCTTCCTGGCCCCCCTGAGTTCATTCTATGTGTCTTGCCAGTGAGAAAAAACTCTGATATATATGGTATGGCTTTTCCTGTTGATTTCTTTTCTTATTTGGTTAGTCAACTGACATTTTCCATGCTCTGTCAAGGACCTTGGAAGAAAAAATGTCTTTGCGATATGGGAATTGCCACACAATGCATTAGCCCTGGAAAAATTAATGACCAATACCTCACAAATGTCCTCCTTAAAATCAATTCAAAGGTAAAATCTTAAAGCAATGCATTTTCCCTGAAAAAAAAAAAAAAAGAATTGTTTTTAACTTTTTTGTTGATCTACACCTCAGATGTACTATGATATTACCTTGTCTTTCTTCTGTATAGCTTGGAGGAATCAACTCTTTATTGGAAATAGAGAAACCTTCAATCCTCCCATTGCTGAAGGATACTCCTACATTGATTTTGGGAATGGATGTCTCTCATGGGTCCCCTGGTCGATCAGATGTCCCATCAATAGCTGCAGTAATTTCTGAATTTTTGAACGCATTATAATGATTCCCCTAATTTTGTGAGGATACATCCAACTGTTTAAACCTACTGTATATATCAGGTTGTTGGTTCGCTTCATTGGCCTTTGATTTCAAGGTACAGAGCATCTGTGAGAACACAATCTCCAAAGATGGAGATGATTGAAGCTTTATATAAGCCATCACCAGATGGAAAGGTTGATGATGGTATTATCAGGTAGTTTAATAAAACTATATCCAGAACTCCATGTGTGCTGATTGCTCTGTTTCCTTTAAGGGCTTTGAAATTGATTATTTAAGTATAATTTCATGGTATAATATTATAATATTGTTTTTCACATGATTTCAAAGACTTCTGTTCTTGTTCTGTCCCAAACAAGATCCAGAAGAATATTTCAGTCAGTGAAATCAACATTTTTTGCCCCATATCTGAAGTTATTTCTTATGTACTTTTATTTAATTTTGAATGCCAGAATGGGTAGTCTTACAATGCATTAAAATGCATTTTTCATTTGTTATGTTGTTTGATGTGCCACTGACACGTGCATAACTTCTATTATGATATGTTGAGTTGATACCAACAAGATTGCTTGTAACCTTGGCTCTTTTGGTGCTGTAAAATTAAAATGCTGGATATGATTTGAGATTTATTCATATGAAAATTTGAGTATGTTTTTTGTGTTGCAAGGGAACTGCTTGTTGATTTCTATAAAACGAGTGGTAATCGCAAACCAAAACAAATTATCGTCTTCAGGTATGTACACTTGTGTTTTTGGATTTCTGTATATTTTATTACATTATGGCTCTAATAGGAGTTGGTTGGAATTTAAATATTTCCCCTCACTGGTTTTCTGAGCTTGTTCAGTGGTCAGCAATTTGCTTTTTAAGATGTGAAAGAAAAAATGGAAGTAATTATTTCTGTTTTCTTGTATGAACCAATCATACTCTCTTTACGAATGGTTGGTTGAACAATTTAATTCATCACTTAAATAATTAGTTTTGACGATTTTCTTAGGGATGGAGTAAGTGAATCACAGTTTAACCAAGTATTAAACATTGAGCTGGAGCAAATCATCAAGGTACATTCCGGACTACGGTTTATCTTTTTCATCTCAATATAACCATCATCTCCCTGAGTAAGGGCTATGGGGCAGCATATTAATTGTGTTACAAGATCCTGCGAAGGGTTAGTTGAGGGCCTCATATTCTCTTGATAATAGTCAATTCTTAGATAGTTAAACATCCTTTACGCAGTCATATCAGTTTCTGGGCGAGTCTGATGTTCCCAAGTTCACAGTAGTTGTTGCTCAGAAGAATCATCATACAAAATTATTCCAAGCTAATGCCCCTGAAAATGTTCCACCAGGTTTGCTTCTGATATTTCATTTTCCTCTAGTTTATTACTTTGTTGGTTCACTCTCTCGCTTTCCTCTGCAGGGACAATAGTGGACACAAAAATAGTGCATCCGAGAAACTATGATTTCTACATGTGTGCTCATGCAGGGATGATTGTAAGTGATTTACTGTTACTATCAAAATTCTCTGTTCAATCTTGAGACATTATGTAGCAGCCGTGTTGGTTTTTGCTTCTGAATAATATATGCATACATGTGAATAAGATCCTCCGTTGCATTGTTTCAAATCTAACAGGGAACATCTAGGCCAGCTCATTATCATGTCTTGCTTGATGAGATAGGTTTCTCTCCTAATGACCTGCAGAATCTTATCCACTGTCTTTCCTATGTGTAAGTTGTGAATAAGCTCCATCTGCCATCTCTAACATCGTAGGAAGTAGCAGGCGTTTTTAATCAATTACATTTTGCCAAATGCAGATACCAAAGGAGCACGGCAGCAGTCTCAATAGGTAATTTTCCCCTTATCCTACACCCTGTTCATGTTTAGCAAGTCATTTGTATCAGTCTCATTAATATTTCATAAACCTGGGTTGTATTTCATATCCAGTGGCTCCTATTTGTTACGCTCACCTTGCGGCATATCAGATGGGCCAATTTTTGAAGCTGGATGAACATTCAGAAACATCTTCAGGAAACGTAACATCCACAGGAAGTATCCTTGTGCCAGACCTTCCGAGGCTGAAAAAGAATGTGGCAAGTACAATGTTCTTCTGTTGAGGGGATCGCCCATTTCAGTAAATACATGTTAGGCTAACTGTAGATAGTTTGGGTAGGCTAGGGGTATACAAAGCATACAACTCCAGGCTTTTGCTTTTGCTTTTGTGATTGATTATTGAGGCTGGCTGGCTTTAGCAAGCACAAGTTTTTGTTTAAACCATGACAAGGTTATGTTGAGGGGTTAGGAGCCATTGGTGTATCTTATATTTGTTTCAGACCTTACTTTAGTCAAAATCCTGTTATTGCTTAGAAGCTTCATTCTGATAGAAAAGCTTTTTTTCCGTTACTTCTACTTTTCTTTGAGCTTTTAGGATCTATATTTAAAGTGTGAATACAAGAAAATGTTTGATTTGAGCTGGGGGTGTTAGGAGTAAGTGTTAAGTTGAATAAAGTGAAATGAAATTTAAAGTCAAATTGAATAAAGTGAAATTTTTGAATTAAATTAAAAATTAAATATTTCAAATTAAAATATTATTACAGTATAATTAATTTTTGTTATCATGTAAATTTAAAATTATATATATTTAAAAAATTTACAGTAGAATAATAAAAAAAAGATATTTTAGTATGTTACTTGAATTTAAATTTTTAGAATTTTTTAAAATGTAAAATTTGAAAATTTTATAAATATTTGGAATTTTTATAATTTTTATTGAGAGATTAATTTGTTCATTTTAAAATTGATAAGAACAAAAAGTATTTACATCAATTTTTAGTTAAATTATTTTGAGTTAGAATTACAAAATTTTACTTCAATTATTTACTCGAGTTGATTTGAATAATTTAAAAGTTAATATTTTTTATTTTTTAAAATTAATTTCTTTTTTAATCAAATTAAATTTTGTTCATACCTACCAATAACTAAAGTAGAATAAAAATAGAATATGGAGAAGTCAACGTGGGTCAATTGGACTTTATCGCCAGAAACTACGACCTTGTCGTGACTTGGATGGCCGCGTCGGCATGGAATGGACACGTAGCATTAACAATCAGCTGCAGCTGAGATCACCCAGAGGTATGGTTCTGCACCTAATCAGGTTCATTAATTTCCTAACACGTGGTCCGGTAATAGCACAAAAAGCACCTGCTTTTTTATTATTTATGACGCACCTCATTATTATCACTTTCATCGCTTTTGTTTGTTTTGCTGGGAGAGGGGCGTTAGAGTTTGAATACTTTTATTATTATTACTGTCCTTTTTGAGAAAAGCTTTTATTTTCTTGTGGCGAAATTAATTGTTTTGGACTATAATACTCTATCCAACTTTGCACTACTATACTAAAAGGCTTTACAATAAAGAGAAAAAAGAAGAGAAAAATCTGACTGAAATGACCACTTTAGCCTTGGTGTTTTTTGGATTAGATTTAGAATGTTATTTAATGAATAAATAAATAGGAACTAGTATGTGTTTCCGTTTTAAGTTTGGTAGAAGCTAAACAAAGCTCTCCACACCTGGTCTTTGTGGGCCAAATAAAAATTTCCACATTTCTATTTGCTTCTACTCTTCTAACCAACTTTGATGGTCTTAGTAATTTTTTTAATTAGACGATAAGGTCCTTTTCATTGTTGGCACTTTCCTAATTCCATTAAAATTGATTTTTGTGGTCAAAATAAGAATTTAAACAATTTTTATTTTAAAAAAGTTGTTTATATGGTTTGAAAACCTACTATTCAACAAAATATGGGGGTAACCTTTGAATTTTCGAAATTGTCATTTTATTTAGATATCTTTTTTTCACCCTATAATTTTTACACAGATCTCAAACATTTAAATTTCTTAAATCATATATTATGATATCCCATTGATATGTGAGTAAATTAATTTGAGGTACAAGTCAATTCAATATTTATAATGATTGATTATGAAAAAAAATTTGGTAAAAATTATGGTAAAAATTTTGATATGATTATATGTTACAATTTCAAAAGAAAACTAGATTTTTTTCTAAAAGAATAAGATTGTCTCCGTTTGGATTTTCAGACCAAACTTTTATTTAATTATAAAATTAATTTTGTAATATTTTTATATAATAAAAGGAATTTATCAACTGGATAGAGGGATATGAGGGGTTTGTGAGTAGTTATTCAAGATAAAAGGTGAAAAATGTGGAGTAACTTACAGTAAGTAGGTGTGAGCATTTGACCGAATCGAGTTGAATCGAGTAAAAACTTTTCAAGTAAATTCAGTTGACAAGTCTTATTTTATCATCCTAACTCGATTTGAAATTTTTTCGAATCAAGTCGAGTGAAATGAAATTTGAGTTGAGTCGAATCGAATCGAATCAAGTGAAATTATAACGCCCTCAACCCGATTCGATTAACCAAACTCGAATCTTGAGTGTTACCACATAAATACGAACAATAACTTAGTCTACTTATACAAATTTCAATCAAATTACAATGCCCTTAATTACAACTTTCCAACTAAATTACTAAAGTCAATACATTTGCAATACATGGCAACTAAGTTGCAAAATTACCAAATCTAACATCCTACTCTATTACAATTGTCCCTAAAAGTACGAAATTCTAGGTAACATAGCAAGCTTCAAAATCATCAACTTGCTTTGTATGCATAATAACTTGATACGCTGCTTCTTGGTGTAGTCCTGACATTGTCTCTCTTGGCGCAGACCCACAACATCATGCTTACAGCATAACACACACATATAAGTTCATAAGAACTTCGTGAGGGTAACATCTTTTTCCTGGGTCATATTTGTATGTAGAAACTGATATTTTAGTTTGACAAACTCATCGTTCTTAACCTTTAACTTTGTCTCTAGAGAATACTTCCTCAAATTTTATTCTCTTATACTTGTCTGTTATTGTACCTTACTCTAAGACTATTTCCTTCTCTTCATTGTCTTTGATACTGTACTTACACTCTTTAAATCTTTGAGCCATCACCTCATCGTGATTCAGGGAGAAGCACATACACGGGTAATAGGTACTTCTTTCGAATATACAAAGGTTACGTCTTTATTGTAACACTCTGGTTCTGGCGGGTACAAGGTTTGACACATAGTCCAAAGGTAGTATGATTGGCGGAGTAGGCTTCGCCCAAGTGTATCTTTCGGTGTATAAAGTGGGTGTGTACAATTATGTGGATAAGTTAATAAAGATTCTTTGTCAGGTGGCCATATTAGTTGCAATAAGACCCGCGATCAAGTAAAATGGTATCGAGGGTTTGAGTTCATACCAGGGGTATGATGCGCCCGATTAACTGTAGTACTGTGCAAGTTAAGTTGCAAGGTAAGTTGGTTAAGAACTAATTGAATGTGAACGAAAATAGTTAAAAGATAAAGGAATACTCAATTAGGTTTCTCGGAAGTTGTAGACTTTTGATAAGACAATTCAGTAATGATGTGACATTTTTCAAGTTCTAATAATGACTTAGATTACAATAATATATATTCAAGTTTGGGAAATGAGAGTTTCTTCTTCCTTCTTTGGGAAATGAGAGTTCTCTTCTTCCTTCTTCTAAGGCAAGGTTATATAAGGCTTGAGGAACCGAAGAATTTCTCTAAGCTGAAGTTGAGATACAAATTTTATTAGTGATTGCTCTATGTCAGGTAAGTTTTATGACTCTGCATGTTGTGCTATGAAAGAGTAGGTCTATAAGAGTGCATGAATAGTAAGATGAAGAATTAAGGCTTAGTGTAAGAGTTATCTGTGTAACATCCCGAATTATGGCATAGTCGGAATAGTAGTTTCGAGACCACAAATTCATAGTAGAAATAATTATTTTATGATTCTTATGAGGTCTATGATATGATTTCATATTTGTGTGAAAATTTTATGAAGAAATTCTATTGATAAAGTGTCCAATTTAACATTTAGGACTAAATTGCAAAAGTTGCAAACTTTGAGTTCTAGAAGCTTTAAGTATGAAATTACCATGGATTATTAATTAGAGGTCCTTAAATAGAAAATTTCCCAATTTCTATATTTATAGACAAAAATGGGCATGAATAGAAAAAATTTAAAAGAAAGGCTTTATAGGCATTTTTGTCATTTAGTTAATAAAAGAATAAAAAGGGAAAAATAAGTCAAAATTGATGTCCATCTTCTTCATGTGTGTCAAAAATTCTAAGGGTTCCATATCTAGGGTTTCTTCAACTTTCAAGCTCAATAGTAAGTGCATCCTAGCCTGTTTTAATGCTCTTTACATTTTTGAAACCCTCGTTACCCGATTTACCTATTTCTAGCCATATTTTGAAGTAGGATTCATGTTTGAAATTTTACCCATGTATGAAATGCATGTATTTTGATATTTCATGGTAGATTATGGAATTTTGATATGTGTTTAACATCTTTTACCAAGTGATTTCTAGTGAAAATGGCTAAAAAAGGAAGTTTGTAAAATGAGTAGTAAGTTGTATGATTTAATGAGAAATTTGGGCTGTTATGGGCATGTTATAAGTTCAACTAGGCTTGGGCAATAAAGAAAATGAACACAATTCATCTTACGAGCCTAGGAGCTAATTTGTAAATATGTGAAAGTTAATGGGGCAAAATTGTAATTTTTCCAAAGTATGATTTATGGATTGATTTGAACAATGTGATAATTAAATAAGTGAAATTTTCTATTATAGATCAAGAAAAACGGAGTCTGGACCTAAACCGAGGAAAGAGCAAGGTTGTGGACTAAATCGAACAGTTAGCCATATTTTGGTACCGAGGTAAGTTCATGTGTAAATAATATAACATTACATTATTATGTTTTTAATGCTTTAATATTGCATGAATTGTGTAATTGCCTTTGTGGATTTAATTAATGATGACTTGGTGACGATTCGACGAAGTTTGATATCTCAAAACCCTAGTTGAACGGTAGGAATAGTTAGGATACAAATGTCATGACATTAGGGTTATGTGCGATCCCATGTAAGACCATATCTGGGACATGGCTTTGGCATCGATATGTAATTTCATGTAAGACCATAGTTGGGCTATTGGCATCTATATGTGATCCTATGTAAGACCATGTCTGGGACATGGCATTGGCATCGATTTACGATCCCATGTAAGACTATGTCTGGGACATGGCATTGGCATTGATATGTGATCCCATGTAGGATCATATCTGGGATATGGCATTGGTATCCTACCGTGTGTATGAGAGTTTCGAGTATCCTTTAGTATTCCAAGTGGTTCAACGGGTAATCCAACGATTATGTCAAAGAGATGACATGGTATGATCATGTTGAAAGGGTACAGGTACGTACACAAAGCTCATAAATATTGAGATTATGAATCGATGAGACCTAGGAAGAAGTGAATGAATGAATTATGATAATGAGTTTTATTGTACATTATGTAAAAGGCATGACTTAAAATGTACCTATGATATTGGATGACATTGTGATAAATATTATTGTGTTATATGTATAATAATGCATGGTTAATGTTGTTAATTATTTACATGCAAACTTACTAAGCTTTATGCTTACTCCCCTTTCTTTTCCATTTTCTTATAGTATCACTAAGCTAGCTCGGGGATCGAAGGACGTCGGAGCTCGATTCATACTATCAAACTAATCTTAAATCCAAGTGTTTTAAGTATGGCATGTATAGGGACTTGGTCTTTTTGTTATATGTCATATTTGTGTAGCCAAATGTGTTGGCTTATAATGATTTGTTGATTCATTTTGTATATGGCCATGAGATATGGCCCATATTAATTATGGGGATGTAATCCTATACATACAAGCATACATGTGCTATGGTCACTTATGTTGTGGTTAAATTCATTTGGCATGGATGAATTGTGGATATGATCATGGATGTTTGATGATGGAAATATGAGTAAATGGCATAATAACAACTAAGACATGAATGTATGAAATGGAAGTAAATTGATATTTCATATTACATGTGATTTGGTAAGCTTGGTCTAAATAAAATATGAAGTCCTGAGCAGGTATAAATTGATAAGAAGTTGATATGCATGAGCCATGTTTATGAATGTGTAAGTGCACATTTATGCTATGTAGGATGTCGTTGAGATGTGTAAGTGTGCATGTGTTATTGAGGGTGACAAAAGGCTTGGAAAATAGCCTCAAAGTTGTCCATACGGGTAGGCACACGGGCGTGTGTCTAGACCGTGTGTCTACCTCATAGGCGTATGATCAGGCTGTGTGTCCCTTACACCCTAATTAGGTAAAATAGAATGCCTAGTAGTGAACACACAGGCAGAGATACGGCTGTGTGTCTCAGCCGTGTGAAAGACACGGCCTCAGGACATGGGCGAGTGCCCAGGCCGTGGGAAGTCTGCACCTGATTTTTGGAATTTAATTCGCTACACGGCCTAAGCGCACGGACGTGTGACTTGGCCGTGTGACCCTATTAAGTTGATGACGTCATAAAGAGAGAGTTACATGGCCTGAGGACACGGGCATGTCCCAAGCCACACGGGCGTGTGTGACCATACGGCCTACCCATACAGGTGTGTGACCCTCCAAAATAAGAAAATTTTCTAAGTGTCACATAAGTTTCGAAAGTTCTCAGTTTAGTCCCGAACCACACCCAATGTATGTTTTGGGCCTTGTGGGCCCGTATAAGGGACGAGATGCATGTTTATGAGTGGTTTTGTATGAATGTTTATGTTTGAGTCTGGTAATGCCTCAACCCTGTCTCAGTGTTAGATACGGGTAAAGGGTGTTATAATCCAGGTTTGTAATGATGGGAAAGGTTACGAATAAGTTTCAATTGTGTTCTTCTAATTTACAAGCAGTGGTTGCTGTAGTTCCTTGTTGTATCTGGAGTTCAAGTTGATGTTCATGGTTGTCAGGTGAGTCCCTAATCTGACTCCTACTTGTATACCGCTTATACTAGATATTTATGTGGAAATCGAATAAACTATGAAATTGACATCAGAAAAGTATAATATAAAGGTTATACTATTATATAAATGTTTGGTGGGTCTTACACGTATAGTCTGCAGGGAATTTGACAAGTTAAGTATGTGATAAGTATTCTAATGGTGAAGTATAATTTTATGAGAACAAATGAAATATAAGTGATGAGATGTGAGTTGTTGGGTGTTGTTAATAGATCAAAGTGTGAAGTCTTAAATGGTGTCAATGCATGAAGAGTTGGTCAAGTGAGTCTGTGTATATTCATTATAGTAGAGTCTAAAAGGATTTGTCGAAACTTTAAACATGATCTCTAAAAGGAAAAGTCCATGGTCATGGCACCTTCTGAAAGGACCTAAAGAATGGTGATTACCCAATAGGGTTCCTTGCATGTCCTAGGACGATGATAGACAAACTTCACATAATGTGAGTTTAGGCAAATCTATATCGCAAAAACATGACAGATAAGGAATGCCTTTGTGGTGCAATATGAAAGGAGTGCCTTTGTGGCTCAATATGAAAAGAACATCTTTGTAACGCAATATTAAAAGAACGTATTTGTGGCACAATATGAAAGGAACGCCTTTGCGACAAACTCCGTAAGGAACACTTTCGTGGCATGCTCTTAAGAACTGCCTTAGTGGTGAACCATGAATAAATAACCTATGTGGAAAATTTTGACATGAAAGCCTTTGTGGTGGATTATGAAGGAACGACCTCTGTGGCGAGTCTTACCAAAAGAACTTTTATGGTACACTCCAAATGGGCTACTCTGGTGGTGTGTTCTAAAAAGACTCTCAGTAATGAATTATGAAGGACGTCCTTGTGGTGGGGTTCGATGCTACGTAATTGGAGTGCACTATATTGCCTTAAAATGTAAACAATGAAATCAGAAGTATGAATTGGACATATGGACTATATGGTAATGTATGCCATATAAATTGTTCAAGTTAAATTAAAAAAATTAAACATGTCAAATTAAAATCTTTTTACAGTATTGTAACATCCCAAAATAGGGCATAAACGGAACAGTGGTTGTGAAACCACGAATTCGAGATAGAAAATTTTATTCCGAATAATTTTTATAATTTACCAAGTGATTAGCTGAATTTGTTAGAGTATCGATGGAAAATTTTATAGATAGCATGCTTAATTTACCTACTAGGGCTTAATTGCAAAAGTCGATATGTAACAACCTGATTTAGGGCCTAGTCAGAACAGTGGTCTCGAGACCACAAATCCAAAAATAGAAAAATTATTTTTATTATTTTTATGAGGTTATAGCACGATTATATTAGTGCATGAAAAAATTGGTGAGTTAATTTTAATATTTTCAAGCCCGATTGCGAAAAAGAACTAAATCGCAAAAAGGGCAAAAGTTACATTTTAGTACCCCAAATGTGTTAAATAGATAGAAAATAAAAATTTAGGGCTTTTAAAGGGCAATTACACCATTTTTAATAGTGTTGGCCGGCCATGTGATGGATTTTAAACAAATAGTCAAAGTATTAGGTAGATGATGTCATGATTTGGTGATAAAATAATGCCTAAAAGCCTAGCTATCATTTTCTTCTTCTCCATCTTCTTTCTTCACCGAAATTATCCTCAAATATTGAGGTTTGAAAGCTCAAAAATCTGCAGTAACTTAAAGCACTCATAAGTAAGTGATTTTAATTAGTTTTCTTCAAGATTTTTACACTTTTGAGACCCTTGAAGCATGAGATTTCAAATGAGGGTGATATCTTACAAAATGGTCAAGAGTTTAGGATTTCTACATGGATGTATTTATGGTATATGCTGAGTTTTTATGGAGGAATATGAGTCCTAGTTGTGTTATAAACAACTTTTATGAAGGGTGTTAGCATGAAAGCAATTAAAGGGACTATTAAGTAATAAGCGTGTGAAATAGTGAGAATTTAGGGTTGCTCTAGTAGTAAAAAGAGTTTAGCTAGGCTTGAAATGAAGAAATTTGATAAAAATCAAATTTTGAGCATGAGGGTAAAATGGTCATTTTGCTAAAGTCTAAAGGCAAAATGGTCATTTTACCAAAGATGTAAATTTTAGATAGCCTAATTGTGTTTAATGACTGAATGAGTGCATTTTGTTATTATAGATCAAGATTTTCCAAAATCGAGCCTAGACTAGGACAAAGCCAAGCAATCCGATTAAGCCGACTAGTCAAGTACTTATTGTAAACCGAGGTAAGTTGTATGTAAATAATACAACTATATTATTAATGCATGTATTTGATTGTTATTGATTTGATATAGCATAAATTTCTAGAATTGGAACTAAGTATGTGTATTTATGATTGAGAAAGTCGAAAGATCCAGTAAGAACCCCAGGAAACAAACCGGATATTCATGCCATGACAAGGGGTTACGTGAGAGCTAGTATAAGACCATGTCTGGGACATGGCATCGGTATTGAGATGAGGGCTAGTGTAAGACATGTTTGGGACATGCATCAACCGTATCATGATAGCCCATGTAAGACCACGTCTGGGACATGGCATCGGCGTAGAGGTGAGTGCCAGTGTAAGACATGTCTGGGACATGCATCGGCCTCGATGATGTTAGCCAGTGTAAGACGTGTCTAGGACATGCATCGGCTAAGTTTCGTGCTAGTGTAAGACATGTCTGGGTCATGCATCAGCACGTATACACGAGAGCTAGTGTAAGACCATGTCTGGGATATGGCATTGGCCTCAATGGAGATAACCGGCGTAAGACCATGTCTGGGACATGGTAGCGGCAACTTAACCCATGTTTGAGGCTTATAGAATATCCGGTAGTATTCCAAAAGGTTCAACTTTAAGAGTTAAGGAAGAGATTTAATAAGGAAAGTATGATAATGTTGTAAGTGTTACAGGTACCTATTTGGTAGGCATGAGTAATGAGCTCGATTAGAAAATATGATTTGAGTTGATGGTAATGAGTAAGTCCAGCTTATACTTACCTTTAAGCTATGAGCATAATTGATAAACGGTGAAGTTGTTGTTGTACATATATTTATATGCAACTTACTAAGCTTTATGCTTAATCTCTTTCCTTCCCTTTTCTTTCAGTACTGCCATTTTGCTCGAGGATCCCTTGAAGTCAGAGATATCAATCACACTATCAGCTGTAATACTCGGTATAGTTGGATTTATATTTTTGATTATGGCATGTATAAGGCTAGACTAGGGAGTTGTATTATTGAGAATTGTTTATGTATATTGGCTTAAGATAAAAGCCCTTCATTTTGTATTAAGCCTAGATAATGGCTATTATTCATTTTGGAAAATGCATATGATGTTCCTTCTATGGATGAATTAATGTTTTTTGGGATGGAATTAGCATATTGAAATGATCTTGTGTAGGTTGTGCAAATTGGGTAACAAAATGGCTTGGAAGATAGCCTAGTTTGTCCACAAAGGTAAGACACACGGGCTTGTGTTTAGACCGTGTGTGACACATGGCTCACCCCCATGGGTGTGTGTTATGGCCGTGTGTCCCCCTGCACTTAAACTTTTAAATCTGTATTGTCCACGGTTAGGCCACACGGGCGTGTGTCATGGCCGTGCCCTAAATTCAGTGTCGCACACGAGCTGAGGACGTCAGCGTGTCCCGAGTCACACGGGCGTGTGGAACCCTAAAGCATGAATTTCACCAAGTTTTTCTTAAATTCTCAGTTAAGTCTAAATTGTTTCGAATGTGTGTTTTGGGCCTCGTAAGCCCATTCAAGGAACTAATTGCTTATGAAAGTAAAAGTTTTAAAATTTATTAAAAATTTTATCGCCCGGTTTTGTATAGTTGATTGAGTTAAGTCAGGTAACACCTCGAACCATGTCCCAGTGTCGGATATTGGCGAGGGGTGTTACATTTAGTGGTATCAGAGTATGGTTTAGTTGGTTCTAGGACTAACCTAGCTAAATTACGAGTCTAGCCATACATGCCATATATATATATTGATAGTGTGACAATTCCTGACAGTTATAAATTGTGTTTTTCTTATATGGTAAATGGATCCTGATAGAACCACAACAGATGACGTGGAAAGTAATGTGCCAGCTCCCACAGAAGGGACCACACGATAGAGGGTGAGCGCCGTAAGTATGGGCCAAGGCGGAGGAGCTAGGGAAGCCTACCTCCGAATGATGGATGCTTGGTACACAGAGTTTGTTCGTGCGAACCCGAACACTCCACCTCACCCACCTCCTCCGATTTCTCAGTATGCCCTAGTGGCTCCGTAAGGTGTGGACATGTTTAGGAGAGAAAAGCCTCCGGTAGACACGATCCGGAAGCAAGGGGCTGAGGAATTTCGAGCTAGTGTAGATGATGAACCGGAGAGAGCGGAGTTTTGGATAGAAAATACCATGAGGGTATTTGATGAGCTATCATGCACACCCGATGAGTGCGTGAAGTGTACCGTGTCACTCTTACGAGACTCGACTTATTAGTGGTTGAATATCCCATGTCTGTTGTACAGAGAGAGAGGATCACTTGGGAATTTTTCCAAGAAGAGTTTCAAAAAAAGTATATTAGCCAGAGGTTCGTGGATCAGAAAAGGAAGGAATTTCTAGAGTTGAAGCAAGGTAGTAAGACTGTGATGGAGTATGAGCGTGAGTTTGTGAAGCTCAGCAAATATGCGCGAGAATGCGTATCCACTGAAGCTACTATGTGTAAGAGGTTTGAGGATGGCCTCAATGAAGACATTCGAGTGTTTGTGGGCATCCTAGAGTTAAGAGAATTTGTGGTGCACGTTGAGAGAGCATGTAAAGTAGAAGAGCTGGTAAAGGAGAGAAGGAAGGCGGCCATTGAGTCGCGAGATTTAAAGAGAAGACAGATGGGGAAGACGCATCAGTCCTCCTCCAAGAGGTCGAAAGAAAATTAATACTCGATCGAACACTTCAATGGGATTTTCACGGAGGAACAAAAATCTATAGAATATAACATCTAAAGCCTAGACCACTTCGGTTGCTAGTGTCGGCAATATATGGCCAAAAGGCAGGAGTGTCTACAATGTGGGAGATGCCACTTGGGTGAATGCCGAGTAAATGAGAGGGGCTATTTCAAGTGTGGGTCGTTAGACCACTTCATCCGAGATTGTCCCGAAATAAATGACAAAGAGAAAAATCAAGAGGTGAGGGCAAGTAGTGCTCTTTTGAGAGGCAGACCCCAAAGAAATACGGGCAGTGGAGCTAACAGTAGAGGCGCGACTAGAGATACAGTGGCGAGGTCCGAGGGCAGAGCGTCTGCGAGGACTTATGCTATCCGTGCCCGTGAGGAGGCAGAATCTCCTGACGTGATTACGGGTACTTTTTCTATTCATGACATTTATGTTGTTGCTTTGATTGACCCAGGGTCTACCCACTCCTATAAATTTATGGATTTGATGCCCCGTATAAACATGTTAGTAGAGTCCACTAAGTTTGTATAATAAAAGTGTCTAACCCGTTAGGCAAGCATGTATAGTGGACCAAGTATGTAGAAACTGTCCTTTGATGATTAAAGGCCATTGCTTTCTGGCCAACTTGATGTTATTGCTGTTTAATGAATTCGATGTAATTCTTGGGATGGATTGGTTGACCTCCCATAGTGTTGTAGTAGACAATGGAAGAAAAGTAATTCAGTTAAGATATGAGGATGGTGATGTTCTTCAAGTTGGGTCAGATAACCTGCCTGTGGTAATATCATTTTTAGTCGCCAAAAAATATTTGAGAAAATGTTATGAAGCTTATTTAGCTTTTGTGCTGAATACCCAAGTGTCCGAATTGAAGATTGAGTCAGTACCAGTGGTTTGTAAGTTTATAGATGTTTTTCCGGAAGAGTTGCCTGGGTTACCTCCAGAAAAAGAAACTGAGTTTGGTATAGTTGTTGTTGTACATATATTTATATGCAACTTACTAAGCTTTATGATTACTCTCTTTCCTTCCCTTTTCTTTTAGTACTGCCATTTTGCTCGAGGATCCCTTGAAGTCAGAGATATCAATCACACTATCAGCCGTAATACTCGGTATAGTTGGATTTATATTTTTGATTATGGCATGTATAGGCTAGACTAGGGAGTTGTATTATTGAGAATTGTTTATGTATATTGGCTTAAGATAAAAGCCCTTCATTTTGTATTAAGCCTAGATAATGGCTATTATTCATTTTGGCAAATGTATATGATGTTCCTTCTATGGATGAATTAATGCCTTTTGGGATGGAATTAGCATATTGAAATGATCTTGTGTAGGTTGTGCAAATTGGGTAACAAAATGGCTTGGAAGATAGCCTAGTTTGTCCACACGAACAAGACACACGGGCTTGTGTTTAGATCGTGTGTGACACATGGCTCACCCCTATGGGTGTGTGTTATGGCCGTGTGTCCCCCTACACTTAAACTTTTAAATAAGTATTGTCCATGGTTAGGCCACACGGGCCTGTGCCGTAGCCGTGTCTATAAGTCAGTTTTGCCCACGGGTAGGCCACACGGGCATGCGTCATGGTCGTGCCCTAAATTCAGTGTCGTATACAGACTGAGGACGTAGGCGTGTCCCGAGTCACACGGGCGTGTGGAACCCTAAAGCATGAATTTCACCAAGTTTTTCTTAAATTTTTAGTTAAGTCTAAATCGTCTCGAATGTATGTTTTGGGCCTCGTAAGCCCATTCAGGGAACTAATTGCTAATGAAAGTAAAAGTTTTAAAATTTATCAAAAATTTTACTGCCCGGTTTTGTATAGTTGATTGAGTTAAGTTAGGTAACACCTCGAACCATGTCCCGGCGTCGGATATGGGCGAGGGGTTTTACATGATAAATATGAGTTTTAGATGCTAAAGGATTAAATTGAAGAGTATAATTGAAGTAGAGGTCCTTAAATGGTAATTAGACCATTAGGTTTTCATGGACAAAAATGGACATACATAGATAAAAATAACTAAAGTTTTAATAAAAGGGTATTTTAGTTATTTGGTAATTTAAAGATTAAAAAGGGGAAAAAGATGGCAAAATGTGCCCATCTTCTTCATTAGGCCAAAATTTCAAGGGTTCTTCATAGCTAGGGTTTTTTCAAGCTTTCAAGCTTCATAGTAAGTGATTCCAAGCCCCGTTTTTAATGTTCTTTACGTTTTTGAAGTCCCGGTAACTTGATTTAGCTTATTCTAGCAATAATTTAACCTAGGGTTCATATTTGGAAAAATACCTATAGGTGAAATGTGTTTATTTTGATGTTTTATGGTAGAATATGAAGCTTGAAATTAAGTTAAACGACTTGAGCTAAGCGATTTTAAGCGAAAACAAGTAAAACTACATAATCGGTAAAAATACCTAATGGTTATAAGTACATGTTAGAGTGGGAATTTGATGTTGCCGTAGGTAAATAAATGATCAGCATGTCATAAAAAAAGAATTAGGAATAAAGTTTCATTTCCGAGTCTTGGGGCAAAAGTGTAAATATGTAAAAGTTTAGGGGCAAAATCATAATTTTTCTAAAGTTAGAGTTAATGACTGTTTTGATATGTGAATATTAAATAAGTTAAATTTGCTATTATAGATCAAGAAGAACGAAATTCGGGGTTAGACCCAGGAAAGAAAAAGGTTGAGGACTAAATCAAAATATTTGATCGTATTCTGTATTAAGGTAAGTTTGCGGTAAATAAATGCAATATTTTATTTGTTATAATTAATGATGTTATTTTTAAGCATCTATATATTTATTTTGTAAATTTATTCCTTGATGATTCAAGCAAGAATTGATGGATAAATAATACTTAAAAGTCCGGGTTGAACCTTAGGAATGTGTAGGATACAAATGTCATGACATTAGGGTTTAAGGATACCAAGTAAGACCATTCCAAGGCATGGCATTGGTAAGTTTTACAAGGCAAGGAAATCATGTAAGACCATATCAAGACATGGCATTGATAAACTACGATAAGGCAAAGATCCCATGTAAGACCATGCCAAGGCACGGCAATGGTGAGTTCATAAGACAAGGATACCACGTAAGACCATGTCAAGACATGGCAATGGTAGGTTTAAAAATGAAAGGTACCCGTGTATCCTTAGTATTCCAAATGGTTCAAGAGAAAATTCAAAGAGTGTACTGAAAGGAAGGTAAGATAAGTCTGGTAACGCCTCGTGCTTGACTCCAGCGACGATCTCAAGTAAGGGGTGTTACAAGTATAACTAATTCCATATTAGAGCACGTAAATTTGAAACCATATATATTTAAAATATTTTTCAAAGAAAAATAATAAAAATATTTTAGTATGATAAACTTGAATCATTAATTAACTTATTTAGGTCCCCAAAATTATTATTCTAGAAAATTTTGAATTTTTAACTTTCTTTATATATTTTTAGATTTTTTTGAAAGTTTTAGAATTTTTAAAAACATAAATTTTAAAATTTTGATAAATATTTTGAATTTAAAAATTTTTTTTGAATTTTTGAAAATTATTTTGAATTATTTTGTAATTTTTGTTAAAAGAGTGACCAATTTGCTCATTTTCAAACTTGAAAGAAACCAAAAGGGTATTTACATATTCGAGTTATTCGAAGTGTAAAATTCAAGTCGATTCGAACTCCAAACTCGAATAACTCGATTCGATTAACTCCAAAGTCATTTTTTTTTTCAATTTTTTCGAATAGAATCGAGTTTTGCTCACCCCTAATGATGAGACGAAAGAGAAATACCTATTTGGTTTCTTAGTGTGATAATTCATTTATTATATACTTATTACATGAGTTTTAAATAATAAGGCATTTGCTAGACTTGATAAATAGTTAAGTTGGATGACTTTTTTTTTTTTTTTTGCTTATGATGGGTGATAGCTTTCACTGTGCCATAGTATGTTTTAAATATCACTCAAATTTTATTTAACTTTAATTTTTTTGTTTCAGTTTTATCCTTACTAACTTTTTAAGATTTTATGTCCTTAGTGCAGTGATTTTTTCATTATACTTGTAGTTTTTCAAACAAATTGATTAATAAAATGTCTTTTGTATAATTGTTCTCAATGGTTTTTGCACGAAAAATAAAATAAGTAAAAAAAAATTAACACACTGATTACTTAAGGTTTAACTAATAATAAGTTGCACCATAAGGATGTATTATGATGTAGGAAGATAACTTATATTAATAGGTAACTTAAATAGTTTGCAGTATGAGGAATCAAAATGAGCAATTGATTCAATGAATTATTATGTTTGTCTATTGAGTCCAATTGAAGAAATACATTATCTTAGGTATTAGAGCAAACGACTTCCCAAAAGATAGAGATATGTGTGATTATATAGGTTGACATTACATCGAATAGGACCCAAGTTGAATTTATCCTAGATTTCTTTATAGATTTATTCGCTTGTGACATTTATAATGTGACTTACCTCAATCCTAAATAAGTGACTAATTATGTGTATGTAACTCATATACTTTGATATATTGAAATCTATTGGTACTAGAGTCGAAAGTTGATATGTTGGGTATTTGTTAGTAATAATCTTTTCTTCGTGGAATATGCAATGGTAACCATGAGATAGAATAGAATCATATTGGATGAAAAATTTTAATCCAAAGAGATTAAGGATATCCTCTGACAGTAACACACGAATGATAATAAGGTCATTGGACAAATCATAAATATAAGTTACTTTCGTAATGGTATATAATGGGGGAGTTTAGTCATGGTACTTAAAGTAGATTAACTCCAGGACTAAATAATATTGTAATTAATAGAAAAATACTCGAAGCTTAACTATAAGTTATTTAAGCCCTAATTATATATGTTTGATTGGTCTTTTCGCTAGCTCAACATAATACTGCAAGGATTGTAATTAGAATCGACACATTAAATGAATGAAAATGACGAAAGAGAAATAGATTGCATGAATTACATTTCGTAGTAAATACATTTTTTGAAAGGAACAAGAGATTGACTTAGAAATTAATTTAATTTCTTTGTATTATTATTTAATTACAATTGATTGTAATTAAATAATTGAGTTCAAAGTGAAAGCTAAATTTGTGACAGCCCAAAATTGACCCTAGTCGGGATGTGGTTTCGGGACCACAAAAACGAGGCATAAAAATAATTTAAAATTTATTTTGATGCCTATAATATGTGTTAATTCATGTGTGACATTTTGATGTTTCGATTTAGAGTTATAAATGTGAATTTCATTAGAAAGGATCTAGTAGTAAACTTTGAAAGTATGATGGGGAAATGTGTGATGACTAGTTGATAATGCATGCAAAATAAGGATTTGCATGTCAAATTCCCCCAACATGAAGTGGCCGCCATGACAAGGTGTATGGGCTAAACATGTCATGAAACATGTTTTGTTGGTGTATTAGGGAGAAATAATAAACAATGGTGTATGGGTGATAAAAGAATGAAAAAAAAAATGTGTGTGAGTGTGGTATCTTCTCCCCATTGCCGTGAGTTGTAGAAAAAGAAAGAAAAAAAATTTGTTCATCCATTTTTCTCTTCTTTGGCCGAAAATACTAAGGAAAAAGGAAGGATTTTTGCTTCATGCTTGGTTTAGAAGAGAACTAGAAGGAGATTTGGCTATACTTGCATCAAGATTAAGGTATGTTTGAGGTTGTGTCATGAGATTCATGCTTGTTTTGGTTGCTAACTTGATGTGCATGTTAGCCATGGCTCAAATCCTTGTTATGCCATGAAAATGGTATTTGGCCAAGGGTGATATTGTGTTCAAGCCATTGCATGCTAAATGTGAAGCTTGTTGATGATGCATGTAATGATGGATTGACTACTCTTGAAATTTCTTTTTAGTTATTCTTGAGTAGGACATTGAATTCTTTGTTTAACCATGACCGAAGTTGAAAGGGGTATGGTTGTGATGTATTCGGCCATGGTGCATTCATGAGCATGATTTATGCTTGTTACTTGATTGGTAAAATTTTGTGTTTGGATGGGTATGAACCCTTGAGATTGACCTTGCACCTATATGTGTATACATGTTTGCACATGATGTATTGGTATGACATATATACTACCTCAAAGTATGTATTTTCATGTGATTATGTTTTGATTATGAAGTAAATGATAGATGTGTATTGAGCTACAATATGTAAAGCATTAGCTAGTAAAATGTGTGCCATTCATGTGTGGTATTAAACACATAATTGGCCTCAACATCAACATGCATAATCGACCATGAATGAGTACCTAAGAGGTTGTGTTGTTCGGCCATGAGTAAGCATGTTGAAGGCTTTGTGTGTTGAGTCGATTCATGAATTCCGTACTTATGTGACTTTAATGTCTAGTGAATATATGTGGGTTAAGTGCCTTGAGTTCCTTCTTTTTGATACTCAAATGATTGAATCAATTTAATTGTTAAATTAAGCTCAAGAGCAAAGAGGGACCAAATCCGATAAAGGGAAGGAAAAAGTAGTCGAATAGCCATCGAATCATTCGACAACATCCGAGGTAAGTTTTGAGTATCGAACTTAGATTTTTATTCGATTGGATGAAGTAATAAGCAATCGAAATTGTGCCCTTGTATGTGGCCATTGAGCCGAAATGATATTTCTTATTAAGTGAATTGTGCACAAAAGTTTGTTATGAAATTGAAACAAAGATGTGTATGAATGTGCGATTGTGATATCCGGCTAAGCCCAAGGCAATTGTGCGAGCTATGATATCCGGATAAACTCCAAGGCAATTGTGCGAGTTGTGATATCCGGGTTAAGTCCCAAGGCATTTGTGCGGTTATCATAACCGGCTATGTCCCAAGGTGTTTGAACAAGTAGCTATATCCGGATAAACTCGAAGGTATGTGATTCGAGAACTTTGAACTTGCTGTAAAAATTTTCAGTTAATACGCTTGTGAAATTCCCAACAACAAAATGCGTTTCGTGTGTGCTTTGCACACTATGAGTAAGTGTATGTGCGTATTCGCTCCAATGATAAATGAGTTATCGGCCTTGACTAAGCCGTTATTAGTGTATGAATATAAGAGTTGGGATTGTGAAGTAAGCATGTCTTTGAGAAATTGTGCATATGAATTATTGTTTAGCTACTTGAATGCTATGCTTTGGTTGTGTGTATATTATGGCTCAAACTTACTAAGCATAAATTGCTTACTCCGTTTCTTTGTTTCTCTGTTTATAGATTTTGCTCGTTAGCAATCGGATTCGGGATCATAGAAGTTGAAGTCAACCACACTATCAAAGCCCTTTTGGTACTCCTTTAGTTGAGTTTTGGATATGGCATGTATAGGACTACCCTCGGTTGTTTTAAGTACTTTGTGATGTATATGTGTGCAGCCATGCGAAAATGGTTCGTAAAAGTGGAGTATGGAATTTGACCATATGTGGTTTGTAATTATATTTGGTTTCATGATGTGATTATGGTTTGGAATGAGAGAGTTGGTCACATGATCAGCCATTGGAATGGCTAAATATGATCATATGTGGACCTAAGTATGACTAGACTATAGTTGGTCCATGGGAACTACAATATAGGTAAAGCCTACCTTAAAAACAGAGGCTGCCAGCTGCAGTGACGTGGATGTGAAAAATCACCAAAATTTGTAGGAATGGTTTTAAATAGTGAATAAATTATGAGATCGAACCTTGACGAGTCTATTTTCATGTGAAAGTAACGAAACGATCATATGAATAGTATACCGAGAGATATTAAAGTTCTCGTGAGACAGGGCCAGAACGGTTTCTGGGTCCCCTGTCGCGACTTTGAAAATTTACTATAAATTATCCAGAATGAATTAGGAGTCATGCCCTATATTTTCAGATTCCATTTTGAGTCTAGTTTCATTAGAAACAAACGGTACCAGTATTAAAGCCCTGTACATAGAGATATTCAAGTTGTAACGCGTGAAGGTCAGTGTAGTCGACCTCTGTAACATGGGTGAATTTAACTAATAAACTGTACCAATTGGCCCGACCAAAAATTATAGAAATAAATCCATGGAAGGATATATGAGTCTAAATTCAGGGAAAATTTACGGAATCAGTTTCCGAGTTTTGAAACTCGAGATATGATTTTTAAGGCGACAGTGACGCAGTTTTCCAGCCTGTCTGGAAATGCCAAATTGGTCGGTGCTTTAAGAGGACTTGGCTCGTTAACCCCTCGTGTCCGACACCGGCGATGGTCTCGGGTTCTGGGTGTTACAATTTTATTGGTATCAGAGCTACGGTTTAGTCAATTCTAGGACTACCGTGATATGTTTGGGGTCTAGCTATACATGCCATTAAGTGATAAATTGATAGTGTGGTGATTTCTGACATTCTGAATTTGTGATTGTTTATAGCAATGGATCCCGATCCCAACCGAGCAATAGCTGATGATGTGGAGAGTGTGGCCCCTGCTCCCGTGCAAGGGACAGCACCGGCGGACTCTCAACCTATTGCTAGCAATCCGAATGATGAGGCTAAGCAAGCCTTTTATAGTGTGATGAATGATTGGTTCAACCAATACATTCGAACTAACACGGCTGTTCCACAACCTCCATTCCCGACTAACGCAACCCCCGCACCTACAATACCTCCGGTAACTGACCAAATAAGGTCAAGTAAGCCCCCAGTCGACAGAATTCGTAAACATGGGGCTACTGAATTTAAAGCTACGGATAGCGACGATGCCGAGCAAGCTGAATTTTGGTTGGACAACACTATCCGGGTGCTCGATGAGCTATCTTGTACACCGATGAATGTTTAAAGTGTACTATCTCCTTGCTACGCGATTCGTCTACTATTGGTGGAGTACTCGACTTTGTTGTGCCTAGAGAGCAAGTAACTTGGGAGTTCTTTCTAACCGAGTTCAAAGAAGTATATCATCGAGATTCATCGACCAAAACGAAAGGAATTTCTTGATCTCAAGCAAGGCTCTATGTCGATTCATCGACTATGAGCGAAAATTTGTTAGACTTAGTAGGTACACTCGGGAATGTATTTCGTCCAAGCTATTATGTGTAAACGCCGAGGATGGATGAATGATGATATAAAGTCGTATGTTGGCATTTTGGAAACCGAGAGTTTGTGGCTCTTGTCGAGCGGCGTGTAAAGCCGAGGAGCTCGAGATGGAGAAAAGAAAAGTGAAGTGGGAGCAAGGGAGTTTCAGAAGAGGTCTTGGGAAGCCCTCCCCACAGTCATCAAAGAAATTTAGAGATGGCTTAGGCCGGTCTAGAGACACTTCGGGCTTTTCTAGACGAGACCGCGATCGACCCCCTATGGGCACGCGAGTCACTTCGATCGCCAGTGTTGGCAATGATCGTTGAGACAGAACGAAGTGCCAATATGGTGGCAAATGACATTCTGGGAGTTGTAGATTCCGTGACCGCTCCTGTTACAAGTGCGGATAAGTCGATCATTTCATTAAAGATTGCCCGAGCTTATCTGAACAAAACGTAAATCAAAGTGGGAACCCGGGTGCTACCACAACCCGAGGTAGGCCACCTAGAAATACGGGCAATGCTAGTGGCGGTCAGAGAGGATCTAGAGATGCTACCATCAGATCTGAGGCTCGTGCTCCTGCTAGGACTTATGCCATACGCGCACGCGAGGATGCTGCCTCACCAGATGTTATTACCGGTACTTTCACTCTTTTCAATACTAATGTGATTGCTTTGATTGACCCTGGTTCTACTCATTCTTATATATGTGAAACCTTAGCGTCCAGTAAGACTTTGCCTATTGAGTCTACTGAGTTTGTAATTCAAGTGTCAAACCCCTTGGGTCATTACGTGCTTGTTAACAAAGTGTGTAAGAAAAGTCCCCTAGTATTCTGAGGTTCTTGTTTTCCGGTGGACTTGATGCTTTTGCCGTTCGACGAATTCGACGTTATTCTTGGTTTGGATTGGTTGACCATGCACGATGCGGTTGTAAATTGCAAAAGCAAGACTATCGATCTGAGGTGCACGAATAACGAGATAATTCGGGTTGAGTCTACGGACTTAAAGGGATTGCCAGCTGTAATATCAGCAATGTTGGCTCAGAAATACGTAAGAAAGGGGCGTGAAGCATACCTTGCGTATGTGCTCGATGACAAGGAGTCAGAAAAGAAACCCGAATCTGTGCCCGTGGTTTGTGAATACCCGGATGTTTTCCCTGAAGAATTGTCGGGTTTACCACCTGTTCGGGAAATAGAGTTTGGCATCGAATTGGTACCTGGTACCACTCCAATTTCGATAGCTCCGTATCGTATGGCACCAACGGAATTAAAGGAGTTGAAAGCTCAGTTGCAAGAATTGGTGGATAGAGGTTTTGCTCGCCCGAGTTTTTCACCTTGGGGTGCACCAGTGTTGTTTGTGAAAAAGAAGGATGGAACCATGAGGCTGTGCATCGACTATCGTCAGCTTAATAAAGCGACGATAAAGAACAAATATCCGTTACCGCGTATCGACTAATTGTTCGATCAATTGAAGGGAGCCTCAGTGTTCTCGAAAATAGATTTGAGATCGGGCTATTATCGATTCTTGAATTCGAGATTGAACGCACCAAAAGCGCCTTGAGCGAGATATGGTCACTACGAGTTCCTAGTGATGCCGTTTGGGCTTACTAATGCCCCTGCGGTATTTATGGATTTGATGAATCGGATCTTCAGACCATATTTGGATCGGTTCGTAGTTGTCTTCATTGATGACATTTTGGTCTATTCGCAAAATGAGACCGAACACGCTGAACACCTGAGGATAGTGTTGCGAATTTTACGGGATAAGCATTTGTATGCTAAGTTCAACAAGTGTGAGTTCGGTTGAGGAGGTTAGCTTCTTGGGTCATGTGGTATCTGACGGGTATTCGAGTCGACCGAATAAAATTTCAGCCATACTTAATTGGAAGCCTCAGAAATATTATCGAGGTTCGGAGCTTTTGGGCTTACCGGTTATTGTCGACGATTTGTAAAAGGTTTCTCAACGATAACCACGCCAATGACGGCTTACTCCAAAAGGATGTTAAGTTCGAATGGACGGAGAAATGTCGAAAAGTTTCGATCAATCGAAAACTTATTTGGTGAAGCCCCAATTCTAGTGCAACCCGAATCGGCAAAGAGTTTGTCATCTATAGTGACGCCTCCTCCTCGGGTTAGGTTGCGTATTGATGGAAGAAGGTCGAGTTGTGGCCTATCGTCGAGGCAATTAAAGCCACACGAGAAAAATTATCCGACCCATGATCTCGAATTGGTCGCCATCGTATTCGCCTTTAAAGATATAGCGACATTACTTATTTGGTGAGAAGTGCCATGTGTATTCGGATCACAAAAGTCTCAAATATTTGATGACTCAAAGAGACTTAAATTTGCGACAAAGACGTTGGCTCGAGCTGTTAAAGGATTATGAGCTGGCCATTGACTATCACCCGGGTAAGGCGAATGTGGTTGCGGATGCCTTGAGTCGTAAATCATTATTCGCTTTACGAGTGATGAACGTGCACTTGTCCGTTCGATCCGACAATGTGTTAGTAGTTGAATTGAAAGCCAAACCATTATTGATACATCAAATTTGTGAAGCTCAGAAAGTCGACGATGAGTTGGTTGCAAAACGGGCTGAGTGTGTTCCGAACAAGGAATCGGAGTTTCAAATTGATGATGACGATTGTTTGAGGTTCAAAAGTCATCTGTGTGTTCCAAAGAATTCGAAACTTATTTCGATAATTCGAACGAAGCCCATTGAAGCGAATGGCAATCCACCCGGAGAGTCTGAAGATGCACAACGATTTGAAACGTCGGTTTTGGTGACATGGTATGAAACAAGACATCTCCGACTTTGTTTGAGATGTTTAATATGTCAACAAGTGAAAGCGGAACATCAAGTGCCTTGAGGATTACTTCACCGATCACGATACGAGTGGAAATAGGATCGAGTCACAATGGACTTTGTATCCGGACCGCCATTGTCGACAAGTAAGAAAGATGCGATTTGGGTCGTTGTAGATAGATTGACTAAGTCGGCTCACTTTGTCCCCGTGACGCACGGATTTTTCAATGGACAAACTAGCCGAATTGTACGTTTCTCAGATTGTGAGATTACACGGGGTGCCTATTTCCATCGTGTCGGATAGAGATCCGAGATTTACCTCGCAATTTTGGAAGAAGTTGTAAGAAGCTTTGGGTACCAAGTTGCATTTCAGTACCGCCTTTCACCCCCAAACCGATGGTCAATCTGAGCGGATAATTCAAATACTTGAGGATATGTTGAGATGTTGCATCCTCGAGCTCAGTGGTTCATGGGAACGGTATTTGCCTTTGATTGAATTTGCTTACAATAATAGTTTTCAATCAAGTATTAAGATGGCTCCTTACGAGGCTTTGTACGGTCGTAAATGCCGTACACCATTGTTTTGGACTGAGCTCGGTGAAAGCAAAATTTTCGGGGTGGATTTGATTAAAGATGCTGAACAGAAAGTGATCCGTGAAAGTCTGAAGATAGCCTCCGATCGTCAGAAGTTGTACGCGGATCTGAAACGAAAAGACATCGAGTATCAGGTGGGAGATAAAGTGTTTCTCAAGGTTTCGCCTTGGAAAAAGATACTCAGATTCGGCCGTAAGGGCAAGTTGAGCCCGAGGTTCATTGGGCCATATGAGATATCCGAAAGCGAGTCGGTCCGGTTGCATATCGTTTGATTTTGCCCCGAACTCGAAAAGATTCACGATGTCTTTCACGCTTCGATGCTTCGACGCTATAGATCGATCCATCACACGTGATTAGTCCATCGAGGTTGAAATTCAAGCCAATATGAGTTATGAGGAAGAACCGATTCGTATCCTATCACGTGAAGTGAAAGAGTTGCGAAACAAGCGGGTTCCGCTAGTGAAAGTGTTATGGCTCAAACACGGGATAGAAGAAGCTACTTGGGAAACCGAGAACTCTATGAAAGAGCGATACCCAACCCTATTTACGGTAAGATTTTCGGGACGAAAATTTCTTAAGTGGGGAGAGTTGTGACACCCAAAATTGACCCTAGTCGGGATGTGGTTTCGGGACCACAAAACCGAGGCATAAAAATAATTTAAAATTTATTTTGATGCCTATAATATGTGTTAATTCATGTGTGACATTTTTATGTTTAGATTTAGAGTTATAAATGTGAATTTCACTAGAAAGGATCTAGTAGTAAACTTTGAAAGTATGATGGGGAAATGTGTGATGACTAGTTGATAATGCATGCAAAAATAAGGGATTTGCATGTCAAATTTCCCCCCCCAACATGAAGTGGCCGGCCATGACAAGGGTGTATGGGCTAAACATGTCATGAAACATGTTTTGTTGGTGTATTAGGGAGAAATAATAAACAATGGTGTATGGGTGATAAAAGAATGAAAAAAAAATGTGTGTGAGTGTGGTATCTTCTCCCCATTGCCGTGAGTTGTAGAGAAAGAAAGAAAAAAATTTGTTCATCCATTTTCTCTTCTTTGGCCGAAAATACTAAGGAAAAAGGAAGGATTTTTGCTTCATGCTTGGTTTAGAAGAGAACTAGAAGGAGATTTGGCTATACTTGCATCAAGATTAAGGTATGTTTGAGGTTGTGTCATGAGATTCATGCTTGTTTTGGTTGCTAACTTGATGTGCATGTTAGCCATGGTTCAAATCCTTGTTATGCCATGAAAATGGTATTTGGCCAAGGGTGATATTGTGTTAAAGCCATTGCATGCTAAATGTGAAGCTTGTTGATGATGCATGTAATGATGGATTGACTACTCTTGAAATTTCTTTTAGTATTCTTGAGTAGGACATTGAATTCTTTGTTTAACCATGACCGAAGTTGAAAGGGTATGGTTGTGATGTATTCGCCATGGTGCATTCATGAGCATGATTTATGCTTGTTACTTGATTGGTAAAATTTGTGTTTGGATGGGTATGAACCCCTTGAGATTGACCTTGCACCTATATGTGTATACATGTTTGCACATGATGTATTGGTATGACATATATACTACCTCAAAGTATGTATTTTCATGTGATTATGTTTTGATTATGAAGTAAATGATAGATGTGTATTGAGCTACAATATGTAAAGCATTAGCTAGTAAAATGTGTGCCATTCATGTGTGGTATTAAACACATAATTGGCCTCAACATCAACATGCATAATCGACCATGAATGAGTACCTAAGAGGTTGTGTTGTTCGCCATGAGTAAGCATGTTGAAGGCTTTGTGTGTTGAGTCGATTCATGAATTCGTACTTATGTGACTTTAATGTCTAGTGAATATATGTGGGCTAAGTGCCTTGAGTTCCTCTTTTGATACTCAAATGATTGAATCAATTTAATTGTTAAATTAAGCTCAAGAGCAAAGAGGGACCAAATCCGATAAAGGGAAGGAAAAAGTAGTCGAATAGCCATCGGAATCATTCGACAACATCCGAGGTAAGTTTTTGAGTATCGGAACTTAGATTTTTATTCGATTGGATGAAGTAATAAGCAATCGAAATTGTGCCCTTGTATGTGGCCATTGAGCGAAATGATATTTCTTATTAAGTGAATTGTGCACAAAAGTTTGTTATGAAATTGAAACAAAGATGTGTATGAATGTGCGATTGTGATATCGGGCTAAGCCGAAGGCAATTGTGCAAGCTATGATATCCGGATAAACTCGAAGGCAATTGTGCGAGTTGTGATATCCGGTTAAGTCCTCAAGGCATTTGTGCGGGTTATCATAACGGGCTATGTCCGAAGGTGTTTGAACAAGTAGCTATATCCGGATAAACTCGAAGGTATGTTATTCGAGAACTTTGAACTTGCTGTAAAAATTTTCAGTTAATACGCTTGTGAAATTCCCAACAACAAGATGCGTTTGTGTGTGCTTTGCACACTATGAGTAAGTGTATGTGCGTATTCGCTCCAATGATAAATGAGTTATCGGCCTTGACTAAGCCGTTATTAGTGTATGAATATAAGAGTTGGGATTGTGAAGTAAGCATGTCTTTGAGAAATTGTGCATATGAATTATTGTTTAGCTACTTGAATGCTATGCTTTGGTTGTGTGTATATTATGGCTCGAAACTTACTAAGCATAAATTGCTTACTCCGTTTCTTTGTTTCTCGGTTTATAGATTTTGCTCGTTAGCAATCGGATTCGGGATCATAGAAGTTGAAGTCAACCACACTATCAAAGCCCTTTTTGGTACTCCTTTAGTTGAGTTTTGGATATGGCATGTATAGGACTACCCTCGGTTGTTTTAAGTACTTTGTGATGTATATGTGTGCGGCCATGCGAAAATGGTTCGTAAAAGTGGAGTATGGAATTTGACCATATGTGGTTTGTAATTATATTTGGTTTCATGATGTGATTATGGTTTGGAATGAGAGAGTTGGTCACATGATCAGCCATTGGAATGGCTAAATATGATCATATGTGGACCTAAGTATGACTAGACTATAGTTGGTCCATGGGAACTACAATATAGGTAAAGCCTACCTTAAAAACAGAGGCTGCCAGCTGCAGTGACGTGGATGTGAAAAATCACCAAAATTTGTAGGAATGGTTTTAAATAGTGAATAAATTATGCGATCGAACCTTGACGAGTCTATTTTCATGTGAAAGTAACGAAACGATCATATGAATAGTATACCGAGAGATATTAAAGTTCTCGTGAGACAGGGCCAGAACGGTTTCTGGGTCCCCTGTCGCGACTTTGAAAATTTACTATAAATTATCCAGAATGAATTAGGAGTCATGCCCTATATGTACAGATTCCTTTTTGAGTCTAGTTTCATTAGAAACAAACGGCACCAGTATTAAACCCTGTACAGAGAGATATTCAAGTTGTAACACGCGAAGGTCAGTGTAGTCGACCTCTGTAACATGGGTGACTTTAACTAATAAACTGTACCAATTGGCCTGACCAAAAATTATAGAAATAAATCCATGGAAGTATATATGAGTCTAAATTCAGGGAAAATTTACGGAATCAGTTTCCGAGTTTTGAAACTCGAGATATGATTTTTAAGGCGACAGTGATGCAGTTTTCCAGCCTGTCTGGAAATGCCAAATTGGTCGGTGCTTTAAGAGGACTTGGCTCGTTAACCCCTCGTGTCCGACACCGGCGATGGTCTCGGGTTCTGGGTGTTACAAAATTAATTAGTCAAAGTGAATCTAATACGCTAAACTCGTCATGACTTTGACAGAATTAGAATTAGGTTGAGAAAATAATTTAATTTAAAACAATTAATCTTTAATTAAATGAATAAATAATATTTGGAGAATGGAAAATTGGTCATTAGGTTGGATAATTATATGAGTTTGTTTTAATTTAAATTAGAACTGAAGTGCATATATAATTGTACCAAATAGATGAAAAGCCTAACTAGCCAATTTACTATAAGGGTGGGCAGCACACTAGATATCCCAATGTGCATGTGTCGTCCACCATATAGAGTCCTAGAGGGATTCTGAGCTTTCTATTAAAATATTATTTTTTCTCTCTTCTTATTCAAGTAGAACTCTTATGATTTTTCTCTATATATAGAGGCTATGAAAACGATAGAAAAGTAGACTATTGAGACAGGGTTACTATGCTAAAATTTATGAAAATTTATTTAGCTACAAATAAATTTTATTTTTCTTAAATACTTGAGGTATTTATTTTGGTTTTGGTTTTCCCATAGAGAAAGTGACCTTTTTCACTGTAAAATTACACTTTTCCTTTTGTATTCAGTTCGTGATAAAAGTCCACTACTCAGCAACCAAGAGTTAAAAGATAGCAAAGATTGTTTGATAGAAAGCCAAAAATAAAAAGTCTTGCTAGCTCAAAGACACAAGTATTATGTTTGGTAAAATTTATTATCATAGAACACAACAAAGGTTCATGATTTATGATTTTTTTAAAAATTTCATTGTGCAACAAAATCGTTTTCATAAACAATTCTTTTCTACACCAACAACCACATGTTATAAGTAAAGTTGTCCATGAGTTGGATAATTAGTCCAATCTGGTTAACCTGACTAAACTTGGGCCAAACTTGAGTAAGGATTTTTTATCCGTAGGCTAGGTCGGCCCGACTCAAATTTAAATTAAATGATTTAAAATATAAAATATAAAATTATATATTTTATTATTTTAAATAATAATATTTTATTATTTAATATATTTTAAAATAAAATTATAAAATATATAAATATAAATATAAATATTATTATTTTATTATATTAATATTAAAACTATACATTTTAATATTAGTTTATATATTTTCATATTTATACTAATATAGAATATATAAATTTTCTAGGATTAATAAATTATATATATTATTTTTAAACAATAATATTTTTATTTTATTTTTAATATTTATATAAAATTAAATATTTTTAAATAATAATATTTTATTTTTAAATATCTTTTTAAAGTATAAACATAAAAAATTACAGATATCAAGGATAAATTGGTACATTAATAAATTACACTAATGTTTTCTCTCATAGCAAACGCATGGTATGATGAGTAACATATATTATAATTTTCAACAACTAAGCATCTGTGTGTCTGCTTGGTTTATCGAATTAGAGGTAGAATGTAAGATTACTTTAATTCACTTGACTGAAATGTAAGAGTTAAATGTTTGGTTGATAAAATGTAAATTTCCTACAAACAATTTTTACTATATTGCCCTTATTATAGAAATTTGTTTTTACAAGCTCACTTCCTTTAACATTTTTAGTCTCAAACTTTTCGTAAAATTATAATAACTTCATAAATTCATTTTTATTATACATTGATTTTATTTTATGAATTTAATTTAACAATCACTAATCTTAAATATAGTTTATAAACAACACTAAACCCAAAATTCTTATGTAAAATTCAAACATTAGACGGATCAAACAAAATTGCAGTGAATTGTGTGATGTGGGGATCCTGTCCTTATTAATAGAAAAACATTTCACATGTATGTTTTAAAAAACAAGGTATAATGTTAAAAATAGCCCCTAACGTTTAGTTGTTTGGTCACTTTGACTCTTTATGTTTTCTTTTTGGATCACTTTAGTCACTAACATATTTTTTTTGGTCAAATTGATCTGTTTTTAACAGACACACTGACGTGGCTGTTAGTTGACTAACGGTCAATATTCACCGTTAACATGGCAGTCCAAATATTATTAAATGCTAAAGTGACACTATTTTATCATATATGTCACATCAATAAATAATTTTTTTATGTTAAATAGTTGGATTCCACTTTATTTATTAAATGTTCACGAAAAACAACAAATATTAAACAACAAAAAATAACAAATATTAAACAACAAAATCAAAATCAAAATCAAAATCAAAATCAAAATCAAAACAAATCATCTCTTGGGAATCCAAACTGAAACTTTTGGGGATTTACTCTCTTAAGAGACATTTTCTTCTTTCTTTTGCCCGATTCCCCTCGAAATATCAATAAACTCTTTCTCTTTTCCTTTTCATTTTCACCGGTGAAATTTATCCACTATTTCCAACATATTTTCTTAAGTTGCATACTTATCCATCTCCAATTAAAATAATAATTCAAATCTGCAATGGAAAAAAATGTTGTTCATCCAAACTCAAAATGTATCCCTTAAGTTGTATACTTCTCCATCTCCAATCATCCAAATTTATAGCTTTGTTGTTGCTGCATCAACAACCCAACTGTCTGATAATTTAACACCATTGCTCGCCACTAGTTCAATGTCTATCCTCAATCTTGCCACTCTTTACCATTGCTTCTGGATTGAACAATATTTCCCCCTCCAATCTTTTGAGACAATCGTTAATATAACTTCAAATTTTCATTACCAAAACGATGACATCCACCCATATAAGCAAGCAATCGTAGCTTACAAGGCTAGATCTATTAAACCTCATCCGTGTTTTCCTTCACTCCCTCTTTTCCCTTAACTCGTTGACCCAAATTTCTCAACTCACCTAGTTCGCAACCTCTAGACTTGCTACTTACAAGGCTCGATTTCATAATTTCAAAGTTAGATCTCATTTCCTTCCTCACTTTCTTTTTGGGTTCTAGGGTTTCTTACCAACACCCATAGTTTAAAGTTCAAAATCTAATTTTTTTTCTTTGTTTCCAGATTTGCTTTCAGCATCTAAACACAAGCATCTCCGAAACTCAACTTGAAGATTCAAATTTTAAGGGTTTGGAATTTGGTAAAGGTTAAAAAAACACAGTAAATTGGGAAAATACAGCACAAAACAGTAGCTGACACAAAAACAATTCAAGAAAAATATATACAGCAGTTAAATTAAGCTTTAATCATCTTTTTTATCCTAAGTTGCCCTCTAGATCTATTCACTATCAAACCCAAAAAATTGGTAATAAAGAAACTGAAACGGTGAATGATGGAAAGAAAGAAATGATGATGATGATAATTTTAAAATAATTTTAACAGTATTAAAAATCATTTACTAATGTGGCAAATAAGACGAAATAGTATCATGTCAAGATTTAATTACATTTAAACCACCACATCAACAGTTAATGTTGATCATTAGTCAGCTAACGACCACGTCAATATGTTTGTTAAAAACAAACTAATTTGACCAAAAGAAAATAGTTAAGGCCAAAGTAATTCAAAAAAAAAAAAAAACATAAATGGTCAAAGTGACCAAACAACCAAACGTTAGAGGCTATTGTTGGCATTGTGCCTTTAAAAAATAAATTCAATGTATTCATGAATGGATAGTATAATTTCAAAATCCAAATATTAATTTATTTAGTAACATTTACTTATAAATTTTCTCATTTGTTTTAATTTAATTCTCGAAAATATGGATAATATTGATTTCATTTGTTTAATTATTTTTAATTATAAAAAATAGTATTAGAAAATAGAGAAAGCACCCTACATTTAATCTTTAAAAATGTTGGGTAGGAAAATGTAATTATATAAACTGACAAAATATATAAATAATTATTATTTTAACTAGTAAAATTATAGACTAATTTACGAATAAATGTAAAAAAAATTATGTGAATAGGCCAATTTTAAACAAAATTATTAGAATAGGTCATGTTTTGAAAAACACTTCCAACTGGAAGCGTTTTCAGGTGATTTGCAAGAAAGTGCTTCCAGGTGGAAGCGTTTTTAGCGTGTTCCTTGGAAAATGCTTGTAGCTGGAAGTGTTTTCTGTCAAGTCACCTGAAAACGCTTCTAGTTGGAAGCGCTTTTCCTCCAATGATAAAAAATAATGACTACTTTTCCAACGGCTATTTAATTAGCCATTGGACCCCTCCCAAACAGTCAAATTTATTTTCCTATCAACCCCCCAATTTCATTTTTTTCCAATTCAATCTCAACCCTCTCTCACATTCTTAATTCTCTCTCAAATTTCTGTCAATCCACTTAAATTCATTAATTTTTTTTGCTCTCTAAATTTTATTTCTTTTTTATTTAAATTATCTTAATATTTTCTTAAATTATTTTTTCTAATATAAATTATTCAGTTATTTTAGAAAGTATCAATGGCAAATTCTCTAATTCGTCATGATAAGAACCACATTACCGTCAATCAATTGCAAATAGTAAGAATATTTCTTTTTATATTTTAATATTGTATATTTTTTCGTTGAATAGGTAGAAGATTGAATTTTGCAATCTAACATTCGCAGTCTACCCGCTCATCCATCACCCTTGATCGAACCATACTTGAGAGAAGCCAATTTTTTCGCATGTGACCCTTGTAGGTAGGGGGTGTGAGTTGGACCCAACACTAGTAAGCGCATTGGTGGAATGGTGGAGACTCGAGACATACACTTTCCATCTTCCATCGATGAGTGTACTATCACTTTGGAGGACGTCTAGTTATAGCTCGGGTTACCAATGGATGGGTCCGTAGTGATGGGATTGTTCACGCCGACTGGAAAGTGATATGCAATGAACTTTTGGGGTTGGTTCTGGAGACAATTTTTGGAGGTCGAATGTAAATGGCTTGGTTAAGAAAAAATTTGGGTGAGCTCAATGAGGATTCAACTGAAGTTAAAAGAGAACAACAGCTCGGGCTTACATCCTTATGATAATTAAGGGTATCCTAACACTGGATAAGTCGCGAAATCTCATCCATTTAAGGTGGTTACTGAAGCTCGTCAACTTTAGAGAAAGGAGCAAACTCAATTTTGGGGTCCGCCGTGTTGGCGACCTTATTTTGAGAGATGTGTCGAGCAACGCAACCATGAGAAATTAAAATTGGTGGTTGCATGCTACCACTGCAGTCATGGGTACGGTATCGGCTGCTATTTTTATGTCCCGAATAAAACTACCCTTACACGTTTCCCTTCGTAACAAGGTAAAATTCATTATATAATCTATTTACCGTAATAAAATAATTTAAAGTATAAATTATTCTGTTAACAAATTATTTCAATAGGTGGAATCATGGGTCGAGTTACATGAGACTACTGAAAGAGTTGTGAGATATACGACTTCTGTTAGACCAACGATCTAAAGCGGAGTTAAGTATTTTTTAAAATTTGAATTATATAACATTAACTTATTTGATTTGAGACTTAATAGTATATATAACTAATTTTTTTATTATTTTAATATATTTTGAATGGATGCTATATTAGGATTCGACAATTTAGGAATGCATCCTGTCCGAATTCCTGGTGAATCCCAACATCTGGCAGGTGAAGGTGCCATTGGTAGTCTATACTCCCGTGGAGATGCATGAGTCGAATAGGGTTTTACAACAATTTTGATTTAGACAATCGATATCAGTAGCACCTTGGACCTTGATAATCAACTTCCTATCGACTTGCAGAGGAGGCCGGATGAGAATTGGATTAGATTCCATACCGAATATATTAACATGTGGAATAATCAATACGAGTTTTTACCTTATATTGAGGCCATTGTCACTCAGGAGTACATGCCTTGGTTTAGGCTTCTTGGTAAGCCATACTTGCTGAATGAAAAAGGTAGGAGAGGGAAACTACATACGAGGAGGCCACAACGGCTGCCAACATATCCAAGGTTTGGCAAGGCGAGTCTATCATTTGTACCTATGCAAGAGCCGACACCGATGCCTACACTACCCTCTGGTTAATTTGTGTCGTCCTATTCTGGTGTGTATGCGAACCCTATCAAGCACCATATATTCCACCACATTTTTTTGCTTCTGCTTCGATGTCAAGTTTTGTTTTTGGACCTCCGTCCCCTATATATTACATTCTGGTGCCATCAACATTTTTGACAACAATGATGTCAACAACCACGTATAGCCTGTCTATGTTTTGACCACTGGCCGAGAGTCTAGTAGTTATGCCATCGGTGTACGAAACATAATATAATTATACCTTTAAGTTGATGGTGACGCAAACACCTCTGAGATCATTGTTCTATCAAGGTGGATCATTTTCTCAACCACCTATTCTTAAACTGGAGGATGCACGATGGAAATCGAGAAGCAACCGACTGTAATCAACTACAGAGGAATGTGAAGAAAAGGGGAGGCCTATACCACAACCTCTGCTAGAGGTTCAATCAAGAAGGAATCTATCTCGCAACCGTAGACGACCTCAATGTGGCACACATTCTGACACAGGATAATAGTTTATTTACTTTAAATTGTACTTATCATGTTAACATTTCTATAAATATCAAATGTGTTTATTGCATCGATGTCAAACATCCTTGTTTTTTAAAATAAAAATAAATTTTTCATTAAAGTTGGCCTTTGTTATAATTTATTGATTTGTGTTGTATGAAAAAAATGTGCTTTTGCAAATTACAACAAGTGAACAATTTAATAGATCTATTAATAATGTGTTGTACTTGTTTCATCTTTTTGGTGTGGCATGACGACATTATGTGCCTCGGGTTCCTACACCACCTGCATAACCTCGATCGATTTAACTTTTTTCGGATATCCATGTTTTCACGTATCTGAGTGGACGTTGATCGACCTTTTGGTTTGTGACGCAATAATCATCGGGTAATAACTTGAATGGAGTGCTCGATACAAGCAGCTACCTACATTCATTTAGGAATGGTAGGAATACGTTTCTCCACACGTTGTACATGTTACCAGTTTGTAGACTTCGTCCATAAAGCTCATGGGATTCAAACGTACACTGCTACATGCTGTAATTGCATAAGTGTATGGAAATTGAAGTGTGTCAAATCCCTACAGTTACAGGTTTGGTTTTTGAGGTGTAAATGGTATGCCCCTGATAATCCCTTAGTCGGGTCTATCAAACTCCGTTACCCAAAACCATAAGTCTTCGTGCGAGTGACACTAGATGCATACAGTTTGCTCATGCTGTTGCCTTTTTTAATTTCTTTCAGTACACCATCGCTCCAAACATGGCCTCCCTACATCTACCTAACATATTTCATTGCTCGTTTTGGAAAAAGTTTAGCGAAATGGAAATATGTCTCTTTGATAGTCGAGGTTACTGGTAAATGACGTTTTTCCTTTAAAATGAAATTAATGCTTTCTGCCAAATTTTGTTGCCATATGCCCACATTGTAGACCCCATCGTAGGATTGTGTCCACTGTTTGAAGGGTATGTTACAGAGGTAGTCTGCCTCGTCATCGCTAATGGCCCGTAAGTTTCTCAATATTTCACGGAAGTGATTTTTGACGTGCTCGTACCTTGTCAACAAAAGTGAATAATAGTTTATCCATAATTCCCAACATTTTCTCATCGGTTAAATATCAAAGAATAATTAATAGTGGAGATTACAAACCTATGTTGACCACTATTGCTCGCTAAGCAGTAGAGCTGTACTGTCTATGCTAATTTGACACAACGCGCTTTTTTACAATACCTATGGTGTGTGCAGTCCCAAAGGCTTCCCTGCCGTTCAATTGCAACCAGTATTCCAAGTCCCCGGTCGGAGATAACGTAAATATCAAGTTGGGAAAAACATGTCTCATCAACCTTGATAGAAAAAAACCTCAATCATCTGCTGACTCTTTAGGTGTGATTTTAAAGGCAATTGACAGAAATTTTTGATTGTCGTCTTGTGCCACAACTAATAACAATTAATAGGTATATCTCCCATACATAAAAGTATTGTCGAGCTGTACAACTGGCTTGTAGTATTGGAATGCCTATCAATATTGCTTGAATGTCCAGAACAAATGTTTGGATCCATGGAGCAACTGATCGTTGTAGTACGCAGGCCTTGTTTCCAAATCGGTTATGCAACTTGAGACGTACGTCTCCAAGATCCGACACTATTTCTATATCTCAATGTATGACGTATCCCACCTACTATACATCTTCTCCAATGCCTTCTGCTTTGCGATCTACGCCTTGCGGTATGAAGGCATATGATCAAACTGGCTACAAATATTTGCAATTAAAACTGATACAACAAGTTTGGGACTCGCTTTGACCATAGGTAGTATCATATCCGCGGTCATCTCCAAATCTAATTTTGAATGATCCCGTGAAATACCTGCAACAACACAAGTATGTTAAGATTAGCAATTCAACTATTTCATACACTAAACTGGTATTAGTGCAGTACCTACGACAACACATGTATGCGGAGTAGTATATTTATTTATCGTTCACAACCCCGTCTTCTTCTTAACAAACGCCATGATTTTTCATGCACATCTGTTGTCTCGTATTACGCACTATTCCTTAAACTTGTTAGATCGAGATTTAACCACGTGAAAGTTTACCCTATTCTTGATATTGTATCGCTTCACTATAACGACAAAACCATCTTTAGTTGAGAACTTTTTCCCTACTTCTAAATCACCCAAATCCAATGAATAAATTGCGTGGCCCGACCTTCTGTGTGGTAGTTCTGTGAACTTCAACCGATCCTCTACTGATGGGTCTACATTATGCATATGGGCTAGAGGTGAGTCTATCATGAACCGTGGATTTTTTTCAGCATCATCGTCAGGACCTTCACCATTTGAACCTCTATTTTCTGGTGCAGTTGGAATCGTCTTTGGTTTAAAACATAATGCAATTTCTAAACCATTGACACTGCACTCCCAGATTTGATTGACATCAGATTCAATCCCCTCTTCATTCTTGACTCCACTGACATCTGCCGTATTGGATGTCCCTTCATCAGTGGAAGTCGTAGGAAGTACATCATCCTTTCTTGTATAGTTGTCAAAATGTACAAAACCACTTGTTGATTGCCAACTACTAGAAGTTGATGTCATTCCCCTGTAAGTGTTCCTTGCGTTGAACATCGACTGACCAAAGTTCAAATCAAAATCGTTAAATAGTCCTGCCACCAAACCCTGACTATTCGGTGTTCTAGCTGTCGTGGTTGAAATTTGGGGCCAAAACAAATTAATGTCTTCTTATTGATGATTCTGGGATATCATAATGAGAACTTTCTAATAGAGTGGTGAACCCACCACACAATTGTGTCATTTAAATCTCGACTTGTTCTTCTGTTCTGGCCTCTTGAACTGGAACATATGTCAACCATCGAGGGCCTTCATTTGTCCTTGCAGACTCTGCATATAACTTAAGAAATGGTGATCCACTGCCAATATGCACCTGCACCATCTCCTCCAACCCCCTCGCACCTCTAATTTCGAAAGTTTCATATTCGACGAGGTCAATCGAAACACAAAATCGATATTTAAGGGACGATTCTCATCTGGTTAGTTCCGACGATTTTTTACCTAGTTCTGAAAATTCTATGTTCTGGTTAAAAGCCAATCGCGTTGTGTTCTTTGATAAAAAAAATGACACCATTCTCGGTGTCGCACATTTCATCGTCGCATTAAATAATAGCTTTAATTCGTCCACTCATTTTCAAATCCAGATAACCTATTCTACATGTTCGAAAAAAATCATGTAGAGAAATAGTGTTGTAATTAAATATTAACAAAAAAAAAATCAATGCTTACTTTACACAAATAGGTTGTTCCAACTTATTCCTTATGTGTGAACTTCTCTTCTTCTTATCTTCTTACTATGTTTCTTTGCTTGTAAATGGATTATGCCATTCAATGCTGAATTAAGTTGGTTTTATAGACCAGAGGTGACTCGTTGTTCGCTCAGAAAATTCCCCAAGCCTAGTGGGGAGTTGAAAATTGTAGAGAGAAAATGCTCCAAGTAGGACGCATTGTCAGTAAAAGAACTAAAAGAGCATCCAACTAGAAGCATTTTCAATACAATGTCAACTGAAAACGCTTCTAGCTGAACGCACATTCAGTGTTTCTGATGACATTGCATCCTACTTGGAACGTTTTCTCTCTATAAATTTCAATCCCAACCTTATTTTAGGAAACTCGTCATATATCTTGGGATTCTCGGGATATATTTTCTAAACCTAACTATTTGAAAATAATAGATAAGAGAATAAATAAATTACTGAAAAATCGGATCAAACTAATATTAAGAAGGCGAAAAAAATTAATAACTAATATTTCATCCCTACCGAGTGGAAAAAGTTTCAATTATTAATCCAATTCAATTTTCCAATTCGAATATACAATTGGTGTAAATACGATGCTTTTAAATTAATTCGTAAATGGATTTTGCCACTCGATGTTGAATTAAGTTGGTTTTATAGACCAGAGGTGATTTGCAATTGGTTCAGAAAATTCCCCCAAGTCTAGTAAAGAGTTGAAAATTGTAGAGAGAAAACACTCCAAGTAGGACGCATTGTCAGCAAAAATACTGAAAGAGCGTCCGACTAGAAGCATTTTCAGTATCGTATCAGCTGAAAACGATTCCAGATGGATGCTCTTTCAGTGCTTCTAATGATAGTGCATTACTTAGAGTGTTTTCTTTTTGTAAATTTCAACCCCAGCCTTATTCCAAGAAACCCATCATATATCCCACGATTCCCGGGATATATTTTTTGAACCTAACTGTTCGAAAATAATAGATTAGAGAATAAATAATTTATCAAAAAATCAGATCAAACTAATATTGAGAAGGTGAAAACAATAAATAACTAATATTTCATCCTTGCCGAGTAGATCGAGTTTCAATTATGAATCCAATTCATTTTTCCAATTAGAATATACGATTGGTGTAAATACAATATTTTAAATTTTAAAATAAATTATTATTTAACATCTTAAAATATTATTACAAAATAAATAATTAAAAATATGAAAAAACCCTAAACCTTAAACTTTATTTTAAATACCAAAAACCTTAACCCTAAAACCAATAACTTTAATTTAAAAAATCTGAGTTTGAAAAATAGGGAAAAATGTTTCCAACTAGAACCATTTCCCAAAAAATGGCATATTCTCATAATTTTTCCTAAGATCAATCTATTCATGTAATTTTTTTTGCCATTTATTTGTAAAGTAGTTAAAATTATATAGATTAATATAATAAAAATATATTTTTATCTTAAAATTTAGATTCTACTCGTAATTTTAAATATTTAAAAAAACTGTAATAAGATTCTTTTGTATATTATAGCATCTTGACACTATTCTATAATATAAAATTATGAGATAATTAAAATATTAATAATTATAAAATTATAATATCATTTCATGCTATAATATTACATTCAACCAATCAAACTCCATTTAATATAATAAATTCTATATTTTATCTCTCATTTTGAAATTTTGAGTGTTAGTTATCGTATCACGATTTTGAGTGTATTCACGTTTGTTTATCTCGTGGTCCTAAGACATTTCCTCGTCGATTAAATATCCCACGTATTCACCCTCTCGCGTTTCCTTCTTCTTTCTGTATGTTTAGGATGAGAATTTTTTTTTTTTTGGGCTACGAGGATTAGTGGGCCCACACCCAACTCTAATGCAATGGTCCAGATTGCACAATCGCTCGTTTCCATTTGACGGCGACGATTTCTGGCTTTCCTTTCATTTCGGTGATGGACTAGAAAACTGAAATAAATAAAATTAATTAATAGATATTTCGCGCGCTGCTCCGATCGATCATTAAATGAACTTTTCAAAGACAATTATACCCCTCAACTACTATTTCATAAACCCCGTGAACACGATTAAGGGGCAATTTCATCATTTCAAAGAAACACTCTGAAAAGACAAGTTGGCAAATTTTATAATTAGTCCCTGTATTTTACTCAACTCATGCAATTAGCCTTTATGCTTAATTTTAATAAAAAATTTATAATTACAATATTTGAAGAGAGGTAAAGGATAGCAGGAGTTGAGCCTATGTGATCTAGGCTCCAAGTAAATCTTGAGTAATAAATTTAATCCTTTTATTTCTAATATGTTGAATCCAATCGTTACAACAATTTTATATTAAAATCACACATCAATAACAAGTAATAACAATTTTTTAAAAAACCCAAAAAACCTTACAAATAATTTTATTAAAAGAAAAAAATAATTTTAAATTTAAAAATAGATTTGTAATAATGCAAAAAAAATCTAAATTTTGTTAAAATTTTAGAAAATAAAAAATCTAAAAATTAAGATTTTTGAAATTTATAATTTTAAACTATACAAATTAAAAAAATTAAAAATAAAATTTATATCTTTTTCAATAATTATTTTATAATTTTAGGTCTTCTATAATTTTATTTTGTTGAACATATATATATTTTAATAATTTATGAAAAAATAAATATTGTAGGATTTGTTAGAGAATCCTAAATTTTTTTTGCTAAAATACAAAAAATATTTTAATAAATCCAAAGTGTTGAAATTATAGAAAACCTAAAATTATAAAAATATTAACCTATATAAGTTCAAAAATATTAAAAACATATTATTTTATATAAATTTACAATTTTTTCCTAAAATTAAAATGTTAAAATATTATTTTTGCTTGAATTAATGATTAAATATTCCAATAATTCTCATTTTCCAAAAAACTAGATAGTTTTTCGTTGAGAAAATTTAAAATGAATGATTACTTTTCTTTTCCAAAATTGGTGAGGAATGTTGGAATATTGAAAAAAGAAGTTAATTTGTCGAAAAATTGATGGTGTTGAGGAGTAAATTTTTTATTATTTCCAAGCAATATTTTTACAGTTTTAAGGTAAAATAAAAATTTAAAATAGCCTTAACTTATATAAAGAAGTCATTTAAAGTTCTTATCAAACATCTATTTGATTCATGTTTAAATCATGTTAACCTCATCCTCACCCTTAATATTGTATAATTTTTTTAAAAATATATACACAAAACCATTTTAAATTTCACTATATCTTTTATAATTTCATAATTTTTATATAATTTTATCCAATATATAGTTTCAGAAAAAGAATCTAATTTTTTAAGATTTTTCAATTTTTTGTAATTAAAAAATATAATTTCAATTGAGGAAACCATTTTTTAACTAAAAGCTAGCTAGACATATTTGATAAAACATGAAAAGTTTCATTTTTCAAACATGAGGTTTTTATTTAGAAAACAAGAGTCGTCATTGATTTTTTTTATTAAGTGTGATTGAATATTTATAAAATATCTTTTAAAAAGAAAATTTTTAAATATATATATTTTTATTGGCTAAATTAGCATAGAAGCCATTTTTTTAATTAGGCCCTTTTTTTAATTGGAGAAATAGGTCATTTTTAAGAGAGAGAAAGGAAAAGTGCATCCAATTGGACACGCTTTCCCTTTCACTCTCCCAAGGTTAGGGTTTGTATTGTCCTTAAGATTTAGGGTTTTGGGATTTAGGTTCAAGGTTTATGGTTTTAGGTTATTTGAAAAGGTTTATGGTTTTTGACTGAAACCACGGAAGTTCATAGGTAGATTTGAAAGGTCGGAGATGTGATAATGTGCCTCAAAACACATACATTTCATATGTCATGGTAGGATAGGACCATCACCTTTGAAACCCGTCGTGGGAAAATCTGGTTTCGAGGTAATAATGCTTGATACGATTATGGGTTGAAGTCTAGGTGGAGGTCCCATTTGGCAGCCATGACGCGGTCACGGGTTCGAGTATAACTAGGGGGCCAAGTGACGGTCGTTATGCGGTCAAGAGTTCAAGCTTTTTAGATACCCGCAAATGATGCCTTATATATTTTATACATAAGATTGAGGCTATAATCATACTGAAAAACTCTAGAGACTTTCGGTGTAATAAATGTAATTTTTTTCTTTATTTCCGAGCAATTGGTATCTTTGACCTTTCATTCTTATCCAAAGCCTAAGATTGAGGTGGATACAAGAGGTCTCTCAAGTGGAGAGTGGATGTTTTGGCATAATAAAGGTCAAACTCAAGTCAACGCGGTAGCGGTTGTAGTTATTATTGGCTTGTTTAATAATGAAAATCATCGTCACCTTGAAAGGAGTATCACATTTACTGCATCGCAACAGCCGTTCCCTGTCTAAAAGTTATCTTGCATCCACGACAATGTTGACCTTTGAATAAGAAAGAAGGTTAATGGTATCGGTTGCCTGGAAATGGAAAAAAGTTACACCAATTATAGTGGGAAGCCCTAAAGTTTTTTCATATGAATATGCCCTCAAACTTCTGTATGGTATTTATAAGGCATCATTTTCGGGTAGCCAAAAGATTGAGCTCATGGCTGTGTAACGATCGTCAACTAGCTCCCCGTCATACCCCGATCCATTACTGCATAATGACTGTCGATTGAGACTTCCACTTATTCCTCAATGCATAAAGAAAAATCATCTCGGAACCTAATTTTCCCAAGATAGGTTTTGGAGGTAATGGTCCCATCTCAGCAGGACATATGAAACGTCTACACCTCAGAGTGATATCACATCATTGACAACTCAAGAATACCTTGAACATTAAGAAAATATTTTATAGATGAGGGATAAAGGAGGGGAGAAGATGACTGAGGGATGATGAAGCTTGGTGTGTAAGAGACATTTTATAGGCGTAGGGAAGGGCTGATTTGCAAACTAAAAATTTTCTTTCGTTGAAAAAGTGCGCAGGAGACACTTTTAATGTTTGGCAGAAGAAAACGTGGTTAAAGTGGCTGAAAAATACGAAGTGTTAGACACTTTTAATGTTGGTAGAAGAAAAATGTTAGAGAAAGCACGCCCAGTTGAAAGCGTGGTCTGATTCAACACCTGAACTACTACAACTCCTAGTCTGATTCGTGCATTTTCACTGTCACGTACATTATCGACGACACCTTCGCGTCCCACATATCTCGATTTACAAACACTTTCGGTGGGATGCAAGATATGATATCAACGTCGGTGTATGACATCGATTCAAACTGAAAAATAATTGTAAATATCATTACGTACGATTTTTTTACTAATAATTGCGTAATTAATATAGGTTCGAAAAAATAAGTAACTAACATCGACTTCAAAGTGTTGATCTAATAGTAGCCTAAAATCTTCAAGCTTCTCCGGCAATCTCATGTAACTTGGCCATGGTTCCACCTGTACGAGCGATATGTTAGTCGAAATATATAATAAATAAAAAAATTTAAATATATAATAAATAAAAAAATTTACTATACAAACTACGCATTTATTAATAAATTTAAATTTTTTACCTCGTTATCAACGGGAACACCTATGGGTCGGTGTAACAGCCCGTTTTCAGTGGTATAAAAAATAGTAGTTTCGGGACCACAATTCCGACGAGTGAGCCTAAATTTTAATGTTTATTTAATTTCAATAGGGTTTCATTAAAGTCGTATTAAATTTTGGTTAAGAAATTTAATTGTTTAGATAGTTATTAAGTAAAAAGGATTAATTTGAAAAAAGGAGCAAAAGTTGGCTTCTCTTTATTTAAATGGATCTATTAGCTTTTAATAGGTAAATGATTGGACTTAATTTGTAATTGTTCAATAATTATTGCTAGTGGAGGTTTATGGATAGGTTTTATTGTATTTATAATTGTTTTTAAAGGTCATTTTGTAAATTAATAATAAAAGTAATAGTTAAATAAAACAATTAGAAAAAATAAAGTGTGTCATCTTCCTTATTTTTCTTTACCAAACTGAAATGCCATTGTTGTAAGTGGGGGGAGTTTCGGTTAAGAAAAATTTAGAGTATGGTATGCTTTTGAACTTTATTTTTGGATGATTTTATATTTTTAAGTTCATTTCAACTTAGTTTACTTAGCCCAAGGATTAATTTGTTAAGTTGTTAAAAGTTTAGGGACTTTCCATGTTAGGGTTTGAATGTGTTTTGAATTTAGATAATATATATAATTAAATTGAGTTGTTAAATATACAAGTTTTGTTAAGTAATTTTTTTTAGTAATTATGTGATTTAGGGACTTATTTATGAAATAGTAAATTTTCATGGTAACATTGTGAATTGATGATTTAAATAGGCTGTTATGGGTCCCTAGGAAGTTCGGTTAGTATGTCTTGAGAGTAAAAATGGTATTTTTTTTAATTTCGAAATCTGGGACTGAATTGTTTAAAAGTTGAAATGTTTGGGTGTAATGTTGAAAATTCATATTAAATATGGAATATAGGTTTGAATCTAATATTTTAAGTTGTTGGAAACATTTAATTAAGTTAATTTATTATTTAAATTTATTATTTAGATCAAGACAAACAACAACCGGACAAAAATCGGGGAAAAGCTAAAGTCTTGGACTAATCTTCAACTTCATTTTTGAAATCATAGGAATTAAGGTAAGTTCGTTTTATGTATATACATGGTTATATTAAATTCCTTGTTAAGGATTTAATCTTTTAATTCTATTTAGTATTGTTATTAAACTTTGAATCTTAACATATATTCAAATTGGGTGTTATTGAGGCTTACTGCTTTGCAGGCTTTGTGCTGGTGTTATTCAGGCTTAATGCCTAGTAGGCTTTGTGCCGGTGTTATTCAGGCTTAGTGCCTAGTAGGTTTCGTGCCGATGTTGTACAGGCTTAGCATCTAGCAGGCTTTCTGTCGATAAATCAAGTTGTTTAGTCTATTGATGTTTTATTAAACTTTGAATTGAGTTGTGAAGTAATTAGGTTAATTTCTAAACTTACTAAGCTATATTAAGCTTATTAGGTTGATTTTATTTTGTAGGACTCTTGGAATCGTAGCATCAATTAGATCAACTTGGGAGCTCATACACTATTATCCATATCTTGGTAGTCATTTTGTGTTTTGTTTTGTTTTGAAGTTGGTTAAAAGTGGCATGTAATTAAAAAGGGTCTTATAGTACTATGATATAATGTAGTTGAACTAGTAAGTTAGAAATGGTCATTTTGATATTGGTACGGTATGTTTGATGTTTTGGTGTTTATGCATGTAAATATGATATGTTAAGCATATATAATTTGAAATAGTTGATATATTGAATTTATTGATGTTTGGGTTGATTGTGTAATTACATGTGGTACCAATGAAGGTATATTGGTTGGTTGATGAGAATAGGTTGTGTATGTGTGATTTTGACATGTTTTGGTCTTGTTTAAGTAAGTATTGGATCGGTTTGTAGGTTTGTTAATGGTATGCTTGTGGCACAAGAAAACATAATTGGTAAACTTGATTTTTAAGGTACATTTTGGTACACCCGGCCTGAGACACAGGCTATCACAGGGCCATGTGACACATACGGTCTATTTGTATGGCCGTTTTCCTTTTAAGTTTCAGGTGTAGGTTTCACATGATCGGGCACACGGTCCACGTCACGGTCGCGTACCCTAAAATAGTGAGTTACACGGTTTGAGGCATAGCTTACGACACGGTCGTGCGACTCTTTTTTGAGTACACACGCGGGTGAACACACGGGCTGGGACACAACTATGTGGTCCTAGTCAGTGAGTTACACGATTTAGGGACACATGTAACACCCCTTGCCTGTATCCAACGCTGGGACGGGTATAGGGGATTATCGGGCTAAAACATAAACATACATACAGAACCGAGCCATAAAATTTCTTCTGAATACAAAACTATACATACACATGCAACTTGTCCCTGTTACAGGCCTACAAGGCCCAAAGCATACATTGGAGGTGGTTCGGGACTAAACTGTGAACTTTAAAATTTTTTTCATAAAACAGGGTCACACGCCCATGTAGCCACAAGGACACGCCCGTGTCTCCAGGCCGTGTAACTCTCTATTTGTGACGTCAGCATCAATTAAGGATCACACGACCAAGTCACAAGTCTGTGTGCCAGGCCATGTGGCGAATTTAATTTTCGCATTTAAGGTGCAAACTTCACACGGCCTAGGCACATGCCCATGTCCTAAGGCTGTGTCCTCCATAGGCTGAGACATATGGCCGTGTCTCTGCCCGTGTGTTTACTACCATGCATAATGACTTGTAAAACTAGGGTGCAGGGGGCACACGGCCGGACGACACGCCCATGGGGTTAACCATGTGTCACACACGGCCTAGACACATGCCCGTGTGTCTACTCGTGTGGATAACTTTGAGGCTATTTTCCAAGCCCTTTTGTCACCCTTAATAACCCCTACTCATACTCATATACCAATGGTGATTATCATGGCAAAAAGGGGTACTTAGACATCCATAGCCTCAACTCATGCATGATAAATTCATATCAAGTATACCTAATTGGAACTTCTTGACTTGTTAAGTTCATACAGTCCATTTCTTTACCTTCATTAATATGGTGGCCATGCCAATTGACATCATTTATCCATTAAGCATAAATTCTACATTTTATCAACCATTATTTACAACCAATTTGGCACACACCACAAGGGTAATAACACATCTCATGCATGTATCAATATTTAGGGATTTCAACCCAATAATCAATATGAGCTATATTTCATGGCCATATACAAAATGGAATAATATACCAAAATGAGCCATCACTTTGGCTAACAAATGTGACACATATAAAAATTACTAAATCCCTTATACATGCCATACTTAAAATGTAATAAACCAATTATACCCTAAAAGATTTGTTGATAGTGTAACTCGAGCTCCGACGTTCACGATCCCCGAGCTAGCTTGACGACTCTAAAAGAAAAAGGAAAAGAGAGAAAGAGGTAGCATATAGCTTAGTAAGTCATGTGCAAATAATAAACAACATAGGTCAAGAAACTCATGGATTAAACATACTGTCAATTACCACCACCTTATCATATTACACATAATGAATATGTTGAGAATTGATAAAAAGTCTACTTGAACATCATACATATCTTACTCTTTCATACCCATACCAAATTTCCCAACACAAATAGAGTCCAATACTCATGAGGTTTACGTACATACCTGTACCATACATTCTTACTCATTCTACCCCACTTCTTAATCATATTCTTGAATGGCCCGTTGAATTACCTGAAATATTAAAGGACGTTCGGAATCATCATACACCAAATAGAATGCCAAAGCCATGTCCCCGACATGGTCTTACATGGGTTTACATATCGATGCCATATCCCGGATATGGTCTTATACGAAGTCTCATGTCGATGTCGATGCCATGTCCTAGACATGGTCTTACGCGAGACCCACATCGATGCCATGTCCCAGACATGATCTTACATGAAATCTCATATCAACGCCTTATCCTAAATATGGTCTTACATGAAACCACATACCGATGCCGATGTCATATCCCAGATATGGTCTTACACTGGCATACATATCAACGCCGATGCCATGTCCCAGACATGGTCTTACACTGGCTCTCATCTCAGATGCTGATTCCATGTCCCAGACATGGTCTTACATAGGATCTCATTAATCGTGGTGTCACGATATCCGAACCCTAAGTATTCCTCAGGGTCACTCGAGACTTCCGAGATATAAAGCTATCACCAAACTTTCATTAGATCGTCACAAGCCAATTTCATTAGGGCAATCATACATATATCATAGAATATCAATTATTAGATGCATAATAATGGAATTGTTGAATTACTTACACACAACTTACCTCGGTGCAAAATGTGACTATTTGCGATTTAATCCACAACTTGCCTTTTCCTCGGTCAAGGTCTATTCCTCGTCCCTCTTGATCTGAAATAGCACATTTAACCCGTTTAATACACGCACTATTTAATTCAGTCAAAAAATCACACTATGGAAAAATTATAATTTTGCCCCTAAAGTTTCACAAAATTATGAAATTGACCCTAGGCTCGAAAATAAAAAGTACCCATTTTTCTCATTATTCAGCCTAGCCGAATCATTTTCTCTTTTATACCAAACCACATTTCTCATTTATTCACACATTTATACATAGTTTTTTTACAACTTTTACAATTAAGCCCTTTTTATAAATTTCACCAAAAGCTACATAGTAAAAGTTGTTTATCACACATCAAACCTTTATATTCTTCCATTAGACATCAACGCACAAGCATGTCATTCATGGGTATATTTTTGAACATGAACCCTAGCTCAAATTAAAGGTAGAAATAGCTAAATTGAGCTACAAGGATTTCAAAAATATAAAGAACACTAAAAAGGGGGCTAGGATGCACTTACTTTAAGCTTGAAAGATGAAAGAAACCCTAGTTATGGGTTCTTCTGATTTTCAGCCAAGGAGGATGAAGATGGACATAAATTTTGACCATTTTTCCCTTTTAATTCTTTTAATAACCAATGGACCAAAATGCCCTTCTATTGAAACCTTGATATTTTATCCCTCCTATGTCCATTTTTGTCCATAATGCCATATAATGGTTTAATTACTAAATAAGGACTTCAAATTTCAAATCCCATCACATTTAAGCCCCATTAATCAACTAGAATACATGTTTTTCACTTATTGAAATTTAGTCCTAATAATTCAATTGGACACCTTATTGGTAAAATTTCTCGTTGATGTTTTCACACAGTTATTAAATCACATAGTAGACCTTAAAATTTTATTGATAGGAATATTTCTACCTCGAATTTGTGGTTTCGAAACCAATTTTTTGTTTAGGCCCTAATTTGGGATGTTACAACATAGACATGTGGATTTACCACACAGGCGTGTGGATTTACCACACGGGTGTGTGGGATAGACATATGACCATGTTTTGGCCATATGGGCTAGCTTGTAATAGCCCTACTTTAGGGCTAGTCGAAACAGTGGTTTCGGAACCACTAACCTGATTTTGAGGAAATTATTCTTTTATATATATTATTTTATTTTATGTATTGTAGCATGATTAGATAAGTACATGAAAATTTTGGTGAATTAATTTTAGCGATTGCTTGCTTAATTGTGAAAAAGGACTAAATCGCATAAAGTACAAAAGCCTTAAATTGTTAGCTAAAGGTGTTAAATTGCTATGAACCTTAATTTGGGGGTTTTTAAAGGGCAATTAGACCCTTTCCTAAGAGCTTGGCCGGCCATAGGGAATAATTTGGTCAAAAAGTCAAAAGTTAAGGTGGTTTGGTGACTTAATTGAATAAAATAAGACAAGATGGCTTTATCATTTCATTCTCTTCTCCTACCACCGAAATTTTCAGCCATTAGAGGGGTTTTTGAGCTTCAAAATTTTAGCAACTCTAAGCCTTTGCAAGTAAGTGATTCTCATGAGTTCTCTTAATGATTTTTACATTTTTGGACCTATTGAAGCATGAGCTTTCAAATGAGGGGACTATTTTGCAAGATAGACAAGAGTCTAGGGTTTTACCATGAAAGCATGTATGTTGATAATTGAAATTTTATGGAAGAATATGAGTCTTAGATGGGTAATAAACAACTTTTGTAAAGGGATTTCTCATAAAAACCCTATCAGGGACTATTTTATATAAGTTGTAAAATAGATGATAAATGTGTGAAATAGTGGAAAATTTGGATTTATATAAGAGTAAAAAGGGTTCGGCTAGGCTTATTATATGAAGAAGTCCGATAAAAATTGATTTTTGAGCATAGGGGTAAAATGGTCATTTTGTAAAAGTTTAAGGGCAAAATAGTTATTTTGCCTAATTATGAAAATTGATTGTATAAATCCGTGCTGATGAAATAAATGAATTTTATTAATTTAGATCAAGAGAAACGTGATTTGGATCTTGATCGGGGTAAGAATAAAGTTTACGAGGATTAAGCTCGTCTTCATCATTTTGTATCGAGGTAAGTACATATGTAAATAATGTGTTAACAAAACTTACTTAAAAATACCTTGATGATATACATGTGCAATTAGCTTATTGTGGTTATGTATCTAAAGTTTAAATTGTTGCCATGAATATGTAAATGACATGTTCTTCGAGTATAATATGTTGCGAGCAAATGCGGTGCTATTCGGTTAAACACGAAATGCCGTTGAACCCTGGATATAGCATAGTATACGAAGGGTCATGTCATGAAAATTATGTAGTCTAAACTCATGAGTTGAGCCTTAGTTCATGAGATGAATTGTAACACCCCGTACCCGAGTCCGTTACCGGAATCGAACACAAGGTGCACACAGACTTAACTTAACTATCTTCACAGTCCATTTAGAAATTTCCAGACAAGCTGGTTACTGCATCACTGTCGCCTTAAAAATCATATCTTGAGTTTCAAAGCTCTAAAATCAGTTTCGTAATTTTTCCCTGAAACTAAACTCATATGTCCATCTATAGATATTTTTCTAGAATTTTTGGTCGAGCCAATTAGTACAGTTTATTAGTTAAAGTCTCCCCTATTCCAGGGTTCGACTACACTGACCTTTATGCATTACGAATTGGATATCTTCTGGTACAGGTCTTCAATACTGATGCCGTTTGTTTCTTTAGAAACTAGACTCAAAGAGGAATCTATACATATATGGAATGACTCCTAATTATCTCTGGTTAATTTACAATGAATTTCCAAAGTCGGAACAGGGGATCCAGAAACCGTCCTGGCCCTGTTTCACGAGAACTTTAATATCTCTTAACATATAACTCATATGACCATTTCGTTTCTTCCATATGAAAGTAGATTCATCAAGGTTCATTTACATAATTTATTAACTATTTAATACCATTCCTACTATTTTTAGTGATTTTTCACATTCACATCACTGCTGCTGTCAGCATCTGTTTTCAAGGTAACCTTTACCTACTTCATAATTTCTTTGATTCAACTAGCCCTTTTAGCATACATGGCACAAGGAATGATCATGATTAACCATCCCAATGGCTAATCGTTTCCAAACATTTCCATACCTCTTAATGAACAACAACAAAATGATTATGATACCATGCCAAAGTGTATATAAGCCATTTTCGCATGGCTATCCAAATTTATACAAAATCAAAGGGGTCTATGACCAACAAATGAAAGAGTAGTCCTATACATGCCATATCCAAGGTTCAACTAAAAGAGTACTAAAAGGGCTTTAATAGTGTGGATGACTTCGACTTCGATGATCCCGAATCCGATAGCTAACGAGCAAAATCTATAAAACAGAGAGCCAAAGCAACGGGGTAAGCATTTTTAATGCTTAGTAAGTCTCAAGTAATGAATTCAGCTTTGACTAAAGTATTACATTCACATAGCTAAATGAATCACTTTATTAATACACATTCTCATAATCATACTTACTTCACACTTCATCAACATATACACACAAGGTATCAATCTATCTAAGAGCCGAAAGTTCGTTAGTCGATTGACTATTTCAAACGGATCGACTTTTCCGATGCACATGTAAACATACCTTATCGTATGGGTTTTTCGAGCGTATTAATTGAATTTATTACAGCACCAAAACGCTCACCTTCAAACCGAGTCTCTTCGGAATTTAGCCGGATGTAACCACAAGCACAATTGCCTCGGGTCTTAACCCGGATTTGGTAACTTGCACAAATGCCTTCGGGTCTTAGCCCGGATATAACAACTCGCACGAATGCCTTTGGGTCTTAGCCCGGATATAATCACTAGCATAAATGCCTTCGGGACTTAGCCCGGATATAATCGCTAGCATAATTGCCTTCGGGACTTAGCCCGGGTATCATTCAAATGCTTATGTACACATATATAAATAATCACGACACATCCATATTTCATTCTCGTTACTAAGGCTCAAACACAAAACATTTATCAAACCTTTCCAATTTCGGCTCAATAGCCACACACAAAGAGCATGATTACAATTGACTTTATAACTTAGTCCCTACGCACATTCGGCTGTCCGCCATAATATGACAAATCATTTCAATATAATTCAAGTAGGGTCATTACTCGAAGACTTACCTCGGATGTTGTCGAACGATTTCGACGGCTACTCGACTACTTTTTCCTTCCCTTTATCGGATTTAGCTCCCCTTTGCTTTTGAGCTTAATTTAACAAATAAATTGATTTAATCATTTGAGCATCGAAAGAGGAATTCAAGGTACTTAGCCCACATATTTTCATTAGACATTAAAGTCACATATGTACGGAAATCATGAATCAAACTCAACACATTAGTTAGTACTCTCCTTAGCCGAATTTTCCAAGCCAAGAATAGGCATCAATATGCTTGCCTCTAACCGAATGCATGCACACCAATTCCCCTCATGTGGCCGAATATGCATGTCCATGTTGAGGCCAATTATACACTTAATACCACACAAAAACAGCATACATTTTACTAACTAACGCATTCCATATTGTAACTCAATACGCATCAATCATTTATTTCATAACCGAAACATCATCATATGCAAATATATACCTTGAGATGGTATATATGTCATACCAATACATCATATGCAAACATATGTACATATAGGTGCAAGGGCCGAATCTCAAGTTGCTTATATCCAAATATAAACACATATCCAAAGCTCAAATCTTACCTACCATGCAATATGCATAAATCATACTTATGGATATACCATGGCCGAATACACCACAACACCATACCGTTTCAATTTGGTCATGGTTAAACAAAGAACTTAGTATCTCATTCAAAAATGCTAAAAGAAAATCTAAGAGTCCTCAATCCACCATCACATGTATGATTATCAAGCTTCATTTTTAGCATGTAAATGACATCAACACCAAGCAAGAATGATGCATCCATGGCCGAGTGTCATTTCCATCACCTAACAAGATTTAGACCATGGGCTAAGTAGAACTCAAGCTACCAACTAAAACATGCATGCATCTCATGGACAACATCAAACATACCTTAGTCTAACAATCACCATAGCCGATTGTTTCAAGCTCCTCCCCTTCCTTTCTTTCCTCTATTCGGCCAAGGATGAACCAAAGGATGAAGGTTTTCTTTTCTCTTTGTATTTTCTTCCTAGTTTTGGCTCAAAGAAAGGATGAACAAAAATTTTTTTCTTTCTTTTTGTTTTCTTTCTCTCATTCACGGCAATGGGGAGGGGGGGAGAAGCCATCACACACATTTTTTTTTCCATACTCCTTATTTTATTTATTTCAACATAACCCACTTACAAAACATGTTTCATGACATGTTTTGCCCATCCCCCTTTGTCATGGCCGGCCACTAGTTCTTAAATGGGGAAATTTGACATGCAAACCCCTCATTTTTTGCATGCATGATCAACTAGTCATCACACATTTCCCCATCATACTTTCAAAGTTTACTACTAGGTCCTTTCTAGTGAAATTCACATTTATAACTCTAAATTAAAACATCAAAAATGTCACACATGAGTTAACACACATTATAGGAAATAAAATAAATATTAAATTATTTTTATGCCTCGGTTTTGTGGTCCCGAAACCACATTCCGACTAGGGTCGTTTTAAGGCTGTCACATGAATTTTATAGGTAACGTGGGTCCGGGTATTGGCTTTGTGCCAGGCCCGTGAGTGGCTTAATGAGCGAACATTACATAATAGCCATGGGGTCTGGGTCCTTATTTGATAAAAAGGCCAGTGAGTAGCTCAAATGTGAGCACATCACAGTATGAGGTAGCTCTAACTATCTATATGGCATTTATATGAAAATTCCCTACGTATTCTTATGTATTCCTAGCGTTTAACGGGTAATGCAAAGATTTAGTTGGTGAAAATTTGATGAGGTGCGTAGACTGAACTCTTGGATAAAGCCTAAGTCTATGATGAGATGTCTTTAAGCATATCTGAATGAAAGGAAAAATAAGATCGAGAAGTCTAAGTGACTCACATCTTTTATGCATGTCAATTTATCATTTGATAAATATGTTTTCTTTTAATTACACTTTATTTGCATATATGTACTTACTAAGCTTACATGCTTACCTTCCTTTTTTTTTTCCTTATAGTGCCGCCAAGCTAGCATCAGGGATCCAGTAACGCCAAAAGCTTCAATCACACTATCACTCAAAACCTTGGTATAGTTAGTTTAATTGTTTTGTTTACTGGCATGTATATGGACTCGAGTCTTTTGTTTAGCATTTTGTTAAGTAGTCAAAATGTGTTGGCTCATATGTGATTATGATACTCATTTTGTATAGGGCATGAATGTTAGCTAATGCTAATTATTATTCAATGTGACGATGCAAATTCCTAATGGTTATGGTTGTTTTGGTTATGCATATTATGTTGGTATTGAACTTGGTTGATATTATATAAATAGTGTTTGTAAGGGTGGCAAAGAGGCTTGGTAAATAGCCTCATTTTGTCCATATGGGTAGACACACGGGCGTGTGTCTAGGCCGTGTGTGACATACAGTCAGCCCCATGGGCATGTTATTCAGCTGTGTGTCCCTGCACGTAAAAATTTCAAGTTAGTATGCATGTTAATAAGCACACGGGCAGAGACACGGTCTTGTGTCTCAGCCGTGTGAAGGACACGGCCTAGCACACGGGCGTGTGCCTTGGCCGTGTGACATTATGAACATGATGACGTCTGAAACAGAATGTCCATGTTTTTGCACACGGGCCAGGATAATAGCGTGTCGTGGCCGTGTGAGGGACACGGGCCAATGACTCGAGCGTGTGTCTGGCCATGTAAAAACCCCTGTAAGTGTGAATTAGAAATTAATTATACACGAGTGCAGAACACGAGCGTGTCCTAGGGTGCTTAGGCCGTGTGAGCCAGACGGGCCATCAACACGACTATGTCGAGTTGGTCACACGAGCGTGTTGCCCTTCCACATGGGCGTGTGCCCTGTTTTAAGGATAAAATTTTTATAGTTGGTTTAAGGACCCGACATAGTCCTGAATAGTTTTCAACAGTCAATTTGAGGCTCGCAGGCCCATAATAAGAAGTTTAAGGTAGATATTGAAAAAATTTTAAGTTTGAATCGAGTCTTGGCGACTTGAGATTGGTTGTATGCATGAGATCAAGTTAGGTAATGCCTTGTACTCCTCCTCGGCATGGGTTACGGGTATAGGGTGTTACATAGCCTGTGTCACACGGCCTAGCCACACTGCCGTGTAACCTCTGTTTTCCAAATTTTTTAACTTTTACATAAATTTTTAGGTTTATTTTAGATTAACCCTAGAAGGTTTCCAAAATATTATTAAGGCCTAGTAAGCTCGATTTAAGGCCTGTAAAAGTATGTTTGAATTAAATTGAATGTGATTTGTTATTAATATTTACTTAGAAATATAGAATTTATGTAAGGGTAAATGTTGTTAAATTCTTCATAATACTCAGAAATCTAATCCGGTGTCGTAAGTGAGTTAGGGGTGTAACAGTCGGTCTCTGGGATGTAAAAATGGTAGTCTCCGTAAGGCCCACAACTATAGCAGAGCAGGGAACCACCGATCGACATTGCATTTGGTATAGTGGCATGACACAACTCTCGGTGGTATAATATGGATAAGATGAAAAAGCCCCAACTTAGTTTTCTGAATTCGGTGAAGTCTATTAGATGTAGTAGCCACCTAACATGCACTTGAGATTTATCGGGCATCAAAATTCCCCTGATTAACTTCATGAGGAATGCTCGGGCGTATTGTTCTAAGACCTCCTTCGTTGAGTATTCAGGAAGCTCTTCGAAATTATCCTTCAACCAGTTGATCGATATCCGACCACCATCAAACGTGTTCGAAACCTTCCCCAACATTGCTTTGCAGAGGTCCACTTTACTAGGAACGAGCACTGATCCCGTGACGATTGGCCCATCCACTAGCAGACTGAGTTGTAACACTACATCCTCGAGTGTGATTGTACCTTGCCAGATGGAAGGTGGAAAGTGTGCATTTTGGGCCTCTATCTTTCCACTAACATGCTAATTAGTGTAGGATCGAGTTTGTAGCCGTCGGGCATGTGAGATGTGTGCAAGAATCCAGCCTCTTACAAGTAACCTCAAACTTGAGGGATCGGAGGCTTTTTCGTATTATGTATGAACAGCTCCAAAACATGATCATCGACCTATTTATAACATAAAAAAATTATCTAAAATTATAAAAAATAATTAGTTAAATTTAAAATAGTTGAAAATAAATAAAAATAAAAATTTCCTCTTACCATTACTGCTTGGGCGGCAGAAATATGCTTGTCGTTGAAAGAAATTAGAGAGGTGACCATTCATGAGAAATTAATTCGAACAAATAAAATAGGAGATAATTAAAAATAATAAATTTTTTAAATGAGAATATTGATAAATTTAAAACAAAAAGATTGAGAGATTTTGAGAGAGTTGAAAGAAGGATGTGAATGAAAAAAAAAAAGAAATTTGGGGGTATTTATAGGGTAAAAAAAGTTACCATTGGCCCTATTAATTTTTTTACCATTGACGCGATAATAGTCAAAATGCTGTTGGTTTTTTACCGTTAACGGAAAGTGTGACCAGCTGGGCGTGCTTTCTTGCCACATGTGCAGAATACGCGTCTATGTAACATCTTATTTTTGGGTCAAATTAGAGTAGTGGTTTCAGGACCACAAATCTAAAGTAGAAATTTTATTTTTATTATTTCTTTAACGTCTACAGTATGATTGAATGATCATGTGAAAATTTCGTTAAGAAATTTTATCGATAGAGTGTCTAATTTGACTAATAGGACTAAATTGCAATAGGTGCAAAATGTGTGTTCTAGAAGCTAGAGGTGTCTAATTGCTATGAAATTTTGAATTGGAGGTCCTTAAATGGTAATTAGACCATTATACTTTAAGTTGGACAAAAATGGACATGGTTAGATAAAATTTCAAAGTTTTAAGTGAAGGACATTTTGGTCATTTGGTAAATAAAGACAAAAATATCTAATAAAAAGATGTCATCTTCCCCAATTTAGTCCCCCATGGATGAAAATCCCTAAGGGAGACATGCTAGGGTTTGGCCAACTTCCAAGCTCGATTGTAAGTCCGTCTTTGTCCTATTTTTAATGATTTTTACTTTTTTGTGAATGTTGTAACTTGATTTAGCTATTCTAAGGACTAATTTGAAAGAAAATCAAAGTCTAAAATTTTAACCATGTTGAATATTTGTGTATTTTGATGTTTAATGGTAGAAAATGTATGTTCGGTGCTAGATAAAAAACATTTACCAAGTGATTTTTGATGAAAATGTCAAATAGGGACCTATTTGTAAAAGTTATAAAATGTGTGTAAAAATGTGAATAAATGAAAACGTTGGGATGATATGAGTACTAATAATATTCGGATAGGCTAGGGTAGTGAAGAAATCAAATGAAAATCATTTTACGAGCCTAGGGACTAAAATGTAAAAAGTTGAAAAGTTAGGGGCAAAAATGTAATTTTTTCCATAAGGTGTTTTGGGATTAAATTGAATAATGTGATGATTGAATGAGTTAAATGTCGTATTATAGATCAAGAAAGACGAGGTTTTGACCTAGATCGGGGAAAGAACAAAGTTGTGGACTAAATCGAGCTATTAGCCATTTTGTACTGAGGTAAGTTCGTATGTTAAAAATAAGATTTAGAATAATTGTACTTAAATGCTTTAATATTGCATGAATTGTATGTTTGATTATGTGAATGAGTATAACTCTACGAACGAGTTCGACGATGAATTGACAAGCAAGAAATCCCGTTTGAACCTTAGGAATAGGGTAGGATACAAGTGACATGTCATTAGGGTCATTATGTGTTATGTGATTATGTGATCCAAGTGCTGGTCTTGTACGTCCTACCGGTGGCTCAGTATATCGGTATATGTTGCGGATACTTGACATCTTGTGTGAGCAGCACCGCGTAGCTACGTCTTGACTGACAGCTTGTGTGAGCAGGCCCATTGATAGCTTGAGAGGGAGCAATTATGTGATTTGAGATTGAGGTAGCATTGGCTATGCATGTGGCACTTAGTTTGGAAATTTCCTAAGTATCCGACATTTTTATTCCGAGTGGTTCACGAGTATGTCAAAGATGAGAATATGTGTAAGTTCGATAACGACTCGAAATTTACGGTAATTGAAAATTTGCATTTTCGGGTCTCCGTTTTCGTAAAATAATTTGTAAATATTTATTAAAAATATTTACAAAGTTAGTTGTGAGGTTAATTAGGTTTTGGTTAGATGAATAAGCTTGAATTAAGGTTAATTTAGTATAAGGACTAGATTGAATATAGGGTAAAAGTTGAATTATAAAATCAAGAAAAGTTAAGGGACTAAATTAGCAATAAAACCATAAGTGACAAGTGTGTGGTAATAGTGAAATACATGTGGTAAAATAAAATACATATATTAATTTATTATTTACTTATTATTTAAGTAAAAGATATTATTATTATATTATATAACATAAAATAAAGTAAATAAAAGAAATAAAGAAACAAAAGGATGGAAAAGAAATAGAATTGGAAAACGAAACAGGGGAGAAGAATAAGGAAAGAAAAAAAAAGGGGAGAAACTAGGGTTTTAAGGTTCAAGGTTTAATTGGTAAGTCAATTTAGTCCCTTGTAATTTTGATGTTTTTGGAATCCTAGAACAAAATACTACTTGATAGAAGTGGAAATTTTGAAAGTTAGTTGATTTTTAGATGTGGGTTATGTTGAATTAATTGAAGAATTAGGGTTTGAATTAATAGAATTTTTAGTTAGAATTGAGAAAAGGATTGAATTGTAAAATAAATTATAAGTTTTATGTAGTAGGGACTAAACTGAAAGAAATTTGAAATTAGGGTTTTATGGTGAAATTAGAGAATTGAAATTAGTTTTAAGTGATAATTGAATGAAAAAGAAAGAATAAATTGTAAATAAAATAAAGTTAGTTTTGATTAAGGATTGAATTGAATATTATACCAAAGTTGAATGTAAATTGAAATATTTAATATGAAATTGTAGTGTATTGATAAATTTTAATTATTTTAATTCTGTAGCTAACGTGGTCCCGGAGACCTCGGCTAAGAAACGAAAGGAAAAAGTCAACGAGGATTAGGTTAAAAAATATTGTTTGTATTTCTATAATTCGAAAACTAAAATTATTTGTTGTATTTATTTTTATGCATGGTAAGTAAACTTGAGGTGAGTTTGATATATTGACATTGAATTGAATTATTTTGTGAAAGTATGTGTATGATTGAAAAGTGTATTGAATTGGAATGGATTGAAATTGTATATTGATTGGAAATTGAATTATGTATTGAAATACCCTATTAACTGTATCGGGCTAAGTTGGAAATAGTTGGCATGCCATAAGATTGGAAGTGTTCAGGGATACTTCGACTTCGAGTCGATGAGGCACTATGTGTCATATTATTATTGCTTTAGATAAATTCGATGAGGTGCTGAGTACCATATTGTTTTACTTTGGTATGACCGATGAGGCACTGAGTGCCATACTAGTGTGTTTGGGTTGGATCCGCGTATCCGTCAGAGTCCGAGTCCTGTTAATAGGGATATATGAATGAATTGATCAAATGATTGACATTGAATGATATTGAATAAGAAATGGAAATTGATATTGAAACTGAAATAGAGAAATTTATTGTGAAAATGTTATTGAATAGAAATTTGAGATTGAAACAGAGATATGATGATTGAAAGTGATATGGATGATGAGTTTTATGAAATTGATTATTTGTTGAATGATTATTATTATTATGTATGATTATGTATATAAATATTATAAATTTTTGCTTAATAAGTATTCGGACTATAGAAATACCACTGAGTGTATACTCAGCGTACGGTTTGGTTCCGTTCATAGGTCAGGTAAAGTCTGATTATTGAATCAACATCCAAAGCCGATCCAGAACTCAAACACATGGTGAAGTATTTTCTCTTTTGAGAATGGCATGTACCTAGGTTGTCTTTTGATGTCATTTTGAGATTTGAATATTAATGGTGTATAAAATGATATTGGCTAATTTATATATAATATAGCCATTTATATGGTTTTAGTTTGAATTGGTTGAATGGTATTTAAATGAATTGTTTAGATAATTTATGTTAGATATATATGAACATACATGAGTTAGATCATTATATTGATACTTCTGACCTATTTTAAATGTATTTAATCATGTTTTGGATAGGTTGAAAGATTGGATTTTAAGTTGCTTGTTGTTCAAGGTTTGCAGGGTTGGTAATCTTGTTGTAAAAGACTCATTTTTGAGTCCACACGGCCTGAAGCACAGGCATTTTTAGGGTCACACTAGTGTGTCCCTAAATCACACGGGCGTGTGAGTCTTGTACATGAGAAAAATTTTAAAATTTCGTGAAAAATTCTCTGAGCTTCCAAGTAAGCCCCGATTAGTTCCGAACATGTGTTTTGGGCCTTGAGAGCTCATTAAAGGGACTTTATGATTAAACTGTGAAATGTATGTTAAATTATTATGTGATTGTTCATAATTGATTTGAATTGTCCGATAATGCTCCATAACCCTATTTCGGCGACAGATAAGGGTTAGGGGGTGTTACATTTAATAGTATCAAAGCTTTGCAGGTTTAGCCCATCCTTGGACTAAATTGAGTCTGTAATTGAGTCTAGAGATAAATGCTATAATTGAGTCGAAATTGAGTCGGGATTGGATGCTGATATTTGTTTGTCTATGTTTTATAGTGAAAATGTCGAATGAGTATATAGATGATACTGATCAAGAAATGAATAGTGAGGATGATGAATCTCGGGAATTAGATGCAATCGAGTAAGCAACACCGAGTGTAAATCCAATGGGAAATCAACCGCCTAATGTTAGAAGAGGTAATGTAGGAGAAAAAAAATAATTCTCAATTACTTAGAGTAATAGTTGATGCTCTCCAAAGAGTAGCAGAAACTGCCACTGCAATAACATCTGCTCTTACTCGTCGAGCACCAATTAAAGAACTGCATAAGTATGGTGCTACAAAATTTCAGGGTTTGAAAGGGGTTGATTCTTCCACTGCTGAAAATTGGATAGAATCAAAAAGAAGGATTTTAAAACAACTTGAATGCACTCCCCGGGAAAGTTCAATGCATGCTGTTTCTTTGTTACAAGGGGAAGCTTATGTATGGTGGAAATCGGTAACCCGACATGTTCCAGAAGAAAAGGTAAACTGGGGTTTTTTTCCAAAGAGAATTTCAGAAGAAATATGTGGGTGAGCTATATATTGAAGACAAAAAATAGGATTTCTTGATGCTTAAACAAGGAGATATGTCGGTAGTCGACTATGAACGAGAATTTTCAAGACTTAGTAGATATGCTGTGGAATATGTGCCAACTGAAGCCGATAGTTGTAAGAGATTTTTAAGAGGTTTACGTGATGAACTACGAGTACAGGTGGTATCCCTTAGTTTGGCTTGGCATGAAATAAGTATCAAATGGCCAATTTTTACCAAAAAAAAGGTCATCATCTTGACGTGAAATCCTCCTCGCCGCAACGTCGAAAGACAATATGTGACGTTTGATAAGTGCTAAAAGTAACATATTTTAACCTGATTATTAATGTGTTCTGGTTGATTATTCGATGTCAATTGTGAGTTTTATACTCTTAATCCTTTAAATTCATGTTTTTATGCTTAATAGAGCATTTGGGAGTAAAAGGAGTGAAAAATAAGTGAAAATCAAAAAATCAGAGCAACCTACAGGAGCCACACAGGTTGACCCATTCCACATGGCCTGGCCATCCGGCCGTGTGACCCACATGGGCTACCATAGGGCCATGTGGTAGGCTGTGTTGATTGCGTGGATTTGCACTTTGAACTGCAAAAAACATGATTTTTTAGGTTTTTCAGGCATTTTAAGATGTATATATGACAAAAATAAGAAGATAAGAGAGAGTCGTCATAGAATTTTCAAGGAAACAAATTGAAAAACACCATTGAAGCCGATTCTGAAGCAGATTGCTATCAAGATTGAAGATCCTTAGTTGATTTCTTAGGAGATTATCATGAGTTTCTTTATTTCTTTCGGTTATATTGTATCTAGGATGTTTTTATTTTCAAGCTTGAACTAATTTTCTAAATACCTAGAGGAGATGAACCTTATGATAGATTCTGTCGTTTGATTTTTATGTTACTCAATAAATTCTTAGTTTCTTTTTCTCAATTAGTATGCTTAATTCTTGGTTTAATATTTCTAGACTGTTGATCCAACTTTGATGTGCTTAAAGTAGAAGAGGAATAGACATTGTTTAAGAGTAAATATTGCGTGATTGAGTGGAGTTGCATGCAATCCTAGAAATAGGATGACATAAATCTGCCAAATTAGAGTCAAATCTAATAGGGGAATCCATAACACGAGTTAATGTGATAATAGGGGTTTTAATTAGAAATATATTTCAATTAATCTACCTAGAATAAGTTGCTCTTACTCTTGAAAAAGATATTAACATAATTAGAGATTTTACGGATCAAGTTACTAAGTAAAGTTACTGCGTAATTTAAATTGATAGTGACATATGATATCTAGGTGAATTCTTTTCTAGGTATTGTTTCACTTCTTGGTTGTTAATCGATTATTTTCCTAATTTGTTCTTTGTTGTGTTCGTTAGTTAATTAATTTAAGTTTTTAATCAATCACTCAAATTATTCAGTTAAGTAATAGAAAGACTGTAATTACTAGTACTTTTAGTCTTCGTGGGAACGATATCTTTGCTTACCGTAGCTATACTATTAATTGATAGGTGCACTTGCTTAGTCAAATTTTTAGTTAGTTCACAACGCATCAAGTTTTTAGCATTGTTGCCAGGGACTAGAATATTAGGAAAACTTTATTTCTATTAATTTAGCCATTTTTAAATTTTAATTTTAATATTTTTGTTTTTAATTTAATTGTTACGGTTCTTATAGGTTTATGACAAGAGGCAATCATTGGAACTATTAATTTTTTATAGTGAGATCGAAAAAAATGCTCATAGAAATCGAAAAGAAGTTAGAGAAGCAAGGTAAGGTCAACAGATTTTCATAAATGATTAAGAGCAAAAGGACATTACTATTGAGAAGGATGATAATCCTAGTAATCAGCAACCTCTTGCTCCTCAGACTATGTATGACCATGCTAAGCCCATTTTGATTGGGGATAAATCGAGTATCGTCAGACCAACTGTTGTTGCAAACAATTTTGAGATTAATCATAACACAATTCAAATGGTGCAACAGTATGTTCAGTTTGATGAGTTACAAGATGAAGATCCGAATGCTCATTTAGTTAACTTTCTAGAGATCTATGACACATTCAATATTAATGATGTTACTAGTGATGCCATATGCTTACGGTTGTTCCTATTTTCGTTGAGGAACAAGGCAAAATAGTGGTTGAATTCACTTGAATAGGATTTCATCATGACTTGGGATTAGATGACTAAGAAATTCTTGTTAAAATATTTTCCACCAGCCAAAACAACTAAGTTGAGGAATGAAATCTCTTCTTTTGCTCAAATGGAGCTTGAGACATTATATGATGCACCTTAGAGATTTAAGGATCTTTTGAGAAGGTGCCCTCATTATGGGTTACCTTTGTGGTTACAAGTTCAAATAATTTACAACAATTTGAACCTCTCGACTAGACAGATAATTGATGAAGTAGCTAGTGGAACACTAAATAATAAGACATCTGTGACAGCCCAAGAATTTATTGAGGAGATGACGCGGAATAACTATCAGTGGCAAGTTATGAGAATAAAGTCTACTAAGGCAACTGATGTTTTTAATATAGATGCAGTTGCTATGTTGGCAAGTCAGGTGGAAGCGCTGAGTAAGAAAATTGATGGTTTGAGTATGGCTAAGCAGATGAATCTGGTAACGCAGTATGATGCAATTGGAGCGGGGATGATCAATTCGAAATGTTTACCCTTCAGTCCTAACACGAAGTATGAGCAAGTTACATTATGGGTAACAATTCTAGACCTCGGAATAATCCCTATAGCAATAATCATAATCTAGGATGGAGGAATCATCCAAATTTTTCTTGGGGTGGTCAAGGAAATCAAATGTCACAACCCCTTTTGGGTTTTCAACAACCTTATCAGTAAGAAAAGAAGCCGAATATGGAAGATATGTTAATGAAATTTATTTCAGTGTCAGAAACTAGATTCCAAAACATTGAGACAACTTTAAGGAATCAACAAGCATCTATTCAAGGACTCGAGAATCAGATTTGTCAGCTTGCTAAATTGGTTTCGGAAAGGCAACAATAAAGTTTTTCGACTAACATTGAAACCAACCCAAAAGAGCAAGTCCATGCAATCACTGTTCGAAACGTGAAAGGTTTAGTTGAGCCTGAAAAGAAGTTGAACCTAGAATTTGTTGTGAAAAATGATTGGGTTGAAGAAAGCAAGAAAGAGCATAACCTGATGGTCAGAGAATGCACACCACTAAATTCATATTGGACAAAAGTGAAGAGAGACCACTTGTAACAACCTATTTTTCAGTGGTGTAGGAAATAGTGGTTTCGAGGCCACAAATCTGACAAGTGAATATGTAAATATTATTATTTAATATTTATGAGTTAAATGTAGCAATATATTTAATTTTGATTTAATTATTTTTAATAAGTGAACAAATAGTTAGGTACAAGTGGTTTGTCCCTAAAGTCAAGTGGTTTTGGAAAATGAGGTTTTGGGACCTCGTTTTTGTAGACTGTGGTTGTAAAGATTTTTATTAAATATTTAAGGATTTACAATATAAGTATAATAAAATTTAGTCTGAAAATTTTAGTGATTTGATTGTTAATTAAAGAAAAAGGACTAAGTCGTAAAAGATGTAAAAGTGATAAAAGTTATCACTATTGATTATTATGGGTTAATTGAGCATAGAAACATAATTGAATGACTTTGTATGGTAATTTATCCATAATTATTAGATAGTGGACAGTTTAGGTGATATGTTTTATGAAAATTTATTAAATAGTAGAGGGCAAACTTGTGATTACATAAATAAATGAAATTAAAACATAAATTAAAAGATCAAAAAAGCCAAATTTTTGTCATCTTTTTGGGGAGAAGGCCGAAACCCCATGGAAGCTTAAACAAAGCTTTCGACCAAGGTTACTTTCACATGCATGGTATGTATTTTTCACCCGTTTTCATGAATTTTATGTTTTTGTGATCGTTTTAGCTTAATCTAGCTAACCCAGGGACTAATTTGTAAAATCGTTAAACATTTTAGATTATGCCATTCATGGGTTTATGGTGTTTGTGAAGTTTTTGGTAGATTATTAAGCTTGGTTGATAAATAAAACTATTTTGTAAAGTGAGTTTTAGTAATTTTAATGTTTAAGGATTTAATTGTGAAAGTAGTGAAATTAAATCGAATTATTTTGAAAATTTCATAAATTTGGGTTGATTAGGGACTATATAGAAATTGAATAGCATGGGTTTTTCTTAAATGTGATTAAATTGTAAGTTTCAGTTTTAGGGACTAAATTACAAAAAGGGTCAAATGTTGAGGGTACATTTGAAAATTTACATTTATAAGGGTTATAAGCTTGAATTTAATTATTTTATATGTTTGAATAAATTAATTGAACAAAAATTATTATTTAGATCAATAAACGACCTAATCAGATTTGAATCGTGGAAAAGCTAAAGTAATAGAATATGCATTGGCTTTGTCTCGTAACTGTTTTTGTTTAGGTAAGTTCGTAAATTAAATTAAATTAATCTAATTGCGATTTTGGTAATTATATATATGTGATGATCGAGTTCATTGGTTGAAATACGAGTAAGACCATAGTTGAAATATGCTATGGCATCACGAATCAAACGAGTAAGACCATAGTTGAAAGAGACTATGGCACTATACCGGAAATGTAATAGCCCGGTTTTAGCCAAATCGAAACAGTGATTTCGGAACCACAAATCTGAGATCGTAAAATTATTTTTAATATTGTTTTGGTGTTTACAGCATGTGATTATATATGTTTACAATTTAGTGAGCTAATTTTATCGTTTAATAGCTCAATTCGGTAAAAAAGACTTAATCGTGTAAAATGCAAAAGTTGTGTGCTAATAATTAAAAGTGTCAAATTGCTATGGCTTGTTAAATGGGAGGTCCTTATTATGTTATTATGCCATTGATAAGGTTAATGGACATTAATGGCCTTATATTATGTGTTTTTAAATGGTTTTAATAAGGTTAAAATGGTAATTAGATTATTAATGATATATTAGATAAAAACAAATGAAATTATCATCATTTTAGTTTATCCTAGCCAAAAATAAGAAGAAGAAGATAGCCATTTAGGGCTTTTGATATTCGGCACACATTTGGCTTGATTGAGGTATGTATTTTGCTTGGTTTTTGATGATTTCTACGTTTTTGTGATCGATGCTTTGAGTTCTAGGTAGCCCATGCTTCAATTTTTGAAAGTGTTGATGATTTTGAAAGTTTCCATTGATGGATGCTTGAGTTTTATGATCTTTGATAATGAATTATGCAAGCTTGGTGTTTGATATACATGTTTAATTAAGTGATTTTTGATAAAAATGCTTATTGTGGATTAAATTGTGAAACTTGAAAATTTAGGGGTCTAAATGTAAAATAAATGGAATTAATGGGCTGCTAGGGATCAAAGGAAAATTCGGTCTAACATGAGCATGTTGATATTTTGTGTATTTTGAGTTGTTTTGAAATAAGGACTAAATTGAGGAAATGTGAAATATAGGGGCTAATGTGCAAAATGCCCATTTATATGTTTTTGGGTGAAATTGAATGATTATGTGATTGAATAAGTTAATTCTGAATACATCTAGATCAAGAAAGGAGGAATTCGGATCTAGATCGGGGGAAAACTAAAGTTATCGACTAAACGATTCAATTCGCCGTTTTAGTATCCGAGGTAAGTTTGTACATGATAAAAATTGTTACAATTATGTTTTTAATGCTTTAATAATGCATAAATTGTATATATGTGACTACGATTGTGTACGATGACAAATCGACTATGTTTGCACTTAGTGTGCGTTTCAAAATAGCTTTGGCTATAAATAGCACTTAGTGTGCAAATTTGAATAGCTTTAGCTATATGAGGCACTGAGTGTGCGATTTTGAGATAGTTTCTGTCTAAAATGTGATGGCAGTAAATGTGCGAAATTGTTATAGCTTCGGCTAATCACTGATGCACTAAGTATGCGAATTCTTAGAGTAATGAAAGATTTCTGAACGAATCAATGCCATAAACAAAGAGGTGATCATGAAATAAAGAAATATGAGAAAGTACAAGTATGTACAATACCTATGTGGTAGTTAATACTACGTGTATGAAGCTTGATGAAATGGTATATACATGATAAATGGTTATGAGTTAAAATTGAATGATGATATGAGAACTACAAAGTGTCTATTAGTTGATGATTTAGATAATATGAACTGTTGAGCATTTTTTATTCGAATTTACTAAGCTATGAAGCTTACTGTGTGATATTTTTCTATGTTTTATAGATCATCAGAGCTAGCTTGGATTCGGGGATCGTCAAGAAGCGTCATCATACTATCGATCATCTTGTTTGTACTTTTGGATTCTTGTAAATTTGGTATATGGCATGTATAGGCTAGTAAGTTGATGATATGTTTCGAATTATGTATTTGGTTATTTAAGTTGGCCTAAATGCTGTGTTTGATAAGTAAATTATATCATGTATATAATTTTTATGTGATGGCTTGATTATGGGATGTTAAAATGGTAAGTCTTGTGGTTTAAAATAGGTGATAAGATGATGATGATGAAATGCATTTAGAAGTTATGCAAGTTTTATTGTTTTGGCATGATTGTGGTTTAGAATTTAAGTAGTGAAATGGTTGATTATGAAATGATATGAATTATATGTGATTTGGTATGTGTTGGCTGCCCATATATGTAATGAATTGATACCATTTTGATGGTTAGGTGAGCATGGGAAAAAGGGTGGCAAATTGGCGCTGCAAATGGCCTATTTTTGTCCACACAGGTAGAGAAACGGGCATGTGTCTCAGTCGTGTGTGACACACGGTCACGTTACACGGCCGTGTGTCCCCTAGGGTACCCTTTCGAATTAAAGTCAGTATACCCTACAGTTTTGACACGGCTTAGACATAGGGGCATGTGACAGCCCAAAATTGACCCTAGTCGGAAGGTGGTCTCGGGACCACAAAACCGAGGCATAAAAATAATTAAAAATTTATTTTGATGCCTATAATATGTGTGTGCTCATGTATGACATTTTATGATGATTGATTTAGTGTTATAAGGGTGAATTCCACAAGAAAGGACTTAGTAATGAACTTTGAAAGTATGATAGGAAATGTGTGATGACTAATTAAAGCATGCATGCAAAATAATGGACTTGCATGTCAAATTCCCCTTTATAGGTGATGGCCGGCCATGACAAGGAGGATGGGCTAAACATGTCATGAAACATGTTTTGTTGGTGCATTAGGGTGAAATAATAAACAAAGGTGTATGGGTGATAAAAAATGAAAAAAATGTGTGTGAGTGTGGTAATCCCCCCATTGCCGTGAGTTGTAGAGAAGGAAAGAAAAAATTTTGTTCATCCTTTCTTTGAGCCAAAACTAAGGAAGAAGGAGGATTTTTGCTTCATGCTTGGTTTGGAAGAGATCTAGAAGGAGATTTGGCTAAGTTTGCATCAAGATTAAGGTATGTATGAGGTTGTGTTAGGAGTTTCATGCATGTTTTGGTTGCTAACTTGATGTGCATGTTAGCCATGGCTCAAATCTTTGTTAAGCCATGGAAATGGTATTTGGCCAAAGTTGTTATGGTGATAAAGCCATTGCATGCTAAGTGTGAAGCTTGATGATGATGCATGCAATGATGGATTGTCTACTCTTGAGTAAGATTTTGAGCTTTCTTTTGTTTTATCACGATTGAAGTTGAAAAGGAGCATGATTGTCATATTCGCCATGATGCATTCATGAGCATGGTTCATGCTTCTTGCATATTAGTTAAAATTTGTGTTTTGGATGGCTATGGACACCTTGAAATTGCCATGCTCATATATGTATATATATGTTTGCACATGATGTTTTGGTTATGAAGGAAGTGATGAATAAGTTTGTTTAAAGAAGAAGATGTTGAAGAATAATTGTGAAATTGTAAGCACATTCGGCCTAGCACACATATGAGTGCTTGATGCTATATTGTAAGTTTTGAGCTACAATATGCAAAGCATTAACTAGTAAAATGCATGCTGTTTTTGTGTGGTATTAAGTGCATAATTGGCCTCAACATGGACAAGTATATTCGGCCTTGGGTAGCCTATTGAAGGCCTTAGCTTTTCCTTGATGCTCGAATAAATTGTATTGAATTGCTTGATGTAGTATAAAATGTGCATGACCATTGTGTATTCAAGCTAAAGGGTGGCCATATGACCATTTAAATTCCTTGTCATATTCGCCATAAGCTAGCACAATGAGGTTTTGATAAATTGAATTTGTTTGAATTAGCTCAAGAGCTAAGAGGGCCACAATTGGACAAGGGGAAGGAAAAAGTAATCGAATAGCCGTAAAAGCCGTTCGACAACATCCGAGGTAAGTCCTCAAGAAGTGACCTTACTTGAATTATGTGGAATGAAATATGGATGTATTGATTATTAATTTATGTGTGTATGAGTATTCGAATGATACCGGGCTAAGTCTCAAGGCGATTATGTTAGTGATTATAATTGTGTTTGAGCCTTAGTAACGAAAATAAATATGTATGTCCAATGATTATTGATGTATGTGTGCATGAGAAATTGAATGATATCCGGCTAAGCCCAAGACAATTATGCTGGAAATTATAACCGGGTTAAGACCGAAGGCAATTGTGCTAGTGGCTACATCCGGCTAAGACCCAAGGCATTCGTGCGAGTCATTCTATCCGGCTAAGACCGAAGGCATTTGTGCAAATCGTGATATCCGGGTTAAGTCCTGTAGGCCTTGGTGCGGGTTACCATAACCGGCTATGTCCCAAGGCGATTGATCGAGTAGCGACATCCGGTTAAACTCCGAAGGTATGTGATTTGAAAATTATAAGCTTGCTGGAAAATTTCAGCTAATGCACTTGTGAAATTTCCCAATGACAAGGTAAGTGCGGTGTGTGCTTTTGCGCTAGGAGTAAGAGCGTGTGAATATCCGCTCCTATGATGGAACGAGTTATCGGCCTTAATGAAGCCGTTATTTGTGTATGAACATAAGAGTTGGGATGGTGAAGTAAGTATGATTATGTGAATGTGCATTAATGAAATGATGCATTTAACTATGTGAATGTATTGCTGTAATTAGAGTTGATTATATTCCTTGAGACTTACTAAGCATAAAAATGCTTACTCCGCTGCTTTGGCTCTCAGTTTTCTAGATTTCGCTCGATAGCAATCGGATTCGGGATCGTTGAAGTCGAAGTCATCCACACTATCAAGCCTCCATTTTGGTATAAATTTTTGGTTGAACTTGAAATGGCATGTATAGGACTACCCCTTGTTTGTTAAATATGTTGTGATGTGAGTATGTACGGCCATGCGAAAATGGCTCGAAAAGGGAAACATGAACTTAGAATAATTGTGGTTTGTATGTATATATTTGGTGTCATGATGTGGCTATGGCTTGGAAATGGGAATGTTGGTCATATGATCAGCCATTGGCATGGTTAAAATGATCATATATGAACCTATGTATGGCAAGACTAGTTGGTTCATGGAGACTACCAAATAGGTAAGACCTACCTTAAAACAGATGCTGCCAGCTACAGTGACGTGAATGTGAAAATCACCAAAATTCGTAGGAATGGAATTAAATAGTGAATAAGCTATGTAAATGAACCTTGATGAGTCTATTTTCATATGGAAGAAACGAAATGGTCATAGGAGTTACATGTTAAGAGATATTAAAGCTATTGTGAGACAGGGCCAGAACAGTTTCTGGGTTCCCTGTCGCAACTTTAAAATTTACTATAAATTATCCAAAAGAATTAGGAGACATACCTTATATGTACAGATTCCACTTTGAGTCTAGTTTCATTAGGAACAAACGACACCAGCATTAAAGCCCTGTACAGAGAGATATTCAAGTTATACCGCGCGAAGGTCAGAGCAGTCAATCCCTGTAACATGGGTGACTTTAACTAATAAACTGTACCAATTGGCCCGACCAAAAATCCTAGAAATAAATCCATGGATGGATATATGAGTCTAAATTCAGGGAAAATTTACAAAACCAGTTTCCGAGTTTTGAAACTCGAGATATGATTTTTAAGGCGACAGTGACGCAGTTTTCCAGCCTGACTGGAAATGTCAAATTGGTGGGCAAAACATGTGAACTTGGCTTGTTAACCCCTCGTGTCCGACACCGGCGATGGTCTCGGGTTCGGGGTGTTACAGGGCATGGCTATTGGCCATGTGAGGCACACGGGCTAGCACATGGGTGTGTGGTCGGCCGTGTGACCCAAGTGAGTAACCTCCCTTAGATTTCAAATGGTCTAACACACGGGCGTGTCCTCGGCCGTGTGGTACAAGTCTGTATGTATGCCTTGTTTTCACATGGCTTGTGACACGGGTGTGTCTGGTGGCCGTGTGAAGCACACGGCCTGTTCACACGAGCGTGTGACCCTGTAATTAAAGAAAATTTTTTAAGTTTTTTAAAGTTTGTAAATGTTATCAGTTTAGTCCCAAACCTCGTTTAAGCATGTTTTAAGGTCTCATAGGACCTTATAAGGGACAAAATGATTGAAATGATTGGATTATATTTATGATTGTACAAATGTATGATTTATGTTGTGATTGATTGATAATGCCTCATAACCCTATTCTAGCGACGAATATAGGTTAAGGGTGTTACAGGAAATGAATAAGACCATAGTTGAAAGACACTATGACACTATACCGAAAATGAATAAGACCATAGTTGAAAGACACTATGACACTATACCGAAAATGAATAAGACCATAGTTGAAAGACACTATGACACTATACAGAAAATGAATAAGACCATAGTTGAAAGAAACTATGACACTATACTGGAAATGAATAAGACCATAGTTGAAAGACACTATGGCACTATATTGAAAATGAATAAGACCATAGTTGAAAGACAATATGGCAATATACCAAAATCGAATAAAACCATAGTTGAAAGACAACATAGCACTATACCAAAATTGAATAAGACCATAGTTGAAAGACATTATGGAAATATGATGGAAATAAATAAGAACATAGTTGAAAAACACTATGGTATCATGTTGGAAATAAATAAGATAGTGGCTAAAATACACTATGACATCCTTGAACAATTGTTTATCAAGTAATATGTGTCGAATGATAAACATGTTATATAATATGAACATGAGATGGATGATTGAATTGTAATTGTTAATTATGAAAATTATATGCCATGATATGATTTAAGTTCTTATATGAGTAAAATGGAAAGAATATATGCATTAGCTACATGGTATTAGACATTGAAAAGAGAAATTGAACATGGTACATTAAAATGGAATGTGATTTACCATTTGAATATGAGTTGGGAAGAATTGATTGGTGAATATATTATTTGAATGTTTTTGCTATAGTATACTCAAATTTCATGTATATATATGAACTCACTAACTTTTGAGATTTGTTGTGTGTATAGGAAATGAATGAATTCATAAGCTTGTTGATGAAATTATGCATGAATTGTACAAAATGGTTCAAATTCAGTAAGTTTAAGTTTTCGTTAAGCGTATTACATTGCTTGATCAAACAATATGGTAAATTTCTTGAACTTTTGAAAAAATTGCATATTAACTTACCCTTTGTTGAAACCCTTTCGCAGATGCCAAAGTATAAATTTTTTTAAAGGAGCTGTTAACAAATAAAAGGAAGTTAGACGGTCTGTCCATCGTGGAGCTTAATAAGTATTGCTTGGCCATTCTCCAAAACAATCTACCTACCAAGCTTAAAGATCCAGGGAATTTTACTATCCATCATTTTATTGGTAGCTTAAATGTTGAAAAAGCTTTTGCTAATTTGGGTGCTAGTATAAATCTAATGCCTTATAAAATGTTCAATCAACTTGGACTCGAGTAACCAAAATCCACTAGAATAAGTATTCAATTAGCTGATAGATCAATTTAGTATCTTAGAGGCATTATTGCAGATGTACTTGTTAAAGTCGATAAATTTATATTTCCTTTTGATTTTTTTTATATTGGACATGGATGAGGCTATTGAGGTACCCATGATTTTAAGTCGACCCTTTTTAGCCATTGCTAGAACTATTATTGATGTGGGTAATGGTGAACTTACGAAGAAGTTACTCTTCAAGCACGTGAATTTATGAGAGTTTCTAACGAGCGAGATGATGCTTGTTATCCTCTTAATGTTAGTAATCGTACGACTCAACATTTTTTGCAGGAAATTATTCACGAATAAGTGTTAAAACTGAATCATTTTCAAGGTGATAGAAATTAAGGGACGACTGGAGAATGAATTGTAACATCTCAAAATAGGGCCTAGTCAGAACAGTGGTTTTGGGACCACAAATTCGATATCAAAATATTTATTTTATGGTTATTATGAGGCTTGGAATATGAGTATATGCATGTGTTAAAGTTTCATGAAGAAATTCTTTGAGTAAGGTGTTCAATTGGAAATTAGGGACTAAATTGAATAAATTGCAAAACTTGAATTCTAGAAGCAATTTGTATGAAATTGCTTTGGATTATGAATTAGAAGGCCTTGGAGAGTAATTTTCCCAATTTCTAATTTTTTGTTAAAAAATGGGCTTGCATAGATGAAATTTTAAAGAAAGGGAATGAGGGCATTTTGGTCATTTGGCTTTTTAATGAAATAAAATGGGAAAAATAAAGCCAAAATCAGCCATTCTTCTTCCCCATGCTGCCAAAATTCTCTTGTCACCATAGCTAGGGTTTTCAAGCTTTCCAAGCTCAATAGTAAGTGCTCCCAAGCCCGTTTTTAATGTTCTTTGTATTTTTGAAATCCCGGTAGCTTGCTCTCTCCATTTCTATCCATATTTCATACTAAGGTTCATGTTTAAAAATTTACACATGCATGAGTCACTTGTATTTTGATGGATTATGGAGGAACACGAAAGATGAATATGTGTTAAACATCTTTTCCAAGGAGATTTTCATGAAAAACCCTTGTAGGGACCATTTTGCAAAAGTTGTAAAATGTGTGGTAGAAGTATGAAAATAATGGAAAATGAGGGCTACCATAAAGTGTTCGGCTAGGCTTGGGTAAGGTAGAAATTGCATGTGTTTCATTATACGAGCTTAAGGACTAAATCGTAAAAATATCAAAAGTTAGGGGAAAAATGGTTATTTGGACCGGGGGTGAGAATTTGACTTGTGATGTATAATGTGGGGTATTAATGATATAATTTTGTTGTTATAGACCCCGAGAAACAAATTTTAAAGGTCGATCAAGGGTAAACGCAAGGTTTCGAAATAACTAAAACACAACTCCGAAACAAATACCAGGTAATTTCGGATAACTTAAAGTAAACCCCTAATATGCATAATTGTATGATTTATGAATGCATGATGATTGCATTTATTATTGGCATAAAATATCATAGAAATGCATATTTGATGGTAACATGTGAAAAATGTCTCGGTTGAGGTTGACAAAAGGAATTCGATGGTAACCCGTAATTACATGTGATTTGAGATCCTTCATGTGTTGTAGTAAGGATTTAGTCCGGATGGGTAATCCGTTGATCTCAATTATGAAAAGGATCTAGCTTGGACGGGTGTTCCTTGAATGATCTAGCCTCCCGAAGAATATGTGTGCATTATGGATTTAGCCCAGACAGGTAATTCGATTAGGGTCTAAAGTTAGCTTGGATTGGTAATTCAGATCCGAGCTCAGTAAGGGTGTATGTCTATAAGGGATTTAGCCTGGACTGGTAATCCTGCCATAAGATGTAAGGTTCGCGGGAGTGCATATATGTGAAATGATCATTCGTAAGAATTGACGGATAATGGGTATTCCATCGAGATTTCCTAGAAACTCAACGGGATTAATATGATGCATGTCAATAAGATGATGAATGATGAGCTCATCTACATAAATTACATGATGCTTTGTTATGTGACTAACTCATTGATTGAGTGCATGTGATAGGGAATCATTTCATAATTGATGATTTCATGATTTAAATATGGATGTATGATAATTAATCGGTAAGTTTACTTTTTGGTTATTCAAGCTTACTAAGCATGTAAATGCTTACCCCCCTCTTTTTCCCTATCTCACAGAGCTTAAGGACTCATAAGGATTGGAAGACGATTGGAGAGTCGACACACTATCAACTAGTCAAGCTTTGGTATAAAGACATTTTTATTTTGTTCAATGGCATGTATAGGATTTTTGAGTATTTTGTTATATGTGTCATTTGATTTGCCAAATGAAGGCATGTAAAAATATGTTTATCTTTTTGTATATGGCCATGAAAATTGGCTTAATTGAAGTAGGCTTTGGCCTTTGAATTTTTGTATGGTTTTATTTACAAGTGATAGGTTGTTACCATCTGGAAATGAGTTATATGAACGAGCCAATTTTGGACGAATTAAAGTGACATGGAAACCCATAAACACTAAATGGGAAATAACCTTTCATGTATGAAACCAATGATATGAGGTTTCCATACAACTAGTTTTATTAAGATTATTTACAAGCGTATAATCATGTTTTCCTTCAAACTTGGTAACCAATAGGTATAATGAGTAGAAAGGGGTGACTTAAGGCTTGGAAAATAGCCTATTAGGGTCCACATGTTCGGACACACGGGCGTGTGTCTAGGCCGTGTGTGACACACGGTTCCTTCCCATAGGTGTGGCCTATGGCCGCGTGTTCCCTGCACTTCAAATTTTAAATAAAAAACACACACGAGTAGGCCACACGGGCGTGTGTCCTTGCTGTGTCTAAGAGATAGTGTTGTCCACGGGCAGGCTGCACGGGCGTGTGCCACGACAGTGTTGATAAGTCAGTGTTGCACACGGCCGAAGGGCATGGGCTTGTCCCAAGTCACACGGGCGTGTGAGTCACACGGCCTATCTACACGGGCGTGTAACACTTTAAGTTAAGGAAAATTTTTTTGAAGAGCCCAAGGTTTATCAAACGTGCCCGAATTTTTCCCGCACTGCCTCTAGGTACGTTATAGGCCTCGAAGGCTTATATAAGGGAGGAGATATTCATGGTTGAAAGGTTTTAAATTTGAACAAAAATTTGCGACCCAAATAGTGTGTTATAAGTGTAAAGCCCCGGTAATGCCTCGAACCCTATCCCGGTGTCGGATACGGGTGAGGGCTATTATATTTAGTGGTATCAGAGTTACGATTTAATCGGATCTAGGACTACCGTAGAGAGTATTGAGGTTTGCTATACATGCCATTATTTGAATATTGGTAGTGTGACATCTCCTAATTGTTTAACTTGTTTTGAGTATTGTAAATGTCTTCCAATCGAACACAATATGAGTCTGAGGGAGCCGAGAGCCATGCTCTAGCTTCTATACAATGAGTTGTATCTAATAGTAGTAGAAGGCTTATGTCAGAAGGCCGGGTAGAGGCCCGAGCTGCCTTCTTTGATATGATGGATGAATGGTTTGGGGATTACCTGAGAATTCGCCCCAACATACCAAGACCTCCCCCGGCCCTTAATCAACCTGATGATGATGTGTTGCAAGGTATGGCATTGGTTAGAATTGGTAAGGCCCCTGTAGATAAACTTAGAAAGTGGGGCCAAGGAATCCGGAGCTAAAGTTGATGATGATGCTGAAAGAGCCGAGTTTTGGCTCGATAATACTATGCGAGTGCTGGATGATTTGTCGTGCACACCCGAGGAATGGTTGAAGTGTGATGTGTTCCTTTTCAAGGACACTACATACCATTGGTGGAAGATTGTATCCTCGGTAGTGCCGAAGGAAAATATTACTTGGGATTTCTTCCAAGCAGAGTTCAGGAAGAAATACATTAGCCAACAGTTTTTGGACTCGAAGCGAAAGGAGTTCCTGGAACTCAAATAAGGGAACAAGACTGTAGTAGAATATGAGAGAGTTTGTACGACGAAGTCAGTACGCAACTGAATGGGTCCAAACGGAATCAAAAATGTGTAAACGCTTCGAGGAAGGCCTGAATGAGGACATCAAGTTGTTGATTGGGATCTTGGAAATAAGGGAGTTTGCCGCATTGGCCGATTGAGCCAAGGTCGAAGAACTTAATAATGAAAGAAAACAAGCTAAAAGAGAGGCTTGAATTGCGAGCAAGAGGTCTAGCGGTAAAACACTCTCGTTCTCCACGAAGAAAGCTAGGAGCCAGCATGAACGCTCCACTTCATCGTGGGATATTCAGGTAGAGCGAGAAGCTCTAAACGACAAGGTCAAAAGTCTTCCTCCCCGATGGTAACTAGTCTGGGGAGTGTAGATGATCAAAAGCCGAAGTGTAAGATTTGCAACAAATTTCATTTCGGAGTGTGCTGAATAAAGAGTGGTGCATGTTTTAGGTGTGGTTGTTTTGATCACTTTCTCAGAGACTGCCCAGAACAAGTCGAAAAAGAAGTGCATGTAACTCCGAAATCGAGTACTCCTATTCCTCGAGGTAGACCTCCGAGATACCTTGGGAGTGCTAGTGGCAGTCGAGTTGTGACTAAAGACACTGCAAAATTAGAGGTTTGAGCCCCGGTAAGAACGTATGCGATACACGTCTGAGAGGAAGCCTCTACTCCTGATGTTATTACGGGTACTTTTTCCCTTTTTAATACAAGTGTTATTGCTTTAATTGACTCGGGGTCGACGCATTCATACATTTGCATGAGCTTGGTATCTAGAATGAACATACTCATTGAGCCTACAGAATTTATTATTAAAGTGTCAAACCCACTAGGCAGATCAGTCATGGTTGATAAAGTCTGTAAGAATTGTCCTTTGACTATTCAGGGTCATTATTTTCCGGCTAATCTTATGTTGTTACCATTTGATGAATTTGATGTAAAACTTGGTATGGATTGGTTAGCACTGCATGATGTAATTGTAAATTGTGGTACTAAGTATATTAAATTGAAATTCTACGGGTTGATTCAAGAGAGTTGGATACGCCTCTGGTTGTGATCACGGTAATGGTTGCTCAGAGATATATGAGAAAAGGGTATGAAGCCTATCTTGCATTTTTATTGAACACTAAGGAAACAGAGTCAAAGATTGAGTCTGTGCCTATAGTATGTGAGTACCTAGATGTATTTCCAGAAGAATTACCTGGATTACCTCCTGAGAGGGAAATGGAATTTGGGATTGAGCTGGTACCAAGGACAGCTCCCATTTCTATTGCTCTGTATAGAATGGCACCAACTAAGCTGAAATAGTTGAAGGCACAGTTGCAAGAGCTGATAGATAAAGGATTCGTAAGGCCAAGTTTTTCACCTTGGGGTGCCCCCGTATTGTTTGTAAAGAAGAAAGATGGATTGATGAGGTTATGTATCGATTATCTGCAACTGAACAAGGTAACTATCAAGAGTAAGTATCCTTTACCAAGGATAGATGACTAGTTTGGCTAGTTGAGAGGAGCCACCGTGTTCTCTAGGATAGACTTGAGGTCTGGCTATTATCAGCTACAAGTTAAAGAATCAGATGTACCTAAGACAACTTTCAGAATGAGGTATGGTCATTATGAATTTCTCGTCATGCCGTTTGGGTTAACAAATGCACCGGCCGTATTCATTGATAATGAATAGGATCGTCCAGCCATATTTGGATAAGTTTGTTGTTGTGTTCATTGACGACATCTTGATTTATTCCAAAGATGAGTCAGAACATGCAAAGCACTTGAGAATTGTGTTGCAGACTCTGTGGGAAAAGAAGCTGTATGCTAAGTTTAGTAAGAGTGAGTTTTGGCTTCAGGAAGTTGGATTTTTGGGTCATATTGCTTCGAGTGAAGGCATCCGAGTCGATCCAAGTAAGATTTCTGCTATCGTCAAATGAAAACCACCTAAGAATGTAACCGAGGTTAGGAGTTTTTTGGGCTTAACCAGTTACTATCAGAGGTTTGTGAAAGGATTTTCTATAATAGCAATTTCGATGATGAAGTTACTACAGAAAGACGCTAAGTTTGAATGGACAGAGAAGTGTCAACAAAGTTTTGAGAAGTTAAAGACACTGTTAACTAAAGCTCCTATTTTAGTATTGCCTGAGTCGAGAAAATAATTTGTAGTCTACAGTGATGTGTCCTCAAATGGACTGGGTTGTGTACTTATGCAAGATGGCAAGGTAATAGCCTATGCTTCACGACAGTTGAAGCCGTATGAGAAGAACTATCCTACACACGACCTAGAACTTGCCGCCATCGTTTTTGCTTTGAAAATTTGGAGGCATTATTTATATGGTGAGACTTGCCGCATATTCACTGACCATAAAAGTTTGAAGTATTTAATGACTCAAAAAGAATTAAATTTGAGGCAACGGAGGTGGCTAAGTTAATCAAGGATTACGAACTAATCATTGACTATCACCTGGGAAAGGAGAATGTGGTCGCTAACGCATTGAGCAGAAAATCCTTGTTTGCATTAAGGGCTATGGATGCTCGTTTGACATTGCTTGATGATGGTTCAGTCTTGGCTGAGCTAGAGGCTAGGCCGACATTCCTTCAGGAAATCTATGATGCTCAAACTAATGATGATGACTTGCAAGCTAAAAGAACTCAATGTGAGTCTAGTGTTGAGTTAGATTTCCGAATTAGTCTTGATGGATGTTTGATGTTCAGAGATAGGGTTTGTGTACCCAAAAAAAATGAACTTATTCAGAAAATTTTGCAAGAAGCACATAACAGTCGCTTGTCTATTCACCCGATAAGTACCAAGATGTATAACAATTTAAAGAAGATGTATTGGGGGAACAACATGAAAAGAGATGTTTCTGAATTTGTACCAAAATGCCTTGTATATCAGCAAGTTAAAGCTGAACATCAAGTGCTTTTAGGTTTGCTACAACCTGTGATGGTCCCCGAATGGAAGTGGGATAGAGTTACTATGGATTTCGTGACAGGATTGCCATTAACTCCGAAGAAGAAAGATGCAGTTTGGGTTGTAGGTTGAAAAGCTAACAAAGTTGGCTCATTTTATTTCGATGAGGGTAGATTACTCCCTCGATAGATTGGCCGACTTGTACATTTTTGAAATTGTAAGATTACATGGGGTACCATTGTCGATTATTTTAGACAGAGACCCGAGGTTCACTTCAAGATTCTGGAAGAAGTTACAAGAAGCCTTGGGTACGAAGTTGAGTTTTAGCACAGCTTTTCACCCTTAGACTGATGGTCAGTCTGAGCGGATGATTTTGATTCTCGAGGATATGTTGTGTTGTTGCATCTTCGAATTTCAGGGTAGCTAGGAAAAATACTTGCCGTTGGTAGAATTTGCCTACAACAATAGTTTTCAAACAAGTTTGAAGATGGCGCCTTATGAAGCCTTATATGGCAGGAAGTGCTAAACTCCATTGTACTAGACGAAACTTAAGGAAAATCAGATTCACGGAGTTGATTTGATTAAAGAAACTGAAGAGAAAGTTAGAGTGATACAAGACTGTTTAAAAGCGGCACCAGATAAGCCAAAGTCAAATGCTGATCTGAAAAGAAAGGAAATTGAGTTTCAATTTGGAGATAGAGTATTCTTCAAAGTGTCTCCATGGAAAAAGGTGTTGAGATTTGGCTGAAAAGGAAAACTGAGTCCACAATTTATCGGACCGTACGAGATCATTGAAAAAGTTGGACAGTTAGCCTATCACTTGGCATTGCCACCTAAACTGGAAAGGATTCACGATGTGTTCCATGTATCTATGTTAAGGCGATACAGATTAGACCCCTCACATGTGATTTCTCCGATTGAGATTGAAATTCAACCGGGCATGACTTATGAAGAGTAATCGGTTAAGATATTGGCTCGTGAAGTTAAACAGTTGAGAAATAAAGGTGTGGCTCTAGTAAAAGTTTTATGGCATCGACATGGTGTGGAAGAGACTACATGGGAGCCAGAAGAAACCATGAGAAGCCAATATTCGAACCTGTTTACTGGTAAAACTTTTGAGGACGAAAGTCCCTAAGGGGGGAAAAATGTAACATCCCAAAATAAGGCCTAGTTTGAATAGTGGTTTCGGGACCACAAATCTGACATCAAAATATTTATTTTATGGTTATTATGGGGCCTAGAATATGAGTATATGCATGTGTTAAAGTTTCATGAAGAAATTCTTTGAGTAAAGTGTTCAATTGGAAATTAGGGACTAAATTGAATAAATTGCAAAACTTGAATTCTAAAAGCAATTTGTATGAAATTGCTTTGGATTATGAATTAGAAGGTCTTGGAGAGTAATTTTACCAATTTTTAAATTTTTGGACAACAATGGGCTTGCATGGATGAAATTTTAAAGAAAGGGAATGAGGGCATTTTGGTCATTTGGCTTTTTAATGAAATAAAATGGGAAAAATAAAGCCAAAATCAGCCATTCTTCTTCCCCATGCTGCCAAAATTCTCTTGTCACCATAGCTAGGGTTTTCAAGCTTTCCAAGCTCAATAGTAAGTGCTCCCAAGCCCCTTTTTAATGTTCTTTGTATTTTTGAAATCCCGGTAGCTTGCTCTCTCCATTTCTATCCATATTTCATACTAAGGTTCATGTTTAAAAATTTACACATGCATGAGTCACTTGTATTTTGATGGATTATGGGGAACATGAAAGATGAATATGTGTTAAACATCTTTTCCTAGGAGATTTTCATGAAAAACCCTTGTAGGGACCATTTTGCAAAAGTTGTAAAATGTGTGGTAGAAGTATGAAAATAATGGAAAATGAGGGCTACCATAAAGTGTTCGGCTAGGCTTGGGTAAGGTAGAAATTGCATGTGTTTCATTATACGAGCTTAAGGACTAAATCGTAAAAATATCAAAGGTTAGGGGCAAAACGGTCCTTTGGACCGGGGGTGAGAATTTGACTTGTGATGTATAATGTGGGGTATTAATGATATAATTTTGTTGTTATAGACCTTGAGGAAAAAATTTTAAAGGTCGATCAAGGGTAAACGCAAGGTTTCGAAATAACTAAAACACAACTCCGAAACAAATACCAGGTAATTTCGGATAACTTAAAGTAAACCCCTAATATGCATAATTGTATGATTTATGAATGCATGATGATTGCATTTATTATTGGCATAAAATATCATAGAAATGCATATTTGATGGTAACATGTGAAAAATGTCTCGGTTGAGGTTGACAAAGGGAATTCGATGGTAACCCGTAATTACATGTGATTTGAGATCCTGCATGTGTTGCAGTAAGGATTTAGCCCGGACGGGTAATCCGTTGATCTGAATTATGAAAAGGATCTAGCCCGGATAGATTTTCCTTGAATGATCGAGCCTCCCGAAAAATATGTGTGCATTATGGATTTAGCCCGAGCGGGTAATCCGATTAGGGTCTGAATTTAGCCTAGACTGGTAATTCATATCCGAGCTCAGTAAGGGTGTATGTCTATAAGGGATTTAGCCTGGACTAGTAATTCTTCCATAAGATGTGAGGTTCGCGTGAGTGCATATATGTGAAATGATCATTCGTAAGAATTGACGGATAATGGGTATTCCATCGAGATTTCCTAGAAACTCAACGGGATTAATATGATGCATGTCAATAAGACGATGAATGATGAGCTCATCTACATAAATTACATGATGCTTTGTTATGTGACTAACTCATTAATTGAGTGCATGTGGTAGGGAATCATTTCATAATTGATGATTTCATGATTTAAATATGGATGTATGATAATTAATCGGTAAGTTTACTTTTTGGTTATTCGAGCTTACTAAGCATGTAAATGCTTACCCCTCTCTTTTTCCCTATCTCACAGGGCTTGAGGACTCATAAGGACTGGAAGACGATTGGAGAGTCGACACACTATCAACTAGTTAAGCTTTGGTATAAAGACATTTTTATTTTGTTCAATGGCATGTATAGGATTTTTGAGTATGTTGTTATATGTTTCATTTGATTTTCCAAATGAAGGCATGTAAAAATATGTTTATCTTTTTGTATACGGCCATGAAAATTGGCTTAATTGAAGTAGGCTTTGGCCTTTGAATTTTTGTATGGTTTTATTTACAAGTGATAGGTTGTTAGCAATTGGCAATGAGTTATATGAATGAGCCAATTTCGGAAGAATTAAAGTGACATGGAAACCCATAAACACTAAATGGGAAATAACCTTTCATGTATGAAACCAATCATATGAGGTTTCCATACAACTAGTTTTATCAAGATTATTTACAAGTGTGTAATCATGTTTTCCTTCGAACTTGGTAACCACTAGGTATAAGGAGTAGAAAGAGGTGACTTAAGGCTTGGAAAATAGCCTATTAGGGTCCACATGGTCGGACACATGGGTGTGTGTCTAGGCCGTGTGTGACACACGGTTCCTTCCTATGGGTGTGGGCTATGGCCATGTGTCCCCTGCACTTAAAATTTTAAATAAAAAACGCACACGAGTAGGCCAACCGGGCGTGTGTCCTTGCCGTGTCTAAAAGAAAGTATTGTCTATGGGCAGGCAGCACGGGCGTGTGCCACGACCGTGTTGATAAGTCAGTGTTGCAAACGGACAAAGGGCATGGGCGTGTCCCAAGTCACACGGGCGTGTGAGCCACATGGCCCATCTACACGGGTGTGTAACACTTTAAGATAAGGAAAATTTTTCTAAGGAGCCCAAGGTTTATCGAATATGCCCAAATTTGTCCTGCACTGCCTCTAGGTATGTTATAGGCCTCGAAGGCCTATATAAGGAACGAGATATTCATGGTTGAAAGGTTTTAAATTTGAGAAAAAATTTGCGACCCAAATAGTGTGTTATAAGTGTAAAGCCTCGATATGCCTCGAACCCTATCCCAACTTCGGATACAGGTGATGGGTGTTACATGAAAGGTGCAGCTTGATGAATTAAATGAATGGAAACCAAAGGCTTATGAGAAACCTAGAATGTTCGAGGAAGTAACAAAGCAAAGTCATGGTGTGCATTTAAAGAGGACGAACCAATTCAAAGTTGGAGACAAAGTGCCGCTGGACAATTTAGATCCACGAATGTTCCTTGAAGAGCTTAAATTGAGATGGTCAAATCCATTTGTGGTACAGAACAATGTCACACGACTTGGCCACATGACCGTGTGGCCCCTGTTTTCACAGTTTTTCTTATTTTTCTCAAAATTTTTTATTCATTCAAATCGATCTCTGTTTATTTTTAAATCATTTTTATGGCCCAAATGCTCGGTTTAAGGCCCAAATGTGTATTATTTCTATGATAAAGTTGTGTGGTTACTATTCACTTTGTAAGTTGAATTAATATTTTGTATTGAAGTTAAATGTTATGTTTTTTTGGTAATGTTTCGTAACCCTAATCTAGCAACGGAGATGGGTTAAGGGTGTTACATTTAGTGGTATCAGGACTACGGTTTAGTCGGTTCTTAGGCTTAACATATCTGGTATAAAGTATAGAATACATGTCATTTTATAACCTGTGATAATGTGATACTCCTGACTTAAATTGTTTCATGTTTTCATATAGATAAAAGAAGCCTCCATTCATGGAGCAGCTAGTAGTGGGCCCGTATCTAAGGGCCGGGGAATTGAGGCGAAAGAAACCTTCTTCCATATGATGTCTAAATGGTTTTCTGAGTTTGTTTGAATGAACCCGATGGCTCAACGACCTCCACCCCCTCTCGTACCCCAACCAATCCCTCTATTCCTCAGGGTCTGGAATCGATATGTATGAATAGACTTTCAGTTGAAAAAATTCATAAATATGGGGCAGAAGAGTTTCGTGATACTATAAATGATGATCCAAAAAAAACTGAGTTCTGGTTAGAGAATATTATTAGAGTTTTTGGTAAACCGTATTGCTCTCTTATTGATAGTTTGAAATGTATGATATCGTTGCTAAAAGACTCGGTGTATCAATGATGGAATACTTTAATAGCAGTGGTACCAAAAGATCGTGTGAATTGGGATTTCTTTTGAACCAAATTTAAGAAGAAATACATCAGTAAAAGATATCTTGATAAGAAAAGGAAAGAGTTCTTAGAACTGAAGCAAGGTCGTAAATCTGTAGTGGAATATGAAAGAGAATTCGTGCACTTGAGCAAATATGCTCGGGAATGTATGCCAACGGAAGCTATTATGTGTACCCGGTTTGAAGATGGTTTAAATGAAGAAATCAAATTGTTGGTGGGAATACTGGAATTGAAAAAAAAATTATGGTATTGGTGGATCAAGTGCATAAGGTTGAAGAACTTAGTAAGGCTAAAAGAAAGGCAGATTTTGATGCTCGTAACATCAGTGAACAACCAATGGGAAAATCATTTTCATACCCATTTAAGAAATTCAAAGAATTTCATTTTTGTACATTAGCTTCATCAGGATTTTTAGGAAGCGATAAAGGGAAACAACAAACAAGTTCGAGACCCCAGGCTACCTTTGTAATGAGTGTGGGGAGTGCTTGTAATAGTAAGCCTGAGTGTCAGTAATGCAATAGAATACATTTTAAAGAGTGTAGATTGAGAGATGAATTGTGCTTTAAATACGTTTTATATGATCATTTTCTTTGAGATTGTCCTAAAAGGTCTAATCGAGAGAAAGCTAAAAATACATTATCGAGTAACACGGCTGCGAAGTGGAACGAAAGATTCTACAGTTAGATTTGAGGCTGAGGCACCAGCTAGGGCCTATGTAATCTGAGATCGTTAAGAAGCTCCGGCACCTGATGTGATTACCGATACATTTTTTATCTTTCATGTAAATGTTAATGCTTTGATTAACCTGTCGGTTAAGAAAATACCTTTTGAGTTAATTGAATTTGTGATCAAAGTAACTAATCCGTTAGGTCAATTTTTTTAGTCAATAAATTATGTAAGAATTGTCCCCTAAAAATTCGGGATTGCAACTTTCTAGCTAACTTGATGCTATTACCATTTGATGAGTTTGATGTGATTCTCTATATGGATTGGTTAACTTTGCATGATGCTATTGTGAATTGTAGACGAAAGCAAATTTTATTGAAATGTCAGAACGGTGAGATGGTTTGGGTTGAATCAGACAGATGTAACATGCAACTAATGTCATTTCAGTTCTGTCAACTCAGAAATATGTCAGAAAAGGTTGCGAGGCGTATCTTGTTTATATACTTGATACTAGGGCTTCAGAATTGAAATTAGTATCAGTTCTGAATGTTTGTGAATTCTCGGATGTGTTTCCAAAGGAGTTGCCAGGGTTACTAGAAACACGAAAATATACACTTTTTCATGCCCTTTTTTAACTCAAATTCATGTAGTTTCAGTAAAATTCTTATTGAAAAATATATAATTATTATAAAATAATTAAACTGCACTCAAATTATGAACATTTTTAATTTTAATTAATTTTATATCAAATTTTGATTAATTTCGACAGATTTACACAAAGGGCAAAAACGGCTCGGCAGCACTGCTAGAAGCACAAAACTGAGAAACAATTTTGAAGCATCAAGGCGAATTAATTTTTCAGCCTAAGATGGTCCAAATTATGTGTATTAATTCATAATATAATTAATTTTAATTTTAATACAATTTAATTTGGGTTAAATAAATTATTATTAATTAACTATAAAAAGGTGCCTAGTTGAGCTGAATCAAGAAAACCAATCCAACCGAACCCTGGGCAGCCCAAAGCCGTCCCATATTCTGACCCAATCAGCTTGTTTGGCTGATTATTTGGCTTGCAAAATGGGCCTTGAAGACTCCTTCAATTTGCATTCAAACCCTTCCACTATTCAGGCCTTTCAAGATTTTTCCCTACCTAAAAATAGCATGTTTGAAATCTTTAAACATGCCACATATGTGGCCGGCCATGGGGTAGTCTTTGGCTGCTGATTTTGGTTATTTTTAGAAGACTTCTCAAGCTATAAATACCCCCTTGGCTACTCACTTCAAACACACCTAAAACCCATTCATTTCTTCACTTCTCTCTTACTTTTCTCTTTTCATTCCCTTCCGTTGTTCTTCATTTTCTTCCCCATTCCCTTGCCGATTTCACCTCTTGAAAAAGAGTCATTCAACCACCAATTGGAGTAGCATTCAACTGTTTGTGGAAGCTTCGGTTCACAAGAACAAGCAGAGAAGGAGGAGCGAAGCAAACTAGTCAAGCTTCGGAGAAACACCTGATTTGATTCTTGTTCCCTATCCTTTTAATTTTGTTGTTGTTATGGTAAACATGCCTATGAATATTTGTAATTTTGACATGTTTAATTTAATTAATATGGCTTAGATTCAATTCGTGTTAGGTTGATTGCATTTTGTCTACTTGAGATATTAAAATTGTGTTTGTGTTGTTATAGGCCCCTATAAGATGTTTGGTTAAGTAAAACCATGACTCAGTTATTCTTGTATTATAGTTGTAAGTTAACTAATGAATTAATTATTTAAACGAATTGAAATTGTAATTAATTGATATGATACTTAATCAGTGCATGTTTAATCATCTAAGGTAGCTGAGGGTTAAATTAGCAACGGTATCTAACGATACATTAGCCTTGCATAACTTGCAAGATTATTGTGATTAAACTATTTCAAGGTAGAAATACATTGTTAGCCTAGCACAATTATGTCATATTGATTAAAATCATCTTTTGAAATCGTGTATTAGAACTTTTATTTTATTTTTATTTATGTTACTTAGTTAAAATCTTAGTTTTTAATCATCTCCTCAAATCAAAATATTTTTCTTCACCAAAGTATTTTTAATTGATTCATAGATAATTCTTTTCACAGTCTCTGTGGGTACGATAACTCGACATTTACTTGTCACTTTATTACTTATTGCGATTGTGTAAACTTGCACATTTCCATCGTTCCAATTACCAATGGTTGGAGAGGTTGAATTTGCTATTGATTTAGTACTAGGAACTTCTTCGATATCGATTGCTCCGTATAGAATGACACATGCTGAATTAAAAGAGTTGAAAGCATAGTTGCAACAATTGGTAGACAGAGGGTTTGTTCGGCCTAGTTTTTCTCCTTGGGGTGCACTTGTGCTATTTGTTAAGAAAAAGGATGAATCAAGGCGGTTATGTATTGATTATCATCAACTTAATAAGGTCACAATCAAAAACAAATATCCGTTGCCGTGAATTGATGATTTGTTTCATTAACTTAAAGGTGCAACCGTATTCTCAAAGATTGATCTCCATTTTGGATATTATCAGCTAGGGTTAAAGATTCTGATGTGTTGAAGACTATTTTCAAGACCAGGTACAGACATTATGAATTTCTAGTCATGCCATTTGGTTTAACAAATGCACTTGTTGTGTTTATGGATTTGATGAATAGAATATTTTGGCTGTATTTAGATAGATTTGTGGTTGTTTTCATTTATGATATTTTGATTTATTCCTGAGATGAGACTGAACATGCTTAGCATTTGAGGATAGTATTATAGGCTTTACGCGAGAAGCAATTATTTGTGAAATTCAGTAAATGTGAATTCTGGTTGCGAGAAGTCAGATTTCTGGGACCTGTAGTATCAGTTGAAGGTATTAGAGTGGACCCCAGTAAAATATCTACTATTTTGGATTGGAAGCCTCTGAAAAATGTCATGAGATTAGAAGTTTTCTGGGTCTGGTTGGATATTATTGACGATTTGTTAAAGGATTTTTGATGATTGCTACACTGTTGATGAAGTTACTTTAGAAAAATGTAAAGTTTGATTGGTCTGAAAAATGTCAAAAAAGTTTTGATTAGTTGAAAGCACTATTGACAGAAGCTCCTGTATTGATACAGCCAGAATTCGGTAAAGATTTTGTAATTTACAGTGATGCTTCACTTAATGGTTTGGGTTGCGTTTTGATGCAAGAAGGTAAAGTTGTAGCCTATGCTTCTCGTCAGTTGAAACCGCATGAGAAAAATCACCTGACACATGATACTATTGTGTTCGCTTTAAAGATTTGACAACATTATTTATATAGGGAAAAATGCCACATTTTCATAGATCACAAAAGCTTGAAGTATTTGATGTCACAAAAAGAATTAAATTTACTGTAGCATAGATGGTTAGAACTAAAAGATTATGATCTGATCATTGATTATCACCTGGGTAAAACTAATATTGTTGCTGATGCTTTGAGTAAAAAATCCTTATTTGCTTTACGAGCTTCTAATACCTGATTGACATTTATTGATGATGGTTTTATTTTAGCTAAATTAAAAGCTAAACTGACATTTTTACAGCAAATTTGTGAAGCTCAGAAAAATGATCCTGAGTTTATTGTTAAACAAAAGCAGATTGAAAGGGCATCTGATTCAGAATTTCATATTAGTTCTGCTGGTAGTTTATATTTCCAAAATAGAATATGTGTTCTAAGAAATTCTAAAATAAAACAATAGATTCTTCAGGAAGCTCACAACTGTAGTTACTCGATTCATCCTGGTAGTAGCAAAATTCACAGTGATTTGAAACTAATGTAATGGTGGCCAGGTATGAAACGTGAAATTTCAAAATTTGTATCAAAATGTTTGGTTTGTCAACAAGTCAAGGCTGAACATCAAGTACCTTCTGGACTGGTACAGCTTGTTATGAATCTAGAATGGAAATGGGAACAAGTTATTAAGGCTTTCGTATCAAAGTTACCCTTTTATCCACAAAAGAAAGATGCTATTTGGGTTATTGTTGATCATTTGACTAAGTCCACACATTTCATTCCAGTACGTGTGGATTATTCACCTGAAAAGTTGGTAGAATTATACATTTTTGAGATTGTTAGATTGCATGGTGTGCCAGTGTCTTTTATTTTCAATAGATATCCTCGGTTTACTTCTAGATTTTGGAGTAAATTGCATGAAGCTTTGGGTACTTGACTACCTTTTAGTACAACATTCTATCTACAGACCGATTGTCAGTCTAAGTGAGTGATATAGATACTTGAGGATATGCTCTGTTGTTGCATTTTAGAGTTTGAGGGTAGCTGAGAGAAATTTCTTCTATTAGTTGAATTTGCATATAACAACAGTTACCAATTGAGTATTAAAATGGCACCGTACAAAGCCTGTAAGGTCAGAAATGTAGAATTCCAATATACTAGACTGAATTGAGTGAGAAAAAGCTTTTTGATGTTGATTTGATCCAAGAAATTGAAGAAAAGGTTAAAATGATATGAGACAATTTAAAAGCTGCTTCCGATCATCAGAAATCATATGTCGATTTGAAAAGAAAATATTGAATTTAAAATTGGTGATAGACTGTTCATAAAAGTATCACCTTGGAGAAAAGTACTTCGTTTTGGTCGAAAAGGGAAGCTTAGTCCACGATTCATCAAGTCATATGAGATCATTGAGAGAATTGGACCAGTAGCTTATCATTTAGACTTATCATTTGAATTAGAGAAAATTCACAATGTGTTTCATGTTTCGACGTTACAATGCTACCGATCTCATCCTTCGCACATGATATCACCTACTCAGATAAAAATTCAGTCTGATATATCATATAGCAGGGACCCGATTAGAATTCTGGCTTGAGAAGTTAAAGAATTAAGAAAAAGCTATGAAAGTGAAATACTCGAACCTATTTTCTGGTAAGATTTTCAGGGACGAAAATTCTTTTAGGAGAGTTGTAATAGTCCATTTTCAATGGTGTTGGAAATAGTGGTTTCGAGACCACAATTCTAACGAATGAGTTATTATTTTAATATTTATTTAATATCTATAGGGTTAATTTAAGGTAGTATTAAATTTTCGTTAAGAAAATTTGAAGTTTAAATGGTTGATAAGGTAAACAAGACTAAACTGAAAAAGGTACAAAAGTTTATTTCTATTATTTAAAGAGTTCAAATGGCTATGGAATCTCATGCTAATGTACTTAGATGGTAATTATACCATACATGTTGATAGTGCACAATTATGGTCAAGTTTATGTTCATTATTAAGTTATAATATAAAGGCAAAATAGTAAATAATTAAATGACTTAAAGAAAAGATAAATGGCTATCATCTCTCCAATTTTGCTTTGCTCAAATTGAAAACCATTGTCGAGAATAGGGAGCTTTTGGCTATGGTGTTTTGTTCATGCATGGTATGTTTTTGAGTCCTGTTTTTATTTATTTTTATGTTTTTGAGCTCATTTTAGCTTAATCTACTTAACCCGGGGGATTAATTAGCAAAACTGTTACAGGTTGGAGGTTTTTGCATGAATGAAATTGATGTGTTAGTGATGATAAGTGTAAGATAATTAATGGAACACCCCTTACCCGTATCTAAAGTCGGGACAGGGTTTGAGGCATTTTCGAACTTAACATAAACATTCATACAAAATCGAGCCGTTAAATTTCATCCACATTTGAAACTTTTCAATCACATGCAAATTGTCCCTTATAAGGGCGGGACCCAAAACATACTTCAAAAGCGGTTCGAGACGAAACCGAAAACTTTCAAAACTTTGAGATAACTTAGAAAATTTTCTTATTTTGGAGAGTCACACGCCCGTGTGGGTAGGCCGTGTGTTCACAGACGCCCGTGTGGCTCAAGACACGCTCGTGTAACTCTCTGACTATGATGTCATCAAGTAAATGAGGTCACACGGTCAAGTCACACGCACATGTGCTTAGGTTGTGTGGCGAATTAAATTCAAAAAAGTTAAGTGCAGACTTCACACGGCCTGGGCACACGCCCATGTCCTAAGGTTGTGTCCTTCACATGGCTGAGACACATAGTCGTGTCTCGGCCCGTGTGTTTACTACTGGGCATTCTGTTTTGCGTAATTAGGATACAGGGGACACACGGCTGGATCACACGCCCATGGGGGCAGACCGTATGTCACACACGGCCTAGACACATCCCTGTGTGTCTAACCGTGTGGACAATTTCTAGGCTATATTCGAATCCATTTGCGACCCTTAAATGCTCACATACTTACACTCATATCATGGCATGCAACATGGTACATTTTCTTACTCAAGCATTCACATTAATGGTTAAGTTATGACTTGACAATGTCAACATATCACCTATCTAAATTATTATGCTCTCATATGGCATTCCACACCAATTTCATATTTGTCTATTATCTTTGCTAACCTACTTTCAAGATATACATTTGCACCATATTTATTGCATACACATTAGTCATATTCCTTACATCAAACATACCTACCATCCATCGTACTCATTAATCATAAGCAACTATAACCACATTAAAGCATAAGCACATTTGCATGCATGCATCAATAATTAGGGTTACAACCCAATTAATCAACATGAGCCACCTCTCATGGCCATATACAAAATAATCATAATACTTTCATGAGCCAACACATTTGGCTAATTAATATGACACATAACAAAAAGACCAAGTCCCTATACATTCCATATCCAAAATGACGAAACTAACTATACCCAAATGTTCAATTGATAGTGTGATCGTGTCTCTGACGTCTTCCAATTCCTGAGCTAGCTTGGCAGAACTATAAGAGATGGAAAGGAAAGGGGGGTAAGCATAAGATTAGAAAGTCCACATGCAAATAAATTGCAACTTAAACAAGTAATAATCATACAAATAACATAATGAACATAATCTTGCATTTCATCAAATCTAATAAACTTATTCTTCTCATATACATATACACATGTTCTTAACACGTGCTCATCGTATTTCATGTCATTCACATGAGTTCGATGTACATACCTGTGCCTACTTGCACATAATAACTTACTTTCTTGTATTGATGCAATCATTAAGATTACTAATTGAACTTCTCTTAAACCACCCGTTGAACACTCGAAATATTATCGGATACATCGGAAGCTTGCAACTAAGTGCCTCATATGTAGCTAGTGCTACTTCATATCTCAGATCACATGTTGCTCGTTTACAATCTACTTACAGGTCTGCTCATACAGGTTGTCAGGTATTCGCAACACATGCCGAACTACCTCACCATTAATAGCATATACAAGACCAGTACCCAGACACCAAAACATGTGTCATACATATCACTAACTCAGACCACAACTCAATAAGTTCGGATGTCACATATATCATGAACTCATACACAACTCAATGAGTTCAGATCACATAATTCCTAGTGACATCTCACTTGTATCCTAAATTATTCCTAAGGTTCAAATGGGATTCTTCGATATCATATTTCCGTTTAGCTTGCTCGTAATATCAATTTCAATACTCATTGCATTAATCACTTACTCATGGAATAATCAAGGCATCAATCATGATAATATTTAAGCAATTAACACATGATACAATATCATATCAATTATATTGGTACTCACCATACATGCAATATTAAAGCATTTAAAGTATGGTACATGTTGCATTATTTGCAAATGAACTTACCTCGGTACAAAATGATAGAAATGAGTCTAATCCTAGTAAACTTTGTTTTTCCCTTGATCAAGACCCGAGTCACATTTTTCTTGATCTATAATGCCAAATTTAACTCGTTCCATACACACATTACTCATATCGACCCATAACACAAACTTAGGTAAAATTACCTTTTTACCCCTAACTTTTCACTTATTGACACTTTAGTCCCTAGGCTCGTAAAATGAAATGCATGCAATTTCATGGTTACCTAAGCCTAGATGATTCATATTCTATCTAATATCAGCCCCATTTTCCTTTATTTCACATTTTTACTACTCATTTTTACACATTTTACAAACAAGTCCTTTTTAGGTGTTTTCACTAAAAATCACCTAGTAAAAGATGTTCATCACACATCAAAATTTCATAATCTTTCATTAATCATCAAAATAAGAACATGTTACACATGGTTCAAATTCCATACATGAACCCTACTTAAAAATATGGCTAGAAATGGATAGATCATGCTTCAAGGACTTCAAAAATGCAAAGAACATTAAAAATGAAGCTAGGGAGCACTTACAATCAAGCTTGAAAATTTGAAAACCCTAGCTACGGAACCCTAGTAAAATTTGGCTATGGCTTGAAGAATATGGACAAGATTTTCTCATATTCCCTTTTTATTCTTTTATTTACCAAATGACAAAAATGCCCTTAAGGCCTTTCTTTCAAAATTTTCTTATTCATGTCCATTTTTGTCCAAATTTTTAAAAATTGGTCTAATTGCTATTTAAGGACCTCTAATTAATAATCCAATGCAATTTCATGCTTAAAGCTTCTAGAACAAAATTTTTGCAACTTATTCAATTTGGTCCCTAAAGTCAAATTGGACATCTTAAGCATAAAATTTATTCATGAAAATTTTACACAAGCATCCTAGCATATCATGGACCATAAAATTACCATAAAATAATTATTTATATTTTGTATTTGTGGTCTCGAAACCACTATTTTGACTAGACCTTAATTCGAGATGTTACAATTAAATTTAGTTGTTAAATGACCATGATTTGTTAAGTGGATTGTTATAAATGTAAGATTTAGGGATTAAATTGCTTAATTGAAAATTTTCATGTATATTTTATGAAATAATGGAAAAAGGTAGATTATTTAAGCTTAGGGAAGAATCAGTTATCATGGGTTTAGGTTAAAAATGGTTAAATTGCAAGTTATGAACTTAAGGACTAAGTTGTTAAAAAGTTAAAATAGGTGGGTAATTTTATAATTTCATGATAATATAAATTATAGATTGAATTGAATAATTAAGGTTATTTGAGGTACTTAACTAAATGAAATTATTATTTAGATCAAGATATGCAACAACTAGACTTAAATCGAGGCAAATCTAAGGTGTTGGATGAGTTTTCGACTCTATTAAAATGATTATGGTCTCGACGTAAGTTCGTATGAATTATAATCTTTTTAGTTATAGTTTGATTTGATTATTTGTTATAATATGTTGAATATAAATTAGACTCGAGTATATCATGATGTTTTGAACAATTGATGGTTAAGTAATCCCGTTTGAACCTTAAGAATTCTTAGGATACAAATGACATGTCATTAGTGTTATATAGTTTCGGGGTGCTTGAATGTCCTACCAATGGCTTAGGTCCTACATTTGTTAAGGATTCTCCATAGCTCGTGTGAGTAGCATCGTGTAGCTAACATTCTGAACCACAGCCTATGTAAGTGGGCCCATTTTATAGCTCGTGTGAGCACTATTGAAAAGAGAAGGTTACGATTACATGAAAGGCACACTATGTGTGAGCACTCCTGAGTATCCGATGAAATTCTAGATGGTACAACAAGTAATAAAAGGGCGAAGGAAATGTATGTATAAAAACATATTAATAATCATGTTCATTTGAAAAGGTAAAATGGGTATGAATTTATGAAATGTAATGAATAGGAAGTTGTTATTTGATGAAAAAGAAAGGTATGGAATTTATTTCCTAGTATATGAAATGTTCTGTTTTCATGATTTCTACTAACCATGTGAATTATGGTGCACTGGAAAGTTTATTTTTAAATGACAAAATGAGCATGGTTGTATGGATTGTTAATTGATGTTTGGTAAGTTGAGGTTTATCTTTAATGAACTTACTAAGCATTAAATGCTTATGTGGTTGTTTTTTCTTTGTTTTGTAGATCATCGAAAGCTCAATTGGTTGGAAATTTGTCGGAGTCCTATCACACTATCATGCGATCACTTTGGTATTTTTGGGTTATTTTTATCTATGGTTATAAATGACATGTATAGGGTTTAATTTCATTTATACTTTTTTTATGCTTTGGTTACTTTTGTAAATGGTTATATGCATATATGGTATAGTTGGCTTGTATATGTTAAAAACTATATGAATACGGTCATTTTGGTATGCTTAATTTGAATGGTGAAATGGATTGACAATTGTTGTTATTAGGTAGCTATTTTACCAATGTTTTGAGTTTGAGATGTGGCGTTATAGTTTTGTTCTTAATTGATTTTGTTATGGTATGAAATGAGGGGCCTTTGAAAGGCATATTAGTTATAAGATTTAGGTAAATTAAATTGGTATGTTTACGAGCGTTTGAATTGTGTTTAGGTCCATTAAATGTATGCACAATAGAATAGCTTGTTGGGACGGGTTTCGCCTGAAAATAACTTGTTTTAAGGGCTAATTATAGAGCACATGGGCTATCACATGGTTGTGTGTGTCACACGATCGTATGTCACTTTTTATTTTAGGTGCGGGTGACACATGGCCTAGTACATGATTTGAGACACAGTCAATGAGTTACACGGTCTGGCACACAGCCTACAACACAACCGTGTGGCCCTATTTCGAATATACACTGGCTGACACACGGGTTGAGACAAGGCCATGTGACCCTTATTTTAAAAAATTTTCATGATTTTCTCAAAATTTTCTGATTTATTCAAATCGATCCCTGATTAATTTTAATCATTTTTAGGCCCCGAATGCTATGTTTAATGCCCAAATGAGTATTATTGCTATGATTAAATTGTGTAGCTATTATTCACTTTGTAAGTTGAATTAATATTCTATATGAAGTTAAATGTTATGCTTTGTTTGGTAATGCTTTGTAACCCTAACCTGATAACGAAGATGGGTTAGGGGTGTTACACAAGATGTGGGTAAAGAAATAAAGGAGTGAAGGTTTTCCGGAGCAATAGGTTGCAAAGTTTGCCACCTTGAAGATAACCGAGTCATCATTAAGTGCAACCACTTTCAGCCTAACTCTATTTGTATTAAAAAAATCTGCTTAAAAAAGAGAAGAATATATCGTAGGTTGTCGGAGTTACCCTAAGAAAGAAATGCTTATAAAAAGTTGAAGGAGTAAGCTCTAAGTGTGGGGATTCAGAGGCAAACAATAGAGGGTAGCGGCTAAATAGATACTAAATGAGGAAGCTGAAGGCAGTCCCTCTCAGCCACCACAGGACATTATGCTATTGGATTGTGGATTGGTTTGGCGAGAGCTATCTTCCTAAGTTCTTCCATTATTTCTAATTCTGTTCTCCCATAAATTGATTTGATTGAAACAATGTTGGATGTTATTTTGAACATGAATATTAATTGCCAACCCATGAATTAAACCTCACAGAGTTGGGATTACATGATGAAACTTTTATTTTCTTTAATAGTTGAAGTGTATATTTGATTTAATCTATTTTTTCATTCAATTACTTTTATTTCCTAACCGTATACGTACATTCTCCAGACATAGATGAGTGTGCAGTATGGCCATAAACTGAATCTAATTCTAAAAAGGTTGGATTAGTTGGACTAAAATTGAATGATACAAATGGGTATTCGATTAAGTACCTGCAGCAAATTCTAAACATAGAGTAGTGTTTGTATAGAATGAAGACAAATAGTGCAGGGTGTTGTGCTAAAGCCTATAGACATAGGCCAGGAAACTTGAGATATTGCTCTCGAAAGAAGTAGGTCACTTTAGGTGTCTTCTAAACAGTAGGTTAAGAATGATTTTGTTGAGGCATTATTGAAAGTAATGGTAGATTCTTAATAATCCCAACCATCCAATCAACATCGTAGACCTTCTATCCTTTGTCGTTTCCATATCATTCTTAGTTATTTATTTATTCCTTCACATTTTATTCACAATTATTCTCATAATTTCCATTTCATTTTTACTCTTTCTTTGCCTTAAAATTTTCCAATTTTAGTCAGTATACATTTTGCACTTATCCTTATTATTTTAATTTATCACTGCGTACGTAACTCGGTTTTGCCATAACATTAATCATTATCATAACTTGACCGTTTTTATTCCTAATCTGATCCTTGTGGAGATGATCTCGTTTATCACTTTATTACTTGATTCGAGGTGTATACTTGAACAATTCGCATATCATATTTACACGTGACAAAGAGCATGTGAAAGCAATCGTGCTCTAATTGGGTAAAGTGCTAAGTAGCCTAAAGAACCCAACTCAGGAGGTGAATAAAGGGAATATTGATGTTTTTCAAGATGAACCTTCAGAAGCTGATGACAACTTGGAGCTAGAAGAAGTAGCTGGATCGGCAGCTGAACTAAAGGAAGAACCAACAAAGGAACCTACAAATGTAAAGGTACCGTTCTTATTAGAGTTGAAGGAAAGAGAAAGACGAGACGAGGATGATTTTGTAAGTTTTCTAAATTTATTTAAATCATTAAATGTTAACTTGACGTTGATAGACTTAATTGAAAAAGTTTCAAAGCTAGGTACCTTAAAGAAATTATGTCAAGGCATAGGAAAATTAAAATCAGGGAGCAAGTTAATATAGATGCATCATGTAGTGTGCTAATATCTAGATAGGTTCCCTCAAAATTAAAAGACCCGGGGAGTTTCACAATACCTATATAGATAGGAGATATCCATTTTAGAAAAGCTCTATGTGATTTAGGAGCTAGCATAAACCTAATGCCTCTATTTATATCTAAAAAACTTAGGGCTAGGGGACCTAAAAAAAATTCAAATCACATTACAGTTAGTTGATACGTCGTCAATAAAACCTAAAGGAGTATTTGAAGATGTGCTAGTAAAGGTGCGTAATTTCATAATTCCCATAGAGTTTGTGATCCTCGACTTTGAGGAAGACGTGAAATACTATTCTCTTGTGTAGGCCTTTTCTACCTACACCAAGGTGTCACGTGTGAAATGATGTGCAATTTTGTACAAGTATACATGTTGGATCACGTAATAAAGTGACGAGTGAGTATCATTATCAGATTGAGGCACAAAATTGGTCAGGTTATTGTAATATGGTTAATGTTATGGCAAGATTAATGAATAAGATGCTATGGTAAACAAAGGTAAGTATGCAATTATAATTCAAAGGAATAATGATGTATGTGATAGATGGAGTTGATGAATAATTGGAAATGCTATGGCAAAAGTGAAAGCAAAAATGTAATGGCAATAACGACAGTGATTATCCTAATAGAATGTAAACAAAGAAATAAACAACTAAATATGTTGTGGAAAAGTTACTACGACAAAGAATAAGGATAGAGTGGTGTTGATTCGGAAGGTCGGGATTACCCAGAATTGACCCTTACTGTCAATAATGCCTTGGCAAAATCATATCTACTTTATTGTATAGAAGAGTTCTAAAATGGCCCGCCTCTTGCGAAAGTAAAATCTCAAGTTACCTTGCCTGTGTGTAATGCCCGAAAAATTGGGCCTAAAAATATTGGGTTTGGAGTCCGAGTTCGAGTAGAAGATGGCCCGAGATAGAATTATTGATGTTTTAAGTTTTTACGAGAAATTATTATCAATATTGTTATTAATTATTTAGTGTAGGATCTAAGCGAATTACGATGGATTTATTGTGTGGGAAAAGGCTAAGGTTCAATTCAAGACTCTAGCAAAAAAAAAAAAAAATTAAATCTTATGCTACCTTAGGAAATCTGGGCAGTAGGCCTTATTGATAATTTAGGCTGAGTTTTAGCACAAACAAGCACTTGGCCCAGTGGCTAAGCACACTAGGAGGGCGTGGGAGGTGCCTGGGTTCAAGGCACGGCGCGCGTAAATGGTTGTTTTTTTTTAGTATTCAGGTTGCGGTTAAAATAGGGGTTAAGAGGAGTTACGAGCATAATCCAGTAGAAGGAGTGCCCGTGGCGCAGTGGCAGCAGTGTGCTGGGCACGTGGAGAGGGTGCGGATGAATTCTATTTTTTTTTAAAGCGGGCCAGAACTGAAGCAGGTAAGGGTTATAAATTATTGTGGCAGTATTATATCGAAAACAAGGTTGCGTCCTAGTGGCCAGCAGCGTGGGGGTGTGCCTATAGGACCCAGGTTCGAGCTGCTATGTGTGCAAAGGACTCTCTTTTTGCTGCATGCGTGAGGGAGAGCTGTAAAGTTGGACCGAAACTTTCCTTAGCAGCATGATAAAGTGGTGGATAAGGCTGCTGATCGGTTAGGAGTTTGAATGAAATTCAAACATTGAATTTGGCCAAGAATCAAGGAGCAATTCATGGAATTGGAATTTAGGAAGAATTTTTATGCCGAAATGCACTCTTTCGGCCATAGCAAATAAGTGCCATTTATTTTTGGCCTTTATGATTCATTTTTTTCTTTTTGGGTTAGTTGGGGTATTTTAATTTGGCCGATCTTGCTTCCCTTTCAATCGGTTCTTGTTTTGTTTTATTCCAAATTTATATTTTTGTTGTTTTTGCTCATTTTCTCTTCTTTCATTCTCTCACTCTCTTAATTCTTCAAGTCGAGGCCATTAACTCATTCCTCTCATTTCTTTTATCGTCATCTTCCCATCTTCTATGCTTCACCAATCTTAAAGAAAAAACCTCTCCCATTAAATCACCTTAGCCGATCACTCACAAATCCGAAACCGCAACTTTTGTTTTCCCCTTGTGCTGATCTCTTTTACTTTTACTCATCTTTTCGTTAAAGCCGAATCTCCATTGAAGCCGAAGCTCTCATCCTTTTTTTCAAATTGAAACTTTTCTACACTGAGGTACTTCAGAAGTCGAATCTTTGATTATACTTTTCTCTTATTGTGCGGTGGTTGGATCTGTAGTAGATCGGGAGTAGTGTCCTAACGTTTTTGGTAAGTATTCGAACAACTTTCTTTAGTTACTTATGCTTTCAGGAAAAGTCGAAACCCCTTAAGGGTGGCTAGTGTTTGGACTAAGGGCATATTGGCCTCTTTCTTTTGGTTTTGTGTGCACTAGTGTGGACAAGGGGACGTACAGCAAAGGGCTTTGAACGCTAACACGGTTAGACATCTAGATCTAGTCCATACTTCAGCCGAAAGGTAAGAACTTTAGGGACTAAGGCAATGTTGGTGAATATGGTAAGGAGATTAGTCTGTATTTTGTTTTGATATGTAGTCTGACATATTAGTAACTCGATTGTAGGCAACTCGTGTGTGGATCTCGCTAACGTATCGTTACAAATCAGGTGTGTAAACAACACCCACTTATAAACTAGATCGGCAAAAGTCGAAAAGCAGAAATGCCGAAGAGCCGGCATTTTGTGAACTTACGAGTGTGTGAGCGCTCGTGAGATAGTTGTTTGTTAATCCTGGTAATCTCAAGCGGTAAGATTGCAGAGTGCGCAATTTCGTGCACTTCGGTATATTTGGGCTTAATGGGCCAAAATCGGGTTAATGGGCCAACGGGCCTAATTTCGTTAAAAACGCTCGGTAAGTATTTCTGTTAATATGTTAATGGCTTTAATATGCATGAAAACCCTGAAATAGTAAATTTACTAAAATACCCCTAAGTATGAAAATTACCATTATACCCCTAGATGCAAAGTGACCGTTATAGCCTTAGGGTTAATTTTGACTGAAATGCATGATATTCTGATTCTGTATGTTGTATGCCATGACATGTATATCTGTTGCATGGGATATAGGTTATATTGATGGAGGAAACGTTCTGGTGGCTATGCCACAAATCTCTGTTCTGGTGGCTCTGCCACAATATCTGTATTTTGTGACTCTGTCACAATATTTGTTCTGGCAGCCATGCTACAAATTCTATGGTGTGTAGCAGATGGATGGGTCGAGTTCTCTTCCCACATGGTGTAAGGTTGGTACGGGGGTGTATACGGATGGATATGGGTTGGGTTTTCTACATACATGATATATCTGTTCTGTAGCTGTTATGGGCCTATAGGCTTCATTCTGAATTCTGTATAGGGCTAAGGCCCAACTTAATCTGTTTCTGTGGTTTGATCTGATTTGGACTATGGTTAGGTTGTTTTACACACTGAGTTTTCCAAACTCACCCCTTAATTTCATCCATGTAGGAAATCCCCAACCATAGCAGACTTGGAGCTCTAAGGGATTCGGAGTGGCCACATGTTCTGCAAATTCGGTTTTCTTCATGTGTTTTGATCAACATTTACTTACTTTAATTGTTTTGGGTTTTAAGTTGTAATAAGGCCGCTCGTAAGTTTTATGGTTTTAATAATTGTTTTATTTATACTCGATTTAAACTATTAGAGTTAGGCAGTGTGGGTTTTGTTCAAAAATTAATAAACGACTTCTAAACACAACGAGCGTATCAAATGGATAACCTAAAGACTTAATTAATCGGTGTTTTTCTTTCTTTCTTAGTCAACAATTAACCATTGTTTTACAAAATCACCCTGATTACCATAAACAAAGAACACAATCAACCGTAAGTCCATGTGACAGGTTAGACTTGGCCGTAACGTCTGGGCCAGGTTTGGAGTGTTACATTTAGTGGTATCAGAGCCCGGTTGCACCAACTCAACTGTGGATCGGGTCCGAAAAGCTTTTCGAAAAATTTTGCTAAACTTAGGCCCAAGAAGGGTATTTTGGAAACGGTTTTGGAAAGTTCTTTTCAAAGATATTTTACAAGGTATACATGTTTTAAGGTTCAATCTTAAAATAGTTTAAGTTTTTTTGGGTTTCTGAAATTTGATAATCGAAGAAGTGGCACACTAAACCCCGACACCAAGTCTGTAAGTATTTCTGTTACTCATACTACACTGTATTAAGATATTACTGTAGATAGAACTGACACCATATCATGACACTATAGCTAGGGCAATACTAAAAACCCTAGAATACTGAGATTGTAGCTAGGCTATGATTCTATGAAAATAAAAACTTCAAAATACTATCTCAGCATAAAACATATGAATAAGTACTAAAATTATTGAATCGAGGCCTTGGCAGTTATTTGATACGTATGCCGGTAATGTAGAGTATTGATATGGATTCTGAGGGTAAGCAAAGTCTGCCAACTTCGGGTAGCAGTAACTCGGAGCTTGGTACCGAGGCATTGGCTGAGATAGTAAGGAAAGTGGTAGAAGAGGTGTTGGAGACCAAGGTTAAGGAAATTAGGGAAACACTTCAAGTAGGGTGCTTGGAGTGTAAGAAGAGGAAGGATTCTAGTTCTCAGAAGACCAAGCCTCGTTCTGTGAAACATGTTAAGACACGACCAAACTTTCCAACCTACAAGAACTACAACGGGCGTCATCCAGGTGAATGCCATAGGAAGACAGGAGCATACTTTAGATGTGGGTCCAAGGAGCATCGAGCTCAGGATTGCCAAGCTTATTCTATTTAAGTGTGTGTTACGAGTTGTATGCATGCTTGATAAATGTTTCTTTACTTTGGTAATTAGATGTCCTGGGTCATACTAAGAATTATTTTTAATCAGAGTGCACAGCGGTAGAATAGTGCAATAGTCGGTATTAGACAACTTATAGCTGGATGGAAAATTTCGAGGACGAAAATTTTTTTAAGGGGGGTAGAGTTGTAACGCCCCAAAAATTGGGCCTAAAAATATTGGGTTTGGAGTCTGAGTTCGGGTAGAAGATGGCTCGAGATATAATTATTGATGTTTTAACTTTTTACGAGAAATTATTCTCAATATTGTTATTAATTATTTAGTGTAGGATCTATGTGAATTACGATGGATTTATAGTGTGGGAAAAGGCTTGGGTTCGATTAAGACTGTAGCAATTTTTTTTTTAAATCTTATTCTACCTTAAGGAATCTGGGCAGTAGGCCTTATTAATAATTTAAGCTGAGTTTTAGCACAAGCAAGCACCTGGCCCAGTGGCTAAGCAAGCTAGGAGGGCGTGGGAGGTGCCTGGGTTCAAGGCACGACGCGTGCAAATGGTTGTTTTTTTCGTATTCAGGTTGCAGTTAAAATAGGGGTTAAGAAGAGTTACGAGCATAATCCAGCACAAAGAATGCCCGTGGCGCAGTGGCAGCAGCATGCTGGGCACGCAGAGAGGGCACAGGTTCGAGTCCTTGCGCGGGCGAATTCTATTTTATTTTTTTTAAAACAGGCCAGAACTGAAGCAGGTAAGGGTTATAAATTATTGTGGCAGTATTATATCGAAAACCAGGTTGCATCCCAGGGGCCAGCAGTGTGGAGGTGTGCCTAGAGGACCTAGGTTCGAGCAGCTGTGCGCGCGAAGGACTCTTTTCGAGCTGCTGTGCATGCGAAGGACTCTCTTTTTGCTACATGTGTGGGGGAGAGTAGTAGAGTTGGACCGAAACTCTTCTTAGCAGCATGATGAAGTGGTGAATAAGGCTGCTGATCAGTTAGGAGTTTGAATGAAATTCAAACATTGAATTTGGCAAAGAATCAAGGAGCAATTCATGGAATTGGAATTTAGAAAGAATTTTTATGCTGAAATGCACTCATTCGGCTATAGCAAATAAGTGCCATTTATTTTTGGCCTTTATGATTCATTTTTTTTCTTTTTGGGTTAGTTGGGGTATTTTAATTTGGCCGATCTTACTTCCCTTTCAAACGGTTCTTGTTTTGTTTTATTTCAAATTTATATTTTTGTTCTTTTTGCTCATTTTCTCTTCTTTCATTCTCTTGCTCTCTTAGTTCTTCAAGCCGAGGCCATTAACCCATTCCTCTCCTTTCTTTTATCGTCATCTTCCATTAAATCACCTTAAAGAAAAAACCTCTCCCATTAAATCACCTTAGCCGGTCACTCACAAAATCTGAAATCGTAACTTTTGTTTTCCCCTTGTGCCGATCTCTTTTACTTTTACTCATCCTTTCGTTAAAGTCGAATCTCCATTGAAGCTGAACCTCTCATCCTTTCTTTCAAATCGAAACTTTTCTACACTGAGGTACTTCAGAAGCCAAATCTTTTATTATACTTTTCTCTTCTTGTGCGGTGGTTAGATCTGCAGTAGATCGGGAGTAGTGTCATAACGTTTTTGGTAAGTATTCGAACAACTTTCTTTAGTTACTTATGCTTTAAGGAAAAGCCGAAACCCCTTAAGAGTGGCTAATGTTTGGATTAAAGGCATATTAGCCTCTTTCTTTTGGTTTTGTGTGCACTAGTGTGGACAAGGGGATGTACAGCAAAGGGCTTTGAAGGCTAACACGGTTGGACATCTAGATCTAGTCCAAACTTCGGCAGAAAGGTAAGAACTTTAGGGACTAAGGCAATGTTGGCCGAATATGGTAAGGAGATTAGTACGTATTTTGTTTTGATATGTAGTCTGACGTATTAGTAACTTGATTGTAGGCAACTCGTGTGTGGATCTCGCCAACGTATCGTTACAGATCAGGTGTGTAAACGACACCCACTTATAGACTAGATCGACAAAAGCCGAAAAGCCAAAATGCCGAAGAGCCGGCATTTTGTGAACTTGCGAGTGTACGAGCACTCGTGAGATAGTTGTTTGTTAATCCTGGTAATCTCAAGCGGTAAGATTGCAGAGTGCACAATTTCATGCACTTCGGTATATTTGGGCTTAACGGGCCGAAATCAGGTTAATAGGCCGACGGGCCCAATTCGGTAAAAACGCTCGGTAAGTGTTTCTGTTAATATGTTAATGGCTATAATATGCATGAAAACCCTAAAATAGTAAATTTACTAAAATACCCCTAAATATGAAAATTACCATTATACCCCTAGGTGCAAAGTGACCGTTATACCTCTAGGGTTAATTTTGACTGAAATGCATGATATTCTGATTCTGTATGTTGTATGCCATGGCATGTATATCTTTTGCCTGGGATATGGGTTATATAGATGGAGGAAGCATTCTGGTGGCTATGCCACAAATATCTGTTTCTGGTGGCTATGCCACAAATATCTATTCTGGTGGCTCTGCCACAATATCTGCATATCGTGACTCTGTCACAATATCTGTTTTGGCAGCCATGCTGCAAATTTGGTAGTGTGTAGCGGATGGGTGGGTCGAATTGTCTCCCCACATGGTTTAAGGTTGGTACGGGGTGTATACGGATGGATATGGGTTGGGTTTTCTGCATACATGATATATCTGTTCTGTAGCTTTTATGGGCCTATGGGCCTCATTTTGAATTCTGTATAGGGCTAAGGCCCAACTTAATCTATTTCTGCGGTTTGATCTGATTTGGACTATGGTTGGGTTGTTTTACACACTGAGTTTTCCAAACTCACCCCTTAATTTCATCCATGCAGGAAATCCCCAACCATAGTGGACTTGGAGCTGTGAGGGATTCGGAGTGGCCACATGTTCTGCAAATTCAGTTTTCTTCATGTGTTTTGATCATCATTTACTTACTTTAATTGTTTTGGGTTTTAAGTTGTAATAAGGCCACTCGTAAGCTTTATGGTTTTATTAATTGTTTTATTTATACTCGATTTAAACTGTTAGAGTTAGGTAGTGTGGGTTTTGTTCAAAAATTAATAAACGATTTCAAAACACAACGAGCGTATCAAATGGATAACCTAAAGACTTAATTAATCGGTGTTTTTCTTTCTTTCTTAGTCAACAACCAACCATTGTTTTAAAAAATCACCCTGATTACCATAAACAAAGAACACAATCAACCGTAAGTCCATGTGACATATCAGACTTGGCCGTAACGTCTGGGTTGGGTTTAGGGTGTTACACTGTGTCTATAGGCTTTTTAGATATCTTGCATGGGTTCCTTCTGCATGATCATGACTCTATGTCTAGATTCGAATACAAGTGTCTATTGAATACTTTCTAATTTCATTTAATTTTAATCCAACCAATCCAACCCTTTCAGAATTAGAATCAATTTATAAATATGTGAACAGTCTTCTATGTCTAGAGATCATTTTCATTTTAATGAAGAAATAATAACAATCAAATGAAATACAAAAGTAAATTAGATAGATACTTTATCCAAAAAAAAATTTAAGGTTTTATCGAAAGTAATCCGAACCCTATGAGATTTAGCTCATGGGCTGGGAAATAAAATTCCAAACCAAAATATTATTTGACATTGTGTTCAGTTACTTCAATTCAATCTTCCAAAGGAACAATAATGGAAAGAATGGAAGAACTTCGAGAAACTGCTTTTCTCGCCATGTCCACACTTCGACAGCACAACATCCTGTGATGGCTAAAAAAGACTACCTCCAACTTCCTTTCTTTTGTGCAGCCGAACCCTTATTCACGTCCAAGGATATCTCCCATTTATTTTGTTGTTTTTCATTTTTCCCTTTGTGAGGTCCCCTTTATTAGCTTTTACAGATAGATTAGGCTACAGTCGGCTAACAGCTCGTGATTATCTTCTCCTCTTTTACGGGTATTTATCTAGTACAAGTTTGATTTGAACTGAAACTGTTGCGCGAAAAATGTTAACTTGGGCTTTCTGGCATTGCCATGACATCCGTGCTGGCAAACTATATGCACTTTTCCCTGAAAAAGACTTCACTCCTTTATTTCCTCATTCTAAAACATGTTCCTACCACACCAGTACACAAAAAACTCCACCACAAGCAATTAAAAGTACTTAATTCCAACACAGTCCAAGTCCTAATGCCATTTTAAAAATGTTAACTAAAATGTCTTGATATGTAACAAAATGTACTTAAGTACAAGAAATTAGCTAGGTCTAAAGGCATAAAATGTAACTCTTTTTAAGACATGACAAAATATCCTATATACCAAAATGAACATACTAAATACAAAAATGCAACCTAGATGCACAATACACCCCAAACCTAAGGGATGTGTTGTCCTTAATGCATGTAAAATCATGAACAGTATATAACAAGTATGAATATGCACTCAAACGAAAGGAAAAAAATTATGCAATGCATGAGAGAAAAACAAAAACAAAAACTTAAGTTTCTTCTACTGGAACGCACTTCATTCCATTATTTTTGTGGACTTATGAGCACTTACTTTGTATCGCATCTTTTTTTTTCATAGGTCAACTTCCTCACCTTCTTTTTCAGTCTCTGTTAGTTCATCGATTAGTTGATCGATTGCTTGATCCTGTGCAGTCATGGAGGTGGGTGAAGATGTCCGTAGAGGAGTTTTACCTTTTTCAGTGGCAGTAGCTGGTGCAGTGGCTGGTGTAACGGTAGAGACTTTTGTTTCTTTCTTTCCTTCTTCTACATCCTTCTCTAATTCAATAGAGGTTGAATTTTCTAACTCCTCTTCAGTATCTTTTCCTTTATCTACAGTGACCCTTTCAGTCACAAAGTCAGTTCTGGAAGCGGATGGAACTGGCTCTTCTCTGCACTCATTAGATGAGAGCAAAGTAGTTGTGGAAGTAGGAAATTTTGGCATGGGTCTTGAAATTTTTTTCTAGAGGGATCTTCTTAATGAAAAATCCCTGTTTTTCACATATGACCAGTGTTGAACCTGACATTCATTTCTTTGTTCAAACTCTTCCATCATCTGGTATTGCTACACCTCAAATAGAGACAACCTCTGTTCTAACTGCTTTAGAGAAGTCAAGATTTTCTGGTCACGAGAGGTGGGAGATATTGTTGTGGGAACATGTGTACTAGGGGAAGCTTGTCTATGCTGGGATGTTGTGGCAAACTCAGTTCCTTGTAGCTTGGCAAAAATTGCTCACGTTATCCCACCCTTATGGGGGGTAAAATCCTCACCATCAAGTAAAGGCACATTTGCTATCTTACATAGGGTAAAAATAAGAGAAGGAAAATGTAAGCTCTCGATATTCTTGTCAGCACACCTATGGACCTCTTGGAGGATAATCTTCCCTACATTTATTTGTCTTCCTTTTAAAATAGAATGCAACATAAACATTTTTTCCTTCGAAATAGTCGTGTTATGCGTAGAAGGTATAAGATGACTCTTTAAAAAGTGGTACCACACCTTCCCAATTGGTTTTAATGCAGTTCTTTCAATCGTGTAAGACTCTTGGTTTGAAATAATCCACTGTGTTCCTTCAACGCATAAATCTTCCAATACTTTTGCCAACCCCTCAAGTGTAATATTCTCGACAAATTCAGAATGCTCATCTCTAGCCTCCTTGATGCTGAACTGGGCATTAATATGGTCTTCATTTAATGGCACAGATTTATCCCTCACATAAATGAAAGGAGAATCTAGGGAATTTACATGAGCGTAAAAATCTCTTACCACTTTTCCCATAACGTCCCCTGGGTGTAGACAAAATTTGCTCCAGTTGTGCTTTTCTACAATCGAGGATACCAATTCATTGTACCCCATGTGGGGTTCATCCTTCCATAGAATGCAACATCAACATTCTTTCTTTCAAAATAGTCATGTTATGCGTAGAAGCAATGAGACGACTCCTTAAATAGTGGAACCATACCTTTCCAATTGGCTTTAATGTGGCTCTTCCAACGTGTAACACTCTTTGCTTGAAATAATCCACTGCGTTCCTTCAACGCATAAATCTTCCAATACTTTTGCCAAGCCCTCCTGTGTAATATTCTCGACAAATTCAAAATGCTCATCTCTAACCTCCTTGATGTCGAACTGGGCATTAATATGGTCTTTGTCGAATGGCACAAATTTACCCCTCACATAAATGAAGGGAGAATCTAGGGAATTTACATTAGCGTAAAACTCTCTTACCACTTTTGCCACAACATTGCCTGGGTGTAGACAAAGCCTGCTCTAGTTGTACTTTTCTACAATCAAGAATACCGATTCATCGTACCCTATGTGGGGTTCATCCTCCAAAAAAAATCTTTTTTCAAAGCAAAATGGCTACTTTAGAATATTAGCTGAATACCTGGTGGCTGCAGTAGCATTGAAGAATATCTTCAGTTGCAGGGCTTCAGCATACGAAGATTCTACTGCTTTAGAAGTACTCTTTACACGAGCCATGAAGAGAAAGTCAGAGAAACAAAAAAGAAAAATAATGGAGTAAACAACGATTAGCAGAAAGGTTAAAGACAAGAAAACCGTAAAAAAGTGAACTTTGTAAGAAGTGGGAAACTTGAACAGTTTGAAGAAAATAAAAAGGGATAATGATGACAATTTTTAGGGAATGGGAAACATGAGGAAAAAAGGTTATGCCATGGAGGAAAAGTTAAAAACGAAAAAAACTTTTGGGGGAAAAAGAAATAACTGAACCTTACATTGTGGGCTTCATACTTTGGGTTTCCCAATATTCACTAAATGCAACTGCCTAAAAATCTTTCTTTTGGAATTTTCTAACAAGTCAACTCTTTTATTCACACGTCATCATTCAGTTTGTCACGATATAATATTTCTTTGTAATGTTGCGGCAATCTACTACTCAGTACACACTAACAAATCATGCTTCATTTATTCTGCTCCTATTCATAATAATAAAAAATGGGAATGAAGTTGTATTAAAAATAAAGAGAATAAAAATAAAAATAACAATGGGAAATAAAGTAGAAAAAAAAACTACTTATTAACGAAAATAAAAAATTCAAACATCACGAAGGTTAATGCTTTGCTTGTCACGCTTTGTAGGAGTACCCCAATAATGTTTCAAGCGTTGTCCATTAACCTTGAATGTAGCCCTTGTTCTTAGGTCTAACAATAACAGCACCATGCGAATACACTTGAATTACTTCAAAAGGTCCTGAACATCGAGATTTTAACTTACCAGGAAATAATTTGAGTCTGGAATTGAACAATAATACCTGCTGTCCAGGTTCAAATTGCCTTGGCAAATTTCTGCAATCATGCCATCGCTTGGTCTTTTCCTTATACAAATGAGCATTGTCATATGCTTGTGTTCGAAACTCTTCCATCTCATTCAATTCTAGCAATCTCTTGCTGCCAGCAGCAGCCAATTCATGTTTAGCTTTTTAATCGCCCAAAATGCTTTATGCTCAAGCTTAACAGGTAAATGAAATGGTTTAATGTAAACAAGTGTAAAAGGTGACATCCCTAATGGTGTTTTAAATGCAATTTGATATGCCCATAGAGCTTCATCCAATCTAGTATACTAGTCCTTTCAAGATGGATTCACCCTTTTTTCTAGAATTTATTTAATTTCTCTATTAGAGATTTTAACTTGGCCATTCGTCTAAGCATGATATGTCATGGCAATTATATGTTTCACCCCATACATGTGCAAGGTATTGGCCATCATTTTGCAATCAAAATGGGATCATTCGTCACTAATAATAGTTATCAGTGTACCAAACCCTTTGAAAATGTTCTTATGCAAAAATTTCAATACCAACTTAGCATCATTAGAGGCTAGGGCTACTGCTTCTACCCACTAAGAAACATAGTCTACTACCAAAAGTATGTATAGCTTTCCCACAGATGGAGGAAATGGACCTAAAAAGTCTATTCCCCATACATCAAACAATTCAATCTCCAATATACTTTGCAGCGACATTTCTTGTCTCCTAGAAACATTTACTGTTCTCTAATAACGGTCACACGACCTATATGGTTCATCCCAATAGTACTATTTAGCATCGTGAAGAAATTTTTGCTTTTTATTAGCATTGAAGTCAAGTGGCATTACACCATTTCATAAGAAGTTTACTATTTCGGCATACCAAGGTAATGCCTTGGCAATAAGCAATTGTTCATCTGGGAATTCTCCCTTAATAAGTTTCTTGCTTTCATCTTCATTTCTCGATTCTATTCTTGAAAAATGGTCAACTACTTGATTTTTGATTCCCTTCCAATCTCTAATTTCCAAATCAAACTCTTGTAACAAGAGTATCCACCTAGTCAATCTCTGCTTGGCATCTTTCTTCCATATCAAGTACTTGATAATCGAGTGAACTGTATAGATTGTGACCTTTGTTCCTACTAAATTAGAACAAAATTTTTCAAATGCAAAGATCACTACTAATAATTCCTTCTCTGTAGTGGTATAATTAAGCTAAGCCTCTGTCAACATCCTACTAGCATAATATATTGCATGTAGTACCTTATTTCTCCTTTGACCCAACACTGCTCCCACAGCATAATCATTGGCATCACATATGAGTTCAAAGGCAATGACCATTTTGGAGCAACCACAATCGGTACTGCTACAAGTCGCTTTTTGAGTTATTTGAAAGCATGCAAACATTGATCATAAAAATTAAAAAGTTTATTTCGTTCAAGTAAAGTACACGAGGGTTTAGAGATTTTTGAAAAGTCCTTGATAAATCTTCTATAAAATCCTCTGCGTCCTAGAAACCTTCTAATACTCTTAACACTGGTGGGCGGTGGCAATTTTTTGATCACTTCTATTTTCGCTCTTTCTACTTCAATTCCTCGCTATGACACCCTATGTCCCAAGACAATGCCTTCACGGATCATGAAATGGCATTTCTCCCAGTTTAATACTAGATTAGTTTGTTCACAACGACATAAAAGCATATCCAAATTCCTTCATCAATCTTCAAAATCATTTCCAAACACAAAGAAGTCATCCATAAAAACTTCAAGGAAGTTTTCCACCACATCTGAGAATATAGCCATCATGTAGTGATTGAAAGTTTTCGGGAATTGGATAACCTGAACGACGTTCGTTTGAATGCAAAAGTATCATATGGACACATGAAAGCTGTCTTCTCTTGATTTTCAGGTGCTATGGCAATCTTGTGACAGCCCTAAAGTGACCCTAGTCGGAAAGCGGTTTCGGGACCGCTAAACCGAGTCACCAAATTATTTGGATGTGATATTTATGGTCTAAAATATGTGAATATGAATGTGCAAAAAATTTTTTAAGCTTCGATTTAGTTAATTGCATGTGAATGGAGTACATAGGACTTATGTGAGAAAATTTAGAAATGTGCTAGGCAAATGTAAAATGGCCTATCAATACATGTGGGAAAGTGTTTGTCCTTGCATGTCAAATTAGCCAAATTGAAGCATAGTGGCCGGCCATGCTATGGGTGGAAACATGTCACAAACATGTTGGGTTAGTGATGTATGTAAGGAAGAATTAAATAATGAAAGGGAGGAGTGATGAAAAAAAAAATGGTCTCCTCCATGCCCCCCCTTTTTGCCGTGAATGGAAGAAAGAAAACAAAGAAAAAATGTTTTATTCATCCTTGAACATCCTTGGCCAAATAGAGGAAAGAAAGGAAGGGGAGGAGCTTGAGAAAATCGGCTATGGTGATTTGCTAGAAAAAGGTATGTGTGATGTTGTCCATGAGATGCATGCATGTTTTAGTTGGTAGCTTGAGTTCTACCTAGCCCATGGTCTAAATCTTGCTAGGTGATGGAAATGACACTCGGCCATGGATGCATCATTCTTGCTTGGTGTTGATGTCATTTACTTGCTAAAAATGAAGCTTTGTAATGATGCATGTGATGGTGGATTGATGTTTTAAGGTTTAATAGAGTTTAAGCTTGAGTAGCATTTAGTATTAGAGTAAGTTAAAATTTGTTAGAAAATAACTCCCAAGTTAGTGAATCACGAGTTAAGAAAGGGATTTGGGTTGAATATATATATATATGTATTCAGCAATGGGATAAAATGTGTATTAAGGTAAGTTTCAAGGTGATTAATCGGCTATGAAATTAGCTAAATTGAATAGGTATGTTTAATGATATGCTTAGTATAATGTATGATCTTATAACTCGGTTTGGTATTGAGATAAAGGTTAGATGTATGATTGGATTTTGGTATGTGTTAAACTGGTCAATCAAAGATTAAATGATATGTGAGTGCCAAATGTGATTGTTAAGTGAATAATATTAGTTAAGTACTTAAGCAAATCTATTGTTTTACTTAAGCTTAAGAGCAAAGAGGATCGAAGTCGGATGGGGGAAAAGAGAAAGTAAACGAATAGCCGTGGACATCTAATCGTCGACCACATCCGAGGTAAGTTTTAAGCGATTAATCGTTGAGTAAATTCAATGCGATTAATCGTTGAGTAAATTCAATCATAATATGACATAATGAGTTGATTTGATAAGATATGATGTGGCTATGATATGTCTTAAGCCCAAATGGTAAGTTCATAAGTGTTTGGACTTGGAAAGTTAAGAGCAAATTGTAATAAATTGCTTGGACAGCAGCAGTAATGTGATTTTAGAAAATCACTATAAATTGTTGGTGTGGAATTATAGGCTGAATAAAACATGTAATCAAAGCATAGTTGGTCTAGTTTCTTATAAAAGAGACCGTGGAAGCAAAGAAAATTCCTATGAAAAGATATCTAAAGTTGTGCGGGACAGTGTCGGAATGACTCCGAAATCCCCTGTTCTGTTTTTGGAAAATCATTATAATTTGTACAAAAATGGTTATGAGATAAGATTTATATGCTTAGACTCCTTAATGAGTCTAGTTTCAAATGAAATCAAGTAGAACATACTTTGAATTCTGTACAATGAGAATTTTGATTTGTAGTGAAGACTGGTCAGGTTCGTCAAACAGTGAAACAGGGGAAACTTTAAGAAAAATCTGGTATTGATTGGCCAAACTAAAAATTCTGAAAATTTCACGGATGGAAGATATGTGAGTCTATATTCTGAGAAAATTAACGGCAAGTGATTTGGAGTCTTGTAGCTCCAGGTATAAATAATTTAGTGACCATTGCTCAGGAAAACAGCTCGTAGCGAATATGTGATTTTGTTTTAGTTGCTCATAAGCTATTGATTGATCCCATATTGAATTCTAAAGTGTGATATTGTAAAATGATACATGAGTGTTAGATGGATCTCTGATATCAAGATTCGTGAAAATGTATATATATGTGATGAGGCCTAATGGCCGATGTGATGAATGTGAAAATGTATGTATATGTGATAAGGCCTAATGGCCGATGTGATGAATGTGAAAATGTATATATATGTGATGAGGCCTAATGGCCGATGTGATGAATGTGAAAATGTATGTATATGTGATAAGGCCTAATGGCCGATGTGGTGAATGTGAAAATGTATGTATATGTGATAAGGCCTAATGGCCGATGTGGTGAATGTGAAAATGTATGTATATGTGATAAGGCCTAATGGCCGATGCGATGAATGTGAAAATGTATGTATATGTGATAAGGCCTAATGGCCGATGCGATGAATGTGAAAATGTATGTATATGTGATAAGGCCTAATGGCCGATGCGATGAATGCGAAACTGTATGTATATGTGATAAGGCCTAATGGCCGATGCGATGAATGCGAAACTGTATGTATATGTGATAAGGCCTAATGGCCGATGTGGTGAATGGGAAAATGTATGCATATGTGATAAGGCCTAATGGCCGATGCGATGAATGCGAAACTGTATGTATATGTGATAAGGCCTAATGGCCGATGCGATGAATGCGAAACTGTATGTATATGTGATAAGGCCTAATGGCCGATGTGGTGAATGTGAAAGTGCATGTATATGTGATAAGGCCTAATGGCCGATGTGGTGAATGTGAAAGTGTATGTATATGTGATAAGGCCTAATGGCCGATGTGATGAATGTGAAAGTGTATATATATATGTGGTAAAGCCGAATGGCTAATGTGAATGTTGTAACATGTGATTAAGTGTACATGAAACTTGGAAATATGTTCCGGGTGAGACCCGATGACTACGTGTGGAGATTATGTTCGGGTACGACCCGATGACTACGTGTGGAGATTATGTCCGGGTAAGACTTCGTAATAAGAATTGCTTATAAATATACGCAATGCGAAAGGTTAAATAGGTATGTACTCCAAGTTTACATGTGAGCTTGATTTAAACTAAACCATAAGGTAGTTATGTGATGTATACGAGAGAAATCTATGAGGCTACTCCCATGATTATGATGAGATGTGCATATTCGGAAAAAGGGATGGTATGCCCGAAGGAAGAGTGAAATAAAAATACAAACAACTATGTTATAATTTGATTGTTATCTGTTGACACTGCTTAAAACTTACTAAGCATTGTAATGCTTACTCGCTTACTCTGCTTCTCGCCTTTATAGGTCTCATTCTTGGCTACTGTGCTCGGGGATCGTCAAGAACTAGTCACACTATCGCTATCCACCTGCTTGGTACTGCTACGTTTTGGAATATCTTATGGCATGTATAGAATAGACTAGTAGTGAGAGGATATCATGGTTAATGTATAGGACTACCCTTTGCTGTTTTTCAAGCACGTTTTGTGATGTATGTATGTACGACCATGCGAAAATGGCTCGTAAAAGTGGAGTATGGCATTAGACCATTTGTGTTTATGTATATATGTATGGTTTCATGATGTGACTACGGACTGAATGGAAGTGTTGGGCAAATGATTAGCCATTGGAATGGCTAAATATGATTATATGTGGACCTATGTATGACAAAACTCTAGTTGGTCCATGGAAACTAAGAGATAGGTAAAGTTTACCTTGAAAACAGATGCTGGCAGCAGCAGTGGTGTGGATTTGAAAAATCATTAAAATTTGTAGGAATGGAATTAAATAGTGAATAAATTATGTAAATGAACCTTGATGAATCTACTTTCATATGGAAGAAACAAAACGGTCATATGAGTTGTATGTTAAGAGATATTAAAGTTCTCGTGAAACAGGGCCAGAACGGTTTCTGGATCCCCTGTTCCGACTTTGGAAATTAATTGTAAATTAACCAGAGATAATTAGGAGTCATTCCATACATGTATAGATTCCTCTCTGAGTCTAGTTTCTATAGAAACAAACGGCATCAGTATTGAAGCCCTGTACAGGGAGATATCGAATTCGTAAAGCACGAAGGTCAGTGTAGTCGATCCCTTCAACAGGGGAGACTTTAACTAATAAACTGTACTAATTGGCTTGACCAAAAATTCTAGAAAAAATATGTAGATGGACATGTGAGTCTAGTTTCAGGAAAAAATTACGAATCTGATTTTCGAGTTGTAGAACTCAAGTTATGATTTTTAAGGTGACAGTGACGCAGTTAGCTACCGTCTGGAAAAATTTTTGATTGATTGCGAGAGTAAATGAATTAGTCGGTTAGCACCTCGTGTTCGACTCGTAACGGTCTCGGCACGGGTGTTACAACTTTATTGGTATCGAGCTACGGTTTAGTCGATTCTAGGACTAACGTAGCACGCGTGAGTCTATTTATACATGCCATAAAGTGATAAAATGATAGTGTGATGATTTTGACTAGTAAAAGGTGGTTGTTTGTATTGTAATGAATCTTGATCCCGATCGAAATGTAGCAAGCTTCGACTATGAGAATTTGCGATATAACTTCACTTAGATATGCCTAAACTATTAAGTTGATCAGTACGTATCATGTACTCGTATTTGAATTTCGATTCGGATTGAATTCAGGGTATATGTGATTTTTGTATGTGGCTATGGAGCTAGAAGTTGAATGGTCGATAAGCATGTTGTGTTTGTATTCAAGTAATGTAAATGATATACTAATGTGTATTGCTATATGTGTATATGTACATGAGAATTGAGAATGAAATATGGATGTGACGTGATTATTGATATACGTGTACATGAGCATTTGAATGATACCCGGGCTAAGTCCCGAAGGCATTTATGCTAGTGAATATATCCGGGCTAAGACCCGAAGGCATTTGTGTGAGTTGTTATACCCGGGTTAAGACCCGAAGGCAATTGTGCTTGTGGTTATATCCGGCTAAGTTCCGAAGAGCATTCGTGCTAGTGATGTATCCGGACTAAGTTGCGAAGAGCATTCGTGCTAGTGATGTATCCGGACTAAGTTCCGAGGAGCATTCGTGCTAGTGATGTATCCGGACTAAGTTCCGAAGAGCATTCGTGCTAGTGATGCATCCGGGCTAGGTCCCGAAGAGCAATCATGCTGGTGACGTGTATTCGGGCCTTCGTGCCTAGTAGGCTTCGTGCCGGTAAATTGAGCAAAGTTTAAGTGTTCATTACTATACGAATTGAAATTTATATGAGACGATATGTTTAAAAGTGTACATACGTGATGTTTATAGACTTGGGTAAGTCATTTCAATGTGTAATAACGAATGAATAAGAGCACTATGTGTGTGAATGATTAGAGGCTTTGTGTGTGTGTAAATCCCTTTAACCGAGTACTATGAGTGCGAGATCGGTCGATGGGCACTAAGTGTGTGAAGTGGAATTCATGTAAGACCTAAATGCAGGACAAAGGCATTGATTTGAGATAATGTGTAAGACCATGCAGGACATGGCATCGGCTCGATATATGAGAATATGTAAGACCATATCTAGGATATGGCATTGTAAGAGCTATATGTGCTTGAATTAGTTGAGCCCTTACAAGTAAGTAGTCGCTCAGTTGATAAACGAGCTCACCGCCCTTGGCTAAGTTGATCTTTTGTGTATGAACATAAGGGTTGGTAATGTGAAGTAAGTTTTGAGTAAATAGAGCTTAAATTATGATTTGATTAGATCATGTTTTAAGCAAATCGAAATCATGCTCTTGGTGTGTGGCTATTCAAATGAAATTGTAAATATGATAAGTGTCTTGTGTTTGAGCTTTGGTAATGAGAATGTAATAAGAATGTGTATTGATTTGTTGATATATGTGCTTGGTTATTGAATGGTATCCTGCTAAGTCCCAAGGCTTTTGTGCTAAGTGACTAAATCCGGGCTAATTCTCGAAGGCAATTGTGCGAATCACTATAATCGGACTATGTCCCAAGACAATCGAGCGAGTCGCTATATCCGGTTAAATCCCGAAGGTACGTGATTCGGAGATGAGCAATCTTGCTGTAAAAATTCCAGTTAATACGCTTGCAAAAATTCCAGCAATGAGGTATGTTCGTGTGTGCTGAATGAATTAAATGTTCAGGTGTGTTGAAGTTGAATATTGAGATACGATGGAGTTATAAAGGATATTTATTGGGATGTTTGAGTATATGTGTAATTTCGCCAAAGTTCTGACTTATACATGGATGAAAATATGGGTTACAAATATGTGGGTTGATGATGTGAATTATACATGTTAGTATGTGCTTGATATGTGTTTGAAATGCATTTGTGAATTAAATTAAGTGATTATTGCTTATGAAATCAAGAGAATGAGATATATGTGCATACTTGTAGAAATGTTTATGTATTTGTTTTGAGATAAGAAAATGATTTTATAGATCGATGTGAAATCAATAATGAATTACAATTGCTATCGATGAGCTAATGTTTATATGAATATAATTCAATAAGAGGACGTTATTCTAAACTATGCATCGGTAGAAATTTTCGGGGACGAAAATTTCTTAAGTGGGGAGAGTTGTGACACCCTAAAGTGACCCTAGTCGGAAAGCGGTTTGAGACCGCTAAACCGAGTCCCCAAATTATTTGGATGTGATATTTATGGTCTAAAATATGTGAATATGAATGTGCAAAAAAATTTTTAAGCTTCGATTTAGTTAATTGCATGTGAATGGAGTACATAGGACTTATGTGAGAAAATTTAGAAATGTGCTAGGCAAATGTAAAATGGCCTATCAATACATGTGGGAAAGTGTTTGTCCTTGCATGTCAAATTAGCCAAATTGAAGCATAGTGGCCGGCCATGCTATGGGTGGAAACATGTCACAAACATGTTGGGTTAGTGATGTATGTAAGGAAGAATTAAATAATGAAAGGAGGAGTGATGAAAAAAAATGGTCTCATCCATGCCCCCCTTTTGCCGTGAATGGAAGAAAGAAAACAAAGAAAAATGTTTTGTTCATCCTTGAACATCCTTGGCCAAATAGAGGAAAGAAAGGAAGGGGAGGAGCTTGAGAAAATCGGCTATGGTGATTTGCTAGACAAAGGTATGTGTGATGTTGTCCATGAGATGCATGCATGTTTTAGTTGGTAGCTTGAGTTCTACCTAGCCCATGGTCTAAATCTTGCTAGGTGATGGAAATGACACTCGGCCATGGATGCATCATTCTTGCTTGGTGTTGATGTCATTTACATGCTAAAAATGAAGCTTTGTAATGATGCATGTGATGGTGGATTGATGTTTTAAGGTTTAATAGAGTTTAAGCTTGAGTAGCATTCGGTATTAGAGTAAGTTAAAATTTGTTAGAAAATAACTCCCAAGTTAGTGAATCACGAGTTAAGAAAGGGATTTGGGTTGAATATATATATATATGTATTCGGCAATGGGATAAAATGTGTATTAAGGTAAGTTTCAAGGTGATTAATCGGCTATGAAATTAGCTAAATTGAATAGGTATGTTTACTGATATGCTTAGTATAATGTATGATCTTATAACTCGGTTTGGTATTGAGATAAAGGTTAGATGTATGATTGGATTTTGGTATGTGTTAAACTGGTCAATCAAAGATTAAATGATATGTGAGTGCCAAATGTGATTGTTAAGTGAATAATATTAGTTAAGTACTTAAGCAAATCTATTGTTTTACTTAAGCTTAAGAGCAAAGAGGATCAAGTCGGATGGGGAAAAGAGAAAGTAAACGAATAGCCGTGGACATCTAATCGTCGACCACATCCGAGGTAAGTTTTAAGCGATTAATCGTTGAGTAAATTCAATCATAATAGGACATAATGAGTTGATTTGATAAGATATGATGTGGCTATGATATGTCTTAAGCCCAAATGGTAAGTTCATAAGTGTTTGGACTTGGAAAGTTAAGAGCAAATTGTAATAAATTGCTTGGACAGCAGCAGTAATGTGATTTTAGAAAATCACTATAAATTTTTGTGTGGAATTATAGGCTGAATAAAACATGTAATCAAAGCTTAGTTGGTCTAGTTTCTTATAAAAGAGACCGTGGAAGCAAAGAAAATTCCTATGAAGAGATATCTAAAGTTGTGCGGGACAGTGTCGGAATGACTCGAAATCCCTATTCTGTTTTGGAAAATCATTATAATTTGTAAAAAATGGTTATGAGATAAGATTTATATGCTTAGACTCCTTAATGAGTCTAGTTTCAAATGAAATCAAGTAGAACATACTTTGAATTCTGTACAATGAGAATTTTGATTTGTAGTGAAGACTGGTCAGGTTCGTCAAACAGTGAAACAGGGAAACTTTAAGAAAAATCTGGTATTGATTGGCCAAACCAAAAATTGTGAAAATTTCATGGATGGAAGATATGTGAGTCTATATTCTGAGAAAATTAACGGCAAGTGATTTGGAGTCTTGTAGCTCCAGGTATAAATAATTTAGTGGCCATTGCTCAGGAAAACAGCTCGTAGCGAATATGTGATTTTGTTGTGATTTTGTTTTAGTTGCTCATAAGCTATTGATTGATCCCATATTGAATTCTAAAGTGTGATATTGTAAAATGATACATGAGTGTTAGATGGATCTCTGATATCAAGATTCGTGAAAATGTATATATATGTGATGAGGCCTAATGGCCGATGTGATGAATGTGAAAATGTATGTATATGTGATAAGGCCTAATGGCCGATGTGATGAATGTGAAAATGTATATATATGTGATGAGGCCTAATGGCCGATGTGATGAATGTGAAAATGTATGTATTTGTGATAAGGCCTAATGGCCGATGTGATGAATGTGAAAATCTATGTATATATATGTGATGAGGCTTAATGGCCGATGTGATGAATGTGAAAATGTATATATATGTGATGAGGCCTAATGGCCGATGTGATGAATGCGAAAATGTATATATATGTGATGAGGCCTAATGGCCGATGCGATGAATGCGAAAATGTATGTATATGTGATAAGGCCTAATGGCCGATGTGATGAATGTGAAAGTATATGTATATGTGATAAGGCCAAATGGCCGATGTGGTGAATGTGAAAGTATATGTATATGTGATAAGGCCTAATGGCCGATGTGGTGAATGTGAAAGTGTATGTATATGTGATAAGGCCTAATGGCCGATGTGATGAATGTGAAAGTGTATATATATATGTGGTAAAGCCGAATGGCTAATGTGAATGTTGTAACATGTGATTAAGTGTACATGAAACTTGAAATATGTTCCGGTGAGACCCGATGACTACGTGTGGAGATTATGTCCTGCATGCGACCCGATGACTACGTGTGGAGATTATGTCGGGTAAGACTTCGTAATAAGAATTGCTTATAAATGTACTCAATGCGAAAGGTTAAACAGGTATGTACTCCAAGTTTACATGTGAGCTTGATTTAAACTAAACCATAAGGTAGTTATGTGATGTATACGAGAGAAATCTATGAGGATACTCCCATGATTATGATGAGATGTGCATATTCGGAAAAAGGGATGGTATGCCCGAAGGAAGAGTGAAATAAAAATACGAACAACTATGTTATAATTTGATTGTTATCTGTTGATACTGCTTAAAACTTACTAAGCATTGTAATGCTTACTCGTTTACTCTGTTTCCTCGCCTTATAGGTCTCATTGCGGACTCTGGGCTCGGGATCGTCAAGCAACTAGTCACACTATCGCTATCCTTTGTTTGGTACTGCTACGTTTTGGAATATCTTATGGCATGTATAGAATAGACTAGTAGTGAGAGGATATCATGGTTAATGTATAGGACTACCCTTTGCTGTTTTTCAAGTACGTTTTGTGATGTATGTATGTACAGACCATGCGAAAATGGCTCGTAAAAGTGGAGTATGGCATTAGACCATTTGTGTTTATGTATATATGTATGGTTTCATGATGTGACTACGGACTGAATGGAAGTGTTGGGCAAATGATTAGCCATTGGAATGGCTAAATATGATTATATGTGGACCTATGTATGACAAAACTCTAGTTGGTCCATGGAAACTAAGAGATAGGTAAAGTTTACCTTGAAAACAGATGCTGGCAGCAGCAGTGGTGTGGATTTGAAAAATCATTAAAATTTGTAGGAATGGAATTAAATAGTAAATAAATTATGTAAATGAACCTTGATGAATCTACTTTCATATGGAAGAAACGAAACGGTCATATGAGTTGTATGTTAAGAGATATTAAGGTTCTCGTGAAACAGGACCAGAACGGTTTCTGGATCCCCTGTTCCGACTTTGGAAATTCATTGTAAATTAACCAGAGATAATTAGGAGTCATTCCATACATTTATAGATTCCTCTCTGAGTCTAGTTTCTATAGAAACAAACGGTATCAGTATTGAAGCCCTGTACAGGGAGATATCCAATTCGTAAAGCAAGAAGTTCAGTGTAGTTGATCCCTGCAACAGGGGAGACTTTAACTAATAAACTGTACAAATTGGCCTGACCAAAAATTCTATAAAACAATCTGTAGATGGACATATGAGTCTAGTTTCAGGGAAAAATTACGAATCTGATTTTCGAGTTGTGAAACTCAAGTTATGATTTTTAAGGTGACAGTGACGCAGTTAGCCAGTCGTCTATAAAAATTTTTGATTGGACTGCGAGAGTAAATGAATTAGTCGGTTAGCACCTCGTGTTCGACTCCAGTAACGGTCTCGGGTACGGGGTGTTACAAATCTGATTACAACCTGGATAACCATCTAAGAAGTAATAAAAAACCTTACCGGCTAATCTATCCAACATTTGATCGATGAATGGAAAAGGGAAATGATCCTTCCTAGTTACCTTGTTAAGCCTATAGTAGTCCATACACACTCTCCATCCCGTAATAGTACGAGTTGATACGAGCTCATTGTTGTCATTACGTACTACGTGACACCTCTTTTCTTAATTACACATTGCATAGGACTTATCCAGAAGCTGTCTAAAATTGGGTAAATAATGCCTGCATCAAGCCACTTGATCATTTCTTTCTTGACAACGTCCTTCATAATTGGATTCAGTTGTCTCTATTGTTCAATAGATTTGGTATGGAAATCTTCCAACAAAATTTCGTGTATACAAAATGTAGAGCTAATTCTCTTTATATCAGCAAGGGTCCAACCCAGTGTTCTTTTAGATCACCGTAACACTTTTGACAACCAGTCCTCTTGTTTAGGTGTTAGTTTAGAAAAAATTACAACTGCCAAAGTATTGTTATTTCCTAAATACGCATATTTCAAATGTTGTGGTAGAGGCTTTAACTCTAGTATGGGAGATTCCTCTACAGATGGTTTAGGAGACTTCAAAGATTCATATGATAAATCCAGGGATTCAAATTTATTCCCTGGCCTATCCACTATCTACTAGGCTTCCATAAATTCACACAGCTTTTAAAAACTTACTGTGTCAGCTTGCTCTATCAAATCATCTTCACTGTCAGCATTGCTGTAGCAAAATTTTGTAAATTTGTCCACTGTTGTATCTATCCAGTCAATGGCGTGACATTTCTCATTCTCATCCACACATTTTAATGCATCAAACACATTAAAAGTAACCTGCTGATTATTCACTCTCATGATTAGCTCGCGTTTCTATACATCAATTAGGATCCTACTAGTAGCAAGAAACGGTCTTCCAAGAATAATTGGTACATCATGGTCAACTTCACATTCTAAAATAAGAAAATTTGCATGAAAGATAAATTTGTCCACCTTTACTAATACATCTTCAATTTTACCTTCTAGATGGGCATAGCATCGGTCAGCCAATTACAATGTCACTATGGTAGGTCTCGCTTTCCCAATTCCTAACTTCCTAAAAATAGACATTGGCATTAGATTTATACTTTCGCCTAGATCACATAATGCATTTCCTACATAATGATTTCCAATTGAACATGGGATAGTGAAACGCCCTGGGTCCTTTAACTTTGGAGGCAACTTATTCATCAAATTTTTGTGCACCCTTCAATGAGAGCAATAGTCTCAAATTCTCCCAACCTATGCTTCTTTGATAGTATGTCTTTCATGAATTTCACATAGTTGGGCATTTGCTCCAAAGCTTCAACTAGCGGTATATTAATGTGGAGTTGTTTCAAGACCTCTAAAAACATTTTGAATAGAGCATCTAGTATGAAATTATGGAATCACTGAGGAAAAGGTAGACGCAGTCATCTTGCTGGTTGTTGATATTGTTTTTCTATAGCATTCTATTAACAACCTAATCTTATTCTACCATAGCATTTTGTTGCTTACCCTTTTTAGGTTCAGTATGTTTTTTAGATGACTCTGGGATCTTTATCTGGTTGTTACTTGCATTATCCTCTCCTGTCACAGCATCGTGAACACAATCACTCAACTCAGTCCCACTTCTAAGGGTGATAGCCTTGCACTCCTCCTTGCCTTGTGTTCTTATGTTCTTGAATTCGTAGTATCACTTGGCAATGCTCCTTGTGGCCTTAAATTAGAGTATTCACTATTTTCCCCACTAGATTTTCAAGCACTCGGAGAGATGCAGCCTGACTCTAAATTACAACATCATTCTTGGCCATATATTATTTCAACAAAGATTCAATAAAATTAGAAGATGATACCTGACCTTCTAAGCATCTTGCCTTATCATAGGATGATTATAACCAGGCGGTGCATTGTAGATATTTTGTCTTGCAACATTGCTAAAATTTCCTGCACCTTGTTTACCCCAACTAAAAGTCAAATGCTATTTCCACCTGAAATTGTAGGTGTTGGAATATGAATTGATATTTCAATTGGAATTACCCATGTAGTCAGATGTTATTTCCCCACAATAAACACATGACAACTCCGCTAATTTCATTTCATTGATATATTGTGAGAGCCCATTGAGCTTACTCTTCTAGGAGGCATTATGTAAAAGATAAGAACAAAGACATCAAATACCAAAAATGAAATAGAGATTTAGCACTCTACTAAATAAGAGGAAAAACACCGTAATATTTAAGAAGCGTGACAATGGGTTGGGCAGTGATGTTTGGCATTATTGTAGTAGTCCAAAAAAGACTTGCCCTTACAAAAGAAGGAAATAAAGGTAAAAACAAGCAAAAATAGGTAGAAATCAAAGTGAGAATACATGAAGGATCGAAGAGAAATTAATAGAAATAAGAAATAAGGGAAGTATTTTGGGGTTTTAGGAATTTAAAATTTAGAGGATTTGAGGAAAAGTGAGGGTTTTAGGATGTTTGGAGGCTTTTTAAGCCTCTAAAATAAGCAGATCGCAATACCCTAACGTGGGTATCGTTTGACCCGACACGGGTATAGCTATACCTAGTAATGTATATTACAACATCCCCTATTTTTTGTTCTTTCACATTCTAAATCTACCTGAGGTATTGCGAGATACTAAGAGCATGGTATCGCGATACTCCCCCTGGATCTCACAATTCCACTAAACAAGACCCCAAAATACTTATAAAATTCTCAAATTTTCTCTTAAATCTCAAAAATCCAACCTACCAAGTTCAAAAATAAACCAAAATATATTAAAATCCAAAACTAAAAGAAGAAAATATGTAAAGTCCATTTTCAGTAATCTAAATATTTAAAAAATTTTGGTTCCATTGCCACATGCGGCAAAAGAAAAATTCCTTCCAGGGTGATATGTAACTCCCTCATAGTGATGCTTGCACAAGGCTTTGGGCACCAACACATGTCTCATTTTCTTCAACCCTACGAGTTGATTCACCGATCGTATCTTCATAATGCCTCACAACTTCGATCTAGAATCTGCAAACATACACCACTTCAAATATTTCACCTTTCTAGTTGCATGATCGGACACTACCTGAATGAGTTGACACTCTAGCTCACTATTAGGGAACACCTCATTCACCTTAGGTTTGGGTTGTACACACCTAAAGGTTTCTACCTCTCCACTGACTTCTATCGTCATCTCTACTTTTCCCACATCTATGGTGGCCTTAGAGGTAGCTAGGAATAGTCTCCCCAATAGAATTAGTATCTCTAAGTCCTCCTCAATTTCAAGAACTATGAAGTCAACTGGTACAATGAATTGTCGAACTCTTACTAAAACATCCTCCAAAAATCCCTTTGGGTGAACTAGGGATCTATCAGCTAGTTGGAGGGTTACCAAAGTTTCCTTAAGATCACCTCAACCTAACCTACGATAGATGGGCAAAGACATTAAGTTTATACTCACTCCAAGATCGCAAAAAAGCCTTGCCAAAGTTAACACCTCCAATATCTATGGGAATGGTGAAACTACCAGGGTTCTTGATTTTTGGTGGGACTCTTCTAGACACAACAACACTACACTTGACATTAAGAGCAAATCACTCTTCTCTCCCAATTTTCTTTCTCCTAGACATCACTTCTCTAAGGAAATTTTCATGTTTCACACTTTTTCTAGGACCTCAAGCAATGGGAGGTTGACATTTAAAGCCTTAAACATCTTAAGAAAGTTTAGAAACTCCTCAATGTCTCGTTTCTTCTTCTCTTCTAGTATACTCGGAAAGGGTATGGGGGTCATATTTGGTTGTTGTATTGGAATGGTTTTATCCTTCGGTTTAATTCGTGTGAGCTCGCTTTTAGGTCCTTCCTTCTTTTCCACCGATCTCCAACACTAGGAGTGCGAGTGCTCTCATCCTTCTCACTTATATCCTTCTCCCCACTAATCGGTCGGATAGGTTCCTTAAACACAGCCCTGGATCTAAGGGTAATTTTCTTGGCATGTTCCTTTCCTTCCCACTTTAGGTTTGGCTCGGTATTATTAGGGATGCTAAAGGGTGCATGGTTTTGTAATAATTGCACGATTTGGTCTAATTTTCCACGAATTTGATACACATCAACTTACACCATATGCAAGCCTTCCTCTACTTTGCTTACCTAATCGACATCAAAGGGTTAATATTAGATGTTGGTTTTCTTTCTGGATCTTGGGGTACCCTAAATGGTAATAGAGGTTGATAAGGTACATTGGGTCTAGAAGGATTAAGATTTTGGGCTCCTTGATTGGAAGGACTTCCTTGGTTCCCTCCCCACCTAAGGTTAAGATGGTCACGCCACCCTGAATTATAGGTGTTGGAGTATCGATTATATCCTCTATTCCCTATATAGTTAACCTCTATTTGGTTGATCTCATTAACATTTCCCTACATAGCACATTCACTATCATGTCCTGCATTATAATTAGTTAAAATTGGCTGATTTTAGACTTATGCCTTGGCTGATGTAACACCCTATACCTGGCCTAGTCACCGAGCCTGAATATCAAGATGCCACACCATTGTCCCATGTCATTCACAACAATTAAAAGTTCATTCTAGAAGAAACATCATCCATTTTAGTATTTGCTCGATTTTAAGTGAAACATCCTCCTAATTGCCATTAAGTCTTGCTAAACATATTTTAAGTATCATATAATAACATTTGTACGTACATAAGGGCTATTTAGCAAAATTTTCCAATCAATTACTTAGGTAATGATGGCGGCACATAGGTCTCGATATTTCCTTCATCCGGTATCGATACCGAATGGAAAACTGATACCAAAATAGTATTCTGTTTCACACCTCAAAAATGAACACCATAAATTATCGATACCTTTTGAAAAGTATTGGTAATTTTACCTTGAGTATCGATACTCGTGATATGGTATCGATACCAGTTTACGATTCTGACTTCCTGCACATTTCAAAATCACAGAGGTATCATTTTTATCATACGAATATTGATACTTCTTCTTCAGACCTCAAAAATAAAATATATAAAATATATAATCCATTCCAACTTAAGTCTAATCATCATGCATCATTTATCATATCAAATAAATGTCAAAACGATTATAGTAATAGTTTAAAGCATCGAGAATAAGTTCCAGCAATAATTAACATATCACGATTCAAATCTTTAAATCCTAAGAACAAATAAGCTATGGAAACATCCAAAAACATCATGACAAATACCAATAAAAGTCCACCACATTGCCTTATTCCCAAAACATAAAAAATTAATAATAACACCTATGAAAAATGGAAACAGACTTGTTTGGATCACCCCTCGAAAACCACACCGCTCACACAGGCACACAACTAATCTGCAATGGTTTAAGAAGGGAGTGGGTGAGCTTACCAAGCTCAGTGAATGCCTAGAACAACTACCATACAAATAGTTCATTAAGCATTTTTAAAACATACATGTAGCATAATTATAGCAGCCTTGGCGTATTTTACTTCACATGCATATTCGATTGTTTATTTATAGAGTCAATACATACATATTCATGCTTACATCACAATACACACAAAGATATTTATAGATAATTTGGCACTTGAGCTATGAAACATAAAAATGGGTATTATTACCATTCATCAGATATACGGATCTCCAACATACCACATAGACTCATAGAGCCAAACATGTCCCAAAAGTGAAGCACAAAGCTAACACTCTCCAACACACCAAACATGTCTCGTTGAATGGAGCTTAGTTCACATTCCTTTATCTCTCCAAACATTCCCTAGGGCCTTAACGCCCAAATCATATAACATATAAGTGAGTACTCACAATTCTATGGCATGCCAACCACATCTAACGATCTCAAGAATCACAAGTTCAAACTATTCGTTATTAAACACACATATTACTTATCGATTTTCAGATCACTATCACTGTAACACCCCCACGCCCGAAACCGTCACCGGAGTCAAGCTTGAGGTGTTACTAAACTTATCTTACCTTTTAAACAACTCTAAACCACTTATTTTAATTTTAGGAATAAATTGTTTTTCTGCGTCATGGTTGCTTAAAAATTCATTTCTCGAGTTTCAAAACTCAAAATTAAGATCCGTAAATTTTTCCTGAAACTAGACTCATATATCTATCTACTAATTTTTTTCTAGAATTTTTGAATTAGCCAATTAGTACAGTTTATTAGTTAAAGTTACACCTATTTCAGAATTCGACTGCACTGGCCTCTACTTACTACGAACCACTTTTATCTCTGTACAAAAATCATATGACTATACCGTTTATTTCTATTGAAACTAGATTCAATAAGTATTCTAACCATATAAAGTACACCACCTAATTATTTTTTTAAAATAATGGTGAATTTCTAAAGTTGGAACAGGGGATCCAGAAATCGCTTTGGCCCTATGTCACCAAAACTCAGATACCCTATCAAATACAAAACGTTTACCTGTTTTGCTTATTCCATATAAAAATAGACACAACAAGCTTTAATTTCATATATTATTCACCATCAACCCATGTCTCTACAATTTCATGTGATTTTTCAAAATCCCGTTATTTCTGATACTTGAATCTGTTTTTAAGTTACTTTCACATTTTTCTTAGTTTTCATGTAATAGTTACTACTTAATCATACATACTATTAAACATGTATACCATCAGCCACTGTATTAGCTAATCACTAGCAAGTATTTACACATCATTCATTGATCATATCATATCAAAAGAAACCAAGTTCCTATACATGCCATACACAAAACAAAACGTCTAACTATACCAATGTGATTTCTTCGATAGTGTGATCGGGTCTCCAACGTTTCTTTCGATCCCCGAGTGGCTTTATAAAAATTATAAGAAAAAGAAAATAAAGAGAGTAAGTGTAATATCCTGATTTTGGGCCTAGTCGGAATAGTGGTTTTGTGACCACAAAATTCGAGATAGAAATAATTATTTTATGATTATTTTAAGGTCTATGATATGATTGCATGATTGTGTGAAAATTTTGTGAAGAAATTTTATGCATAAAGTGCTTAAATTGAAATTAGGGACTAAATCGAATAATTTGCAAAACTTGCATTCTAGAAGTTTCTAGTATGAAATTGTTTTGAAATATTAATTAGGAGGTCTTAAATAGAATTTTACCAATTTCTAAGTCTTGGACAAAAATTGGACATGGATGGAATTTTGGAAAGTTTAGTAGTAAGGGCATTTTGGTCATTTAGGGTAAAATGAATTAAAATACAAAATTAAAAGCCAATTTTGCTCATCTTCAACCCCATGGCCGAATATAGCAAGGAGAAACCATGGCTAGGGTTTTCAAGCTTCCAAGCTCGATTGTAAGTCCGTTTCTAGCCTCGTTTTAATGATTTTTACATTTTGGAGTCCGGTAGCTCGATTTAGCTTATGCTAGCAATAATTTAACCTGGGTTTATATTTGGAAAAATACCCATAGGTGAAATTTGTGTATTTTGGTGTTTTATGATAGAATATGAGGTTTTAAATTATGTTAGACAACTTGTGCTACTCGGTTTTAAGTGAAAACGAGCAAAAGGGCTTAATCGGTAAAAATACCTAATAGTCATAAGTACATGTTAGAGTGAGAATTTCATGTTGCCATAGAAGGGAAAAATGATCAAAATGTCATAAAACATAAGAAAATAGGCTGAAGTTTAATTTACGAGCTTTGGGGAAAAAGTGTAAATATGCAAAAGTTTAGGGGCAAAATTGTAATTTTTCCAAATATGATTTTGGGTCAATTTGAATAATGTGAGTCCTAATTAGACTATATTTTAAATGATAGAGCAAGGAAAATTGAAATTCGGGCTAAAATGGGGAAAATACCAAGTTGTGGACGAAATGGTAAAAGTAGCCATTTTCGCATACGAGGTAAGTTCATGTGTAAATGTAGTAACATAATTGTCATTTTAAGCAATTTAATGTTGTTTATATGATATGATGCCGATTATTATCATGAAATATTATGCTTTGTGGTTATTGTTGAATAATATGTAATTATGTGAATTACTTGATGAGTATGAACTATCACCGAAGTATCGATTTCGATATTCCGTGGAAGACGGCAAAGATGTGAGATCGAGGAAAAAAGCCCGTTTGAACCTTAGGAATAGATTAGGATACAAGTGACATGTCACTGGGATATTTGGGCATCCGAACTCGTTGAGTTGAGTCCGAGTTCACTTATGGATGCGAGCGTCCGAACTCGTTGAGTTGAGTCCGAGTTCACTTATGGATGCGAGCGTCCGAACTCGTTGAGTTGAGTCCGAGTTCGTGAGATGTAACTAGGCATCCGAGCTCGTTGAGTTGAGTCCGAGTTCACTTATGGATGCAAATGCCCGAGCTCGTTGAGTTGAGTCCGAGTTCGCTTATGGGCGGGTTACATGGTAGCTTGGCTACATATGTGGCACTTATGTGCAAACTTTCCATGTATCCGAATTATATTCCGATGTGTTCAACGGGTAAAGTTCTACTAAAATGGAGGAATACTCAAGATGAAAGGGACGTATTGGTAAGTGTTGTGAAATGGGTACTTTGAACAGGTATGTACTTAACCCTCGGGTTGAAAAATCGATATAACAACAATATGGTAAGATGATAAATGAAAATGTGATATGAATGTCTTGGTGATGATTATGCAAATGATGTTTTATGTTTGCTTATATGGTTATGTTACTTGCTTTTTGCATGTGAACTTATTAAGCATTTATGCTTACTCCCTCCTTTTCATTCCTTGTAGTTTTGACAAGCCAGCTCGGAAATCGGGAACGGTCGGAGGCTCGCTCACACTATCCATATACCATCTTGGCATAATGGCTTGTATATTTTGAGTATGGCATGTATAGCATTATAATCATTTTGTATATATGGTCTTATGATATGGTTATTGAGTGGTGTGGAAATTCTTGGTAATGATTAGCCATTGGAATGGCTAATCATGATCATATTTGGTGTTATGTATGTCAAATTACTAGCTAATCCATGGAAACCATGAAATAGATAAAATTTACCATAAAATAGATTAAGATAGCAGCAGTGACGTGAGTTTGAAAAATCATTAAAAATATTAGAGATATAATTAGATGATGAATAAAATATGGAATTAAAGAATTATGAGTCTATTTTCACATGAATGGAACAAAACAGGTATATGAGTTATATTTTATGAGATGTTTAAATTATTGTGAAATAGGGCCAGAGCTATTTCTGGATCCCCTGTTCTGACTTTGGAAATTCACCATAAATTTTACAAAGGTAATTAGAAGTCATTCTTTATATGTAAAGATTCCTTATTGAGTCTAGTTTTATTAGAAATAAACGGCATAGTCATTGAAGGTCTGTACAGGGAGATATCTGATTCGTAATACCCAGAGGTCAGAGTAGTCGAACCCTGAAACAAGGAAGACTTTAACTAATAAACTGTACTAATTGGCCCGACCAAAAATTCTAGAAAAAAATTAAAAGATAGATATATGAGTCTAGTTTCAGGAAAAATTTACGGAATTGGATTTTGAGTTTCGGAACTCGAGATATGATTTTTAAAGCGAATGTGATGCAGTTAGACAGCTTGTCTGGAAATTTTAAAATAAATTGTATGAGCTGTTTAAATAATGAATTAAGTCCGTTAACACCTCGTGTTCGACTCCGGCAATGGTCTCGGGTACGGGGCGTTACAGTAAGCACTAGGCTTAGTAAGCTTACAAGCAAATAAATTACAACATTCAACATAATGAATAATTATACATAATGTCACCTAGCCTCATAAACTTTCTTTACTTCTCATTTTCTACCTTCTTCTTTACTCACTTACCTTCTTTCTTACCTGACCTTTCACTATTCATAAATATAATCTACCTTCCCTTTTGCTGATAATTCACTGTAATTTAACATGTACAATGACCCGTTGAACCACTCAGAATACTAAGGATACTAGGGTCATTCCTGTCTATCAATATCCTGCCAATGCCATGTCTTCGACATGGACTTACATGAATTATTCCTGTCTCCAATGCTATATATATATCTAATATGGGCTTACATGGCTCATTCCTGTCTCCAAAGCCATATATCGATATGGACTTACATGGCTCATTTCATCTGTCTCCGTCCCTGTCAACCCCAATATCCTAACATTCCTAAGGTTCAAACGGGGCTTCCTAATGCTTTTTCTCTGTCACTTCGCCTTTAATTCGACTTCAAATATTGTCAAAAAAATAAGTATATAAATGCTGGAAATTGACAATAATAATGTAAAATAAAAGAATATTGCATTTATTTACTGTAAACTTACCTCGATACAAAATGTGACTAAACTTTACAATTTAGTCCTTTACTTTTTCTTTTCCCCGCTCTACTCCCAAATTTCGCTCTTCTTGATCTATAATAGAAAATTTAAATTATTTAATATTCACATTTATCAAAACAGTCCTTGACCCAAACTTTGGAAAAATTACATTTTTGCCCCTAAACTTTCACATATTTGCACTTTTGCCCGAAGGCTCGTAATTTAAACTTCATCCTATTTTCTTATGTTTTATGACATGCTGATCATTTTTCCCTTCTATGACAACATCAAATTCACACTCTAACTCTAACATGTACTTATGACTATTAGGTATTTTTACCGATTAAGCCCTTTTACTCGTTTTCACTTAAAACCGAGTAGCACAAGTTGTCTAACATAATTTATCATATCCTATCATAAAACATCAAAATAAACACTTTTCACCTATGGGTATTTTTCCAAATATGAACCCTAATTTAAATTATTGCTTGCATAAGCTTTATCGAGCTATCGGGACTCCGAAAACGTAAAGAACATTAAAAACGGGGCTTGGAATCACTTACTATGGAGCTTGAAAGCTTGAAACAAACCCTAGCTATGGAGAACCCTTGAAATTTCATGCTAATGGAGAACCCTCAGATTTGTGGTTTCGCAACCACTGTTCCGTTTAGGCCCTATTTCGGGATGTTACATTTCTCCCCCCTTTAGGGATTTTCGTCCCCGAAAATCTTACCTATGAAGAGATTTGGGTACTATTTTCGCATAGCCTCTTCGGGTTCCTATGTAGCCTCGTCTACCCCATGTCTATTCCATAGTACTTTCACAAGTGCAATACTTTTGTTGTTAATTGCTTTATCTCTCGAGCTAGAATTTTTACCGGTTCTTCACCGTAAGTCATGTCTGGCTGAATCTCAACCTCTGTCTGAGAAATCACATGTGACGGATCTGAACGATAACGACGTAGCATAGACACATGAAATACATTATGAATCTTCTCTAACTCAATCGGCAAAGCTAACCGATATGCTAATGGTCCGACTCTCTCAATCACTTCAAACGGTCTAATAAAACGTGGACTTAGTTTGCCTTTCTTGCCAAATCTAAGAACTTTCTTCCACGGGGATACTTTCAAAAAACTTTGTCACCAACTTGATACTCAATCTCTTTTCTCTTCAAATCTGCATAGACTTTTGTCTGTCTGAAGCTGCTTTCAAGCAATCTCTGATGATTTTTACTTTCTCTTCGCTTCCTTAACTAGATCAACCCAGAATCTGATTTTCCTTAAGCTCATCCAATACAAAGGTGTGCGACATTTACGTCCATACAAAGCTTCATAAGGTGCCATCTTTAAACTCAACTGATAACTATTATTGTAGGCAAACTCTACTAATGGTAAATATTTTTCCCAACTGCCTTGAAATTCCAGTACACAGCATCTAAGCATATCTTCAAGTACCTGAATAACTCTCTCTGACTGACCGTCGGTTTGAGGATGGAAAGCTGTACTAAAACTCAACTTAGTGCCCAAAGCCTTCTGTAATTTCTTCCAAAACTGTGAAGTAAATCTTGGATCTCTGTCTGAAATGATCGATAACGGTACCCCGTGTAGTCTGACTATCTCTAAAATATACAACTCGGCCAACTTGTCCAGTGAATAATCCATACGAACTGGGATAAAATGAGCCGACTTCGTTAACTTATCAATCACAACCCATATTGCATCTTTCTTTCTCCGTGTAAATGGTAATCCTGTCACAAAATCCATAGTAACTCGATCCCATTTCCACTCAGGGACTAGCACAGGCTGCAATAAACCTGAAGGTACCTGATGTTCAGCCTTTACCTGCTGACAGATCAAGCATCTAGAAACAAACTCTAAAATGTCCCTTTTCATTCCTACCCACCAGTACATTTTCTTCAAATCATTATACATCTTTGTACTACCTGGATGAATAGACAAAGAACTACTATGTGCTTCCTATAAGATCTTTCGAATAAGCTCACCATTCTTTGGTACGTATACCCTATCTCTGAACATCAAACAACCGTCAGAATTGATCTGAAAATTTGACTCTATATCCGACTCACACTGATCTCTTTCGGCTAACAACTCACTATCATTTTTCTGAGCTTCACAAATTTCTTCAAGAAACATCGGTTTAGCTCTCAAATCAGCTAAGATAAAACCATCATCTGATAAGGCTAGACTAGTATTCAAAGCTCTTAATGCAAATAAAGATTTCCTACTCAAAGCATCAGCAACAACATTTGCCTTACCTGGGTGATAATCGATCACTAGCTCATAATCTTTAATCAACTCTAACCATCTTCTTTGCCTCAAATTCAAATCTTTTTGAGTCATCAAATATTTCAAACTTTTGTGATCAATGAATATGTGGTACTTCTCACCGTACAAATGATGTCTCCAAATCCTCAATGCAAAAATAATGGCAGCTAGCTCTAAATCATATGTCGGATAGTTCTTCTCATGTGGCTTTAACTGTCTAAAGGCATAAGCAATTACCTTCCCTTCCTGCATAAGTACACAACCAAGTCCATTCATGGACGCATCAACGTAAATCACAAACTCCTTACGGTTACGGTTGTACTAAAGCAGAGCTTTAGTCAACAATGCTTTTAACTTGTCAAAACTCGTTGACACTTCTCATCCATTCAAACTTGACATCCTTTCTCGTAAATCTTGTCGTGGGTAGCTATCATGGAAAATCCCTCTACAAATCGTCTATAATATCCGACAAGACCAAGAAAACTTCTAACTTCTGATACATTTCTAGGAGGCTTCCAATCAACAATGGCTGAAATCTTGCTCGGATCGACCTTAATACCTTCACCTGAGACAATATGTCCAAGAAAACCAACTTCTCGTAACCAGAACTCACTTTTTCTGAACTTGGCATATAACTGATTATCTTTCAGAATCTGTAAAACTGTTCTCAAATGCTTTGCATGCTCAGTTTCATCATGAGAATAAATCAAGATATCATCAATGAACACAACTACAAACTTATCCAAGTATGGTCTGAAAATTTGGTTCATTAAGTCCATGAAAATGGCAGGAGCATTAGTCAAGCCAAATGGCATCACAAGGAACTCATAATGACCATACCTAGTCTGGAAAGCAGTCTTTAAGACATCTGACTCTTTAACTCGCAACTGATAGTATCCGGATCTCAAATCTATCTTGGAAAACACAGTAGCTCCCTTCAATTGATCAAACAGATCATCAATTCTAGGCAATGGATACTTGTTCTTTACTGTTACTTTGTTAAGTTACCGATAATCTATGCACAATCTCATCGATCCGTCTTTCTTTTTCACAAATAGCACTGGTGCACCCATGGTGAACTCTTGGGTCTTACAAAGCCTTTATCTGTTAATTCGCAATCGAGCTTTCAATTCTTTCAATTCCAACAGAGCCATTCTATAAGGAGCAATAGAAATGGGCATGGTACCTGGAATCAACTCAATACCAAACTCAACTTCTCTAACAGGAGGCAAACCTGGTAGTTCTTCCGGAAACACATCGGGAAACTCACATACCACAGGTATTGATTCAATTTTCAGTTCTGGATCTTTAGTGTTTAACACAAAAGCAAGATAAGCTTCATACCCTTTTCTCAAACATTTCTGAGAAGACGTAGCAGAAATTATGGGAAATAAACTATCTGACTCTTCTGAATTAACCCGAAGAATTTCACCATTTTCACACTTCAACTCAATGAATTTCTTTTCACAATTCACTATCACATCATGTGTAGTCAACCAATCCATACCAAGAATCACATCAAACTCATCAAATGGCAATAGCATGAGATCAGCCAGAAAACAGTAGCCTCTAATCATTATGGACAATTTCTACATACTTTATCTACTAATACATGCTTGCCTAATGGATTCGATACTTTAATCACAAATTCTGTAGATTCTATAGGCATACTTGTACTAGACATCAATTTCTTGCAAACATATGAATGAGTTGAACCCGGATCAATCAAAGCAATGATATTAATATCATATAGAGAAAATATACCTGTAATCACATAGAGGAAGGATGCCTCTTCGCGTGCACGAATAGCATAAGTCCTTGCAGGGGCTCTAACATCTGGTCTCACAGTCGAATCTCTTGAGGTACCTCTGCTGCTTGCTCCTACTCCCGGTTGCCTCGCTGATCTACCTCTAGTAGGAGCATTTCTGGATCTAGCACTCTGTGTTATCTCTCGATTAGCCACCTCTGGACATTCTCGTACAAAATGATCTGGAGCACCGCATTTATAACAAACATTTTCGCCTGCCCGACAAGGACCATAATGAAGTCTACCACACCGTGAACACCCTGATCTACCCTGTCCAACATTACCTACACTCGCAGTCGAGGTGTTTTGAGCCTTCGAATCCTTAAATCTACTGCCTCTATTCTGACTAGAATACCTGGCTGAGAAACTCGATCTGGTAGAAAACTCCTTTGGTCTTTTGGATGTAACCTGGAATGACCTGCTCATCTATCTCTTCTTTGTATCTTGTGTCTCTGTCTCAACTTTGCATTTTGTTTTTAACAGCTCCTCTGCCTTACAGGCTCTCTCAACTAAAATAACGAACTCTTTTATTTCTAGGACACCCACTAACAGTCGGATATTATCATTTAAGCCATCAAACCTTTTACACATAACAGCCTCTGTAGACACACATTCTCGAGCATATTTACTAGGCCTGAAAAATTCGTGCTCATAATCGGTCACTGTCATATTACCTTGTTTCAGTTCCAGGAATTCCTTTCTCTTCTGGTCAATAAACCTCTGACTGATGTACTTTTTACGAAATTCCTCCTGAAAGAAATCCCAAGTGACCTTCTCCTTTGGTACAATTGATACAAGTGTCTTCCACCAGTAGTAGGCTGAATCTCTAAGAAGTGATACTACACATTTCATACATTCCTCGGGTGTACAAGATAATTCGTCAAAGACTCTGATAGTATTTTCTAACCAAAATTCTGCTCTTTCTGCATCATCATCCTTTGTTGCTCGGAACTCTTCTGCCCCTTGTTTCCTGATTCTATCAACTGGTGGCTTTTCTCTTATCACTGTACCTGTGACTGGGGGAGCTTGACCTACATGGGTAGCCTAAGAATCATGAGGGGGTGGAGGTCTAACTACCGGATTCGTACGAACGAACTCGGCAAACAAATCATTCAAAGCTTGGAAGAGAGCTTCTCGAGTCACTCCTCCCTGATTAACTGTTACTGGCCTATTCTCAGATGGCGCTACCCCTTCTGCAGGAGCAGGCGCATTACTTTCTACATCATCATCACTAGCTCGCTCGGGATCCATTACTATAAAACAAAATATCTAAAAATCGTCAGGAGTCGTCACACTATCAAAATACAGGTATGGCATGTATAGCTAGACTTTTACTCACACTAACTGTTCCGAGAACTAACTAAACCTACTCTGATACCAATAAATGTAACACCCCCACGCCCAAAACCGTCACCGAAGTCAAGCTTGAGGTGTTATTAAACTTATCTTACCTTTTAAGCAACTCTAAACCACTTATTTTAATTTTCGGAATAAACTGTTTTTCTGTGTCATGGTTGCTTAAAAATTCATTTCTCGAGTTTCAAAACTTGAAATTAAGATCTGTAAATTTTTCCTGAAACTAGACTCATATATCTATCTAAAAATTTTTTTCTAGAATTTTTTACTTAGCCAATTAGTACAGTTTATTAGTTAAAGTTACCCCTGTTTCAGAATTCGACTGCACTGGACTCTACTTACTTCAAACCAATTTTCTCTCTGTACAAAAATCATATGACTATACCGTTTGTTTCTATTAAAACTAGATTCAATAATTATTCTAACCATATAAAGTAAACCACCTAATTATTTTTTAAAAATTTATGGTGAATTTCTAGAGTTGGAACAGGGGATCCAAAAATCGCTCTGGCCCTATTTTACCAAAACTCAGATACCCTATAAAATACAAAACCTTTACCTGTTTTGCTTATTCCATATGAAAATATACACAACAAGCTTTAATTTCATATATTATTCATCATCAACCCATGTCTCTACAATTTCTTGTGATTTTTCAAAATCCCATTATTTCTGATACTTGAATCTGTTTTTAAGTTACTTTCACATTTTTCTTAGTTTTCATGTAATAGTTACTACTTAATCATACATACTATCAAACATGTATATCATCAGCGACTCTATTAGCTAATCACTAGCAAGTATTTACACATCATTCATTGATCATATCATATCAAAAGAAACCAAGTTCCTATACATGCCATACACAAAACGAAACGTCTAACTATACCAATGTGATTTCTTCGATAGTGTGATCGGGTCTCCGACATTTCCTTCGATCCCCGAGTGGCTTGATAAAAACTATAAGGACAAGAAAATAAAGAGAGTAAGCACTAGGCTTAGTAAGCTTACAAGCAAATAAATTACAACATTCAACATAATGAATAATTATACATAATGTCACCTAGCCTCATAAACTTTCTTTACTTCTCATTTTCTACCTTCTTCTTTACTCACTTACCTTCTTTCTTACGACCTTTCACTATTCATAAATATAATCTACCTTCCCTTTTGCTGATAATTCACTGTAATTTAACGTGTACAATGACCCGTTGAACCACTCGAATACTAAGGATACTAGGGTCATTCACGTCTATCAATATCTCGCCAATGCCATGTCTTCGACATGGACTTACATGAATTATTCTGTCTCCAATGCTATATATATATCTAATATGGGCTTACATGGCTCATTCCTGTCTCCAAAGCCATATATCGATATGGACTTACATGGCTCATTTCATCTGTCGTCTGTCTGTCAACCCCAATATCCTAACATTCCTAAGGTTCAAACGGGCTTCCTAATGCTTTTCTCTGTCACTTCGCCTTTAATTCGACTTCAAATATTGTCAAAAAATAAGTATATAAATGCTGAAATTGACAATAATAATGTAAAATAAAAGAATATTGCATTTATTTACTGTAAACTTACCTCGATACAAAATGTGACTAAACTTTACAATTTAGTCCTTTACTTTTTCTTTTCCCCGCTCTACTCCCAAATTTCGCTCTTCTTGATCTATAATAGAAAATTTAAATTATTTAATATTCACATTTATCAAAACAGTCCTTGACCCAAACTTTGGAAAAATTACATTTTTACCCCTAAACTTTCACATATTTGCTTTTTCCCGAAGGCTCGTAATTTAAACTTCATCCTATTTTCTTATGTTTTATGACATGCTGATCATTTTTCCCTTCTATGACAACATCAAATTCACACTCTAACATGTACTTATGACTATTAGGTATTTTTACTGATTAAGCCCTTTTACTCGTTTTCACTTAAAAGCGAGTAGCACAAGTTGTCTAACATTATTTAAAACCTCATATTCTATCATAAAACATCAAAATAAACACTTTTCACCTATGGGTATTTTTCCAAATATGAACCCTAACTTAAATTATTACTAGCATAAGCTTTATCGAGCTACTAGGACTTCGAAAACGTAAAGAACATTAAAAACGGGGCTTGGAATCACTTACTATGGAGCTTGAAAGCTTGAAACAAACCCTAGCTATGGAGAACCCTTGAAATTTCGTGCTAATGAAGAAGATGATGAATTTTGTGTTATTTTTCCCTTTTTATTTCATTTAATATCCAAATGACCAAAATGCCCTTCCTTATTAAACTTTCAAAAATTCCATCCATGTCTTATTTTGTCCATGAACTTAGAAATTGGTCAAATTGTTATTTAAACCCTCCTAATTAATATTCCAAAGAAATTTCATACTAAAAACTTCTAGAATGCAAGTTTTGCAAATTATTCGATTTAGTCCCTAATCTCAACTTAAGCACTTTATGCATAGAATTTCATCACGAAATTTTCACACAATCATGCAATCATATCATGAACCTCAAAATAATAATAAAATAAATTTTTCTACCTCGTATTTGTGGTTTCGCAACCACTGTTCCTTTTAGGCCCTATTTCGGGATGTTACAATCACTGCATATACTAATCATTAGCACATTATAATCACTGTCACTTAGCATGTATGATATGCCCACATATGCACTTCCACAATGGTAATCATGAACACATAACACATGTAATGGCATATCATCTCAATTCCAATTTTCACTATTACACCAGCACATAATACATAAGTTATTCATGAGCATAAGAAAGCTTACACTCGAAATTTAGAGCAGGGGTTTAGGCTACAACTAAATTCCCAAATAACGCATGAATCGTATCCATAAGCAATTATTACAAACACTCACCAATTTTAGTTTTGTCGAAATGCTGAAAGCTCAAACTAGCCTTTCCTCAACTCGTAGAAGGTCTTAACGAATCTAAAGCTAAGGACTCACCTCAAGCAACTACAATACAAGCATAAGCTTAATTCTCATGTAACCGAAACCTTTAACACAGCAAACTTAAAACTCAAATATCTCGATCTATACTTAATATTTTTGCCTAAAAATTATTTTGTTCATCAAATTATTCACCCATATCCAAGTCTCAACCTTCAAACTTCCTAAAACTACTCAATTCATGGTATCAAAATTTTTGACATATTCATGGTAATTTTCACGAAAATTCATTAGAACGTTGAAAATCTTCAGCAAAACTTTAAAGTAAGTTTAGAAACCTTATAACCATGCCAAAACTAGTTGAAAGACACTTTGAATCCATATTTTTATTTAAAATCTTGAAATCCACCATTAACGACCCAATTTTTAGCTTTTATTTGTAACATGCGATTTAATGGCTAAAAACTCCATTTTAAAGACTAGATAACATTTAAAACTAATAGAAAGATGAATGATTACCTTCGAGGGAAGAAAAATGAGCTTTTGTTTAAAAACTCAGAAAACCCACAACTTTAGAGATAACACTATCAATGGTATTTTTAGGTGTTTTTCTATGGAATTCTATGGAGATTTAATTCTATGAGGATGAATGAAACTAATGGAATTAAGTTTAGGAATCAAAACTTGATAAATATGAGTTTGGGATGCAAGGGAAGGCATAAGAATGAGGGAGAAGAAAACTAATGTGAAAATAAAACTAGGTGGGGAGAGATATAAGGTATTAAAAAGTTTTTGGTTTAATTGCCTTTTAAAAACTCACAATTTCAACCCTTTTACAAATTAGTCCTTGTTTTAAAATTAAAGGTCTTTTTAACCTTATTTTCAAAAAAATTTTTAATTTTCTAAAAGCCATAGACAAAAATAATATCAATTTCCATGCTTATGAAATTCCCAAGCACTCTAAAGCTAAATTCCCTAAAATACCCCCAAAACTCCTAGTCCCAATTTTAGGGTGTTATAGTCGAAAACATCTTGAATTGATCGAGCCTTTCGAGGACTTGTTGATACTTTTCCTTGCTACTAACCACATTTATGGTCAATTGTTTGCCTCTATATGTGAACCGCTCAGCTGGCCACATTTAAGAATTCATTGTCATGTCCTTAATGAGTTGGCAAACTTCTGTATATGTATTCGACATGAATACCCTTGCGGATGCCCCATCAACACTAGAGCTCAAATTTTCATCAAGGCCATTATAAGAAAATTACAGTTGTAACCAATTTTGCAAGCCATGATATGGGAACTTAGGTAACATTAGTTTAAAGAACTCTCATGCCTCGTATTCCCCGTCTAATTGCTAAAAATTTGTAATATACATATGATGCTTCATTTCTTGCTCGGAGGAAAGTATTTCGCCAAGAATTTGCTTGCTAAATCATCCCAAGTGTTGATAGAATCTACTAGCTATGAATCTAACCACATAAATGCATCATTAGTAAGATAGAAAGTGAATAACCGAAGATAGATAGAACCATCAGATACCCCATTACATTTAAAGGTATTAAAAATAGTTAGAAATATCTTAAGATATTGGTCCGGTTCCTCATTCATTGACCTTCAAAATTTAAGGTTTTCTAGTATCATTTGCATCATTTCTATTTGATTTTGAAGTTATTAACATGAATCGACGGTCGATTAATGCTACCTCGAACAACATCAAGGTTGGGCATCATGTAGTCACACAAAGTACAATGCTCCATGGATGGGTGTGGTGGTTGAATCTCTACTCGCGAATCTTTGATGTGTTGATCTCTTTGAAGAGGTTGGGCATCTTTCAGATGTTGTGCCCTCCTCTTATGTGTGATGACTGGAAACACGAAAATATATACATTTTTTCATGTCCTTTTTAACTCAAATTCATGCAATTTCGTAGTAATTTTTGTTGAAAAATATATAATAATTATAAAATAATTAAACTGTACTTAAATTATTAACATGTTGAATTTAATTAATTTTATAATAAATTTTGATTTATTTTTGACAGATTCTCACAAAGGGTGAAAAATGGCTTGGCAGACACTGCTAGAAGCACAAAACTGAGAAGTGATTTTGAAGCATTGAGGAAAATTAATTTTTCAGCCTAAGATGGTCCAAATTATGAATATTAATTCATAATACAATTAATTTTAATTTTAATCCAATTTATTTTGAGTTAAATAATTATTATTAATTAAATTATGAAAGCCTAGTTGTGCTAAACCGAGAAGACCAATCCAATCGAGCAATAGGCTGGCCAAAACTATCCCACATGCTGACCTAATCAGATTATTTAGCTGATTATTTAGCTTGCAAAACAGCCCTTGAAGCTTCCTTGAAATTGCATTCAAACCCCTCCACTTATCAAGCTTTTGTAGATTTGCCCCTAGCTAAATTTAGCAAGCTTGAAAGCTTTAAACTTGCCACATGTGTGGCCGACCATGGGGGGAGTCAATGGCTGCTGATTTTTTATATTTTTAGCAACCTACTCAACCTATAAATACCTCCCTTGGCTGGTCATGTAACGCCCCGTACCCGAGACCGTCGCCGGAGTCGAACACGAGGTGTTAACGGGCTTAATTCATTACTTAAACAGCTTAAACAATTTGTTTCTAAAATTTCTAGTCAAGCTGGCAATCTGCGTCACAGTCGATTAAAAATTCATATCTCGAGTTCCGAAACTTGAAATTAAGATCCGTAAATTTTTCCTAAAACTAGACTCATATATCTATTTACTAACGTTTTTATAGAATTTTTTTCTTGAGCCAATTAGTACAGTTTATTAGTTAAAGTCTCCCCTGTTTCAGGGTTCGACTACTCTGACTCCTATGTATTACGAATCAGATATCTCCCTGTACAGAGTTTCAATGACTATTCCGTTTGTTCCTCATAAAACTAGACTCAATAAGGATTTCATACATGTAAGGTAAAACTCCTAATTGTTTTTTTTACAATTTATGGTGAATTTTTAAAATAAGAACAGGGGATTCAGAGATCGCTCTGAAACTGTTCCACCAAAACTTAAATATCTCATAAAATATAACTCATTTAGCTATTTCATTTCTTCCATATGAAAATATACTCATCAAGATTCGATTCCATAACTTATTCATCATTTAATTCCATTTATACTATTTTTAGTGATTTTTCAAATTCACGTCACTACTGCTGTCTGAATCTATTTTATGGTAAATTTTGTCTATTTCATGGTTTCCATGGATTAGCTAGCAATTTGACATACATAACACCAAATATGATCATGATTAGCCATTCCAATGGCTAATCATTACCAAGAATTTCCATACCACTCAATAACCATATCATAAGACCATATATACAAAATGACTATAATGCTATACATGCCATACTCAAAATATACAAGCCATTATGCCAAGATGGTATACGGATAGTGTGAGCGAGCCTCTGACCGTTCCTGATTTCCGAGCTGGCTTGTCAAAACTACAAGGAATGAATAGGAGGGAGTAAGCATAAATGCTTAGTAAATTCACATGCAAATAGCAAGTAACATAACCATATAAGCAAACATAAAACATCATTTGCATAATCATCACCAAGACATTCATATCATATTTTCATTTATCATCTTACCATATTGTTGTTATATTGAGTTTTCAACCCGAGGGTTAAGTACATACCTATTCAAAGTATCCATTTCACAACACTTATCAATACATCCCTTTCATCTCGAGTATTCCTCCATTTGAGTAGAACGTTACCCGTTGAATACATCGGAATATAATTCGGATACATGGAAAGTTTGCATATAAGTGCCACATATGTAGCCAAGCTACCATGTAACCCGCCCATAAGCGAACTCGGACTCAACTCAACGAGCTCTGGTGTTCGTATCCATAAGTGAACTCGGACTCAACTCAACGAGTTCGGATGCCTAGTTACATCTCACGAACTCGGACTCAACTCAACGAGTTCGGACATTCGCATCCATAAGTGAACTCGGACTCAACTCAACGAGTTCAGATGCCCAAATATCCCAGTGACATGTCACTTGTATCCTAATCCATTCCTAAGGTTCAACGGGACCTTTTTCCCAATCATGTGTCTCAACCATCTTCTACGGAATGCCGATACTGATACTCAGTAGTATTTCACATTTTCCAAGTATATCACATAATTTGACATCTTATCAAACAATTATCACAAGTATAATATTTCATAATAATTATCATATCATTTAAATAACATTAAAACATTTAAAATAATAACTATGTTACCAACATTTACATATGAACTTACCTCATATGCGAAAATGGCTACTTTTACTATTTCGTCCACAACTTGGTATTTTTCCCATTTTAGCACGAATTTTAGTTTTCCATTGCTCTATCATTTAAAATATAGTCTAATTAGGACTCACATTATTCAAATTGACCCAAAATCATATTTTGGAAAAATTACAGTTTTGCCCCTAAACTTTTGCATATTTACACTTTTTCCCCAAAGCTCGTAAATTAAACTTCAGCCTATTTTCTTATGTTTTATGACATGCTGATCGTTTTTCCCTTCTATAGCAACATCAAATTCTCACTCTAACATGTACTCATGGACATTAGGTATTTTTACCGATTATGTTATTTTACTCGTTTTTACATAAAATCACTTAGCAAAAATTGTTTAACACAATTTTAAGCTTCATATTCTACCATAAAACATCAAAATAAACACATTTAACCTATGGGTATTTTTCCAAATATGAACCCTAGCATGAATTATTGCTAGAATAAGCTAAATCAAGTTACCGGGACTCCAAAAACGTAAAGAACATTAAAAACGAGGCTAGAATGGACTTACAATTGAGCTTGAAAGCTTGAGAAACCCTATCCGTGGTTTCTCCTTTCTATATTCGGCCATGGGGTTGAAGATGGACACATTTGGGTTTTAAAATTTGTCTTTTAATTCATTTTACCCCTAAATGACCAAAATGCCCTTTTTACTATTCTTTAAATTTTTACCCTTCCAAGCCCATTTTTGTCCAATTGTTTTTTAGAAATTGGTAAAATTACTCTTTAAGGACCTATAATTAATAATATAATTCAATTTTATGCAAAATGCTTCTAGAACACAAGTTTTGCAATTTATTCAATTTAGTCCCTAATTTCAAATTAAGCACTTTATGCATAGAATTTTTTCACGAAATTTTCACACAACCATGCAATCATATCATAGTCCTCAAAATAATTATAAAATAATTATTTCTATCTCAGATTTGTGGTCTCAAAATCACCATTCCGACAAGGCCCAAAATCAGGATATTACAGGTCATTTAAAAACACCTCCCATCTTTTCATTCTTTATTTCTCTCTCACTTTCTCTCTTCAAAACCCTTCCTTTGTTCTTCATTTTTCCCTTCCATTCCCTTGTCGATTTCCCCTCTTGGAAAAGACCATTGGTAGCAGCATTCAAGTACTCATAGAAGCCTCGGTTCAATAAGAACAAATGGAGAAGAAGGAGCAAAGCAAACTAGTCAAGCTTCGGAGAAACACCAGATTTGATTCTAGTTCCCTATCCTTTAATTTTTATTGTTTTTGTTATAAACATGTCTATGAATACTTGTTATGTTGATATGTATAATTTAATTAATATGGCTTAAATTTAATTCGTGTTAGGTTGATTGCATTTCATCCACTTAAGATACTAAAATTATGTTTGTGTTGTTATAGGCCTTGGTAAGTTGTTTGATTAAGTAAAAACATGATTAAGTTATTATTGCATTATAATTGTAAGGTAACTAATGAATTAATTATTTAATCATGTTGAAATTTTAATTAATTGACACAATACTTAATCAATGCATGTTTAATCTTCTAAGGTAGCTAAGAGTTAAATTAGCGACGGTATTAAATGATACATTAGCCTTGCATAACTTGCAAAGATTATTGTGATTAAACTGTTTCAAGGTAGGAATACATTATTACCTCACTTAATCTTTCATGTGCTTATGAAGATTGATTAATTGTTTGAATTGGTATTGGAAAATGCTTAAGAGATTAGTTAATGTATGAGTAGTAGTTAGCAAATTACCAAGTTGCCGTGAATTTATTCATAACAAAATGAACATGAGTTTGGTAATTCTAAGTTAAGAGATGTAATTAATCTAACACAATTATGTCGTCTTGATTAAAATCATCTTTTGGAATCGTGCATTAGAACTTTTATTTTTATTTTATTTTATTTTGCTTAGTTAAGTTTTAGTTTTTAAATCACTTCTTCAAAATAAAATATTTTTCTTCACTAAAGTGTTTTTAATTGCATTCGTAAATAATTCTTTTCACAGTCCTTATTGGTACGATAACTCGACATTTACTTGTCACTTTATTACTTGTTGCAATTGTATACACTTGCACATTTTTATCGTTCCAATGATACATTTCGGTTTTAGGTCAAATGGCAATTCATTGTTACCAGTCCTACTCATACAACGCCTCCTACAAGCATAAGAGAGTGAACTAAATTAACTAAAAATTGTTAATGAAAAAAAAGAAAAATAAAAACAAGGTTGTATATATAAATCCTACTTTTTCTACTTATTTCTACATAAAGGTACAAACTAAAAATTGTTCAATCTTACATTCTCTCCCCGGGAGTGGTGCCTACAACTTTGACAGCATTCGTGCAAGTTGATTAAAATGAACAATATGGAAAAATATTTTGAAACGCGGGTTTTAACTGCAAGCGAACTGTGTTAGTTGTAATATTTATAGTTCCGATGGAACACAAAGTATTCCAAGGGGTCGAACCTAAAGGAGATGGCAATTGGGTAATAATTAGCATACATTTTAGAGTCAAAGTAACTACTGGTACAATTTTATAATATGACAAATCATAACAAGAAAATGTTGCACAGAAATTAAATACGCTACTCTAGGGACCAAATTGTAAACAATAAAAAACTATGAAATTATTTAATAAATGACTAATGGTGGTCGATCGACTTTGACGTGGTTCGTCAATTTTCGAATGAGAGACTTAAACCGTTTAAATTACTGAAGTATCTTAATTTTATCTCTCAATCTTAATTTTACCAAATTAGACAAATTAGTCCATTTTATCTCTCGATCTCACCAAGTAATTCAAGACTAACGAATTGGTGCACAACAAGATTACCTCTTGGTCTCACTTTCTAGATGTTCCCTTAGGAGCGTCAATCCTAAGTTTTTAAGTTCATTCAAATTAATCCAATTTATTATGATTTGGTCCTTCATCCAAAAATCAACTTACCACATCCTCATCAACCAACCCCCTTAAAGGTTTATCTACTCATGCTGAAAATACAACTAACAACCATGGAAATCGAAAGTAAGGAAGCCATTAAAGTTAAGCTTAAGAAAAATAAAAAAAAGTTGAGATTTTATGCAAGAAAATGCAAAATACATGTAAAGAAAAGCATTCAATAATAAAATATAAAGCAATAAGTATAAAAGGAGCAAGTTTTAACAACTACAAATTAAAAGAAACTGAAATGCATTAAACTAAAGCTAAATATGTAATTACAATCAAAGTACAGGGACTGAAAGTGCAAATAAACCTAGGCTACAGTGAAAACTAACTTAACTAACTAAAAGAACACTAAGAATAAGAAGAAAATACGGTAAAATAAAATCAAAATACGGTAAAATAAAATCTAAAAGTAAGGAGAAAATAAAATATAAACCCTAAAAAAGTTGAAAAAAAAACTAAGAGAAAACTTAGAAGAACTAAATCTAAAAACTAAGCTAATGTGTATCTCCTCTCTCCTCAGCTAAAATTGTCTATTTTAAGCTGATGGTTGATGAATTTTTTTTTCCAAAATTGACCCTACATGGGCCTTCTGTAATAGGTGTGCCGGTGGATAAAGACTACCTTTTTTTCTAATTTTTTCCCCTCGCGATATCAGTATCCTGATACCCCAACCAGTTTTGAACTTGGGGCTCTTCTTGAAAGGTAGATGTAACAGCCCAATTTTGGGACTAGTTAGAACAGTGATTTCGGGACCATAAATTTGACATAGAAAAGTTTGTTTTTATTATATTTTTATGGTTTACAGTTTCACGAAATGATTTCGTGAAAATTTTGTTCAAAAATTTTGACGTTTGGGCACTCATTTTATTAAAAAGGACTAAATTGTAAAAAGTACAAAAGTTGAGTTCTACATGCTAGAGGTGTCCAATTGCTATGAGATTTTAATTAAAGGTCCTTAGATGGTAATTAGACCATTTTACTTTAATTTGGACAAAAATAGACATAGGGTAAGAGAATTTTAATGTTTTGAAAGAAGGGCATTTTGGTCATTTGGTTAATAAAAAAATAAAAAGGAAAAATAAAGCCAAAATTATGTCCATCTTCTTCTACCTTGGCCGAAATTCTCAAGACACCATAGCTAGGGTTTTCTTCAACTTTCAAGCTTGATTGTAAGTACATCCTAGCCCCGTTTTTAATGCTCTCTACGTTTTTGAGGTCGTTATCACCCGATCTTTCTATTTCTACCATTGTTTTGAAGTAACGTTCATGTTTAAAAATTAAATACATTTCATTTTACGAGCCTAGGAACTAATCTGTAAAAATGTGAAACTTTAAGGGCAAAAAGGTAATTTTTCCATATTGTGATGTTTGGACTAATTTGAGTGATGTGAATATTAAATAATTTAGATTTTCTATTACAAATCAAGAAAAACGAAGTTTGGACCTTGATTGGGGAAAGAATAAGGTGTTTGATGATTAGATCATTTTCTATTATTTTTGTACCGAGGTAAGTTTGTATGTAAATAATGCACCGTTATTTATGCTTTAAAGGCTTTAATATCGTACGAATTGTAATTTACTTTTTGAACATAACTGACAAAGTTCGACAAGAGAGAAAATCCGGTCGAACATTAGGAATAGTTAGGATACAAATGTCATGACATTAGGGTTAGTTGAGATTACGTGTAAGACCATATCTGGGATATGGCATCGATATGAGACTTCGTGTAAGACCATAGCTGGGCTATCAATATTGACATGAGATCCAATGTAAGACCATATCTAGGATATGACATTGGTATGGTACTATGTGTGTGAGATATCCCGAGTATCCTTTAGTATTCCAAGTGGTTCAATGTGAAACTTAAAGGCAATGCTTAAGTTGTGAAAGATTATGGTATGTGGTGAAAGATTATGGTATGTTGCAAGTTGGTACAGGTATATTCATAAAACTCATGCTTAATGAGCTCGATATGTAATGAACCCTCGGTGTGGTATGAAATAGTAAGTTATGATGTTAAGGTTTTAATAACATCTATGTTAAGTATGATTCTGAAATTTTACAATGATATTTATGTTAATTTACGTCATGTTAAATGTATGTTAAAGTGTGTATGATGCCTATTATTTGAATAGGAACTTACTAAGCTTTAAAGCTTACTCCCCTTTCTTTTTCCCTTGTCACCAAGCCAGCTCGAGGATTGAAGATGGTCGGAGATTGTTCACACTATAAAATTATCATTTTGGGTACTTATGATTACAATATTTTGAGCTATGGCATGTATAGGGACTTGATCATTTCGTTATGTGTCATATTTTATTTGGCCAAATATGTTGGCTTTAATGGTTGATAATTCATTTTGTAAATGTCTATTAAAAATTGGCTAATATTGGCTTAAGTATATATATGCATATGATGATGTTTTCATAGATGTAAGAATTTGCATGGATTGAGTTGATAAGTAGGTGATGTTTGTATGTGGTAGATGTTTGCATGTAAATGATATATTGATATCTTGTTTGTGGTTGAATTGGTTGTATGAATATGCTTGGATTGGTGTTGCTTGTTGTTTTGTTGTTTTGTTGTTTTGTAGGTTGGTACAAGTAAGGGTGGCAAAATGGCTTGGTAAATAGCCTTATTTTTGTCGACACTGATAGACACACGGCCGTGTGTGACAAATGACTTGTCCTATGGGTATGTGATCTGGCCGTGTGTCCCTTGCATTTTGAATTTTAGCTTCAAATTGGCCACATGGTAGAGACACAATCGTGTGTCTCAGCCATGTGAAAGACACGGTCCAAAGACATGGGCGTGTGCCCAGGGCGTGTGAAGTCTGCACCTATTTTATTAAAAATTATAAAAATTAAATCACTACACGGCCTAAGAAGACGGGCGTGTGACTTGGTCATGTGACTTCAATTTGTTGATTAGATCATAAATAGAGAGTTACACAGGATAGGGACACGAGCGTGTGTGACCACACGGCTTGCCCACACAAGCATGTCCCAAGCCACATAGGCATGTGACCTCTATTTTAGTGAAAAATTTCTAAGTGTAAAGAAATTTTCTAAAGTTCTCGGTTTAGTTTTGTACCACTCCTAATGCATGTTCTGGGCCTCGTAGACTCGTTTTAGGGACTATATGATTGCTTATGAAAAGTTTTAAATTTGAGTGGAAATTCATGTCTTGATTTTGAATGTTTGTTTGAGTTTAAGTACGGTAATGCCTTGTACCTTGTTCTGGCATCGAATACAGGTAAAAGGTGTTACATTTAGTGGTATCAGAGCTACGTTGTGACACCCCTAATTTGACCCTAGTCGAAAAGTGGTTTCGGGACCACAAAACCGAGTCACAAAAATAATTAATTGTTATATTTTATGCTTATTATTTATGAATAAGTATGTGTGAAAATTTCATGCTTTAATTTTGTCATTTGGATGTGAAATAAATAAAAAGGGGCTTATGTGAAAAATCTTGAAAATGTCATAGGTTAATTGGTAGTGGCTAAAAATTGCATGGTTTGAAGCATGAGGGACTTGCATGTCAAACATTCCTTTTTTCTTGGTAGTGGACGGCAAGGATGAGCATGAATGACACATTTTGGCATTTTGTATGTTATATTTTAGTTAAATAATATCAAATAGTTTTATAATAAATAAAGTTATTATATGTCATAAATTATAAGAGGAATTAAATAATTAAAAGGGTGAGAAAAACAAAGTTGGGTCTTTTCTTCTTCTCCATTGCCGTGAGTAGAAAAGAGAAAGAAGGAAAAAAAAAAACTCAAGACACATTTGGCCATTAGCATAGATTGATTCTAAGGTATGAGTTTATGTCATTTTTTTGTTGAAAACTTGTGAAATTGAGTTTGTATCTTAGTTCTATCTTAAACCATGAGTTATTCTCTTAGATTTTTTTTTATGGAAGCATGTACGATTTTGTATAGAAAATCCTATGTTTGAAATTTGTTGTTAGAAAAGGGATTAAGAGTACTTAATAGACTCCATGAGGTTAAATTTCATATGAATAGGAAATTGTGAGCTTAATTTATGAGCTAGATGCAATCCCTTATAAACCCCAAGTTGAATTTCGATTTTGGTCAAAGAATGTGTATTCGGCCAAGTTCTTGATGAGTTAAATTTGATTGCTTGAAGCTTTAATTTGTAATTAGTCATTAGGTGAGTTTTAAACTTGTCAAAGTTGATAAATTGGGGGTTTAAATGGCTTGTTTATATTGTTAAGTTGGTTATGGTGATTTCATCAAATGATGGTTATTAATGATTTTGATAAATTGACCAAAGTGTAGTGATAAGTGTGAATTATATTTGACACGTTGCTCATGATTTTGTTGATTCGGTTATGTCATGTATTTAATGGTGGTGGTATAATGTTTGTGCATTATATGCTAAAATGACTTTAGGCTAAAGGGGTAATGTATTAGTAAATTTGACAATGGAGGCTAATTTATAGAAATTTTTTTTAAGAGAAATTTATTATGTGTTATTTGAATGCTGAATATACTCCCAAATTGATGACATGAATTGTCTGTAATTTTGAGAAGTGGTAAGGTGAATATGCCAATTGATATTTCTTTAAAAATATTAGTATAGCATTCGCCATAGGTAAAATGTCATAAGGATGGAATTTATGCTATTTGTTGGTAGCCTAAATCCATAAAGGAGCATTCGGTTTTGGTCTAAAGGATAGTGAATTGTTGTTGAATGGCCTCAAATGAAATGTGTATGTTATAAAATGAGTATTTGGGTAGGCTAATTGATTGAAAAGTGTTTGAAGCATGTTTGGGTGGAATCTAATTGAGTCCTTGTGACTGTTTTAATTGTAGTAATCGGCTAAAGTGGTTATAGTGTAACTATTTATATATTTTTATTATGATAGCCGAATGTAACATAAATAAGGATGTGAATAAATTGTAGTTTCAGAGGTTGTTAATGAAGACATGAGTGTGGAAGCATTCGGTCTGTGACAGCCCAAAATTGACCCTAGTCGAGATGTGGTTTCGGGACCACAAAACCGAGGAATAAAAATAATTTAAAATCTATTTTGATGCCTATGATATGTGTTAATTTGTGTGTGACATTTTTGATGTTTCGATTTAGTGTTATAAATGTGAATTTCACTAGAAAGGACCTAGTAGTGAACTTTGAAAGTATGATGGGGAAATGTGTGATGACTAGTTGATCATGCATGCAAAAATAAGGGATTTGCATGTCAAATTTCCCCCAACATGAAGTGGCGGCCATGGCAGAGAGGATGGGCAAAACATGTCATGAAACATGTTTTGTTGGTGCATTAGGAGAAATAATAAACAAAGGTGTATGGGTAAGAAAAGAATGAAAAAAAATGTGTGTGAGTGTGGTATTCCCCCCATTGCCGTGAGTTGTAGAGAAAGAAAGAAAAAAATTTGTTCATCCTTTCTTTGAGCCAAAACTAAGGAAGAAGGAGGATTTTGCTCCATTTTTGGTTTGGAAGAGATCTAGAAGGAGATTTTGGCTATACTTGCATCAAGATTAAGGTATGTATGAGGTTGTGTCATGAGATTCATACATGTTTTAGTTGCTAACTTGATGTTCATGTTAGCCATGGTTCAAATCCTTGTTATGCCATGGAAATGGTATTTGGCCAAGGTTGTTATTGTATTAAAGCCATTGCATGCTAAATGTGAAGCTTGCTAATGATGCATGCAATGATGGATTGACTACTCTTGAAATTTCTTTGTAGCAATCTTGAGTAAGACATTGAGTTCTTTGTTTAACCATGACCGAAGTTCAATGGGGTATGATTGTGATGTATTCGGCCATGATGCATTCATGAGCATGATTTATGCTTGTTACTTGATTGGTAAAAATTTGTGTTTTAGATGGTTATGAACACCTTGAGATTCGGCCATGCACCTATATGTATATATATGTTTGCACATGATGTGTTGGTATGACATATATACTATCTCAAAGTATGTATTTTCTTGTGATTATGTTTTGGTTATGAGGTAAATGATAGATGTGTATTGAGCCACAATATGTAAAGCATTAGCTAGTAAAATGTGTGCCATTCATGTGTGGTATTGAACATGTAATTGGCCTCAACATCAACATTCATAATCGGCCCATGAATGAGTACCTAAGAGGTTGTGTTGTTCGGCCATGAGTAAGCATGTTGAAGGCTTTGTGTGTTGAGTTTGATTCATGAATTCCATACGCATGTGACTATAATGTCTAGTGAATATATGTGGGCTAAGTGCCATGAGTTCCTCTTTTCGATATTCAAAACGATTAAATCAATTTATTTGTTAACATTAAGCTCAAGAGCAAAGGGGAACCAAATCCGATAAAGGGAAGGAAAAAGTAGTCGAATAGCCATCGGAATCGTTCGACAACATTCGAGGTAAGTTTTTGAGTATCGAAACTTAGATTTTGATTCGATTGGACAAAGTAATAAGCAATCGAAATTGTGCCCTTGTATGTGGCCATTGAGCCGAAATGATATTCTTGATTAAGTAAATTTTGCATAAAAGTTTGTTATGAAATTGAAACAAAGATGTGTATGAATGTGCGAATTGTGATATCCGGGCTAAGCCCGAAGGCAATTGTGCGAGTTGTGATATCCGGGCTAAGCCCGAAGGCAATGGTGCGAGCTATGATATCCGGGCTAAGCCCGAAGGCAATTGTGCGAGTTGTGATATCCGGGTTAAGTCCCGAAGGCATTTGTGCGGGTTACCATAACCGGGCTATGTCCCGAAGGCGTTTGAACGAGTAGCTATATCCGGTTAAACTCCGAAGGTATGTGATTTGAAAATTATAAGCTTGCTGGAAAATTTTCAGTTAATGCACTTGTGAAATTCCCAACAACAAGGTATGTGTTGTGTGTGCTTTGCACACTAGGAGTAAGTGCGTATGAATATTTGGTCCAATGATAAACGAGCTATCGGCCTTTACTAAGCTGTTATTTGTGTATGAATATAAGAGTTGGGATTGTGAAGTAAGCATGTCTTTGAGAAATTGTACATATGAATTATTGTTTAGCTACTTGAATGCTATGCTTTGGTTGTGTGTATATTATGGCTCGAAACTTACTAAGCATAAATTGCTTACTCCGTTTCTTTGTTTCTCTGTTTATAGATTTTGCTCGTTAGCGATCGGATTCGAGATCATAGAAGTTGAAGTCAACCACACTATCAAAGCCCTTTTTGGTACTCCTTTAGTTGAGTTTTGGATATGGCATGTATAGGACTACCCTCGGTTGTTTTTAAGTACTTTGTGATGTATATGTGTGCGGCCATGCGAAAATGGTTCGTAAAAGTGGAGTATGGAATTTGACCACATGTTGTTTGTAATTATATTTGGTTTCATGATGTGATTATGGTTTGGAATGAGAGAGTTGGTCACATGATCAGCCATTGGAATGGCTAAATATGATCATATGTTGGACCTAAGTATGACTAGACTATAGTTGGTCCATGGGAACTACATTATAGGTAAAGCCTACCTTAAAAACAGATGCTGCCAGCTGCAATGACGTGGATGTGGAAAATCACCAAAATTTTTAGGAATGGTGTTAAATAGTGAATAAATTATGCGATCGAACCTTGACGAGTCTATTTTCATATGAAAGTAACGAAACAATCATATGAACAGTATACCGAGAGATATTAAAGTTCTCGTGAGACAGGACCAGAACGGTTTCTGGGTCCCCTGTCGCAACTTTGAAAATTTACCATAACTTATCCAGAATGAATTAGAAGTCATGCCTTATATGTGCAGATTCCTTTTTGAGTCTAGTTTCATTAGAAACAAACAGCATCAGTATTGAAACCCTGTACAGAGAGATATTCAAGTTGTAACGCGTGAAGGTCAGTGTAGTCGACCCCTGTAACATGGGTGACTTTAACTAATAAAATGTACCAATTGGCCCGACAAAAAATTCTAGAAATAAATCCATGGATGGATATATGAGTCTAAATTCAGGGAAAATTTACGGAATCAGTTTCCGAGTTGTGAAACTCAAGATATGCTTTTTAAGGCGATAGCGACGCAGTTTTCCAGCTTGCCTAGGAATGTCAAATTGGTCGGTGCCATAAGTGGTTTTGGCTTGTTAACCCGTCGTGTCTGACACCGGCAACGGTCTCGGGTTCGGGGTGTTACAATTTTATTGGTATTAGAGCTACGGTTTAGTCGATCCTAGGACTACCGTGATATGTTTGGGGTCTAGCTATACATGCCATTAAGTGATAATTGATAGTGTGGTGATTTCTGACATTTTGAAATTTGTGTTTGTTTATAGCCATGGATCCCGATCCCAACCGAGCAATAGCTGATGATGTGGAGAGTGTGGCGCTGCTCGCGCAAGGGACAAGACTGGCGGACTCTCAACCTATTGCTAGCAATCCGAATGATGAAGCTAAGCAAGCCTTTTATAGCGTGATGAATGATTGGTTCAACCAATACATTCGAACTAACATGGCTGTTCCACAACCTCCATTCCCGACTAATGCAACCCCAAGACCTACAATACCTCCGAATCGACCAAATAAGGTCAAGTAAGCCCCATCGACGTAATTGAAAACATGGGGCTCTGAATTTAAAGCTACGGATAGCGACGATGCCGAGCAAGCTGAATTTTGGTTGGACAACACTATCCGGGTGCTCGATGAGCTATCATGTACACCGATGAATGCTTAAAGTGTACTATCTCCTTGCTATGCGATTCGCCTACTATTGGTGGAGTACTCGACTTACATTGTGCCTAGGGAGCACGTAACTTGGGAGTTCTTTCTAACCGAGTTCGAAAGAAGTATATCAGTCAGAGATTTATGGATCAAAAACGGAAGGAATTTCTTGAACTTAAACAAGGTTCCATGTCGGTTACCGACTACGAACGAAAATTTGTGAGGCTTAGCCGGTACGCGCGTGAATGCATTTCTTCAGAAGCTGTGATGTGTAAACGCTTCGAAGATGGACTGAATGATGATATAAAGCTGTATGTTGGCATTTTGGAAATCCGAGAGTTTGTGGCTCTTGTCGAGCGAGCGTGCAAAGCCAAGGAGCTCAGTATGGAGAAAAGAAAAGTCGACGTGGGAGCAAGGGAGTTTCAGTAAGAGGTCTTCGGGAAGCCCTTCCCACATCATCAAAGAAATTTAGAGATGGCTTAGGCGGTCTAGAGACACTTCGGGCTTTTCTAGACGAGACCGCGATTGACCCCTATGGGCACGCGAGTCACTTCGATCGCTAGTGTTGGCAATGATCGTCGAGACGAGCGAGTGCCAATATTGTGGCAAATGGCATTCGGGAGTTATAGATTCCGTGATCGCTCCTGTTACAAGTGTGGATCAGTCGATCATTTTATTAAGGATTGCCCGAGTTTATCTGAACAAAACGTAAATCAAAGTGGGAACCCGGGTGCTACCACAACTCGAGGTAGGCCACCTAGAAATATGGGCAATGCTAGTGGCGGTCAGAGAGGATCTAGAGATGCTACCATCAGATCCGAGGCTCGTGCTCCTGCTAGGACTTATGCCATACGCGCACGTGAGGATGCTTTCTCGTCAGATGTTATTACCGGTACTTTTACTCTCCTTTACACTAATGTGATTGCTTTGATTGACCCTGGTCCTACTCATTCTTATATATGCGAAACCTTAGCATCCAGTAAGACTTTGCCCATTGAGTCTACTGAGTTTGTAATTCGGGTGTCAAACCCCTTGGGTCATTACGTGCTTGTCAACAAAGTGTGTAAGAAAAGTCCTCTAGTATTCCGAGGTTCTTGTTTTTCGGCGAACTTGATGCTTTTGCCGTTCGACGAATTCGACGTTATTCTTGGTTTGGATTGGTTGACCATGCATGATGCGGTTGTAAATTGCAAAAGCAAGACTATTGATCTGAGGTGCGCAAATAACGAGATAATTCGGGATGAGTCTACGGGCTTAAAGGGGTTGCCAGCTGTAATATCAGCAATGTTGGCCCAGAAATACGTAAGAAAGGGGTGCGAAGCATACCTTGCGTATGTTCTAGATGACAAGGAGTTAGAAAAGAAACCCGAATCGTGCGGTGGTTTGTGAATACTGGGATGTTTTCCTAAAGGATTGCGGGTTTACCACTGTTCGGAAATAGAGTTTGGCATCGAATTGGTACCGGTACCACTCCAATTTCGATAGCTCTGTATCGTATGGCACCAACGGAATTAAAGGAGTTGAAAGCTCAGTTGCAAGAATTGGTGGATAAAGGTTTTGCTCGCCCGAGTTTTTCACCTTGGGGTGCACCAGTGTTGTTTGTGAAAAAGAAGGATGGAACCATGAGGCTGTGCATCGACTATCGTCAGCTTAATAAAGCGACGATAAAGAACAAATATCCATTACTGCGTATCGATGATTTGTTTGATCAACTGAAAGGAGCCTCAGTGTTCTCGAAAATAGATTTGAGATCGGGCTATTATCAGTTGCGAATTCGAGATTCGAACGTACCCAAAATGGCCTTTAGAACGAGATATGGTCACTACGAGTTCCTAGTGATGCCGTTCGGGCTTACTAATGCCCCTGCGGTATTTATGGATTTGATGAATCGAATCTTCAGACCATATTTGGATCGGTTCGTAGTCGTGTTCATTGATGACATCTTGGTCTATTCAAGAAATGAGACCGAACATCTTGAACACCGAGGTTAGTCTTTGCGAATCTTACGGGATAAGCAATTATATGCTAAGTTCAGCAAGTGTGAGTTCTGGTTAAGAGAGGTTAGCTTCTTGGGGCATGTGGTATCTGCATCGGGTATTCGAGTCGACCCGAACAAAATTTCAGCCATACTTAACTGGAAGCCTCGAGAAATATTACCGAGGCTCGGAGCTATTTGGGGCTTCTTGGTTATTACCGACGATTTGTAAAGGTTTCTCGACGATAGCCACGCCAATGAAGCTACTCCAAAAGGATGTTAAGTTCGAATGGATGGAGAAATGTCGAAAAGTTTCGATCAACTGAAAACTTATTTGATGAAGCCCCAATTCAAATGCAACCCGAATCGGGCAAAGAGTTTGTCATTTATAGTGACGCATCCCTACTTGGGTTGGGTTGCGTATTGATGCAAGAAGGCGAGTTGTGGCCTATCGTCGAGACAATTAAAGCCACATGAGAAAAATTATCCGACCCATGATCTCGAATTGGCTGCCATCGTATTCGCCTTAAAGATATGGCGACATTACTTATTTGGTGAGAAGTGCCATGTGTATTCGGATCACAAAAGTCTCAAATATTTGATGACTCAAAGAGACTTAAATCTGCGACAAAGAGATTGGCTCGAGTTGTTAAAGGATTATGAGCTGGTCATTGACTATCACCCGGGAAAGGCGAATGTGGTTGCGGATGCCTTAAGTCGTAAATCATTATTCGCTTTACGAGTGATGAATGTACACTTGTATGTTCTACCCGACAATGTGTTAGTAGCTGAATTGAAAGCCAAACCATTATTGATACGTCAAATTCGTGAAGCTCAGAAAGTCGACGATGAGTTGGTTGCAAAATGGGCTGAGTGTGTTCCGAACAAGGACTCGGAATTTCAAATCGATGATGACGATTGTTTGAGGTTCAAAAGTCATCTGTGTGTTCCAAAGAATTGAACTTATTTCGATAATTTCAACGAAGCCCATTGTAGCCGAATGGCAATCCACCGGGAGTACGAAGATGTACAACGATTTGAAACGTCGGTTTTGGTGACATGGTATGAAACGAGACATCTCCGACTTTGTTTTGAGATGTTTAATATGTCAACAAGTGAAAGCGGAACATCAAGTGCCTTGAGATTACTTCACCGATCACGATACCCGAGTGGAAATGGGATCGAGTCACAATAGACTTTGTATCCGGACCGCCATTGTCGCAAGTAAGAAGGATGCGATTTGGGTCGTTGTAGATAGATTGACTAAGTCGGCTCACTTTGTCCCCGACGCACGGGTTTTCAATGGACAAACTAGCCAAATTGTACGTTTCTCGAGTTGTGAGATTACACGGGTGCCTATTTCCATCGTGTCGGATAGAGATCCGAGATTTACCTCGCGATTTTAGAAGAAGTTGTAAGAAGCTTTGGGTACCAAGTTGCATTTCAGCACCGCTTTCACCCCCAAACCGATGGTCAATCCGAGCGATAATTCGAGATACTTGAGGATATGTTAAGATGTTGCATCCTCGAGTTCGATGGTTCATGGAACGGTATTTGCCTTTGATTGAATTCGCACAACAATAGTTTTCAATCAAGTATTAAGATGGCACCCTACGAGGCTTTGTGCGATTCGTAAATGCCGACGCCATTGTTTTGGACTGAGCTCGGTGAAAGCAAAATTTTCGGTGGATTTGATTAGAGATCTTTGAATGAAAGTGAAAGTAATCCGTGAAAGTCGAAGATAGCCTCCGATCGTCGAAGAAGACGTGGTCTGAAACGAAAAGACATTGAGTATCGGTGGGAGATAAAGTGTTTCTCAAGGTTTCGCCTTGGAAAAAGATACTCGATTCTACCGTAAGGGCAAGTTGAGCCCGAGGTTCATTGGGCCATATGAGATATTCGAGCGAGTCGGTCCGATTGCATATCATTTGATTTTGCCTCCCGAACTCGAAAAGATTCACGATGTCTTTCATGTTTCGATGCTTGACGCTATAGATCCGATCCATCGCACGTGATTAGTCCATCGAGGTTGAAATTCAAGCTAATATGAGTTATGAGGAAGAACCGATTCGTATCCTATCACGTGAAGTGAAAGAGTTTGAAACAAGCGGGTTCCGCTAGTGAAAGTGTTATGGCTCAAACACGGATAGAAGAAGCTACTTGGGAAACCGAGAACTCTATGAAAGAGCGATACCCAACCCTATTTACGGTAAGATTTTGGGGACGAAAATTTCTTAAGTGGGGAGAGTTGTGACAGCCCAAAATTGACCCTAGTCGGGATGTGGTTTCGGGACCACAAAATCGAGGCATAAAAATAATTTAAAATCTATTTTGATGCCTATGATATGTGTTAATTTGTGTGTGACATTTTGATGTTTCGATTTAGTGTTATAAATGTGAATTTCACTAGAAAGGACCTAGTAGTGAACTTTGAAAGTATGATGGGGAAATGTGTGATGACTAGTTGATCATGCATGCAAAAATAAAGGATTTGCATGTCAAATTTCCCCCAACATGAAGTGGCCGCCATGGCAAGAGGATGGGCAAAACATGTCATGAAACATGTTTTGTTGGTGCATTAGGGAGAAATAATAAACAAAGGTGTATGGGTAAGAAAAGAATGAAAAAAAATGTGTGTGAGTGTGGTATTCCCCCCATTGCAGTGAGTTGTGGAGAAAGAAAGAAAAAATTTTGTTCATCCTTTCTTTGAGCTAAAACTAAGGAAGAAGGAGGATTTTGCTCCATTTTTGGTTTGGAAGAGATCTAGAAGGAGATTTTGGCTATACTTGCATCAAGATTAAGGTATGTATGAGGTTGTGTCATGAGATTCATGCATGTTTTAGTTGCTAACTTGATGTTCATGTTAGCCATGGTTCAAATCCTTGTTATGCCATGGAAATGGTATTTGGCCAAGGTTGTTATTGTATTAAAGCCATTGCATGCTAAATGTGAAGCTTGCTAATGATGCATGCAATGATGGATTGACTACTCTTGAAATTTCTTTGTAGCAATCTTGAGTAAGACATTGAGTTCTTTGTTTAACCATGACCAAGTTCAATGGGGTATGATTATGATGTATTCGGCCATGATGCATTCATGAGCATGATTTATGCTTGTTACTTGATTGGTAAAATTTGTGTTTTAGATGGTTATGAACACCTTGAGATTGACCATGCACCTATATGTATATATATGTTTGCACATGATGTGTTGGTATGACATATATACTATCTCAAAGTATGTATTTTCTTGTGATTATGTTTTGGTTATGAGGTAAATGATAGATGTGTATTGAGCCACAATATGTAAAGCATTAGCTAGTAAAATGTGTGCCATTCATGTGTGGTATTGAACATGTAATTGGCCTCAACATCAACATTCATAATCGGCCCATGAATGAGTACCTAAGAGGTTGTGTTGTTCGGCCATGAGTAAGCATGTTGAAGGCTTTGTGTGTTGAGTTTGATTCATGAATTCCATACGCATGTGACTATAATGTCTAGTGAATATATGTGGGCTAAGTGCCATGAGTTCCTCTTTTCGATATTCAAAACGATTAAATCAATTTATTTGTTAACATTAAGCTCAAGAGCAAAGGGGAACCAAATCCGATAAAGGGAAGGAAAAAGTAGTCGAATAGCAATCGGAATCGTTCGACAACATTCGAGGTAAGTTTTCGAGTATCGAAACTTAGATTTTGATTCGATTGGACAAAGTAATAAGCAATCAAAATTGTGCCCTTGTATGTGGCCATTGAGCCGAAATGATATTCTTGATTAAGTAAATTGTGCATAAAAGTTTGTTATGAAATTGAAACAAAGATGTGTATGAATGTGCGATTGTGATATCGGGCTAAGTTCAAGGCAATTGTGCGAGTTGTGATATCCGGGCTAAGCCCGAAGGCAATGGTGCGAGCTATGATATCCGGGCTAAGCCCGAAGGCAATTGTGCGAGTTGTGATATCCGGGTTAAGTCCCGAAGGCATTTGTGCGGGTCTGAAACGAAAAGACATTGAGTATCAGGTGGGAGATAAAGTGTTTCTCAAGGTTTCGCCTTGGAAAAAGATACTCAGATTCGGCCGTAAGGGCAAGTTGAGCCCGAGGTTCATTGGGCCATATGAGATATCCGAGCGAGTCGGTCCAGTTGCATATCATTTGATTTTGCCTCCCTGGACTCGAAAAGATTCACGATGTCTTTCATGTTTCGATGCTTCGACGCTATAGATCTGATCCATCGCATGTGATTAGTCCATCAGAGGTTGAAATTCAAGCCAATATGAGTTATGAGGAAGAACCGATTCGTATCCTATCACGTGAAGTGAAAGAGTTGCGAAACAAGCGGGTTCAGCTAGTGAAAGTGTTATGGCTCAAACACGGGATAGAAGAAGCTACTTGGGAAACCGAGAACTCTATGAAAGAGCGATACCCAACCCTATTTACCGGTAAGATTTTCGGGGACGAAAATTTCTTAAATGGGGGAGAGTTGTGACAGCCCAAAATTGACCCTAGTCGGAAGATAGCCTCCGATCGTCAGAAGTCGTACGCGGGTCTGAAACGAAAAGACATTGAGTATCAGGTGGGAGATAAAGTGGATAAAGGTTTTGCTCGCCCAAGTTTTTCACCTTGGGGTGCACCAGTGTTGTTTGTGAAAAAGAAGGATGGAACCATGAGGCTGTGCATCGACTATCGTCAGCTTAATAAAGCGACGATAAAGAACAAATATCCGTTACTGCGTATCGATGATTTGTTCGATCAACTGAAGGGAGCCTCAGTGTTCTCGAAAATAGATTTGAGATCGGGCTATTATCGATTCATGAATTCGAGATTGGACGTACCCAAAACGGCCTTGAACGAGATATGGTCACTACGAGTTCCTAGTGATGCCGTTCGGGCTTACTAATGCCCCTGCGGTATTAGAGGCTGAATAAATTTATGGAGTTGAATTAGAGGCTGAATAAATTTATGAGATTAAAGCTTAACGAGTCTAGTTTCTTATAAAATAAACCGTGTAAGCAAAGGAATTGCCGATAATGAGATATTTAAAGTTGTGTGAGACAGTGTCAGAATGACTCTGAAATCCTCTGTTCTGTTTTTCGAAAATCATTATAAATTGTACAAAAATGATTATAAGATAAGATTTATATTCTTAGACTCCTTAATGAGTCTAGTTTTAAACGAATTAAACGAAAACATATTTTGAATTTTGTACAATGAGAAATTTGATTCGTAGTGAAGAGTGGTCAGTATAGTCAAACAGTGAAATAGGGGAAATTTTAAGAAAAATCTGGTATTGATTGGCTAAGCCAAAAATTCTGAAAATTTTATGGATAAAATATATATGAGTCTATTTTCAGGGAAAATTAACGGCACTTCTTTTGGAGTTTCGTAGCTCCATTTACGAATAATTTAATGACTGTTGCTGAGGAAAAAAAAAGAAAACAGCTTGTGCTGAATTTGTGATTATGTTGTAAACCTTGATAAAACTATTTGAGTTGCTTATAAGCTATCGATTAAATATTGGTAATCAAGGTACCAAATCCGTATTAAAGTGAAGCTATAAGCCGTAAATGACTAGTATACCTAGTCAAATTTGTTATGAAGAAATTGATGTACAAGATATGTATGTGTAGTGAGGCCAAAATGGCTAACATCAAAGGTGTGTAAGTCATCTGAATGGCCTTTATGAAAATGTGTGCTATCTTTATTTGTATAATGTGGCCAAATGATCAATTGTGAAAAGTGTGTAGTATTATTTATGTGGTAAGGCCGAATGGCCAATGTGATGGATGTGAAAGTGTATATATGTGATAAGGCCGAATGGCCAATGTGATGAATGTGAAAGTGTATAAATGTGATAAGTCCCGAAGGCATTTGTGCCGATACTATATCGGGTTAAGATCCCGAGCTTTATGCGAGAATATTATCTGATTTAATGTCCGTAGGCTTGAGCTCAATACTATAACCGGGTTTTAAAGACCGAAGGTTAATCTTGGGATTCAAGTAAGACTTTGATATTGAGTATCCGCAGTAAGTTACCATCAAATAAGTATTATGTATTTAAGATGTTCAGGTATGTATTACTTACTCATTGGTGGATTGATTTCGAAGTGAATTATTAGTATCAAGGAGGTATGCATATGTGATTAATATTATAACTCCAAATATGAGAATGATCTAATTGGTAATGGTATGCTTGTATAATGAAGTATGTGATGAAATATTCTTATGTATTAATGTATATTCTGCCCAAAGGCCTTATGATTTGAGTATGGGTTGTGTTCAGCTAGATGTGCCAATACAAGATAAGGAATATGTTCGGTTCTTTATGTGCCAATACGGTAATTTAGTACTTATCATGTGAAATACTTGAAAATATGGAGGTGATTATGAACAAGTGGATGGGATTATTGAAAGTTGTAAAATTGGTGAAGAATGTGCTTACCATGTGAATCGAACTTCAGTTGATGAAGAATGTGCTTTGGAAATATTCGACCGTCTAGGTCATTATTATTCGAAAGTATATATATGTGATAGCTAAGTAATGCGTTTATTGATATTATGGTTCGAGATGAAGCTCTAGATTAATTTCATCGAACAGTTGAAATGAATGACCAATGATATTGAATGAAAACACTTTGTGACTTAAAACTCAAGGCTAAAGAAAGGTGAATTAAATTATGTGAAATTTTGGCTAGATATATTGGGTCAAATGAGATTTTACCTAGATTAAGTATATGTGAAAAACGTCATTGATTCAACAAAATTATTGTTTTGCTTAAAACTTACTAAGCTTACTTAAAGCTTACTCGTTCGTTCATGTTTTGGTGCAGAGGTTGTGGATTACGACTACCACTCGGGGATCGTCAATTGCCGTCACACTATCTACCATTACGGCGACCATAAGATTGGATTATCTTATGGCATGTATAGGATAGACAATAAGTAGAATGATACTTTGACCTTCGTGTAGAAGTCATGTGATTACTGTATCTTATGGAACTTACTTGTATAAGTGTTAAATTTGAACTTTGTTTGCGTCTAGCAATTTAGTAAATGAATGATCTTTATTCAAAAAAATGTTCAAAATTTTACGGCCCTGATCGGATTCCTAGTTTTCGGTAACGCCTCGTCCTATTTCTGTGACGGTTATGGGATATGGGTGTTACATACGTTTAGTTGATTCTTGGACTAACATAGCATATGTAAGAGTCTAGTTATACATGCCATAAATGAACTGTGATAGTGTGATGACTCCTGAAAATTGTAAATTGTGTCTTCATATAGTAATGGACCCCAATCGAGCTGAGGCTGGTGAAGTCAAAAGTAATGCACCGACTCCTGCTCAAGGGGCAACGCCGTCTAATAGTAGACCCCCTACAATTAGTCAAGGAGAAGGAGGTAGGGAAGCCTTTCCCCATATGATGAACGAGTGGTATACAGAATTTGCTCGAACAAATCCGAATGCCCAACTTCCTCCACCCCCATCTATTTCTTGACCGATTCCTGTAGCCCTACAAGGTATGGACTTTGTAAGAATGAATAAGCCCCCGGTTGATAAAATTTGGAAGCACGAGGCCGGGGATTTCAGAGCTATTGTGAATGATAATCCCGAGAGAGTCGAGTTTTGGCTCGAAAACTCCATCAGGGTATTTGATGAGTTATCCTGCACGTCGGATAAGTGTTTAAAGTGTGCTATCTGGCTTGTGAGAGATTCTGCATACCATTGGTGGAAGATACTAATATTAGTGGTACCGAAAGAGAGGGTTACATCGGACTTCTTTCAGGAGGAGTTTTGAAAGAAATATATTAGCGAATGGTGCATCGATCAGAAACATAAGGAATTTCTTGAGCTAAAACAGGGTCGTATGACCGTAACAGAGTATGAGCGAGAATTTGTCAAACTGAGTAAGTATGCTCAAGAGTGTGTTTCCATCGAGGCCATCATGTGCAAGAGATTTGAGGATGTATTGAATGAAGACATTTGTGTGTTAGTTGGGATCTCAGAGGTGAAAGAGTTTATGGTATTGGCTGAACGGGCTTGTAAGGCCGAAGAATTGAATAAAGAGAATAGGAAAGTTGATCTTGAAGCTAGAGACCGATGAGTAAGTCATTACCATCTCAGTCCAAGAAGTCTAAAGAAATGTATTCCCATTTAAATTTTTCAGTGGGGTATTCACACAGAGATCATGGGAAACAACATTCGAGTTTTAAATCTCAGGCTACTTCTATGGCAAGTGTGGGTAATGTAAGGTCTAATAGACCTGAATGTCAGTAGTGTGGCAGAAGACATCCCGGTGAGTGTAGAACAAATGACCGGGCTTGTTTTTAGTGTGGTTCTCAAGATCATTTTATCAAGGATTGCCCGGAGATGGCAGAGAAAAAGAAATTTCAGAGTGCAAGGCCTAGCAATACTGCTTCTAGAGGAAGGCCCTCGAGGAATATTGGAAATGGAGCTATTAATAAAGGTAGGACTAAAGATACAACCATGAGATCTGAAGCGAGAGCATCAGCGAGAGCTTATGCCATTCGCACTCATGAGGATGTGTCTTCTCCTGATGTTATTACTGGTACTTTTTCTCTTTATGATACTGACGTTATTGCATTAATTGACCCTAGATCTACTCATTCATATGTTTTTATGAATTTGGTAAATAATAAGAAATTTCCTGTCAAGTTTACCGAATTTGTGATTAAGGTGTCAAACCCTTTAAGCAAGCATATTTTAGTTGACAAAATATGTAAGAAATGTCCTTTGATGATTAGAGGTTACTGTTTTCCGGCTGACTTGATGTTGTTGCCATTTGATGAGTTTGACGTTATTTTGGGTATGGATTGGTTGACGTTTGCATGATGCTATAGTAAATTTTAGATAGAAAGTTACTGAATTGAAATATAAAAATGGTGAAATTGTGACATCCCTAAAGTGACCCTAGTCGGAAAGCGGTTTCGGGACCGCTAAACCGAGTCACTAAATCATTTGAGTATGATAGTTACTGTCTAAATATGTGAAAATGCATGTGTGAATTTTTAATTCTTTGATTTAGTTAATTTGAATGTGAATTGAAAGAAAAGGGACTCATGTGAAAGGATTCAATTATATGTGGCTAATTTTAAGAGGTTAATAAAGGAATGAAGTAAAATAAATGGAGTTGCATGTCAAATAATCCATTTGACAAGGATAGTGGCCGGCCATGACAAAATTATGGGCAAGGAAACATGTTTCCAACATGTTATGTTAGTGGGGTATGTAGAAAACAATAGAATAAAAGCTAGTAATAAAGAAAGGGAAAAAAGGAAAATGATGATAGCAAAAAAAGTGTGTGGATGCCTCCCCCATTTGCCGTGAAGTGAACAAAGAAAAGAAAAAAAAAGTGTTCATCTTTGAACATGCTTGGCGAATTGAAGAAGAAAGCAAGAGAAGGTTTGGTCACCCTTGAGCTTGAATTAAGGTAAGTGAGTTCATGTTAGTTCTTGAAAGGTTAGCATACTTTAAGCTAGCTACTAAAATTTCCTACTTAGCCATGTCAAAATCTTGGTTGTGTGGTAATATTGGGTAATCGGCCATGGAAGAAATTGAGGAAAAGGATTGTTGTCTTTGTGTTGTAATAAGTATTTGTGGATGGGTGAAGTTTGAGTTAGTTAAGTGTTCATGTAGATGGTTTGGGTGATAGGAAAAAATCGGCTTGTGTGTGTATGGATAGTTGCCGAATGTGTGTATAGTCAAAGAAGAAATCCTTAAAGTGTCTAGTTAATTGATGTTAGGTAAATGGTGTGTGTAAATTATTTAAAATAAAATAATTGTATGAGTATTAAGGATGGTACATGAATTGGCCTTAGAAGAAATTTTAGTATAATATGCTTGGATGTTAATAGGTTATTGCTTTAATGACCGGGTGTGTCAAGGGATAATGCATGGACTAATTGATTAATATGTGTTAAGGGAAGGTGAATAAATGTCTATTTGATAAGCTATATATATATTCGGCTATGAAGGCTGAAGGTTAAGTCATAGAGATTTTGGTGATATTCATATTCGGTCATAAGGGTTATATGTGTAACTTGGCTATGTGGGTTACGAGTTAAGGTAAATTGCTTATTTGATATGGGTATTCGGCCATAAGCTAGCATGATGGGACTTTAATAAGATAAATTTGTTTGAATTAGCCCAAGAGCTTAGAGGATCGAAGTTGGACAAGGGGAAAGAAAAAGTAATTGAATAGCCGTTGAAGACATTCGACAACATCCGAGGTAAGTCATTAAGCATATATCTGGTATTGATTTAAATGATCATAATATATATGCAATTGTGTTTAATGAATTGATGTGTAAATGGAAATGTATGTGTATGGAACGATGCCATCGTTGAATGTATAAAGGTGGTAAATTACATAAAGTATTGGTCTCGGCACTAAGTGTGCAGGTATAAATGGACACGGTGACAAGATTGGCACTAAGTGTGCGGGTATAAATGGACACGGTGACAAGATTGGCACTACGTGTCTGAGTTTAAAATTGTACAGCACTAAGTGTGCGAATTTGATTATATAGCACTATGTGTGCGAGCTGATTTTATAGCACTAAGTGTGCGGATTCACTATATGCTCTTGCATTACAATTGGCACTGAGTGTGCGACATTATCGAGTTAATCCCGGACAGCGGATCGGGTAAGTACCTTGAGCTCATGACGAATAGGCAATATGTTCATGCTCGGGGTTGAGCTTGGTAAGCTTTAAATCTATGTGATGATTGCAATTGTGTGATTGTGGTGAAAATGAGTTAGTGTGTGAAAATGCCTCAAATATCTTATCGTGTAGAATATGAAATGTGGATGTATGACTTGGTAGAGATTGAACCGAAAGGTCCGAGGAATTATGGTATAGTTTCGGTTTGGATGAGTACCTAGCCTCGTTTATTGTTTCATGTTGTGATAACTTTATTAATGGATGGTGGTTGAATGCTTATGACTTACTGAGTTATAAACTCACTCGGTGTTTTCTTGTCACCCCTTTTAGGTCTCTTGTACTCGTATTGTTTGCGTGCTCGGAACCGTCGTTGAAGTCATCACACCGGCTGGAAATCTTTTGGTATTGTCTTCGTAGTTGAACTAGGAGAACATTTGGCATGTATAGGCTATTATGTTTTGTTGAATTATGGGTTGTAAACTTTAAGCCATGTGAAAATGGCCTATGTGGTCGTTGAGTGGGATGCTAGAACCTATAGCCACGAGTGTTAGAAACTTTAATTTTGATAAGGTGGCCATAATTTGTGTCATGTATGATGGATGATTAGTAAGGTCAAGGAAAGATTCATGAAATTGGCATAGTCTACTGCAGTAACTGTTGCGGACAGCAGCAGTGATATCAGATTGAAAAATCACTAAACATAGTAGAAGTAGAATTAAATAGTGAATAAATTATGAAATTGAACCTTGATGAATCTATTTTCATATGGATGAAACGAAACGACCATATGAGCAGTATACTGAGAGATATTAAAGTTCTCGTGAGACAGGGCCAGAACGGTTTCTGAATCCCCTGTCTCGACTTTGAAAATTTACTATAAATTATCCAGAAAGAATTAGAAGTCATGCCTTATATTTGCAGATTCCATTTTGAGTCTAGTTTCATTAGAAATAAACGGCACCAGTATTAAAGCCCTGTACAGAGAGATATTCAAGTTGTAACGCGCGAAGGTCAGTGTAGTCGACCCCTGTAACATGGGTGACTTTAACTAATAAACTGTACCAATTGGCCCAACCAAAAATTCTAGAAATAAATCCATGGATGGATATATGAGTATAGTTTTAGGGAAAATTTACGGAATTGGTTTTCGAGTTCTAGAACTCGAGATATGATTTTTAAGGTAACAGTGACGCAGTTAGCTAGCCTGCCTGAAACAAAAATTTCATAATTTCCAAGAGGGAAATAAGGGAAGTAAGCCCGGTAACACCTCGTGGTCGAATCCGGTGACGGTCACGGGTTTGGGGTGTTACAGAAATTCTTCAGATTGAATTAGATGAGTCGGATAGATTGAATGTGGTGATTTCTTTAATGTCAGCTCAGAAATGTATAAGAAAAGGGTGTGAAGCTTACCTAGCTTATGTGTTAAACACGAAAGAGTCTGAATTGAAAATCGAACCAGTGTCGGTGGTGTGTGAATATCCGGATGTGTTCTCGGAAAAGTTTCCTAGGTTACCACCTGTTAGAGAAGTTGAGTTTGGCATTGAATTAGTCCCTGGTACTTCACCGATATCGATTGCTCCGTATAGGATGGCTATGGCTGAATTAAAAGAATTGAAAGCTCAGTTGCAAGAATTGACAGATAAGGGATTCGCGAGATCGAGTTATTCTCCCTAGGGTGCATTGGTATTATTTGTGAAGAAGAAAGATGGTTCTATGAGACTTTGTATAGATTACCGATAGATCAATAAGGTAACCGTAAAGAACAAGTATCCCTTACCGAGAATAGATGACTTGTTTGATCAATTGAAAAGAGCAACAGTGTTTTCCAACATTGATTTGAGATCCACGTATTACCAGTTGAGAGTTGAAGAATCAGACGTGTCGAAAATTGCTTTCAGAACAAGGTACGAGCACTATGAATTTCTTTTTACGCCATTTGGATTAACTAATGCCCCTGCTGTTTTCATGGACTTAATGAACCAAATTCTTCGACCATATTTGGATAAGTTTGTAGTTTTTTTTATTGATGACATACTGATTTATTCTCGTGATGAGACCGAGCATGTCGAGCATTTGAGAACTATTTTACAAACTTTGAGAGATAAACAGTTGCATGCTAAGTTCAGTAAGAGTTTTGGCTCGGAGAAGTGGGATTTTTCGACCATATTGTCTCATGTGATGGTATTCGGGTTGATCCAAGTAAAATTTCAGCAGTTGTTGATTGGAAACCACCGAGAAATGTGTCTGCGGTCAAAAGCTTTTTGGGCTTATTTGGCTATTACCGATGTTTTGTTAAAGGATTTTTGATGATTTCTACTCCTATGACGAGATTGTTGCAAAAAGATGTCAAGTTTGAATAGTCCGAAAAATGTCAGCAAAGTTTTGAGAAATTGAAAGCTTTATTGACTGAGGCATCAGTTTTAGTGCAACCTGAACCGGGAAAGGAGTTTGTGATTTATAGTGATGCGTCACTGAATGGATTAGGATGTGTGTTGATGCAATAGGGCAAAGCGATAGCTTATGCCTCGAAACAGTTGAAGCCACATGAGAAGAATTACCCAACGTATGATTTGGAATTACCCGCTATTGTGTTTGCTTTAAAGATTTTAAGACATCATTTGTACAGTGAGAAGGGTCATGTTTTTACCAACCATAAGAGTTTAAAGTATTTGATCACTCAGAAAGACTTGAACTTATGGAAACGAAGATGGTTCGAATTGTTGAAAGATTATGAACTGGTGATTGATTATCACCCAGGTAAAGCGAATGTAGTCGTAGACGCCTTGAGTAGGAAGACCCTATTTTCCTTGAGAGCAATGAACATGAGGTTGCCTTTGTCCGATAATGCTTTGATCCTAGCTGAGTTGAAAGCTATACCATTATTTCTTCAACAGATTTGCGAAGCTCAGAAATGTGACAGTGTTTTGCAAGCCAAGAGGGTTCATTGTGAATCAGTTAGTGATTCAAATTTTCATGTTGGATCCGATGATTGTTTTAGGTTTCGACGTAGAGTTTGTGCACGGAAAAATTATGAAATTATTCATAAAATTCTTCATGAAGCGCATAATGGTTGTTTATTTGTGCAGTATGAAATTGTATAATGATTTAAAGAAAATGTATTGGTGGTCGGGCATGAAAAGAGATATCTTCGAGTTTGTTTCGAGATGTCTGATTTGTCAACAAGTTAAAGCTGAACATCCGAGCAGAAATGGGATAGGATAACGGTGGATTTCGTAACGGGTTTACCTTTGACTCCGAAAAAGAACGATGTCGTCTGGGTCGTTGTTGATAGATTGACGAAATCGACTCATTTTATACCAGTACGTACGGATTATTCACTTGATAAGCTAGCTGAATTATACATTATTGAGATTATGAGATTGCATGGGGTACCTATTTCTATTACTTCGGATAGAGATCCGAGGTTTACTTCGCAGTTTTGGAAAAAGTTGTAAGAAGCCTTGAGTACGAATGTGACAGCCCTAAAGTGACCCTAGTCAGAAAGCGGTTTCGGGACCGCTAAACCGAGTCACCAAATTATTTGAATATGATATTTATTGTCTAAAATATGTGATTATGAATGTGTGAAAGTTTTAAGCTTCGATTTAGTAAATTGCATGTGAATTTAGTCAATAGGACTTATGTGTGACACTTTTGAAATGTGATAGGTTAATCTATAAGGATCTATTAGTGCATGTAATCAAAGGGTGGACTTGCATGTCAATTTCCCCATTTAATTACTAGTGGCCAGCCATGACAAGGGTGATGGGCAAAACATGTCATAAAACATGTTGTGCTAATGGTTTATGTGAGAAAGGATAAAATAATAATGGGAAGGTAAATGATGACAAAAAAAATGTGTGTGGTTGCCCCCCCCTCCATTGCCGTGAATGGAAGAAAGAAAGACTTCAACTTTTATTTTTCTATCTTGCTTCCTTGTCTCTTTCAAATGAAGCTAGAGAGGAGAGGCCGGCTGCATGTAGTGGAAAACCATGAAATTTGTTTGCTTATAAGTTGAAATTTTCAAGTAGAAGGCTAAAAAGGGGAGGAGCAAATTGAATAGGTAGAATCGGTGTTGGGAACCTTGGTGAGTTTTCCTTGAACTTTTATTTGATAATTGTTGAAACTGTCAAATTGCTGTCCGAATTTTACCTTGTTGGTATTGTTAATTGCTGCCTGTTTATCTTTGTCTAAATATTGTATTATTGATGCTGTCGAATCAGCCTCCGAATGTGATATGTTACAGCAATTAAGCCAAGTGTTGCGAGTCCTCTTAGGCTGCCCACAACGCAACCTTTCAATACTAATGTTACCATGAATTAACCTTCAATTGATGGTGTGGTGTATATACATTTTAGAAAGAAAGATGTTGTTGTTTAGTTGAATTTTCATTTGATAAATGTTCATTCGGTCAAATGGGAGAAGAATGAGATGAATTTAAATGTTGTGGTTTATTATTTTAGTTGCTAAATGAAGAAAAAAATCGGCTAACAAGGGAGTACTAAGGCGAATATGATTTTGAATATTAGTGGTGTAGTTGCGAATTTGAACTATGAAGTTATTGAGTAATGTGTGTGTTTTAAGTGATAGAATTGAGTAAATGCTTGGAATGTGATATGTATGAATTATGTGTTAAATTAAGGTTTGCTAAGCTAGCTATTAATATGAAGTGCAAATGTTAGTAATTGATTGCTAGTGTATATATGTGCACTAATGAGCTTTGAATTTAAATAATGGTTGGAGCACCATGTGTTGTAATGAGATTATTTGAGTGAAATCATAGATATTTATATGATGAATTGATTGTGGATATACATGCTTAAATAAGATGCACACATGAATGAATAGATAGCTTGGTGTTGCATGTATTCGGTCATAAAGGTGCACATGAGGAAATGTTAGATTAAGCTGTATTAAATTGCTCAATGTGATTAAAATGCGTATGACCATTTTGTGTTTGAGATAAAGGTGGCCATATGACCTATCAAACTCCTTGTCATATTCGGCCATAAGCTAGCATAATGAGACTTTAATAAGTTAAATTTGTTTGAATTAGCTCAAGAGCTTAGAGGACCAAAGTTGGATAAGGGAAGGAAAAGGTGATCGAACATTGCTTGAAATCGTTCGACCACATCCGAGGTAAGTTTTAAGTGATTAAACGTTGAGTAAATTCAATCATAATAGGACATAATGAGTTGATTTAATAAGATATGATGTGGCCATGATATGTCTTAAACTCAAATGGTAAGTTCATAAGTGTTTGGACTTGGAAATTTAAGAGCAAATTGTAATAATTTGCTTTGGACAGCAGCAGTAACGTGATTTTAGAAAATCACTATAAATTGTTGGTGTGGAAGTATAGGCTGAATAAAATATGTAATGAAAGCTTAGTTAGTCTAGTTTCTTATAAAAGAGACCATGGAAGCAAAGAAATTTCCTATATAGAGATATTTACAGTTTGGTGGGACAGTGTCAGAATGACTCCGAAATCCCCTGTTCTATTTTTGGAAAATCATTATAATTTGTACAAAAATGGTTATAAGATAAGATTTATATGCTTAGACTCCTTAATGAGTCTAGTTTCAAATGAAATCAAATAGAACACATTATGAATTCTGTACAATGAAAAATTTGATTCGTAGTGAGGAGTGGTCAGATTAGTCAAACAGTGAAACAGGGGAGACTTTAAGAAAAATCTGGTATTTATTGGCCAGACCAAAAATTCTTAAAATTTTATGGATGGAAGATATATGAGTCTATATTCAGAGAAAATTAATGGCAAGCGATTTGGAGTCTTGTAGCTCCAGTTATAAATAATTTAGTGACCATTGCTCAGGAAAACAGCTCGTAGTGAATATGTGATTTTGTTGTAAACATGGATAAAACTTGTTTTAGTTGCTCATAAGCTATTGATTAAACCCATACTTGAATTCTAAATCGTGATATTGGAAAATGATATATGAGTGTTAGATGGATCTTTGATATTAAAATTTGTGAAATTGTAAGGTTATGAGTATTCGAATATGAAATGATAGTATGGCGTGAAATTGAATTATTCATTGGAAAATGATTGATGTAGATTCGGCCAAGACCAAGTCTGTACATGATAGTATATGTGATAAGGCCTAATGGCTGATGTGATGAATGTGAAAGTGTATATATATGTGATAAGGCCTAATGGCCGATGTAATGAATGTGAAAGTGTATATATGTGATAAGGCCGAATGGCCAATGTGATGAATGTGAAAGTGTATATATGTGATAGGTCCGAGTGGCCAACGTGATGGATGTGAAAGTGTATAAATGTGATAAGTCCCGAAGGGCATTTGTGTCAGTACTATATCCGGGTTAAAACCCCGCATGCTTTATGCGAGAATATTATCACTGATTAATATCCGTAGGCTTCGTGCTCGTACTATATCCGAGCTCTAAAGACCCAATGACTACGTGTGGAGATTTTGTCCAGGTAAGCTCCGAACTAAAGGTTTTGCTGAAGATTCAAGTAAAGCGTAAGATTATACGACTTCACAGTAACAATTGGTAATAAATACGTTCAATGCGTTAAGTTGGTCAGCTATGTATTTTGAGATTATATTTAAGTTTGATTTAGACTAAATCACAAGGTCGTTATGTGATGCACATGTGAGTAAAGCAATAAGACTGTTCTATGATTATTGTGCATTTGGTCAATGTGGAAAGTCAGGTAAAAATATGTAATGTACCTATGATCATAAGAGATCACTATCAAGTGAGAATTTATCTGCCTATTATATATGATGAGATGTGCATATTCGGTAAAGGGATGGTATGCCCGAAGGAAGAGTGAAATAAAAATACGAACAACTATGTTATAATTTGATTGTTATCTGTTGACACTGCTTAAAACTTACTAAGCATTAAATGCTTACTCCGTTTCTTTGATTCTCTGTTTTATAGATTTTGGTTCGTCAGCTATCGGACTCGGGATTTTTGAAGTCGAAGTCGCCCACACTATCAAAGCTCCTTTTGGTATATTTTTGGTTGAACTTTGAAATGGCATGTATAGGACTACCCTTTTGTTGTAGGTCATGTACCTTTCGGTTTTGTGTAAATTTGGATAGCCATGCGAAAATGGCTTAAGTATACTTTGATCATAGCATTATAATCGTTTTGTATGTTGTCCGTCGAGAGGTATGGAAATGTCAGTAACGGTTAGTTATGGGAATGGTTATTCATGATCACTTTTGGTATATGTATGACAAACTCTAGTTGATCCATGGAGGATCATGAAATAGGTAAAGTTTACCTTAAAAATAGATGCTGGCAGCAGCAGTGATGTGGATGTGAAAAATCTCTAAAAATAGTAGGAATGGAATTAAATAGCGAATAAATTATGCAATCGAACCTTGATGAATCTATTTTTATAGGAAAGTAACGAGAAGCTCATATGAATAGTATATTATGAGATGTTGAAGTATTCGTGAGACAGGGCTAGAATGGTTTCTGGATTCCCTGATCTGACTTTGGAAATTCATTATAAATTAACCAAAGAAATTTAGAAGTCATGCCATATATGTATAGATTCCTTTTTGAGTCTAGTTTCTATAAAAACAAACAGCATCAGTATTGAAGCCCTGTACAGGGAGATATCCAAATCGTAATGTATGAAGGTCAGTGTAGTCGCACCCTGTAACAGGGGAGACTTTAACTAATAAACTGTACTAATTGGCCTGACCAAAAATTCTAGAAAAAAATATGTAGATGGAAATATGAGTCTAGTTTCAGGGAAAAATTACGAAACTAATTTTCGAGTGTTGGAACTCAAGATATGATTTTTAAAGTGACAGTGACGCAGTTAGCCAACTGCCTGGAAATTTTTAAAATGGACTGTGAAAGCGAGTGATTTAAGTCTACAAACCCCTCGTGTCTGACTCCGGCTACGATCTCGGGCACGGGGTGTTACAACGAAATTGAATTTTAGTACCGCATTTCATCAACAGACCGACGGTCGTTCTGAAAGGGTAATTTAGGTACTTGAAGATATGCTCTGATGTTATGTATTCGAATTCGAAGGTAGTTGGGAGAAATACCTACCACTAGTCGAATTTGCCTATAACAACAGCCATCAGTCGAGTATAAAAATGGCACCTTATGAGGCATTGTATGGCTGCAAGTGCCGAACACCTTTGTATTCGACCGAGCTTAGTGAGAAATAGATTCACAGAGTTGATTTAGGGAAATCGAAGGAAAAGTGAAGGTAATTCGTGATTGCTTAAAAGATGCTTCAGACCGACAAAAGTCATACATAGATTTGAAAAGAAAAGAGATCGAATTTTAGATTGGTGAAAAATTATTTTTGAAAGTATGTCCATGGAAGAAGATTCTCAGATTTGGCCGTAAAGGCAAGTTGAGTCCACATTTTATTGGGTCGTACGAGATTATTAAAAGAATAGGGCTAGTGGCATATCGGTTAGCTTTACCAATAGAGTTGGAAAGAATTCATAATGTGTTTCATGTGTCGATGTTGAGACGATATTTTTCTGATCCTTCACACGTAATTTCTCCAACAGAGATTGAGATTTGACCGGATATGACGTATGGTAAAGAACCGATCAATATCTTAGCTCGAGAAGTTAAACAATTGAGAAATAAAAGTATAGCTCTAGTGAAGGTTTTGTGGCAAAGACACTGTGTTGGAGAAGCTACGTGGGAACCTAAGGAGGCTATGAGAAAACAATACCCAAACCTCTTTTCTGGTAAGATTTTGGGGACAAAAATCCCTAAAAAGGGGAGAGTTGTAACAGCCTGATTTTGTGGCTAGTCAGAACAGTGGCTTCGGGACCACAAATCTGACATAGAAAAATTTATTTTTATTATATTTTTATGGTCTATATTTCACGGAATGATTTTGTGAAAATTTCGTTCGAAAATTTTGACATTTGGGCACTCAATTTAGTAAAAAGGACTAAATTGTAAAAAGTGCAAAAGTTGAGTTATACATGCTAGAGGTGTCCAATTACTATGAGATTTTAAATTGAAGGTCTTTAGATGGTAATTACGCCATTTTACTTTAAGTTAGACAAAAATAGACATGGGGTAAGAGAATTTTGTGTTTTGAGAAAAGGTCATTTTGATCATTTGGTTAATAAAAAAATAAAAAGGGAAAATGAAGCCAAAATTGTGTCCATCTTTTTCTACCTTGGCTGAAATTCTCAAGGCACCATAGCTAGGGTTTTCTTCAACTTTCAAGCTTGATTGTAAGTACATCCTAGCCCCGTTTTTAATGCTCATTATGTTTTTGAAGTCATTATCACCCGATCTTTCTATTTCTACCATTGTTTTGAAGTAGGGTTCATGCTTAAACATTTACCCATGATTGACATGCATGTATTTTGATGTTTGATGGAAGATATTGTAATTTTAAGGTGTGATAAACAACTTTTACTAAGTGATTTTTAGTGAAAATGTATAAAAAGGACCTATTTGTAAAAAGATGTAAAATGGGTAGTAAAAATCTGATTTGATGAAAATGTGGGCTGATATGAGCATGCATATGGTTTGGCTAGGCTTGGGTAACAAAGAAATTGAATACATTTCATTTTACAAGCCTAGGGACTAATTTGTAAAAATGTGAAACTTTAGGGGCAAAATAGTAATTTTTCCATATTGTGATGTTTGGACTGATTTGATTAATGTGAATATTAAATAACTTAAATTTGCTATTATAGATCAAGAAAAACAAAGTTCGGACCTTGATCGGGGAAAGAATAAAGTGTTTGACGATTAGATCATTTTCTACTATTTTTGTACTGAGATAAGTTCGTATGTAAATAATGCATCGTTATTTACGCTTTAATTGCTTTAACATCATATGAATTGTAATTTACTCGTTGAACGTAATTGACAAAGTTCGACAAGAGAGAAAATCCCAGTTGCACCTTAGGAATAGTTAGGATACAAATGTCATGACATTAGGGTTAGTTGAGATTACTTGTAAGACCATAACTGGGCTATCGGCATTGATATGAGATCCCATGTAAGACCATATCTGGGATCTGGCATTGGTATGGTACTATGTGTGTGAGATATTCCGAGTATCCTTTAGTATTCCAAGTGGTTCAACGGGAAACTTAACGGCAATGTTTAAGTTGTGAAAGACTATGGTATGTTGTGAAAGATTATGGTAAGTTGCAAGTTGGTACAGGTATGTACATAAAACTCATACTTAATAAGCTTGATATGTAGTGAACCCTCTGTGTGGTATGATTTAATAAGTTCTGATGTTAAGGTTTTAATAACATTTATGTTAAGTATGATTCTGAAATTTTACAATGATATTTATGTTAATTTACGTTATGTTAAATGTATGTTAAAGTGTGTATGATGCCTATTATTTGCATAGGAACTTACTAAGCTTTAAAGCTTACTCCCTTTTCTTTTTCCCTTGTCTTACAATGTCACCAAGCCAGCTTAGGGATTGAAGACAGTTGGATATCCATTCACACTATCAAATTATCATTTTGGGTACTTATGATTACAATATTTTAAGCTATGGCATGTATAGGGAATTGATCGTTTTGTTATGTTTCATATTTGATTTGGCCAAATATGTTGGCTTTAATGGTTGATAATTCATTTTGTAAATGACCATTAAAAATTGGCTAATATTGGCTTAAGTATATATATGCATATGGTGATGTTTTCATGGATGTAAGAATTTGCATGGATTGAGTTGATAAGTAGGTTATGTTTGTATGTGGTAGATGGTTGCATCTAAATGATATATTGATATCTTGTTTGTGGCTGAATTAGTTGTATGAATATGCTTGGATTGGTGTTACTTGTTGTTTTGTTGTTGTGTAGGTTGGTGCAAGTAAGGGTGGCAAAATGGCTTGGTAAATAGCCTTATTTTTGTCCACACGGGCGTGTGTCTAGGCCGTGTGTGACAGACGGCTTGTCCCATGGGTGTGTGATCTGGCGTGTGTCCCCTGCATTTTGAATTTTAGCTTCGAATTGGCCACACGGGCAGAGACACGGCCGTGTGTCTTAGCCGTGTGAAGGACACGGCCCAGGGACATTGGCGTGTGCCCAAGGCATGTGAAGTCTGCACCTATTTTAGGAAAAATTATGAAAATTAAATCACCCACACGGCCTAAGCACACGGGCATGTGACTTGGTCGTGTAATTTCAATTTGTTGATAATTTCATAAACAAAGAGTTACATGGGTTAGGGACACGGGCGTGTGTGACCACACCGCCTGCCCACACGGGCGTGTCCCACGCCACATTGGCATGTGACCCCTATTTTAGTGAAAAATTTTCTAAGTGTAAGGAAATTTTCTAAAGTTCTCGGTTTAGTTTCGTACCACCCTAATGCATGTTTTGGGCCTCGTAGGCTCGTTCTAGGGACTATATGAATGTTTATGAAAATTTTTAAATTTGAGTGGAAATTGATGTCCTAGTTTTGAATGTTTGTTTTTGTTTAAGTTCGTAATACCTCGTACCCTATTCTGGAGTCGAATACAGGTAAGGGGTGTTACAGTGGATATTGTGCTACCACTGAAGGATGGTCTCCAATCTTCTATTTTGTTGGAGGTATCACAATTTCAAGGTTTGGATATCGCAATACCCTCTCCTTTGGTGTTGTTTTCATTCATTTTCAACCTTCAACACGTCCTTACACCACTCAACCATACGTTTGGGCCTCCTATGGCACTATTGGCCAAATTGGGTCAAAAAATGAGTAAGAATGAGGCATTTACACTTATTAAATTAAAATCTAAAAATTATGAAAAATAAGAAAAAAGCACTACTTTTCTTGAGAAATAGCTCTTTAAGTATACAGGGAAAGTCTAATTTGTCGTATCAAATTATGATAGATAAATGAACTTAATGAACAAATTTGATAGTTTTTAATATTCTTGTAAATTTAGTGTCTTTAACATGTTTGATTTCATTTAAAGTCGAATTGCGTAATGTTTAAGGTTGGAACTTGTCATAAGGAATGCTAGGTTGGTTGAATTGATTGATAGGTGCATAGTTGCGAAGTTGTGAATTGAAATTGTGTCACATCCCAAAAATCAGGTTAGTAGAATCGAGTTTATGAACCGAGAGTGATCATACTCTGATTTTAAGATTATCCTTGTACATTTATTAATAAATAATTGTCCTGGTGGTTAAGAGTTAGTGAGTTCATCCTTGACACCCAAGTTTGAACCCCTTCCCTCGCATCATTTTTATTGTGTACAATTCTACTTCAAAATTCTAGAGTTTTCATGCCCCATTTTTTAATTTAGTTATCATTAATTCATGAAAAAGTATGATTTAATACCTAGTGGTTAAGAACATGCATAGTTTCCCTTGTGACCCTAGTTTGATTCCCCTCTCCCACTTTTATTTTTAATTTCAGTATTAACATCTTGGTCAACCCCTTTTGCCACCCATATTTGTCGCCATACAAGGGAGATTCTTTCCTCTCATACCTTTCTCTTCTTTCCCTTATTATTCCCTTTTCACTCCTCTTGTTCACCCTCTTTTCCTTTTCTTTCCCATGTCTCACTCCTTGCAATTTTTTCCCTTTACCCATTGACCTAAACAAAATAAGGATTTTGTTTCTCTTCTCATCCACTATTTTCTCTCATCATTTTTTCCTCCCCTCTTCCATTAGCCACCACTTTTTCACCGTTTTCGACCACTGTTATAACACCTATCACTACCACTTCACCATTGTTCCTCCTCTCTTGCTCTTTTCTTGCCACCATTGTTGTCGCGACGTCACATCACCACCATCTTCACCCACTGATTTTCTTCATTTTTCATCCTCTCTTCATTCATTTGGTCATAACTGAATTTTAACATCTCTTCTCTTACTCTTCTTAATTTGTTAAATAATTTTCATATTCACCTTCTTCTTTTTTTTATTTCTCATTAGCCACTACTCCAACATCTAATCAAAATTTTCAGTGAATCATTAATCCTCCCGATCTAGTCGATTTAGCGTAAGTAACAATGAGTAAATCTAATCTCAATTCTTTCTTTTTTCATGTAAGTCGAATGAATGATTTAGTATTTGTATAATATGTTTCTTAAAGGATCAAATCCGGATCAGTCAAACTTACTCCAACATAAGAGAAAAATTTGGATATTCTTTCAAAAACGTATTAGGGTAAGTTTTTTATTTGATTCATGAAAGATTATATTTGGTTTATGGCTGAAACTAACTAAGGTGCCTTTGGTTTCATACCATTATTATTTGATCAAATCAAGTGAGATTTAACAAGATTCGTTAATGTTGGAGTGTGGTGGTGTAGACCTAGTGACAAGGCTTCTTTTCAGATGTAGGTTTTATCCTAACAATATTGCGTTTAATTGATTTAAAAGATTATAAGAAAAAAATTTATGCAAGTGATTGTTTTAACATCCAGACTATTTTGGTCATTGATAACTCCTTCAGTAGGATTGAATTCGAGTAAGTGACTCTGAACTGATAAATTTGTGATGCCATTTATGTATGAATATTGTTTCATGACTCGGTGATGTTCATATATTATGTGTTATTGATGCATGTCCTAAATATGTTATTGAAACTAATTAAATGATGAATCGTGCACACTATAACTAAAATATAGTCACATATTAAAAATGTGGATCATGATACTGATAATTCTAAAAGTGTTATCAAATGCGCTTACTGTACTGTGCTACCGACTGTATGGGAATTCATGCCACTGTTCTATCTCTAATCGCATGTTTAAATCATGCCTACTATTTCTGCCACTATTTGCATGCTCTGATCATGCTTATTGTTCTGCTCTATCTTAGTTAAAAACGTCATTTTGCATTGGGTTGGGACGATTATGTGAGGAGGAAATCTAGAAGTTTATCTGAAATTCTTATGGTTTAACCATATTTTTTGCAGCAATTCTCGTGGTTTAACCACATTTCTAACAGCTTTTCTGCAATTATGGCAGTTTATCTGCGAATTTGATGACTTGTCCAGAAATTGGTATGTTATTGGTTGGATGAGCTCTAGGGGGAACTTTTATTATGGTGTGTAGCGGAGTTGGGTAGGACCTTTTTCTTAAATCATTACACTAAAATGATCATGCATGGCATAAACTGCGAATTATGTACTATTTATGATATTTTGTATAGTCATTGGCTTGAGTAATATATATTTACTATTTATTACTATTTACTAGAGTTAAGCCTCACATTAAGCTTTTTAGGTCACCCCCCTTAGTTTACTATTTTTACAGATAACCCTCAAGGTTAGGACTTGGACACGGTTTTTGGAAGAGCTTCTTAGATGTTTTTACTTTTAAGTACTTTAAGATTAAATTTTAATTATTGTCTTGGGATTGTATTAATTTTAATTCAAGTTGTCGCATGATACTTTATTTTAGGGATTATTATTTCGATTTGCGTGACATTAAGTTTTAAAAACTGCATAAATTGGTATTTGATAAGATTATGCATGAAATTTTGTTTTTAATAAAATTTGACAAAATCACTCTTTTCTGCTACAATAATGAATATAAGTTTTGGATAAAATACGATTTAGTTTTTGAAATGACTGATCTTTACAAAGGAAATTCCAAAGAAACATGATTCTGAAATTAAAATGTTTTTGCGAAATAAGGACAAATATCTAAGTTCTCTAGTTTTGAATAAAAAGGAAAAAGGGTTTTAAAGTATGTTTTAAATTACAAAAGTTTTTTTTTTCCATTCTAGTGGCCAATGTAGCCTTTAGAATTTGGTCATAACATTGAGGCTGGGTTTAGGAGGTTACAGATTGCATAAGTGATAGGAGCAAAATGCCTAAGTTTTCAAAGTGCAAGATTGAAGTCACGACGTGGTACCATCGTGAGGTCGTGACGAGCCCTACTCAGTGTGTGAGGTCGTGATGTGGTACCATCGTGAGGTCGCAAAGAGAACAAGTCTAAGAGTGACGTTGCAACGTGGAATCCACAAAGTCGAGACGAGCAGCTGAAAGTTTAGACTTTACAATATGGTCCCTAAATGACCTTTGGTCACCTTGGGAGCATTCGATCTCCCTAAGAGAAGATCAGAAAACATAGGGTTGAAGAATTTAAGGGAAAGAATGGGGATGACCCCGTAAAATATGAATATTGGCTAAAAAATTGTAACAGCCCATTTTTTTAGTGAAATCGAAATAGTGGTTTCGGGACCACAAATCTGACCCAAAAATATGATTTATTTTTATTTTATTATATGGTCCGTAATATGGTAGGCATATCATGTGAAAATTTTGAAACAAAAATTTTGTCGATTAAGTGCTTAATTACGAGAAGGACTAAATCGCATAAAATGTGAAAGTTGAATTCTAGTAGCTATAAGGATCAAATAGCTATGGAATTCAAAACTAGAGGTCCTTACATGGTAATTAGACCATTAAAAAAAGTATGTAGATTTTTCTTGGTGACTCATCCATGGAATTATGGAAAAGGGTAAGGACTAAATCGAAAATACCAAAATACTTAATTAATTAAAAGATGATAAAATAAATCATCTTATTTTATTTCATCTTCAACCTAAAACACATGAAAACCCTAGGAGAGAGAAGAAACTTTCAAAGCCTAATCGGGTAAGTTCTCTTGTCCTGTTTTTAGTAATTTTGGTATTTTTAAAATCGGGATAGCTTAATCTCTCTATTTGAGGGATTAATTTGAAAAGTTATCAAGGTATGAAAATGGGTCATGGATGTATATGCTAGAAATTAGAAATTTATGGTAGAAAATAAAAGATTACTGAAAGATAAACAACTTTTACAAAGTGATTTTTGAGAAAAACATGATTTAGGGACTAAAATGAAAAGTTGTAAATTTTGATGAAAAATTCTGAAATTTTATGAATACATGTGCTGGAAATTTTGTAATAGGGCTTCGGTTAGACTTGGAATAGGGAGTAATTTGCACAAATTTCATTTTTCGAGCCTAGGGACTCGAAATTTATGGAAAAGTTAGGGGCAAAATGGTAATTTTGCCTAGGATGTAACTTAAGTCCATTTAAATATGAAATGTGTGAAATTGATGGTTAAATTCATTTATATAGATCCAGACAACACTAATTTGATGTTAGATCGAGGAAAAGAAAAGGTTTCGGATTAGTAGATTTCTAACGCGAACAAGTGTCGAGGTAAGTTCGTGTAACTTAATCCAGCATGTAAATATGTTTAATTAAATGTTGTGTTGTGTGATATGTGATTTATATTGATGTACATTACTTGAATGCTACCATGTGAAATTTGACACATGCTTCAAAATGGTGAAAAAGGGTTGAGTCCCGATTGAATGTTTAATTCCGATGATTATATGTGTTTTCCCGAAACTAATAAAGTCCTACATTTGTTGCAGATGGGATTTAGCTCAAACGAGTAATCCCATTGACCTCATTATAGAAAGGATTTAGCTCAGATGGGTAATCCCGATATAATACCTCTTGAGCATACGTTATGATTAGGATTTAGCCTAGACTTGTAATCCTAATCGAGCTCCTCTGAGCATACGTTATATAAAGGATTTAGCCTGGACTGGTAATCTTGTTATACGATAAGTGGCTCGAGAGAGTTTTTCTTGATTAAATGCCCTAAAGGGGTACCCTTGAATAAGGAATTGATGGATTATTGTATCGTACATTTCGAGTGTACTACTTGAGCATCCATCTGAGTTCAATGATTCAACGGGCATAAAATCTTAACATGGCATGAAAATCTTGATATGATATGATAATGACTTGAAAGAATATTACTTGATGAGCTCATCTATGTTACTTGATTGATATGAAGATTTTGGTGACTAACATGGTTGATTGAATGTATGTGATTAGGCCATTTAACCAAATGGTTGGAACGTAACATTGTATGCTTAGATTTAATAAGCAAGATTGGTAAGTAGTTTCAGTTATACGAACTTACTAAGATGTAATGCTTACTCCATTTTATTTTTTCCTGTTTTATACAGCTCAGAAGCTCGTGAAGGTTGGAAGATCATTGGAGCATCATCACACTATCAACTAGTCATTTTGGGTATACTTATTAAAATTATTTTGGTATAATGGCATGTATAGGACAACTTGGCCAATAGTGGCTTGAAATGTGATTTTGTAACCTGGTATTGGAATGGCTAGTATTGGTTCATTTTGGTATGACTAAGTAAATTATTATGGAATACTTATATATACAAGTGTTATGTTATGATTATATCCGCTTTCCCGAAACTAACAAAGTCTTGCATTTGTTGCAGACAGGATTTAGCTTAGACGAGTAATCTCATTGACCTTATTATAGAAAGGATTTAGCCCGAATGGGTAATCCCGATATAATACCTCTCCAGGATACGTTCTGATTAGGATTTAGCCTAGACTGGTAATCCTAATCGAGCTCCTCTAAGTATACGTTATATAAAGGATTTAGCCCGGACTGGTAATCCTGTTATACGATAAGTGGCTCGAGAGAGTGTTTCTTGGTTAAGTGCCCTAAAGGGGTACCCTTGAATAAGGAATTGACGGATTATTGAAGCTTACACTTCGAGTGTACTACTTGAGCATCCATCGGAGTTCAATGACTCAACGAACAAAAAATTCTTGACATGGCATGAAAATCTTGATATGATATGATAATGACTTGAAAGAATATTACTTGATGAGCTCATCTATGTTACTTGATTGATATGAAGATTTTGGTGACTAACATGGTTGATTAAATGTATGTGATTAGGCCATTTAACTAAATGGTTGGAACATAATATTGTATGCTTAGATTTAATAAGCAAGATTGGTAAGTTTAGTTTCCGTTATACGAACTTACTAAGATGTAATGCTTACTCCATTTTATTTTTCCCTATTTTATACTGCTCGGAAGCTCGTGAAGGTTGGAAGATCATTGGAGCATCATCACACTATCAACTAGCCATTTTGGGTATACTTAGTAAAATTATTTTGGTATAATGGCATGTATAGGACAACTTGGCCAATAGTGGCTTGAAATGTGATTTTGTAACCTGGCCATTGGAATGGCTAGTATTGGTTCATTTTGGTATGACTAAGTAAATTATTATGGAATACTTATATACACAAGTGTTATGTTATGAATATGTTATCAAAGGTTGCTATTGCCTAAGTTAATCAAAGGTAAGTTTATTACCACCAATGCATGTGATGGTATGCCTTGTTGAATGATGGTAATTGTCGAATTTGAATGCTTGAATTGGTTGGTATTTGATATGTGTTTCAAGTATAGGTCTTGGGTGAAATTTTGGGTGAGAAATGAAGCTAAAAATGGCTTCATTTTGTCCAAACGGCCTGGTAACATGGTTATATGGTTTGGTCATGTGTCCCCTGCACCTTAATTTTCAGAAATAAAATGCTCCGAATTGAGCACACAGGCAGAGACACGGGCGTGCGTTTCAACCGTGTGAAACTTAGACCTATTTTCGAGTTGAATTAATTAACCACAAGTCCCAGCACACGGGCATGTGGCATGGCCGTGTGTGCAAGTTAGAGAGTTACACGGGGTCAAACACGGCCTGCAACACGGACGTGTCCCAAGGTCACACGGGCGTGTGAGCCCTACACCTTGGAAAAATTTTATAATTTCACGAAAAATTCTTTGAGGTCCCAATTAAGTCCCGATTTGATTCTAATGCTTGTATTGGGTCTCAAGGGCCAGATCAAGGGATGTTAAGGATGTTCTCGGTAAATGAATAGTAATTTATGAAGATTAATTGAAAATGTTTAGAATGTTTTGGTAATGCTCTGAAACCCTATTCTGGCTATAGGTACGGGTTATGAGTGTTACACTTGTGGTATCAGAGCTACGATTTACCCGATTCTCAGATTTGACGTAGCAAACATGAGTTTAGCTATATATGCCATTATATAAATTGTGATAGTGTGATGACTCTTGATTATTTTAAATGTGTTTTTCATATAGTAATGTCATCCAACCAAGCTAGAGTTAAATCCGAGGAAGCTAAGAGTAATGCTTCAGCTTCAGTACAAAAAGTTGCGTCTGCGTCTAGTAAAGAAAAGCCCATGTCTGAGGGCCGAAGTGAGGATGAAAAATAAGCCTTCTTTCAAATGATGAATGAATGGTTTACCCAGTACTTGAGAAAAAACCCTACTGTACAACGACCTCCCCCGTATGCTCCCTAACTAATTCCTGAGGTACCACAGGGTACCGAACCTGTTAGAATTTGTAATATCCTGAATTAGGGCTTAATCGGAATAGTGGTTTCGTGACCACAAATCCGAGATAGAAATAATTATTTTATAATTATTTTGATGATTATGATATGATTGCATGATTGTGTGAAAATTTCGTGATGAAATTCTATGCCTAAAGTGTTTAAATTGAAAGTAGGGACTAAATCGAATAAGTTGCAAAATTTGCATTCTAGAAGTTTTTAGTATGAAATTGCATTGAAATATTAATTAGGAGATCTTAAATAGAAATTTGACCAATTTTAAGTTCATGGACAAAATTAGGACATGGAAGGAATTTTTGGAAAGTTTAGTAGTAAGGGCATTTTGGTCATTTAGTTATTAAAATGAATTAAAAACAAAATTAAAAACAAAATTAAAAGCCAATTTTTGTCCATCTTCTTCATTAGGCCGAAATTTCAAGGGTTCTCCATAGTTAGGGTTTGTTTCAAGCTTCCAAGCTCCATAGTAAGTGATTCCAAGCCCGCTTTTAATGTGCTTTACGTTTTGGAATCCGGTAGCTCGATTAAGCTTATGTTAGCAATAATTCAACCTAGGGTTTATATTTGGAAAAATACCCATAGGTGAAATTTGTGTCTTTTGATGTTTTATGATAGAATATGGGGTTTTAAATTATGTTAGACAACTTGTGCTACTCGGTTTTGAGTGAAAATGAGTAAAAGGGCTTAATCGGCAAAAATACCTAATAGTCACAAGTATATGTTAGAGTAAGAATTTGATGTTGCCATAGAAGGGAAAAATGATCAGCATGTTATAAAACATAAGAATAAGGAATAGAGTTTAATTCCCGAGCCTAGGGGCAAAAGTGTAATTATGCAAAATTTTAGGGACAAAAGTGTAATTTTTCCAAAGTTCGTATTAAATGCTGTTTTGATGAATGTATGCATTAAATAAGATTAATTTGGCATTATAGATCAAGAGAAACGAGATTCAAGTCGTGATCGAGGAACAGAAAATATTGTGGACTAAATTGCAAAATCTTTATATTTTGGTACCAAGGTAAGTTCATGTGTAAATAATGTAGCATAATTGTTATTTTTAAGTTATTGATGTTAATTATATGATACGCTGATTTTTAATCGTGAAATATTATGCTTTGTGGTTAATGTTGAGTAATATGCAAATTATGTTTACTACTTGATAAATATGAATTGCTACCGAGTATCGGTTCTGATATTCCATGGAAGACGACAAAAGTGAGATCGAGGGAAAAAGCCCGTTTGAACCTTAGGAATAGATTAGGATACAAGTGACATGTCACTAGGATGGTTGAGCATCCGAACTCGTTGAGTTGAGTCTGAGTTCACTTATGGATGCGAATGTCCGAACTCGTTGAGTTGAGTCCGAGTTCGTGAGATGTAACTAGGCATCCGAACTCGTTGAGTTGAGTCCGAGTTCACTTAGGGGCGGGTTACATGATTTCTTGATTACATATGAGGCACTTATGTGCAAATTATCTGTGTATCCGAGTTGTATTCCGATGTGTTCAACGGGTGAAATTTCTAGTGCAATGAAAGAACACTTAAGATGCAAGCGACGTATTGGTAAGTGTTGTGAAATGGACACTTTGGACAGGTATGTTCTTAACCCTCGGGTTGATAATAGATACAACAACGGTAAGGTGGTAAGATGATGAATGATGTTTAGAAATATGACATATGTTTTGGTGATACCATGCTAAAGTTGTTTGGTATATTTGTATTGTTATGTTACTTGTTATTTACATATGAACTTACTAAGCATTTATGCTTACTCCTCCTCTTTATTCTTGTAGTTTTGAACAAGCCATTTCGGGAATTGGGACGGGTGAAGGTTCGATCACACTATCCAAAGGACTTTCATCTAGGTAAATGGCTTGTAAAACTTAAGTATGGCAAGTATAGCAATATACTTATTTTGTGTAAATAATTTTATGATATGGCCATGATTGGTTGAGAAAATGTTTGATATTGATAAGTCATGGTGATGGTTAAATTTAGATCATGTTTGATATCATGGAAGTTTAATAGGTTATCTAGTTCATAACAACTCATGAAAAGATGAAATTTGCCTTAAAAGCAGAATATTCTTGCAAACAATAACATGAATTTGAAAAATCACTAAAAATAGTATAAATGGAATTAAATGATGACCAAGTTATGAAATTGAAGCTTAATGAGTCTATTTTGATATGGAAAAAAAAACAGGCATATAAATTATATTTTATGAGATATTTGAAACCTTGTGAAACAGGGCCAGAGTGATTTCTGGATCCTCTATTCTGACTTTAAAAATTCATAATAAATTGTACAAAAATAATTAGAAGTCATTATTTATATGTACAGATTCCTTGTTGAGTCTAGTTTTAATAGAAACAAACCTCTATTCATTGAAATTCTGTATAGAGAGATATCTGATTCGTAATACACAGAGGTCAGAGCAATCAAACCCTAAAACAGGGGAGACTTTAACTAATAAACTGTACTAATTGGCCCAACCAAAAATTCTAGAAAAAATTTAGTAAATATTTATATAAGTATAGATTAAGGAAAAATTTACGGATCTTGATTACGAGTTTCCTAACTCGAGATATGATTTTTCTTGTAAGCGTGATGCGGGTAGCTAGAAAGTTTGTGAATGTAGAAACAAATGATTTGAAGTTCTTAATTTGATAAATTATGTTGGTAACCCTCAAGCTCGACTCCGCGATGGTCTCGGCGTGGGGCGTTACATTTGGTGGTATCGAGCGAGGTTTAGTCGGTTCTCGGACTACGTGTTGTATGTACGGATTTTGCTATGCATGTCATATGTATGAATTGTGATAGTGTGACAACTTGACCTTTTAAATGATTTTATATAGTAAATGGATCCCGATCCACTGTGGAAGATGAAGTAGAGAGTAATGCACTAGCTCATTTGAAGGCGTGGCCGATCGAAAACCCACCCCTCATTGTTGGTCGGGGAGGAGGAGAAAGGGATCGGAAGCCTTTCTCCAAATGATGAGTGCATGGTACACTGAGTTCGTTCGTATGAACCCAAATGTATGACCTCCCCCACCTCCCCCAATTCCTCAACCTATGCCTCCGATGCCTCAGGGAGTGGATATGATAAAATTTCACGAACCCCGATGATGTGAATTCGTAAACAAGGGGCTGAAGAATTTAGAGCAAATATGATGATGCAGAGAAAGTAGAGTTCTGGCTTGAAAATTCTATCCGGTTATTTGATGAATTATCTTGTACACCTGAAGAATGTTTGAAATGTGCTACATCTTTGTTGAGAGATTCAGCCTATAATTGGTGGAAGACTTTGATTTGGTGGTACCGAAAGAGAGGGTAACTGGGAATTCTTTCAAGAAGAGTTTGGAAGAAATATATTAGTGAAAGATTTATTGATCGAAATGTAAAGAGTTTCTTGAGTGAAGCAAGGTAATATGCGATCTCGAATATGAAAGAGAGTTTGTTCGATTGAGTAAGTATGCGGGGAATATGTTCTGCGAAGCCAAGATGTGCCGACGATTTGAAGACGAGCTTAACGAAGACATTAAGGTATTTGTTGGGATCCTTGAACTAAAAGAAATAGTGGTACTTGTCGATCGAGCTTGCAAGGCTGAAGAATTACTGAAGGAAAAGAAAAATGTTGAATTTGAAACACGAAATTAGAAGAAAAGACCAATGAGTAATGCACCCTCACAGCAAACCCGGAAAGTCAAGAAATATGAATCCTCGTTCCCAAGTTTCAGCTGGGCAATCATATGGAAATTTTAAGAAGCGAAATGTGGGTCCTAAATCTCAGACTACTTCTGCGGCTAGTGTGGGAAATACGAGATTTGTTAAACCCGAGTGCCAGCGGTGTGGTAGAAATCATTTTGGTCCGTGCAAAGCAAATGAATGTTTTTGATATGGTTCTCCGGGGTTATTTTATTAGAGATTGCCCAGAGAGAGTTGAGAAAGAAAAATTTCAGAATGTAAAAGCTAGTGGTGCAGACTCGAGGGGAAGGTATCCGAGAAAAGCTAGAAGTGAAACAAGCGAGAAGAATGTAGCAGAGATGCGTGAGTTAGATCTGAAGGAAGAGCTCGGCTAGAATTTATGCTATTAAAAGCGTGAAGATGCTTCCTCACCCGATGTGATTACTGGTACATTTCTCTTTATGATACTAATGTTATTGCTTTGATTGATCCGGTTCTACTCATTCATATGTATGCATGAAACTGGTGTCTAGTATGAATATACCTGTTGAGAACATAGAATTTATGATTAGAGTGTCGAACCCGCTAGGCAAATGTGTGATAGTTGATAAAGTAAGCAAGAAATGCCCTTTAATGATTCGGGGTCATTACTTTCCGGCCGACTTGATGTTGTTGCCGTTTGATGAATTTGATGTTATTTTGGGTATGGATTGGTTGACATTGCATGATGCTATAGTAAATTGCAAAGAAAAGGTTATAGAATTAAAGTGTGAAAACGGCGAAACTCTATGGGTTGAATCAGATAAATCAGAGGCATTGTCTAGTGTGATTTCTTCTATGTCGGCTCAGAGATATTTGAGAAAGGGTTATGAAGCTTATTTGGCGTATGTAATTAATACAAAAGAAGTTGAAAAGAAAGTTGAATCAGTGCCAGTTGTGTGTGAATTTGCGGATGTATTTCCAGAAGAATTGTCGGGTTTGCCTCGGTCGGGAAGTAGAATTTGGTATAGATTTGATAAGGAACACTCCGATCTCGATTGCTCCATATAGAATGGCACCAACAGAGTTGAAAGAATTAAAGTTGCAGTTGCAAGAGTTGACTGATAAAGGTTTTGTGAGACCAAGTTTTTCACCTTGGGGTGCTCCCGTGTTATTTGTGAAAAAGAAGGATGGTTCTATGAGATTATGTGTTGATTATCGGCAGTTAAACAAGGTGACAATAAAAAACAAGTATCCATTGCCGAGAATTGATGACTTGTTTGATCAGCTAAAAGGAGCGACATGGTTTTCAAAGATTGACTTGAGATCTGGGTATTATCAGCTACGAGTAAAAGAGTCAGATGTACCTAAAACTGCTTTTAGAACAAGGTACAGTCATTATGAATTTTTAGTTATGCCATTCGGGTTGACAAATGCTCCTGCTGTGTTTATGGACTTAATGAATCGCATATTTCAGCCATACCTGGACAGATTTGTTGTGGTGTTTATAGATGATATTTTAATTTATTCAAAGGATGAGACAGAGCATGCTGAGCATTTGAGGATAGTTTTGCAAACTTTGAGAGATAAGAAGTTGTATGCTAAGTTTAGTAAAAGTGAATTTTGGCTCCGGGAAGTTGGATTTTTGGGTCATATTGTTTTAGGTGATGGTATACGGGTTGATCCTAGTAAAATTTCAGCCATTGTTGATTGGAAACCAAGAAAAATGTAAGCGAAGTTAGGAGTTTCTTGGGGCTAGTTGGGTATTATCGGCGGTTTGTAAATGGATTTTCTATAATTGTTGCTCCTATGACTAGACTACTCGAAAGGATGTTAAATTTGAATGGACGGAAGAATGTCAATAGAGTTTGAAGAATTGAAAAGTTATTAATCAAGCACCGGTGTTGATACAACCCGAATCGTAAAGAATTTGTGGTGTATAGTGATGCTTCTCTAAATGGTTTGGGGTGTCTACTCATGCAAGAAGGAAAAGTGGTGGCTTATGCTTGAGGTCGTTAAAACCTCATGAGAGGAATTATCCTACTCACGATTTGGAATTGGGCTGCAGTGGTGTTTGCTTTGAAGATTTGGCGACATTATTTGTATGGTGAAAAGTGCGAGTATATACCGATCACAAAAGTCTTAAATACTTGATGTCACAAAAAGACTTGAATTTGAGACAGCGAAGATGGTTAGAGTTATTGAAAGATTACGAGCTTGTTATTGATTATCATCTGGGAAAAGCGAATGTGGTTGCCGACGCTTTAAGCAGAAAGTTGTTGTTTGCTTTGAGAGTTATGAACACTCAGTTGAAAATTTCAGATGACGGTTCGATTCTAGCAGAGTTAAGAGCAAGACCGATGTTTTTACAAGAGATTTTTGAAGCTCAGAAAAATGATCAAGATTTGCTAGCCAAGAGAAAACAGTGTGAAGCTGATTCGGGATCAGATTTCAGAATCGATTCTGATGGTTGTTTGATGTTTAAAAATCAGATTTGTGTACCGAAAAATGATGAGTTGATTCAAAATATTTTGCATGAAGCACATAATGGTTGTTTAGTGGTTCATCCGGGCAGTACGAAGATGTATAATGACTTGAAGAAAATGTACTGGTGGAGTGGAATGAAAAGAGATATTTCCGAGTTTGTATCAAAGTGCTTAGTTTGTCAACAAGTGAAAGCTGAACACCAAGTACTTTCGGGATTACTCCAGCCTATTATGGTTCCTGAATGGAAATGGGATCGGATTACTATGGATTTTATATCGGGGTTGCCGTTAACTCGTGGGAAGAAAAATGCCATCCGGGCAATAGTTGATGACCGACTAAATCGGCTCATTTTATTCCTAATGCGTCATGATTATTCTCTTAATAAGTTGGCTGAATTGTATATCCAAGAGATTGTTAGACTTCATGAGATACCTTTGTCAATCATTTCAGATAGAGATCCGAGGTTTACCTCACGGTTTTGGAAAAAGTTGCAAGAGGCATTAGGTACAAAGTTAAATTTCAGCACTGCCTTTCATCCACAAACTGATGGACAATCAGAGAGAGTAATTCAGATTCTTGAAGACATGCTCAGATGTTGTGTATTGGAATTTCAAGATAGTTGGGAAAGGTACTTACCATTGGTAGAATTTGCTTATAATAATAGTTATCAGACGATTTTGAAGATGGCACCTTATGAAGCATTATATGGTCGTAAATGTCAGACGCCATTGTATTGGACTGAACTCAAGGAAAATCAAATTTATGGAGTTGATTTAATAAAAGAAACTGAAGAAAAGGTGAAAGTGATTCGAGATTGTTTGAAAGCTACTTCAGATAGACAGAAATCTTATGCGGATTTGAAACGAAAAGAAATGGAGTTTCAAGTTGGTGATAAGGTATTTTTGAAAGTGTCTCCATGGAAGAAAGTCCTTAGATTTGGATGAAATGGCAAGTTAAGTCCGCGTTTTATTGGACCGTATGAAATAATTGAAAAAGTTGGACCGGTAGCATATCGGCTAGCGCTACCACCTGAATTAGAGAAGATTCATGATGTGTTTCACGTATCTATGTTACGTCGGTATTGTTCAAATCCTTCACATATAATTTCACCGACAGAAGTTGAACTACGACCGGATATGACTTATGAAGAAGAACCGATTAAGATTTTAGCTCGAGAAGTCAAACAACTAAGAAATAAAAGTGTTGCACTTGTGAAAGTGTTGTGGCAAAAGCATGGGGTAGAAGAGACTATATGGGAACCTGAAGAAACTATGAAAAACCAATACCCACACCTGTTTATCGGTAAGATTTTCGAGGACGAAAATCCTTAAAAGGGGGGAGAGTTGTAATATCATGAATTAGGGCTTAATCGGAATAGTGGTTTCGTGACCACAAATCCGAGATAGAAATAATTATTTTATAATTATTTTGATGATTATGATATGATTGCATGATTGTGTGAAAATTTCGTGATGAAATTCTATGCCTAAAGTGCTTAAATTGAAAGTAGGGACTAAATCGAATAAGTTGCAAAATTTGCATTCTAGAAGTTTTTAGTATGAAATTGCATTGAAATATTAATTAGGAGATCTTAAATAGCAATTTGACCAATTTTAAGTTCATGGACAAAATTAGGACATGGAAGGAATTTTGGAAAGTTTAGTAGTAAGGGCATTTTGGTCATTTAGTTATTAAAATGAATTAAAACAAAATTAAAAGCCAATTTTGTCCATCTTCTTCATTAGGCCGAAATTTCAAGGGTTCTCCATAGTTAGGGTTTGTTTCAAGCTTCCAAGCTCCATAGTAAGTGATTCCAAGCCCGCTTTTAATGTTCTTTACGTTTTGGAATCCGGTAGCTCGATTAAGCTTATGTTAGCAATAATTCAACCTAGGGTTTATATTTGGAAAAATACCCATAGGTGAAATTTGTGTATTTTGATGTTTTATGATAGAATATGGGGTTTTAAATTATGTTAGACAACTTGTGCTACTCGGTTTTGAGTGAAAACGAGTAAAAGGGCTTAATCGGTAAAAATACCTAATAGTCACAAGTATATGTTAGAGTAAGAATTTGATGTTTCCATAGAAGGGAAAAATGATCAGCATGTTATAAAACATAAGAATAAGGAATAAAGTTTAATTCCCGAGCCTAGGGGCAAAAGTGTAATTATGCAAAAGTTTAGGGACAAAACTGTAATTTTTCCAAAGTTTGTATTAAATGCTGTTTTGATGAATGTATGTATTAAATAAGATTAATTTGGCATTATAGATCAAGAGAAACGAGATTCAATTCGCGATCGAGGAAAAGAAAATATTGTGGACTAAATTGCAAAATCTTTATATTTTGGTACCAAGGTAAGTTCATGTGTAAATAATGTAGCATAATTGTTATTTTTAAGTTATTGATGTTAATTATATGATACGCTGATTTTTAATCGTGAAATATTATGCTTTGTGGTTAATGTTGAGTAATATACAAATTATGTTTACTACTCGATAAATATGAATTGCTACCGAGTATCGGTTCCGATATTCCATGGAAGACGACAAATGTGAGATCGAGGGAAAAAGCCCGTTTGAACCTTAGGAATAGATTAGGATACAAGTGACATGTCACTAGGATGGTTGAGCATCCGAACTCGTTGAGTTGAGTCCGAGTTCACTTATGGATGCGAATGTCCGAACTCGTTGAGTTGAGTCCGAGTTCGTAAGATGTAACTAGGCATCCGAACTCGTTGAGTTGAGTTCAAGTTCACTTATGGATGCAAACGTCCGAGCTCGTTGAGTTGAGTCCGAGTTCACTTAAGGGCGGGTTACATGATTTCTTGATTACATATGAGGCACTTATGTGCAAATTATCCGTGTATCCGAGTTGTATTCTGATGTGTTCAACGGGTAAAATTTCTAGTGAAATGAAAGAACACTTAAGATGCAAGCAACGTATTGGTAAGTGTTGTGAAATGGACACTTTGGACAGGTATGTTCTTAACCCTCGGGTTGATAATAGATACAACAACGATAAGGTGGTAAGATGATGAATGATGTTTAGAAATATGACATATGTTTTGGTGATACCATGCTAAAGTTGTTTGGTATATCTGTATTGTTATGTTACTTGTTATTTACATATGAACTTACTAAGCATTTATGCTTACTCCCTCCTCTTTATTTACTGTAGTTTTGAACAAGCCATCTCGGGAATCGGGATGGGTCGAAGGTTCGATCACACTATCCAAAGGACTTTCATCTAGGTAAATGGCTTGTAAAACTTAAGTATGGCAAGTATAGCAATATACTTATTTTGTGTAAATAATTTTATGATATGGCCATGATTGGTTGAGAAAATGTTTGATATTGATAAGTCATGGTGATGGTTAAATTTAGATCATGTTTGATATCATGGAAGTTTAATAGGTTATCTAGTTCATAACAACTCATGAAAAGATGAAATTTGCCTTAAAACAGAATATTTCTGCAGCAATGACATGAATTTGAAAAATCACTAAAAATAGTATAAATGGAATTAAATGATGACCAAGCGATGAAATTAAAGCTTAATGAGTCTATTTTCATATGGAAAAAAAAACAGGCATATAAATTATACTTTATGAGATATTTGAAACCTTGTGAAACAGGGCCAGAGTGATTTCTGGATCCTCTATTCTGACTTTAAAAATTCATAATAAATTGTACAAAAATAATTAGAAGTCATTATTTATATGTACAGATTCCTTGTTGAGTCTAGTTTTAATAGAAACAAACCTCTTGCCATTGAAATTCTGTATAGAGAGATATCTGATTCCTAATACACAGAGGTCAGAGCAATCGAACCCTGAAACAGGGGAGACTTTAACTAATAAACTGTACTAATTGGCCCAACCAAAAATTCTAGAAAAAAATTAGTAAATATTTATATGAGTATAGATTTAGGGAAAAATTACGAATCTTGATTTCGAGTTTCCTAACTCGAGATATGATTTTTCTTGTAACTGTGACGCGGGTAGCTAGAAAGCTGTGAATGAAGAAACAAATGATTTGAAGTTCTTAATTTGATAAATTATGTTCGGTAACTCCTCAAGCTCGACTCCGGTGATGGTCTCGAGCGTGGGGGCGTTACAGAATTAGTAAGCCTCTGATAGATAAAATCTGCAAGCATGGGGCAGAAGAATTTAGAGCTACTGCAAATGATGATCTGGAAAGGGCTGAGTTTTTGTTAGAAAATACTATCTGGGTTTTTGACGAACTATCTTGCACACCTGCTAAATGTCTAAAATGTGCGGTATATCTACTAAAAGATACAACTTATCATTGGTGGAATACCATAACTTCAGTAGTACAGAGGGAGAATGTCACATGGGAATTCTTCCAAGCTGAATTCGGAAAAAAGTATGTGAGTCAAAGATTTAGGGATTAGAAAAAAAAGGAATTTCTAGAGCTTAAACAAGGAAACATGACTATATCCGAATATGAACGAGAATTTGTTCGGTTGAGCAAGTATGCTAAGGAATGGGTTCTAACCAAGGCTAAAATGTGTAAACACTTTGAAGAAGGTTTAAATGAAGACGTCAAATGTAACACCCCTTACCCGTGTTTGACGCCAGAACAGGGTACAAGGCATTACTAGACTTAATCACTAATCATCGTATAAAAACTGATTCATAATTTCACTCTAATTTAAAACTTTTTCAAACAAATTCAAGCTATCTCTTAAAAAGATCTTACAAGGCCCATATCATGCTTTAATTCAACCACACACATAGGCAAGCATGCACATTCATAAATTGCACCATTTAATTAATAACATAATCAAGACTAACTACATTAAATGACTTTATACAATAGAGACCTTCAAATAACATAGATCAGTATTTTAAGCCAATTCCTAGCAACTTAATAACAACTAAACGAGTCTCCATACATGCCAAAGACTTAAAATACTTTAAAACCTTTATATATCGATCAATAGTTTGATAGTGTGATTTAACCTCCGGCGACGTCCAACTCGAGCTAACATCTGCGACACTATAGGAAAAAGGAAAGGAAGGGAGTAAGCATTATAGCTTAGTAAGTAAGTATGTAAATATTAATAAACAATACATTATCATACTTTAAACAAAGTCACAATATGTTCCCGGAATGTTACCATCACAAACACACATACTTTCACTATTACAATCATAAACAGGTTCAAAATGAGCTTTCTAGCAGAGTACCAGCAACTAAATTATTTATTTCTAGAGATACAAAACTCCAAATTACAAAATGTTAATTTTATTTGAAACTTTATTCATATATATTTTTACCATAAAATTTTCAGAATTTTTGGTCTAGCCAATTAGTACATTTTATTCATTGAAGTTACCCCTATTTCATTGCTCAATTGTTCTGACCACTCTTCACTACAAATAAATTTTGTCCTCGTACAGAATTCAAAGGATGTTATCGTTTATTTCATTTGAAACTAGACTCACTAAGGATTTCAAGAATATAAATTATATCCCCTAATTATTTTTTTAAAATTTTTAATGATTTTTCCAAGTAAGAACAGGGGATCACGTAGTCATTCTGAACCAGTCTCTCAAAAACTTAAATATCTCATAATATAGAATTTCTTTGCTTGCTCTGTTTCTGTTATAAGAAAATAGACTCATTAAGCTCTAATTTGATATCTCATTCAGTCTCTGATTCAATTTCTAAAATTTTTGGTAAATTTTTAGATTTATGTCACTGCAACTATCCAGAACAGTTTTATTTTCAATTTTGATCTTTCACACTTCAATTGTATTCATCACTTTCCCATAACAATCTTTCCAATTTCTAATCACATATCAAGCATATTGCTCATAAGTTACACACGTATATACTTACACTTATCATCACAAAGTCATACACAATTTCATTTAATTAATTTCCCAGTTGAACGCTTCGGAATAATAACAGACACGCGATGGTATCGCACACAGCCCACCTTTAAAATCGAAGCTCTCTTGTACACATACTGGCCTTCACTTAGCACCACTCATGTGACCTAGCTCGATTGTACACATAATTTTGGCTCTCTTGTACACATGGTGAACACTTAGTACCACCCATGTGACCTAGCCAGTTTATCTCGTAGCTCTCTTGTACACCTGATATGCACTCAGCATACATGTGACCTAGCTACATACCATCTGTATCATCCAATCTTTCCGAAGGTTCAACCGGGATTTCTCTCTCTTTCTAATACTTGATTCCATACTTCCAATAGTCAATTATGATTCAAAATCAGCTTCAATACATAAAATATGCTGAAATACAAAAACATAATAAAGATAATGTATTATTTACATACAAACTTACATACTTTCTCATTTCCATGTCGAATTAATATTGAACATTTAAATCATCATAATTATACTTACTTTCAACACCTCGACAATCATAGTAAATATATCAATTTTACATTGAAACATGCATAAATTAATGCTTATTATACATGTGAACTTACCTCGATACTAAAACGGCCATTTTACCAACTTTCCCGATTTTCGATTTTTCTCCCATTCTAAATTCAAATCTCGTTTTCCGGGATCTAAAACATCATATTTTACTTATCTAATTAATTTACTATTCAAAACAGTCCTTAACTCAAACTTTGGCAAAATTACAATTTTGCCCCTAAACTTTTGCATATTTACACTTTTGCCCCTGGGCTCGGGAATTAAACTTCATCCCTTATTCTTATGTTTTATGACATGCTGGTCATTTTTTCCTTCTATGGGAACATCAAATTCTCACTCAAACACATAGTTATGAACAATAACAACTTTTACCGATTAAGCCGTTTTACTCATTTTTGCTTAAAACCGCTTAGCAAAAGTTGTTTAACATAATTTCAGCCTTCATATTCTACCATAAAACATCAAAATAAACACATTTCACCTATGGGTCTTTTTCCAAATATGAACCCTAGCTTAAATTATTGCTAGAATAAGCTTAATCAAGTTACCGGGATTCCAAAATCGTAAAGAACTTGAAAAATAGGGCTAGAACGGACTTACTATTGAGCTTGGAAAGCTTGAAAACTCTAGCCATGGCTTTCCCCATGCTAATTTCGGCCTCCATGAAAAAGATGAGTTAATTTTGGCTTTATTTTCCCTTTTTATTTCTTATAATTACCAAATGACTAAAATGCCCTTAAGGACTTTCTTTAAAATTTTGTCCTATTCATACCCATTTTTGTCCAAAAAAAATATAATGGTCTAATTACCATTTAAGGACCTCCTCTTTAAACCCCCATTTCAATCAAGTACTTATGAATTAGAACACATATTTTGCAACTTTTGCAATTTAGTCCTAAAAGTCCAATTAAGCACTTTATCAGTAAAATTACTTAACGATATTTTTACACAATATTTTAATCAATAAATAAACCTTAAAACTTAATCAGAATAAATTTTTTGACTTCAAATTCATGGTTCTAAAACCATCGTTCCGTTTAGGCCCTAAATTAGGCTATTACAGCAACTTCTGCAAATAAGCCCTAATAGGCAAATTAAACATGCAATCTATAAAATTTCTTATCAATACTCTAACATATGCATCTAATCATTCGGTAAATCATAAAAATTAATCAAAATAAACTTTTTTTATCTCAGATTTGTGGTTTCGCAACCACTATTCCATTTAGGCCCTATTTCGAGATGTTACATCAAATTGTTGAATGGAATTCTCGAGATAAGGGAATTTGCAATGTTAGCTGATCGAGCCCACAAAGTAGAAGAATTGAGTAAAGAAAAGAGACAAGTAGAAAGAGAAGCTCGGGTTTTTGAAAAGAACTATGAGTAAGTCACAATCATTTGCTTCTAAGAAATTCAATAAGTATTATGCTCATGTGACCATCTCTACGGCATATTCTGGAAGAGAGCGAGGCTCTCAACGTTCTAACCCGAGGTCTTCATCTCTATCTGTGACCAGTGTGGGTAGTGTCAGTAATCCCAAACTGAAATGTAAACATTGTAACAAATTTCATCATGAAGAATGTCGGTCTAGAAGTGGAGCTTGTTTTGGATGTGGTTCACTTGACCATTTTCTTAGAGATTGTCCAGAAAGAGTTGGAAAAGAAATAGAACCAGCTCCGAAGCCGAGTAATCCTATCTCGAGAGGTAGACCACCCCGCCATCTCGACAATGTTAGAGATAGTCGAGGTACTACCAAGGATACTACAGTTAAATCTGAGGCACGAGCACCTACAAGGACATATGCTCATGATAAAGAATATGCCTATGCACTAGATGTCATTACTAGTACATTTTCTCTACTTGATACTGATATTACTGTATTGATTAATCCTAGTTCCACACATTCAGATATATGCATGAACCTAGTGTCTGTTAAAAATTTACCTGTTGAATTCACTGAATTTGTGGTTAAAGTTTCAAACCTTGGGCCAGTGTGTTTTGGTGGATAAAATTTGTAAGAAATGTCCATTGATGGTAAAAGGTTATTACTTTTTGGCTGACTTGATGTTATTGTCATTCGATGAATTTGATGTGATCTTGGGAATGGATTGGCTAACCTGATATGATGCAGTGGTAAACTGTAAACAGAAATATATTGTATTGAAATGTGAGAATGGTGAATTACTTCATTTTGAACCTGATAAACTGGATGGATTACCTAATGTGATTTCAGCAATATCAGCATAGAAATATGTCAGAAAGGGGTATGATGCCTATCTTGCGTATGTGACGGATACCAAAGTATCTGAGTTAAAGATTTAGTCAGTACCCATTGTATGTGAATTTCCTAATGTATTCCCAAAGGAATTACCTGGTTTACCACTGGATAGAGAAGTAGAATTCTCTATAGATCTTGTTCCAGGTACAACACCTATATCTATAGCATCTTACAAAATGGCTCCTACTGAATTGAAAGAGTTGAAAGTATAGTTGCAAGAGTTGATTGACAGAGGTTTTGCTCAACCTAGTTTCTCACCTTGGGGTGCTCCGATTCTATTTGTAAAGAAGAAGGATGGATCATTGAGGCTGTGTATTGATTACAGACAGCTCAAAAAAGTTACAACAAAGAACAAGTATACATTATTTCGAATCGATGACTAGTTTGACCAGTTAAAGTGTGTTACTGTATTTTCAAAGATTGACCTTCGTTCTAGTTACTATCAACTACAGGTAAAAGAATCGGCTGTACCAAAGACAACTTTTAGAACCAGGTATGGACACTATGAGTTTCTTGTAATGCCATCCGGCTTAACAAATGCACCTGCAGTGTTTATGGATTTGATGAAAAGGATTTTTAGCCCGTACTTATTTGATGAAAAGGATTTTTAGCCCGTACTTAGATAGGTTTGTGGTGGTCTTTATTGATGATATTTTGGTTTACTCTCGAGATGAAAATGAACATGCTGAAAATTTGAGAACAGTGCTGCAAACTCTGCAAGAGAAACAATTATATGCTAGATTTAGTAAATGTGAATTTTGGTTACGGAAAGCTAGTTTTCTTGGGCATATAGTATCTGCTAAAGGTGTTAGAGTAGACCTAAATAAAATTTCAGCCATTGTTATTTGGAAGCCACCGAAGAATGCGTCTGAAGTTTGAAGTTTTCTGGGACTAGCTAGTTATTATCAGAGATTTGTAAAAAAAAAATTCAATGATAGCTTCTTCGATGACTCTTTGTTGCAGAAAGATGTGAAATTTGAATGGACTGAGAAATGCCAGCAGAGCTTTGACAGATTAAAGGCCTTATTAACAAAAGCACCCGTGTTAGTCTAACCTGGATCGGGTAAGGAATTTACAGTTTACAGTGATGAGTCATTGAATGGTTTAGGCTGTGTTTTGATGCAAGATGGTAAGGTAGTAGCTTATGCTTCACTGCAGCTAAAGCCACATGAAAAGAACTACTCGACACATGATCTTGAATTGGCAGTCATAGTGTTTGCACTAAAAATCAAGCGACATTAGTTATTTGGTGAAAAATGTCACATATTCACTGATCATAAAAGTCTAAAATATTCGATGTCATAGAAATATTTGAATTTGAAAAAGCGCAGATGGCTTGAATTGTTGAAAGATTATGATCTTGTTATTGATTACCGTCCGAGAAAGGCCAACGTAGTGGTGGATGCGTTGAATAGAAAATCCTTGTATTCTTTGCAAGAAATGAACACTCGATTGTCATTGTCTGATGATGGTTCACTCATAGCTGAGTTAAAAGCTAGACCAATGTTTTTGCAACAGATTTTTGGAGCTCAAAAAAATGATCGTAAGTTGCAAGCAAAATGGATACAGAGTGAATCAACTCCTGACTCAAAATTTTAGATCGAGACCGATGGTTGTTTATTATACAAAGACAGGGTATGTGTACCAAAAAGTTCAAAACTGATACAGAAGATTTTGAATGAAGCTCACAATGGTAATGTAACAATCAGATTTTGGGTCTCGTCGAAACAGTGGTTTCGGGACCACAAATCTAACTCAGGAAAAATTTATTTTTCTTATATTTTTATGGTCTACAGTTTTATAGAATGATTCAATGAAAATTTCGCTTAACAATTTTGACGTTTGGACACTCAATTTAGCAAAAATGACTAAATTGTAAAAAGTACAAAACTTGAGTTCTATAAGCTAGAGGTGTCTAATTGCTATGAAATTTTAAATTAGAGGTCCTTAGATGGTAATTAGATCATTACTTAAGTTGGTGGACAAAAAAGGACGTGTAGTAAGAGAAATTTTAGTGATTTAAGAAAAAGGCATTTTGGTCATTTGGTAATTAAATGAATTAATAAGCAAAATAAAAGCCAATTTTTGCTCATCTTCTACCCAATGGCCGAAATTCTCAAGAGAGGACATAGCTAGGGTCTGTTCATCTTCCAAGCTCGATTGTAAGGCCGTTTTAGCCCTGTTTTTAATGATTTTCATATTTTTTGATATCCTTGTAACCTAATCTAGCTATTTCAAGGACTATTTTGAAGTATGGTCAAAGTTTAAAATTTTACCCATGGTAGATAGTTGTGTATTTTGGTGTCTACTAGTAGAAAATGCATGTTTGGTATTAGGTAAACAACTTTTACTAAGTGATTTTTGGTAAAAATGTCAAAAAGGACATATTTGTAAAAGTTATAAAATAAGTAGTAAAAGTGTGATTAAGTGGAAAATGTGGGCTGATATAAGTATGAAAATGGTTCTGCTAGGCTTGGGTTTTGAAGAAATTGAATACATTTCTTTTTACGAGCCTAGGGACTAAATTGTAAAAAAGTGAAACATAAGGAAAAAATGTAATTTTTATCATAATATGATTTTTGGACTGAATTGAATAATGTGAGTATTAAATGAGTTAAATTTGGTATTATAAATCAAGAAAAATGAGGTTCGCACCTAGATCGGGGGAAAAACAAAGTGTTTGACGATTAGGTCCAATTCTACTATTTTTGTACCGAGGTAAGTTCGTATGTAAATAATGCATTGTTATATTTATGTTTTAAATGCTTTAATATCGTATGAATTGTAACTAACTCTTTGGACGTATTCGACAAAGTCTCGACAAGCGAGAATTCCCGGTTGAGCCTTAGGAATAGAATAGGATATGAGTGACATGTCACTAGGAACCCATGTGTTTATGTGATCCGGGTGCTGGTCTCGTACGTACTACCATTGGCTAGGTAGTCCTGCATATGTTGCGAATACTTGATAGCTTGTGTGAGCAGCACTATGTAGCTACATCCTAACTGACAGCTTGTTTGAGCACGCCCGTGAATAGCTCGAAAACGAGCCCATATGTATTATGAGATATGAGGTAGCTTCAGCTACATATATGGCACTTATGTGCAAGATTTTCAAGTATCCGTTAATATTCTGAGAGTTTAACAAGAACGTCAAAATTGTGAAAGACTATGGTTATGTTACGAGTTGGTACAAGTATGTACGTAAAACTCATACGTAATGGGCTCAGTATGTGATGAACCCTTGGTAAGGTTGTGATTGAGTAAGTTATGGCTATAAGATTTTAATAACATTCATTCTAATTTTCATCATGTTAATTGCATGTTAAATGTGTAATTATGATGTTCATTATTTGCATATGAACTTACTAAGCTTTATAGCTTACTCTTCTTCCTTTCCCTTGTCTTATAGTGTCACCAAGCTAGTTGAGGATTCGGAGACCGTTGGAGATCCACTCACACTACCAAAAATTATTTTGGTATCAATGATTTCAACATTTTGAGTTATGGCATGTATAGGGGACTTGGTCATTTTGTTATGTGTCATAATTGAGTTGGCCAAATGTGTTGGCTTATATTGGTTGAAGGTTCATTTTGTATAAGGCCATTTGAAATTGGCTACTATTGGTATAAGTAATTTATATGATGATGCTTTTCATGGATGTGGGAATTTACACGATTTGAGTTGTTAAATATGTGAGGTTCTATATGATAGATGGTAGCATGTGAATGATGTGTTAATATCTTGGTTGTGGCTGATTTGGTTGTATGTATATGCTTGGATTGGTGCTATGTTATGTTGTGTAGGTGTGTGCATGAAAGGGTGGCAAAAAGGCTTGGTAAATAGTCTTATTTTTGTCCACATGAGTAGACACATGGGTGTGTGTCTAGGCCGTGTGTGACACACAGTCTGCCCCATGGGCATGTGTTCAGGCCATGTTCACACCGTGTGTCCCCTACACCCTAATTTTTGCAAAATAGAATGCTCAAAATTGAGCACATGGGAAGAGGCACGGCCCTGTGTCTTAGCCGTGTGGATGACATGGCCTTGGACACAAGCACGTGTCTAGGGTAGAGGTGTACATGGGCCGGGTCAGGTTCGAGCCAAGCCGTGATGGGTTCGGGCCGGGCCCATAAAAAAATTCTGCCCATTTTCAAGGCCTGGGCCCAACCTAGCCCGAAATATGGGCCTAGAAATTTGTCCAAGCCTAGCAGGGAAAAAATAGTAGGCTGAGAGCACAGCTGGCCTACCGACCATATTAATTTTTTACTTTTTTATTAAAAAATTTAATATATAATAAATCAAATTCATTTAAAAACATAAAACAAATATTAAAACAGAAAACAAATAAAAATGAGACTAAAATAATTCTTAAAATAATACATAAATTAAAAATATAATAAAAAGTAATTATATTAAAATTGAAAATTGAAACAAATTAGAACTAAATTAAGAACCAAATTATATTAATAACAAAATTTTTACAATATCAAAATAACATTAAAAACAACAAAAGAGTAAAGTCAAAGTACTAAAGTTACTTAAAATTAAACATAAAAATAACTTAATATTAAAATCGGGCCGAGCCCGGGCCAAAAAAATCTTACCCGGGGCCCGGCCCGTTTTCTAAACGGGCCTCTTTTTTATCCAAGCCCATTTTTCGGGCCTATATTTTTACCCAAACCCTCTCATTTTTCGGGCGGGCCGCCCGGCCCAGGCACACCTGTAGTCCGAGGCGTGTGAAGTTTGCACCTATTTAATGAAAAATTCATAAATTTTAAATTAACCACACGGCCTAGCACACGGGCGTGTGACTTGGCCGTGTCTTCAATTTGTTCTTGAGTGACAAACAGAGAGTTACACGGGTTAGGGACACGAGCGTGTGACCCCTGTTTAGTGAAAAATTTTCTAAGTGTTGCAAAACTCTCTAAAGTTCTTGGTTTAGTCTCGAACCACTTCAATGCATGCTTTGGCCTTGTAGGCTCGTAGTAGGGACTTTTTAATTAAATACAAAAAGTTCTAATTTAGACGAAAATTCATGGCTTGGAAATGTATGTTTGCTTGTGTTTAAGTCTGGTAACGCCTCGTACCCTGTTCCGGCATTGAATATAGGTAAAGGGTGTTATAGGTAACATGTCTGTACATCCCGGTAGTAATAAGATGTATAATGATCTAAAAAAGATGTACTGGTGGCTAGGAATGAAACGAGATATTTCTAAGTTTATATTTAAGTGTTTGATATGTGAGCAAGTAAAACTTGAACATCAGTTGCCTTCTGGACTATTACAACCAGTTATGATACCGAAATGGAAATGGGTAAGAATTACCATGGACTTTGAAATGGGACTACCCCTGTCTCCAAGGAAGAAAAATGCCATTTGGGTAATTATTGATCAGTTGAAAAAGTCTGCACACTTTATTCCGGTACATATGGATTATTCCTTGGATAGATTGGCTAAATTGTATGCTTCTGAGATTGTCAGATTGCATGGAGTGCCTATCTCTATTATTTCAGATAGAGATCCTCGGTTTACATCTCGACCCTAGAGTAAATTACAAGAAGCTCTAAGTACTCAGTTGCACTTTAGTACTGCATTTCATCCCCAGACAGACGGTCAATTTGAACGGGTAATACAGATCTTGGAAGACATGCTTCGGTGTTGTATACTTGAGTTTGAAGGTAACTGGGAAAGGTATTTTCCTTTGGTTGAATTTGCTTATAATAACAGTTAGCAATCTAGTATAAAATGGCACAGTATGAAGCCCCGTATGGACGCAAATGTAGAACTCCATTGTACTGGACAGAACTCAGTGAGAAAAAGTTACATTGAGTTGACTTGGTCAGGGAAACTGAGGAAAAAGTGAAAGTAATTCAAGACAGCTTGAAAGCAGCCTCTGATAGTCAAAAGTCCTATGCTGATTTGAAACAAAAAGAAATAGAATTTTAAGTCAGTGACAAAGTATTCTTGAAAGTGTTGCGTTGGTGGTCGCAAAGGAAAACTGAGTCCACGGTTCATTGGACCATATGAGATCACTGTAAGAATTGGACCAGTCGCTTATCAGTTAGCTTTACCACCTGAGCTTGATCAAATTCATAATGTTTTTCATGGGTCTATGCTACGACGGTATCGATCTGATCCTTCACATGTTATCTCTTCGACAAAGGTAGAGATCCAGCCTAATATGACATATGGTGAAGAACCAATCAAAATCTTAGCTCGAGAAACAAAAGAGTTAAGAAATAAAAAGGTAGCTCTAGTAAAAGTTCTTTGGCAATGATACGGTATAGAAGAGGCTACTTGGGATCCGGAGGATACTATGAGGAAGTGATACTCGAATCTTTTTACTGGTAAGATTTTCGAGGACGAAAATCACTAAAGGGGGGAGAGTTGTAACAGCCTATTTTTTTCAGTGAAATCGAAACAGTGGTTTCAGGACCACAAATTCGACCCAAAAATATAATTTATATTTATTTTATTATATGGTCCGTAATATGGTAGACATGTCATGTGAAAATTTTGAAACGAAAATTTTATCGATTAAGTGCTTAATTACGAGAAGGACTAAATCGTATAAAATGTGAAAGTTGAATTCTAGTCGCTATAAGGATCAAATAGCTATGGAATTCAATACTAGAGGTCCTTACACAGGAATTAGACCATTAAGAAAAGTATGTAGATTTTTCTTGGTGACTCATCCATGGAATTATGAAAAAGGGCAAGGACTAAATCGAAAATACCAAAATACTTAATTAATTAAAAGATGATAAAAGAAATCATCTTATTTTATGTCATCTTCAACCCAAAACACATGGAAACCCTAGGAGAGAGAAAAGAAACTTTCAAGGCCTAATTAGGTAAGTTCTCTTGTCCCGTTTTTAGTAATTTTGGTGTTTTTGAAACCGCGATAGCTTAATCTCTCTATTCGAGGGATTAATTTGAAAAGTTATCAAGGTATGAAAATGGGTCATGGATGTATATGCTGGAAATTAGAAATTTATGGTAGAAAATGAAAGATTATTGAAAGATAAACAACTTTTACATAAGTGATTTTTTAGGAACACATAATTTAGGGACTAAAATGAGAAGTTGAAAAATTTGATGAAAAATTCTGAAATTTTATGAATACATGTGCTGGAAATTTTGTAATGGGGCTTTGGTTAGACTTGGAATAGGGAGTAATTTGCACAAGTTTCATTTTCCAGGCCTAGGGACAAAATCAAAATTTATGAAAAAGCTAGGGGCAAAATGATAATTTTGCCTAGGACATAAATTGAGTCCATTTAAATATAAAATGTGTGAAATTGATAGTTAAATTCATTTATATAGATCCAGACAACACTAATTTGAGGTTAGATCGAGGAAAAGAAACGGTTTCAGATTAGTAGATTTCTAACGCGAACAAGTGTCGAGGTAAGTTCGTGTAACTTAATCCGGCATGTAAATATGTTTAACTGAATGTTGTGTTGTGTGGAATGTGATTTATATTGATGTACATTACTTGAATGCTATCATGAGAAATTTGATACATGTTTGAAAATGGTGAAAAAGGGTTGAGTCCCGATTGACTGTTGAATTCCGATAATTATATGCACTTTCCCGAAACTAATAAAATACTGCATTTGTTACAGACAAGATTTTGCTCGGACGAGTAATCTCATTAACCTCATTATAGAAAGGATTTAGTCCAGACAGGTAATCCCAATATAATACCTCTCGAGCATACGTTATGATTAGGATTTAGCCTGGACTGGTAATCCTAATTGAGCTCCTCTGAGCATATGTTATATAAAGGATTTAGCCTAGACTGATAATCCTGTTATACGATAAGTGGCTCGAGAGAGTGTTTCTTGGTTAAGTGCCCTAAGGGGGTACCTTTGAATAAGGAATTGATTGATTATTGAATCGTACAATTCGAGTTTACTACTTAAGCATCCATCGGAGTTCAATGATTCAACGAACATAAAATTCTTGACATGGCATGAAAATCTTGATATGATATGATAATGACTTGAAAGAATATTGCTTGATGAACTTATCTATGTTACTTGATTGGTATAAAGATTTTCGTGACTAACATGATTGATTGAATGTATGTGATTAGGTAATTTAACCAAATGGTTGGAACATAACATTGTATGCTTAGATTTAATAAGCAAAATTGGTAAGTTTAGCTTCCATTATACGAACTTACTAAACATGGAATGCTTACTTTGTTTTATTTTTCCCTATTTTATTATGCTCGAAAGCTTGTAAAGGTTGGAAGATCATTGGAGCATCGTCACACTATCAGCTAGTCATTTTGGTATAATGGCATGTATAAGACAACTTGGCCAATAGTGGCTTGAAATGTGATTTTGTAACCTGGCCATTGGAATGGCTAGTATTGGTTTATTTTGGTATGACTGAGTAGATTATTATGGTATACTTATATACATAAGTGTTATGTTATGAATATGTTATCAAAGGTTGCTATTGCCTAAGTTAATCTAAGGTAAGTTTATTACCACCAATGCATGTGATGGTATGCCTTGTTGAATGATAGTAATTGTTTAATTTGACTGCTTGAATTCGTTGGTATTGGATGCGTATTTCATGTGTAGGCCTTGGGTGAAATTTTGGGTGAGAAATGAAGCTAGAAATGGCTTCATTTTGTCCACACGGGCATGTGTCTAGATCATGTGTGACACACAGCCTGGTAACATGGGTATGTGGTTAGGCCGTGTGTCCCTTGCACCTTAATTTTGAGAAATAGAATGCTCAGAATTAAGCACACGGGCATAGACACGGGCGTGTGTATCAGCCGTGTGTGCCATACGGCCTAGAACATGGGCGTTTGTCTTGGTCGTGTAAAACCTGCACCTATTTTCGAATTGAATTAATTAACCACACGGCCTAGCACATGGGAGTGTGGCATGGCCGTGTGTGCAAGTCAGAGAGTTACACGGGGTCGAACACGGCCTACAACACTGGCGTGTCCCAAGGTCACATGGGCGTGTGAGCCCTACACCTTGGAAAAATTTTGTAATTTCACGAAAAATTCTTAGAGGTCCCAATTAAGTCTTGATTCGATTCTAATGCTCGTATTGGGCCTCAAGGGCCCGATCAAAGGATGTTCAGGATGATCTCGGTAAATGAATAGTAATTTACAAAAATTAATTGAAAAATGTTATGGTAATACTCTGAAACCCTATTCCGGGGACGAGTATGGGTTAGGGGTGTTACAAGAATAGCCAAAGGGTATTTGAAGAACTACAGTGCATCGATGAAAAGGTGTGGTGTATTTGTAGCACACCAAACCCGACCCTATAACACGGTCCAAGAATAGAGTGCCACTACTTAAAAATAATTAGACTTAAAACTTTCTTCAGTAGAAGCTTCAAATAATTATTATAAGGTTAGAGTTATAATACATATTTCAATTGTTATTCTATTAAAGTAAAAGAAACATTATTAGTTTGTAATAATACCCAAGACATATGGCGTATAAACTTAAATACAACAACTTTAGTAATTAAATACATTGGCTTAAACTCAAATATTAATACTTTATATAAGTTTCATTAAAACAAGGTCTTAATAAATAGAATAGACCATTGATTGAGGCTGTAGGTCTTGTTTAGGGACCTTCTCCCACCCAATATTTTAAAAACATGCAAGGTTTTTAATGTCCGATTTCAATTATGAATGATCAATAAATGTGTGACAAGTACATATGCCATTTTTTTCCTTAAACTATGTGGCATGCTTATTATACATATGCATGAACATACATTTGTAGTCAAATAAATATCATCATGCTATCATAAATAAAAGCGTAAAATTTAAATGGCTTTGACCAACCAAAATTTCCATGATTCCATCCTAAAAATAAATAAAATTACAAAACTCACCCTAAAGCATACTTTGGGTCTTCTAACTTACCACTACGGGCTTTCGTTGTTACATCGATTCAAGTCATCATCGCCATTGTTTTGCCACGTTCATCACCATTGGCAGCCTCCCGCCATTGCTAGACTATCATCAGCCACCACCGTCGACCATCATCGTTAGACCACCAAAAGCCTTCGTTGTTGGACCATCGTCGGTCTTTCACCGGTTGGCTGGGTTGAGTTTGTGTTATCTCGATTAGCCTGGATGTGTCTCAGTTCTCTAAGCTCCATAAAAAATATTGGTTATATAAGACTTATGTCCATTTCCAGCTCACATAAATTATTCTAAAAGTAATCATATAAATAAATCATGCATGGAGATGATAGTCCACAATCTAATTACATACCCAAAAAATAATAATAATTACATTCAAATTTCTACAATTCACAACTTTGGCAAAATTACATTATAATATAAATAATAAAATAATAACATACACTCATTCATATGCATATCGCTAAGCATGCTGATAATTATAAGAATGACATATCTTATCAAAAATTAATCACACATGAAGAAGAGAAAATTTTGGTATTAGTTTATACTATAAACATAGCACAACATGGCTTTGATACCACTTGTTGGAAAAAAAAAAATTCGGTTCAAAAATGGTTTTCTTGCACAGTGGAAAAATAAAAATTTTAAAAATCGAGTCGGTTTGTAATATTTATAGTAATAACTTTTTTCCCAAAATAATACTTATGCTTTGAGCAAGATGGATCCTTTTTGTTCTTCGCTTTCAATCGAACAACTTTCTCTGCTATTCTCGTAGCACGAACTACTTCAAGTATGAGTGCAAACAATTACAAATCAAACGGAAAACCATAAATAATTTTCTTACTTTCAGTAAGAAAGCAAATCTCTCTCTTATAGAAATCGATAGAATTGTTTTTCCTTAAAAATAAAATGTATACTTAGAAATAAATTCTCACTATTTCCTAACAGAATATCAATATCTCAAAAGTTGTGTGTAACTTATTGTATTTTTAACCCTACCGATGTTATTTATTTATAGGGAGAGGAAATGAAGTCCTAGTTGAATTACTAGAATGCATTTAATACATATTTAATAGAAAAAATCAGTCCAGTAGTTGAATTTGGATAGAGGAGTAACTAATAGGGTGTGTCTCCCCTCATATGTATTATGATGGGGATTTAGGTCACTATTGTATTAGGTCCAATTATATGTATTTCCTAGACTTTTAACCTAGTATTTTATAATTCATTCTAACCCAAGATATGTTTTTCTATTTTTCAAAATAAACATCATTAAGTAATTTCTCAATTAAATGATTTTATCAACCCGATTCTAATTCCATTAAAATCATGACAACTTTATAGTAAAAGAATTTATGAGAAAATATATTTAATTTCTACACTCAACGGATTCATAATGATCAATTAATTTAATTCCATTTTCGAACTTCAATTAATTAAATAATAATTCAAAAAAACTTAAATTAATTCTTAGGTCATTCCCATATTTAGTGAGAAACAACATTCATTTCTGAATATTTCTCATTTCTCTAACTTTATCATTTCTATCAATTTCTATTCATTTAATTCAACATGCAATTCATTTTTGGTTTCAACAAGTTAGTGGAGGGATCGATTGGACATATGTGATTAGAGCTCAAATGATTTATAATTAATTCTAGCTTTTCACCTATTAATTAGAAGCTCATTTAGTCACGAAGTCATTCTACTATAGTATCGTAATTGAGCTCTCCCTAATGACATATCATTACAAAAGCTACTCAATCAATGCTAACCAATTAACATCCAAGAAAAAATTAGGATGAAATTAAAACATTTTAAAGTTTAAAGATCAATTTAAAATTTGATGCATAATTTAGGATGTTTGTTACAATTAGCCCTTATCATATTTTGTTTTTGACATCTAATATTAACATTTGTGGGTAATAATGTCTTTTCACACCCGAAACGAGAAGAAAATTTATTTTCGGTGACCTGAAAGAAGCTTACTTGAGAAATGAAATCCTTTCAAAATTTTACAAATTTTCTGGTTTTTCGCAATTAAAGAAAATTAAAAAATAAACGGCATTTCCCTTCCATAACTCTAAAGATAAAATAAATTTTATGTTGAAAAAAATTGGAATATTTTCGAGGATTTCACTTTTTGATTCTTTATAAACTCTTTCTTAGTTTTCACACGAAAAAAAAAATCTCTCTTATTTCACTCTCTTGATCATCATCATTTTATATTGAATCAAAGATTTTTTATTTGAAATCTGACAGCATTTGCTTTGATTTATTCCCTTCCATTATTTTTTTTTTCGTTTTGATCAAAAAGTAAGAAACGGTTTTACAAAATTCTGTGCTGCCATCACCGATGCCTGATAATCGGCAAGTTCAGAACAATGCTGTGTCGAATGAAACCGCTGATAAAATTGAAGGTAACACCGATTCTTTGCACCCTCCTTCTTACTTTAAATTATACAAAGATCTAATCCTACTTTATAGTTTTTTCTCTGTTTTCTTTTAAGAAATTTTCTGTTGTTTTGATCATTTTCCATTGTGATCAATGTTTTGAATTCTTGTGTAAATCATAAATTTCTTTCTGTAATGGACAGAAAAGTAACTTTTCATATTATAATTTAAATTGAAACGTTTGATTTTTTTTTTTTGAGCATCGAAAAATTGTTTTTTTTTCCTATTTCTTTCATCTTCTTTTTTGTTGTAAATTATGGTAGCAGTAAATTTGGTTTAAAGTTTGTTATTTCAATTGTTAAATGGTTCATTTGGTGCATTCTTGGGAGATTCTGATTTTGGTTAATTTTGGGGAATTTACCCTCTCTTTCCAGAAGCAATTATGCGGTTAAAAATTAATGATAACAATCAAGAGGTGGGTGTTTCTAGATCAGCCTCGTACCCTGATCGTCCGGGTGAACCGGATTGTTCTTATTTTTTAAGGACTGGATCATGTGGTTATGGAAGTAATTGTCGTTTCAATCATCCGGTTTATGATGCTCAGGTAATCAAAGCTTTTATTTGTCTTCTTTTGAAGTGGATGACATTTAGTGACTGATCATTTCAAGATGTAAAACCAGTGGATTTAGATTCTTGCTTTATTTTTAGTATAGTAAAATGAACACTTGCAGTTTGGTTTTTTAATCTCACTTGTGGAGTTTTTTTAACCTCAGCGTGCCTCTCTCTCTCTCTTATAAAGTTGTTCTGCTGATGTAGTGGTTGAGTATGTTGTTATTTGGTGCAGAGAGGGCAATACAGAGAAGAACTCCCTGAAAGAATTGGACAGCCAGACTGTGGGGTATATATACTTTCTCATATATGATTAGTGGATTCCTGCTATAGCCTATAAATCATCCCTTTTCTGGAAATGTTTGTGTTGCCATTTTCTGCTGAGTTTGTGTAGCTCTTGTTCACAAAAGGAAAGGCAACTAATGAATACATGTTATTTCATTTGAAACATAATTTTGGAAACTGATTATTGCATGTTAATTGTTCACTTGAGCTATGAAATTTATATATAGCAGACAAGATTTGTACATATGCATATTAACATGATATGCAGTGAAATGAAATTTTCTGATTATTCTAGCCATCATTTCATTGTTTCTTTTATTATTGGTGGTGTACTGTACGTTGGTTATTCTGTTTCACCCCTCGTACAGCAGAGACTATCATCTTAATTTCACTGTTGTGCTGATGTTTCCTTTTTAACCTGGTGAAGTGATGCATAACCCCCTTCCCCCCCCCCCCCCCCTCTCTCTCTCAGAGGGAAACTTATGTTCAAAGTATTTCTAGTGGAAAACATTTTAATGTAGAAATTTTCTTTAAACCTTGCAGTACTTTCTAAAGACCGGAACTTGCAAATATGGATCCACATGTAAATATCATCATCCAAAGGACAGGAATGGGGCCGGACCTGTTACATTTAACATTCTTGGTCTCCCTATGCGTCAGGTGCTTTTTTTTTTTTTTTTCTTTTTTGTGTGCTTCCTTTACCATCTATTGTCTCATGCTGTTTCTGTTTTTATCAGGAAGAAAAATCATGTCCTTATTACATGCGGACTGGATCATGCAAGTTTGGAGTTGCGTGCAAGTTCCATCATCCCCAGCCTGCATCACCTGGGGCTGGCTTACCTGCAAATGCTGTGGGATCATCGATTTTGCCACCATCAGGTGTGCCATATGCTGGTGGATTACCCTCATGGTCACTACCTAGGCCACCTCATGTCTCTGCACCACGTTTACAAACCCAAAGTTACATGCCTGTTGTTGTTTCTCCTTCTCAAAACACAATTCCTGCTCATGGTTGGAGCACCTACATGGTGAGTGAATTCTTCCTATGTTGAGTAATGCCCATCTGAAATTCTGGCTACAGATTTTTGTGGTCCGTACAATTAAAACTCTGCAAGGTGCTGTCCTTCTAAAGTGTTTCTTTTTGACACTGTAAAATGCAAAGTATGTTGCACTGATTTTTATATTTGTTTAAGTTGATTTCATTTTCCAGAGCAAGCCCCATGTATCTCCTTTCAATTCTATGTGCCTTCAGATGGCTAAATTGAATGTTGTATGTTGAATCACTGGATATTTGAATAATGTGATAAGAGCAGGACCTTAGCAGTTTTGATAATAAAGTGATGTGGTCTTGATTATAAAAAAAAGTTGTTTATGAACTTTCTTTTACCACATGCAGCTAAGACTGGTTGGTCCCAAAGGTTTTCTGCATGGTTATTAGGAAGGACTCATGATGTGCATTTTCTTCTTATCTGAGGGAAAGCATTTAATCATTTTTTTCTTAAAGACTTACTGTGTGTATTTTTATCAGTTATCTGTTTCTAGCATTGTAGTTGCCTGCTTTTAGCATTTTTGTCGGTTATGAATGGTATCACTGACTATTTCTCACTGAAAGTGGTTGTCATTGAGATGTTATGATAAAATTTGGCTTGACTCCATTTTTCATATGAATTCACTTACCAACAGAAACATAATTTCTCTTGAATGAGTACAACCTTAGGAACATTAGATGCCCTTATCTGTGCTCAATTGTTGCCTGGCTGCTTTCTGAGGATATCCGTAAGGGCATGCTCTTTTTATATTCACAAAAGTGGCTGTTGTCTTAGACAAACGTTAATATAATTCTATTTATTTTACAAATTCGTATACCCATATTCTCCTGTTCTTTTTTGGACATGGTTGCAGTAACCTATGTATTTTATTGTTTGACGTGTGTATCTGACAGTTTACTCCAACTATATTGCCTTATACAATGCATTTTTTTGCGTTTTAAAAAGTGTTTTGAAATTTTCCCATTCCACCTTATTTTAGCTTTCGTCATTTCTAATTTAAATCTGATCAGGGAAATATGAGTCCTGTATCTTCTGCTGGTATTCTCGGATCGAATTTCGCTTACAACTTGATGAATCCCGCTGAGTCAGGTTCTAGTGAGCAGATGCTTTTGTCATCAACGTCTGCTTCAGATTTTCCTGAAAGACCTGATCAACCCAAATGTCGGTACTATATGAACACAGGCACTTGCAAATACGGATCTGATTGCAAGTACCATCATCCAAAGGAAAGGATTGCAAATTCAGCAGTAAACAGCATTGGCCCACTCGGGCTTCCCTCTAGACCTGTAAGTTTCCCTCTAGTCTTCACCCTGTCAGGTATTTAGCTAAGTATCCATACAGGTTAATTTGTTTTGATGAAGCTATGCAGATGGCCATTTCTAGCAATCCCACCACTTAAAGCAAAATAATTATGTTGATTATTTCTCGTTCTTCTATATTTAGGGGCAAGCCATATGTTCTAGCTATGCTATGTACGGTCTCTGCAAATATGGGCCAACTTGCAGATTCGATCACCCATACATGGGATATCCTTATAATTATGGTCTAAGTGTCCCTTTATCCGTGTTGGATACGTCTCTCTTAACATATCAGAGAATGTCACCAACAGCCCATTTGTCTGAAGCTCCTCTGCCGTCAAAGCTCTCTGATTTGGCACGGAACACTGACTCTGTGAGCAAGAAACATCAGAACTCGGAGATTAAAAATTCGGATGATTCACCTGCTCAACAGGTTACGTCACCACATTCTTTGCAGGGTTCTTCGAAAACCTCACATGATGATTGAAACTGATTTAACATGTCATTTTTGTTAATCTCTTTTAACTTGCTATCCTTTTGTTCAAATTCGAAACCTTTGAACGGGACTTTCATGATGTGTACCTCCTGCACCCCTTTCACCTGTGATCCAGCTGAGTCGATATAGGTTGTTGGAATATTTGCTATAAGCAAAATGCTGGGAGGCAGGAAGGCAATTTTTCTTTTCTTATTTGTGGTGAATAAAATGCAGGTGAAAAGTTGTAAGATCCTATGTTTTAAATTTTTGGCTTTGCTCAAATTGTTTTGGTTTTTCTACTATGGTTGTGGATTTTACGTGAGTTGCAAACCTGGAAATTCATATATAAATGCGGTGTTTGTGTTTTCACTTGTCATAATCTATACTGTTATAATGAATGACTAGATAATCGGACAGTCATTAATTGATTTCAACTTAAGCTTCTCTATTTTATTTTATCTTTTAATAAATCTAAAAGAAATATATACACACGAGAGGAATTATTGAGATGGTAATTTGAATTGTAAGATTCAGATATTTGTGAATATTTAATTTTTAGTTTATAGATTCGAATTCGGATGGATATTGTGGGTTTGAGTAATATTCGAATTTGGATTTCAAAATTACTATAATTACAAATTTGGAGCGGATATAAATAGATATCTTGAATATCTATTATTTGAATCCGTATTGCTTATTCAAATAATGAATACGAATGTATTTTGAATTCACTTATTACAAAATGCTTATAATTTTGATTTTATATATATAGAAAGAATTTTAACAAATTCAAAGTTGAAATTTTGTGAATTTGGATATGCAAAATTGATTTGAAAATATTGAACTGTTCTTTTCTTTGAATTCGGATATTAAGTGGACAATAGTATTAATCTCACATTCGGATAGTAATATTTGAATAACCTACTGATAAAAAGCGGAATTAGATTTTTAGACAAATTTACAAATTTGAATTTGAATAGTAAAAATACCTACAAATATCTTACTCGTTGTTATTCCTAGGAAATAATGAAATTTAAACCAAAAACATCATAGATTTCATTAATTCAATTCTACCATTTCAATCAAAATTATATTAAGTTTTCATATCAATTTCTTTTATATATTTGTTAAATAAAATTTTCACCCACATCATGGGTATGCCATAATTTAATTATATTCAAGATGTTATATATTTATTTAAATTTTGATGGCTAAAAATGATATTAGGCTAAATATTGACAAGATCGTATTTATGTATTATTTTCGGGAGGAATCTACTTACATCAATGTAAAACCACATTTTGTATATTATCATAAGATTAATATTTTAACTATCTAATTGTTGAATTTGTTAATATAATTGTACTCAATCATGAATGTAAACTTTCAAACCAATCTAATATTCTTATCATATCAATCTAAAAAGTATATATGTTAATATTTATAGAATGGTGAAAGCTTTTACATAAAACAAATAATTAGAAAATTTTAATTTTATATCAAATTTTATATGCATAAGATATATGAATGAAATATGACAATTGGATCATTAAAATAGTAATCGTACAAAAATATACGAAATGATATAAAATAGCTTTAATTTTACATTGGTGGAAGTGGATCTCTCTCATTATCTTTTTATTTGTACTTTTTATATTGTATTATAGTATTGAGTTGGAAGTTGTTGGTTTGATATTCGAACCCATATTTTATTATTGGGTTAATATGTAGTTTGCCCCTTGAACGTATCCAAAAGTATTTAGTTGGTAACTGAACTTGTATTCCGTTACCTAAGTTGGTACTTTCACACTAACACTCAACTTATGATGAAGTGGCACTGATAGCTAATCTTATGGTGACACATGGCAACCTCTTAGCATGTTATTTGACAAGCAAAAATTTTAAAAATAAAAACTTTAAAATTATATAAATTTAAAAAGAAATTTACATCAAGAATGATCCTGAACAAATAGTTGTCTAGATACATCTAAATGTGCACACTAATTTATCTAGCATTCAAGATGTATTTTTAGTAAATTCATATGTTTTTATTTATTATAAAATATGAGGTTATTTATATTATTATAAAATTATATATATATAAAATTAAAAATTTAAAATATATAAATTAATAAAAATATAAAAAAGTTTTACATAAAAATAAACCTAGACATATGGTTGTCCAAATTTATATATTTTTATATTTTAAAATAATAATAACCTAAATAGTAATATATATATATATATATATATATATATATATATATATATATAAACGTACTATAAATATGTCTAGATTCAAATGAAACTAGATAATTTTTGTCTAGGTTCATTCTTGATATAAAAAAATATATTTATTAATTTATATTTTTAAAAAAATAATTTATGTCTGTCATGATAATATACTTAAAGGTTGTCACATGTCACCATCAAATTGGCTATTAGTTTCAACTAGATACTTTTAGACCAATTCAGTAAACAAATTGCATATTAACCTTTTATTTTTGGATTGGTTTTATACATGCCCAAGAGAGCAAGTTGATATAGAAAGTCAAATAAAAATCTTTTATATTATATGTGCCAATGGCTCAGTTTAACTTTTTTTTAGTCTGTTATTAATATAATAGGAATATAAAGACAAAATTTGAAAATATGATCAAACGAGAGAAATCCTCTACCTTTTGGGAGCTTTGAGCTTTATATACCCTTAACTCTAGTTCTGAGAGAGAGAGAGAACCCTTTATCTTGTAGGAGCTTTGAGCTTTATATATTCTTTCAAGGCACTACATTTTGAGATCTTATAGGTGGGCCAGAGGAAAGTAGTTAAGTGTTCCACCACTATAAGTCTAGGTAGGGTGGTGATTGGACGTGCTTTTAATAATCTCAAATGTGACGTGGTAGTTGGAGTTAAAGATGGTGGTTAATAATTCACCAAGAAAAAAAAAAGATGGTGGTTAATAAGTGGGGCCTTCATGAGTGTTAAGTCGAGGAGTGTATTCGAGGAGTTTATTGGGTTAACTTCTCGAGAGGTTAGGGTATAACAATTTCCCTTCCAGTTGCGAGGGAAGTTATAATGTGGCTAGGTTTTTAGTTCTCCAAATTGTTTTGTGGTAATTATTTGTTTAGCACTTGAAATTTGAAATGTCAAGAGCATGCACGTGAGATGTACGCATGGTCAGTATTACTTGAGAGTGCACGGCTCTATAAATTTGCATTAATGACTATGCATTACAACACATTATCGAGAAGCATTGCCAATTATTACTTTCCATGTCAACATTTAAAATTGCCAGGCCTAAAGCTCTTATAGGGCTCGAAGGTGTGTTCGAAAATGTTCTTTGGACTGAAAGGTCTAAATCTCTGGTTTAACCTCCATACTTTTGAGTTCATACTTCATTGGTGTAGTTTATACTGGCATGTAGTTCATGTAATTGGTAAGTCCAATTGGTTAATTGTAGCTTGAAAGGTTTGTTTTAGTGTATTTTTATCGAAAATAATTAGAGGAAACAAGGGTAGGGAGGTTGGTAGTAGTATGAGTGTGGAAGGTCATCGAAAAACAGTGGTGAAGAGATTAGAGAGGACTATTTGTTTGGGTGAATTAGTTCACTGCACTACAAGGTTCGATAAGATAGGACAATTGTTGTAATATTAAGGGTTACAACTAAACAATATGAATTTGAGTTCAATATCCCCCAAGGAGAGAATGAGCTGAGCACCATTAGCGAACCAAAACATGGTAGTGGAAAGCCAAGGTTTTATTTACCCTTTTACACGCTATATGTTGGCTTCCATTTTTCCCCCATGATTTTACCTGTGATGTGTTGACTTATTTACGAGATGGCTCATAGGCAATTTTTTAAAGCTTCATGCTGGCTTCTGATATGGTTCCTGTGTTGGATTTGATGCCTAATTGTAGTATATTCGTTTTGTATACTTGTAATTTTTGAACAAACTGGTTTAATATAATATACATTAGTTACCCTAATACCCTTTTTATATTGTCCTCAATGTTTTTGCACGCACAGCAAAATGGAAGCAAATATTGGCTCACTAGTTACTTAACGTTTAACCAATACTAAGGGGAATTATGTGATCGGATCGTAATATGGAAAGATAACTTGTATTAGTATTTGAACCTAAATATGTCCTTAGTCTAATTGGAAATGAGCAAATCGATTGAAAGACTAATATGCCATCAATCAAGTCTAATGGGGGAAATACTTTGTCTTGAGCATCAAAGTAGTTGACCTCTCAAAGATAGAGACATAGATGTGGCTGACGAGATTGACAATACATCGAGTAGGATTCAAGTAGAATAGATCTTAGATTCGTTTATGGATTTATTAAGTTGGGATGTTTATAGTGTGACATACCTTAATCCTGAGTGGATGATGTACTATGTATGTGTGACTTGCATAATTTGATGTAAGTAAAATCATGAGTTCAAATAGACAAGGAACCAAAAGCTAAGCTCAAATAGATAAGGAACCGAAAGCTGGTGCTTTGGGTATACGACTTCTACAATATGTAGCATCATTCACAATAGTGGAATTCATAGCCTAACTAATGAGTAGATGATATCTTCTCTTTGGTATTACATGATAGACGAAAAGTAATAGCAGTCACTGATCGTTTATCTTTATAATAAATGACTTGATTACTATTTCATAGTAATTGACTTTTCATGAAGGAATATGTAATTGTTATCATAAGATAAAATAGGATCATATTGGGAGAAAAAGTTTATCTCAAAAAGATTAAGTATCCTATGAGAGTAACACACTTATGACACGGTCATTTATGAGCACTTAGTAGCTTTTATAATAGTATACAATTAGGAAAAACTTAGTCACAATACTACAATGGAATGACTTCGTGACTAAATAAGTTTATAATTAATAGGCGAAAAGATGAAACTTAATTAAATAGTTTAAGCCATAATTATATATGTCCAATTGGTCACTCCCCTAGCTCGTTGAAACCATACATTAATTCCACGTATAATTAAATGAACATAAATAAATGGAAATGGTAAAATTAGAGAAACCAGTCGCATTCACAAATAAATGCATTTCTCACTAAGTATAGAAATTACTTAAGAATCAATTTAAGATTTTTGAATTATTATTTAATTAATTATAATTAAATAATTGATGTTCAAAAATAAAATTAAATTAATTAGTCATTATGAATTTGTTGAATGTAAAATTAAATATATTTTCTCATATATTATTTTTGGTAAAGTTGCCATGACTTTAACGAAATTAGAATTGGATTGAGAAAATTATTTAATTGGGAAATTAATTTAGTTATGATTAATTAAATTAATTAAACGAAACAATATCTATTTTGGGAAATAGAAAACAAATATTAGGTTGGATTAAATTATAAAGTGTTGGGTCAAAAATCTAAAAAGCACATATAAGTGGACAAATATAATAGAGGCCAAAATCCCCTCATATGATAAGTGAGTGGCGGCAACCCTAGTAATGTTTACTAAGGTGTGTCCCTCCCTTTCTCCAACTTAGACTAGTAAGTGTTTTCTATTAAATAAATATTATTTGTGTTATTTTTATTCAACCAGGATTCTCATATTTCTCCCCATAAATAAATGGTATTGGTAGAGCTATTAACACAATTTTTTACACACAAGTTACATATACTGTTATTCTTCCAGAAAATAGTGGAAATTTACTTTTTAAGAATAAATTATATTTTCTAGGAATTACAATTTCTATCAATTTCTATTTGAGAGATTTACTTTCCTACTGAAAATAATTAAATTGTTTCTTGTTTTGTGTTTAGCTCTTGTTGTTTGAGCCCGCACTCAATGCAATTTGGGGTATGAGGATAATGAAGAAGGTCGTCCAGTTGAAAGCTAGGAATGATACAAATCCCTCTCGCACAAAGTACATGTACTTTTCGGGAAAAGTTAATTTTCATAAATATCACAAATCGACCCAAATTTCAAAAATTTTAAACTTTCATTATAACTGAAAATCATTTTATTAATTGAAATTTTCCAACAATTGTTGTCAGAGCTAGGTTGTACTATGCTTATAATATAAATCGTTACCAATTTTTTTCTCCTCTTCATGTTTGGTTAATTTTGATAATATGTGGAATTCTTGTAATTATATGCATGTTTTGAGTTATGTATGTGAATGAATATAGTTTAATTATTTTACTATATATATGATAAAGTAATTGTGCCAAAGTTATGATTTCTAGATATTTGATTGGTATAAATTCGGTTTTATCAAATTTTGGATATGTAATTAGATCATGGAATATCATCTTTATGTAGGTTTTATTTTGATTTATTTTAGAATAATTCATTTGCAACAGCCCGATTTAGACCCTAATCGGAACGGTGATTTCGGGACCATAAATCCGAGTTAGAAAAATATTTAAAAATTATTTTCTGTGTTTATTTTGTGTGAATTTATATCTGTGAATTTTTTTGATTTAATTTTGTCGTTTAGGTATCCAATTAAATAAAAGGACTTAATCGCGTAAAAGGGAAATTTGGTGGTTATTTCTAAAAGGGACCTAAGTGCTAATGGCTTTCTAAATGGAGTCTTTAAGTTGTAAATAGCCCATTTGTATATTAGTTGGACAGTAATAGGTTTATGTTATAAATATTTTATAATAATTCATTAAGGTTATAATTGTAAACTAAACTTTAAGTTATAATAAACTATAATATATATCATAAAACATAAAATAAAGCCAAAATATGTGTTTATTTCTATGTTTTCGCCGAAACAAAAGAAAAGAAAAACAAGCTAAGGATTCGGCATTTATTCAATCTCAATCAAGATCAAGAAAAGAGAAAATCGGATTTGGATCGGGGGAAGACCAAAATAGTCGAATAATCGATTAATACTGTTCGTCGATATCCGAGGTAAGTTTTTAAGCAATTAAACATCATTAATTTTGAATGTAACTTAGTTTAATATGCTGATTTAGAATTCATAGATTTATAGTAAAGTTAGCCGAATATGATTAAGCTTGGAAATAATGTATTTGAGTTTAATTCAACTGAGTTATAACATTTGAAAGTACATATGAACTATATGGAATATCTGGAATTTTTGATATATGAATTGTTTATTAGACAACTTTATAATAGTGATATTTGGGCTTTGAGCCTAGCAAGCCTTGTGCTGGTGAATTAAATCGGGCTTATGCCTAGCAGGCTTATTGCCGGTGTATAAAATCAGACTTTGAGTCTAGTAGGCCTTGTCTTGGGTGTGAGATCTGAGCTTAGGCCTAGCTGGCTTTATGCTGGTGAATTATTATAAGTTTATGCCTAAAAGACTTTATGCTGATATGGTAATTGAATACATTTAACGAGCTAAATGATCAGGTATGAGTTAGCTTGTTGTTTACTTGAGATAAGGTAAATAAGTAACTTGATATTTGTTACTAATTATGTGTGATACAAATGAAGATTTCATGTGAATTTAGTATGTGTATTTGGCCTTGTAAATAAATGGTATGAACATTGTAGAATTGATTCTTGGATATGTGCATATATGTGATCATGTATATTCGGCCATATAAGTGGTATATGTACATGATGTTATATTATGGTTCTTGAGCTTATATAAATGCGTATGTGTATGTTTGATTATATTAAGACATTTTAGCTGTGAAAGATGAATAATATTAGGTCAAATTGCCTAAGTGAGCATTCAGCCAAGGTAGATTTTGTGTATGAAAATGTGTTATTTATCTCATTTGTAAGTTTGAGGTTAAGCTTGATAATGATAATGAAATTTGGATTAGCTTAAAATGAGTTGATTATATCATTGGGATGTTTATTTGCTTATGACTTACTAAGCTATTATAGCTTACTTTGTGTTTTCATGTTCATTTTGTTTTATAGATTTTGGATTCAAGTTACAAGCTCGGGGATCGTCAGCAAAGTCTATAACACTATCAACCGTCTTCGGTATTTTATAAGTTACATTTTGGAACTATGGCATGTATAGGTTGAAATGCGTTTCGGAATGTTGTATTTTGGTTTATGTATAAAGGCCATGCGAAAGTGTCTTAATTTCTATGCTCGAGTATGTTTTGGTTAAATAATGGTTTTAGTCTATTTTAGTTATTATGCCTTATACCTTGGATGATTAGAACTTGTGATATGTGTGTGTATATTGAGATTGGTTGATAAATGAAATCGTCATAATACATGTATAAATATGTTTGCTCAACTTGGACTCGGTTTATATTAGGAAAAGTTATATGTGAAATTTAGGTTATTATGTTAGGTTAACGTGCTATAAATGAGTTGGTAGTAAAGAATATACCGAATATGATGGGAGATATATTATATGTTTCTTTTAAATATGGTTCATGGTATTTGTTTCTTGAATATACATATGTATCCATAATCAATGATTAAATTATCTCTGACAAGTATATTTTATATCATGTTTTGGTTTTAAAATGTATTCGACTATATTTTCATATGACTAGAACTCATTTTGGTATATGTGTATTATTTAATATGCTTGTTTTTGGAGAATGATATAAAAATTTTGGTTAGCATTGTAACACCCCCACGCCCGAAACCGTCACAGGAGTCAAGCTTGAGGTGTTACTAAACTTATCTTACCTTTTAAACAACTCTAAACCACTTATTTTAATTTTCAGAATAAACTGTTTTTCTGCATCATGGTTGCTTAAAAATTCATTTCTCAAGTTTAAAAACTCGAAATTAGGATCCGTAAATTTTTCCTAAAACTATACTCATATATCTATCTACGAATTTTTTTCTAGAATTTTTTGACTTAGCCAATTAGTACAGTTTATTAGTTAAAGTTACCCCTGTTTCAGAATTCGACTGCACTGGCCTCTACTTACTACGAACCACTTTTCTCTCTGTAAAAATATCATATGACTATACCGTTTGTTTCTATTAAAACTAGGTTCAATAAGGATTCTAACATATAAAGTAAACCACCTAATTATTTTTTTAAAATTTATGGTGAATTTATAAAGTTGGAACAGGGGATCCAGAAATTGCTCTGGCTCTATTTCACCAAAACTCAGATACCCTATAAAATACAAAACCTTTACCTGTTTTGCATATTCCATATGAAAATAGACACAACGAGATTTAATTTCATATATTATTCATCATCAACCCATGTCTCTACAATTTCTTGTGATTTTTCAAAATCCCGTTATTTTTTATACTTGAATCTGTTTTTAAGTTACTTTCACATTTTTCTTAGTTTTCATGTAATAGTTACTACTTAATCATACATACTATTAAACATGTATATCATCAGCCACTCTATTAGCTAATCACTAGCAAGTATTTACACATCATTCATTCATATCATATCAAAAGAAACCAAGTTCCTATACATGCCATACACAAAACGAAACGTCTAACTATACCAATGTGATTTCTTCGATAGTGTGATCGGGTCTCCGACGTTTCCTTCAATCCCCGAGTAGCTTGATAAAAACTATAAGAAAAATAAAATAAAGAGAGTAAGCACTAGGCTTAGTAAGCTTACAAGCAAATAAATTACACCATTCAACATAATGAATAATTATGCATAATGTCACCTAGCCTCATAAACTTTCTTTACTTCTCATTTTCTACCTTCTTCTTTACTTACTTACCTTCTTTCTTACCTGACCTTTCACTATTCATAAATATAATCTACCTTCCCTTTTGCTAATAATTCACTGTAATTTAACGTGTACAATGACCCGTTGAATCACTCGGAATACTAAGGATACTAGGGTCGTTCCTATCTATCAATATCCTGCCAATGCCATGTCTTCGACATGGACTTACATGAATTATTCCTGTCTCCAATGCCATATATATATATCTAATATGGGCTTACATGGCTCATTCCTGTCTCCAAATCCATATATCTGATATGGACTTACATGGCTCATTTCTATCTCGTCTGTCTGTCAACCCCAATATCCTAACATTCCTAAGGTTCAAACGGGCTTCCTAATGCTTTTTCTCGTCACTTCGCCTTTAATTCGACTTTAAATATTCTCAAAAAATAAGTATATAAATGCTGAAATTGACAATAATAATGTAAAATAAAAGAATATTGCATTTATTTACTGTAAACTTACCTCGATACAAAATGTGACTAAACTTTACAATTTAGTCCTTTACTTTTTCTTTTCCCCGATCTACTCCCGAATTTCGCTCTTCTTGATCTATAATAGCAAATTAACTTATTTAATATTCACATTTATCAAAATAGTCCTTGACCCAAACTTTGGCAAAATTACATTTTTGCCCCTAAACTTTCACATATTTGCACTTTTTCCCCAAGGCTCGTAATTTAAACTTCATCCTATTTTCTTATGTTTTATGACATGCTGATCATTTTTTCCTTCTATGACAACATCAAATTCACACTCTAACATGACTATTAGGTATTTTTACCGATTAAGCCATTTTACTCGTTTTCACTTAAAACCGAGTAGCGCAAGTTGTCTAACATAATTTAAAACCTCATATTCTATCAGAAAACATCAAAATAAACACTTTTCACCTATGGGTATTTTTCCAAATATGAACCCTAACTTAAATTATTGCTAGCATAAGCTTTATCGAGCTACTGGGACTCCGAAAACATAAAGAACATTAAAAACGGGGCTTGGAATCACTTACTATGGAGCTTGAAAGCTTGAAACAAACCCTAGCTATGGAGAACCCTTGAAATTTCATGCTAATGAAGAAGATGATGAATTTTGTGTTATTTTTCCCTTTTTATTTCATTTAATATCCAAATGACCAAAATGTCCTTCCTTATTAAACTTTCAAAAATTCCATCCATGTCCTATTTTGTCCATGAACTTAGAAATTGGTCAAATTGTTATTTAAACCCTCCTAATTAATATTCCAAAGCAATTTCTTACTAAAAACTTCTAGAATGCAAGTTTTGCAAATTATTCGATTTAGTCCCTAATCTCAACTTAAGCACCTTATGCATAGAATTTCATCACGAAATTTTCACACAATCATGCAATCATATCATGAACCTAAAAATAATAATAAAATAAATTTTTCTACCTCATATTTGTGGTTTCGCAACCACTGTTCCATTTAGGCCCTATTTCGGGATGTTACATTTCTCTATCCTTTAGGGATTTTCGTCCCCGAAAATCTTACCTATGAAGAGATTTGGGTACTGTTTTCGCATAGCCTCTTCGGGTTCCCATGTAGCCTCGTCTACCCCATGTCTATTCCATAGTACTTTCTCAAGTGCAATACTTTTGTTCCTTAATTGCTTTATCTCTCGAGCTAGAATTTTTACCGGTTCTTCACCGTAAGTCATGTCTGGCTGAATCTCAACTTCTGTCTGAGAAATCACATGTGACGGATCTGAACGATAACGACGTAGCATAGACACATGAAATACATTATGAATCTTCTCTAACTCAATCGGCAAAGCTAACCGATATGCTAATGGTCCGACTCTCTCAATCACTTCAAACGGTCCTATAAAATGTGGACTTAGTTTGCCTTTCTTGCCAAATCTGAGAACTTTCTTCCACGGGGATACTTTCAAAAAAACTTTGTCACCAACTTGATACTCAATCTCTTTTCTCTTCAAATCAGACACGACTTTTGTCCGTCTCAAGTCGCTTTCAAGCAATCTCGATGATTTTACTTTCTCTTCGCTTCCTTAACTAGATCAACCCCAGAATCTGATTTTCCTTAAGCTCATCCAATACAAAGGTGTGTGACATTTACGTCCATACAAAGCTTCATAAGGTGCCATCTTTAAACTCGATCGATAACTATTATTGTAGGCAAACTCTACTAATGGTAAATATTTTTCCCAAGCGCCTTGAAATTCCAAAGACACAAAGATCTAAGCATATCTTCAAGTACTGAATAACTCTCTCTGACTGACCGTCGGTTTGAGGATGGAAAGCTGTACTAAAACTCAACTTAGTACCCAAAGCCTTCTGCAATTTCTTCCAAAACCGTGAAGTAAATCTTGGATCTCTGTCTGAAATGATCGATAATCTGCACCGTGTAGTCTGACTATCTCTGAAATATACAACTCGGCCAACTTGTCAAGTGAATAATCCATACGAACTGGGATAAAATGAGTCGACTTCGTTAACTTATCAATCACAACCCATATTGCATCTTTCTTTCTCGGTGTAAATGGTAATCCTGTTACAAAATCCATAGTAACTCGATCCCATTTCCACTCAGGGACTAGCACAGGCTACAATAAACCTGAAGGTACCTGATGTTCGGCCTTTACCTGTTGACAGATCAAGCATCTAGAAACAAACTCTGAAATGTCCCTTTTCATTCCTACCCACCAGTACATTTTCTTCAAATTATTATACATCTTTGTACTACCTGGATGAATAGACAAAGAACTACTATGTGCTTCTTGTAAGATCTTTCGAATAAGCTCATCATTCTTCGGTACGCATACCCTATCTCTAAACATCAAACAACCATCAGAACTGATCTGAAAATCTTACTCTATATCCGACTCACACTGATCTCTTTTGGCTAACAACTCACTATCATTTTTCTGAGCTTCACAAATTTCTTCAAGAAACATCGGTTTAGCTCTCAACTCAGCTAAGATAAAACCATCATCTCATAAGGCTAGACTAGTATTCAAAGCTCTTAATGCAAATAAAGATTTCCTACTCAAAGCATCAGCAACAACGTTTGCCTTACCTGGGTGATAATCGATCACTAGCTCATAATCTTTAATCAACTCTAACCATCTTCTTTGCCTCAAATTCAAATCTTTTTGAGTCATCAAATATTTCAAACTTTTGTGATCAGTGAATATGTGGCACTTCTCACTGTACAAATGATGTCTCCAAATCCTCAATGCAAAAATAATGACAGCTAGCTCTAAATCATGTGTCGGATAGTTCTTCTCATGTGGCTTTAACTGTCTAGAGGCATAAGCAATTACCTTCCCTTCCTGTATAAGTACACAACCAAGTCCATTCATGGACACATCACTGTAAATCACAAACTTCTTATCTGGTTCTGGCTGTACTAAAACAGGAGCTTTAGTCAACAATGCTTTTAACTTGTCAAAAATCTGTTGACACTTCTCAGTCCATTCAAACTTGATATCCTTTCGCAGTAATCTTGTCAGCGGGGTAGCAATCTTGGAAAATCCCTCTACAAATCGTCTATAATATCCGGCAAGACCAAGAAAACTTCTAACTTCTGATACATTTCTAGGAGGCTTCCAATCTACAATGGCTGAAATCTTACTCGGATCGACCTTAATACGTTCACCTGAGACAATATGTCCAAGAAAACCAACTTCTCGTAACTAGAACTCACTTTTGCTGAACTTGGCATATAACTGATTATCTTTCAGAATCTGTAAAACTGTTCTCAAATGCTCTGCATGCTCAGTTTCATCATGAGAATAAATCAAGATATCATCAATGAACACAACTACAAACTTATCCAAGTAGGTCTGAAAATTCGGTTCATTAAGTCCATGAAAATGGCAGGAGCATTAGTCAAGCCAAATGGCATCACAAGGAACTCATAATGACCATACCTAGTCCGAAAAGCAGTCTTCAAGACATCTGACTCTTTAACTCGCAACTGATAGTATCCGGATCTCAAATCTATCTTGGAAAACACTGTAGCTCCCTTCAATTGATCAAACAGATCATCAATTCTAGGCAATGGATACTTGTTCTTTACTATTACTTTGTTAAGTTGCCGATAATCTATGCACAATCTCATCGATCCGTCTTTCTTTTTCACAAATAGCACTGGTGCACCCCATGGTGAACTACTGGGTCTTACAAAGCCTTTATCTGTTAATTCTTGCAACTGAGCTTTCAATTCTTTCAATTCCAACGGAGCCATTCTATAAAGAGCAATAGAAATGGGCGTGGTACCTGGAATCAACTCAATACCAAACTCAACTTCTCTAACATGAGGCAAACCTAGTAGTTCTTTCGAAAACACATCAGGAAACTCACATACCACAGGCACTAATTCAATTTTCAATTCTGGATCTTTAGTGTTTAACACAAAAGCAAGATAAGCTTCATACCCTTTTCTCAAACATTTCGAAAGGACGTAATGAAATTATGGGAAATAAACTATCTGACTCTTCTGAATTAACCCGAAGAATTTCACCATTTTCACACTTCAACTCAATTAATTTCTTTCCACAATTCACTATCACATCATGTGTAGTCAACCAATCCATACCAAGAATCACATCAAACTCATCAAATGGCAATAGCATGAGATCGGCCAGAAAACAGTAGCTCTAATCATTAAAGGACAATTTCTACATACTTTATCTACTAATACATGCTTGCCTAATAGATTCGATACTTTAATCACAAATTCTGTAGATTCTATAGGCATACTTGTACTAGACATCAATTTGTAAACATATGAATGATTGAACCCGGATCAATCAAACCAATGACATTAATATCATATAGAGAAAATATACCCGTAATCACATCGGGGAAGGATGCCTCTTCACGTGCACGAATAGCATAAGTCCTTGCAGGGGCTCTAACATCTGGTTTCACAGCCGAATCTCTTGAGGTACCTTTGTTACTTGCTCCTACTCCCGGTTGCCTCGATGATCTGCCTCTAGTAGGAGCATTTCTGGATCTAGCACTCTGTGTTATCTCTCGATTAGCCACCTCTGGACATTCTCGTACAAAATTATCTGGAGCACCGCATTTATAACAAACATTTTTTCCTGCCCGACAAGGACCATAATGAAGTCTACCACACCGTGAACACCCTGATCTACCCTGTCCAACATTACCTACACTCGCAGTCTAGGTGTTCTAAGCCTTCGAATCCTTAAATCTGCTGCCTCTGTTCTGACTAGAATACCCGGCTGAGAAACTCGATCTGGTAGAAAACTCCTTAGGTCTTTTGGATGTAGCCTGGAATGACCTGCTCATCTGTCTCTTCTTTGTATCTTGTGTCTCTGTCTCAACTTTTCCTTTTGTTTTTAACAGCTCCTCTACCTTACAGGCTCTCTCAACTAAACTCTTTTATTTCTAGGACACCCACTGACAGTCGGATATTATCATTTAACCCATCCTCAAACCTTTTACACATAATAGCCTCTGTAGACACACATTCTCGAGCATATTTACTAAGCCTGACAAATTCGCGCTCATAATCGGTCACTGTCATATTACCTTGTTTCAATTCCAGGAATTCCTTTCTCTTCTGGTCAATAAACCTCTGACTGATGTACTTTTTACGAAATTCCTCCTAAAAGAAATCCCAAGTGACCTTCTCTTTTGGTATAACTGATACAAGTGTCTTCCACCAGTAGTAGGTTGAGTCTCTAAGAAGTGATACTACACATTTCATACATTCCTCAGGTGTACAAGATAATTCGTCAAAGACTCTGATAGTATTTTCTAACCAAAATTTTGCTCTTTCTGCATCATCATCTTTTGTTGCTCAAAACTCTTCTGCCCCTTGTTTCCTGATTCTATCAACTGGTGGCTTTTCTCTTATCACTGTACCTGTGACTAGGAGAGCTTGAGCTACATGGGTAGCCTAAGAATCATGAGGGGGCGGAGGTCTAACTGCCGGATTCGTACAAACAAACTCGGCAAACAAATCATTCAAAGCTTGGAAGAGAGCTTCTCAAGTCACTCCTCCCTGATTAACTGTAACTGGCCTATTCTCAGATGGCGCTGCACCTTCCGCAGGAGCAGGCGCAATACTTTCTACATCATCATCACCAGCTCGCTCGGGATCCATTACTATAAAACAAAATATCTAAAAATCGTCAGGAGTCGTCACACTATCAAAATACAGGTATGGCATGTATAGCTAGACTTTTACTCACACTAAATATTCCGAGAACCGACTAAACTTGCTCTGATACCAATAAATGTAACACCCCCACGCCCGAAACCGTCACCGGAGTCAAGCTTGAGGTGTTACTAAACTTATCTTACCTTTTAAACAACTCTAAACCACTTATTTTAATTTTTAGAATAAACTATTTTTCTGTGTCATGGTTGCTTAAAAATTCATTTCTCGAGTTTCAAAACTCAAAATTAGGATCCATAATTTTTTTCTGAAACTATACTCATATATCTATCTACTAATTATTTTCTAGAATTTTTTAACTTATCCAATTAGTACAGTTTATTAGTTAAAGTTACCCCTATTTTAGAATTCGACTGCACTGGCCTCTACTTACTACAAACCACTTTTCTCTCTGTAAAAAATTCATATGACTATACCGTTTGTTTCTATTAAAACTAGATTCAATAAGGATTCTAACATATAAAGTAAACTACCTAATTATTTTTTTAAAATTTATGGTGAATTTCTAAAGTTGGAACAGGGGATCCAGAAATTGCTCGCCCTATTTCACCAAAACTCAGATACCTATAAAATACAAAACCTTTATTGTTTTGCATATTCCATATGAAAATAGACACAACGAGATTTAATTTCATATATTATTCATCATCAACCCATGTCTCTACAATTTCTTGTGATTTTCAAAATCCCGTTATTTTTATACTTGAATCTGCTTTTTAAGTTACTTTCACATTTTCTTAGTTTTCATGTAATAGTTACTACTTAATCATACATACTATTAAACATGTATATCATCAGCCACTCTATTAGCTAATCACTAGCAAGTATTTACACATCATTCATTCATATCATATCAAAAGAAACCAAGTTCCTATACATGGCATACACAAAACGAAACGTCTAACTATACCAATGTGATTTCTTCGATAGTGTGATCGGGTCTCCGACGTTTCCTTCAATCCCCGAGTAGCTTGATAAAAACTATAAGAAAAATAAAATAAAGAGAGTAAGCACTAGGCTTAGTAAGCTTACAAGCAAATAAATTACAACATTCACCATAATGAATAATTATACATAATGTCACCTAGCCTCATAAACTTTCTTTACTTCTCATTTTCTACCTTCTTCTTTACTCACTTACCTTCTTTCTTACCTGACCTTTCACTATTCATAAATATAATCTACCTTCCCTTTTGCTGATAATTCACTGTAATTTAACGTGTACAATGACCCGTTGAACCACTCGGAATACTAAGGATACTAGGGTCGTTCGCTCTATTAATATCTCGCTTAATGCCATGTCTTCGACATGGACTTACATGAATTATTCCTGTCTCCAATGGCATATATATATCTAATATGGGCTTACATGGCTCATTCCTATCTAAATCCATATATCTGATATGAACTTACATGGCTCATTTCTATCCTGTCCTATCCTGTCAACCCCAATATCCTAACATTCCTAAGGTTCAAATGGGGCTTTCTAATGCTTTTTCTCTGTCACTTCGCCTTTAATTCGACTTTAAATATTCTCAAAAAAATAAGTATATAAATGCTGGAAATTGACAATAATAATGTAAAATAAAAGAATATTGCATTTATTTACTGTAAACTTACCTCGATACAAAATGTGACTAAACTTTACAATTTAGTCCTTTACGTTTTCTTTTCCCCAATCTACTCCCGAATTTCACTCTTCTTGATCTATAATAGCAAATTTAACTTATTTAATATTCATATTTATCAAAACAGTCCTTGACCCAAACTTTGGCAAAATTACATTTTTGCCCCTAAACTTTCACATATTTGCACTTTTTCCCCAAGGCTCATAATTTAAAGTTCATCCTATTTTCTTATGTTTTATGACATGCTGATCATTTTTCCCTTCTATGACAACATCAAATTCACACTCTAACATGTACTTATGACTATTAGGTATTTTTACCGATTAAGCCTTTTTACTCGTTTTCACTTAAAACCGAGTAGCACAAGTTGTCTAACATAATTTAAAACCTCATATTCTACCATAAAACATCAAAATAAACACTTTTCACCTATGGGTATTTTTCCAAATATGAACCCTAACTTAAATTACTGCTAGCATAAGCTTTATCGAGCTACCGGGACTCCGAAAACGTAAAGAACATTAAAAACGGGGCTTGGAATCACTTACTATGGAGCTTGAAAGCTTGAAACAAACCCTAGCTATGGAGAACCCTTGAAATTTCGTGCTAATAAAGAAGATGATGAATTTTGTGTTATTTTTCCCTTTTTATTTCATTTAATATCCAAATGACCAAAATGCCCTTCCTTATTAAACTTTCAAAAATTCCATCCATGTCCTATTTTGTCCATGAACTTAGAAATTGATAAAATTGTTATTTAAACCCTCCTAATTAATATTCCAAAGCAATTTCATACTAAAAACTTCTAGAATGCAAGTTTTGCAAATTATTCGATTTAGTCCTTAATCTCAACTTAAGCACTTTATGCATAGAATTTCATCACGAAATTTTCACACAATCATGCAATCATATCATGAACCTAAAAATAATAATAAAATAAATTTTTCTACCTCAAATTTGTGGTTTCGCGACCACTGTTCTGTTTAGGCCTTATTTCGGGATGTTACGAGCATTGAAGTGAAATGATTATGAAATGAATTGTATCGGGTTCTAAGTTAAGCATTAGATCTCTATATAAATATTTTTGAATTGAGTAATTGTATCGAACTGTGTTATGTTCGGTAATACCTTATAACCCCAATCTGGCGATGGATACGGGTTAGGGGTGTTACATCATGTTACTCGGAAACAGTCTTAAGTTTTTTATAATTGATTTTTTCAATGAATCTCGAAGAACTAAGACGTATCCAAAATTGATTCATAAAATGCAAACCCAACCCAACCAATTAGCGAAAGACTGGCAGTGAAGCGATCGATGAAAACCGATAGTGGCATCAACGGCGGCGACAGCGATAACCTGTAGTGGTGATGACGGTTCAACTGTAGATCCCTTCGATGTTTTTTCAAAGTTTGGAGTTTGGAAAACCCAAAACCAGGATATTTGGCTTTCACCTAGAAGACCCAAAGAATGTTTTGGAGTTATAAATGTAAAATTTTATTGTTATCTATTTTTCTAGTATGAAATTATGGAAACTTTGGCTGGTCAAACTCAGTGTAATTATCTACTTTTATGTTATAACATGATGATATTTAAATTGACGGAAAAGTATGTTCATACATATGTATGATAAGCATGCTATATAGTTTAGGAAAAAATGTCACATGTTCTTGTAATGACATTTTAATCATTCATGATTGAAATCATACATTAAAAACCTTGCATGTTTTATAAAAGATTGAGTGGGAGAAGGTCCCTAAACAAGACTTACGACTTTCATCAGTGGTCTATTGTAATGGCTTGACAAATTTTTCGACCCTAAGGTAACTATTGTCATATGGATTCCACTGAGGAGATTTCCTTAAAAGACATAACTATCTTAGAATAACATATGATAATTTGTCGGCCCTGAGGTAGCTATTATAATGTGGAATTCACTGAAGAAAATTTTCTTTTAAAAGAAGACAACTAGTCAATTCATGTCACTTGGTGAGATCGTCCAAAGATGAATCATTTACAATACATCTTATGATAGATGTTGAGTTGATGGTTATACACTCAAGTTCATTATAGTTAAGTAACTTCCTATGAAACTTTATTTAAGTTAATGAACAAACATGAAACAATTATTAGTATATGTGAATACCTAAGGTATTAAGTTCACGTACTAATTAAATGGAAATCTATGTTGTTACAAGTTGATTAAGATTTCCCTAAGGTGACTTAATTCAATGGGTATAGCAGTTATCATTTTAATGACTTACAATGTTTTCAAGGTTTAAGGTAACACATGCGTCATCTTGATGCATATTGAATGTTGCAAAAAAAAATCATAATACTTGCTTAATACAAAAATATTGATGAATGGATGTTTTATTTTTCCAGGTCAAAAATGGCACATACTCCCTTATTAAACATACTTATTGAGAACAAACTGAATGAAAATAACTACAATGAATGGAAAAGGGACCATATGGTTGTCCTAAGCTATGAGAAACTCAAGACAATTGTTGATAATAAATGTTCTCCAGCTAACCAAGCTGAGGCTAGAAATTGCTGGAAAGAATCTAATGAGAGCCTATTATTATATGCTGACAAGCGTGACCAGTACGTTTTATAAGCAACGGGAGAGTTATGATTCTACCAAAGCGATATTGGAAAAAATAGAGGAAATTTTCAGAGCCCAAGCTATCTTGGCTCGAAAGTCAGCTATAACTAGTTTGGTGAATGCCTAACAAAAACTTGGTACTCCGGTAAAATACCATATTATTACTTCTATGGGTTATTTTGTCAAGGTCGTAGATAATGAGGACAATTTGGACTAGAACACACAAATTGAAATGGTGTTCAAAAGCTTGTCCAAGGACTTTGTAGGCTTTTGGGCCGCATATAACCTTGGGAACAAGAAACTAATGCTTACACAATTGATGAAGAAGTTGCAATCCTATGAGTTGATGTTGAATGATATTCAATCGATTAAAAAAGTAGAAACAAACTTAACTGTTGTTTCTTCCTCTAAAGGGAAGGGAAAGCATGCTAAGAGAAACAAGACTAAGCCTTGTGGGCCACTTAAGATGGAAAGGAAGAGAGCCAAGAAACGTAAAGACTTATCTAAGTGTTTCTTCTGCAATAAGAAAAGGTACTTCAAGGCCAATTGCGAAGAGTGGAAGAATTACCTAGCCACTTAGGGAAAAGGTACGAAACTCTTTATGATTGGAATTTTCTTATTAAAGGATTCAATATACCACTAGTTCATTGCTTTTGGAGCTACTAACTATGTGTGTGTTTCTCTATAAGTGTTCAAGGAAACGAAAGATCTTAGATATAAGAGTTTCTCGTTAAGAATCGAAGATGGGACAAGTGTGGTGTTGGAAAAAATTCTGATTCAAAAATAGTTTTCTTGCATAGTGGAAAAATAAAAATATGAAAACTGAGTCGATTGGTTATATTTATAGCAATAAACTTTTCCCAAAAAGTACTTGTGCTTTGTGCAAGACGGATCCTTGACGTCCCCAGCTTTTAATCGAATGATCTTCTCTGCTATTCTCGTACCACAAATTGCTTCGAGTGTGGGCTCGAAAGGTTATGAATCAAACACAAAACCATAAATAATTTTCTTACTTTCAGTAGAAAAGTAAATCTTTCATTCTTATAGAAACTAGAAGAATTGTTATTTCTGAAAATATAATTTATACTTAGATATAAATTATGACTATTTTTAGGAAAAATAACAATATCTCAAAATTGTGTATTTAACCTAGAGGTGTGCATGGGCCGGGCCACCCGACCGACCCAAAGGCCCGCCCGAAATGTGGGAGGGTTTGGGCAAAAATATAGGCCCAAAAAATGGGCTTGGGCAAAAAAATAAGGCCCGTTTAGAAAATGGTCCGGGCCTCGGGTAAGGCATTTTGGCCCAGTTCATTAGATTCTACCTACCGAATTCACTAAATGAAAATGGTCCGGGCCTCGGGTAAGACATTTGCTAATTTTGTTATTATTTTAGATTCATTTGCTTGTTAAATTGCATCTATTTTAGTGCTATTTAAGTATACATATTTTTTAAAATTTATTTTCAATTTGTTGAGAAATATTTATTTTGATGTTTTTAGTATTTTTGATGGTTTATATATATTTTAAAATTATATAAAAATAAATATGGGCGGGCCGACTCGGGCTCGGGTTTTAACTTTTTTATTCGGGCCTGGCTTGGGCAAAATTTTTGGCCCATTTTTTGGGTCGGGCCGGGCCTAGCCTAGCAAACGGGTTTAAATTTTTAGTTGGGCCCGGCCCGAATCTGACCCGGCCTGGCCCATGCACACCTCTAATTTAGCCTTACCGGTGCCATCTATTTATAGGGAGAATAAGTGAACCTTAGTTGAATTAGTAGAATGCAATTAATGCTTATTTAATAAAAAAAAATAATCCCCTAGTTGAATTAGGAGAAAGAAGGGTGATTGGCCCTAGTTGTTTTACTAGGGTTGTCGCCCCTCAAGTTTAATATAAGGGGTTTTAGGCCTCTCCTATATTGGGTCTAATTATACGTGTTTTTTGGACTTTTAACCCATTACTTTATAATTTAATCCAACCCAATATATGTTTTCTATTTCCCAAAAATGAAAATTATTTATTAAATTAATTTTAAATTATTTTTCCCATTAAATAATTTTCTCAACTCAATTCTAATTTTTTTAAAATCATGAGAACTTTATCATAAAAGCATCTATAAGAAAATATATTTAATTTCTATATTCAACGGATTCACAATAACCAATTAATTTAATCCCATTTTCAAACTTCAATTAATTAAATATTAATTCAAAAAATTAAATTAATTATCACATCATTTCCATACTTAGTGAGAAACCATATTTATTTTTGAATGTAACTAATTTCTTTAACTTTATCATTTCTACCCATTTTTTTTATCTAATTCAACATGTAATTCAATTCTGGTTTCAACAAGCTAACGGAAAGACTGTTGGATATATGTAATTAGGGCTCAAATGATTTATAGTTAAGTTCTAACTTTTCGCCTATTAATTATAAACTAATTTAGTCATGAAGTCATTCCACTATAGTATCGTGACTGAGCTCTGCCTAATGACATACCATTACAAAAGCTACTCGATTCGTGCTTGTCCAATGACCTTATTGTAATGACTCTATTTCTAATGGTATTGGAAGATGCGATTTTGGAACCCCATTTCTGTAAATTGAGTCCATAAATATTAAATAGGGATATTTACATATTTATTGTATTGATATATTGAAATTTAGTTAAGCAATTTAGTCGAATATATGGTTAATTAAGGCCCAGGGACTAAATTCTAAAAGTTTAATCGTTATAGATTTTTAATTAGGAAAATGCTTTAGGACTTAGATAGCAATTATCTAAAAAACCAAAATGGTAAATAAATCAAATTAAAATATATGATAGTGGGATTTGATGGTGGATTAAATTAGCTTAAGTTAATTAAGGATTAATGTTTAATTAATTAAGATTAAACTAACTAATTATGTTTAATTACAACTAAACCATACTATATAAGTGAATTGAAAGTGGAAAAGATGACAATGTCATCATCGTCTTCCCCAAAGCTACCGTCCACCATTTTAAAAAAGCAAAGAAAGCTTTAAAAACCCTTGGTGTATTCGGTCATCAATTACAAGTCCCTAGCCATTTTTCTTTGATTTTTATAGATTTTTATCATGGGAGCTTGATTAAGCTAACTCATGTATCAATTTGTTCAATTGGTGAGAGTTTGATAAATTTTCATTGTTGAGAATTGGATGAATTAGGTGTAAAATTGATATAAATTAAGCTTAGATTATAAAAGAGACTAAATTGTAAAGCTTAACAAGCCTAATTGTTTTCTTTTTTACATTAGGGACAAATTGAGTAAAATGCAAACCTGTTATGAAATTGTGATAGGAATCAAATTTTAATTCGAAGCTTTAGATAGAAAGTTATGCTTGTCTCAGATTTAGGGACTAAATTAAAAAATATTCATGATTTGATATTTAATTGTGAATTGGATAAAATTTGATAATGTTATATGTTTTGTGATTGTACATAGCTAATGTCGACGCTAAGCCTTCGAGAAGGAAAAGAAAAGTGAAAGTTATTGACAACTAACTTAGAAATCCTGATTTGTACTTTTATATTCGAGATCGTATTAATTTTTTTGCATTTACATGTTAACTGTATGATGAAATGTCAAGGTGAGTTATTGAGACAATATGAATTGTTGTGTTGAATTTGATATGAAGTTTCGAAATAGGGGACTAAAATGAATAGAATGAAACATGACATGAAATACTTGAATTATGATATGTGATATGGAAAATTGAGTAGAAAATTATTATATAACATGAAATGTATGGAATTTGATCATGAAATGGGATTATGATTGTGAATGTAATTTATGTTGAATATAGTTGGCTTGCCATAGGATTGGGTTGTGTACGAATTTATGCACTTATGCGCTAGGATGTACTTCGAGTGCCAGGATGCGCTTTGTCCGCTAGTATGCACTTTACGTGCTAGTTTTCCCTACTTCAATATATTCGATGATACATTTCAGTGCTAATTGGTGTGTTGGTTGGATGATTCGTGTATCCATCCAAGTTTGAGTCGTGTTAATAGAGATTATAAATTGTAAATTTGATATGAGATGCTGAAAATGAAATTGGTAATGCTATGGAATCGATTGCATATATGTATATGGATTATGAATTGAGAAATACATGTAATCTACCATGCAAACTAGTTGAAAACAAGCCTTGGGGGATGAAATGAGCATGAATGAGTCAATAAACTCCATAAAAGGGAATTGAATAATTCATAAATGGTTAAAAGATATGGAATGAAATTGGCATTGAATGCCATAATGTTAAGGTTATGGATCTTTGAATTATGAATTGGTATTGATAGCTAAAATGTTTTAAGATAGGTTTTTGGTATATGTAATTGGATTGAATCATTTCCATTGCCATGATAGTTGAATTGGCTTGCCACTTGATATATATACTTTCATGTAAAAACGATTATGTAAATGTGTTCTGATATGGAATATGTATTGGTAGACATTGATACTATGTGCATCATATGTCATATCATTGTTGTTATCTTATATTATATTATTTTGGATCATGAAAGTACTACAAAGCTTTATCTCTCAATGTACTGTTTGTTTATTTTGTACACATGTACATGTATTCTCAAAGCCCTAAGAAAGTGAAGTTAACATCTAGATAGCTACAATCAACTCATCTAAGTTTGTATAGCTCTTTCATTATGTCAATGACATGTACCTAGAAATATTTTTTCCAATTCTAGAAATGGTCAAAATTATTGTAAATAAGTTGTGATTATGTGAAATTGGCTTTTTTCATACATGGAAATGATGCTAATGACTTGATAATTATGTTTTCAACATGCTTGATTATAAGGAATAAAAGATTGAGGCCTTGAGGCTAACTAATGTTAAGTATGCTAGGTTAAATTGAAGAAAGAAAAATGGAGACAAGTGGTATGCTATGGAAGTTGCAACTTCACACCCTGAATATCGTGACGTTAGGCTACCTCGTCGTGACGTCCCCTATTGAGGTTGCGACATCAACTCTGTTTTATTTTGAGAACTTTACAAATTGATCCTTAAGTTTTGAAGCTTGGCTACTATTTTCAAAGTCGCAACACTAAGCCCTGGAAGTCGTGACATCCACTTGAGATATTTTGAAAACTTTTCATTTTAGTCCTTGTTTGACCCCAGAATGGTATTGAGCTTTCATAAGCTCATATTTGACCTGGAAATGATTATTTATCATGTTTTGTAAAAACTCGTTTTTTAGTGGTGTAAAAAATGGTGTTTTTGAAACCCCATTTCTAATAGTTGAGTATGTAAAATATTGTTATTTAATATTTACGAGGTTAGTATAATGTTTAATTAAATTTTGGTTTACTAATATTGGTGAATTGTTAGTTAATTAAGATATAAGGGCTAAATTGTAAAAATGGTAAAAATTAGTCATTAATAATTTTAATTAAATGAAGGCCTAATTGAGTAAATGGAACATTAGTATATGGCTATTTAGTAGTGGTGGATGATGATGAAATCCACTAGCTTAATTAACTTGGTTTAAGGTTAACTAATTAAGTTTAATTAATTTAATTAGTAATTAAATGAAGTTTATTTAAGTATAAAAGCCAAAGTCATGTTAACATATTTATTTTCTTCCTTCATCCATTGTTTCTAACTTAAACAAAACCTAAGAAGCCATTTTTAAGCTTCAAAGCATTCGACCCTCCAAAATTGGTCGACAATTGAACCAATCGGAAGATAATCAAGAAAAAAGAAAATTACAGATTAGTCCCCGGCTTTCTATTATCGCAGTTTATGCCAGGTAAGTTCATATTATGTGTTATGGTATTATAAATATGTTTGAATTATGAAATAGCTTGTGTGTAAATGTAATTCTGAATTTGTTACATTTTGGTACAAAAAAGGTGAGATATGGATTAAATTGTAAAGAAATGATCTATTATGGGATGATATGTATACGATGACTCTAAAGCGATTTAAATGATCGAAGACAATGTTAAATGCCTGCATGAACTTAGTAAACGATTAGGATACGATTGACATGCCAATAAGGCTATTGCGTGCTTGTACGAGTTTAACTCTTTTGCTCTCTATTCAGTACTTCGATACTCTTTGATTGGCACTTTGGTGTTTTTTTCTTAGCACTTTTGTGCTCCCTGTTTAGCTGTAACGCCCCAAATTTTTAGTGATTAAATTGTGTGTTATGTTGCATGTTGGCTTGTTTGCTTTGATGGTTAAAGGGGTTCCTAAGAGGTGTAAGAAGTCCTGGGTTCAAACCTAGGCTTTAGCAAAATTTTTGGGTTTTTACAGAATTAAACCTTTACTGCTTGATGATGGGTTCTTAGTTAATTGAGGGGAGGTTATGTCAAGAAAAGTTTGTTGATCCAAAGGATAGTGGCGTGTTACTGATGGAAAGGGACTTGAGTTCGAGTCTCTCTGCGCGTAAGGGGTGTCTTTTTGCCGCTGTGCCATTCAGGAGGTTGTTTGTTAGTAGGATTCTGATGCTCTTGGGCGGTTGAGAGTATTGAGGGGAGTGGGGAGTATGTAGCCGAATCCTAAGAGTGTTGTGGGGAGAAAAGTTAGGAGTTTTGAAGGGATATGGATAGTGTTTAGTTGGAGTGATTTGAGGAGTTAGGTGAGGAGTGTGGTTGTACCGATTGTGGACTCTCACTTTTGGCATTTTCAGCTTTTGAGAAAAAGTAAGAGGTTGGTCATTGTTTTCAGTTCTTCTCTCTGTTCACAAACTTTTTGTTTTGGTTATTCGTTTTGGTCATTTTTGGTCTCTTTCGGGATTAGTCTTTTGTAGCATTTTGGTCACCATTTTCCTTTGCTTCTCTTCTCTCTAGTAACAATTCTTTGGTCAAACATCCTCTTTTATTCCTCTCCCTCACTCCAACGTTACCCCTCTTAACCGAATACATTTTTTTCTTCACATTTTCTCTCTTCTTCTCCCTTGACCGAATATAGCATCTTTCTTCTTTTGGCTCTCAAGTTCTTCAAAGCTTATTTCTGTCCATCTGGCTTTTGAGACCGAATACTCCATTCCTTTGGTTGTGATTAGGTGTTGTTATTCGACAAGTCGATAAGTACTTTTGCACTGCTAAAAGCCGAATACTTTCCTTTTCCCTTGTTGTTGATTCTTACCCCCTTTTCCTAGGCGTGGTGTTTCTTTCGAGTTCTGGAGGTGCTTGGAGAGTGAAGGAATTGCTAGTGCTTACTGAGCAGTCGAACCTTTTCCTCTTTACTCAATCAAGGTAATTCTATTTACGATAATGAGGTTCTATTAGAGCGTGACTTATTTAGGAAGGTGTTAGTCAGTTGTTTATTTCTCTTATCATTGGGTTGTGTTTTCAATAGGCTATATTTTAGTCTCATGTTATGTGTTTTTGGTCATCGATAATGGGATGTTGTCAATGCAGTTATTCAGTTGGGAGAGTAAGCCAGCCTTCGTCAATAGTTCTGGCAGGGCTAATCACCTTTTTGATCAAGGCAAGTATTGGGTGTTATGTTAAGTTAGGAATTAGAAGGGTGATTAACCCTAGTATAAATCAACTAACGGATTATCGTGACTGAATGTAGGTTTGAGGAAAACTCTTGGACTAGGCGCACGTTTCGCAATAGGTGTGTAAATATTACTACTTCAATTGTGACACAACAAAAGCTGGAAAACTGGTACCATTGATGCCACACGGGCGTACGCTCGCTCATGTGGTCAACTAAACTCATAAGCGCGAGCATATGATTGTAGAGGCCACCATGAGTGATCTCAGGGTTTAGGCCATTTTGGACCACGTTGGGCCAAAATGGGCCGTGTGGGCCCACGGGCTTATGGGTTCCACACGGGCAAATGACACTGTTGGGTGGAGATAATTGGGCCGGCTGTGTAGGTTACACGGTCAAGACCATTATTTGGGCTTATTAGGCAACACGAACGTGTGGGCCCACATGGGCCGTATTATGGCCTTTGGGCCCATTTCCACTATTTGACTGTTAAGGTCGCATGGGTCGCCTAAGATGACTGTGGGCCTATTGATGGGTCGGTATGTAATACCCCTACCCGTATTCATTGCCGGAATAGGGTACGAGGCATTACTAGGAGTTTACTTAATTAATTTTTTTTAATTCAACATATTTTCATGATAGATTCATGCATTTATATAAGATAACGTCATCACATATCTATAACTGTGTTTGTTAACCATACTAATGGCTAACTTTACATTCATTTCACGTTAACATTTACTTTGTTAGCTTATACATGCCATTGATTTCCAAAATAAAGTTTCTTTATATACCAAAATCCCGAGGTTGATAAATGTGATGTGTCTCCGACCAAATCCGACCTCCGAGCTCTTAACACTACAAAACAGGAAAAAGGAAAGCGGGTAAGCACTTTTGCTTAGTAAGCTCATGTAACAAGAATTATACTTACCTAATACTTTCAATATAATATAATAAACATTCATATATCCATTCAATGCATTATTACCCTAACATGCACAAACTCAACATTCAAGTTAGTACAATAATTTCCATGTATCAATAATATATATATATATATACCATAATTGATGTACTCATCAATACCATGATTTTCATTCCTTATTATTTTCATATTTATCCCGTTGAATTTATCGAATTTCGATGGATTTTCAGAGGTACACTTTTAGTGTACAATTAAGTCCGTCAATTCATATTCATGTGCGCACATTTCCATTTTAGAGAGCACACTCCTGCGAACCTCAACCTTGCAGCGGGATTACCGGTCGAGCTAAATCCTCGCAATATAAACTCTTAGAGTATTGTCGGGATTACCGGTCGGGCTAAATCCCTACAACGACAATTACTCTAATGAGCTTGGATCCAATTACAGTCAAAGCTAAATTGAGACCTAATTCGGATTACCCGTCGGGCTAAATCCATTTTACACATATTCTTGGAGGGCTATATCAGATAGGATCACCCGTCCGGGCTAGATCCTTTTTTCCGTCAATTCCTTTTCAGAGATCCATCGAATTTTCCTTTCATTCAAACGAGATTTCTTCCCATTTTATCAAATATATCAATGTTTCATAAATTTCCATATAATGAACATTCAAATCATATTCAGATCAAAAACATGCATTTCAAGCATTTAAGAATATAATTCAAGTTACACGAACTTACCTTGATACTTGTTTGTAAACAAGAAAATCTATTAATCCCGAACTTTTTCCTTTCCTCGATCTAGCTTCAGATTTGAATCTTTCGGATTTGGTGCAAAATTATGAAATACCAGCTTAGAGAACCCTCCTATGGCGTTTTTAGTCTGCTGGAATTGAAGAGAAATGAAGAGAAATCTAGATATTTCATATTTAGTCCTAGTTTTATTTAGTTAATTTTGCAATATTCCAATTTTACCCTTAATTTATCAATTTTTCTCACGATTTCATACCCTTGCCGTCCAGCCCAAATAACTTTTGGGTCTAATTGCCTTTATATACTTTCTCATTAGACTAATAAGCTATTTAATCACTTGTAGCAACTTTTACACCTATTACAATTAGGTCCTTTTCATTTAATTGACTACCCAAACATTAAAATTTCCTAACCAAATTTTAATACCACATTAATAACATTTCATAAATATTTATAAAATTATTTTGACTCGGTTTACTGAGATAGAGGTCCCGATACCTTAGTTTACCCAATTTCTTCAATAATTTCTTTTTCTAACTAATCACTAAATTGATAAAATTTTCCTATCAATATTTTCATACGATTTTCCTATCATATAAATTTTCAAGCAAAAATATTGAAATAAATTTCTCTTTAAATCGGATTTGTGGTTATGAAACCACTGTTCCGATAACATTGAATTTACGCCATTACAACTCTCCCCCCCCCCTTTTAAGGATTTTCGTCCCCAAAAATCTTACCAGTAAAGAGGTTTGGGTATTGTTTCCTCATTGCCTCCTCCGGCTCCCATGTTGCTTCCTCAATCCCGTGCTTTTGCCACAATACTTTCACCAAATTTATCTTTTTATTTCTAAGCTCTTTTGTCTCCCGTGCCAATATATTGACCGGTTCTTCACTGTAAGTCATATCCGGTTGAATCTCTACTTACATTTGAGAAATAACATGTGAAGGATCCGATCGATATCGTCGTAACATAGATACATGAAAAACATTATGGATTCTATCAAGTTCCGGTGGTAATGCCAATCGATAAGCGACCGGTCCAATTCTTTCTATGATTTCATAGGGCCCGATAAATTTTGGACTCAATTTACCCTTTCGACCGAATCGAAGAACTTTCTTCCAAGAAGACACTTTCAGAAATACCTTGTCACCGACTTGAAATTTAATCTCTTTTCACTTAAGGTCGGCATATGATTTTTGACGATCGGAAGCTGCTTTTAGACTATCTCGAATAACCTTTACTTTTTCTTCTGTTTCCCGGATCAAATCAACCTCATGTATCTTCCTTTCACTGAGCTCTGTCCAATATAACGGTGTTCTACATTTTCTACCATACAAAGCTTCATACGGAGCCATTTTAATACTAGACTGATAACTGTTATTGTAAGCAAATTCAATCAAAGGTAGATACCTCTCCTAATTACCTTCAAACTCTAGTATACAATATCGGAGCATATCTTCCAATACTTGAATTACACGCCAGATTGACCATCCGTTCGAGGATGAAATGCGATCTTTGAAATACAACCGAGTACCCAAGGCTTCTTGCAATTTGTCCCGAAATGAGACGTAAATCGGGGATCTCTATCGATATAATGGAGACAGCACTCCATATAACCCGACAATCTCGAGATATGTACAGTTCAACTAGTTTATCTAAAGAATAATCCATACGCATTAGGAATAAAGTGAGTGACTTTGTCAATCGGTCTACAATCACCCAAATAGCATCTTTTTCCCTGAGACAAAGGTAGCCCGATACAAAATCTATAGTGATTCTTTCCCATTTCCATTCGGTATAGTAATTGGTCAAGTAACTCGAAGGTACCGATGTTCAAACTTTAACTTGTTGACATATTAAACACCTTGATACAAACTCGGAGATATCACGTTTCATTCCCGACCACCAAGACATCTTTTTCGGTCATTATACATTTAATTACTCCCGGATGTACAGACATAGTACTCTTGTGGGCCTCGCGTAGAATCTTCTTTATGAGCTCAATTCGAGGTACACATACCCTACCTCGAATAATAAACAATCATCGAACCAATCAAATTCGAATCATTACGACTCACACTGTGTCCGTTTAACTGTAACTTCTCATCATTCTTCCGAGCTTCACATATTTGTTTGTAAAATGTCGGTTTAGCTCTCAATTCAGCTAGATTGAACCATCATCACCAATGATAACCGGGTATTCATAGCTCGTAAAGCAAACAGAGATTTCCGGCTCAAAGTATCAGCTACAACATTAGCCTTACCCGGATGGTAATCAATAATCAAATCATATACCTTTATCAATTCAAGCCACCTGCGCTGTCTCAAATTCAAATCTTTTTGTGTCATCAAATATTTCAAGCTTTTATGATCAGTATAAATATGACATTTCTCACCGTACAAGTAATGCCGCCATATCTTCAAAGACAAATACAATAGCGACTAATTCAAGATCATGTCTTGGGTAATTTCTTTCATGTGGTTTAAGTTGTCTTGAAGCATAGGCTATTACTTTACCGTCTTGCATCAAAACACAACCTAAACCATTTAATGAGGCATCACTGTAAATAACAAATTCTTTACCCGGTTCAGGCTGCAATAATACAGGTGCTTTCGTTAATAGGTCTTTCAATCGGTTGAAACTTTGTTGACATTCATCAGTCCGCTCGAACTTTACATCTTTCTACAATAATCGAGTCATTGGAGAAGCTATCATAGAGAATCCCTGTACAAATCTCCGATAATAACCAGCTAAACCCAAGAAACTTCTAACTTCAGATACATTCTTGGTGGACTCCAATTAAAAATAATGAGATTTTACTTGGATCTACCCGATGCCTTGGCAGATACAATGTGTCCAAGAAAACTCACTTCTCGAAGCCAAAATTCACATTTACTGAATTTAGCATACAACTGCTTCTCTTGTAGAATTTGCAACACAATTCTCAAATGTTCTGCATGTTCTTCTTTATCCCGAGAATAAACCAAAATATCATCAATGAATACTACTACAAATCTGTCTAAGCACGGTCTAAATATCCGGTTCATCAAATCCATGAATACTACAGTGCATTAGTTAGCCCAAACGGCATAACTAGAAACTCATAATGCCCGTGCACGGTTCTAAAGGCTGTTTTTGGCACATCCGACTCATTTACCAGAATCGATAATAACCGATCGAAGATCAATCTTTGAAAACATAGTAGCACCTTTCGGTGATCAAATAAATCATCAATGGGGTAACGGTACTTATTCTTTATGGTTACTTTATTTGTCGCGGTAGTCCATACACAATCTCAAAGACCCATCTTTCTTTTTCACAAATGAACCGGAGCACCCCAAGGTGAATGACTCGGTCGAACAAAACCCCATCAACAAGCTATTGCAATTGTGTCTTTAACTCTTTTAATTCTATAGGAGCCATCCCAGATGCGAGCTATGGAGATCGGAGTAGTTCAGGAATCAAATCTATAGAAAATTCCACTTTCTTTCGGTGGCAATCTGGTAATTCTTCCGAAACACATCGAGATACCTTGGTGTCGAGTACATAAGCCAAGTAAGCATCATACCCTTTTGACATACCTCATGTCGCCATTATCGAAATCATATCGATAACCCTCTCGTCTCGACAGATTTAACCCGGAGCAACTCACCATTCTGACATTTTAACACAATATATTTTTGTTTACAATTTACTACCGCATCATGCTGGGTTAACCAATCCATACCCAATATCACGTCAAATTCATCAAATGGCAGTAACATCAAATCAGCCGGGAAACAATAACCTCTTACCATCAGTGGACAATTTTTACAAATTTTATCCACTAACACAGACTGGCCCAGGGGGTTCGAGACTTTAACCACAAATTCAGTAGGTTCAACAGATAAATTTTTAACAATTGCAAGTTTAACACATATATATGAATGCGTAGAACCAGGATCAATCAATGCAGTAATATCAGTATCAAGTAAAGAAAATGTACCAGTAATAACATCGGGTGCTGAAGCATCTTCTCTGGCACGAATGGCATATGTCCTAGCAGGTGCTCGTACCTCAGGCCTACCTATAGTATCTTTTGTAGCTCCTCGACTACCACTGACATTACCGGATGGTCGAGGTGGTCTGCCCCTCGAAACTAGATTACTCGGCTTCGATATATGTTCAACTTCTTTTTCAACCCTTTCTGGACAATCTCTGAGGAAATGGTCAAAAGAACCACATCGGTAACAAGCCCTACTTTTAAATCGGCATTCACCAAAATGAGCTTTATTACAGTACTGGCATCTCGGTTTAGGAGTGCCAACACTGCCAACACTGGTCACTGATGGAGTAGAAGGCCTTGGATTAGTGAGTTGAGAACCTCGTTCTTTGCCCGAATACCCAATGGCTGAAGTAGAACGATCCTGATATTTCTTCAATTTCTTTGAAGCAGAAAACTGGGATTTTCCCATCGGTCTTTTACTAAAAATTCGAGCTTCCCTCTTAGCCTGTTTCTTTTCTTTGCTCAATTCTTCTGCTTTATAAGCTCTCTCTACCAATGTAGCAAACTCTCGAATTTCAAGAATTCCGATCAGTAACTTAATGTCTTCATTCAACCCTTCTTCGAATCTTTTACACATTTCAACTTCTGACTGTACCCATTCTCGAGCATATTTACTCAATCGAACAAATTCTTTTTCATATTCGACATCGATCTATTGCCTGTTTTAGCTCAAGAAATTCTTTTCTTTTTCGGACAAGGAACCTCTGGTGATATATTTTTTTCGAACTCGATGCGAAAGAATTCCCATGTAATTTCTTCTTCGGAACAACTGAAGCTTTAGTATTCCACCAATGGTAAACTGTATCTTTTAGCAGTGAGACGGCACATTTCAGACATTCTTCTGGTGTACAAGATAATTCTTCCAGAACCCGAGTAGTATTTTCTAACCAAAATTCAGCCCGTTCGAATCATCATCAACTCTTTGCTCAAATTCTTTATTTATATTTTCAATTTTATCTACTAGAGCTTTCCCTTTTCTGACAGATTCAGTACTTGTAGCTTGTGGGATCTCGGGAACCGGTGAAGGAGCAGGAGGGGGAGCTTGAACTTGCTGCACTACAAGGTTAGTTCTTAAGTATTGATTAAACCATTCATTCATCATTTGAAAGAAGGCTGTTTTTGCCTCCTCCCCTCGACCCTCTGTCTCGGGCCTTCTACTACTAGTTTCTTCTCTTTGTACTGAAGCCGAAGCATGACTCCCAGCTTCCTCAGATTGAGCTCGGTCGGATGACATTACTATAAGAAAAACACATTTTAAATGGTCAGGAGATATCACACTATCAATAATAATTTAAATGGCATGTATAGCTAATCCCGTATTTGCTACGTCGGTCCTAGAACCGGCTAAACCGTAGCTCTGATACCAATAAATGTAATACCCCTACCCGTATTCATTCTTAGGAATAGGGTACGAGGCATTCTGGAGTTCTTAATTAATTTTTTTTAATTCAACATATTTTCATGATAGATTCATGCATTTATATAAGATAACGTCATCACATATCTATAACTGTGTTTGTTAACCATACTAATGGCTAACTTTACATTCATTTCACGTTAACATTTACTTTGTTAGCTTATACATGCCATTGATTTCCAAAATAAAGTTTCTTTATATACCGAAATCCTGAGGTTGACAGTGTGATGTGTCTCGACCAAATCCGACCTCCGAGCTCTTAACACTACAAAACAGGGAAAAAGGAAACGGGGTAAGCACTTTTTGCTTAGTAAGCTCATGTAACAAGAATTATACTTACCTAATACTTTCAATACAATATAATAAACATTCATATATCCATTCAATGCATTATTACCCTAACATGCACAAACTCAACATTCAAGTTAGTACAATAATTTCCATGTATCAATAATATATATATATATATATATATACCATAATTGATGTACTCATCAATACCATGATTTTCATTCCCTTATTATTTTTCATATTTATCCCGTTGAATTTATCGGAATTTCGATGGATTTTCAGAGGTACACTTTTAGTGTACAATTCGGTCCGTCAATTCATATTCATGCGCACATTTCCATTTCAGAGAGCACACTCATGAACCTCAACCTTGCAATGGGATTACGGTCGAGCTAAATCCTGCAATATAAACTCTTAGAGTATTGTCGGGATTACCGGTCAAGGCTAAATCCTCGCAACGACAATTACTCTAATGAGCTTGGATCTGAATTACAGTCCAAAGCTAAATTGAGACCCTAATTCGGATTACCCGTCAAAGCTAAATCCATTTTACACATATTCTTTGGGAGGGCTATATCAGATAGGATCACCCGTCGGGCTAGATCCTTTTACCGTCAATTCCTTTTCAGAGATCCATCGAATTTTCCTTTCATTCAAACGAGATTTCTTCCCATTTTATCAAATATATCAATGTTTCATAAATTTCCATATAATGAACATTCAAATCATATTCAGATCAAAACATGCATTTCAAGCATTTAAGAATATAATTCAAGTTACGAACTTACCTTGATACTTGTTTGTAAACAAGAAAATCTATTAACCCGAACTTTTTCCTTTCCTCGATCTAGCTTCGTATTTGAATCTTCTGGATTTGGTGCAAAAATTATGAAATACCAGCTTAGAGAACCCTCCTATGGCGTTTTTAGCTGCTGGAATTGAAGAGAAATGAAGAGAAATCTAGATATTTCATATTTAGTCCTAGTTTTATTTAGTTAATTTTGCAATATTCCAATTTTACCCTTAATTTATCAATTTTTCTCACGATTTCATACCCTTGCCGTCCAGCCCAAATAACTTTTGGGTCTAATTGCCTTTATATACTTTCTCATTAGACTAATAAGCTATTTAATCACTTGTAGCAACTTTTACACCTATTACAATTCAGTCCTTTTCATTTAATTGACTACCCAAACATTAAAATTTCCTAACCAAATTTTAATACCACATTAATAACATTTCATAAATATTTATAAAATTATTTTTGACTCGGTTTTATGAGATAGAGGTCCCGATACCTTAGTTTACCCAATTTCTTCAATAATTTCTTTTTCTAACTAATCACTAAATTGATAAAATTTTCCTATCAATATTTTCATACGATTTTCCTATCATATAAATTTTCAAGCAAAAATATTGAAATAAATTTCTCTTTAAATCGGATTTGTGGTTATGAAACCACTGTTCCAATAACATTGAATTTACGCCATTACACGGTAAGTACACTTAGACCTCTTACTGATGAAATGACTATTGTACCCCTAGAGGTAAAATGACTGATATACCCCTATGCTATATTTGACTGTATTTGAGCATGACATTTTGCATACATGTATATATTATGACATGACATGTTGCATGAGGGTGGGTTTGATATATTTGAAGGAAATATACTGTACTGGCAGCTCTGTTGCATATACTGTTTAGTGTCGCAACCGGTGTTATTTTCTGGAGTGTAGAGATGAGTGGGTCGATTTTATCCCCACTCGGAGTGTAGGGTTGGACGGAGTGGAGTATAGAGGATGGATAGGTAGGATCTCTATTTGCATCTCGACGATCTTGTCTTGAATTGGGTTAAGGCCCACATCGATCATCATATCAGTAATGGGCTAAGGCCCACACCGATATTACTCGATAACGGCTTAGGCCTGCATGCTTTACCTTTGCATGATTTGTTGTTTGATAAATTGGGATTACACACTGAGTTTCTACAAACTCACTCTTGTGCTTATTTGGGCAGGTAATCCTTAGGCGGGTCGGTGCTGCGAGGGACTCAAAGATGACCACACCATAGTTTATGTTTTTCGTTTTTGATTTTTAGTAAATGTAGTTTTATTTGTAATAAGTTAGTTTTTATTTTTATTTGGGGATTTATTTAAATTGACTTAAATTTGTTAGCAGTAGGACTCGGGTTTTCAAACGGTAAATGATTTTCAACTACCATACTACGTAACTTGTTTTAAAAGCTTCCGCAACGAACAATGTTTAAAAGTGTAATAACGATTTAGTATGAAACACGTTTTGCTAAACAAACATGTAACTTAACAAATGAATAAAATAAGTTAGCTCCTCGTAAAGATCACAAACGAGGTTTTGACACAAATAGAATTTTCTAATAGAACCACGCTTTTCAAAACCCACTCCAATATGACATCACGATTCGGCCATAACGCCTAGGCCTGGTTTGGGGTGTTACATTAGCACTATAGTGCTATTTGTTGTGGTGTAGTTACTTCTATATCCGAGTTTATTTACTAGAGTTCATCGGGCTAGTTGAATAATGGAAAGTGAATTGAAAATGACATGTTACGAGCTTGATTCCCAAATGGTATATGATGATCCCATAATGTATATGGTATTGAAACATGAATTCTACGTTTATGCCATTAAATTTAAAAGCATTATAAATGTTGAAATTACTATGTGATTCGATTTATAAGGAACTCACCTATTTGTTGTTTGAATATGCTATGTCAAATTATTTGTATTTTGTTACGTTATTTAGTTGTACGATTAATTGTATATCCAAGTAAGTTATCATTATTTACCTATGAACTTACTATAGATTTGAAACGCTTACCTAGTTGTTTTCTATTTCTATAGATTTTTATTTGAGGAACTCATCAGTTGGATCAGCTCGAAGATCACACTATCCCTCTATCGACTTGGTAGACTTTTGCTCATTTTAACTCAGTATTATGGCATGTAAATAGATTATTTATGTAATAACTTGTGAATGGATGAATTGGTTAAAAACTTGTTTGATGTTGGATTTTGAAAGGTTAATGTTTTCTTGTGTATATGTGTAGGTTTTAGGCAAATGATAACTCATATATGTGAGTCAATATGAATGTCAAATTTTGAAGGTTCCATGATAGGAGCTGAACATGTTTATGGCATGAATTTAGATTGTTTTGAATGATTGAACGCATGGAAGAGTGGATTGTGTTCTAATTTTTGGTGCCAAATAAAGCATGTGGAATTGGTTGTTTTTGGTATAGGTTAAATGATGAATTGGTATGTATATTGGAATTGTTTTGTGTAGGTTCTAGGGTGTTTAAGACACCATTTGAGTGTAACTTAGTATTGGGCATGAAAAAGGACCAAAATAAAAGATTTAGTCATTTTGCCTTTAAGGTATCGATACATTGTTGAAGGTATCTATGCTTAGCCTATTTCAATCAGTTTTCAAACAAACAGAATGTCAAAATGGTATCAATATCGGACTAAAGTATTGATACTTTGGTTTAAGGTACTGATACTTTACAAGGGTATTGATATATTGGGATTTTGATTAGTTTTTATAAAAGAAACAGAATGTTAAAATGGTATTGATACTTGGAAAGGACTATCAATACCATAATTTAAGTATTGATACTTGTTGATTTTAAGATGAATTTTTCATACATCGAAACTAAAAATGGTATCAGTACCATTTTTGGGGTATCAATACTTATTTTAAAAATTTTAGGAACTTTACAATTTGACCCTATTTCATGTTTGGCTTAGCATACGAGCTTTTGTAAGCTCAATTAAGTTTCAAAAAAAGTTTATTCAACATATAATGATTGTATTTATGAAATATGTGAATGTTAAATAATTTATATGTGATATTATGATGATAATTGTTCCGATAATTGTTGTAGCATCCCATAACTCAAACCTGGCAATCGGGTCGGGCGAGGGGTGTTACATGTTTTACGTATATATTACTTGTATTTGGATGTTAAATGCTGAAATTAAAATATGGTTAATCGTAGTTGCTCTGGCGATGAATGTGGCATATTGTACCTCAGACTTGACGATCGAGTCGAGTATGGTGTGTTACACTTGTCATGAGTGTGTCACTTTCATAAGATATCCTTAATCTCTTTGGAATAAATTCGCTCTCCCAAGATGATCCTATTTTAATTCGCTCTCCCAAGATGATCCTATTTTATCTCATGGTAACCATTAAATCTTCCTTAATAAAAATTCAATTGCTACAAAATAGTAATTAATTCATTCATCACAAAGACAAAATGACCCATGGCTACATTTACTTTTCATCTATCATGTAATGCCAACGAGAGGATATTATTTACCCATGTCTTGGGCTATGAATTCTATTATTGTGAATGATGCTATTGCAAAATTTGTATACCTAACGCGCCAGTTTTTAGTTCCTTATCTATTTGAACTTAGGCTTTTACTTACATCAAAGTATACAAGTCACACATACATAGTCTATCATCTATTTAGGATTCATGTATGTCGCACTATGAATGTTACAAGTGAATAAATCCATAAACGGATTCAAGATTTATTCTATTTGGGTCTTATCCAATGTACTACCTGTAACACCCCCTACCCGTATTCATTACCGGAATAGGGTACGAGGTATTACCAGAGTTTACGATTTTTTATTTATATTCAATATAGCCCCTTTATAAATTTCTAACCTTCCCTGCAATATTAAATCGAGACCAATCCACATCAACCAAACCAATTCAACATATTTTCAAGATAAATTCATGCATATTTATAAGATAACGTCATCACATACCCAAAACCAGGTTTGTTAACCATACTAATGGCTAACGTTACATTCATTTCACGTTAACATTTACTTTATTAGCTTATACATGCCATTGATTTCCAAAATAAAGTTTCTTTATATACCGAAATCCTGAGGTTGATAGTGTGATGTGTCTCCGACCAAATCCTACCTCCGAGCTCTTAACACTACAAAACAGGGAAAAAGGAAACGGGGTAAGCACTTTGTGCTTAGTAAGCTTATGTAACAAGAATTATACTTACCTAATATTTTTAATACAATACAATAAACATTCATATATCCATTCAATGCATTGTTACCCTAATATGCACAAACTCAACATTCAAGTTAGTACAATAATTTCCATGTACCAATAATATATACCATGATTGATGAGCTCATCAATATCATAATTTCCATTTCCTTGTTATTTTTCCATATTTATCCCATTGAATTTATCAGAATTTCGATGGATTTTCAGAGGTACACTTTTAATGTACAATTCCAAGTCCGTCAATTCATATTCATGTGCGCACATTTCCATTTCAGAGAGCACACTCCCGCGAACCTCAACCTTGCAGCGGGATTACCAGTCCAGGCTAAATCCCCTGCAATATAAACTCATAGAGTATTGTCGGGATTACCAATCCAGGCTAAATCCCCTGCAACGACAATTACTCTTATGAGCTTGGATCTGAATTAATAGTCCAGGATAAATTCAGACCCTAATTCAGATTACCCGTCTGGGCTAAATCCATTTTACACATATTCTTCGGGAGGGCTATATCAAGATAGGATCACCCGTCCAGGCTAGATCCTTTTTATCGTCAATTCCTTTTCAGAGATCCATCGAATTTTCCTTTCATTCAACCGGGATTTCTTCCCATTTTATCAAATATATCAATGTTTCATTAATTTTCATACAATGAACATTCAAATCATATTCACATCAATAACATACAATCACAAGCATTTAAGAATATAATTCAAGTTACACGAACTTACCTTGATACTTGTTCGTGTACAAAAATCTACTAATCCTGAACTTTTTCCTTTCCTCGATCTAGCTTCGTATTTGAATCTTCTGGATCTAAATAAATAAATTTAATTAACAATATAATACATTTCATGTTCATATGCAACAATTTCTATAATTTCATTATTATTATTTATAGTTTATTCAAAGCTGTCTATTTGAGTCATAGTCACTAAATTATTTATAACTCGAGCTACAGAACTCCAAATTAAGATACGTTAATTTTCCCTGAAACTAGACTCATATATATTCTTACCATAAAATTTTCATAATTTTTGGTTTATCCAATAAGTACAGTTTATTCTTTAAATTCACCCCGTTCTCTTGTGTCGACGCTTCGATCCTTCTTCACTAAAACTTAATTATCTCTTCATATAGGATTCAAATGATGTTCTCGTTTGTTTCTCTTAAAAATAGACTCATTAAGGATTATATATATAAATTTAAGCCCCTAATTATTTTTCTTAAATTTTTTATTATTTTTCAAAGTCAGAACAGGGGAACCCGAATTCATTCTGACCTTGTCTCACAAAATTCATTATATCTCAAAATTTACAAATCCATTGCTTACACTATTTCTTCTATGAGATACTAGACTCAATAAGCTTTAATTTCATATTTTTTTCATCTTCTAGTTCGATTTATACAATTTATGGTGATTTTTCAAAGTTAGTTTACTGCTGCTGTCCAAACTTTTTTTTGTGCAAGCTGTTTATTACCATTTTTCCCCTAAGCTTTTAATAAATGATAATTTCGTCCCTACTCAATTAGCCTCTCAATTGAGCTGATTTTTCTCAATTAACATTTTATTCTCTCGCCTTAAACTAGTTTACAACCTTTAGGAAGAAGAATTTCAGCAATAGACTTTAATTCCAAGCATTTTCACAATTAGGTCCTAAAAATCAATTTCTATTGAAATTACCTAATAAAATCATCTCATAAACGAATTAAAGCTTTAATTTCATTCTATTTCATCATAAAATTACAGCACTCAACCATGGTGACTTTCAATTTCATCCATGAAATCAAAAACTAATGAATTTAATAGTAGGACCTAGTTGTAAAAGTCTTAGAAACACAATAATTACAAGAAAAAGGCGAGGATTAACTCACTTGGTGAAAAAATTATGGAATACCAGCTTAGAGAACCCTCCTATGGCATTTTTAGCTTCTGGAATTGAAGAGAATTGAAGAGAAATGAAGAGAAATCTAGATATTTCCTATTTAGTCCTAGCTTTACTTAGTTAATTTTGTAATATTCCAATTTTACCCTTAATTTATCAATTTTCCTGCTGATTTCATGCCCTTGTCGTCCAGCCATAAGAAATTTTGGGTCTAATTGCCTTTTAAATCCTTTTTTATTAGACTCTTAAGCTATTTAATCATTTTAGCAACTTTTACATCTATTACAATTTAGTCCTTTTCATTTAATTGACTACCCAAACATTAAAATTTCCTATCGAAATTTTAATATCACATTACTAACATTTCATAAATATTTATAAAATTATTTTCGACTCGGTTTTACGAGATAGAGGTCCCGATACCTTATCTTTACCCAAATTCTTCAATAATTTCTTTTTCTAACTAACCACTAAATCGGTAAAATTTTTCTATCAATATTTTCATACGATTTTCCTATCATATCAATTTTCATGCAAAAATATTGAAATAAATTTCTCTTTAAATCGAATTTGTGGTTACGAAACCACTGTTCCGATAACTTTGAATTTAGGCCATTACAACTCTCCCCCCCTTTAAGGATTTTCGTCCTCGAAAATCTTACCAGTAAAGAGATTTGGGTATTGTTTCCTCATTACCTCCTCCGGTTCCCATGTCGCTTCCTCAATCCCATGCTTTTGCACAATACTTTCACCAAATTTATCTTTTTATTTCTAAGCTCTTTTGTCTCCCGTGCCAATATCTTGACCGGTTCTTCACTGTAAGTCATATCCGGTTGAATCTCCACTTCTGTCGGAGAAATAACATGTGAAGATCTGACCGATATCGTCGTAACATAGGTACATGAAAAAAATTATGAATTCTATCAAGTTCCGGTGGAAATGCCAATCGATAAGCAACCGGTCCAATCGATAAGCCCGATAAATCTTGGACTCAATTTACCCTTTCGACCGAATCGGAGGACTTTCTTCCAAGGAGACACTTTCAGGAATACTTTGTCACCGACTTGAAATTCAATCTCTTTTCGTTTAAGACCGCATATGATTTTTGACGATCGAAAGCTGCTTTTAGACTATCCCGAATAACATTTACTTTTTCTTCTGTTTCCCGGATCAAATCAACCCCATGTATCTTCTTTTCACTGAGCTCTATCCAATATAACGGTGTTCTACATTTTCTACCATACAAAGCTTCATACGGAGCCATTTTAATACTAGACTGATAACTATTATTGTAAGCAAATTCAATCAAAGGTAGATACCTCTCCCAATTACCTTCAAACTCTAGTATACAACATCGAAGCATATCTTCCAATACTTGAATTACACGCTCAGATTGACCATCTGTCTGAGGATGAAATGCAGTGCTGAAATACAACTGAGTACCTAAGGCTTCTTGCAATTTGTCTTAGAAACGAGAAGCAAATCAGGGATCTCTATCTGATATAATGGAGATAGGCACTCCATGTAGCCTGACAATCTCAAATATGTATAGTTCAGCTAGTTTATCTAAAGAATAATCCATACGTACCGGAATAAAGTGAGCTGACTTTGTCAATCGGTCAACAATCACCCAAATAGCATCTTTTTTTCCTCAGAGACAAAGGTAACCCTGATACAAAATCCATAGTGATTCTTTCCCATTTCCATTCTGGTATAGTAATTGGCTGAAGTAACCCCAAAGGTACCTGATGTTCAGCTTTAACTAGCTGACATATTAAACACCTTGATACAAACTCAGAGTTATCATGTTTCATTCCCGACCACTAGTACATCTTTTTTAGATTATTATACATTTTATTACTGCCCGGATGTACAGACATAGTACCGCTGTGAGCCTCGCGTAGAATCTTCTATATAAGCTCTGAATTCTGAGGTACACATACCCTACCTCGAATAATAAACAACCATCGAACAAATCAAATTCGAATCATTACGACTCACACTGTGCCCGTTTAACTTGTAACTTCTCATCATTCTTCCGAGCTTCACATATTTGCTGTAAAAATGTCGGTTTAGCTCTTAATTCTGCTAGGATTGAACCATCATCAGTCAATGATAATTAGGTATTCATAGCTCGTAAAGAAAACAGAGATTTCCGGCTCAAAGCATCAACTACGACATTAGCCTTACCCAGATGGTAACCAACAATCAAATCATGGTCCTTTATCAGTTCAAGCCACCTGCGCTGTCTCAAATTTAAATCTTTCTGTGTCATCAAATATTTCAAGCTTTTATGATCAGTATAAATATGACATTTCTCACTGTACAAGTAATGCCGCCATATCTTCAGTGCAAATACAATAGCAGCTAATTCAAGATCATGTACTAGGTAATTTCTTTTATGTGGTTTAAGTTGTCTTGAAGCATAGGCTATTACTTTACCTTCTTGCATCAAAACACAACCTAAACCATTTAATGAGGCATCACTGTAAATAACAAATTCCTTACCCGGTTCAAGCTGCACTAATACAAGTGCTTTCGTTAGTAGATCTTTCAATCGGTTGAAACTTTGCTGACATTCATCAGTCCACTCAAACTTTACATCCTTATGCAATAATCAAGTCATTGGAGAAGCTATCATAGAGAATCCCTATACAAATCTCCGATAATAACCAGCTAAACCCAAGAAACTTCTAACTTCAGATACATTCTTTGGTGGATTCCAATTGACAATAGCTGAAATTTTACTTGGATCTACCCTAATGCCTTCGGCAGATACAATGTGTCCAAGAAAACCCACTTCTTGAAGCCAAAATTCACATTTACTGAATTTAGCATATAACTGCTTCTCTCGCAGAATTTGTAACACAATTCTCAAATATTCTGCATGTTCTTCTTCATCCCGAGAATAAACCAAAATATCATCAATGAATACTACTACAAATCTATCTAAGTATGGTCTGAATATCCGGTTCATCAAATCCATGAATACTGCAGGTGTATTAGTTAGCCCAAACTGTATAACCAGAAACTCATAATGTCCGTACCTGGTTCTGAAGGCTGTTTTTGGCACATCCGACTCATTTACCCGTGAATCGATAATAACCGATCAAGATCAATCTTTGAAAACACAGTAGCACCTTTCAGCTGATCAAATAAATCATCAATCCGGGGTAACGGGTACTTATTCTTTATGGTTACTTTATTAAGCTGCCGGTAGTCGATACACAGTCTTAAAGACTCGTCCTTCTTTTTCACAAACAGAATCGGAGCACCCCAAAGTGAATAACTCGGTCGGACAAAACCCTTATCAACAAGCTCTTGCAACTGTGTCATTAACTCTTTTAATTCTGTAAGAGCCATCTAGTACGGAGCTATGGAAATCGGAGTAGTTCCCGGAATCAAATCTATAGAAAATTCCACTTCTCTTTCTGGTGGCAATCCTGGTAATTCCTCTGGAAACACATCGGAAAATTCACATACCACTGGAATTGCCTGTATTTTTTACTTAGATACTTTGGTGTCGAGTACATAAGCCAAGTAAGCATCATACCCCTTTTTGACATACCTCTGTGCTGCCATTACTGAAATCACATCAGAAAACCCCTCTGTCTGATCAGATTTAACCCGGAGCAACTCACCATTCTGACATTTTAGCATAATATATTTTTGTCTACAATTTACTACTGCATCATGCTGGGTTAACCAATCCATGCCCAATATCACGTCAAATTCATCAAATCCCAGTAACATCAAATCAGCTGGAAAACAATAACCTCTTACCATCAGTGAACAATTTTTACAAATTTTATCCACCAACACAGACTGGCCCAGGGGGTTCGAGACTTTAACCACAAATTCAGTAGGTTCGACAGATAAATTTTTAACAATTGCAAGTTTAACACATATATATGAATGCGTAGAACCAGGATCAATCAATGCAGTAATATCAGTATCAAGTAAAGAAAATGTACCAGTAATAATATCAGGTGCTGAGGCATCTTCTCTGGCACGGATGGCATATGTCCTAACAGGTGCTCGTGCTTCAGACCTGCCTGCAATATCTTTCGTAGCTCATCGGCTACCACTGACATTACTAGATGGTCGAGGTGGTCTACCTCTCGAAATTGGATTACTCGGCTTCGATATCTGTTCAGCTTCTTTTTCATCTCTTTTTGGATAATCTCTAAGGAAATGGTCGAAAGAACCACATCGGTAACAAGCCCCACTCTTAAATCGGCATTCACCAAAATGGATTTTATTACAGTACTGACATCTCGGTTTAGGGGTACCAACACTGCCAACACTGGTAACTAATGGAGTGGAAGGTCTTGGATTAGTGTGTTGAGAACCTCGCTCTCTACTCGAATACCCAGTGGCTGAGGTAGAATGATCCTGGTACTTCTTCAATTTCTTTGGAGCAGAAAACTGGAATTTTCCCATCGGTTTTTTACTAAAAATTTGAGCTTCCCTCTCAGCCTGTTTCTTTTCTTTGCTTAATTCTTCTGCTTTATAAGCTCTCTCTGCTAGTGTAGCAAACTCTCAAATTTCAAGAATTCTGATCAATAGCTTAATGTCTTCATTCAACCCTTCTTCGAATCGTTTGCACATTTTAGATTCTGACTGTACCTATTCTCGAGCATATTTACTCAATCGAACAAATTCTCTTTCATGCTCAGATACCGGTCTATTGCCCTGTTTCAGCTCAAGAAATTTTTTTCTTTTCTGGTCAAGGAACCTCTAGCTGATATATTTCTTTTTAAATTCATTCTAAAAGAACTCCCATGTAATTTCTTCTTTTGGAACAACTGAAGCTTTAGTATTCCACCAATGATAAGCTGTGTCTTTTAGCAGTGAGACGGCACATTTCAGACATTCTTCTAGTGTACAAGATAATTCCTCCAAAACCCGAGTAGTGTTTTCTAACCAGAATTTAGCCCGTTTGGAATCATCATCAACTGCTGCTTGAAATTCTTCGGCCCCATATTTTTGAATTTTATCTACTGGAGCTTTCCCTTTTCTAACAGATTCAGTACCTGTACCATGTAGAATCTCGGCAACCGGTGGAGGAGCAAGAGGGGGAGCATGAACTTGCTGCACTACAGGGTTAGTTCTTAAGTATTGATTAAATCATTCATTCATCATTTGAAAGAAGGCTGTTTTTGCCTTGTCCTCTCGACCCTCTGTCTCGGGCCTTCTACTGCTAGTTTCTTCTCTTTGTACTGAAGCCGAAGCATGAATCCCAGCTTCCTCAGATTGAGCTCGGTCGGATGACATTACTATAAGAAAAACACATTTTAAATGGTCAGGAGATATCACACTATCAATAATAATTTAAATGGCATGTATAGCTAATCCCGTATTTGCTAAATTGGTCCTAAAACCGGCTAAACCGTAGCTCTGATACTAACAAATATAACAACCCCTACCCGTATTCATTACCGGAATAGGGTACGAGGTATTACCGGAGTTTACAATTTTGTTTTTTATATTCAATATAGCCCCTTTATAAATATCTAACCTTCCCTGCAATATTAAATCGAGACCAATCCACATCAACCAAACCAATTCAACATATTTTCAAGATAAATTCATGCATATTTATAAGATAACGTCATCACATACCCAAAACCAGGTTTGTTAACCATACTAATGGCTAACGTTACATTCATTTCACGTTAACGTTTACTTTATTAGCTTATACATGCCATTGATTTCCAAAATAAAGTTTCTTTATATACCGAAATCCTGAGGTTGATAGTGTGACGTGTCTCCGACCAAATCCTACCTCCGAGCTCTTAACACTACAAAACAGGGAAAAAGGAAACGGGGTAAGCACTTTGTGCTTAGTAAGCTTATGTAATAAGAATTATACTTACCTAATATTTTCAATACAATACAATAAACATTCATATATCCATTCAATGCATTATTACCCTAATATGCACAAACTCAACATTCAAGTTAGTACAATAATTTCCATGTACCAATAATATATATCATGATTGATGAGCTCATCAATATCATAATTTCCATTTCCTTGTTATTTTTCCATATTTATCCCGTTGAATTTATCAGAATTTCGATGGATTTTCAGAGGTACACTTTTAGTGTACAATTCCAGGTCTGTCAATTTATATTCATGTGCGCACATTTCCATTTCAGAGAGCACACTCCCGCGAACCTCAACCTTGCAGTGGGATTACCAATCCAGGCTAAATCCCTTGCAATATAAACTCATAGAGTATTGTCGGGATTACCAATCCAGGCTAAATCCCCTGCAACGACAATTATTCTTATGAGCTTGGATCTGAATTACCAGTCCAGGCTAAATTTAGACCCTAATTCGGATTACCCGTCCGGGCTAAATCCATTTTACACATATTCTTCGGGAGGGCTATATCAAGATAGGATCACCCATTTTGGCTAGATCCTTTTTACCGTCAATTCCTTTTCAGAGATCCATCGAATTTTCCTTTCATTCAATCGGGATTTCTTCCCATTTTATCAAATATATCAATGTTTCATTAATTTTCATACAATGAACATTCAAATCATATTCACATCAATAACATACAATCTCAAGCATTTAAGAATATAATTCAAGTTACACGAACTTACCTTGATACTTGTTCGTATACAAAAATCTACTAATCCTGAACTTTTTCCTTTCCTCGATCTAGCTTCGTATTTGAATCTTCAGGATCTAAATAAATAAATTTAATTATCAATATAATACATTTCATGTTCATATGCAACAATTTCAATAATTTCATTATTATTATTTATAGTTTATTCAAAGCTGTCTATTTGAGTCATAGTCACTAAATTATTTACAACTCGAGCTACGGAACTCAAAATTAAGATACGTTAATTTTTCCTGAAACTAGACTCATATATATTCTTACCATAAAATTTTCAGAATTTTTGGTTTAGCCAATAAGTACAGTTTATTCTTTAAAGTCACCCTCTTCTGCATGCATGGGTTCGATCCTTCTTCACTAAAACTTAATTATCTCTTCATACAGATTCAAATGATGTTCTCGTTTGCTTCTCTTAAAATAGACTCATTAAGGATTATATATATAAATTTAAGCCCTAATTATTTTTATTAAATTTTTTATTATTTTTCAAAGTCATAATAGGGAACCCAAATTTATTCTGACCTTGTCTCACAAAATTCATTATATCTCAAAATTTACAAATCCATTGCTTACACTATTTCTTCTATGAGAAACTAGACTCAATAAGATTTAATTCCATATAAATTTTCATCTTCTAATTCGATTTTTACAATTTAAGGTGAGTTTTCAAAGTTAGTCTACTGCTGCTGTCCAAACCTTTTTTGTGCAAGCTGTTTATTACCATTTTTCCCCTAAGCTTTTAATAAATGATAATTTCGTCCCTACTCAATTAGCCTCTCAATTGAGCTGATTTTTATCAATTAATATTTTATTCTATCACCTTAATCTAGTTTACAACCTTTAGGAATCAGAATTTCAGCAATAGACTTTATTTCCAAGCATTTTCACGATTAGGTCCTAAAAATTAATTTTTATTGAAATTACCTAATAAAATCATCTCATAAACAAATTAAAGCTTTAATTTCATTCTATTTCATCATAAACTTACAGCACTCAACCATGGTGACTTTCAATTTCATCCATGAAATCAAAAACTAATGAATTTAATAGTAGGACCTAGTTGTAAAAGTCTTAGAAACACAAAAATTACAAGAAAAAGGCAAGGATTAACTCACTTGGTGCAAAAATTATGGAATACCAGCTTAGAGAACCCTCCTATGGCATTTTTAGCTGCTGGAATTGAAGAGAAATGAAGAGAAATGAAGAGAAATCTAGATATTTCCTATTTAGTCCTAGTTTTATTTAATTAATTTTGCAATATTACAATTTTACCCTTAATTTATCAATTTTCCTGCTGATTTCATGCCCTTGCCGTCCAGCCATAATAAATTTTGGGTCCAATTGCCTTTTATATCCTTTCTCATTAGACTCTTAAGCCATTTAATCATTCTAGCAACTTTTACACCTATTACAATTTAGTCCTTTTCATTTAATTGACTACCCAAACATTAAAATTTCCTATCGAAATTTTAATACGACATTACTAACATTTCATAAATATTTATAAAATTATTTTTGACTCGGTTTTACGAGATAGAGGTCTCGATACCTTATTTTTACCCAATTTCTTTAATAATTTCTTTTTCTAACTAACCACTAAATCGGTAAAATTTTTCTATCAATATTTTCATATGATTTTCCTATCATATCAATTTTCATGCAAAAATATTGAAATAAATTTCTCTTTAAATCGGATTTGTGGTTACGAAACTACTATTCCGATAACTTTGAATTTAGGCCATTACACTACCAGTCCAGTCAGTCACATCTATGTCTCTATCTTTTGAGAGTTATCCGCTCTGATACCCAAGACAAAACATCTTCATAATTGGAATTGATAATCGACACGCTCTGATATCCAAGACAAAACATCTCCACAATTGGAATTGATAATCGACACATTAGTCTTTCAATCAGTTTTCTCATTTTTAATTAAATTAAGGAAATATTTAGGTTCATCTACTAATATAAGTTGTTTTTTTGTATTACGATCCGACCGCATAATACCGCTTAGTATTAGTCAAACACTAGACAACCAATGAGCTAATATTTGCTTCCAATTTTCTTTGCATGCAAAAACCATTGAGGACAATATACAAAAGGTATTAATCTAATTCATGAATAATTTTGTTTGAAAAAAATTACAAGTGTACATAGACAAAAATACTACACTTAGGGCACCAAATCCAACATGTGGCAACTAAAGTAGTGAGAGATATACATCTTTATTTTGATAATTTTAGGAAGACTATTTTAAAAGATGTTTTCTGTGTACCTAGTTTTAAAAGAAACTTAATTTCTATTACCTGTTTATTTAAAAACAGCTTGACTATTACTTTTAATAATAATAGTGCAATTTTTAGAAATCGTTCTCTCATCTATAATGGATCGATGTCAAATAATATTTATTTTATCAAACCAAAGATGTACACACTGTTTGAAATTGAATTAACAAATAAAAGACTTAGGACTTCTCACTCTAACGAGGTGTACCTTTGGCATTTGAGACTTGGTCATCTTAACCAATAAAGAATCACTAGACTTGTGAAAGATGTCACCTTAAGTTCAATTAAGGAAGTTGATCTTCCACAATGTGAATTTTGCTTGGAAGGTAAGATGATTGAATGATATTTCAATGTAAAAGGAACAAGGGCCGTGAAACCCTTAGAACTTGCATGCACTGATGTATGTGGTGTAACACCCTGTACCCGAGACCGCTTTCGGAGTCGGACACGAGGGGTTAACGGCTTAAACCATTCATTTTCACAGTCCATTTTAAGAATTTTCCAGGTAGTTGGCTAACTGCATCACTGTCACTTTAAAAATCATATCTTGAGTTCCAAAACTCGAAAACCAGTTTCGTAATTTTTCCCTGAAACTAGACTCATATATGAATCTACAAATTTTTTTCTAGAATTTTTGGTCAGGCCAATTAGTACAGTTTATTAGTTAAAGTCTCCCCTGTTACAGGGTGCGACTACACTGACCTTCATGCATTACGACCTGGATATCTCCCTGTACAGGGCTTCAATGCTGATGCCGTTTGTTTCTATAGAAACTAGACTCAAATAGGAATCTATATATATATGGCATGACTCCTAATTATCTCTGGTTAATTTACAATGAATTTCCAAAGTCGGAACAGGGGATCCAGAAACCGTTCTAGCCCTGTTTCACGAGAACTTTAATATCTCTTAACATATAACTCATATGACCGTTTCGTTTCTTCCATATGAAAGTAGATTCATCAAGGTTCATTTACATAATTTATTCACTATTTAATTCCATTCCTAATATTTTTAGTGATTTTTCACATCCACATCACTGCTGCTGTCAGCATCTGTTTTCAAGGTAACCTTTACCTACTTCATAATTTCCTTGATTCAACTAGCCCTTTTAGCATACATGGCACAAGGAATGATCATGATTAACCATTCCAATGGCTAATCGTTTCCAAACATTTCCATACCTCTTAATAAACAACATACAAAATGATTATGATACCATGCCAAAGTGTATATAAGCCATTTCCGCATGGCTATCCAAATTTATACAAAATCAAAGGGGTCTATGACCAACAAACGAAAGAGTAGTCCTATACATTAACCAAAATATCCTCTCACTACTAGTCTATTCTATACATGCCATAAGATATTCCAAAACATAGCAGTACCAAACAGTGGATAGTGATAGTGTGACTAGTTGCTGACGATCCCCGAGCCTGTAGCTTCGCAATGAGACCTATAAGGCAGAGGAAACAGAGTAAACGGAGTAAGCATTACAATGCTTAGTAAGTTTTAAGCAGTGTCAACAGATAACAATCAAATTATAACATAGTTGTTCGTATTTTTATTTCACTCTTCCTTCGGGCATACCATCCCTTTACCGAATATGCACATCTCATCATATACAATAGGCAGATAAACTTTCACATAAAAGTGAGCTCATGTGACATAGATATATCGTATGATTTCACATAACCTCTCACACTAATCCGATGTCACATAATCATAGGAATAGTCCCATAGATTGCTCTCGTATGCATCATATATAAACTTGGAGTACATACCTGTTTAACCTTTCGCATTGTGTATATTTATAAGCAATTCTTATTACGAAGTCTTACCCGGACATAATCTCCACACGTAGTCATCGGGTCGTACCCGGACATAATCTCCACACGTAGTCATCGGGTCTCACCCGGAACATATTTCCAAGTTTCATGTACACTTAATCACATGTTACAACATTCACATTAGCCATTCGGCTTTACCACATATACATATCACACATATATTTCACATTAGCCATTCGGCTTTACCACATATACATACACTTTCACATTCATCACATCGGCCATTAGGCCTTATCACATAAAGATACATTTTCACATTCATCACATCGGCCATTAGGCCTTATCACATATATATACACTTTCACATTCTTCACATCGGCCATTAGGCCTTACATATATATACACTTTCACATTCTTCACATCGGCCATTAGGCCTTATCACATATATATACACTTTCACATTCTTCACATCGGCCATTAGGCCTTATCACATATATATACACTTTCACATTCATCACATCGGCCATTAGGCCTTATCACATATATATATACTTTCACATTCGTCACATTGGCCATTAGGCCTTATCACATATACTATTATGTACAGACTTGGTCTTGACCGAATCTACATCAATCATTTTCCAATGAATAATTCAATTTCACGCCATACTATCATTTCATATTCGAATACTCATAAACTTACAATTTCACAAATTTTGATATCAAAGATCCATCTAACACTCATGTATCATTTTACAATATCACAATTTAGAATTCAAGTATGGGTTCAATCAATAGCTTATGAGCAACTAAAACAAGTTTTTATCCATGTTTACAGCAAAATCACATATTCGCTACGAGCTGTTTTCCTGAGCAATGGTCACTAAATTATTTATACCCGGAGCTACAAGACTCCAAATCACTTTCCGTTAATTTTCTCTGAATATAGACTCATATATCTTCCATCCATAAAATTTTCAGGATTTTTGGTTTGGCCAATCAATACCAGATTTTTCTTAAAGTTTCCCCTGTTTCACTGTTTGACTAATCTGACCACTCTTCACTACGAATCAAATTTTTTATTGTACAGAATTCATAATGTGTTCTATTTGATTCCATTTGAAACTAGACTCATTAAGGAGTCTAAGCATATAAGTCTTATCTTATAACCATTTTTGTACAAATTATAATGATTTTCAAAAAACAGAACAGGGGATTTCAGAGTCATTCCGACACTGTCTCGCACAACTTTAAATATCTCTTTATAGGAAATTTCTTTGCTTCCACGGTCTCTTTTATAAGAAACTAGACCAACTAAGCTTTGATTACATATTTTATTCAGCCTATAATTCCACACCAACAATTTATAGTGATTTTCTAGAATCACATTACTGCTGCTGTCCAAGCAAATTATTACAATTTGCTCTTAAATTTCCAAGTCCAAACACTTATGAACTAACCATTTGGGTTTAAGACATATCATGGCCACATCATATCTTATTAAATCAACTCATTATGTCCTATTATGATTGAATTTACTCAACGATTAATCGCTTAAAACTTACCTCGGATGTGGTCGAACGATTTCGGCTATTCGATCACTTTTCCCTTCCCTTATCCAACTTCGATCCTCTAGGCTCTTGAGCTAAATCAAACAAATTTACTTCTCAATCAAACACATACATACGGCAACCATATACATTTCAAAACCCAATTCATTCGTATCATTTGTCCATATATTAGCTTTTAGCATATTTGGTCATTAGAGCGACCTATTTAACTTTCAAGCATTCATTTCTAATTTTAATTAAACAATGCCGAATGCCATTAGCTACTAATGCCACACACACACATGTGCATAAAATTCATCCATACATAACCTCTAGCTCATTCAGTCATTCATCTCTCAAACCTATCAAGTTTCATGTCAAACTTCCCTGGCCGAATACACATATAAGCACATAATGCACATTTAGCATTTTTTATTTACTTCATGATACATTCGGCCTTGGCAAAATTTCATTAGAAATCCCTATTAGCCACTTCATCGATCAATTATATCATCCACTTAATATTTCGTAACTTATCATGCTAGCTAAATATTATTTATTCAAGTTCATCATCTTCATATTCGGCATTAGCATCAAATATAATAGCCCATTTCTTCCCACTTTGAATCTATGCATCCATTTAATCATAGTTTGTTCAAGCACTCATACAACAAGATTCATCCAATTTAACAAGAAACAAAACTTAATTCCTCCATAGCCACAATGGCCGAAAGATCTAGACATCTCAATACCGAAATTTCTAACATGGGTTGCCTAAAGAATTTGGTAGGGAGTTCAAATTTATCTAATATTTCAAGTAACTTAACACATCCACATAGCTAACATGCTAGTAGTATCAAGGCATCAACCAAAATTTTGAAGCCTCTTAGCCGAATCCTAACTCTCCAACAACTCCCATTTCATCCATGAGATAAATAGAAGTAGGCTAACCCTCCAAAGGATGTGTAAGCCTCCAAAAGCAACATTGAACATACCTTAATCTCAAGAACCACCTTGGCCGAACTTCCCCTCTTCTTCCTCCTTCAATTCACGGCCATGAAGAACCAATTTCTTCTTTTCTTTCTTTCTCAAGTCACGGCAATGGGGGGGGAACATGGATGAGACAACTTTGTTCTCATCACCCCTCCCTTTTCATTTCTTTATTACTAACCCTTTCTTTTATTCTTTCTCCCATAACACACTAACACAACATGTTTCCAACATGTTTCACCCCATAACATTTTGTCCATTCTCATGCTCATGGCGGCCACTACTAATTAGGGGAAATTGACATGCAAGTCCACCCTTTTATTTCATGCACTAATAGATCCTTATGTTTTGACCTATCACATTTCAAAAGTGTCACACTAGTCCTACTAACTGAATTCACATGCAATCGACTAAATCGAAGCTTGAAATTTTCACACATACTTATTCACAAATAATAAGCATAGAATATAACAATTAATTATTTTTGTAACTCGGTTTTGTGGTCCCGAAACCACTTTCCGACTAGGGTCAAATTAGGGGTGTCACATGTGGCCCTATGAAAATTAGTGCGCGAGGTGGTTATGATTATTATGTAACCTTTATAAATGATTATTTCATATATGAGTATATGTACAATTATGACAAGAATCAAAATGCTTTTTGTATAACATAACGGGTACAACCCAATATCTACTTGGTTTGATGAACCCTCAAAACAAACACAAAATGCTAATGATTAATACAAAAATTACATAAATATTTTACAAAATGCTAATGATTAATACAAAAATTACATAAATCTTTTTAAATTGTTGGATGTGGTGCTGAAATTGTGATCTCTAAAAGTCATATTCTTTTCATTCATTTATTTAGTCAATTAATAAGCATTTTTTATAGATTCATAAAAATCATACAAAAGAATGAGAAATGAATCATTAAAAATAAAAATGATAAAGAACCCTTTTTTTTTTTATTTTGTTGAATTTTATCTATGAATTGAAGTTACAACTAGTTAGTTTGATTACAATAAAGGAGTTCTCTTTTAGGAAAACACAAACTAAAAAATCTCTATTGACGACCTAATTTAATAGAAAAGATAATTAAATAAATAAAACTAATGCACCGTGAAAGTGAAACATTTGATAAATTCTAAGAATTTTGTGTAGAAGTGGAGAAACAACTAGGTTTAACCATAAAGATACTTATGTTTGATCGAGGTGGGGAATACTTATCAAATGAGTTCTTAGGTTATCTCATAGAGAATGGGACATTATCCTGGTTAACCATGTTGAATACTCCACAACAGAATGGCATGACAAAGAGAAGGAATCGAACTTTGTTACCGATGCTAAATTATTTGCAACTGTCGGTTTCCTTTCAGAGATATGCTTTACAAACAACTTACTACATTCTAAATAGTGTACCAACTAAGGCACACCTAAAACTCCATACGAATTGTGGCACGATAAGAAGCCAACCCTAAAGAATTTTAGGATTTGGTGATGCTTCACCCACGTATTGAATAAAGATGTGAGGAAGTTGGATTAACGCAAAGAATTGTGCATGTTTTTAGGATATCCTAAAAGATCAAACGATGGTTTGTTTTATAACCCAAAAGAACAAACAATTATAATGTTGACTCATGCTATATTCATTGAGAAAAGTTACATGAATGAATTTAATCTTTCAACATAGGGAGCTTAGTTGTAGTGGGAGGGTTTCTCGTAGGTTTGAGTTCTTCTAGTTTGGAAAAAGTGCTTTAAACACTGAGTCTTCCAAATAGGAAGATGATGACCCACTCATATTTGATGAAGCAATGCAGGGTGTTGATTTCAAGCTTTGGGAAAAAAAACATTGAAAGTTAAGGCAAAAAAAGAAGTAATATGGCTTCGAAAGGTTTTTGTAGATCTTGAAGTTATTCTTGGTATGAAAAAAATTATCACATTGTATTGTGACAATAGTGTGACAATAGCTAATGCCAACGAAACCGAAAACCACAAGAGGACGAAGCACGTTGATAGAAAGTATCATATCATAAGGGAGGTAGAAGCAAACAGAATAATGGATGTAGTCAAAGTCGAATCAAAGGAAAACTTTATGAACACATTTACCAAGACTCTAATAGCTAGGAGTTTTGAGAAACATGTGGAGGGAAAGAGAATGCAAAACGTGATTCATTTACTCTACTAGAGAAAAATGAGATATTGAGTGTAGTATATTCATTTTGTATACTTATATATTTCAAACAAACTAGTTTAATACAATATCTATTAATTACATCAATACTATTTTTATATTGTCCTCAATATTTTTGCACACAAATCAAAATGGAAGCAAATATTGGCTTACTAGTTATCTAATATTTAACTAAGACTAAAGGTTATTACATGGTCGAACTGTAATATGGAAATAAAACTTGTATTAGTAGATAACCTAAACATGTCCTTAATCTAATTGGAAATGAGAAAATCGATTAAAAGACTAATATGTCATCAATCAAGTCCAACTGGGGAAATACTTTGTCTTGAGCATCAGAGCAGATGACTCCCTAAAAATAGAGACATAAATGTGACTGACTAGATTGACAGTACACCAGAAAGGATCCAAGTAGAATAGATTCTAGATCCGTTTATGAATTTATTCAGTTGTGACGTTCACAATGTGACATTCCTTAATCCTGAGTGAATGTTGTACTATGTATGCGTGACTCGCATAATTTGATGTAAGTAAAAGCCTGAGTTCAAATAGATAAGGAACCAAAAGCTAGTGCTTTGGGCATACGATTACTACAGTTTGTGACATCATTTACAATAGTGGAATTCATAGCCTAACTAATGAATAAATGATATCTTCTCATTGGTATTACATGCTAGATGAAAAGTAAAGTAGCCATTGGTCGTTTGTCTTTATGATAAATGACTTGATTACTATTTGATAGTAATTAACTTTTCATGAAGGAAGATGTAATGATTATCATGAGATAAAATAGGATCATATTGGGATAATGAGTTTATCCTAAAGATATTAAGGATATCCTATGAGAGTAACACACACTTATGAAAAGGTCATTGGACAAACAATTAGTAGCTTTCGTAATGGTATGTATTTAGAGAGAGCTCAGTCATGATACTATAGTGGAATGACTTCGTGACTAAATAAGTTTATAACTAACAGGTGAAAATTTAGAACTTAATTATAAATTGTTTGAGCCCTAATTATATATTCCAATTGGTCCCTCCGCTAGCTCGTTGAAACTAGAAATGAATCGCATGTAGAATTAAACGAACAAAAATAAATGCAAATGGTAAAGTTAGAGAAATAAGTCGAGTTCACAAATGAATACATTTTTTACTAAGTATAGAAATGACTTGAGAATCAATTTAAGATTTTTAATTATTTTTTAATTAATTATAATTAAATAATTAAAGTTTGAAAATAGAATTAAATTAATTAGTCATTATGAATTAGTTGAATGTAAAATTAAATATAATTTCTTATAGATTCTTTTATGGTAAAGTTATCACCGACTTTAACAAAATTGGAATTAGGTTGAAAAAATATTTAATTGGAAAATTAATTTAGTTAATTTGATTAATTAAATAAATTATATAAAATCATATTTATTTTGGGAAATAAAAAAATATTAGTTTCAATTAAATTATAAAATCTTGAGCCAAAAGTCTAAGAATCACGTATAATTAAACTAATATAGGATAAACCCAAATCCCTCGTATGATAAGTGAGGGCAGCAGCCCTAGTAATATGTTTAATATGGTGTGCCACTCCTTCTCTTCTAATTAGATTAGATAGTCTTTTCTATTAAATAAATATTATTTGTGTTATTAAAATTTTATTCTATGCTTTTAAAATTTGAAATTTTAATATTATCTCAAATGATAGTATTTAAATCTATTAAGATAAATTCTATTATTAATCACATAATAAGTTATAGATTTAACCGTTGTTCTCCAATTTGATTATTTTTAATTTATGTGATTTTTATAATTTAAAATTAGGTTAAATTTATTAATTAAAATATGGTGGTTTGTTTTGAAAAGATAACAAATATTATATTTGTGATAATATATTTTATAGGATAAAATAAATAAAAATAAAGAATATTTGGGCAAAAAAATTTCATTTCTAATAGCGAAACGAAATAATGTAGCAACAGAAATGGATGGTTTTAAAAAGAAGAGGTGCCATAATAGTTTTAAATTTTCATTTCTAAAAGGCTAAAAGCAGAGCAATTCGAGAAACCTTTTCTCAGTTTTCGTTCTCAAAAACTTTTGGTGGTTGTACCTTTATCTAAACTCGGTGAAATCAAATAACTCGTTAGAGTTAACTCCACCGAATGAACTATGCTGCGATTAAGAAGCAGAGGCACCTCCTTTCTGGGTTCAGTAGATGTTCCCAAATTGAAGCGAAAAGCCCTTAATTCTTGGGCTGCTGTTCAAGATACCTACTTCTCCACCAAGGTACCTCCTTTTCCCTATTTTTTTGTTCTTTTTGTAGCACTTGATGGGTATTCATTAAAACTTAGCAATATATTTTGGGAAATTAATAATCTTTGTGATTTCTAATCTAAAATTATTAGCTTGTTTCTCTAATTTTTCCTTTCTAAAATTTAATTTGATTTGAGTTTTTTCTTTTTAGTAATTTATGGAGGTTTTGTTAATTTTAGTGATGGCTGATTTTAATGTTGCAGGATACATTTGAGAGGCATAAGGTGGTATTTACAGTAGGAACTTCTATAGCTTCGGTTGCTACCGCATGGTTTGGTGAGTTTCTCTTCCACTGATTTGTCTTTGTAGCTCGTTTTTTCATTATGATTCCTAAAGGATTTATTGTTGTATACTTTTGCTTCACTATTAAAATAGGGGAATTGTTGCAATTTTTCCTCCTGTTATCGGAAAACATATTTACTGCTTCAGTTGTCGAATTATCATTGGTAATTTGGATTCTACGTATTTATTCAATAAACTTCTGCTCAATCCGGCTGAAAATAAATTTCTTTGTCGAGAAGGTTTCAACTTGAAAAAGTTCTGTCCCTAAGCTCTTTCTAGAAATAGTTATTTGACTTATTGTATCTTCAGCCATAGAATCAAAAGATTTTCATGGAGAAAAGGAAGGAAACAAACTTTGCTATGACTGCTAAATGCTAATGGAAAGTGGAAACTTTGAAGGATCTGTAAAGTTTTTCAAAGAGATTAGGCGTAGATTGCTATGGTCCTCTACTTGCTGCTCACAATGGTGTTTCTGATTTTAGATCACACTGCAATATTCTGCTCTGTTGCATATAGGTTTTCTTCTTTTGTTTAGACCTTCCATTTCTTCATCATCTGCCCTGTCTTTTCAAAGTTGTTTATAAATGCAGTTCAAAAATTTTGGTAATTTTTATTGCTCTTCTTTGGCTATAGGCTTATGGGTTTAGGGTTTTTTATTTGTTTCAGAAGGGTAGGATGAAAGCATAAACATAAAAAATGTCAGTATTGAAGCTCCATATGTCAGTTAAGTTTTACTCAAATGCTTCTGGGAATGTGTTTGCTTGTGCCCTGAAAGCACTGAGCTGCTGATAGAAACAACAATTCATTTAAAACTAGTAGTTTTTAAAGTCTCTCTTTCTGATGGTCTTGGAGGTTTGATGTTATGGTTTCTAGTTCCATGTTCTTGCTATTGACAACTTGATTTGTATGCTAGGGTTGAAACATCTAATAAGAAATGCATAAATGTTGGTACAGGATACTCTTTACGGCATTATCATGAATCAAAAGTAGATCAAAGGCTTGAATCAATTGAGAAAGCCGTGAGTATGCTTTTGCATATTGTTAGATTTGTTGTACTGTGCCATTCATATCTTTTGCTCAACTTTTCTATCCAATAAGGGATTTGCTTTATTGTAGTTTCTCAGCCGGAAGTTTGCATTTGATTGATTTAGGTTAAATTCTAAGTATAGTCCCTGTACTTATCGATTTGTGTGGATTTAGTCCCTCTACTTTTTGATTTGCTCATTTTTTGTCCCTTCGTTAATTTTTTCTGTTTAACTCTGTCAAAAAATTAGGTACAATCACAAATTTAGCCCTTCAATCTTTATAACTTTTGTCAATTGGTCCCAACTCTAAAAAAGTTATAAAATTTCTCAAACTTGTCACAAAATTCTATATATTTGCCTCCTCTTGACTTTGGTTTTCGGGATTTGTTTTGTTCAATTCTCTTGTTGGTGGGCATGAGTGTTAGCAGTGTCTAAAAAATTCAATAACATTTTGAAGTGTAATGAAGATTTTTTCTTGGAATGCAAGAGTTGAAAAACAGGCTCAAAAAGGATTTGGTGCCATGAAAACTTCCAGCTTTGTTTTCTTGCAATTTTTTGGTTATTTGGCTAATGTTTTATTGTGTCATAGTGGCTGCCTTTCTTGGCTGAGTGGTGTATGATGTTTTTTTATTTTTTAATTATGCTTCTGGGTATTGGTCATCTTGTCTGAGTGAGAATTGTGTTTTGTGGGTCAGACCGAGGGGTGTAGTCATGTGGAGTGTGGCTGCGTTCAGGGTGAAGCTATATAGGTATATGGGGCTTTGGCTTGACTGCTAAGAAGACAGTATTTAAAACCATTTCTGAAGGTGTTAAGTATAAGTGGTCACACATATGGCATTTCATTCCAAATTTTGATATTGATACAATATTCCGGGAGAATGTGAGCATATTTTGGGTTGATCTTTTCAAGTATTGTATTGCTAGGGCTGATTGTTGATCAAGAGTTTTGATAATTGCATGTGACTGAGTTGCTTGTTTTTGGTAGGAAGATTCATCTTTGATTTTGTTTTTTTCTCATACATATGGACTTAGGAAACCAATTTAAATGCAGCGAGGTGGGCTCGAATCCTTTTGAAGAGATGGCAATTTTGATGGGGTTATAGTTTTCATGATAACATATCGTGTGGCAATAATGAATAATAAAGTTTTTTCTATCTTTAATTTGTTGAAATATTTGGGAAATTTTATAATTTTATATTTTTATATAAAATTTTAATAACTTTTTTATAATTAAAGAAAAAAAAGAGTAGGTTCAAATTGATAAAAGTTGTAAAGGTTGAGGGGCTAAATTTGTGATTGTATCTAAATTTTTAACAGAGTTAAATGGAGAAGTTAATGGAGGGGCAAATAAAAGTTGAGGGACTAAATCCGCACAGATCGATAAGTACAGGGACTATCCTTAGAATTTAACCATTAATTTATAATTTCATGGGTTATGTGGTTTCAGTGACCAAATTCTTGGAAAAACCTGATTCTTATGGTCTTTTTTTGTAACAGTTCTTAACTTTTATTGGTTTATTTTTGTGAGTTAGAATATGCTGTTTGTTTGCTTGAGGCTATCATACACCTAGCTTGAGTCTGAGTGTTGGATAAGGGTATGTGTCTGACACAAGAATGTTCATTTTTTCCTATATTTTTCCATATATTTGGAGTGTCCTTAGAGGATCATCTCCTCACATCCATGTCCAAAAATGCACCAAACATGGGTGCTTCGTGAAAAATGAAGACTGAGCAGGATAGGCTTGAGGCATTATGAAACATTTTTATGCAATTTTATCCCATGTGCTTTGCACACTCCCTCTCTGTTTTCTAAAATACTGTTTCTTATTTTGTGACAGATGAAAAACAGTCATCATCTGGAGCATGCAGACTTCAAAAAACTTGTTGACCCAGGACATTCCAGAGCTGCTGCTTGGGTTGCCACGGCTGGTACTGCTCTCATTGTTGGGTAAGCTTATAAATGGTTAACTTATTGCTGAAGAATTACTGCCGTATTTTTCGAACTTGACAATGTTTTTAGATTAATTGTAGAGAAGTGAAGACAAAGAAATCATAAGAGAAACGTGAACATGTGATGTTAATTGCAATTCAACATCTCTCTTGTTTTGCCCCCCCCCAACCCAAAAAAAAAAAAAAATTCTTGCTGTTTCCATGCAGATAAGTTATCAAGAGTGTTCCCATGATGATTTTAGAACATTGGAGTTTCTCACATATTTTGTGAATAGATCATTTAAACAACATCTAATCATGTATAGTGATTTAATAACAACTGTCGTAGAAATTAAAAACGTACATCATGACAGGACTTTCTCTTCTTTTTCTTGTCTCTTAAAGTTAATGAAATTCTCTCATTTTGCCATTTTTCAATTGCTTTGCTTAATATCTACCTGAGGAACTATTTATTTATTGTCAAGACAAATTCCAAAAGAAAAGAAATCCATAATAGGTTTCTTTACAAGTTTTATATATATTTCTATTATTATTGTTATTTTACTTGGATGGTTCTTGACTTGTCATCATGCATGTCAATAAGATAAATGAAAGCGAAGGAGTTTAAAATAAACATACAGAACCCTTTTACCCACCTTCCTAACAGTTCATTGGTAAGTTATAAGATCCCTCCTTTCTAACTGGGAAAATCCCATAATGGTTCTTGGCTTATTTTAGCAAGAGGAAGAAGAACAAATATGGATATTCTCTTAAAGAACATATTCTCTGAAAATTTGAAAAACTTACCGATCAATCTGTTATTGCATGCAAGTGTTTCGTTGTCTTAAGTTTTCCAACCTTGCTTGCATTTTTAGTTCTAAGGCTTAAAGAGGTTCAATTTTGTTTTTGGTTCAAGTATTGAAGTGGTTCTTGGAGCCTTTCTAAGACCAAGATAAAAGCACAATTATATTGTTGGAGTTTTGTAATTATGCATGTTCAATAATAAGTTACGGCCATTGAGGTACATATTGAAGAATACAGACATAACCTAATGTTACTCGGACTTGGGTGTGAGTGTTGGATTTGGGTGTGTTTTTTTTTTTGTCCCAAGTTTTTTATGTATTTGAAGGATATCTTTGGAAGGCCATATCAGGATATGATACTTAAGAAAAAGTCAAGAGTAACATACGATATTACATCCTTAAGTAACAGGGTTTCACCTAGAGTACTAGTGGATTGTAATGGATTTCATTAGTAGTAGGAATAAGGTGAGTTAAGCAAAAATGATCTCAATTGTTGCCTCTTCTCATTGTTTATCCGTCCTAACTTACTGAAAATAGGAAATATAAAAACCATGAAAAGGCAATGATTGTAGCCTCTACTTTTGAAAGCCCTTATTCGACATTTTATGTTCAATCCTTGCCTTTATTTGCTTAACTGCAGATATGGCTTGGGTTGGCGAGGTGGAACATGGTATGCAAATAGAAAGTTCAGAAGGGAGCAGTTGAAACTACTAGGGCAGATAAAACCTAAAAGGTGGCAATTGCTCGGACAAATGAAACCTCGAGGTTGGCAATTCCGTTTCCTTAGATCATCACCAAGATGCCGAGGGCCAGAAAGTGCTTCAAAAACATCTGGAACAACGCTAAAGAGCACTCCCACCTCATGTGAATCCGTGGAAGCCCATCAATAATGTTAGTATTTCTGCTATTCATAATCATGACAGCATACGTTCCAACCTTTTTTTTTTTTGTTGTTAATTAATCATGTATTCACAATACAATACAAAAAAGACTGAAACTATTAATATAGTCTTATAAAAATAAGATTTGTTTGTCTATGCATTCTTTGGACAGATTAAACTTAATAGTTGCTGCTGCTGCTGCATTCTCGGATCAAATTTAGTTCCCTTTAGTTTTGCTTTAATGGTGGAAAGATTTTGCTTTGAGCTTTTGGTTTCACTCCAGGATTGGATGTAATTCGATGCAGTTGTTGCTGTTTTCTTTTAGCAAAATTACTCTGTTCCATTGCCCCTTTCAGAACTAAACATAGGCTGAGATCAAGTCAAGCAAGGAGAGTGGCAGTGCCAAAAGAGGTTAAATGGATTAGTTAATCATATAAATTCTATCTGTCCAAGCATCGGTTGGTTCGGTTTGAATCACTCTCTAATAATTTTTTATTTAAGTTTAATTATAAAAATATATAAATACTAGTATAAAAATAATTCTAATAAATGTTTTATAACTTATGAATTGTATTGGGTCTTGTATCCCATTATGTGAGAATGCCCATTCTGCAATCTGCCCTTTAGTGAGAAGAAAGTAGCTTTTTTTCTTACTCTCTTGTTTGCTCAAGACTTTGTGTGGTTAGATATATCGTTATTTTATAGCAACACTTTTGATTATCGCAAAGCTTTTTAGTGTATTTTTAAGTCATGAGATTTTTACCTTTTGATTCAAAGGAGTTTTAACGTAAAATCATTTTTCATTTAATTTCTTATTTGTTTCATTTTGTGTTGATTGAGGATGTATTGTGATTGTGTCATAATTACAAATTTGTGTTTATTGGGACAAAATAACTCCGATTGTACTTTCTTGATTTTTTGGTAGGTTCAATTTTTTTCACCAAACTAGTATTGAAGCTTGATTGTGTTGTGCAGTAATGAAAATAAAAACAAGTAATTATGTTAAATAACATAAAAGATAAACTTCGGCGAGATAAAATGGAAGACCTTTTGTTTGTGAAGGTTTTACATCTTTCTATTTTTGCTACTAAAAATCCCAAGTCTTAAAAGTGACAAGGAATGAGAATTCCAGCTTCATTAAGTGAATTGTTTTATTCTATAATTTGATGAGTAAAATGTTTGTAACCATATTGGTCAAGCGATACATGTACTCGCATTGTGGAACAAATTTTATAACTTGTGTACTTTAAATCTTGGTGGTATTAAGTTTTTCTTACTCAATAAGATGATGATGTTTAAGGTGCAACGGTCACCAATCACTTGAATGAGTTTTAGGGTGTTGTGACTCAATTATTTTGTATAACCATCAACCTTGATGATATTATAGGTCTTTGATTGCTTGGTTCACTATTGGTTCTTAAGAAAATTTTGAATTTCATTTATTAATTCGACTTCTAAAGGTATTATGAGTATGGAAATTGCCAAGAATAGTGTTTTGAATAAAAAGGTTAGAAGAAGGTTTCAAGGATCATCACAATTTGAGGTTATAGCTATTGAAAATAGGAGAAACAAAGATAAAGGTGAAAAGAGTAAAGAAAAAAAAAAGCAAGAGTTAGTCATGATCAAGATATAAAATCTTAAGGTCATTATTGTGGCAAGAAGATTGCTACAAGTGGAAGACAATGAACAAGGGTGGTGGTGATTAATAAGAGAAAGGATAATGAAAAATTTAAACATGTCGCTACTATTACTTTTTATGATCTACTGATTGTTTGGGATGAGAATGTGATCAACCTAGCATGTAATGAGACAAATTGGTGATTGATATTGGTGCAAACCCTAGGGTATGAGTACGATCCCTGATAGATATGATTCTTGGGAGGGTGAAATGAAGGATTATGAGAATATAGGTCACCACTTCCTATCATGGCATAGGGATATCCTACATTGGCTTCAAAACTTTTTTATTTCTTTTGTGTTGGACCCCTCATATTCTTTGAACTTCCTACTTTTAGCAACATTTTCAATCATTTCCCCTGAAAGTACTATGTTTGCAAAGCTCATTGTGGCACTCCCAACAATTTTATGCAAAGTGTACACAAATAACACTGTAGTCTCCCTTACTATCCGAGGTGGTTGCACTTGCGCTACCATGTCTCTCCATCCTTGAGCATATTGTTTGAAGCTCTTAGTAGCTTTTTTCCTCTATGTTCTGTTAAGAGAGGTGATTCAGAACCATGTTTATATTGATTCAGAAAAGCCCTTGCTAAATCTTTCCACGATCTTATCTTGCTTGGGCTTAGCTGATTATACCACCTTGTCATTGATCCAGTGAGACTGTCTTGAAAGCAATTTATTAACAGCTTATCATCATTCACATAGCCAATCATTTTTCTACAAAACATCGTGATATAGCCCATAGGGCAACTAGTCCCACTATACTTCTCAAAATTAAGATTTTGGAACTTTGATAGGATAACCAAATCAAGTACCAAGCTAAGTTCCCTTGCATCTATTCCACCAAATGTTTCTGTACCCTTGATTGCTTGCAGTCTTTCCTCTAGAATGTTGTACTTTGCTGGGTTTTTGGAACAATTTATCCAGAGGAAGTATAAAGCTCAATCAAGAACTTGAGCAACAACGTAATAAATTTGGATAAAGAATGAAGGAAGATTGATCTTCAAAAGGCTCGATATTTGCAGGATAAACAAACAGAATTTTAATTGGTAAAAGAAAGCAAAAATTGAGAGAGCATTTTCCTTAAATGATTTCTATTGAAATTCATTAATTAAAAAAGATGGCATACTGCCAATACATATACCAATCATAAGCTGGTAAGCTTTGACAGGTTTCACTTACTATTTTTAGGCTTCATTGCAACTTGCACAACGTGCACATTGCAACTTGCAAATCACAACTTGCACAATTAGGTAAGTTGATCTATCAATCTTATCAGCACCCAATTACATTAAATACACTACCTACTTAGTTCTAATTTGACTAAGTTACAAAATATTACTTAAAGTAACAAAATGAAACTGAAATTGAATAGTACCATCAACTTCAGTAGCTGCATGTATACTTCATATGCTGTAAGTGCGGCTTGATCTGCTTCTTCATACTTTATCCACATAACTTAGTTGCATGGTCTGCTCCTTGGTTGCTTTATCTGCTGCATGCATGCTAACTTCAACACTCATCCTTGGCTTGCATGCTATAAACTCACATTTTAGCTCTTAAATCTTCAAATCTTAACATACTAAGGGGCTTTGTTAGGATATCAGCAAGTTGTTCTTCAGAACTGTATTGAATCAGCTTCACTTCTTAAGCTTGCTCCATCTCTCTAACAAAGTGAAATTTGATCTTGAAATGTTTCGTTCTCCCATGGAACACTGGATTTTTTGCAATTGCAACAGCAGATTTGTTGTCACAATTGATCTCTGTTGCTTCACTTTGGTGTTGATTTAAATCGACCATTATGTTTCTTAGCCAAATAGCTAGTTGACAGCTCCTATAGCTGCCACATACTCTGCTTCAGCAGTTGATTGAGCAACAACAGTTTGCTTCTTTGAACTCCAGCAAAAAATGGCTAAACCAAGGGTGAATAGATACCCTGAGGTACTCTTCATATCATCTATCGATCCAGCCCAATCACTATCAGCATAGCCAATTAATTTCATGTTTTCAACTTTGCTAAACAGCATTCCATAGCTCTGTGTACCTTTGATGTACCTGAACACTCTTTTGGCAGCTTAAAAGTGCTTTTCATTGTAGCAATGCATGAATCTTGAAAGCAAACTTACAGCAAACATAATGTCTGGTCTAGTGGCAGTTAAATAGAGCAAACATCTAACTAGACTTCTATAGGTTGATTCACTAACCTTTTCAAAATCACAATGGCTCGATAGTTTCTCTCCAATGGCAACTAGTGTACTTGTTGCTTTGCAATTCAGCATGGAGAATTTGTTTAGAATTTTTAAGGCAAAAGCCTTCTGACTTAGTAAGATCCCTTGCTGAGTTTGGGATACTTCCATGCCAAGGAAGTAAGATATTTGTCCCAAATCAGACATCTCAAACACTTGTTGCATTTTTCACTTGAAGTTATCAACATTGCTTGGTCTCCTCATATTACTAACAGAACATCAATATATAGAGACACTATCAGTTCAGTTTTAGGACCTTACTTTTTCACATACAAAGTAGGTTCACTAATGCTTCTTTCAAATCCAAGGCTAGCTAGATAGCCATCGATCCTGCCATACCATGCTCTTGGAGCCTGTTTCAAGCCATACAAGGCTTTCTTCAGTTTGTACATCTTATCTTCTTCACCAACATATATCTCTTCTTCAAGGAGACCATTAAGAAAGGCTAACTTCACATCGAGTTGATGGATTTTCCATTGCAATTGTACTGTTAAGGCAACTAGCAGCCTTATGGTGTCAAGCCTAGCCACTGGTGCAAAGGTTTCAAAGTAGTCAATGCCATACTTTTGGCTGAACTCTTTTACAACCAGCCTTGCTTTCAGTTTGTTCAAGCGTCCATCAGCATTGTGCTTGGCTCTAAACACCCACTTCACTCCAATGACTTTTTTGTTGAGTGGTCTTTTAACTAGCTACCAGGTCTGATTCTTCTCAATCATATTGATTTCATCAGCCATTGCCTGTTTCTAGCCTTGAAGAGCTTCAGCTTCTTCAAAGCAGCTTGGTTCAATAGCAGCCACATGAGCTCTTTCATAAATCTCAGCCAATGGTCTAGTGCCTCTGACTGGTTCATCATTTATGTCCATTTTAGGACCATTTTCATCAGCTTCAGTCTGATCTGTCACCAAATCTTCGGTAGCAGATTCTGGTTCATTTTTATCCCAGTTTCAGCTTGCCTTCTCATCGAATACAACATCTCTGCTCACAGAGACCTTGTTTGTTGAAGGATCAAGTATCCTATAACCCTTCTTGATACTACTGTAGCCTACTAGAATACCAGGTTGAGCTTTCTTAGCAAGTTTGTCTCTTTTTGCTGCTGGAACATGAGTATAACATACACATCCAAAGACACTTAGGTGAGCCAGTGATGGTTTGAACCTGAACCAAGCCTCGAATGGTTGGGAGCCTATTTTGGAGGTAAACAATAGTGTTAACTACTTCTGCCCAAAATGTTTTAGGCAAATTTCTTTCAAACATTAGGCACCTGGCCATATCCATCAAGCTTCTGTTCTTTCTTTCACTTACACCATTTTGTTGAGGTGTATAAGTGTTGGTGAGCTGGTGTTTGATGCCTATTTCATCACAAAATGTATGTAACCCGGATGAAGTATACTCATTCCCATTATCAGACCTCAATGTCTTCAACTTGCAATCTGTTTCAGTTTCTACTACAGCTTTAAACTTCAAAAATACTGAGGCCACTTCTGATTTCTGTTTTAAAAAATAAATCCAGCAATATCTCGAGTAATCATTAATGAATAAGATGCAATACCTGCTACCATTCAGAGATTGAGTCTTCATTGGACCACACACATTAGTGTGTACAAGTTGCAGTCTTTCAGAAGCTCTCCAGGCTTTGTTTGTAGGAAATGGTAGTCTAGCTTGTTTTCCTAGCTGACACACTTCACAAAATTTTTCCTTTTCAACCAAATTAGTGAAGTTTTCAACCAAATCTTCTTTGGTTAGCTGAGTCATTGAGTTGTAGTTAACATGGCCAAGTCTTTTGTGCCATAGCTTGGATTTATCTTGAATAGCTGTGTAGGCACTGTCTCCGCCCTTGTTCCAGTCCACCACAAAGCTCTTGTCAGCCATGGTCACTATCATAAGCTTGGATCCATTTGGATCACTGATTAGGCATTCTTTGCCTTTGAACACCATAGAGTAGCCCTTTTCTAGCAACTGAGCTATACTTGTAACATCCTGATTTTCGGGTTTATTCGCGATTTTTAATATTTTGTAAAGATTTTTAAAATTTTGTATTTGGATGTGGAATTAGTATTTTGAGTAGGTAAATGGGCTTATAGAAGGCCCATGAGTTGGCCAAAACCCAGTTGAGTTTTTGGAATTTTAGACTTAGGAGTTAGGGGTTCTGGCTAAGTGGCCTTAAGTGGAGTGATGGGTAATTTGCATCACAAAAAGAGCCTTGGCTAAGTGGCAAGGGTGACGCCACTAGGCTCCTAGAAAAGTGGCGTGTGGAGCTTTGGGAAGGCAAGGGATCGATTCCCTGTGTTGGCAAATAGATGCATTTATTTTTTAAGTGCAGGAGGGGTAAGTGTTGGAGTTCGGTGGATTACGCTGAGGAGAGTGGGATCAGTTTAAATGCTTGGATTAAGGAGTGATAAGGGGAGAGATTTAAGGGATTGGGATGAGGCTAGGAGTTAGCCGAATGGGGGGAATTGAAGAGGGAAAATCGGCAGGGGGATTATGAGGGTAGTATTTCGGCACTTAGGGTATTGTTGGTGCCGTTTTCTTCTGCTTTTACACCTTAGGATTGTTCTTTTCTCTCTTTTTCCTCTCTAGCCGAAACTACCACCTCCCCTATTCTTCTTCTTCTATTTTTTCTTCTTCAAACTATTCATCATACCTACTATTCATCAACACTTTTGCCGAATCCATAAAAGCCGAAAACCCGTGATCCTTTGCTTGTGCCGATTTCTTCAAAGCCGTGTTCTTTTATGTTCTTTTGTTTTCTTAATTTACAATTATCTTTTCTTAATCCTAGATTCTGACCGCAATTCTACTTCAAGGTTGTAGCCCCACACTATCATCTTCTTCATCACACAAAAGCGAAAAACCATAGATTTGGGGCCTTGTAGCAAAACTACAAGACTTTGGGGAATCGAGTTCTACCATCGTTTGATAGATAAATCTACACTAGATTGCATTGAAATCAAGTGGGAGTAAGGGGTAAGTACGTATCATCTCAGATCTGTTCTTATTTTGCAAAGTTAAGAAAAGCCGAAGTCCCTAAAATTAGGGAGGCTGTCGATTTGGGCATGTGGCTCTAAGGGTTGTTAACGGTTGTTTTCTTTCATTGGTTAGTGCCTTCTTAAGTGTGGGATTGAAAGCGTGAATCACTGGAGTAATCGGATTCGGAGCTAGCTGTCGATTTTGGAGACAAAGGTAAGGTACCCAAGGGCCATTGTGGATGGTGGCCGAATGTGTAAGTGATGATAATAGGTAGTTTCGATTTGGTTTAATACAACATGGTCTAATCTATAAGTGGTTGATTATAGGGGAAATCACATAGGAGATCTTGTCAAGGAATATCGCAAATCAGGTGTGTACCGAACACCCTTCTTTAGTTCAATTCGGCAAAAGCCGAAATGCCGAAATTCTGGTATTTCATGGTCATGTGGGTATGCGAATGCTCTCAAGTCATAGAGTAATTGTTAGATCTGGCACCGCAAGGTGGTAAGCACGTTCGCGTGACATTTTAGCGTATTTGGAAAAAGGGGCTCGATGGGCCAAAACGGGCCCAATGGGCTTACTGGACCAATATGGGTAAGAGATGGGCAAATTAGCTCATTAGGTAGATGGTGGAATCAAATTGCATAAAACTGATAAAATTACTGAATTAGCTTGTGCAAGAGCGTAGATCACGAAATTACCCTAAAGAGCAAAATTACCAAATTACCCTAAAGAGCAAAATTACCAGTATACCCTTAGGGTTTTAAATTGGTTGAAGCGCTTGATTGATTACTCTTGTATTTTGCATGATATGAATTTATTAATATCTGTTGCATGGGATTGGGGTATTAATGGAGGAAGTACTAAAAGTGGTTCATCCACGTCTTTGAAGCTTTGCCTCAATCGACTGAATTTGAGCGCGTTCTTTGCAAGCTGTGGTGTGTGAAATTTGGGTGGGTTGAGATATTCCCCACATGGTGTGTAGGGTTGGTGCAGGCGGTGTAGCGGTTGGTGGGTTGAGTAGTCTCCCGGATGGGCTTGCATTCATTATTCTTGTTGTTACTCATATTATGAATGGGCCTATGGGCCACTTGTTATGTAAAAAGGGCTAAGGCCTTGCTTGTGATTCGAAAAGGGCTTGACCTCACGTGTCTTGATATCTGAATAGGGCTCAGCCCAATGGGCTCGAGTGACTTGGGCTTTGGATGGGTTTCAGTATACCTTGAGTTTTCCCAAACTCATCCCCTTCCTCTTGAACCTTGTAGGTGAGCCTAGAATTGGTGGACTTGGGAGTCAAGGATTGAGTGGCCATGAAGATTGATTGCCGATTTTAAATAAGTTTAATATTTATTTTGGATTATTTTTATTATGCTTAAAGTTGTAATAAGGTCGCTCTTTTAATTACTTATATTTTGGGGATTATTAAACTGGCTAGCACTAGGGTTCGTTTTATAAAATCTACTTGTTTTTAAAAGATCACGATGACGCCATAAAGTTTCCATAAAGTAAATGTTTTCCCAAGAAAATAAATATTTTAAGCAAACGATTTGCAACCTTAATCATTTTCTTAAGTGGTCATAATCAAGCGGTTTTCTCAAAATTATACGAGATGTTAGAGTGTGGCAATGGCGGTGTGCATGTCTAGGATTGGATCCGAAGAGAGAGCTTGGTACTTAAGCGGTCAAGCGGACTCACCTCCTCTTCTTCTGGTTTCCTACCAGTGCGCAGCTTCCATTCACTTTAACCTACTTTTAAAAGTGTCTTTACAACACCAACTCAGCTTTTCCAAACTAAGTAATACGGAATGTTTTGAACGCATCAATGTGGCGCATCAGATCCGGTCATAACGTCCAGGTCGGGTTTGGGGTGTTACAATACTGAGTAGGTTTCTATCTATTTCAGGCACTAAAAGTACATTTGAAACAAGTTTGGTACCTGTAGGAGTTTCAATCAGCACATCTCCTTTGCCTTCTGCTTTGATGAAGTGTCCATTTCCAACCTTCACCCTTGTTTTGAAGCTTCTGTCAATTTTCTTGAAGATGGAAGCATCAAGAGTCATGTGGTTAGTACATCCACTGTCAATCAACTATCCTTTTGTGGCTTTTCTTTTGGCAGCTGAGCAAGAAACTGCAAAAACTTGCTCTTCTTGGTCACTACCTTCTTCTGCTACTTGAGCTTCAGCTCTTGGCTGTTAAGGTTGATTTGGCCTCTGTTTTCCTTTATTTTTGCAAACTTTGTCTCATGACCCATCTTTTTGTAGATTTTGCACTGTACATTAGGCCTAAACCAACATACTTCACCCGGATGACTTAGCCTTTTGCAGTGTGGGCAAGGTGGAGATTTTCTTGCACCATTTGTTCTAGGCTTATCTTTCTAGGTTTTCTTCCCCTTGTATGCAGATGAGTTTGTGGCTGGTCTGCTTTTGGCATGGAAGGGACCTTCTTGATGCTTTTCCAGTCTGCTGGCTCTCCTTTGCCCTTAAGCATAAAGAGCATTGATCAACTCTGTGAAGGATATGCTGGTCAGGTCCCTCGAGTCTGCAAGAGATGAGATCTTTGCCTCATACCTTTCAGGTAAGGTTGAGATCACCTTCTCCACAATTCTTGCTTCACTAAATTGTTCTCCAAGTAGCCTTATGCTATTTACTACAGCCATGATTCTATTTGAGTATTGCTTTACTGTTTCTTCTTCCTTCATCTTCAAGTTTTCAAAGTCCCTTCTTAAATTCAGTAGCTGTTACTGCCTTGTTCTTTCAGTCCCTTGGAAATCCTCCTTCAGTTTATCCCAGGCTTGCTTTGGTGACTCACAAGCCATGATTCTTGTGAAAATCACATTAGACACACTATTTTGGATGCAAGACATGGCTTTGTGCCTTTTGGTTCTTTCATCTGAATGTTGTCTAATTCGAACCACTGTTGGATTGGCTCTAAGAGGTGCTGGTTCAACATTTGAGTTGACAACTTCACACAAGTAGAATGCCTGTAGGTAGATTTTTATTTTCACTACCCAAATGTGGTACTCCTCTCTATTGAAGACTGGTGGTGGCACTAGTGAGAATCCTGAGGAAGACATGATTTTAAGGATTGAATATGACAGGTCCACTAAGAATTTGGCTCTAGATACCAATTGTTGGGTTTTTGGAACAATTTATACGGAGGAAGTATGAGGCTCAGTCAAGAACTTGAGCAACAACATAATAAATCTGGATAAAGAATGAAGAAAGATTGAGCTTCAAAAAGCTCGATATTTGTAGGATAAACAAACAAAATTTTACTTGGTAAAAGAAAGAAAATATTGAGAGAGTATTTTCCTTGAATGATTTCTGTTGAAATTCATTAATTAAAAAAGATGGCATCTCGCTAATCGTATACGATCATAAGTTGGTCACTTTGTGAGTTTCACTTACTATTTTAGGCTTCATTGCAACTTGCACAACTTGCACATTACAACTTGCAAATCACAACTTGCACAATTAGGTAAGCTGATCTATCAATCTTATTAGCACCCAATTACATTACATACACTACCTATTTAGTTCTAATTTAACTAAGTTACAAAATATTACTTAAAGTAACAAAATGAAACTGAAATTGAACAGTACCATCAACTTCAGTAGCTGCATGTATACTTCATGTAACGACCCCACGCCCGAGACCGTCGCCGGAGTCGAGTATGAGGTGTTACTAAGCTTAGTTTAACATTTTTAGAACTTTGGATTATTTGTTTCTACATTCACAGCTTTTAAGCTACTTGCATCATAGTCACAAGAAAAATCATATCTCGAGTTACGAAACTCAAAATCAAGATCCGTAAATTTTTCCTGAATCTAGACTCATATACCTATCTACTAATTTTTTTATAAAATTTTTGGTTGGGCCAATTAGTACAGTTTATTAGTTAAAGTTACCCCTGTTTCAGGACTTGGCTGGTCTGAACTCTGTTTATACGAACCACATTTCTCTCTATAAAAAATTCATATGACTATGAGGTTTGTTTCTCATAAAACTAGACTCAATAAGGATTCTGAGGATATAAAATACACCACCTAATTATATCTTTACAATTTATGGTGAATTTCTAAAGTAGGAACAGGGGATTCAGAAACTGCTATGACCCTGTTTCACTAAAATTCAAATATCTTCAAACATATAATTCCTTTACCTGTTTCATTTGTTTCATGTGAAACTAGACATAATAAGATTCAATTTGATATGTAGTCTATCACCAAATTCAATTTCTATGATTTTTAGTAAATTTTCAAACTCGCGTCAGTGTTGCTGCAGTATTCTGTTTATGGCAAATTTCATCATTTTTATGAGTTTTTATGCACTAAGTATCTTAATAGTTTTCCTTAACATCAAACATAATCTACACTAACCATTTTCATAATTTATCATTATCAAGCATTTCCTCAACCATTCCACAACCATACCATAAGATCATTTACACAAAATAGGTATATTACTATACATGCCATACTTAAATTTACAAGCCATTTACTAAAAATCTTAGGATAGTGTGGTGAGCCTTGACCTATCCCGACTCTGAACTGGATTGTCCAAAACTACAATGAGTAAGAAGGAGGAGTAAGCATAAATGCTTAGTAAGTTCATATGCAAATAATAAGTAACATAACAAGCAGTTATACCAATCAACATTAGCATACATCACTAAAACACATATCACATTTCGATCATTTTCATCATCTTATTACCTTATAGTGGTTGTATCAATACTCAACCCGAGGGTTAAATACATACCTGTCAAAAATATCCATTTCACATCACTCACCAATACGTCTCTTTACATCTCGAATATTCCTCCATTGAGTAGAACTTTAGCCGTTGAACACATCGGAATATAATTCGGATACACGGATAAATTTCACATAAGTGCCACATATTCAATCAAGCAATCATGTAACCCGCCCATAAGCGAACTCGGACTCAACTCAACGAGCTCGGGCGTTCGCATCCATAAGTGAACTCGGACTCAACTCAACGAGTTTGGATGCCTAGTTACATCTCACGAACTCGGACTCAACTCAACGAGTTCGGACATTCGCATCCATAAGTGAACTCGGACTCAACTCAACGAGTTCGGATGCTCAACCATCCTAGTGACATGTCACTTGTATCCTAATCTATTCCTAAGGTTCAAACGGGATTTTTCTCGAACACTTATCCTTGCCGTCTTCCGTAGAATGCCGAAATCAATACTCGGTAACAATTATATTTAACAAGTAGCTCACATAATTTACATATTATTTGAAATTAACCACAAAGCATACATTTCATAATGAAATTCAGCATAACACATAATTAATATCAATAACTTAAAAATAACAATTATGCTACATTATTTACACATGAACTTACCTTGGTACCAAAATATAAAGATTTTGCAATTTAGTCCACAATCTTTTCTTTTCCTCGATCGCGACTTGAATCTCGTTTCTCTTGAACTATAATGCCAAATTAATCTTATTTAATACATACATTCATCAAAACAGCATTTAATACGAACTTTGGAAAAATTAAACTTTTGCCCCTAAACTTTTGCATAATTACACTTTTGCCCCTAGGCTCGGGAATTAAACTTTATTCCTTATTCTTATGTTTTATAACATGCTGATAACTTTTCCCTTCTATGGAAACATCAAATTCTCTCTCTAACATATACTTGTGACTATTAGGTATTTTTGCCGATTAAGCCCTTTTACTCGTTTTCACTCAAAACCGAGTAGCACAAGTTGTCTAACATAATTTAAAACCTCATATTCTATCATAAAACATCAAAATACACAAATTTCACCTATGGGTATTTTTCCAAATATAAACCCTAGGTTGAATTATTGCTAACATAAGCTTAATCGAGCTAGGGATTCCAAAAGCGTAAAGAACATTAAAAGCGGGCTTGGAATCACTTACTATGGAGCTTGGAAGCTTGAAACAAACCCTAGCTATGGATAACCCTTGAAATTTCGGCCTAATGAAGAAGATGGACAAAAATTGGCTTTTAATTTTGTTTTTAATTCATTTTAATAACTAAATGACCAAAATACCCTTACTACTAAACTTTCCAAAAATTCCTTCCATGTCCTAATTTTGTCCATGAACTTAAAATTGGTCAAATTCTATTTAAGACCTCCTCATTAATATTCCAAAACAATTTCACACTAAAAACTTCTAGAATGCAAGTTTTGCAACTTATTCGATTTAGTCCCTACTTTCAATTTAAGCACTTTAGGCATAGAATTTCATCACGAAATTTTCACACAATCATGCAATCATATCATAATCATCAAAATAATTATAAAATAATTATTTCTATCTCGGACTTGTGGTCACAAAACCACTATTCCGATTAGGCCCTAATTCGGGATATTACACTTCATGTGCTGTAAGTGCGGCTTGATTTGCTTCTTCATACTTCATCCGTATAACTTAGTTGCATGGTCTGCTCATTGGTTACTTTATCTGCTGCATGCATGCCAACTTCAACATACTTATCTTGAGCTTAAAAAAACTTGGAATGCTTAGAGGCTTCAAGTAGCTTTGTGAGGTCACCCAAATCTGGGAAAACATGATTAGAGGGGATTGTTCCTAGATATAAGCCACGTACTCCTTTGTTGCTGATAATTAGTTGGAGTTGATGTGCTACCAACAAATTATAGTCTTTCAAGTGTAGGTATGGTCCGTAGACATCCTCTTTGTGGCGCATGGTCAGAAGGTAGAGTGATTCTTGATTGATACAACAGATTATTAATAATTCGGGCTTGATTCTCTAACCTAATTGATTCTTCAATATTCGCCATCCTAGTTCTCAAATTCCTCATCATTTCCATCAATTGGTCCATCTATTTCCGTGATTCTTCCCTTTGGTCCCTCAAATTTTGTTGAGATTGAGCCAATTGTTCTTGTAGTTCTTTTTGTGTTCTTTCCATCAGTTCTATTCTTGAAGCATATTCTCTATCCTTGATTCAGATGCTCAATAAGACGATGCTTGGTAATTTCAACTATTATGATTCAACAAAAGAAATCCCTCATAAAACCACTTAAACTCCCAAATGTATTTGATGCATGTATGCATGCATGAAAATGAATGCAAATAATAAGATGCAGGGAAAATAGAGTTAATCAAGTATTCACAATTATTTCCGAATCATTCAAAAAATAATTATTACGAAACAATCCAAAGCAATTGAAAAAGTAAAACAAATAATAAACATGTGGAAATTAATAAAAGTTTAAAATGGCAAGTTATCCATGTTTATTACAGCATTTAGTACATTAAAAGAAAAACAATTTATTCCTACAACATAGAATTCATTCATCATTCTTGGAAAGGCAACTGAAATATTCGTATTATTCAAAACATACAAAAACATTGTCTCTAACAGTTTAAGGGTAATATAATAATTTTGTAAAAAATAGTGGGCATGTGTTGCAACTTGAATTTAAAAACTATGTCTATCTTATATCATAGCATGTGACAATATTTGCTCCAAAAATTATTAAAATGCAACAATATATAAAAAAGGTGTTGTGGTAATTTTTATAAGCAACAAAATCTACCCGACATGCTTTATTGTAAAATCCTACCCCACTTGCTTTATCAAATAAATCTATCCAACTTGCCTTATCAAACAATTTATTCTTAAGGCAAATAAGTAATTTAAAATCAAAATATGCATAACAACAATAAAAAGGTAAGGAGCGTTCTTCCCTTGGTCACGAACAAAATTTCGATATGGCTCTACATGAGTAGGCTTGTATGGTTCATTATATAGGATTTGGGCTCGAATAACATACTTGAACTGTCCTTATTGATGCTTACTAAAGTTAGTAAAATCTTAATCTTTACTAAGGTTAGTAAAATCTTGATCTTTACTATCACAGTTCACAAGTTCAATTTGAGGGGATAAAATTCTTTATATCCATACGAAGGATCATCACGAAAACTTAAGTAGGTCGTAGTTTGAAAGTAATTTACTAACCCATACGAAAGATGGTCATAAAGGTGTAAATGTTACTCTAACTTAACGAGACAAAGATGTGTATAGAGCTAATGTTATACAAATGTATGTGCACAATGTGTGGGAAAGAACTTGCAAAACCTTTTATTCTATCTTAAAATAAAATAAAATTCCTTTAACAAAATTAAAAAATATAAAAAACATGAAAAACACATGTTAGTACAAATCATGAACAATATAATTGCATGATAAAGATAAATTTTAAACAATTTATCTGAAAATATTTTAAGAGATAATAATTAAATATCACTTATTACATTTTTAAAATTTGAAAATTTTGACATGTAATTAACTTTAGGCTTAACTTTCAAAATATCCTCAATGGAGTCGCCAAGCTGCCGCGATCAATTTTTGGTTGAAATTAAAAAAAAAACAGTCTAGCGATATTTTAAAATATGAAATTTTTTTATTTTGAAAAACACGAGGGTTTTAAATTAAAACTGGAGTCGCCATCGATCTTTCTTGGTTAGGTGTGATCAGTCACCTATAAAATCATATTTTATAAAGAAATTTTAGAATTCCTTTAAAATGTCAATTTTAAGGTTTTCTTTGAAATCTAGAGAAAAAAAATTAGGCTTGAGAATTAGTTACACGTAGGGAAGGTTATAACATTCCTATGATGCCCAAAATTGGTATCTTGTTAATTAGTATTGTCAAAAAATTATAACATTTAAAAATGTGAAATCTAATATTTAATTATCAGCCCTTGAAATATTTACATACAATAAACTGTTTTGTTTTCCAAGTGAGTTAAAAGTTTGAAACAAAATGATTTTCGATATTTTCTGGTGTCCATGAAAATACTAAAAACTTATCTTTTAATAATACGCAAGAACTTGTTGATTCACTTGGTTCAGAAAAGGATATCCCGTCGTTGATAAACATCAATGATATTCTTTATGAAACAACGAAATGATATTGATCAAATTAATTCGGGAACATTGCCTCATTATTTTTTTAAATATATATGAAAAAATCTACAAAATATTTCAAATTTTATTTTTGAATTTTAATAGAATTTTATGCCTTAAGATTTCAACGGAATCACTATGACAAATTTTATTGAATCTGTTGTCGTCGCTTTTTCTTTTAAAAAATAAATTTCAATTTTTCTAAAACAAAATTAAAATTAAAAATTAAAAGCAATATAAAAAAATTAAAATAGCAAGAAATTATACTAAAAATATACTAGGCTACCCACCTTGACCTATCCGTGCATGCCATCGAACTAGTTCACTTAAATGCAAACAAAAATAAATAAATAAATAAAAGAAACTTGAAACTAAAGGATTAAAATGCAGTTAATCTAAGAAAAAAGTTGTAGAATTAAAAGTGAAATTTCCCACATTATTGTTGTTGTTGTTGTTGTCGTCGTCATTGTCGTCTTTTGTTTTCCTTTTCTTTTTTTCCCCTTTTTCCTTTTTTCCTTTTTTCTTTCCCAATTTCCTTTTTATTTTTTATTCTTTCTCTTTTCTTATCCCTCATTTTCTTTTCTTTTCTATTCTTCTTCTTCTCCCTTGAAAAACCCTAGGCGCCACCGTCGGGTTTCTTTATCGTTGGTCATCTCATTCAGCCAAAGGATAGTGCTGTAGTTTCCTTCTGTTCTTCTTCTTCTCTAATTTTTTTTTTAAATTTTTTCACATGAAACGAAATGTTAGATTTTCATCTTATTGTCGTCGTTCCTTGGTGTTGAACTGCCGATCAAAAGTCTCCTCTCTTTTTTTTAACATTTTTGGGTCTCGATCTTCCAAAATCGAACTCTTCCCAAAATATCTTTAAAGTCTGAAGATCTTTTTGGATTTCTTTTGAATAGATCTTTGGAAGCAATGGCCTAAAGTGTTTAAGAAATAGTGATGAGAGCCCCTTCCCCCCTCATGCTTGAATTTTTTAGATTGTTTTTATAACCAAAAGCAGTGGAGCATGAGAGTCAACTGTGTATACTTGCAATGCAACAAAAAGAGTTGGAATTTTGCGTAGCTGAAGGATACCTATAGGTAGACTTGTCCATGGGCCGAGTTGTGTAACAGCACAAATCGAGTAAATTGGATTAGAAGGCATGTAAGTCTGAAATTACCTATTTGGCATAGTATAGTCTACCCATTTGAGGTTTATTGGCAAATAAGAGTTAAGGTATGGTACCCGCCATATAAGTAACTAAGGATTCTATCTTAGGTTATTTTGCTATTTAAGAAAAGAATGTGTCAAGTGAAGAGTAAGCATGGTGTGAGTTACCACTAAACATAGAGTACACCTAGTTTGTTTGAACACTATGTTAGTTAGGCTTTTGTAAGAGCTAATTTAATTGGCTGGTCAAATAATATTGACACAGGATTCTCATTTATTTTTTTCTCAGACTTTGTAAGCCATTTATTAAGAAAAACTCCGGATATAATTGACACTTTTTGAGTTATACTAAGGGGAAACTGGATACATATATATTGTGAGAAGGATCAGTTTAGATTATTTTTCTTCCTTTAAATCTATTCTCTTGTTCTTCTTTTTAGAACTTATATGTTTTCTTCTTTGGAAGCTAAGGTTTTTGAATTAAAGAGTGGATATTCTACCTTTTGGTAAGTTTATTAGCTTTGCATGTTAAGTTTTTGAAAGAATAAATGTATTAAGAAACTTATGAATAGTGAGTTGTGAGTAAGAGACCCTGCCTGAAGGTCGTCTGCAATGGAGATTGTCATATCCCATTTTCTTAATAAATTTTAATTTAGTAAAGAGGGTGAAACTGGTAGCTCTTATGTCATAAAATTATTTGTGCATTATTGAACATAAGGAAGTGTAGTAGTCAAGTGGTTAAGTACTCCTTAGCTATCCTAGAAGTCCCTAGTTTGAATCCTTATATGCTCATTATTTTTATTTAATTTTTTCACTTTTTTAGCTTCTGCATTCAAGCCTTTTTCGTCCACCTATGTTGCCATATAAGAAGGATTTCTTTCCTTCATTAGCAAGTCAAACTTGCCTTTTTAAGTGAAACACATCCCCTTTATTGCTCCTATGTTCCCTTACCTTTCCCATTCCTCACCTTTACCAAAAGTGCAAGTGTTGACCACCAAAAAACTCCCTAGTCGACCATACACCCCCATTTCCACTATTTTATTCTTTTTCTTTCTCCTTTCCACCCTTATTTTCTCTCTTTTGACAACCACGACCACCACTCTTTTTCTTTTCTCCACTATAGGCTTATTTGCACCACTACATCACCACTATCTACAACCAACCTCTATTTCGCTTTCCTTTTTGCTCCCCTTCCTTCTTCCACCGTGTGCCACTGTGAGACGCCACCGTAACCACTGTGGGCCATCTTCTTCTCCACAGTTTTCCTTTTTCTTCTCTCTTTTCTCTTTTCTTTCAATTGAAAATGATCGAACCCTCCTCCTTACTTGTATTTTTGCACTGCCATCAGATCACTGCACCCCACCATTGAACCGTCACCGTTGCCACTATTGGACCATTGTCGCTGCCGTCGGACCACTATCGTCGCAGCCACCGGTGACTGGTTTCCTCATTTTTTATTTCTTTCTTTTTTTGATTACCCTAGTGACTAAAAAATATATTTATTTTATTTTATTCGATTATTTTAGATTATCCAACCATCAATTTCACTCCATTTTCGCTCTTTCCATCATCTTGTAACAAAACAAGTATAAGTGAAATTTTGTGATTGAAAATCCTTCGTCTTAGAATTATTACGACATGGCCAAATAGTATAGGGCCTAGAAATTTCATATTTAATTTTATTATTTTGAAAATCTTAAGTATTAACATGATCTCTTGTCAACATGAAAGACCAAACAACAATCTTCCGAGAAACCAATAGTGTGACATCGCGAGAGTGACAAATTCGAGCATTTGAATTGAGAGTAAGTGTTGGTGATATTTCCACATTAGGTCTCGTATTAAAAGTTATGTTATTCGATTGGATCATGACTAAAATGGGTTAATCGTGTGATTAGATTTACGATCGAGATTAGATCCAAACGAGACTTCTATAAGGGAGCATACAGTTTAGATCTGTTTAAGGTGTGTGATCTAACTCTCATTTTAAGTGAAATATAATGTTATTTACTTTAACAAAATTTTATTTAATTAATTAATTTGTGAGTACAAAGTATTCGAGTGGAGTTGAAAAACTCAATCAAAGAGGAATCCAAGTAAATGTCCTAAACTATTAAGTGTTATGAAAACCCATGATTTGTGATATGTGAAAATGTAAGCATGATACATGCCTGTGTAAAAACTAAGAAATATGAGTTACGAGCATGAATATGTGAAAAATATGAAAAAGGAAACATATGTGTTAAAATGACCATATCATATGTATGGGGTGGAATTGTGAAAGGAGGAAGCTATGTGACATTTTAATTGCGATTATGTGGTCATTATCAACAATTATTTGGTGGTTTGTCCACGATGTGTTATGTAACCATTCATCGGTATCTATGTGGTAGCTTGTCCACAAATGGTGTGTTATCAGATGGACGAGTTCTGGGGAACTTGATATTGGTGTGTAGCAGAGATGAGTAAGAAATCTTCTGAAATGTGCATTATTACATAAGCATAACTTGTTATGTTCATTAAATTTGATGATATGTGAATTCTATGAAAGTTATATTTATGATGATTTGGATGTGTTATGCTACGTGTTGAAATATATGTTTGTGACGATCTCACACTGAGCCTTTTAAAGCTCGCCCATGTTATATGTGTATCTCAGGTAATCCTCGTAATTAAGGCTCGGATTTGGATCTTTGGAGGGGCTTTCGGATTAATGATCTCTTGGTCATGGGTATTTTTTTAATAATGTGAGACTTTTACGAACTATATGAGTTCATTTTGGATTTTTATTATGGACTTTAATTTGGGTTTGTCTTCATAAAATTTTGGGCTTTATTTTTAAATTATGAACTGTGGCATGGGATTTCTATTTTGATATTTTGGGATAAGATTGCATGAATTGTTTTTATATATTTTTTTAAAATAAACGTTTTAGTGATTATTAACCACTACAAATTTGTGATTTTAAAACTAAGTTACAATACGAATATTTTTAATTAAAAAGGAATAAATAAATTTTTATTGAAAGGAACACGATGTTTTAATAATGACATATTTTCAAGATAAGTGAGTTTTTGTTATAAAAATATTTTGGCCATCTCCATGGCCCATGTAATTACTTAGATTGGACCATAATATTTAGGTCCAATTTGATAGGTTACATTTAATGGTATCAGAGGCCGATTTAAAACTTGAACTATGGGCATAAAACTAGGGGAATGAGAGCACGTGGAGAATCGAGTCAAGGAACCCAAATTGACTCATTCGCTTTTCGGGTGCGAACCCCTGAGCTTGTTGCAGAGAATGTGGAGCGAGCACCTACCGTTGATGAGAGTCAGCAAGAGCCTGTGAACGAGGCTGTATCGCATGCCATGTTACGAGTTTTGGAATTAGTGCGAGATGCCCAATCTGGTGCTAACAGTTGTGTCACTATTACTGAGAGGCTCCGATCGAGTAGGGTCAAACTGTTTAGGGGCGTTGCTGGGACGACCCCTACTATAATCGAGTATTGGTTAGAGGCTACAGAAGGGATCATTGGTGATATGGAATGTAACCCTGAACAGAAGCTTAAGGGGATTATGTCATTGCTATGTGATGAGGCCTATTGCTGGTGGCAGGTCATTGTGAAGGGCACCTAAACTAATTGCTTGACTTGGGATTACTTTCTAGAGGCTTTCCAGAAGAAATATGTGGGAGTGAGATATGTCGAGGCCAAGATATTTCGGTGGCTGATTACGAGACAGAGTTTCTAAGGCTCAGCCGTTATGCTCCAATAATGGTGGCTGATGAGCAAGATAAGTGTGCCCGATTTGTGTTTGAGCTTAGATTAGATTTAATGATGCAGGTGGCTCCATTGCAAGAGAGGGTCTTTAAAGCTTTGGTGGAAAAGACTAAGATTTGTGAGGAGGTTAAGCGCATTGAGCACGAACGGAAGGAGTAAGTGAGAGCTCCAACTAAGAAGCTTATATTTTCCATATAAGTCCCTTACTTGAATTCTAATTAGAGATTTCATAATAATTGAAGTTTTGACACTTTTACGATTTAGTCCCTAAACCCTAATTAAGCACTAATTCACGAAATTATCTAACCAAAATTCAATTCACTTCTAATATAACTCCATAAACATTTAATTAAAATATTTACAATTCTAGTTTATAAAATAGGGGTTTCAAAACCTCACTTTTTGACACCATTGACTTTCGAGTTGTTACACGTACAGTCATGTGCCCTTGCAAACCCTAGGCTAGTTCGTGATCTACACAGCCATAACCCTTCCACACAGTCTTACCCTTTCTGTAAGGTAATTTTAGCATTTGGCACACGACCATAGTCTGTTACATGGCCTGGCCACACGACCATGTAACCCTTCCACATAGTCGTGTGACCCTTGTCTTACAGTTTTGCCCAGAAATTTGTGATATGTGCAATTTAGTCCTTGTTTATTCCCAAAAATTTGTTAGAGTTTTTATTTGCTCAAATAAGTCTCTAATATTATGTTATTTTGGAATCCCTGATTTAGTGACTAAAGTACTATTGTTATATCGTATAAGAAATGAACATTACATGCCTACTGTCATTTTGATACTGATGAACTATTAGTGTTAATATGATTACCACCCTACTAAGTAAATGTTAAGCATATCTACTGCTAGTGTTGAATTAAATACATGTTAAGCATGTTGACTTCTAGTGTTGAATTGTTCTATTACAAAACATGTCATTTTACATTGCATGGGGTGGGATGATATGTACAGAGGAAGAGTGACAGTTTAATAATATGCAAACAGTGGTGGCTTTTCCATAAACCCAGTGATAGCTTTTATTTGCAATTATGTTGTGCATCCACAACAAGTGGCAGTTTATTTGCAAATATGTGGTTTGATCATGAACTAAGTGGTAGTTTATTTGCAGATGTTTTTATCTGAAATACTAGTGGTTTATATACAATTTTTTTTACAAACCCAATGGAAGCTTTTATCTGCAATTATGTTGTGCATCCACAACAAGGGGCAGTTTATCTTCAAATCAACGGTGATTTATCCACAACCCAGTGTATAAGGTTGGATGAGTTCTAGGGAACTCATAGTGTAGTGTGCAGCGGAATTGGGTAGAACCTTTTTTGATAAACTAAAATTGCATTGCCATTCATAAGCATGCGCATACAAAACTGTGAATTCTAAAATATTATAGTTATTTTGATACACCGATACTGAGAAATTGTGAATTGCTATATGAATGTGTTATTCTAAGAATTATTATCTTGCATGCTATGCCTACTATTCCACATAGATTTTCTTGTAATTAGATGCATGATGAGCTTCTTAAGCTCACCCTCCTTTATTTTCCATCTTTACAGATAACCCGTCAGGTTAGGACGTAGACACGACATTTGGAGGACTTGGCTCGGATAGTTTTACTTTTTAAAAGTATTTTAGACTTTATATTATAATTTATGCTATTTGGGACTGCATCGTTTTATTTGAACATTGGCATGTAACTTAAGGTTTCAGATCTATTTGGCATACATGACTTTTACTTTGGTTTTAAGATTGTTGAAATTTTGAAACTTGTTTTAAATTTGCATGAAATCTGGTTTTCACAAAAAAACTAGGTTCAATATCATTTTTCCGCTGCATTATTGAGTGAAGAGTTTTTGAAAGTAATGTACATAAAACTAGAAATCAACTTTTGTTAAGAAAAACCTAAAATCAATTGTTTTGGAAATAAAATTGCAACTTTTAATAAAAAGAAGATAACACACTAAGTTTTCCTTAAAAAATAAACAAAATTTTTAAAATGATTGTTTCATAACATCGAAAAATCTTAGTGGGTCATTTTGGTGGCCAATGTAATCTTTTGAATTCGGTCTTAACGTCTAGGCTGAGTTTAGGGATTACATTTGGGTAAATAAAATATTAATTTTAAATATTAAGAAATTTCAATGAGATTTTTAACGAAAAAATAATTGTAATTGTTAAATTATAATTTTTAATGCTAAAAGTTGTATGAAAAATTTATATTTCAAGATAATTTTAAAATATATGAAAAACTAAATAAATGAAAAACATTATTGAGACAAATAAAAATTGGTATCCTTACAATTTTTACAAAATTTTGATATCCCCTCATGTGGTATTTTTTTCATAATTTTTTTATACTTCATTATATTTTTTTGGTATTCCCTCGTAATTTTTGACACTTCCTTATATTTTTAGAACATCCTCATTTTTTTTGGGTACTTTCACATATTTTATGGTAGTCTCTCTCTCTCTCTCTCTCTCTTTTTGGTATTCTCTTATATTTTTTTGTAACTCTTCATTTTTTTTTTTGTATTCCTTCATAACTTTGTATTTCCCTCATAATTTTTTTTTGGTACTTCCTTAGAGTTTTTGGTATTTCCTCATAATTTTTTTATTCATCCTCATATTTTTTTGTATTTCATTGTCTTTTTGACATTTCCTCTGATTTTTTGGTATTTTCTCATAATTTTAGTATTTCCTCATATTTTTTATTTCCTCTGATTTTTGGTATTTCCTCATATTTTTATACCTTCTCATATTTTTGGTACTTCCTCATAATTCTTGATATTGTTTCGATAAAAGGGTTTTTGTACGAGATATGATTTTGGAGTAAATAAAAAATATTATTTTAAATATTAAGAAAACTCTATGAGATTTGTAAGGAAAAATTTTAGCTGTTAAATTATGATTTTTTAATGCTAAAATTTGATGTTGAAAAATCATATTTCATGATAATTTTAAAAATAGGAAAAATTAAATAAATGAAAAAATAATAAAATAGGAAAAATTAAATAAATGAAAAAATACTAAGATAAACCAAAAATTGGTATCCCCATTTTGTTATTCTCTTATGTTATATGGTATCCTTTCATAATTTTTGTACTTCCATATATTTTTAGTATTCCCTCATAATTTTGGTATTTCTTGGGTTTTTTGGTATTTCCTCATATTTTTGGTATTCCTTGTAATTTTTGTTATTTTCATAGAATATTTAGTACTTCCTCATTTTTTTATTCCATCATAATTTTTGTACTTCCTCGTATGTTTTAGTATACCTTTTTAATCTAGGTACTTTTTTATAATTTTGAGATTCCTTTATAATTTTGGTACTTTCTCATAATTTTTGGTATAAGTTTGAAATGATGATTTGCACGAGATATAATTTTGGAGTAAAAACTTGGTAACTTTTAAATTATTATTTTTCATGCTAAATTTTGTAAGGAAAAAGTTATATTTGTTATAAAATAAAGAAAAATAGGAGAATAAAGAACAAAGAAAATATGAAAGCAATAGAGAGTGTACTTTATTTATCAAAAGGGATCCTTACAATGCTTCATCAGAGTCTCTATTTATAGGCATAAGAAGTATAAAAGAAGTAGAGATCTAATTCTAATAACTATTAGAATTTAAAGTACATTAAAACTTTATCTTGATCATGATTGACATTCACTTAATAAGATATTCATAACACTCCCCCTTGGATATCCATTGATAGATAATGTGCCTCGTTAAAACCTTATTAGAAAAAACCCTGTAGGATAAAAATCTAATGAAGGAAAAAGAGTACACAATCTATAATACGCATAATATGCTGCCTCATTAAAAACTTTACCAGGAAAACTCAATGGGACAAAACCTCGATTAAGGGAAAAAGAGTGTAACACCTATTTACTCCCCCTCATGGAAACATCACATATTTTCTCATATTCTACGTATTCAATCTTGAATACTAGTTTTTCAAATGACTATTTGAATGTATTTGATAAGCATTTATATTACCATTCTTTTAAAAGTCACGAGTGAGAGAAATTTGGGGAAATATATTTTGATCTCTTTAGGAGATTCAATAATAATCATAACAAACTTTAATCATGATTCTTAAAAAAAATACAAATAGGTATTTTGGATCATCTTATAATCCGCATTCAACTACTATTCACTAAGTCAAATTTACCACATATATTCAAATTATTTCAATTCATATAAATGAGTAATTTTTCGAGATTTTCAATATGTTTCTTGCATCTTAAATCCTTCAAGGATTTTAATATAAACTTTACTATATAATGATTCATAAAAGGTTGTAACAATAACCATTAAATGCTAGTTAAATCTTTTATGAATTGTCAATTTAATAATATATCTAAAGGTTATTGCATCCACCACAAAAGAATGTTATATCTTTTCATAATCAATGCTAGAACTTAGCAGAAAACTTCATATTTTTATTATGCTTTTGCAAAACTACTTCAATTGCACCCTTACTGGCTTTATACCTTTAGATATTTAGACTTCTGGTCCAAAAACTCCACGAATTTAACTGTACTTGAGTTACATCTTTTTAGATCAATTTATTCCATATCTATATTTCTCAATAGGTTTATTCAAGATCCTCATTTTATTTCATTACTTCAATAATAATATTGCTTGCAAAATCATTGTCAAACATTTTTATTAATTAGTTCCACATTTTGTCGAATTGACATAACTTATCGAGATCTCTTATTTTCATTATTTTAAAATTTAGTTTCAGGTAATTGAATCTCTTCTGGAGTTTTACTTATTAGTTATGTCTTGGGTCTCTTTTGGAGCACCCACCTCCACTATATGACCATCTAGAATAATTTTTATCTTTGGAACCAATCAATCTATTATTTATTCTAACTAATTGTCCTATTGGGACTTTGGTTCAAATTAAAATATTAGATGGTATATAACACTTGGTTATTCTCATTAAGGTTGTAAATATATCTAACAGTTAACTTGTAATGAGTTATCCTTATTGAAATTCTAGTTCAATTACTCTCCCCTTAACTCATTACAAGTTATTGTAAACAAACATCTCATGTTACAATTAAATCTCAAATTAATTGCTCAAAAATATTATAAGGAGACTCATATAAATATACATTCTCAATCTCTTATTATGACCCGTGCGTTGTGGTGGAGCAGTTGGAACATATACCGCACATCAAAAAATTGTAAGATAGGAGGCTCTTGACCAAAAATCAATTGTAAGGGGGAGTATTTGTAATTTATATGCTTGATGTGTACAACATGTAAATCAATACAAGCATGAATCTCATGTTGAAATAGAAAGTTTTGTCCTCATAAGTAATGGTTTAGCTATTAGTTGGAGGCATTTGATACACAATTCAGCTAAATCATTTTGTGTGCGAACATGAGTTATAGGATGTTCAACTTTTATCCCAATTGACATGCAATAATCATTGAAAACTTGGGATGTAAACTCACCAACATTAGCAAGATGAATTGTTTTAATTGCATAATCTAAAATTAATCATTTAAACAAGCAATCTCGCAAACAACAGGTTGTGAGTTGATAACACATATGTGATTATTTTGTAGATGCATCTACCAAAATCATATAATATCAAAACTATTCACATGGTGGATGAATAGGCCCATATTTGTTTTAAAAATGCAAGACATTCAATCTCAACTTTAGCTAGTGAGTTTCTAATAATCAATTTTTATTGAGAACAAAAAACAAATGAGAATTCTTTAAATTAAAGAATCTTTTGGTTCTTTAATGAATGTCCATATAAATTCTCAATTAATTTTTGCATCATATATGATTCAAGATGGTTTAACTGGTCACGCCAAGTAGTAAATGCATTTGTATTAGTAAACTTCTGATTTACTTTAACATGCATTTCAATTGTACTAACAATGTCGATATAAATTGTGACAAATTGATACTTTTACTGTTATTCTTTTTTCTTTGTATCCACATATAAGTAATATTGTGAAATTTACTACTAGAAATGTCTAAATCAATGTGAAGTCTATAATGCCACCAAGTCAATAAATATAATTTTCAGATAATTATATGTAATATTCGCTTCAGGAAATATGTCAAAATCTTAAAATATAAGACATTTGATCTAGTGGTATGATTCTCACTTAAAGTACGAGAGGTCTCCAGTTCGATTCAAAATATAAATAACTCAATCCTCTTTTGATTCATATGAAATATAATATTTTTTCTTTTACAATCTTAAAACGAGATCCATTATGAATATATTTTAAAACCAACGGATTAACCATCACAAGATATTAATATATTAGCTCTTCTAGAGCTTTAGACTAATTTTGTACTATTAAATAGTGAAATAATATTTATTTGTTTTAGTACCAAATAAGATAAATACTTTATATCTATAATGATGAATTTATTACTACATTCTCATATCCTTCCTCAAAGAATATTAACAAAACAAAATATCATATGTGGCCAATAATATTTCATATCACATTGATAACACAAGTTATCTTTACCCTTTGAAGAGTTATCTTGAGAACTCTTATTGTTCTCTTATTTATTACTATGTTCCCACTTTAAGTGGTCCATGAGTATATCTTTTATTTTCTCTATGTTTACATTGACTTTGAGGAATGCAACAAATCTAGTAGGACAGACTTATAAACATCCCAATAGATTCCTTATTTCATAATCACCATCGCAAACATGCGTGGATTTTAAATCATAATCTATCTATTAATGTTGTCATGATTAGTATCCAATTATAATAAACATAATATAATAAATAAAATATAGTCACTACAAGAAAATAGACTTTTAGCGGCGCTTTTTAAAATGCCGCAAAAAGCGCAGCTATAGGTAACGCCACAAAAATTTGTGACGTTTATTGAAAAAAACGCCGCTAAAAGTCATGAATTTTAGCGGCGTTTGTTAAAAAAGCGCCGCTAAAAGAGATGCCTTTCAGCGGCGTTTGTTAAAAAAGTGCCGCCAAAAGTGATGGCTTTTAGCTGCGCTTTTTCCACAAACGCCGCTAATTTTGGCAGATTTGTAATATTTTTTTCACCAATATCCAGCCCTTCCTGCATTAAAATCTAAACAAATACAACAAATATAGTATAAAATGCAGCCAAAAACAGCAAATTTAGCATAAAAAATACAACCAAAAACATTAATTCTAAATGATACTTCAAATTTAACTAAAGATATATGATATAATTAATAAATAAAGTATAATTTAAAATATTCTTACAATAATGTTAAACGTGACAAAGTTAAAAACATTCTTACAATGAGAAAACTAATGTCTAAGATGGCGGCTTTTGCGATTGCTGAAACATCTGCATCATCTGCTGAAGCTGTAGCTGGAGGTTATCGTACTTTTTGCTCTGCTCTGCTACCATCACTCGTGCCTCTGCCTCTCTCGCTGTTGCTGCTGCCTCCCTCTCTGCTGCCTCCGCTCTAAGTTGTTGCTGGAGTTCTTCATATTTTCGTTGATCCTCGGCAATTTGCTCAACCATGTTCGCTTGCATCTGAGCTATCTGGTCTCTTTACCTCTGAACTTCAGCTTGAGCTTGACTTCCAGAAGGCATGTATTGCTGGGAGCCGGATCCAAAATATTGGGTCGGGGTAACACCAGATCCTTGAAATCGAACCCGACTATACCTTTTAGGACCCAAAACTTCAGTGATAATTCTGTTATCAATGTTCTCAAGATTAACAGAACTATCAGTCGAAGCAATCGCTTCATATTCCGCTTTCTTCTCCTTTAGTTTCTCCTAAAAAATCAATTAAAGAGTTAGAAACGAAATATATAATAAAAAGGAATGCAACATAACTTAAAATTATTTAAAACTACTAATGATGAATTGAATTAAACAATTATAATTAAAGATTATAAATATTTAGAATAAATCAAATATTATTAAGTAAATATACTATAATTTCTCCACTTGGATGTCATAGAGATCCATCTTTCTTCCTATCGTAATCTCAAAAGTCAAGGCGTCCAACTTTTGTCCGGATTTGACTTCTTACAATATAGTAGTAAAAATATTATTTAATAATAAAAGTTATTAATATTTGAAAGAATTAATAAATTCATAATACCTCGGCCTCAGCTACAGAATTAAAACTTCTCGACCCTGCCGTGTGTGTGAATTTTTGTTTTTGCCTGCTGCTTGTTCCAACTCGCTCACGGTCCTACATAATAAAATTATTATTACGTATATAGTAAACACTATATATAAGAGTTTGGAAATACGCAATACCTCTCCTTTCTTTGAATTCCAAAATCTAACCGCATCTTCCCATTGATACCTCAGCATTCCCAGCGGGACATTTCTCAATTTTTCCTCGAGGCTTATGTCTTTCTTAAAATATTGTTTCTTTAAAGTGCTTTTATTGTCTCTCCATCTTTTACCTAATGCCTTCTTGATATAATCATCGGAGACTTCTAAAGCAAATCTCTCCTAAAAAAACACAAGTTTAGAATGTAAATATAAATGAAACTTAAACCAAAGTATTATAAATTACATTCACATTTTGTTACCTTAATATTAGCGAGAGCCTGATTTTTGTTGTTATCAGGCATGTGATGCCATGATTCATAGTTGATGGGTAACATATTTGCATTTCGTGCTAAAATGCCCAAATAGCCTGCTAAAAGTCGAGCTTCAGATCCAACAGGCTGACCATGAGTATTTCTACTTACTTTAACACACTCGACAGGATCTAAGTCGTATAAATCTCTAAGCAGCGTACGTCCTCGAACTATGCGCCTCCCACCACTTTCAGCTGAAAAATGATATACTATTATTATATTAAAATTGACAAATAATTCAATAATAAAAGTCAACACATGTAAAATGAACATAACATTACTTTGAAATTCTTTAGGCTCATCAAGTGTCTCCGGCACATTCGAAGATCCAAAAACTGTCTGCTGTTCACTATTTCCTTCTTCCGAATTTGGAGTATTCTAGACAATACTTAAATCTCGTAATCTTCTTCTGCGCATTTTTCCTGCAATACACATAAAATAGTTAAAGTTTTAGTAACAAATTATAACAATAGTAGTACATATAAAATAGTTAAATTATATAACATGACAAAGATTAAAATTATAATATTACATATAATTTAAAAATCGTAAATTCTTACTACATCATTATTCGTAAATATCTTCATCCACATCATGTCGAACCCATTGATGTTGTGTACTAGTACTAGGGATATTTTCATCTAAGTTTTGTTCTGGAAAAGGTAATGTTTCTGATCTTTCGACGATGTCATCCCTACTTCCATTAACCATGTCAAACAAGTCTCTAGGGGTGTTCCGGAGTACAACATACCAACCCTCATCAGTTGGATCTTTCGAATAAAAAACTTGTTTCACTTGAGAGGAAAATACATATGGCTCGTCCATCAATTATTGTCCAGTGTGAATCAAGCGAGAGAAATTCAACATTGTAAAACCAAATTGATCTTCTTTAATTCCTCGAGCAGTATTAACATCAGCCTAATCACACCGAAATAGGGCAACTTTCCATCTGCCATAGTAATCCAACTCAATAATGTGGGTAAGAAGTCCGTAATACTCCACATTACCCTCAACCGGATTATTGTCCCTAGCACTAGCATAACTTGTAATTGAAGAATTAACAACTCCACAATTTTGAGTTCTCCTCATTCTCTCACGATACTTTGTATGAAATCTGTATCCATTGATGAGAAAGGCACTATATCTTTTTATTACTCTATTCGGACCTTGGGAAAGCCATTTAACTTCGTCATTGACGTCCTTTCCACTCCAAACCTATTGAATCGAAAGTAAATTGAATAATTAACTAAATTTCGCGATTATATGTAGCTTATTAACTTTAGTTACATACCGTTTGACTTAACCATTCATGAAAAGATTCTATGAATAACTTATTAATCTCTCGATGTTGCAATCTTCGAGAGCGTGCACGAGATCTCAAAATTTGTTTGTACTCACTATGTTAAAAACAAGTGTAATTGGTTAGAAGATAAACAAATCAAAACGACGAATATGTGAGGAAATTTTAGAACTTACTTGCGTAACGATTCAACTAAATCGTGGTGAAAAAGTACATATCGATGTGCTTGTATCCACGATATATCATCTAATTCTGCAATTTCAACTTTACCGATTGATTCTCCATAACTTTGGAATAAATAAGTTTCAGCCAAGTTATGATCATTGAGCCCAACATTTCTATTTGGTCTATTCAATCATGTTTCAACATCTTCTAAATATCTAGAACAGAATGTCATGCACTCCTCTGCAAAGTAGCCTTCAGCAATTGATCCTTTTGGATAACGCTTATTGCGACAATAAGATTTCAATTTGCTTAGGAACCTAAACACGATATACAATATTTATCAAAAGTTGTAACTAAATGTATAGACGCGAATAAATAAATACTTGACAAATAAATTAGCACCTTTCTATAGGATACATCCATCGATAAAAAACCGGTCCACCAAGTATTGCTTCGTGAGGGAGATGGATTACCAAGTGCACCATAATAGTGAAGAAGGAAGGTGGAAAGATCTTCTCCAAATTGCATAAAGTCAAAGCAGCTCGATCTTGTACTTTCTTAAGTTCTTCAACATCCAAAACTTTGCCACAAATAGCTTTAATTATATTGGATAGTTCAATTATACAAGACGTCACATTTTTTGACATGCAGCACCTTAAAGCAACTGGGAGTAAATCTTGCATCAAGATGTGGTAATCATGTGATTTTAATGAATATAATCTCCGATCTTTAAGACTCACACATCGAGATATATTTGACGCATACGCATCTGGGACCTTTATATCCTTCAACACCATACAAAACACCTCTTTCTCTTCCTTTGACATTGAAAAAATAGAAGGCGGCAACCGATATTTCCTATTCGGAAGTACTTAAGGATGAAGATCACGCCGAATTCTCATGTCAACTAAATCAAGTCGACTCTAAAGATTGTCTTTTGATTTTCCATCGACATTCAAAATTGTCCCAATTATGTGTTCTCGCTGACATTTTTCTCAATATGCATGACATCAAGATTGTGGCGTAAAATGTTATACTCCCAATAAGGCAACTCAAAAAAAATACTTCTTTTTTTCCACAAGTCTGCCTCATTAGGATCATCCTCTTCATCAGATTCATCATCAGATTCATCCCTCGATCTTCTCTTTGATTGCGTGTTAGGTGGTTGATTCATCTTCCCATAACTGAAGTTGATATCTTTTAACATAAACAAGATTTCAGATCCAACGGTCTACTCAGGAGCTCCTCTGTACTCTTCAAGCAGTCAAATAGAGTCCCCTGAAATCTAAATTTATGATTTCCATCTAACCACCGACGATGGCCCATGTAAGAGAACTTCTTCCCATTTTACAACCACTTCGAACAAGTTTGAGCAACACAACAAGGACAAGCATAACATCCTTTAGTACTCCAACCCGATAAATTAGCATAAGTCAGGAAATCATTAATTGTCCATAATAAAGCTGTACGTAAATAAAAGTTCTCCTTTCTTAATACATCATATGTCTCAACACCCGACCATAATTGTTTTAACTCTTCAATAAGTGGCTGCAAATAGATGTCAATATCATTTCCGGGACCTTTCTCTTCAGGAATAATCATTGATAAAATAAATGAAGATTGCTTCATGCAAATCCATGGAGGCAAATTGTAAGGAACAAGCACCACAGGCCAAGTACTATACGAAGTACTCATGATTTTAAATGGATTAAAGCCGTCAGCTGCTAGCCCAAGCCTTACATTTCAAGGATCGCTTGCAAAGCTTGGAAATTTCATGTCAAATGATTTCCAAGCTAAAGAATCTGCAAGATGTCTTAATAATCCATCATCGGTCCGTTGATCATTATGCCACCTCATAGATTCGGCTGTCTTTGACGACATGAAAAGTCTTTGAAGTTTTGGTATTAGGAGAAAGTATCGCAAAACCTTGACTGGCTTCTTTCTTAACTGTGCCCCACCTTCATCGGCATTCATATATTCTGTAATCCCATTCATCCAACGAGACTTGCCGCAAACATTACAATACTGTTGGTTCTTCTGATCACCCTAGTACAACATGCAGTCATTTGGGCAACTATGACTTTTATCGTACCCAAGGCCCAAATCTTTTATTAGTCTCTTCATATCTTGACAAGATTGGGGGTTTTTGCAAAAGGAAACATCTCTCTCAGAAACTCTAGCAGCATTGTAAAAGAGTTTCCAGTCCACCCTCCCAAACATTTTAAGTGAAATAAACGAATGCAGAAGGACAATTTCAAATATTTTAATCCCTCGTAAAGTTCTTCGTTCATTTCATTAAGTAAATTGTAGAACTTCGCCGCTTCTTCATTTGGCTCCTCATAAGGTGCACTTGTTCCCGTTTCGCCAAAAACATTTCCACCAATATTACAATCATCGGATGCAATAAAGTCAGGTGGAAACGATTGCTCACCATGACTGTGCATATTAAATGCATCCCGCAATATACCTTCCATGTCATCTTGTCTAACATACTGATGGTAAGCAATATCAGGATAAGTCAGATTAATCGTTGAAGAAGTTCCACTAGATGTACACTCTCCATGAAAAATCCACTTTTTATACCCCCGAATAAAGCCATCAATAATTGGATGTCCGTAGACAACTTCACGATAATGCCAATTGATGTTGCCACACTTCTTACAAGGGCAAAGAATCATATTCTCTTGGCTTGCATTTTGAAATGCAAAATTTAGAAATGTTTGTACTCCATTTCGATAGGCGTTGCTTACCCTTGACAAATTCATCCAACTCCTATCCATTTCGTAGTTCTTGAAATCTAAAGTTTATAATAAATTATACAGGTAAGTTGTTTATTTATAAGTATAATTAAGTTATGTAAGTTATGATATAATATATATTTATGTATTATTTAAGTTATGTAAATTGTGTAAGTTATCCGAATTATGTAAATTATGTACGATATGATATATATTTATGTATTATATATGTAAGTTATGTAAATTATGTAAGTTATCCGAATTATGTAAATTATATACGATATAATGTATACTTATGTGTTACGTAAGTTATGTAAATTATGTAAGTTGTTTATCTTATGTAATTTATGTATTATGTAAGTTATGTAAGTTGTTGATGGGATTGTGATTGTGTTGATTAATTATTTACAAGTTTAGATTAAATTTACAAGTTAAGGGTTAATTAATTATTTTGAATTAAAAATAAAATAAAATATTTAAAAATAAAATAAAGTAGACGATATTTTTAGTGATTAAATTAAAATCAAGTAAAATATTTAAAATAAAACTTTAAATAAAAATTAATTTAATTAGGTAATTTAAAAATAAAATAAAAGTAGACAAAATATTTTTAGTGATTAAATTAAAATCAAGTAAAATATTTAAAATAAAACTTTAAAGACATTTTAATTTAGTTAGGTAATTTAAAAATAAAATAAAAGTAGACAAAATATTTTTGTGATTAAATTAAAATCTAATAAAATATTTAAAATAAAACTTTAAATACAATTTAATTTAATTAGGTAATTTAAAAATTAAAAAAAGTAGACAAAATATTTTTAGTGAGTAAATTAAAATCAAGTAAAATATTTAAAATAAAACTTTAAAGACAATTAAATTTAATTAGGTAATTTAAAAAATAAAAGTAGACAAAATATTTTCCGTGATTAATTAAAATCAAATAAAATATTCAAATAAAACTTTAAATACATTTTAATTTAATTCGATAATTTCAAAATAAAATAAAAATTTTAAAATAATGTTGGAAAAAAGTCGGCCATTATTGTTATTTTAATAGACACGCAAGCTACGGAATTAAATCAAGATAAGGTCAGTACAATGTCATTTCAATCATCCAAACTACCACCATCATTGTATATGTTTAAATGACTAAACTGGCAAAGAAGTTTATTTCATGACTAAAATGGCCCAGTTTAATAAGAAAAATAAATCCATATTTGTGTTATTATCCAATTTAAGTTTGTATGAAAAATAAGATTAATAATAATTGATATTAAAAATAAAACAACATATTTGAAAGGAACATGGAAAGCATATATTACCTTGTTCATTAATAAACTATATCTATATATATTACCTTGTTCATAACTAATTTGTACAAAAGAACATGGAAATAAACTATATCTATATATATTACCTTGTTCATAACTAATTTCTACAAAAGAACATGGAAATAAAATTAGGCCCAAAAAAGGAACATGGCAAACTGAATGGCAGATAAGAGAAAACATAAGGCAGAAAACTAGATGGCAAATGTGAAGTAAGTAAAATGATCCAATATTTGAAAGGAAAATCAACAATTAAATTTGTACAAAATCGGAGTCCTAGAAGATTAATTTTTCCAACATCATCATGATGAAACTATTATTGATGAGAATTTTGAACCAAAACGTACCTTAATAATTTCAACAAGCTGGTCTACTCCACTCTCACCAAGAAACAGAGGCTGGAGTCAGAAAAATATTATTTGTTAATTATTTGAACATGAAAATGCATATAAATAAGCCAAGAAAGTATGCAATTCACATGTGCTCGATAGTACCTAGAACGATGTAAGATATGCTTGGTTCCCCTTTCACCTGACAAAGCAAGATTTCAACAACCCCGTCTACTCCACTCTCACCAAACAAATATAGGTTGAGTCAAAAGCGATTTCTTAAGTAAGTTAAAGCGAGAATGCATAGAAATAAGTTAAGTAATCAACCTTCAAATTTGGTATAGTTTAATCGACAAGATGGCCCTTGGTGTTTCAATTTTTAAACATTGATTGCGAATGGAAAAGAAATGATTTTTTGTCACAAATGTCAAATGGCTGAGAATAGACTAAGGAAGACTCCATAGGATATTCCTCTTACACAAATCTGTCCTTTTTCAAGGGAAATTTACATGCATGATTTTCATTCAGAATTATGGAGCAAGAAACTAACAAAATGTGGGGTTCCAAGGGGACCACTGTTTATGATGCTAATCCTTAGTCGCTAAAACGATTTTGATTAAAAAACATTTTCGATCGTGAATAATTTATTTCATGAAACTTTCGTTGGAAATACTTTTCCAGCCCTAAGTAATATTTTCTTCAGAAATTAAAATTTAACTTTAAAAAGTAATTATTAAATTAAATATTAAAAACTAAAAATTACATTATTCCAATGTAATAATCAAAAGTTGGAATCGTGAAGAATGTTAGAATAGTAAAAGCATGATGAATAATAATGTAAGCAATATTCAGTGAAGTGATCCTAATTAATGATCTTTCAAAAGCATCTAATTCTTGCAGGATTTATTCTCTCTCTCTCTATATATAAAATTAATGGATAAAGAATTATTTAGTGATTACTATATTCTTAGATGCAAATATTTATGGAGAATTTTAGAATTAAATCCAATGGGCAAGACAAAGTAATTTCAGTTTTAGCATTGAATTTGGTTACAAATTACAAAATGAGAATACAAGGTATTGGATTTGAGACTAATGTATGATTTTTCCTATTTTAATATTTATATTCGAATAATTCCAAACATAAAACAAGTTGGCCGACAAATTTTGTGTTTTACGAAACATTATTTCTTTTTTTATTCTTTCCTACAATTCAAATATTTTTGCACCTTACGTCCGAGAGCAATGAAATCGAAAGTACATTGATGTAAGCGATTTCAAATAGTCATGCGAATAACAAATTTAAGAGCAGATCTCAAATAATCATGCAAAATAACAAATTTAAGACAGTCATATCTCGGACAGAAGAGTACTACATATTCCAAGGGATGATCTATCTCATTCAAGGATTTACAAGCACGGACCTCGAATCGATTGTTTAAACTAATTATTGTAGAGCTTCCTGTGGAATTATTTAATTAAAGTCATTCATGTGTGCCTATTTCCGATGGTTGACTTAGCGATTGGGATACTAGTTTCACAAGACTTAAAATCCACCAATCGAGATTTTTCTTATGCAGGACATCGACTAGAAAGTTGTTTTTATACACGAGACCAAGAGGCTATGTGGACATCATATTAGAATGAAAGCCACCGAAAAAGTTTAAAGCATTATCTTAAGTGAGATAAAAGGAGAGGAAAGAAGAGATCGACTTTACTTTGGTCGGACCAAAGACGCAAACCTAAACCAATAACACCCCAAACCCACACATTAAACACACCACACTCCAAACCAGAGATGAAAAAGCAAAAAGCAAAAAGACAAATGTTGAAGCAAAGATTCATACCAAATCATCTCCGATGAAGTAGGGTTACAAAATCGCAACAAAGAAACGGCAGAGAAATGAACCCATTGAAATAGAAGTAAAAAAAACATTGATCTGAAACCAAAATAGAAATCAAAAGGCAAAGATGACAAAGACAAAGTTCAAGATTCATTCCTCAAAATCGGTCCCGATGAAGCAAAGGATTTCAAAACCACAAAACCAATTTCTTGCTTGATGACTATACCATCCAACAACACTGAAAAATCAAAGAAAAAGTATTGTAAGCATAACGAGTAAAGAATAATGAGGAACACAAATTTGTACCTAACTTACACAATGAGTGTAGCAGAATCAGATGAATCGCTTCCAAAGTCGATATCGGATAGACGCAATGGTTTCGGGAAATAACAACAAGCGAGACGAGAGGAAAGGGAAAATAGTTAGGGATTTCGGGGATGGGTAAATAGATTTAGGGAAAAAATGGGATTTGGGGAAAATGTTAGGGATTTCAGGTTTGGGGAATTAGGGGATGATTTGGGGAAAAAAGAAAGTGGTGTTTTTTGTTTTAGGGATTTAAGGAAGGAAGAACAAAAATGGGGAAAAAAGACTTAGCAAAAAACTAAACTGATTTCGGGTAAAGGGAATAAACCTCAAGGGAGAAAAAACGACGCCGTTTCAAATAAGGAAACTTTATGGTGTTTTCATCAAAGCGCCGCTAATGAGACATTTTGCGACGTTTTAGGCAAAGCGCCACTAACGCCTCTTTTATCCACTACAAAACGACGCCGTTCTAATACAATTTGTGGCGTTTATTATAGAAACGCCGCTAAAGCCCCTAATATTCAGAGGAAATGCTGCCATTTTACTCTAATGTATAATTAAATTTTGTGGCGTTTTTTGGAAAAGGCCACTATTACCTATCATTTGCGGCGTTTTATGTATAAACGCCGCTAATACTGAATATTTTTTAAAAATTGGTCAAAATTTAAAACTATATATTTAGAATTTCTTTTATATTATATCCAAGTAATGTTAGTGTAGTACAAAATATATTTTTCATATATTTATATTACGTAGTACAAAATGACAAGAATCTCATAAAATTCCAAATATTGGTTCGGTCTTTAACAATATACCTTTAAATTTAAATCTCAAACCATAAACTTACAGACTCTAAACCCTAACTATAGTTAAAACTTCAATTTTGATTTAATACACATTTTAAAATACATCAATATATTTTTATATTGAATAAATATAAATATTACGTATGCCTATAAATTAATTAAATAAAAACATGACGCTATTTATATCAATAATTGTGTTAATAGGTGGAAAGATCTAGATCAAATTACGTTCATGTACACAATTGCACACTAAACCACATTTCATCTTAGCTATTTGGGATTTAACCCATTTTGATTTATATTATTTTAAAATAATAATTTATATATATTTATCTTATTTATATTTATCTTCTAAATTAAATCCAAAATTATACTCTAAACCTGAAACCCTAAACTTGAGACCTTGAACCCTAAACCTTAAACCCTAAACCATAAATACAAAACCTATAACCCTAAACTTTAAACCCAAAAACCATTCATAGTAACCCCTAAACCAACCATAAATCCTAGACTATAAAGCCCCCAAACTATAAACTCTAAAAATCATTAACCCTAAACCATAATCGTAGACATATTTTTGGGAATTCGTGTGACCAATGTTAGTATAGTACAAATTAAAACACATATATACGTTTATATTCTTATATTAAATAATATGAGTATATACAAATTAAATGGCATGAATCTCAATAAAATCCAAATGTTCTTCAGTTTCTAGCTAATAGTATCCTTTCCTTAAACCCTAAATTAATCTAAACTTACACCCTAAATATATAGAATCTTAATATATATAACAAGGGACAAAAGTAATTAAAATAGAATCTTAATGCTTACCAAAACCCTAAAATAAATTAATTTTTTATCATTAATCATAACCTCTAATCCCTAATAACATAACCCCTAAAACCATGAACATTAAAATTAATTCGACCCTAATACCTAAAACACAGTAAACCCTAAACTTACACTCTAAAACATAAATCCATAATCCAAAATAATAAACATTATATCATAAACCCTAAAACTCTAAATTAACCTAAAATTCATAACCGTAAACCTTAAAATAACATAATTTATTTGCGGCGTTTTCTAAAAAAACGCCACTAATGATTCACATTTTACGGCGTTTTTTTAAAAACGCCACTAATTCCTCTTTAGCTAACTAAGGGATGGCGCCGTTTTGCTCAAAACTTCTGCGGCGTTTTCAGACAACCGCCGCTTATACGTCACCTATTGCGGCGTTTTCAAAAAACGCCGCTATTGCTTGAATTTTTTGTGGCATTTTTGGTAAAACGCTGCTAATGCCTCAACAGCTCACCATCAAAACGACGCCATTTTGGTCAACACATTTGGGGCATTTTTTGACAACCGACGCTAATGCGTCACCTATTGCGGCATTTTTAAGAAAACGCCGCTAATTCTCACTTTTTTGCGGCGTTTTCTATATAAGCGCCACTAATATTGATATTTTGCGGCGTTTTTTTGGCAAGCGCCACTATAACCCTTACCTATAGCGGCGTTTTGATACAAATGCCACTAATGTGTAAATTTTGCGGCGTTTTTCATCCAAACGCCACTAAAAGCGCCGCTAAAAGTCTATTCTGCTGTAGTGAGTAAAACATACTTGAAGATCTTTAACATCATCGTCATCACCATGATCCATTATGAGATTGAATCTTTCAACATCGTTACCATAGATGAGAAGTAGTGATTATAAACATCTTCTCGATTTCATATAGATAACGGTATCAAATCTTTCACCATCCTTAAGAACAAAAAGTAAAATAAGTTAATCAAAATAATGATAACGTATAATGAAAGAAGAATGAAAAATAATAATCAGATATGAAGCATTAAATAAAAGAAACTTCTTGTAAAAACTTTGCATATTGTCATCAAAGATATTGAAAATCACGAATGATAAATTTGATCGTTGATAAAAGGACCTATCGCTTTGAGCAAGATCGTGCTGATAACGTGTTATAAAATAAAGAGAGATGGGGAGAATAAAGAACAAAGAAAATATGAAAGCAATAGAGAGTGTACTTTATTGATCAAAAGGGATCCTTACAATGCCTCATCAGAGTATCTATTTATAGTTATAAGAAGTATAAAAGAAGTAGAGATCTAATTCTAATAACTATTAGAATTTAAAGTACATTAAAACTTTATCTTGATCATAATGGACATCCACCTAATAAGATATTCATAACAATATCCATGAAATTTTTTTAAAATATATGAAAAATTAAATAAATGATACAAATTTAGTATAGCCTAATAACCTCGTAATTTTGTATGTGGTTCGAAATAAAGATTTGAAACCAAAAATATAATTTTGGAGTAAAATATATTATTTTGAAAAATAAAATATTTATTTAAAGATTTTGTAATGGAGAGATTGGTAACTTTTAAATCCTTATTTTTATGCTAATATTTGGTACGAAATAAATTATATATAATGATTATTTTAAAAAATTAAATAAATAAAACAAATTTAATAAGACCAACCAAACAATATACGAGATTATAAAAATTATGAGGATCAAATCTGTCTGAGGGACCTCCAATATTGGTTCGTCTTATATAATTTCTTTCTTTATTTAAAATTTCATTTTTTTTAAAATTATTAGTATATATAACAAATTTTATAAGTGTGCAAAAAAAATTGTTCCAAAATTGATTTCTCAAGTCAAAATTAATTTTAAAACATACCAAAAATTTTGAGGGCATGCCAAAAATACATGAGAATACAAAAATTTAAGAGATTACAAATAATTATGAAATAGTACAAAAATTATGAGAGGATACCAAAATTATGATGAAGTACTAAAAAACATGAGAGAGTACCAAAAATTATAAGAGAATATAAAAAATTATAAGGTGAGTACCAGAAAACACGAGGGAGTGCCAAAAATATTGGTTTGTTTTATAAATTTGCTTTACTTATTTATTTTTAATTTTAAATTATATCAGTATATATAACAAATTTGATTAGTATGAAAAAATATTTCTTTTATATCACAAATTGATTTCTCAAACCAAAACTTTATTTTAAAAGCATATAAAATATTTTAACTGTATACTAAAATTATGAGAGATTACTAAAACGTAAAAGATTACAAATAATCATAAAATGTACCCAAAATTATAAGAGAATGCCAAAATAAATAAAAAAAAATTACTAATTTTCAAACTTTTTTACCTATTTATCAGGTAACCCGTTTGCAATTACAGAGGGAGCTTATGGATGCGTACTATAATTTCCCCAAATGTTTCCATGCTAGTTGGGTTGCATTTCTACAATAAAAAAATTAAAAAAAAATGAAAGGAGGAGGGAAATTGAATACCGATTTGTTATGCACGAGCATTGGATGCATCATTTCTTACGAAGGTGATATTTTTTTGGTAGCCTCATGCATTTGCTGCATTAGCTTAGATCACCCGTTACTTCAATTAAATCTTAGTGGAGGAATAAAAGCGTCCCACTAGATACGCAGTGTTTCAGAGCTCCTCATATTTCGATTTCTGATACTAAAGAATTGCTTCAGCATTTGAGTGTTTTGAGTGTTGTTGAAGCAAGGCAACAACACATAAAATCATGAAGCTACTCAACACCATCATTTTAACCTATACAATCCTACTCATTCTTTCTACACCATATTTTTTGTCTTTAAAAGCTCAAGAGAATGGAACCGGCACGGCTACAATGCCGGTCCAATCATCAGAAGGTGGTTTCTGCAAATCAATGGTGGAGACCAATGGCTATGAATGTGAAGATCACAATGTAACTGTTAGATAAATATCCTGATATTCACTGTTTTGCACAGTTTCTAATGGAATTTTGTGTTTCTTTTAGGTAACTACAAAAGATGGTTACATTCTCAATGTGGTAAGAATTCCTATGGGGGGGTGTCGTGACTGTCGGACGCGAGGAAACAAGTCGCCCGTGCTGTTGCAGCACGGGGTGTTTGTGGTTGGTCTCTTACAGTCACTGATGCAATGAAAATTTGTATGTGAAAAATGACATTGTGTATGATATTCAGGATGGAAGATCATGGCTGCTATTACCCCCGAAACAATCTTTGGCATTCAATCTGGCCGATAATGGCTACGACGTCTGGCTTGTTAACTCACGCGGAACAGAGTACAGTGAAGGGCATACATCACTCAAATTTGATGATCCAGTTATTGATTATTTACACCTCTCTCTCTCTCTCTACAATGCATGATGATTGTTGTTTTGTTTCCTTTTCCGAACTTGAGGTTGATTCTGATGGGTGTTTCTTAGGCCTACTGGAATTGGTCGTTGGACGAATTGGTAGCTTATGATCTTCCTGCAACATTCCAATATGTTTATGATCAAACAGGTCAAAAGTTGCACTTTGTTGGGCATTCACTGGTGAGTTTTAGAATCTGCTGCTAATGCTTTATTTCCCATCCCATCATCTTTGACAGTTTGATGTTGTTTACAGGGAACTTTGATGGTTATGGCTGCCATGTCAAGGGATCAGCTAGTGAACATGTTGGAATCAGTTGCATTACTCAGCCCAGTAGCTTATATGGGTCATACCACTTCCCTACTTTCAAGAGTTATTGCTGATAACTTCATTGCTGAGGTTACTTCTTTTTTTTGTCTTATCCAAATTGAATAAAGTTTTTTTTTTCCTTTCTTTTAACACAAATGTAAGAATTGTTTTATTTTTTTTCTTTTTTACAGACATTGGACTCGTTAGGCTTCTACAAATTTGATATGAGAAAGTAAGATGCAATGAACCAATAACTCCCTGAATTCAAAGATAAAACTCACATTTAGCTTTACTTAATTTCATAGCAGTCATAAGATAAATGCATGCATTTCAACCCGTTTATATTACGGCTTCCTTTTAAATATCCAACACATAATTTCCGAACAATCAACAGTGTCATTATTATAGAAATTCTGAAGGTGATCTGCCGAATACCAAGTGTTGACTGCACCACCTTGTTATTCACACCATATACAGGTAAAGTGAGGTACTTGTTTTGATAAATATGAAGCAAAATTTAGTAGGAATTTGTCATATCTTCCTGAGTTGAAACTTTGGGACATCCATTTTATAGGTCAAAACTGTTGCATGAAACCTTCCATAATGGATATATTTCTAGATAATGAACCACAACCAGCAGCGATGAAGATCGTCATCCACATGTGTCAGCGTAAGTATCCCTAAAGCCCTTCCAGAAAGTAAGAGATTTTTTGAGGGTATGAAAAAAATGGTGTTGTGGTGTGGGTATAACTTTTACAGTTATTAGAGGAGGAAACACAACAATGTTTGATTACAATGATTCTGGTACGAACTTAAAGCACTATGGGCAACCAACTCCTCCTGCCTACAACATGATCGGCATTCCAAAAGACCTACCCATCTTCCTCAGCCATGGTGGAGCCGATGCTCTTTCGGATGTGGATGATGTGAAGCTGTTGCTTGATAGTCTCCAAGGTCATGATCCAGACAAAATTGTTGTTCAGTTCATAGAACGTTTTGCGCATGCAGATTATGTAATGTCAGGAAATGCTAAAGAACATGTATACGATCCTTTTATTGCCTTCCTCAGTAGGCTACACTGAAATATAGGCCAAACCAATCCACAGCTTTTGATGAATTTGGGGAAGATTTTTAACATGTAAAACATGATACAAAACTAAGAAATAAATTGACACACAGTAGTGCACGAGTTTTATGAAAATTTTGTTCTTAAATTTCTTATGGAACTGCCAAGAACAGATGCATCTGCTTTTGATGGCTGTAAAAAAAGGACAAAAAACCTTTTTTTTTTAATAATGTTGTTTCCTCAAATGGCGGATTTCCCCCCAAAGTATATGTGATTTATTTAACTTGGATATTGTTGGTGTTTTTAGAAGTTGAGAGAACAGAGCATTCGAAAAATAGAGAGAAAATAAGAAAAATACTTAGCAGATTTTAAGAAATGCTATCAAATTCTCATCATCTTCATCATTCCACATGAATTACAATATATAGGTGTAGTGGTTACAAATAATCAACAAAACCCACTAAATCACCTTAAAAATATAAAGATAAAACTTGCACATAAACTGATTAGGTAAATTAATACCTAAAAATATCAAATCAATACCAACCCTACTTGTTTTAATATATTAACCTTAACAAGTAGATTTTAAACAAAACATCGATAGCAGAATACGTGAACCCAGCTCGCACTTTAACTGAGGGTTCACCAAAAACTTAACAGCTCACACTTTGATGTGCTCAAAACTTGAGTTGAGCTCGCAACTTTTGTGACAGCCCAAAATAGACCTTAGCCGGAATGTGGTTTCGGGACCACTAAACCGAGTCATAAAAATAATTAATTGTTATATTCTATGCTTACTATGTGTGTGCATGCATATGTGGAAATTTCATTCTCTAATTTTACCCATTTGTATGAGAAAGTATTAAATAGGGATCAAAGTGAAACATGGTGAAATATGATAGGCTAATTTTAAATGGCTTGTTAGTACATGTTAACAAAAGGTGGAGTTGCATGTCAAATAATCCCTTCCTAAGGAGGAGTGGCGGCCATGACAAGGTTATGGGCAAGGAACATGTTTCCAACATGTTTTGCTAGTGGTGTATGTAGGAAGTCATAAAATAAAGACTAGCATTAAAGAAAAAAAATTGTTCATCCATTCTAAACACTTTGGCGAATGTCCTAAAGAAAGAAAAGAAAATTTGTTCATCCTTTCTCATCTTCTTGGCGAAAATACTAAGGGAAAAGGGGAGGATTTTTGCTTCATGCTTGGGTTGGAAGAGACCTAGAAGGAGATTTGGCTAAGTTTGCATCAAGATTAAGGTATGTATGAGGTTGTGTTGGGAGTTTCATGCATGGTTTGGTTGCTAATTTGATGTGCATGTTAGCCATGGCTCAAATCCTTGTTATGCCATGGAAATGGTATTTGGCCAAAGTTGTTATGGTGATAAAGCCATTGCATGCTAAGTGTGAAGCTTGATGATGATGCATGCAATGATGGATTGTCTACTCTTGAGTAAGATTTTGAGTTTTCTTTTGTGTTTAACCATGATTGAAGTTGAATGGAGCATGATTGTCATATTCGCCATGATGCATTCATGAGCATGGTTCATGCTTCTTGCATGTTAGTTAAAATTTGTATTTTGGATGGCTATGGACACCTTGAAATTCGCCATGCTCATATTGTATATATATGTTTGCACATGATGTTTTGGCTATGAAGTAAGTGATGAATATATTGGTTTAAAGAAGAAGATGTGGAAGAATGCTTGTGAAATTGCAAGCACGATTCGGCCTAGCACACATATAAGTGCTTGATGCTATATTATAAGTTTTGGGCCACAATGTGCAAAGCATTAACTAGAAAAATGCATGCTGTTTTGTGAGGTATTAAGTGCAAAATTGACCTCAACATGTACATGAATATTCGGCCTTGGGTAGCCTATTGAAGGCCTTAGCTTTTCCTTGATGCTCAAATAAATTGTATTGAATTGCTTGATGTAGTATAAAATGTGCATGACCATTGTGTATTCAAGCTAAAGAGTGGCCATATGACCATTTAAACTCCTTGTCATATTCGCCATAAGCAAGCACAATGAGGTTTTAATAAATTGAATTTGTTTGAATTAGCTCAAGAGCTAAGAGGGCCACAATTGGACAAGGGGAAGGAAAAGGTGATCGAATAGCCGAAAAAGCCGTTCGACAACATCGAGGTAAGTCCTCAAGAAGTGACCTTACTTGAATTATGTGAGATGAAGTATGGATGTGTATGATTATTGATTTATGTGTGTATGAGAAATTGAATGATACCCGGCTAAGTCCCGAAGGCGAATATGCTTGTGAATATATGTACGTTTGAGCCTTAGTAACGAAAATGAAATATGTATGTCCAATGATTATTGATGTATGTGTACATGAGAAATTGAATGATATCCGGCTAAGCCCCAAGACAATTATGCTGGAAATTATATCCGGTTAAGACCAAGGCAATTGTGCTAGTGGCTATATCCGGGCTAAGACCAAGGCATTCGTGCGAAGTTATTCTATCCGGCTAAGACCAAGGCATTTGTGCACGTGATTATATCCGGTTATATTCGAAGAATCTTGGGCTGGAGGTGAGTGTTGGTTGCTGTAATGAATTCAATTAGTACACTCGAAAAGCCCAAAGGATAAGGTACGTTATATGTGCATTGGAAAGTCGACATGTTTGAGCAACATTCGCTCAATCGACTAATGAATTTCAGTTATTGAATTGATTGATGCTTTGTGAAAGTATATAATGATGAAGTGCGAAGTAAGAATGTGTATTAATGAAATGATGCATTTGGCTATGTGAATGTATTGCTGTAATTAGAGCTGATTATATTCCTTGAGACTTACTAAGCATAAAAAATGCTTACCCGTTACTTTGGCTCTCTGTTTTATAGATTTCGCCGATAGCAATTGGATTTGGGATCAATAAAGTCGAAGTCATCCACACTATCCACGCCTCTATTTTGGTATAAATTTTGGTTGAACTTTGAAATGGCATGTATAGGACTACCCCTTGTTGGTTGAATATGTTGTGATGTATATATGTACGGCCATGCGAAAATGGCTCGTAAAAGTGAAGTATCGACTTAGACTAATTGTAGTTTGTATGTATATATTTGGTGTCATGATGTGGCTATGGCTTGGAAATGGGAATGTTGGTCATATGATCAGCCATTGGCATGGTTAAAATGATCATATATGAACCTATGTATGGCAAGACTAGTTGGTTCATGGAGACTACCAAATAGGTAAGACCTACCTTAAAACAGATGCTGCCAGCTGCAGTGACGTGAATGTGAAAAATCACCAAAATTCGTAGGAATGGAATTAAATAGTGAATAAGCTATGTAAATGAACCTTGATGAGTCTATTTTCATATGGAAGAAACAAAATGGTCATAGGAGTTACATGTTAAGAGATATTAAAGCTATTGTGAGACAGGGCCAGAACGGTTTCTGGGTTCCTGTCGCAACTTTAAAATTTACTATAAATTATCCAAAAGAATTAGGAGACATACCTTATATGTACAGATTCCAGTTTGAGTCTAGTTTCATTAGAAACAAACGGAACCAGCATTAAAGCCCTGTACAGAGAGATATTCAAGTTATACCACGCGAAGGTCAGAGCAGTCGATCCCTGTAACATGGGTGACTTTAACTAATAAACTGTACCAATTGGCCCGACCAAAAATTCTAGAAATAAATCCATGGATGGATATATGAGCCTAAATTCAGGGAAAATTTACGAAACCAGTTTCCAAGTTTTGAAACTCGAGATTTGATTTTTAAGGCGACAGTGACGCAGTTTTCCAGCCTGACTGGAAATGTCAAATGGATGGGCAAAACAAGTGAACTTGGCTTGTTAACCCCTCGTGTCCGGCACCGGCGATGGTCTCGGGTTCGGGGTGTTACAACTTTGATGAGCTCGTGTCTTTGGGTGGGTTCGTAACTTTCAATGGGTTCACAACTTTAACTGAGCTTGTACATGTCGAGCTCGTAGACTTGTTTAAGCTTGCAACTTCAAGTGAGCTCGTGGCTTTGCAGGATAAGTTCGCTACTGCATGAATGGCCACTTCACAACTCTCCTCCTTGGTCATAATGCTGCAAAGTCCAATACCAAGCCATTTGTCATCCTCATTTACAGCTACACACACACACAAGTTCAATGGCATAAACCATGGCATGCTTAAGCAACCAAAACATCCATAATCAAAACTAAATCATGTCATTCGTTACCAACACTTAACATATTTACTGTAGCATGTTTTACCAAATCAATTCATACCAAACTCACATTCACAAGTGTCAACATGAATACTTCTATCATGCATAATTCTACTTGATCTCCTAGCACACCAAAGGACTAATCTCATCCATATATCATAACAAATCATTTAACCATAATAAACATATAGAAACCTAATGCAAAATGCATAAACTAAAGGCATTAGCACATATACTTATATAAATGGGCTTACAACCATTTTAGCCAAAATAAGCCAATTACAGGGCTAAATACTAAATCACCTTAAACAAATATAAGCCAATATATTTGGCCAAATCAAATGACACATATAAAAAAATGACCAAGTCCCTATACATACTATACTTTCAAATACTAAGATCATCAATACCCAAAATGAGAGTTTGATAGTATGATTCGAATCTCCGACGATCTCTAATCCGAGTTAACTTGGCGACATTATAAAACATGGAAAATAAACAGAGTAAGCTATATAGCATAGTAACCTCGTATGCAAGAAATAAGCAACCCTACCATGCATATAACAATCAAATAATATAACATAATTAAATGTAAATTAACCTTAGTATCATAATTCATTCCATCACAAAACTTACCTCATTTTCATCATTTCAAGCATTTAATAAACATGAGCTTTACTTACATACCTGAACCATCTCAAAATGAACTTACACATATTCTCATCTTTGACATACCCGTGAACCACTCGGAATAATAATGTCAGATACTCTGGATTTTTGCACACTAAGTGCCACATACGTAGCCAATGCTACCTCAATGTCATATCACATAACCACTCGCTCTCGAGCTATCAACGGCCTGCTCACACAAGCTATCAGTCAAGACGTAGCTACGCGGTGCTACTCACACAAGCTGTCAAGTATCCACAACATATGCCGGTATACTCAGCCACTGGTAGGACGTACAAGACTAGCACCCGGATCACATAATCACGTAACACATAATGACCCTAGTGACATGTCACTTGTATCCTAATTTATTCCTAAGGTTCAACGGGACTTCTCACTTGCTGAATCATCGTCGAACTCGTTCATAGAATTATACTCATTTACATAATCAAACACATAGTTCATGCAATATTAAAGCATTTAAGTACAATTATTCTAAAGCTTATTTTTAACATACGAACTTACCTCGGAATAAAATGGCTAATAGTTCGATTTAGTCCACAACTTTGTTCTTTCCCTAGTCTAGGTTAGGGCCTATTCTTTCTTGATCTATAATATCAAATTTAACTTATTCAATCATCACATTATTCAATTTAATCCTAAAAACACCTTATGGAAAAATTTACATTTTTACCCCTAACTTTTCAACTTTTTACATTTTAGTCCCTAAGCTTGTAAAATGATTTTTATTCAATTTCATCACACCCAAGCCTAGCCGAACCTATTCCTTGCTCATAACAGTCCACAATTTTCATTTATTCTCATTTTTACACATATTTTACAACTTTTACAAATAGGTCTCTATTTAACATTTTCATCAAAAATCGCTTGGTAAATGTTGTTTATCTAACACCAAACATGCATTTTCTACCATTAAACATCAAAATGCACAAATATTTAACATGGGTAAAATTTTAGACTTAGTCCTTGAAATAGCTAGATTAGGTTGAGATAACTTCAAAAACATAAAAATTATTAAAAAGGGGACAAATACGGAATTACAATCGAGCTTGGAAGCTTCCCAAAAACCCTAGCTATGGTTGCTTGAGAAATTCGGCTATGGGGGACTAAATTAGAGAAGATGACATCTTTTTATTAGTTAATTTGTCTTTATTAACTAAATGACCAATATGCCCTTAATGCCAAACTTTGAAATTTTACCTAACCATGTCCATTTTTGTCCAAATTAAATTATATGGTCTAGTTACCATTTAAGGACCTCTAATTTAAATTCCATAGCAATTAGACACCTCTAGCTTCTAGAACACATATTTTGCACCTATTGCAATTTAGTCCTATTAGTCAAATTGGACACTCTTTTGATAAAATTTCTTAACAAGATTTTCACACAATCATAGAATCATACTGTAGACCTTAAAGAAATAATATTCATACTTCGGATTTGTGGTCCTGAAACCATTGTTCCAATTTGACCCAACAATAGGCCGTTACACATATTCTGTTTTTATTTGCAACACCCAAAACCCGGCCTAGACGTTATGGCCGCATTTGCGATGTCACATTGCAGTGAGTTTTGAAAAACATAGTTCTATTAGTGAAGTTTGCTTGTTTTAAATCCTCGTTTATGATCCTTATTTAAAGCTATCTTATTTTATTTATTTGTTAAATTATGGGTTCATTAAGCAAAACATGACTTATAGAAAATCGTTATTACGCTTTAAAACATTGTTCGTTGCGGAAGCTTTTGAAACCAGTTACGTGGCATAGCAGTGAAAACATTTTACTATCTTAAAATTCTAGTCCTACAGCTAGCAGATATAAGTCAATTTAAATAAAACCCCAAACAGAATGAAAATTTAAAATGGCCTTATTACATAAAATTTACCCATATAAAACTACTTTAACTAAATTCAAACAAAAACATAATCAGTGGTGTGGCCATCTCCGAGTCCTTCGCAGCAGCCACCTGCCTAAGGATTACCTGCACAGATAGGGGGAAAAGGGTGAGTTTTTGAAAACCCAATGTGTAAACCATATTTATCAAACATTCAAACATACAGTGTTGAAAAGCCAGGGCTTAAGCCCATATTAGTCGCAGCATCAGTGTGAGCCTTAGCCCAATACAATAACAGTATCGGTGTGGGCCGTAGCCCATTTCAGTAAAGTATTATAAATGCATACTGTTGGAATGCCGGTGCCTCCAAGGTGCAGCAGAAAAATAAAATAATTAAAAACATTCTGGCAATCCAAACCATAGATCCCTGTGTAAGGAATGTATCGGGGTGATAAAAGGTTTCGTAATTACTGAGACTTCAATCTGAGTAGACAGCGATGCCTAGGCAACGGGAATCCTGAACCACAATCGAACCAAGACACAACTTTTCTGATGTCGGCCTCTACGTAGTCCACCCAGTTGACAATGAACGGTAGAAAAATCTTAGAAACTATTTCAGTGATTTTTATGCTTGACGGCTGCTAGACCCTTTTGCATAGTTTTGGGCTTATTTATATATTATCTCTTTAGGATTTTTACCCTTGCCATATATAACACCCTTTTAATTGGTATATCTTTTTAATGGATATTAATTCATTAAAATTAATCAACATAATAGTTATCATTAAAATAAATATAATAATGTTTAACCGAAAATTATAATTACATTAATTATAATAAAGATTTCGGTAAACTATATTTATTTAAACTTATATACGAACCAAATTCATATACTAATGAAATAATGTTCTGATTATGTGTACAACATCCTTGTACGTATAGTATGTTCAACAATTTGATTGCCCAATTAAATTAATTCTATAATTAATTTAATTCATCTGACAATCAGAATACAATACCAACTATGTTTTACTCCGTTCATTTCAACCATAGGGTGTGACCCTATAGGTTCTTGTAACATTAGCAGTAATATTAGAACGATTCTAATGTTACAAACAATAAGTGGCATCTAGCAATGCATTATTGCTACCTAAGTTATGAGAAGTCATGATTCAACATAACCTTTTGTGATTAACCTTTCATGCATTAATCTTTAAGTCCTATATCTTTGGAATGGACACAAGTCATGGAATAGTCACACTTGCATAGTCCATCCCTTGTTTATTGATAACTTAAGTGAACTGTGATACACAAATAAGTATGACATCTCATATCAACTTATTTGAGCATGGCCATGCATTTCTAGTCTCACTCAATCAAGTGGCCTAAGATATTACCCCCATTATGTAGGAGGGACTTATCTTATATTGATCAACCATATCCCTCTACATAGATTGTGGTATATCCAACATTAGTCTTTATAGAACAACCAGTTACGATGTTCGTTTGACTATATCAAAATATACAACTCACGATGTTGGGATAATGATGATCTCAAGTATGAGGATCATATACATATTAATCACTATCAGTAATGTTGTGACAATTACATAATAATCCAAGAAACATACTCATAGCAGGTCAGTCCAATATGTTGTTCTCTAACACACATATTCATGCATTGATTTTGACACTCCATATCAATGACAACTCTTTATCATCAATCAACTACATGTTAGTCTTAATGCATTATTGTTGTCCTAGCCAACAATAATTCTTGACTAAGGATCTTTTAAGAATAATCATATTATTCTCAGGACATTATTATAAAACAATTTATTTATGTACACAGAAAAGAAACTGAAATAATAATGGCAACGCCTTATATCAATAAACATGATAAATCAAGTATGTTATTACAACCATCTCGTGATTGATCTTTTGACATACTCTTACACATACAAAGATCCTACCCATCCATCCTCTACACTCCACTCCGTCCAACCCTACACTCTATGTGGGGATAAAATCAACCCACCCATCCCTACACTCCAGAATATAGTACCGGTCTCGACACTAACAGTATTTGCAGCAGAATTACCAGTATAGGCTTATAGCCTTTCAGTACACTTCCTGCAATATCATATATCCCACCCCATGCAATGCAACATAGTATAAATGTTCATACAATAAAGATGGCATGCTCAACAGTCATACAACATACTGGGGTATATCCGTCATTTACCTCATTGGGTTATAACAATCATTTCATATATTAGGGTCTAGATATACTTACTGACCCGCCAGTAGGTCCACAGTCGTCTCGAGTGACCCGTGCAACCTTAACAGTCTAAACAGCGAAAATGGCCCAAGCCCCTACTACAGCCCATATAGGCCTGCTTGCTCGTGTGGCCGATTAAGCTCAATAATGGCCTTGGTCGTGTGAACTACACAGCCTGGCCTATTATACTTCACACATTTGTGTGATTTACCCATGTGGGGCCTACGAGCTCATGGGGCCCACACGACCCATTTTAGCCCAACATGGCCCAAAACGGCATATGCCCATGAGATCGCTCGTGGTGGTCTCTACAGTCACATGCACGCGCTTATGCATTTAGATGACCACATGGGCGAATGTACACTCGCGTGGCATCAACGGTAACAGTTTTTCGGCTTTTATCATTTAACGATTTAAGCAGTGTGATTACGCACCTGTTACGAAACGTGCGCTACGACCAAGAGTTTGGCAAACCTACATTCAGTCACAATAATCAATTAGTCAATTAATACTAGGGTTAATCACCCTTCCCTATTCCCAACTTAATTTCATCCAATACTTGCCTTGAACGGAGAAGTGATTAGCCTTGTTAAAACTGTTGACGAAGGTTTGATAAAGAACTCCTTGGTGAACACTGCATAATAAACTTTTTTAATTAATCATGTTTACTTATACATGATCAATTACAGAGATAAGGGCATTCGGCCAAAACTTAGGATTCCAAGCCAAAATCTATATTTATTTACAAGTTTACTAGATTGAAATTTTATGATGTTCAAAAATTTATAGATCCCATGCCACATTCAGTAAAAATTTATGATACATGTATTGGGTGTACTCAATGTGTCCGAGCCTGCCCCACCGATGTGTTAGAAATGATACCTTGGGATGGATGTAAAAATAATCCTGTTATACAGAAACAGGTGACTATCATGCCCTTTTCTGATGAATCATATAGTCCTACGACTTCATCTACTAATAAGAATAAGGTTAAAAAATGAATTGTAATTACAATTGAAACGACTGAAAAAGATATATGAGTTAATATATGCTTTAAAGTTAAAAACATCAACAAAAACGCTACCTTCAATCGAGAGACAAGTAAAAGATTTTGATCGCTTCTGTAACACTTGCGCACTTATCTACTCCTCAAGAAGTATTACTCTTAAAGAATACCAAAGTCACTAGAGAAAGAGATTCGGCATTAAGAGAAAAGAAGGGAAAACTGAAAGAGTAGAAACAACGAGGGACTTACCAGTCGATATTCGGCCAACCACCAAAGAAGGGAGGAAGAGTTGAGTGAGAGCTGAGAATAGAGAAGAGAAGAAGAATAGGCAAATATTCAGTTTAAAAAAACCAAAAAAGCAAATGCTGGAGGCCGACAGAAAGAAAAGAAGAAGATGGGGGTTCGACAAGGGTAAGGAAATATAGAATGAGGGGAGGAAGAGAGATAAAAATCGATCTAGCAACCTACACAATTGAAGAGCCACCCAAAAAGTCTGATACGAAAATGCTCACAAGTCACAAGTAGTATTCGACTACCAATAAACAACAAAACCGACAGATGACGAAAAAAAAAGAGAAGAAAAATCGAAAAGAGGTAGAACTATCAAATTGAGAGCACAAAACCAAAAAGAAATTTTGGCACCAAGTTTCCTAACCATTCTATGACCGAACGGCTTAGAAGAGTCCTCATCTGGTATGACTACTACCACAACTTCCCACTTCCTCGATGCTCTCCTAATTTCCCTCTTTACGAAACTCAAACCTATAACTCCCTTATCCAGTCCCACTATTCTCTCCTCAAATTCAGCTATTCACTCCCACACAACCACTCTACCCTCAGAGTTTTGGTCAATCCCAACAACCTACCTTGCGAGAACCACAAAATATTACTTTCTTGCGCTTAGGGTAGTTCGAACTCAAGACCTCTAGGCACACACCACACGCCACATGCCACCTAACTAGCAATCCCTTCATGCCATGCAACATTCATATTAATTTAAAAGTCTATTAATAGTAAACAAGGGTTTAATTAAAAAGAAACCAAAATTTTCTCTAAAGCCTAGGTTTAAACCTAGGTCCTCTCACTCTACTCAGGACCCTTAACCACCACAACACGTAAACCACATGCAACATAACATGTCATTAAAATACTAAAGATTTAGGGTGTTACAACTCTACCCCCTAAAAGAAAATTTCGGCCTCGAAATTTACCCAATCAAAGTAGATGAGGGTATTGTTGTTGCATCTCCTTCTCGGGTTCCCATATGGCTTTTTCAGAACTATGATTATGCTATAGCACCTTAACCAGTGGAATCAACTTCCTTCTCAGAGCTTTCACGTGGTGATCTAAGATCTGGATCGGCTCTTCCTCAAAGGTCAGATCTGGTCTAACTTTAATCTCCTCAGTCGAAGCGATGTGTGTAGGATCAGAACAATATCGTCCCAACATAAAGACGTGGAATACATCATGAATCCGGTCCAACTTTGGTGGCAACTCCAGTTGATAAGCAATCGGTCCCATACGTTTCAATATATGAAATGACCCAATGAACCTAGAGCTTAACTTGCCCTTTCGACAAGACCTCAGTACCTTCTTCCATGGTGAGACCTTAAAAAACACCAAATCTCCCACCGAATACTCAATCCCCTTACGTTTTAGGTTCGCATCAGACTTCTGTCTATCTGAAGCCGCTTTCAGTCGATCTCAAATCAACTTCATCTTATCCTTGGTACCAGAAATCAACCCAAGGCTCAGAATACGCTGCTCACCCAACTTAGTCCAACAAGAAGGAGTACGACACCTACAACCATATAATGCCTCGTAAGGTGCCATTTGTCTACTAGACTTGTAGCTATTATTGTATTCAAACTCTGCCAACGGTAAGTAATCTTCTTAACTACCTTGGAAGTCAATCACATAACTCCTTAACATATCCTCTAGTATCTAAATCACCCTCTCTGACTGCTCGTCTGTCTGAGGATGGAACGCAGTATAGAAGTCCAACCTTGTACCCAATGCTTCATGTAACTTCTTCCAAAATCGAGACGTGAAGCGAGGATCTCTATTGGATATGATGGAAACCGGTACCCTATGCAGTCTCACAAATTTAGACACATACAACTTAGCCAACTTCTGCAATGAGTAATCTGTACGAACGGGTATAAAATGGGCAGATTTAGTTAGTTGATCAACGATGCGTATTGAATCCTTCTTAGTAGGAGTTAAGAGTAGCTCACTAACAAAGTCCATAGTTACTCTCTCCCACTTCTAAAGTGGAATCTTAACTAGCTGAAGTAACCCTGAAGGCAACTGATGCTCCGCCTTAACTTGTTGGCAAGTTAGGCACTTACTCACAAAATCAGTAACTTCACACTGCAGCCTTGGCCACCAATACAACTCCCGAAGGTCTCGGTACATCTTATTCCCGCCAGGATGCATAACATAAGGACTACTATGTGCTTCTTGTAGTATAGATTGCCCCAAATCAATATCTTTCTGTACACAGACTCTCCCACGGAAACAAAGTACCCCTTCACTATTTAGCCCAAAATCTGAAGTTTCCCCACTCTTAATCTGTCGGAAACGAGAACCCAGTGACTCATCCTCTAACTGCTTACCTTTAATTTGTTCTATCCACCTTGATTTAACTTGAAGTTTGACCAGTAAACTACCATCATCGAATAAACTGAGATGAGCAAAGATTGCCCTCAAATCAGTAATAGCCCTACAGCTCAGTGCATCGGCAACCACATAAGCCTTACTAGGATGGTACTCAATCGAATAGTCATAGTCCTTAGGCAGCTCGATCCACCTACGCTGCCTAAGGTTTAGCTCATTCTAAGTGAGGAGATACTTAAGTCTTTTGTGATCCGTGTAAATGATACACTTCTCACCATACAAGTAGTGCCTCCAAATCTTCAGTGCAAAAACCACCACCGCCAACTCCAAATTATGTGTCGGGTAGTTCGCTTCATGCGTCTTAAGCTGACAAGATGCATATGCCACTACCTTACCCTTTTGCATCAACATACATCCCAAGCCAACATGTGATACATCGCTATAAATAGTGAAATCCTTCCGAAACTCTGGCTGTATTAGGACAGGGGCCTCAGTCAGAACTTTTTTAAGTCTCTCAAAACATTCCTGCTGCTCATCAATCTAGTTCAATGGTACCTCTTTACGCAACAACTTAGTCAGAGGTGCAACAATTAACGAAAATCCCTCAACAAACGGCCTATAATACCCTGCCAATCCTAAAAAACTTCAAATCTCAGATACCCAATTTGGTTGCTTCCAATCCAAAACCGCTTCAATTTTTCAAGGATCAACTGTAATCCCCTCAGTAGATACCACGTGACCCAGAAAAGTTACCTCACGTAGCCAGAATTCACACTTGCTTGATTTAACATACAACCATTTCTCCTCAAAATCTGCAGAATAACTCGAAGATATGCATTGTGTTCCTCCTCAGTCCTTGAATACAGTAGAATGTCATCTATAAACACCACTATGAATCGATCCAGATAGGGCTAGAACACTCAGTTTATCAAATTCATAAAAGTTGTTGGTGTACTCGTTAGCTTAAACAACATCACTAGGAACTTGTAATGACCATAACAAGTCCTAAATGTTGTCTTGTAGATGTCAGTCTCCTTGACCCTCAGTTGATGATACCCCGATAGGAGATCAATCTTAGAGAAGACTGAAGCTCCTCGAAACTGGTCAAATAAATCATCAATCCTTAGTAGGGGGTACTTATTCTTGATAGTCAATTTGTTCAGTTACCAATAGTCGATGCACATCTGCATGGTTCCATCCTTTTTCTTCACGAATAAAACCGGTGCTTCCCAGAGGGACACACTAAGGTGGATGAACCCTCGATCCAGTAACACTTGAATCTACGCTTTAAGCTCATCAAGCTCTTTCGGTGCCATTCTATAAGGGGCAATAGACACTGGAGCTATACCAAGCAAAAGCTCTATCCGAAACTTAACTTCACGGTTAGGAAGTAACCTCAGTAACTCATCGGGAAAAACATCCAAAAAATCCTTAACTGTTCTGATATCTTTCATAGACAAAATCTCAGAACTCGAAGCACTGACGTAAGCTAAATATGCCTTACAATCCTTATGCACCAACTTCTCAGCCCTAAGTACAGAAATCACATTTGACAGATAATTTCGACGCTCTCCAATCACAATTACCTCATCACCCTTTTTAGTTCTTAGTATCATTCGCTTTGCAGCACAGTCCAAATTTCCCTGATGCTTAACCAGCCAGTCCATGCCCAATATTATGTCAAATTCCCCAAGCAAAAGTTCCATCAAGTCAGCTAAAAAGATCATTCCTTGAACCTCCAAAGGTACAACCTTAAACAGTTTGTTCACTCTCACTGACTGCCCTAATGGGCTCAACACGGTAACCTCACTCGTAGTGTTTTCACACATCACACCCAACATATTAAACATAGTGCATGTTACATAAGAATACATAGATCCCACATCAATCAATGAAGTGTAAGGTACATTATGAATAAGAACATACTCATAATAACATCTGAGGCGTCTCCGTCCTCTCGACGACATGCAGTATAAACTAGTGCTGGCTGCCTCGCCTCAGTATGTCCAGCACCTCTGCTCGGTGCTCCACGACCACGGTCCGTACCATTTCCACCTCTGGCCTGACCACGATCTCTCAGTGGCTGAACAGTACCCATACCAATAGCTTGCATCTGATCGGGCCTCCATGAACAATCTCTGATATGGTGTTCCATAGATCTGCACCTCAAACACGCCCCTATCCATTCCCAGCACACACCCTAATGGCATTTCCCATAAACAGTACAAGGCTGCGACCTGAAAGTAGCTACAAGGGGCCCAAGTTTGGCTGGCCCATTAAACCTGGCCTTTTTCTTAGGCCCTGTAGCTGAACTTGAGGGCTCCCAAACCCTCTTGTTTCTACCCTTATCCTTTTCACGATTCTAGCACTCAGCGCACTTCACATCCTCGGTAATCTTAACCTTTTCCACTAACACAGTAAAATCTTGCCCCCTCTGTGGAGCTATCAAAACCCGTAGATCATCTTTAAGTCTGTCCTCAAAACGCATGCAATACTCATACTCAGTTGCCACCATGCCTCACACATAGCGGCTCAACCGCAAAAATTCTGCCTCATATTCAGCTACGGACTTATCCCCTTAGGTCAGATTCAGAAACTCCCTTCTGCGAGTATCTACATAGCTAGCGCCCACATATTTCCCTTGGAATGCATTCTTGAAAAACTCCTAAGTCAATTGATCGGCCTGAGTACCCTCTTTCACTGTAAGCCACCACTAATAGGTTTCATCTCATAGTAATGATACCACTCCTTTTAGCTTCTGCTCGGGAGTGCAGTCGAGGTCATCCATGATCCTCTCTTTGGCCTCAATCCAATATTCATCCATATTAGGGGCAACTCTAGCAATGGCGCTAAAGATCTTAGCACCATTAGACCTAAGTCGTTTCGTTACTGACCCACAGCCCACAGTACTAGTATTGGGCCCAGCGACCCTCTCCAAAATTTACAACATAGTCTAGGACAGTGCGTTGTCCCCAACTGCCCGATCATGTGACCCAGTCTCAGTCACAAGTGAATCTGGAGCCTCTCTTGCCTTAACGTTAGGCATATGGCCCGATGTAGAAGACCCAGCCCGACACCTCCACGACCTCCTCCGTAGCCTCTTGTACCCCTTCCAAGAGTACCTCCAGTGCTCATTATCGATTTGCATATTATCTATATTAATAGTTTTATGCATCAGTTTTACAGTTCCAGTGTTTATTAATGGATGTTTTATGAAAAATAGCATCAATAATTTAGAGTTGCTTGTTTTCATAGTTCGTAGTCTTACTACAGTTTCAGGTTACCTTAATAAAGGTTTTAGTATAGTCTATTATCTACGGTAATGTCAGTATTTCAGTTAAAACATACAGTATTTTTAGAAAACTTACAGGATCAGCACCGGAGACTCTGTAGACCACACATTCAGAAGTATTACTTCAAAAATTCTTTACTATTATTTGAAAACAATTCCTTTGAAAAGTTACGTCTTTTAGAAAAACCCAAATTCCCAGCTGAATTTTGTAACTTGGCTCTGATACCACTAAATGTAACACCCTGAACCCGGCCTAGACGTTATGGCCGCATCTGTGATGTCCATTGAAGTGAGTTTTGAAAAACGTAGTTTTATTAGTGAAGTTCATTTGTTTTAAAACCTCGTTCATGATCCTTATGAAAAGCTATCTTATTTTAATTATTTGTTAAATTATGGGTTCATTAAGAAAAACATGACTCATACAAAATCATGATTACACTTTAAAACATTGTTCGTTGCGAAAGCTTTTGAAACCAGTTACGTGGCATAGTAGTGAAAACATTTTACCTTCTTAAAACCCGAGTCCTATAGCTAGTAGATACAAGTCAATTTAAATAAAACCCCAAATAAAATGAAACATTAAAACGACCTTATCACAAAAAAAATACCCATATAAAACTATGTTAACTAAATTTAAACAAAAACATAATAAGTGGTGTGGCCATCTACGAGTCCCTACCAGCACCGACCCGCCTAAGGATTACCTGCACAGATAGGCGGAAAAGGGTGAGTTTTTGAAAACTCAGTTTGTAATCCATATTTATCAAACAGTCAAACATACAATGTTGAGCGATGCAGGCTTAAGCCCATATCGATCACTGATGTCGGTGTGGGCCTTGGCCCAATCTGAGAATGATGATCAAGATGGGCTTAGCCTATTTCATCTGATGTCGTAAATGCATACAAATATCCTACCCATCCATCCTCTACACTCTACTCTGTCCAGTACACTCCATGTGGGGATAAAATCAACCCACCCATCCCTGTACTTTAGAATATAGTACCGGTCTCGACACTAACAGTATTTGTAGCAAAGCTGCCAATATAGGCTTATAGCCTTTCAGTACACTTCCTTCAATATCATATATCCCACCCAATGCAATGCGACATAGTATAAATGTTCATACAATAAAGATGGCATACTCAACAGTCATACAACATACAAGTGTATATCTGTCATTTACCTCATATGGGTATAATAGTCATTTCATAGATTAGGGTCTAGATATACTTACCGACCCGCCAGTAGGTCCACAGTCATCTCGAGTGACCTGTGCAACCTTAATAGTTTAAACAGCGAAAATGGGCCCAAGCCCCTACTACAGCCCATGTGGGCCTGCTTGCTCGTGTGGCCCATTAAGCTCAATAAGGGCCTTGGCGTGTGAACTACACAGCCTGGCCATTATACTTCACACATCCGTGTGATTTACCCAGTGGGGGCCCACAAGCCTGTGGGGCCCACATGACCCATTTCAGCCCAACGTGGCCCAAAACGTCCTATGCCCACGAGATCACTCATGGTGGTCTTTACAGTCACATGCTCGCGCTTATGCGTTTAGAGGACCACACGGGTGAACAAATGCCCGCGTGGCATCAATGGTAACAGTTTTTCGACTTTTGTCGTTTAACGATTTAAGTAGTGTGATTACACACATGTTACGAAACGTGAGCTACGACCAAGAGTTTCCCAAACCTATATTCAATCACGATAATCCATTAGTCGATTAATACTATGGTTGATCACCCTTCCCTATTCCCAACTTAATTTCATCCAATACTTGCCTTGAACAGAGAAATGATTAGCCCTGTTAAAACTATCGACGAAGGTTTGATAAAAAACTCCTTGGTGAACACTGCATAATAAACGGTTTTTATTAATCATGTTTACTTATACATGATCAGTTACAGAGATAAGGGAATTCGGCAAATACTTAGGATTCCAAGCGAAAATACCCTAGTCTACAACAAAAAACGCTACCTTCAATCGAGAGATAAGCGAAAGATTCTGATCACTTCTATAACACTTGTGAACTTCTCTACTCTTCGAGAAGTATAACAAACCGTAATTTATACATATTTTTATCCCATGCTTAGCACATTTATGGATGATTTCTCCTGAGATTTGGTGAATTCGATTCTTCTAATCCTTTAATTTCATGTTTTATACTTAGGTGAGCATAGGAGAATAAAAAGAGCGAGAAACGGGCTGAAATGGAGAAAATGGACCAACATGAGAAATCAACATGGCCTGGACTTCCTCACACAGGTAGTCCACACGACCCTGTCCATTTGGAAAAATTGAAGCACGACTTACACGGGTATACCACACGCCCATGCCTATTTAACAGCCTTGACCACGGTCTGAAGCAATCGCAAACGGGCGTGTCCCTGTCGAGCCCAAGTATAGTCCTATTCGAAAATGGCGACTTTTGAAGGCTCTTAGGCATTCTAAAGCCTATTTAAACACCTGATAAGGTAGGAGAAAAGGGGACACGGAGTAAGAGGTAAGGAATTACTCAAAGAGAGCCAATTGATCCATCTCAGAAGCCGGATTCTTCGTCAAGACTGAAGATCTCCCTTCAATTTCCTTCAAGAGTTTTGGGTTTTCTTTATGTTTTGTTATCTTTACTCTTTTGAGATTTTTCTTTCATAATTATGAACTAAACCCCCTAAATACCTAAGGGGAATGAAACCTAAGACGGATCTTGTTATTATTATTTGAATTGTATGATAAATATTTGACCTGTTCTTAATTATGTATTCTTAATTCTTGTTTTGATATTCCAGGATATTGGTTCAAGTTTATGCGCTTATTCAGAGGAGCAAAAGTCCCTATCTAAGAGTAAATTTGTCATAATTAAGTGGAGTTGATTGCACACCTAGAGATAGGGTGATAAGATTTTGCCGTATTAGGGTGAAACCTAATAAGGGAGTCCATAGATCGAGTTAATGCAACACTAGGGTGTTAATTAGAAAAAGATTTCAATTAATTAACCTAGGGTTAGACGTTATTAGTCTCGAGAGAGATAATAGTATAACATAGGGATTCCTACGGATCAAGTCAAATGAATAAATTGTCTGATTCAGAGTCAAATAACAAGTGAAGTCTAGGTGGATTTTTCCTTGGGTAATGTCTTCATCAATCGAGTTTTCCCAAAAGCTTTTCCTCAATTTTCTCTCTGTGCACCCTTAGTTTAATTAATTAGTTTAGATAAACAAATCCCTTAATTTTTAGGCTAGATATTAAAAAGAAAGTAATTACTAGTACTCTTGGTTCCTTTGGGTTCGACAATCTAGTCTTGCTAAAGCTATACTACTATTCGATAGGTACACTTGCCTTCATCATGATAATAGTTAGTTTCAAGAACGATTAATTATAAATTTTTAAAACCTGTCACAAATATCACGTATCAAGTTTTTGGCGACGTTGCCGGGGAACTAAGATATTAGGAACGTTCGATTTTTATTACTTTAGCCATATTTACTTTTAGTGCAATTTATTTTTAGTTTAATTTCACTTTTTTAACTTTTATTTTATTTTCTTCTGATAGGTTTTTCTAGTTTATGACCAGAAGAAACCTGTCAGGACCATTACTTTTTGAAAGTGAGATTGATCGCACAATTCACAGAAATCGAAGAGAAATAAAGTGAAGCTTAAGACACACAGAGGAAGAGCAAGAGGACGATATTCACACCACAACCAAGGTGATGGCTAAAAACCAGGAAAATCCGCTACCTCCTGCGATTGTTGCTAATCAGAATCCTGCTCCGCGTACTATGTATGATTATGCTAAACCTTCTTTAAAAGGAACTGAATCAAGCATAGTTAGGCCTGCTGTTGCTGCAAATAATTTTGAACTGAAACCTAACATAATTCAAATGATACAGCAATTTGTTCAGTTTGATGGTTTGCAGGACGAGTATCCCAACGCTCACTTGGCGAATTTTCTGGAGTTTTGCGATACATTTAAAATCAATGGCATTTTTGATGATGCCATTTGTCTTTGGTTATTTCCCCTTTTCATTGAGGAACAAAGCTAAATAGCTGTTAAACTCGTTACCATGAGGGTCAATCACTACTTGGGAGCAAATGACCGAAAAGTTTTTATTAAAATATTTTTCGCCGACTAAAATGGCTAAATTACATAATGATATCTCTTCTTTTGTGCACATGGATTTAGAAACACTCTATGATGAATGGGAGAGATACAAGGACCTTTTGAGAAGACCATGGGTTACCACTCTGGCTACAGGTTCAAACATTTCACAATGGCTTGAATCCTTCGACTAGACAGATGATCGACTCAGCTGCTGGAGGAACTATCAATAATAAGACACCTGAGGATGCTTATGAATTTATAGAAGATATGTCACTGAATAATTATCAGTGGAAAGTCATGAGGACAAAGCTAATGAAAATAGCCGGCATTTTTAACATCGATACGGTCACTATGCTCTCTAATAAGGTAGAACTTTTGAATAGAAAAATTGATGGTTTTCTTGGTTCTTCACAGGTTCACCCAGTAATGCAGTGGAAAGTAAGTGGAGGTGGATCAAGCAATTCAGAATACCCACCCTATGGCCACAACATCGAGAACGAGAGATTAAATTACATGGGTAATAATCCTCGATCTCAAAATAATCCTTATAGTAACACTTACAATGCAGGTTGGAGGAACCACCCAAATTTCTCATGGGGAGGACAAGGGAATCAGTGACCACCACCTCCAGGCATCCAACAACCACCCTACCAACAAGAAAAAAAGCTGAACCTTGAGGTGATGCTAACAAAATTCATCTTGGTGCCAGAAACTCGTTTTCAGAATACCGAGACAGCACTTAAGAATCAATAAGCTTTTTGTTCCCTTGGGCTAGATTCAGTGTTATTGTTCCCAAGGGCTCGAAACTCAGATAGGACAGCTCACCAAATTAATATCTGAATGACCACAAGGTAGCCTGCCGAGTAACACTGAATCTAACCCAAGGGAAGAACTCAACGCAATTACCATCCAAGACAAGGAAGGGTTAGTGGAATCTAAACCAGAACCAAGGCAAGGAATCGTGGTAAGTAAAAGCAAAGGTGAGGTGGACCACAGTGAACAAACACCGGTAAGGAAAGAGCACAAACCTTGTGTGCCATACCCTAATGCGATAAGGAAATACCGCACAGATGAACAATTCAGTAAATTCCTTAAATTATTAAAAAAATTACATATTAACTTACCGTTTATTGAAGCTCTTTCGAAGATGCCAAACGCAGTCAAATTTTTAAAGGAGCTTTTAACAAATAAGCGGAAGTTGGGTGAGGCGTCGCATATGGAGCTAAATGCGGTTTGCTCAGCCATACTACAGAATAAGCTGGCCAACAAATTAAAAGATCCAAGAATTTTACAATTCCCTGTTTAATTGGTAGCTTAGATGTTAATAATGCTTTGGCTGATTTAGGGGCTAGCATCAATGTCATGCCTTACAAAATGTTTAAGCACTAGGTCTTAGGAAACCTAAACAAACTAGGATGAGTATTCAATTAGCCGATAAAACAATCAGATTTCCTAGGGGTATTATTGAAGATGTACTTGTTAAAATTGAAAATTTTATATTCCCAGTTGATTTCGTTGTTCTAGACATAGAGGATAGTAACGTTCCTTTAATTTTAGGGAGGCCCTTTTTAGCAACTGCTAGAATAATAATTGATGTTGGCACAAGTGAACTCACACTTCGTGTGGGAGATAAAATAATCACCCTTCAAGGTCGTGATTCGAGTAACACATCGAAAATTAAATGTGGTTGTATAAATCATTCTACTAAAACTGATCATGTGGTGCAACCTACTTTGCAGGAAATAGGTTTGAAGGTACACTTGCCTTCATCGTGATAATAGTTATTTCAAGAACGATTAATTATAAATTTTTAAAACTTGTCATGAATATCACGTAACAAAGTATTACCCCTAAAGAATACCAGAGTCATTAGAGAAAGAGATTCGGCATTAAGAGAAAAGAAGGGAAAACCGAAAGAGCAGAAACAACCAGGAACTTACCAGTCTATATTCGGCCAACCACCAAAGAAGGGAGGAAGAGTTGAGAGAGAACTGAGAATAGAGAAGAGAAGAAGAATAGGAAAATATTTGGTTCAAAATAACAGAGAAAGAAAATGCTGGAGATCGATAGAAAGAAAGAAGAAGATGGGGGTTCGACAAGGGTAAGAAAATACAGAAGGAGGTGAGGAAGAGGGAGAAAAATTGATCTAGCAACCTACAGAATTAAAGAGCCGCCCAAAAAGTCTGATACGAAAATGCTCACAAGTCACAAGTAGCATTCGGCTACCAATAAACAACAAAATCGACAGATGACGAAAAAGAAAAGAGAAGAAAAATTGAAAAGAGGCGAAACTATCAAATTGAGAGCACAAAACCAAAAGAAATTTCGGCACCAAGTTGCCTAACCATCCTATGACCGAATGGCTTAGGAGAGTCCTAATTGGGCACCACTACTACCACAACTTCCCACTTTGTCGATTCTCTCCTAATTTCCCTCTTCACCAAACTCAAACCGATAACTCCCTCATCCAATCCCACTATTCTCTCCTCAAATTTAACTATTCACTCCCACACAATCACTCCACCCTCAAAGTTTCAGTCAACCCCAACCACCTACCTTGTGAGAGTAGCAAAATATAACTCCCTTACGCTTAGGGTAGTTCGAACTCAAGACCCTTAAGCACACACTACATGCTACATGCCACCTGACTAGCAAGCCCTTCATGCCATACAACATTCATATTAATTTAAAAGTACATTACAATTAAACAAGGGTTTATTCAAAAAGAAACCAAAATTTTCTCTAAAGCCTAGGTTTGAAGGTCCTCTCACACTACTCAGGACCCTTAACCATCACAAAATGCAAACCACATACAACATAACACGTCATTAAAATACTAAAGATTTGGGGCTTATTTACCAAGTTGTTAGTATAATTTTACAGTTAAATGATTTAATACAAATACAATCCTTATGGAGACGATAACTCGATACACAAACCTACGCGTTACAAGTTTTTAGCACCGTTGACGGGGATTGTTAACTGTTGCCATAGTCTTTTTTTTGTGAAATTATTTACTTCCAATTTGGTTTATTTCTAACATTACTAACTTATTTGTTTTAAAATTTGTGATTTTCTTTTCAGGTGTTTATGACATAGATCAGATTATCGATTTACTCCTTGTAGACTCTAAAGTTGAGCGAACTTTCAAACAAAGAAGACGTGAATGACTAACTCAAAGACAAGTCGTGATGGACCTTGGAAATGAGAATCAAGACCAAGGTAATGAAGCTGATCATGTACAAAATCCCATCCTCATTGTTGATGATAGGAATCGATGCATCAAACAATATGCTATGCCACTTTTCAATGAGTTAAATCTAGGAATTAGAAGGCCAAATATTAAGGAAACCCAATTTGAATTGAAACCAGTGATGTTTCAAATGCTCCAAACGGTGGGCCAATTCAGTGATATGCCTACGAAGATCCACATATCCACCTTCGATTGTTTATGGAGGTGGGTGATTCATTCGAGATAGCCAGTGCGGCTGAAGACGCACTGAGGTTGAAGTTAATTCATTGTCACCAAGTTCCATATCTACATGGCAAGAATTAAAAGAGAGATTTTTGTTTAAGTATTTCCTGCCTAGCAAAAACGCTAAGTTGAGGAATGAGATCACAACTTTCCAACAATTGGATGACGAGTCTTTATATGAGGCTTGGGAGTGATTCAAGGAGTTACTTCGTAACTGGCCTCATCATAGGATTCCTCATTATATCCAGTTGGGGACATTCTATAATGGTCTCAATGTACATACAAGATTGATGGTAGATGCTTCTGCAAATGGTGCAATTTTGTCTAAGTCTTATAATGAGGCTTATGAGATCATCGAAAGGATCGTGAGTAAGAACTATCAATGGCCAATAAGTCGAACAGCTTCAAGAAGACTTGTTGTCAGAGTTCATGAAGTTGATGCCCTCACTTTGTTATCAGCTCAAGTATCATCTATTTCCTCTATGTTAAAATAGTTTACTGCTAATAGTGGTAATAACTTTGAAGCTTAGCCACTAAGTCTGTTTGAAGTAGTTTCCTCAGTGTACTGTGGGGAAGGTCATTCTTTTGAGAATTGTCCATCAAATCCTGAGTCAGTGTACTATGTGGGGAACCAACATCAAAATAAGAGTGGACAAGGACCTCGGTCCAACTTATGCAATCATTCATGGCATAATCATCCTAATTTTTCTTGGAGCAACTAAGGAAATGGACCGAACAATAACTTATTGTAGCATAGACCCAACCAATCTCAAGGGTTTAATCAGTAAGCTCCAAAACCACCTCCAGCTGAGGCATCAAACAGTTTGGAGAACTTGTTGAAAGCGTACGTGGCAAAGAATGACGCTTTGATCCAAAGCCAAGTAGCAACATTGAAAAATGATCAAAACCAAATGGGTAGTTAGCTTCGGAGCTTCGTAATAGTCCGCAAGGAACCTTGCCGTACGATACTAAGAATCTAAGAAATTTGGGTAAAGAACATATCAAGGTCGTGGCATTACGAAGTGGTAAAATTTTAGAACCCCGATTGATTGATGTCGAAGATAAGCCTGTTGAGAAGAATCAACCAGCTGTTCTAATTCCTACACCAAAAGAGGTAGAATCTACAAAGACTGACAAGGTAAATCCTAACTTAGTGAATTTAGATACTTTAATATCTTCTTTGGATGCATATTTACCTACTCAGAAGAGTTATCCGATTCAAATGAAAGTTCCATCACCTCCATATCCGTAAAGATTGTAGCAACACAAGCAGAAACAGGAGATGCAATTCAAGAAATTTTTGGATGTTTTGAAGTAGTTACACATCAATATTCAGTTGGTGGAGGCTTTCGAACAAATGCCAAATTAAGTGAAGTTTATGAAGGATATACTATCCAATAAGAAACGACTGAGTGAGTATGAGATTGTTGCCTTGACAAAGAAATGCAATGCGTTCCTGCAAAACAAACTGCCACCGAAATTGAAAGACCCAGGAAGCTTTACTATACCCTGTAACATTGGTGAATCTTATTGTGTGATTTAGGAGCGAGTATCAACTTGATGCCTAAGTCTATTTTCAAGATGCTAGAGATAGGTAAAGTAAGAGCTACAACTGTGACGCTTCATCTAGCAGATCGATCTTTAGCATATCCCAAGGGAAAGATCGAGGATGTTTTGGTAAGAGTTGATAAATTTATTTTTCCTAATGATTCCATTGTCTTAGATTTTGAAGCAGATAAGGAAGTTTCGATCATCCTTGGGAGACCTTTCTTAGCCACAGGAAGAACGTTAATTGTTGTGTAGAAAGGTGAACTCACCATGGGAGTTCAAGACGATCAGGTAACCTTTAACATTCTTAAACCGATGAAATTTCCTTATCCAGCTGAAGAGTGTTTAGTTATGGAAGAGATAGAAACCTTGGTTTCTATGGAAAGCAATTTTGAAGATCCATTGGAGAAAGCCTTAGATCTTGGCCCTTTGGAAGATAAAGAAGGTGAAAAAAACATGGCTTTGATGGAAGCCAATTCGAGGAATTTTATTCAATCCACACAGTTTGAACCATTTGAGTTAGAAGTCAGGAAATTTGTCCAACCCAAGTTGTCAATTGAAGAACCACCTAAACTCAAACTAAAGGTACTTCCTTCCCATTTGAAATACGTTTATTCACTTTTCCTGTGATTATTTTAGCAGAACTAATGAAAGATCGAGAGGAGCAACTAATTGTTGTTCTAAAGAAATTTAAGAAAGCAATTGGTTAGACCATAGCTGATATTCGACCTATAAGCCCTTCTTTTTACATGCATAAAATTATTTTAGAAGAAGGTGAAAGAGCTTGAATTGATGGGAAAAGAAAGCTCAATGCTATTATGAAAGAATTTGTGAGAAAGAAAGTGATCAATCAAATGGTTAGATGCAGAAATCATCTATCCTATTTCAGATAGTTCGTGGGTAAGTCCGGTGTAGTGTGTGCCGAAGAAAAGTGGAATAACGATTGTTGAAAATGAGCATAACGAGTTGATTCCAATGAGAACTATTACTGGTTGGAGAATATGTATTGAATACAGAAAATTGAATAAAACTACTCGGAAGGACTATTTTTCGTTGCCTTTTATGGATTAAATGTTAGATCGACTGGCAGGTAATGAATTCTATTACTTTTTAGATGGCTATTCGGGATATAACCAAATATTTGTAGCTTTGGAGGACCAACATAAAGCAACCTTTACTTGTCCATACGATACGTTTGCTTTTAGGCGAATGCCTTTTGGTTTATGCAATGCACCTGTAACATTTCAATGATGCATGATGGTAATATTCACTGATATGGTTGAAAATTTTGTTGAGGTTTTCATGGATGATTTTTATGTTTTTGGTAACACTTATGATACTTGTTTGAGTAATTTTGCTAAGGTATTGAAGAGATGCAAAGAGACGAATCTTGTCCTTAATTGGGAAAAATATCATTTTATGGTTAAGGAATGGGTTGTCTTAGGGCATAAAATCTCAAAGAGAGGAATTAAAGTCGATAAAGAAAAGGTGGATGTAATTGAAAGATTACCGACCCCAGTTAATGTGAAAGGAGTCCGAAGTTTTTTAGGCTATGCCGATTTTTACCGAAGGTTTATCAAATATTTCTAGAGAATTTCTAAACCGTTCTGTTTGTTGTTAGAAAAAGATACAGTGTTTGTTTTCAACAAAGCATGTTTGGAAGTTTTTGAAGATTTGAAAAAACAGTTAATCTCAGCCCCAATAATCATTACACTTGATTAGAGCTCACCTTTTGAGTTGATGTGCGATGCAAGTGATTATGCTATTGGGGCTGTGAGGGGTCAAAGAAGAAACAAAGTGTTTCACTGTAATGCCCAAAAATATAGGTACTTATTTCCTGTGTGTTGTGTAACATAAATGCATGTTTGCTTCAGTGGTTAAGTGTCTTGAGAAGTGTTGGAGGAGTCTTGAGTTCAAGCCTTGGCTTGTACAAATTTTTTTTTTTTGCTTGAATTAAACCTGTATTTGGTCAGCAGGTCTTTTAATTAAAATTGGGTAAAGTGTGTCATAAAAAGCCTACTGGTCTAGGGGATAGAGGCGTGTTACTGTTATTAAGGGTCTTGAGTTCGAGTCCTGCTACACGCAAGGGGGGTTTTATTTTGCAAGTGGCCATGTGAGAGGTTATGTGTTGCTTGAACTCTGTTGCTTGGGCTGTTGAAGTGTTTGAAAGGTGTGGGGGAGTGTGCAGCTGAAATTTAGGAGAAGAAAGGGGGATTTGGATGGTGATCATTTTAAGGATGTTGTGGAGAGATTTTAGGAGGAAATCAGGGAGATGTGAAGAGGGAGAGTGTTAGTGCCATGGGGACTCTAGATACTCAAGGGAATTCGGCTTGGGGTGTAAGCAGTTTCTTTTTTCTCATTTCGATTGCTACCTAGGGTGTTTCCTTTGACTTTTTACACTTTCGGTACTAGGAGGCTGATTATTGCTTGAGGTTTTGATAGTCGAATTCTGAGTGTGATCATTCAGGTATTTTGTTCTCCTTCTGTATTCTTTTGGTTTGCTTTTCCTTTAGACCATTTCTCTTTAGTTACCGAATCTCTTTTCCTCTCTCTACCCTTTTATTTACGGTTTATTCTTCTCCTTTACACCTTTTCTCAAACGGTTTCCTTTTGGCCGAATGCCTATTGTCCTCCTCTCTCTCAAACCATTTTAGTTTTAGCTTGGGGGATCGATTCTTTCCAGCCTTCTTCTCCTCTCTCTCAATCTTTTGTGCTTTCTCTTGCAAAAATCGAATGCCCCTTTTTAATTGTGTTGACTTCTAGGCTTGGGTCTTGGCCGAATATTGGTTAGTCTTCTTCTCAGGAAATTTTGATTTCTTTTTTTCTATGGGCAGAATGTATCTTTCTCACTCATTCTCTATTCAACTGTAATGGTTTTCATTTAACACCATGGTTCTACCGAATGTTGCTAAGGGCTCGATCTCAATAGTCAAGGGGTTAGGTCGATTGTTCTTTCCCATCAAGTGATCCTTTCACTCGTGCTATGTGCTTAAAGTACTAGATATGTCTATGTTGGGTTATAGATTCTTATGAATCGGTTAACTATTTTGTGTAAAGGTTAAAGAATTGGAGAGGTTACGTTGGTTCTGGAACAAGAGGGGTTCTACGTTTGTTCGATTGGTAAGTAGTGATGAATAGGTTTAAATATTACCAATGCTATGGTTTAGAATTAACCACGAATATGGACTGATGGTGGGGTTGTTGTTAATCATAGGTTCTTTTATCTCGAAAGCAGTTCGGTTACAATTTCGTAGCAGGTGTATAGTCACACTGCTATAAACGTTGATCGAAAAAAGCTGTAAAAGTATGACTGTTGATGCTACACGAGCGTACGATCGCTCATATGGTAATCTGAACGCGTAAAACGTGGGTGCTCGATCGTAGAGGCCACCATGAGCGATTTCATGGGCTTAGGCCATTCTGGGCCATGTTGGGCCAAAATGGGTCGTGTGGGCCCTATGGGCTCGTGGGCCCCACACGGGTGAACCAGACGAACATGTGGAGATTATTGGGCCAAGCTGTGTAGTCCACATAGCTAAGGCCATTTTTGGGCTATATGGGCCACACGGGCGTGTAGGCACACATGGGTCGCATTATGGGCTTTGGGATCATTATCACTGTTCGATTGTTAAGGTTGCACGGGTCGCTCGATACGACTGTGGACCTATTGTTGGGTCGGTAAGTATACTTAGACCCCATACTGATGAAATGACTGTAATACCCCTATGAGGTAAAATGGTTGATATATCCCTATGATATGTATGACTGTATTCTAGCATGACATTCTTACATACACGTATGATATTATGACATGACACATTGCATGGGGGTAGGTTTGATATACTTGGTGGAAGTGTACTGTACTGGCAGCTTTACTGCAATCACTGATTAGTACCGTAACCGGTGTTATATTTTGGAGTGTAGGGATGGGTGGGTTGATTTTATCCCCACATGGAGTGTAGGGCTGGATGGAGTGAAGTGTAGAGGATGGATGGGTAGGATTTCTGATTGCATTACTATTACTGTTACTGTTACTGTATTGGGCTAAGGCCCACATTGATACTGATATCGTTATGGGCTATCACCCTAACTGATACTGGACTGTCACTGAAACGGGCTTAGGCCCAAACTATATTTACCCACAGTTTGACTAATTTATTTTTTACACACTGAGTTTTTCATAAACCCACCCTTCTACTTTCCTGCGCAAGTAATCCTTAGGCGGGTCGATGCTGTGAGGGACTCCATGGAGGCCACGCTACTGCTATTGCTGCTATTTTATATTTTTAATCTTTAAGCTATTTAATTTGGGTATTGTTATGTAGTAAGGCCTTTTTAAAATTTTAATTTAATTTGGATTTTTCTTATTTTGATTTATATCTGCTAGTAGTAGGTCGCGGCTTCTCAAAAAGATATAAGTTTTCAAAACACCACGCTATTTCAACATATTTCAAAAAGCTTCCGCAACAAACATTATTTTAAAAAAAAGTAATTACAAACCCGAAATGATTAAATTTTGCTAAACTTACTTGGGTTTTTAACAACGAATAGGATACCTATAAGTTTGTAGAGGGTCACTACAAAGGTTTTTGATTTAATACGATACTTTTCAAGACACACTTTAATGTGACATCGCAGATTCAGCCATAATGTCCAAGCCGGGTTTGGGGTGTTACATTCACCCTATTTACTATGCAAGTAGAACTTTGACAAGAGCCCAACTCAATTATACGATAATTAAAAGGGAACTCTTTGCTATAGTGTTTGCTTTTGACAAATTCCGTGTAACACCCCGAACCCGAGACCATCACCGGTGTCGGACACGAGGGGTTAACGAGACAAATCCTCTTAAAGTACCGACCAATTTGGCATTTCCAGACAGGCTGGAAAACTGCGTCATTGTCGCCTTAAAAATCATATCTCGAGTTTCAAAACTCGGAAACTGATTCTGTAAATTTCCCCTGAATTTAGACTCATATATCCATCCATGGATTTATTTCTAGAATTTTTGGTCAGGCCAATTGGTACAGTTTATTAGTTAAATTCACCCATGTTACAGGGGTCGACTACACTAACCTTTGCGCGTTACAACTTGAATATCTCTCTGTACAGGGCTTTAATACTGGTGCCGTTTGTTTCTAATGAAACTATACTCAAAATGGAATCTGCACATATAAGGAACGACTTCTAATTCTTTCTGGATAATTTATAGTAAATTTTCAAAGTCGTGACAGGGGACCCAGAAACCGTTCTGGCCCTGTCTCACGAGAACTTTAATATCTCTCGGTATACTGTTCATATGATTGTTTTGTTACTTTCATATGAAAGTAGATTCATCAAGGTTCGATTAAATAATTTATTCACTATTTAATACCATTCCTACTATTTATAGTGATTTTACACATCCACGTCACTGCAGCTGGCAGCATCTGTTTTCAAGGTAAACTTTACCTATTTTGTGGTTTCCATGGTCCAACTATAGTCTTGTCATACATAGGTCCACATGTGATCATATTTAGCCATTCCAATGGCTGATCATGTGACCAACACTCCCATTCCAATTCATAATCACATCATGAAACCATATATATATTTACAATAAGCACGACTTCAAATGGTCTAATGCCATACTCCACTTTTACGAGCCATTTTAGCATGGCCGTATACATATACATCACAAGGTACTTGAAAACAACCGAGGTAGTCCTATACATGCCATATCCAAAGTTCAACTAAAAGAGTACCAAAGGGGGTTTGATAGTGTGGATGACTTCCTTCAATGATCCCGAATCCGATCGTTAACGAGCAAAATCTAAAACAGAGAAACAAAGGGCGGAGTAAGCAATTTATGCTTAGTAAGTTTGAGCCATAATTTACACACAACCAAAGCATAGCATTCAAGTAGCTAAACGATAATTCATATGCATAATTTCTCAATGACATGCTTACTTCACAATCCCAACTCTTATATTCATACACAATTAACGGCTTCGTTAAGGCCGATAGCTCATTTATCATTGGGCGAATACTCATACGCACTTACTCATAGTGTGCAAAGCACACACACAAAACGATACCTTGTTGTTGGGAATTTCACAAGCGCATTAACTGAAAATTTTTACAGCAAGCTTATAATTTTCAAATCACATACCTTGAGTTTAACGGATATAGCTACTCGTTCAAACGCCTTGGGACATAGCCCGATTATGATAACCCGCACAAATGCCTTGGGACTTAACCGGATATCACAACTCGCACAATCGCCTTGGGCTTAGCCCGATATCATATCTCGCACAATTGCCTTTGGGCTTAGCCGGATATCTGGTCGCACATTTGCCTTGGGCTTAGCCGGATATCTGGTCGCACATTTGCCTTGAGCTTAGCCGGATATCTGGTCGCACATTCATACACATCTTTGTTTCAATATCATAACAAAATTTTTATGCACAATTCACTTAATAAGAAATATCATTTGGGCTCAATGGCCACATACAAGGCACAATTTCGATTGCTTATTACTTCATCCAATTGAATCAAAATCTCGGTTCGATACTCGAAAACTTACCTCGGATGTTGTCAAACGATTAGATGGCTATTCGACTATTTTTCCTTCCCTTTATCGGATTTGTGGCCCTCTAAGCTCTTGAGCTAATTCAAACAAATTCAATTTATTAAAGTCTCGCTTGCTAGCCTTGGCCGAATACACATATCATTGACTCAACATCACATAACTAAGCACTTTAGTCAATTTTCTTTAATTACGCACACATTCGGCCTTAGCTCACAACAAGGTAGCCGATTACCTAAGTCAAGAATAGGCACCATTAAGCTTGCCTCTAACCAAATGCATGCACAATAATTCCCCTCATGTGGCCGATTATACTTAGTCATACTTGCACCAAATCAACAATAAAGCGCAAGATTTTCACATCATATGTGTACTAGGCGAATGTACTTGCAATTTCACAAACATTCTTCAACACTTTCTTCTTTAAACAAACATATTTATCATTTACTTCATAATCGAAACATCATGTGCAAACATATATACACATATAGATGCAAGGCCGAATTTCAAGGTGTCCATAACCATGCAAAACACAATTTTTGACTATCATGCAAGAAGCATAAACCATGCTCATGAGCATACCATGGTCGAATACATCACACACCATACTCCTGTTAATTTTTTGGTCATGGTTAAACAAAGGACTCAATGCCCTACTCAAGAATACTAAAAAGAAATTTCAAGAGTAGTCAATCCATCATTACACGCATCATCAACAAGCTTCACTTTTAGCATGCAATGGCTTTAACACAATATCAACTTTGGCCAAATACCATTTCCATGGCATAACAAGGATTTGAACCATGGCTAACATGAACATCAAGTTAGCAACTAAAACATGCATGAATCTCATGACACAACCTCATACATACCTTAATCTTGATGCAAGTTTAGCCAAATCTCCTTCTAGATCTCTTCCAAACCAAAAATGGAGCAAAAATCTCTTCTTCCTCTTAGAAATTTCGGCCAAAGGAAGGAGGGAAAAAGATGAACAAATTTTTTTTTGTTTTCTTTCTTACCTACACGGCAATGGGGGGGGGATGCTACACTCACACACTTTTTTTTTTGTTTCTCTTCCCACATCTTAATTATTAATCATTTCTCTCATCATCCATTAACAAAACATGTTTCAACATGTTTTCTTTGCCCATAAACCATGTCATGGCCGGCCACAAAGCTTCCTTTGGGGAAATTTGACATGCAAATCCTTTATTTTTGCATGCATTATCAACTAGTCATCACACATTTCCCCATCATACTTTCAAAGTTTACTACTAGGTCCTTTCTAGTGAAATTCACATTTATAACTCTAAATCGAAACATCAAAAATGTCACACATGAATTAACACATATCATAGGCATCAAAATAAATTTTAAATTATTTTTATGCCTCGGTTTTGTGGTCCCGAAACCACATCCCGTCTAGGGTCAATTTTGGGCTGTCACATTCTGCTCATATCTGTAGGTACCAAAGTTATAGTATTTACTGACCATGCGGCTATTAAATACTTGCTCATAAAGAAAGATGCGAAACCGAATCTGATTCACTAGATACTTTTTCTCCAAGAATTTGACCTTGAGATCCAAGACAAAAAAGGCGTCAAAAATCAAATAGTTGATAATCTGTTGAGGTTGGAACAAAACGAGTTAACTCGGTCATGTGTGCCATTCAATGAGAATTTCCCAGATGAACACTTATTTGAGGTAAATTGAATTCATGAAACACCTTGGTTTGCTGATTTTTCCAATTATCTTACATGTGGAGTAATTCCTCGAGAAATGAAATACCAATAGAGGAAAAAATTACTTCATGATAATCGATATTATTTTTGGGAGGATTCATTTTTGTTTAAACAGTGTGCAGATAATATAATCTGAAAGTGTGTAGCTGAAAGTGAGATTGCTGAGATCTTGGATCATTGCCATTCATCTCCAAGTGGGGGACACTTTGGTGGTTCACGTATTGCAGTAAAGATTTTGCAAGCTGGTTTCTTTTGGTCTACACTATTTAAAGATGCTTATGCTTATGTGAAGAACTGTGATAAATGCCAAAAGACTGGAAATATATCAAGGAGGAAGGAGATGCTCTTGACAAACATTTTGGAGATTGAATTATTCGATGTATGGGACATTGACTTCTGAGGCCTGTTTCATTCTTATATGGGAACAAATACATCTTAGTTGCTATGGACTATGTATCCAAGTGGGTTGAAGCTGAACCATACCCTACAAATGATGATAAAGTAGTCATGCAATTCCTACATAAGCATGTGTTAACACGATTTGGAACACCAAGAGCTATTATTAGTGATGAAGGTTCTCACTTTGTGAACAAATGGCTTAAATGGTTGCTTGACAAATATGATGTGAAGCACAAGATTGCTACTGCCTATCACCCCTGGTCTAAAGGGCAAGTTGAAAGACTGAATCATGAAATCAAAGGTGTCCTTGAAAGAGTAGTACGCCCTAGCAGAAAATATTAGTCTCGAAGGCTCGATGATGCATTATGGGCCTATCGAACAACATTTAAAACACTGTTAAGGATGACTCCTTATCGGTTAGTCTTTGGAAAGGCATGTCATTTTCCACTAAAGTTGGAGAATAGAGCTCACTGGGCTTTGAAGCAGTTAAACTTTGATCTTAAGCAAGCCAGTGAGAGAAAGATATTACAACTTGATGAGTTGGAAGAGATGAGGTTGCTTTCCTATGAGAATGCCAAAATGTTTAAAAAAAGATCAAAGAGATGGCATGATAGTCATATACAGCCTTGCGAGTTTAAAGAAGGTCAGAAGGTTTTTTTGTTTAATTCAAGGTTGAAGTTATTTCCTGGGAAGCTTACATCCCGATGGAAAGGACCCTATACCATCTACTGAGTTTACCCTTATAGAGCTATTGAATTATATGACAATTATGGAGGTACGTTTAAAGTTAATGGTCAATGTCTCAAACACTACTAGGATGGTGAATTTGAGCGAGTTGAATCCTCGTTCAAATTAACAAACCCTTTGATTTTTCATGAACTCATTTTGTAAATAAATAAATAATTAGAACTTATTTTCTTAACTTATTACATTTAATTAATTATGTCTAAGGAGATTGGAACTTAAGTGGGACCCCTATAACCCCTCCAACTTTTCCTGGGAATTAATTTAATGTAATTTGTTAAGAAGAAATTCTCTAATTAAGATTTAAAAATTTTAAGTTTCATTTGTTTTGTTTAAATTTTAAAATTTTATGTTAATAAAGGGGTCAAATTTGGCCCAAGTACTAATTAGCTTTTTTTGCTTGAGTAAGTTTGTAAATACAGTCTGAGCTTAAGGCCTAATACAGCAAAAAAGAGGGAAAAATCCATACTTTCCCACCACTCCCATTACTTGCCTCCCAAGTAACCCTAACGTATCTAAATTTTCGCTACATGTTGCCCTAATTCTTCCCTATATAAACCCTTCTCCATTCTATTAATTTTCATATCCCTCAAAGTAATTTGCTTAACCCCTAAAAAAATCCCTTAATCTCTTTTTTTTTTTGCCGTCAACCTCAAATCTCGAAAGAAACTCTAGTTCTCTTTCTTTTCTCCAAAACCATCTACTACCACCGCAAGAAGATTATCAAAGCGCCGCCGTTGCTATTGCATGTTGTCGTCTCCGCCGTACTATTCTTGTCGTCACAAGATTTTTCCGTGGCAAGTCATTACCACTTTGCCTATTTCTTTTTTCCCCTTATGCAGAAACTTTTCCAATTTTTAAGAAAAGATACCATGTCTCATAAAAGAACTAGATCTTTAATGAATACTCTTGAAAACCCAATATTGATCAATGAAGAAATGAAAGAGAGATTTGATTTAATCTTTAAGCTTCAACCTATGATGCCGGAAAAATGTTTTGACTTGAAGAGTAATGATTTGATGGTTGTTCCTATACCGATTAGAAAGAAAATAAATGCTCTCAAGTGGGAACTATTTTGTGATGCTCCTTCACTTACTGATGATGAACTAGTTCAAGAATTCTATGCTAGTTTGACTATGCAAGATGCTACTGAGGTCATCGTTCAAAAGAAAAAGGTACCTTCAACTTCTAAGTCTATCAATGATTTGTTTAACTTACCTAATGTTGAAGAAGATGAGTACTACCCTATGATGAACAATATCAATTGGGATTTTTTTCAACAAGTGCTTGATGTTGTGACAAATCTGGGATCCCAATGGATTATAAGAATGTATGGAAGCCATTCTTGCTGAATGGAATACCTAAAACCAGTAGCAAAGGTATGGTTTTATTTTGTTCACTACAGTTTTATGCCTATCTGACATAGTTCCACCATCTCGATGGAACGAATGCTCTTCTTATATGTAATTTTGACAGAAAAGCCCATTAATGTTGGGAAAATTATTCTCAAGGAGATTTATGATTGTGCTAAAAAGAAGACAAGAAGTGCTTATTTTCCATCATTAATCACTCCACTTTGCTTAAGGGCCCATGTTAAAACACAAGCAAATCTGAAGGGGCGATATGTTCAAGGGTGCATTACAAAATCATGATCTTGAAAGGTTAGTAGAGAAGGTGCATGAGCTGAAACAAGGCGAGCAAGAATAGCCAACAGAGCCAAATACTGAGAAGTCAACAAAGGAAACTGAAATTGAAGCTAATTCAGTTTTAGACACTGAAGAAGAAGAATCTAACAAGGAACCGAATAGTCCTAAACCAGTTGAACGATCTACAACCCCTGAACCAAGGGTTGAGCTAGAAGAAGAACCAATCAAGCTAAGTGTTGAACCTGAATCTACAAATCCTATGCCGACTTCTGCAAGTGCTTCAAAGAAATCGGAGTTGTCAATTTTGATGGATATGTGCAAGTTCATGCACAATCAACAACAAACTTACTAGAAATATACAAAAATTAGAGATGACTCAATTTGAAATACTTTTAAGAATATCTCTAATACCTTTTTTCTTGAGTTCCCAAGTGCTATCTTTGAGACATGGACAGAAGGTACTGACTATGCAAGTGGAGATGGAGCTGAAAAAGACAAGGGGAATGAGTCAGAAAAATAAAAGGGGAGATTATTGCCTTGTTATTTATTTAATTATTTTTAGGTCAATAGGAATTTATTTCTTTCGTAATTAGGATTTAATTTTTTGCAGAATAAAACATAGCAAGCATGAATAAACTTAACACTTCTTTAGAAAAAAAAAGACTAAGTGATGTGGTAATGGGAATGAACATGTCTAGGATTGGTTTATTAGGAAAGACTTGGTATTTAAGCAGTCTTAATGACTCACCTCTCTTTCTTTTCAACCCTACCTGGTGTTCAGTTTTCATTCATTACTTTCTTCTCGCAATGAGAACATTGCTTCTTTTTAAAGGGGGTAAGGCAAATAAATTGCTCAAATTTTTAAAATTTTCAAGTATGTTTCAATCATTTCTTTCATAAGTATGTTTTAATAAATGAATGTTTAGGGACATTTTTTGTTAATGAGATTGTATGCAAGTATGAATGATGATTTTATCTGAGTGAAAGTATGTTATCATGAAGAATGGGATGCTTATATGATCTTAGCCTTAGTAATATTTTCCATGAAAACTTAGTTTCTCTTGAAATTAAACATGCATGAAGGTTTATATATTTAGAATTGACTTAGTAACTTTCTTGAGGCGAAATCCTAGGGGACATAAAAATCTAAAATGATATAGGCACTAATTCCTTGGATCGTTTGAGCCTTTTCAACCCAACCCTATGGTATTAGACCCTTGAAACTGTAATTTTGAGATTAAAGGCCTGCTCATTGCAATAAACCTACATTATAAGCCACATTACCATCTTTTAAAGTTATCCTAATTCTGTGCACCCATCTTAACTAAAGTTGTCTTGGTAATCAAAATTTGAGGAAATTTTCAAAAAGATGTATGTGCTTATGCTAAAAAAAAAAAGACGAAGGAAGAAAGAAAAAAAGTTTGCTTAGTCTCCAAAAAGGAAAAATGTAAGAAAAAAAGTTTGCTCAGTCTCCAAGAAGGAAAAATGTATGAGCTTGAGTTCAAAATAAGTTTGGGGGTGTTCCAAAGGTTAACTTAAACAAAAAGGCTGTATTTTGAGAAATATAAGACAAAATTAAAGGTTAAGATTTTGAAACCGAAATGTCTCATCTCTTTAGATACCTACCTTTAACCGTGCCCCATTATAACCTTATAAAAGACCGACTGATTTGATGATTATGTCAGCTACATTAGTGGAGAAGAAGTACTAAGTTCAACATATAAAGATCATAAATAAGCCTTACGATTGTTTGCTTGATTGATAAGAAATTATGTTGAATGAAAAATGTTATCTGTGGGCCGTGTGATAAACCGTAAATTATACATATTTTGACCCCATGTTTAATGCATTTTATGGATGATTTCTCATTAGAATTGGTGAATTCGATGCTCCTAATGCTTTAATTTAATGTTTTATACTTAGGAGAGCATAGGAGAGCGAAAGGAACGAGAAGCGAGCCAAAAACAGAGAAAATGGGCCAAAGTACGAAATCAACTGACTGGACCTCCTCACTGCAGGCAGAGCCTTGCGGCCGTGTCAATTTAAGCGAGCTCAAGCACGACCTGAAGTAATCGAACACGGGGGTGTGCCACGGGCGTGTCCCTACCGAGCCCAAGTTGAGTCCAATTCGAAAAAGGCTAATTTTGAGGGATTCTAGGCATTCCAAAGCCTATGAATACACCTTGGAAAAAAATGGAGGCGAAAAAAAGGGAGTAAGGAACTACTCCAAGGAAGCCGATTGATACATCTCAGAAGTCGGATTCATCATTAAGACTGAAGATCTCTCCTCAATTTCCCTTCAGGAGTTTTGGGTTTTCTTTATGTTTTGTATTCTTTATTCTTCTGAGATGTTTTCTTATTTAGTTATGAACTAAATCCCCTAAATACCTAAGGGGAATGAAACCTAAGACGAATCTTGTTATTATTTTCTGAATCGTATGATAAATATTTAACTTGTTGTTCTTAATTATGTCTTAATTCTTGTTTTGATATCCCAGGATACTGATTCAAGATAAGCTCTTATTCAGAGGAGGAATAGACCCTGGCTAAGAGTACATTTATCATAATTAAGTGGAGTTGATTGCGCGCCTAGACATAGGGTGACAAGATTTTGCCGGATTAGGGTGAAACCTAATAAGGGGATCCATAGATCGAGTTAATGCAACCCTAAAGTGTTAATTAGAGAAAAGTCTCGGTTATTCAATCTAGCGGTTAGATGTTATTAGTCTTGAATAGGGATAATAACATAACTTAAGGATCTCTATGGAATAAGTTGAATGAATAAATCGTCCGATTTGGAGCTAGAATAACAAGTAAAGTCTGGGTGGATTTGTCCTTAGGTATTGTCTTAAGTCAATCGATTTTTCCCAAAAGCAATTCCCTAATTCTTTTCTCTATGAGTTCTTATTTTAGACAATTAGTTAATTAAAGCAAAACCCCATTATTCTTAGGCTAGATAATAAAAAGACAGTTATTACTAGTACTTTTAGTTCCTTTGGGTTCGATAATCTGGTCTTGCTAAAACTATACTACTGTTCGATAGGTACACTTACCTACATCGCGATAATAGTTAGTTTCAAGAATGATTAATTATAAATATTTAAAACCTATCATGAAATAACATGATTTGTAACACCCCTAACTCGTGACCGTCGCCGGTGTCGGACACGAGGGGTTAACGGCCAAATCCTCTCAAGGTACCAACCAATTTGACATTACCAGTCAGGCTGGAAAACTGCGTCATCGTTGCCTTAAAAATCATATCTCGAGTTTCAAAACTCGGAAACTGGTTTCGTAAATTTTCCCTGAATTTAGACTCACATACCCATCCATGGATTTATTTCTAGAATTTTTGGTCGGGCCAATTGGTACAGTTTATTAGTTAAAGTCACCCATGATACAGGGATTGACTGCTCTGACCTTCGTGCTTTACAACTTGAATATCTCTCTGTACAGGGCTTTAATACTGGTGCCATTTGTTTCTAATGAAACTAGACTCAAAATGGAATCTGTACATATAAGGCATGACTCCTAATTCTTTCTGGATAATTTATGGTAAATTTTCAAAGTCGCGATAGGGGACCCAGAAACCGTTCTGGCCCTGTCTCACGAGAACTTTAATAATTCTCAGTATACTGCTCATATGGTCGTTTCGTTTTGTCCATATAAAAATAGATTCATCAAGGTTCAATTTCATAATTTACTCACTATTTAATTCTACTTCTACTATTTTTAGTGATTTTTCAATCTCATCTCACTGCTGCTGTCTGCAACAGTTACTGCAGTAGACTATGCCAATTTCATGAATCTTTCCTTGGCCTTAATCATCCATCATACATGACACAAATTATGGCCACCTTATCAAAATTAGAGTTTCTAAGACTCGTGGCTATAGGTTCTAGCATCCCACTCGGCGACCACATAGGCCATTTTCACATGGCTTAAAGTTTACAACCCACAATTCGACAAAATATAATAGCCTATACATGCCAAATGTTCTTCAACAACGAAAACAATACCACAAGATTTCAGCCGGTGTGATGACTTCAACGACGGTCCCGATCACGCAAACAATACGAGTCCGAGAGACCTAAAATGGGTGACAAGAAAAACACCGAGTGAGTTTACAACTCAGTAAGTCATAAGCATTCATCAATCCACTGATAAAGTTACTACAACATGTACAACAAACGAGGCTAGGTACTCATCCATATCGAATCTATACCATAGTACCTCGGACCTTTCGGTCCAATCTCGTACCAAGTCATACATCCACATTTCATATTCTACACAACAAGATAATCGAAGCATTTTTACACATTAACTCATTTTCCAGCACAACCATACAATTTCAATCATCACATAGATTTAAGGCTTACCAAATTCAACCCCAAGCATGAACGTATTCTCTATTCGTCATGAGCTCGAGGTACTTACCCGATCCGCTGTCCATACTCAATTCAATGGAGACACACCCTCCATATATATAGAGTACGCACACAGTGCTTACCACTCGATTCGCACACTTAGTGCCACGCAATTTAAGCCCGCACACACAGTGCCATACCCTTCGAGCTCGCACACCCAGTGCCGTATTTTTCCAGCTTGCACACATAGTGTCATATTTTTCCAGCATGCACACTTAGTGCCTTATATTTCCAGCACGCACACTTAGTGCCATATATTTCCAGCACGCACACTTAGTGCCAATCTCGTCACCATACACACGTATTGCCCGTACACATAGTGCCGAAAGCAAACTTTCTACACATTCCACTATTTCTTTTACATTCAACAATTATCCTCACTCCATACACATACAATTTCATTTATACATATATAGCATTCCATTAAACACAATTGCATAGATTTTCCAATCATTTAAGCAATATCAAACATATGTGCTTAATGACTTACTTTGTTTGGGGTAGAACGGTTCCAAATCGGCTACTCGTTTGCTTTCTCCTTTCCTTTGTCCAATCTAGTTCCCCTTTGCTCTTGAGCTAAATCAAACAATTTACCTCTCCATCAAACACAAACATACGGCATTCACATGCATTATTATGGTTATTGGCGAATACTTAACACAACTAAGCTGAAAATTTACTCAATCTCATCTTAATTTATTGCTACTTATTTATCAAAGTTTCCAATACAAGGTATTTAACACTTATGCCCATTTATACCCCATATGGCCGAATGCTTCATTCCTTACCCAATTAACCATCCAACAAATTTTCAGCCTCATTACCACCCTTTTCATGTCTAATTGTTTAAATACTCTCAAGCTCATTCACAAGTACTATTATACATCTCATTAAGCATTAATCATTTTGCAACATAAATTCTATAGCATGGCCGAATACTCATGCACACACACATAACAACAAGAACTCAATGGCACAAAATTTCCTTTTTGTTAAACATTTGAACTCACTCATCTCCATGCTTTCATCACAACAACATCAAAACACTCACCAAGGAAAACAACATGCATGGCCGAAATTTAACTCACCTAACAACTTAGTTTCGATTTGAGATTCAAGGAAAATTTTGAACCAATTCTCCAAATCATGCATGCATTTTCAAGAGTGGCATAAAACATACCTTCTTGTATCAAAACACCTTAGTCTAGTAAGCTCCCATGGCTGATTTTCTCAAGCTTTTTCCCCCCCTTTCTTCTTAGTATATTCGGCCAAGCAAGGAGAAAATGAGAGAATGAACACTTTTTTTTTCTTTTGTTTTCATCATATCCCTATTTTTTTCAATTTCATTTCTTTATTCTTTCAAGCATAATCCATTAGCTAAACATGTTTGAAACATGTTTTCCTTGCCCATCACCCTTGACATGGCGGCCACTACCCTTAGGAATGGGCTATTTGACATGCAAGTCCATTTATTTTACTTCATCCTTTTATTAATCTCCTAAAATTAGCCACATCTATTTAAATCCTTTCACATGAGTCCTTTTCTTTCGGTTCACAATCAAATTAACTAAATCAAAGAATTCAAAATTCACACATGCATTTTCACATATTCTAGACAATAAATATTACGTTCGAACATGTCGGTGACTCGGTTTAGCGGTCCCGAAACCACTTCCGACTATGGTCAATTTTGGGATGTCACAACTCTCCCTACTTAAGAAATTTTCGTCCCGAAAATCTTACCGTGAATAGGCTCGGGTATCGCTCTTTCATAGAGTCCTCAAGCTCCCAAGTGGCTTCTTCCATTCCGTGTTTATGCCACAACACCTTCACTAACGGTATTTTCCTATTGCGCAACTCTTTTACTTCACGCCTCATAATGCGAACCGGTTCCTCTTCATAGCTCAAATTAGGTTGAATCTCAATCTCAGATGGAGCAATTACGTGCGATGGATCAGACCTATATCGTCGAAGCATCGAGACATGAAAAACATTGTGAATCTTTTCGAGCTCAGGGGGCAAAATCAAACGATCGATTGGACCGACTCGTTCGGATATCTCATATGGCCCGATGAACCTCGGGCTCAATTTGCCCCTACTAGAATCGAGTATCTTCTTCCAAGGCGAAACTTTAAGAAACACTTTATCTCCCACTTGATACTCAATGTCTTTTCGTTTTAGATCCGCACGACTTACGACGATCGGAGGCTATCTTGATTTTCACGGATTACTTTTACTTTACATTCAGCATCTTTAATCAAATCCACTCCAAAATTTTGTTCTCACCGAGCTCGGTCCAAAACAATGGTGTACGGCATTTACGCCGTACAAGGCCTCGTAAGGCGCCATCTTAATACTTGATTGAAAACTATTGTTATAAGCGAATTCAATCAAAGGCAAATATCTTTCCCATGAACCACTAAACTCAAGGATGCAACATCTCAACATATCCTCCAGGATTTGAATTATCCGTTCGGATTGACCATCGGTTTGGGGATGAAAAGCAGTGCTAAAATGCAGCTTGGTACCCAAAGCCTCTTGCAACTTCTTCCAAAATCGCGAGGTAAATCTCGGATCTCTATCCGACACGATGGAAATAGGCACCCCGTGTAGTCTCACAATCTGAGAAACGTACAATTCGGCTAGTTTGTCCATTGAAAAATCCGTACGTACGGGGAAAAAGTGAGCCGACTTAGTCAATCTATCTACAACGATCCAAATCGCATCCTTCTTACTTGCTGACAATGGCAGTCTGGATACAAAGTCCATTGTGACTCGATCCCATTTCCACTCGGGTATCGTGATCGGCTGAAGTAATCCCGATGGCACTTGATGTTCCGCTTTCACTTGTTGACATATTAAACATTTCGAAACAAAATCAGAGATGTCTCATTTCATACCATGCCACCAAAATCGACGTTTCAAATCGTTGTACATCTTCGTACTCCCCGGGTGGATTGCCATTCGGCTACAATGGGCTTCATTTAGAATTATCGAAATAAGTTCCAAATTCTTTGGAACACACAGACGACTTCGAACCTCAAACAATCGTCATCATCAATTTGAAACTCGATTCCTTGTTCGAACACACTCGGCCCGCTTTGCAAGCAACTCCTCATCAACTTTCGAGCTTCCGAATTTGATGAGCCAACAATGGTTTGGCCTTTAATTCGCTACTAACACATTTTCGGGTAGGATAGACAAGTGTACATTCATTGCTCGTAAAGCAAACAGTGATTTCCGACTTAAGGCATCCGCAACCACATTAGCCTTTCCCGGGTGATAATCAATGACGAGTTCATAATCTTTTAACAACTTGAGCCATCGTCTTTGTCACAGATTTAAGTCTCTCTGAGTCATCAAATATTTGAGACTTTTGTGATCCGAATACACATGGCACTTCTCACCAAATAAGTAATGTCGCCATATCTTTAAAGGCGAATACGATGGCGACCAATTCGAGATCATGGGTTGGATAATTTTTCTCATGTGGCTTTAATTGTCTCGACGATAGGCCACAACTCGACCTTCTTGCATCAATACGCAACCTAACCCAAGTAGGGAGGCATCACTATAGATGACAAACTCTTTGCCAGATTCGGGCTATACTAGAACTGGAGCTTTCGTCAAATGGGTTTTCAATTGGTCGAAACTTTTCTGACACTTTTCCGTCCATTCAAATTTGACATCTTTCTGAAGCAGTTTTGTCATGGGTGTGGCTATCATCGAGAATCCTTTTACAAACCGTCGGTAGTAACGGCAAGCCCAAAAAGCTCCTAACCGGTAACATTCCTTGGAGGTTTCCAATTGACTATGGCGAAATTTTGTTCGGGTCCACCACGACACCGTCACGGACACCACGTGCCCCAAAAAGCTAACCTCTTTCAACCAAAATTCACATTTACTGAACTTTGCGTATAACTGCTTATCTCGTAAGATTTGCAACACTAGCCTTAGGTGTTCAGCATGTTCAGTTTCATCTCTCGAATAGACCAAAATGTCATCGATAAATACAACTACGAACCGATCCAAGTATGGCCTGAAAATTCTATTCATTAAATCCATAAACACCGAGGGCATTAGTGAGCCCAAACGGCATCACCAAGAATTCGTAGTGACCGTACCTTGTTCTAAAAGCGGTTTTGGTATGTCCGATTCTCGGACCCTCAACCGATAGTATCCCGACCTCAAATCTATCTTTGAAAACACCGAGGCTCCCTTTAATTGATCAAACAAATCGTCAATTCGTGGCAGCGGATATTTATTCTTTATCGTCACTTTATTGAGTTGACGGTAGTCGATGCACAACCTCATGCTTCCGTCCTTCTTTTCACAAACAATCTTGGTGCGCCCATGGAGAAAAAACTCGGTCGGCGAAACCTCTATCCGTCAATTCTTGCAATTGAACCTTCAATTCCTTTAACTCCGTTAATGCCATACGACACGGAGCTATTGAGATCGGCGTAGTGCGATGCAACCGATGCGAATTCCACTTCTCGAACCGGTGGCAATCCGGTAACTCCTCCGGAAAAACATCTGAATACTCACAAACCATCGATACCGATTCGAGTTTCTTTTCCGTCTCTTTACTTCCCAACACATACGCAAGGTATGTTTCACACCCCTTTTTCACATATCTCCGGCGGTCATAGAAGATATTATCGTTGGCACTCCTTTTAAATCAAGAGACTCGACTCGGACTACCTCATTATTTGCACTCCTCAAATCAATGGTTTTCCTTTTGCGATCCACCTTTGCATCATGTACTGGTCACCAATCCATACCAAGAATAACATCGAATTCATCAAATGGTAGAAGCATCGGATCGGTAGGAAAGCAGATTCTCGAATTATTAGGGGCATCTCTTGCACACTTTATCAACGAGTACGTATTGACCCAAAGGGTTTGACACTCGAATTACGAACTCGATGAGACTCAACGGTAGAGTCTTCTTGGATGCTAAAGTTTCACATACATATGAATGAGTAGAGCGGGGTCAATCAATGCAATCACACTAGTATCAAAGAGAGTAAAAGTACCGGTGATAACGTCGGGGAGGATGCCTCCTCTCGTGCTGGATGACATATGCTCTAGCAGGAGCTCGGGTCTCGGATCGAACAGCCAGTGTCGGTGGCTCCCCTCGATTACCACCCCTACCTCTTGAAACCCTCGGGGTCTACCTCTAGCTGTCGCCCACTAGATCTCGCACCTTGCATCTTATTCTTCTCATCTAGCTCCATGCAATCCCTAATGAAGTGGTCCTTGAACCACATCCGTAATGAGCAGGTTAACAGACTTACCCCAACATTCACCTAGGTGTCGTCTTCCACATTGGGGACATTCAGGTCTCTCTTGACGATTATTGCCCACACTAGCTACCGATGTAGCTCGGGAGTCCGTCAATGGTCGGGCTCTAATGGAAATTCCCATGATCGCCCTCGACTTCTTGGTGTCCTCCCTGAACCTCTTTACAGTCGAGAACGGAGCTTTACTCGTTGATCTTTTACGGTAATCTCTTGCTTCAAATTCAGCCTTCTTCTTCTCCTTCCCAAGTTCTTCCGCCTTGCAGGCTCGTTCGACTAATGTCACGAACTCCTTTATCTCCAAAATTCCTACTAGTAACTTTAACTCTTCATTCAACCCTTCTCTTTTGCACATAGCAACCTCATCAGCCACACACTCCCGAGCATACCGACTAAGTCTTACTAACTCATGTTCGTATTCAGATACGGTCATACGGCCTTGCTTGAGTTCCAGGGAACTCCTTACGCTTCGATCGATGAACCGTTGACTAATATATTTCTTCCGAAATTCGTTTGAAAGAAATCCCAAGTAACTTGTTCCTTTGGGACTATGGAAATCAAGGTCCTCCACCAATAGTAGGTGAGTCTCTTAACAAAGATATAGCACACTTAAGACATTCATCGGGTGTGCATGACAGTTCATCAAACACTCTAATAGTGTTATCAAGCGAACTTCGGCCCTTTCGGCATCGTCGGTAACTATGGCCTTAAACTCCTCGGCCCCACGCTTCCTAATCAAGTCTCTGGTGGTTTACTCAGCCTCACGGGATCGATGGCGATGGCATTACGGGCTCTTGGGGTGGATTATTTAAATTCGGAATGGTTGGACAGCCGGATTGGTTCGGGCATATTCGCGACCCACTCATTCATCATGGTGAAGAAGGCTTGTTTCGCCCTTCATTTTGATTATTCGCGGATGACCGAGGCTCAACAGGCGGTGTACCTTCTTGCAGGAGCAGCCGCTACACTTTCAACGTCATCCGCCAAGGGTCTCTCTATCCCGGGTTCCATCGCTAATCAAAACAAAAATTTCAACCGTCAGAAGTCATCACATTATTAGGCACTAACAATTTGGCATGTATAGCTAGACTCACACGCTCTATGGTAGTCCTAGAACCGACTAAACCATAGCTCTGATACCAATAAAATTGTAACACCCCTAACTCGTGACCGTTGCCGGTGTCGGACACGAGGGGTTAACGGCCAAATCCTCTCAAGGTACCAACTAATTTGACATTACCAGTCAGGCTGGAAAACTGCGTCACCGTCGCCTTAAAAATCATATCTCGAGTTTCAAAACTCGGAAACTGGTTTCGTAAATTTTCCCTGAATTTAGACTCACATACCCATCCATGGATTTATTTCTAGAATTTTTGGTTGGGCCAATTGGTACAGTTTATTAGTTAAAGTCACCCATGATACAGGGATCGACTGCTCTGACCTTCGCGCGTTACAACTTGAATATCTCTCTGTACAGGGCTTTAATACTGGTGTCGTTTGTTTCTAATGAAACTAGACTCAAAATGGAATCTGTACATATAAGGCATGACTCCTAATTCTTTCTGGATAATTTATGGTAAATTTTCAAAGTCACGACAGGGGACCCAGAAACCGTTCTGGCCCTGTCTCACAAGAACTTTAATAATTCTCAGTATACTGCTCATATGGTCGTTTCGTTTCGTCCATATAAAAATAGATTCATCAAGGTTCAATTTCATAATTTACTCACTATTTAATTCTACTTCTACTATTTTTAGTGATTTTTCAATCTCATCTCACTGCTGCTGTCCGAAACAGTTACTGCAGTAGACTATGCCAATTTCATGAATCTTTCCTTGGCCTTAATCATCCATCATACATGACACAAATTATGGCCACCTTATCAAAATTAGAGTTTCTAAGACTCGTGGCTATAGGTTCTAGCATCCCACTCGACGACCACATAGGCCATTTTCACATGGCTTAAAGTTTACAACCCACAATTCGACAAAATATAATAGCCTATACATGCCAAATGTTCTTCAACAACGAAAACAATACCACAAGATTTCAGCGGTGTGATGACTTCAACGACGGTCCCGATCACGCAAACAATACGAGTCCGAGAGACCTAAAATGGGTGACAAGAAAAACACCGAGTGAGTTTACAACTCAGTAAGTCATAAGCATTCATCAATCCACTGATAAAGTTACTACAACATGTACAACAAACGAGGCTAGGTACTCATCCATATCGAATCTATACCATAGTACCTCGGACCTTTCGGTCCAATCTCGTACCAAGTCATACATCCACATTTCATATTCTACACAACAAGATAATCAAGCATTTTACACATTAACTCATTTTCCAGCACAACCATACAATTTCAATCATCACATAGATTTAAGGCTTACCAAATTCAACCCCAAGCATGAACGTATTCTCTATTCGTCATGAGCTCGAGGTACTTACCCGATCCGCTGTCCATACTCAATTCAATGGAGACACACCCTCCATATATATAGAGTACGCACACACAGTGCTTACCACTCGATTTTGCACACTTAGTGCCACGCAATTTAAGCCCGCACACACAGTGCCATACCTTTCGAGCTCGCACACCCAGTGCCGTATTTTTCCAGCTTGCACACATAGTGTCATATTTTTCCAGCATGCACACTTAGTGCCTTATATTTCCAGCACGCACACTTAGTGCCATATATTTCCAGCACGCACACTTAGTGCCAATCTCGTCACCATACACACGTATTGCCCAAGACACATAGTGCCGAAAGCAAACTTTCTACACATTCCACTATTTCTTTTACATTCAACAATTATCCTCACTCCATACACATACAATTTCATTTATACATATATAGCATTCCATTAAACACAATTGCATAGATTTTCCAATCATTTAAGCAATATCAAACATATGTGCTTAATGACTTACTTTGTTTGGGGTAGAACGGTTCCAAATCGGCTACTCGTTTGCTTTCTCCTTTCCTTTGTCCAATCTAGTTCCCCTTTGCTCTTGAGCTAAATCAAACAATTTACCTCTCCATCAAACACAAACATACGACATTCACATGCATTATTATGGTTATTGGCGAATACTTAACACAACTAAGCTGAAAATTTACTCAATCTCATCTTAATTTATTGCTACTTATTTATCAAAGTTTCCAATATAAGGTATTTAACACCTATGCCCATTTATACCCCATATGGCCGAATGCTTCATTCCTTACCCAATTAACCATCCAACAATTTTTCAGCCTCATTACCACCCTTTTCATGTCTAATTGTTTAAATACTCTCAAGCTCATTCACAAGTACTATTATACATCTCATTAAGCATTAATCATTTTGCAACATAAATTCTATAGCATGGCGAATACTCATGCACACACACATAACAACAAGAACTCAATGGCACAAAATTTCCTTTTGTTAAACATTCGAACTCACTCATCTCCATGCTTTCATCACAACAACATCAAAACACTCACCAAGGAAAACAACATGCATGGCGAAATTTAACTCACCTAACAACTTAGTTTCGATTTGAGATTCAAGGAAAATTTTGAACCAATCCTCCAAATCATGCATGCATTTTCAAGAGTGGCATAAAACATACCTTCTTGTATCAAAACACCTTAGTCTAGTAAGCTCCATGGCTGATTTTCTCAAGCTTTTCCCCCTTTCTTCTTAGTATATTCGCCAAGCAAGGAGAAAATGAGAGAATGAACACTTTTTTTTTCTTTTTTTTCATTATATCCTATTTTTTTCAATTTCATTTCTTTATTCTTTCAAGCATAATCCATTAGCTAAACATGTTTGAAACATGTTTTCCCTTGCCCATCACCCTTGACATGGCCGGCCACTACCCTTAGGAATGGGCTATTTGACATGCAAGTCCATTTATTTTACTTCATCCTTTTTATTAATCTCCTAAAATTAGCCACATCTATTTAAATCCTTTCACATGAGTCCTTTTTCTTTCAATTCACAATCAAATTAACTAAATCAAAGAATTCAAAATTCACACATGCATTTTCACATATTCTAGACAATAAATATTACGTTCGAACATGTCGGTGACTCGGTTTAGCGGTCCCGAAACCACTTCCCGACTATGGTCAATTTTGGGATGCCACATGATTACTGTGACATACATACAAACTATGATTCGTGTTGGCATATTTTGAAACTTCGTATGAAATTCTATAATTTTTTGCATATGAATTACTTGTTAATAAAGAAGATCTATGAACATGAAGTTATTAATGCATGATTATAGGACAAAGATTGATGTTGCTTACATAGTTTGCAATTTTGCCTTAGCAAGACCTTTTTGCTGTGCATAAACATTACTCGGGACGAGCAATAATTTAAGTTTGGGGGTGTGTAAACTGAAAAATATATAGGATTTTTCCTATGTAATTTATCACCTTTTTACTTAAATTTGTTGTTAAAACTAAGTAATTGTTTAATAAATTAATGAAATATGTGAAAATATGAAATTAGGACATAAAATTATTAAAATGTGATTTTATGCTTTATTATATAGTTTTCATGCATAAAATAGCTTATTTTATATTGATTTGTACATATTACTTTTTTAGGACATAAAATGGGCCATGCATAATTAAATTAAATAATAAAATACAATGATTAAATTAAATAGTAAAATATAAAATTATATTTTATAAGTCATTTTAAATATTTCATTAATAATTTAGGTTGTAATTAATTATTTAAATTGGATAAATTTTATTCTTTGGTCCCTTAACTTATTGATTTATTTTGGACAGGTTTGATAACTTTGTTGGATTACAAAAACTGTCCAAATTGAAGACCAAGTCAACCCAAATTCAGCTACACATGGCTGTCCATTTAAACTATTTTTGGTTTAATTACACAAGGACCTTGCATTGTTGAAGAAATTTGAGATTTGCCCGAAGATTTACATTTGACCGAGTCTCAGTCCTGAGTTATTATGGCATTTAAATTGCTTAAAAATCAAGCAAAAATCATCTCAAATTTCACTAATTGTGGCCAGCCACTCATGGAAGAAGTTTGAAGAGACTAAACCCATCTATTTTGAGCAAACTACCCACCTCTTCACCTATAAATAAGACCTATTCATTCCCTCATTCATCATCATTCTCTCTTCTCTCTCAATTCTCTTAGCATTTTCCATTTCCCATGCCTAGCATCATCTCTTCATTGAGATTTTAGCAATTAAATCCTCTTAAGGAGCCCTTGGTCGGCCACCTTGGAGAGCCATCAGCAAAGAAGCAAAGTGAAGAAGCGAAGGAGCCTCGTCAGTCAGAGTCTTGGGTGATAGCCACTTTGATTTGGGTTTAATCTTTCTTTTCTTTAATTTAATCTAAAAATGTTAGCTATGTGTTCTTTGTTCTTGTTTACAACAATGTTAGCTTAGTTTTATTTAAGCTAGGATGATTTCTTTGATTAAATAATATTTATTTGATTCATGCTTATAATGTTTGTGCCTCAATTGATCATGTTTACAATTAAAATCAATTTTTTATTTGTTCATACGTGATTGAAATGCACCTGAATTAGCTGAGCGATCTTAACCAGATGACAGCTAGTGGACACATAATTGAAATGTGCATCCTCAATTTAGATCCTAACCCGATTAAATTGCAGGTTGCATAACAACTCTAACCAAGCTCTGTTATCTGCACAGTTTTTAGATTTTTGTGATTAAACTGTTTCAAACCTAACACGTCCTAGTTACCTTACACGAATGCTATGAAACCCTTAGTAAATAAGGATTAGTAAAATGCGTATTTACTAAGTAAAGGATTCCAAAAGGACCTAAAGTGGTTTCCAAACTCATGAAAGATCCAGTTACCATGGAATATTTTTCCTAATGTTGTATCACCCCTTATCTGTGACAGCCCAAAATAGACCCTAGCCGGAATGTGGTTTCGGGACCACTAAACCGAGTCATAAAAATAATTAATTGTTATATTCTATGCTTACTATGTGTGTGCATGCATATGTGGAAATTTCATTCTCTAATTTTACCCATTTGTATGAGAAAGTATTAAATAGGGATCAAAGTGAAACATGGTGAAATATGATAGGCTAATTTTAAATGGCTTGTTAGTACATGTTAACAAAAGGTGGAGTTGCATGTCAAATAATCCCTTCCTAAGGAGGAGTGGCCGGCCATGACAAGGTTATGGGCAAGGAACATGTTCCCAACATGTTTTACTAATGGATGATGTTAGAAATAATAAACAACTAAGCATGGGTGAGAAAAGAAAAAAAAATGTGTGAGAGAGTAGCATTCCCCCATTGCCGTGCAACCAAGAAGAGAAAACAAAAAATTTGTTCATGCTTGCTCTCTCCCTTTTGGCCGAAAATACTAAGAGGAAGAAGGGATTTTGCTTCATTTCCTTTGTTTAGAAGAGATCTAGAAGGAGATTTGGCTAAGTTTGCATCAAGATTAAGGTATGTATGAGGTTGTGTTGGGAGTTTCATGCATGGTTTGGTTGCTAATTTGATGTGCATGTTAGCCATGGCTCAAATCCTTGTTATGCCATGGAAATGGTATTTGGCCAAAGTTGTTATGGTGATAAAGCCATTGCATGCTAAGTGTGAAGCTTGATGATGATGCATGCAATGATGGATTGTCTACTCTTGAGTAAGATTTTGAGTTTTCTTTTGTGTTTAACCATGATTGAAGTTGAATGGAGCATGATTGTCATATTCGGCCATGATGCATTCATGAGCATGGTTCATGCTTCTTGCATGTTAGTTAAAATTTGTATTTTGGATGGCTATGGACACCTTGAAATTCGCCATGCTCATATTGTATATATATGTTTGCACATGATGTTTTGGCTATGAAGTAAGTGATGAATATATTGGTTTAAAGAAGAAGATGTGGAAGAATGCTTGTGAAATTGCAAGCACAATTCGCCTAGCACACATATAAGTGCTTGATGCTATATTATAAGTTTTGGGCCACAATGTGCAAAGCATTAACTACTAAAATGCATGCTGTTTTGTGAGGTATTAAGTGCAAAATTGACCTCAACATGTACATGAATATTCGCCTTGGGTAGCCTATTGAAGGCCTTAGCTTTTCCTTGATGCTCAAATAAATTGTATTGAATTGCTTGATGTAGTATAAAATGTGCATGACCATTGTGTATTCAAGCTAAAGAGTGGCCATATGACCATTTAAACTCCTTGTCATATTCGCCATAAGCAAGCACAATGAGGTTTTAATAAATTGAATTTGTTTGAATTAGCTCAAGAGCTAAGAGGGCCACAATTGGACAAGGGGAAGAAAAAGGTGATCGAATAGCCGAAAAAGCCGTTCGACAACATCCGAGGTAAGTCCTCAAGAAGTGACCCAACTTGAATTATGTGAAATAAAGTATGGATGTGTATTGATTATTGATTATGTATGTATGAGCATTTGAATTCTACAGGCTAAGTCCCGAAGGCGAATATGCTTGTGATTATATTTGCGTTTGAGCCTTAGTAACGAAAATGAAATATGTATGTCCAATGATTATTGATGTATGTGTACATGAGAAATTGAATGATATCCGGGCTAAGCCCCAAGACAATTATGCTGGAAATTATATCCGGTTAAGACCGAAGGCAATTGTGCTAGTGGCTATATCCGGCTAAGACCAAGGCATTCGTGCGAAGTTATTCTATCCGGCTAAGACCAAGGCATTTGTGCACGTGATTATATCCGGTTATATTCAAGAATCTTGGGCTGGAGGTGAGTGTTGGTTGCTGTAATGGATTCAATTAGTACACTCGAAAAGCCCAAAGGATAAGGTACGTTATATGTGCATTGAAAGTCGACATGTTTGAGCAACATTCGCTCAATCGACTAATGAATTTCAGTTATTGAATTGATTGATACTTTGTGAAAGTATATAATGATGAAGTGTGAAGTAAGAATGTGTATTAATGAAATGATGCATTTGGCTATGTGAATGTATTGCTGTAATTAGAGCTGATTATATTCCTTGAGACTTACTAAGCATAAAAAAATGCTTACCCCGTTACTTTGGCTCTCTGTTTTATAGATTTCGCTCGATAGCAATCGGATTCGGGATCAATAAAGTCGAAGTCATCCACACTATCCACGCCTCTATTTTGGTATAAATTTTGGTTGAACTTTGAAATGGCATGTATAGGACTACCCCTTGTTGGTTGAATATGTTGTGATGTATATATGTACGGCCATGCAAAATGGCTCGTAAAAGTGAAGTATCGACTTAGACTAATTGTGGTTTGTATGTATATATTTGGTGTCATGATGTGGCTATGGCTTGGAAATGGGAATGTTGGTCATATGATCAGCCATTGGCATGGTTAAAATGATCATATATGAACCTATGTATGGCAAGACTAGTTGGTTCATGGAGACTACCAAATAGGTAAGACCTACCTTAAAACAGATGCTGCCAGCTGCAGTGACGTGAATGTGAAAAATCACCAAAATTCGTAGGAATGGAATTAAATAGTGAATAAGCTATGTAAATGAACCTTGATGAGTCTATTTTCATATGGAAGAAACGAAATGGTCATAGGAGTTACATGTTAAGAGATATTAAAGCTATTGTGAGACAGGGCCAGAACGGTTTCTGGGTTCCCTGTCGCAACTTTAAAAATTTACTATAAATTATCCAAAAAGAATTAGGAGACATAACTTATATGTACAGATTCCATTTTGAGTCTAGTTTCATTAGAACCAAATGGCACCAGCATTAAAGCCCTGTACAGAGATATATTCAAGTTATACCGCGCGAAGGTCAGAGCAGTCGATCCCTGTAACATGGGTGACTTTAACCAATAAACTGTACCAATTGGCCCGACCAAAAATTCTAGAAATAAATCCATGGATGGATATATGAGTCTAAATTCAGGGAAAATTTACAAAACCAGTTTCCGAGTTTCGAAACTCGAGATATGATTTTTAAGGCGACAGTGATGCAGTTTTCCAGCCTGACTGGAAATGTCAAATGGATGGGCAAAACAAGTGAACTTGGCTTGTTAACCCCTCGTGTCCGACACCGGCGATGGTCTCGGGTTCGGGGTGTTATATTATCCGTATTTGAACGTCGGAACAGGATACAAGGCATTACGAGACTCACATTGCAAGCAAATATAAAATTTAAGTCATAAATTTGCATCCAAATTATAACCCTTTTGTATTTAATTATAAAGTCCCTAATACGAGCCTATGAGGCCCAAAACATTTTTGGAAGTGGTTCAGGACTAAACCGAGCACTTAGGAAAGTTTTGTAAAACTTAGAAAATTTTTGCTATGAACAGGGGTCACACACCCGTGTGGTTTTGGACATGCCCGTGTGGGTAGGCCGTGTGGTAGCACACCCCCGTGTCCCTAGCCCATGTAACTCTCTATTTTACAAAGCATGAACAAATTGAGGTCACACGGCCGAGTCACACGCCCGTGTGCTAGGCTGTGTGGGTAATTAAATTTTCATAAAATAGGTGCAGACTTCACACGGTTTGGACACACGTCCATGCTTAAGGCTGTGTCCCTCACACGACTGAGACACACGCCCGTGTCGTTGCCCATATGCTCAGTTCTGAGCATTTTGTTTCTCAAAATTAAGGTGCAAGACACACGACCGGAACTCATGCCTATAGAGCAGACCGTATGTCACACACAGCCTAGACACACGCCCGTGTGTCTACCCATGTGGACAAAATAAAGGCTATTTACCAAGCCATTTGTCACCCTCATTTCCACCCATACACACACAAGTTCAATGGCATAAATCATGGCATATATAGACAACCGAAACATTCACAAACAAGGCCAAATCATGTTATCTCATTATCCACACTCAACATTTTTTTACAACTTCATATTTTGTCAAACCAAATCCTACCAACTCACATTTTACAAGTTTCAATATGGCTACCAATAACATGCATAATTTTACTTAGTTTTCCTAGCACACCAATGAGCCAATCTTAACCATTCAACATCCAAAACCATTAAGTCACATTCAACCATTTACCAAGCATTTATAAACTACATCACACAAGAGATGATTGCACATGCATACATATATAAATATATATATAAGCTTACAACCAATTCAACCAAAATAAGCCAAGTTTCATGGCCAAATACCACATCAAGCCTTGAAAATTACAAGCCAATACATTTGGCCAAATTCTTAATGACACATATAACAAAATGACCAAGTCCCTATACATGCCATATTCTTAAAATGTTAAGATCATCGATACCCAAAATGACAGTTGATAGTGTGATGCGATCTCCGACTATCTCTAATTCGAGCTAGCTTGGTGACACTATAAAACATGGAAAATAAAATGGAGTAAGATATATAGCTTAGTAAGCTCGTATGAAAGAAATAAGCAAACCTTACCATACATTGACATGCAAGTAATATAACATAAGGCAATGTAATTTTCCATAATCTCATTATCAAAATCACTACCATCACTAACTTACCTTAAAATCGTCATATCACAAATTGATAATCATAAGCTTTAAGTACATACTTGTACCATCTCGAAATAATTTCATACACATTCTCATCTTTGTCATACCCAATGAACCACTCGGAATAATAAATTCAGATACTTGGGAAACCTTGCACATAAGGTGCCACATGTGTAGTAATTGCTACTTCTATCTCATATCACATATATGCTTGCTCTCGAGCCAATAACAGGCCTTCTCACACAAGCTGTCAGTCAAGACGTAGCTATTCAGTGCTGCTTACACAAGCTATCAAGTAACCGTAACATATGCCAGTATACTTAGCCACCGGTAGGACGTACAGGACCAGCACCCATATCACATAACATGAAACCCTAGTGACATGTCACTTGTATCCTAATCTATTCCTAAGGTTCAATTGGGATTTCTTGCTTGCCAAATTGTTGTCAAATGTGTCCATAAGGTCGATTACACAATTCATGCATAAATTAAAGCATTTAAACACATTTAAAGTAAAGTTTCTTTAACATGCGAACTGACCTCGGTTTTGAAAAGCGGCCAAAGAGATTTATTCGTCAACTACTTTGGTTTTCCCCTGATCTAAACCCGAACTTCATTTTTCTTGATCTATAATGCCACATTTAACTTATCTAATCATCACATTATTCAATTCAGCACAAAAACACATTATAGCAAAATTTACATTTTCCCCTAACTTTTCAACATTTTACAATTTAGTCCCTAGGCTCATAAAATGAATTTCTTTCAATTTCTTTACAATCCAAGCCTAGCCGAATGTTGTTTGTGCTTATAACAACCCACATTTTTCTTTTATTCACACTGTAACACCTCAAACCCAGCCTAGACGTTATGGCTGAATCTGAGATGTCACATTGAAGTGTAGACGTCGTTCTGTTCGAAAAGTCCGTACTATATAAAAATCCTTCGTAGTGATCTTTTAAAAACTTTTAAGGCAAAAGCTCCAGTGGGTTTAGCAAATGTTTAATCATTTTAGGTTCTTTTTACATATTAAAGTCATCGTTTGTTGTGGAAGCTTTTGAAATATATATTGCAATGGCGTAATATTTTGAAAACATTTATCTTTTGAAAATTTACATCCTACTGCTAGCAGATATAAATCAAAGTGAGTAATCCCAAATTAAAGTAAAAATTAAAGAGGCCTTATTACATAACAAAAACCCAAATAAAATAGCTTAAAGATTAACAGTTTAAAACAGTAGCAAAAAAAGTTGTGTGACCTTCATTGAGTCCCTTGCAGAATCAACCCACCTAAGGTTTACCTGCACAGGAAAGCAGAAGGGTGAGTTTATAAAAACTCAGTGTGCATTCCCTTTTTAATAATCAGTCGATCAGTAGGCAAATACAGTTTGGGCCTAAGCCCATTTCAGAGATAGTCCAGTATCAATGTGGGCCTTAGCCCATTATAGTAACACCATAAGTGTGGGCCTTAGCCTGTTACAGTAACAGTATCAGAAATGCATAGAGAAGGCCTACCCATCCATCCTCTACACTCCACTCCGTCCAGCCTTACACTCTATGTGGAGATAAAATCAACCCACCCATCCCTACACTCCAAATATAGCATCGGTTGCAGTACTAAACAGTATTTGCAGCAGAGCTGCCAGTACAGTACACTTCCTCCAAATAAATTAAACCCAACCCCATGCAACATGTCATGTCATAATACCATACGTGTATGCAAAATGTTATGCTTGAATACGGTTAAACATATCATAGGGGTATATCAATCATTTTACCTCTTAGGGTTATAACAGTTATTTCATCAGTATAGGGTCTAAGCATACTTACCGACCCAACAATAGGTCCACAGTTATCTCAGGCAAGTCGTGCAACCTTAACGGTCAAACAGTGGAAATGGGCCCAAAGCCCATAACACGACTCATGTGGGCCCACACCCTCATGTGGCCCAATAAGCCCAAAAATGGCATTGGTCGTGCGGACTACACAACTTAGCCCAATAATCTCCACACGTCCGTGTGGTATACCCGTGTGGGCCTATGAGCCCGTGGGCCCACATGGCCCATTTTGGCTCAACGTGGCCCAAAATGACCTAAGCCCATGAAATTGCTCATAGTGGCCCTTACTGTCTAACGCCTACGTTTTATGCATTCGAACCACCACACGAGCGACCGTGTAACACCCCGTACCCGAGACCGTTGCCGGAGTCGAACACGAGGTGTTAACGGACTTAATTCATTAATTAAACAGCTCATACAATTCATTTTAAAATTTCCAGACAAGCTGGCTAACTGCATCACAGTTGCTTTAAAAATCATATCTCGAGTTACGAAACTTGAAATCCAATTCCGTAAATTTTTCCTGAAACTAGACTCATATATATATCTACTAATTTTTTTCTAGAATTTTTGGTTGAGCCAATTAGTACAGTTTATTAGTTAAAGTCTCCCTGTTTCAGGATTCAACTACTCTGACCTCAGTGTATTACGAATCAGATATCTCCTGTACAGAGCTTCAATGACTATGCCGTTTATCTCTAATAAAACTAGACTCAATAAGGAATCTGTACATATAAATCATGACTTCTAATTATCTTTGTAAAATTTATGGTGAATTTCCAAAGTCATAACAGGGGATCCAGAAATCGCTCTGGCCCTGTTTCACAAAAATTTAAACATCTCATAAAATATAGCTCATATACCTGTTTCGCTTATTCCATATGAAAATAGACTCATCAAGCTTCGATTCCATAACTTATTCATTATTTAATTCCATTTCTACTATTTTTAGTGATTTTTCAAACTCACGTCACTACTGTTGTCTGAATCTATTTTATGGTAAATTTTACCTATTTCATGGTTTCCATGGATTAGCTAGCAATTTGACATACATAATACCAAATATGATCATGATTAGCCATTCCAATGGCTAATCATTACCAAGCATTTCTATTTCCATACCACTCAATAACCATATCATAAGACCATATATACAAAATGATTATAATGCTATACATGCCATACTCAAAATATACAAGCCATTATGTCAAGATGGTATACGGATAGTGTGAGCGTGCCTTCGACCGTTTCCGATTTCCGAGCTGGCTTGTCAACACTACAAGGAATGAAAAGGAGGGAGTAAGCATAAATGCTTAGTAAGCTCACATGCAAATAGCAAGTAACATAACCATATAAGCAAACATAAAACATCATTTGCATAATCATCACCAAGACATTCATATCACCTTTTCATTTATCATCTTACCATATTGTTGTTATATCGAGTTTTCAACCCGAGGGTTAAGTACATACCGGTTCAAATTATCCATTTCGCAACACTTACCAATACGTCCCTTTCATCTTGAGTATTCCTCCATTTGAGTAGAACTTTACCCGTTGAACACATCGGAATATAATTCGGATACATGGATAACTTGCACATAAGTGCCACATATGTAGCCAAGCTACCATGTAACCCGCCCATAAGTGAACTCGGACTCAACTCAACGAGCTCGGGCGTTCGCATCCATAAGTGAACTCGGACTCAACTCAACGAGTTCGGATGCCTAGTTACATCTCACGAACTCGGACTCAACTCAACGAGTTCGGACGCTCGCATCCATAAGTGAACTCGGACTCAACTCAACGAGTTCGGATGCCCAAATATCCCAGTGACATGTCACTTGTATCCTAATCCATTCCCGAGGTTCAACGGACCTTTTTCCCAATCATGTGTCTCAACCATCTTCTACGGAATGCCGATACCGATACTAGTAGTATTTCACATTTTCCAAGTATATCACATAATTTGACATATTATCAAACAATTATCACAAGTATAATATTTCATAATAATTATCATATCATTTAAAAACATTAAAACATTTAAAATAATAACTATGTTACCAACATTTACATATGAACTTACCTCGTATGCTAAAATGGCTATTTTACCATTTCGTCCACAACTTGGTATTTTCCCCATTTTAGCCCAATTTCAGTTTTCCTTGCTTTATCATTTAAAATATAGTCTAATTAGGACTCACATTATTCAAATTGACCCAAAATCATATTTTTGAAAAATTACAATTTTGCCCTAAACTTTTGCATATTTACACTTTTGCCCCAAAGCTCGTAAATTAAAATTCAGCCTATTTTCTTATGTTTTATGACATGCTGATCATTTTTCCTTCTATGGCAACATCAAATTCTCACTCTAACATGTACTTATGACTATTAGGTATTTTTACCGATTAAGCCCTTTTGCTCGTTTTCACTTAAAACCGAGTAGCACAAGTTGTCTAACATAATTTAAAACTTCATATTCTATCATAAAACACCAAAATACACAAATTTCACCTATGGGTATTTTTCCAAATATAAACCCTAGGTTAAATTATTGCTAGCATAAGCTAAATCGAGCTACCGGACTCCAAAACGTAAAAATCATTAAAACGAGGCTAGAACGAACTTACAATCGAGCTTGGAAGCTTGAAAACCCTAGCCATGGTTTCTCCTTGCTATATTCGGCCATGGGGTTGAAGATGAGCAAAATTGGCTTTTAATTTTGTATTTTAATTCATTTTACCCCTAAATGACCAAAATGCCCTTACTACTAAACTTTCCAAAATTCCATCCATGTCCAATTTTTGTCCATAGACTTAGAAATTGGTAAAATTACTCTTTAAGGACCTCTAATTAATAATCTAATTCAATTTTATGCAAAATACTTCTAGAACACAAGTTTTGTAATTTATTCAATTTAGTCCCAAATTTCAAATTAGGCACTTTATGCATAAAATTTCTTCACGAAATTTTCACACAATCATGCAATCATATCATAGACCTTAAAATAATCATAAAATAATTATTTCTATCTCAGATTTTGTGGTCACGAAACCACTATTCGACTAGGCCCAAAATCGGGATATTACAACTCTCCCCTTGAGGATTTTCGTCCCTAGAAAATCTTACCGTAAAAGTGGTCTTCACTTTTAATCTCATATTTGGTACCGAAGAACTTGCACTTAGACTGTACCTCCAATATATCTCTTCAATTTCTCATATGATCTAAAAGCTTACAGTCTCAACTCTCAACTGTTCTTAAATTTTCAACCCTTCTTAATTTCCCATGATATCATGACATAAAACCCGGATCTCAACTTGATTTAATGGAGACCGGAATTCCAAGAAATCCAACAATCAAAGAGACCTGAAATTCCATGAATCTGATGAGGAGGAATTCATTCAATACAGATGTGATTTATAGATCTCGCCAAACATTTAACAATAGGATACATCACATTTTTCTCTTTCCGCCATAGAAATAATTCTGATATGGCCTCAAGAATAATCCTTCTCATTTCCATCCCAATATCAACATTGACAAGGATAATTTTGATAGATCCCAATGCTCGGCTTTAACCCCTTTAACAACTCCGATTTTATGTAACATCGGATGCTCTAAACTATCACATTACCTCACTGTCTTGAAACACATCACAATTCATACAACAATACATTACTGAAAGTCAGGAAGTCATTGCTCAATGTAGACTAGTCTAGTTCAGACGCTTCGGTTACCAATATTCTCATCTATCCGAACTCTGTCAACATGTAATAAACTTTTCAGCTTTCACAAGATGGAAACCTTATCATTCAGTAGTGACTTAAACTAATATTCAACTCTTTCTATTAAATATAGACTTCTCGTTCAAACTATTTACTCTTTGATCTGTACAAAATGAAATTCTATTATCGACTTGGGAAAATAATCCGACATAATTGTCACATGAAATCTTTCAAATAAATAATTTACCATACCGACTAAAACTCGCGCTTTTATCACCTATGCCTTTCTTGATGTCAAATCCTTACGAAATTAGAAAAATCCCAATACTAAAATCACCACATTACCAAGATCAAATTAGAAGTATAGTCATATTTGACATGATTATCACGAGTGAAGAACGTGACTTGAACATGAGTCGTAATTGACAAATTATGGAACAAAGATAACAAGAAAACCGAATAAAGAAATCCAAGATAGAGAAACCCGAATAAAGAAATCCGAATAAAGAGATCCGGGATAAAGAAACCCAAGATACGATACTATCTTGGAGAATCGAAAACCAAATTCATAGAGAAAATACAGAATACCTCGATAATTCTTCAAAGAAAGAAAGTCCAAAAGAAAACATCATTTAATCCCACTGAAATCAAATATAACAAGATCAATATATCTTCCCATACATATATATCGATGAAGCATCAAGTAGAAGAAAGCAGAATCATAATATCATATGAATTCTCTCATCAATTCTTATCAGACGAAATGAAATAGAATACCCGATGAAATAGAGCAATATAAATTATAAACCAGTCAGACTACCAATGCTTTCATCCAACACCTAATTAGAAGACATTCCCATATAACAAGAATTTCTTCAGAAGATCAATAGCCATAGAAATATTTCGAGAACGGGTGAACACATAGAACATCTCAAAAGAGATCGCTAAATCTGTCCGGTCATAAGCTGTCACACTCAGATAATTCACATTTGAAATATCATTTCCCCAACTAGTTCTGCCGTCACAAATTTTATATTAAACCATTCACTAAAAAAGGCCAATTCTGAATAAATTTCGATTTACACTTTTCTCGACCTTGCACTTGAGTAATTCGATTTACCAAGGAGAATTCCTTTTCTAACTAGGACAATGCATAACTCCAATAATTTTACGTCAATCCGATACTTTCTCGGCTCGACTTTACTTATCAGCTCATTTTCAATCTCGGATCATACTTATAATTATTCTATCTTTGAACTCTTTGGGTTTTCAACAGAAACTTATTCAATACAAATCTCATGAAATTCCATTATAAGTACCACTTTGGTAAGGGGAGGGTTGTAGGACCTCGACTCGACTTTCTTATACATACACATATGACACAACTTCCATCATCATAGTAACATCATCAAAATCATGTCATTCATTCATGTTGGCTTACACCAATTTTCCTATTGTCCCATTTAGACAATATACTTATGCATACATTCTATGTTTTCTAGATAGCTTTACTTATCCATTCATTTAATTAAATTAATTCATGCTCATGACATTATATAAGGCCAAACAAACATAAATATTTGCATCACAATCACAACTTTCATTTCGTGCATCATCATGTACATATCATTACAATCATACAATTCAGTCCAACAATTTAACATAGATAAGTTCATTTCATTATAATCCTTTATCTCATAAAAAATTGTATATCATTAACATTCATCAACATTCAACGTCCAATCAAGACAAGGACATTTTCATCCGTATTATGATATTATGACCTTTATTCATACCTCTACTACTTTTTATTTATTCCGTTCATCTTATCAAGTAAGCCACATACACTACATCATATGAGCATTAAGCAAATATGAATATTTATCACAACATGAACTTTCATCTCACATATTATCACATATGTATCATAAACCTTTATTCATACTTTTCTGAACCGAGACTTATCATAATCATAATTTTACTCAAATACCTTTACTTAACATTGAACATGGTTGGCGCAGCTCGGTTGGAGAGTACCCTGTCTAAATAAGACGGTACTTATACGCGTCGGAAGACATCACACTATCACAGATCAGTGGCATGTATAGCTAAACTTTTACACATGCTAGGTTAGTCCGAGAATCGACTAAACCTGCTCTGATACCACTAAATGTAACACCCGTGCACCGAGACAGTTGCCGGAGTCGAACACGAGGTGTTAACGGACTTAATTCATTAATTAAACAGCTCATACAATTCATTTTAAAATTTCCAGACAAGCTGGCTAACTGCATCACAGTTGCTTTAAAAATCATATCTCGAGTTACGAAACTCGAAATCCAATTCCGTAAATTTTTCCTGAAACTAGACTCATATATATATCTACTAATTTTTTTCTAGAATTTTGGTTGGGCCAATTAGTACAGTTTATTAGTTAAAGTCTCCCTGTTTCAGGATTCAACTACTCTGACCTCAGTGTATTACGAATCAGATATCTCCCTGTACAGAGCTTCAATGACTATGCCGTTTATCTCTAATAAAACTAGACTCAATAAGGAATCTGTACATATAAATCATGACTTCTAATTATCTTTGTAAAATTTATGGTGAATTTCCAAAGTCATAACAGGGGATCCAGAAATCGCTCTGGCCCTGTTTCACAAAAATTTAAACATCTCATAAAATATAGCTCATATACCTGTTTCGCTTATTCCATATGAAAATAGACTCATCAAGCTTCGATTCCATAACTTATTCATTATTTAATTCCATTTCTACTATTTTTAGTGATTTTTCAAACTCACGTCACTGCTGTTGTCTGAATCTATTTTATGGTAAATTTTACCTATTTCATGGTTTCCATGGATTAGCTAGCAATTTGACATACATAATACCAAATATGATCATGATTAGCCATTCCAATGGCTAATCATTACCAAGCATTTCTATTTCCATACCACTCAATAACCATATCATAAGACCATATATACAAAATGATTATAATGCTATACATGCCATACTCAAAATATACAAGCCATTATGTCAAGATGGTATACGGATAGTGTGGCGTGCCTCCGACCGCTTCCGATTTTCGAGCTGGCTTGTCAACACTACAAGGAATGAAAAGGAGGAGTAAGCATAAATGCTTAGTAAGCTCACATGCAAATAGCAAGTAACATAACCATATAAGCAAACATAAAACATCATTTGCATAATCATCACCAAGACATTCATATCACCTTTTCATTTATCATCTTACCATATTGTTGTTATATCGAGTTTTCAACCCGAGGGTTAAGTACATACCGGTTCAAATTATCCATTTCGCAACACTTACCAATACGTCCCTTTCATCTTGAGTATTCCTCCATTTGAGTAGAACTTTACCCGTTGAACACATCGGAATATAATTCGGATACATGGATAACTTGCACATAAGTGCCACATATGTAGCCAAGCTACCATGTAACCCGCCCATAAGTGAACTCGGACTCAACTCAACGAGCTCGGGCGTTCGCATCCATAAGTGAACTCGGACTCAACTCAACGAGTTCGGATGCCTAGTTACATCTCACGAACTCGGACTCAACTCAACGAGTTGGACGCTCGATCCATAAGTGAACTCGGACTCAACTCAACGAGTTCGGATGCCCAAATATCCCAGTGACATGTCACTTGTATCCTAATCCATTCCCGAGGTTCAACAGGACCTTTTCCCAATCATGTGTCTCAACCATCTTCTACGGAATGCCGATACCGATACTCGGTAGTATTTCACATTTTCCAAGTATATCACATAATTTGACATATTATCAAACAATTATCACAAGTATAATATTTCATAATAATTATCATATCATTTAAAAACATTAAAACATTTAAAATAATAACTATGTTACCAACATTTACATATGAACTTACCTCGTATGCTAAAATGGCTATTTTACCATTTCGCCCACAACTTGGTATTTTCCCCATTTTAGCCCGAATTTCAGTTTTCCTTGCTCTATCATTTAAAATATAGTCTAATTAGGACTCACATTATTCAAATTGACCCAAAATCATATTTTTGAAAAATTACAATTTTGCCCCTAAACTTTTGCATATTTACACTTTTGCCCCAAAGCTCGTAAATTAAAATTCAGCCTAGTTTCTTATGTTTTATGACATGCTGATCATTTTTCCTTCTATGGCAACATCAAATTCTCACTCTAACATGTACTTATGACTATTAGGTATTTTTACCGATTAAGCCCTTTTGCTCGTTTTCACTTAAAACCGAGTAGCACAAGTTGTCTAACATAATTTAAAACTTCATATTCTATCATAAAACACCAAAATACACAAATTTCACCTATGGGTATTTTTCCAAATATAAACCCTAGGTTAAATTATTGCTAGCATAAGCTAAATCGAGCTAGGGACTCCAAAAACGTAAAATCATTAAAAACGAGGCTAGAACGAACTTACAATCGAGCTTGGAAGCTTGAAAACCCTAGCCATGGTTTCTCCTTGCTATATTCGGCCATGGGGTTGAAGATGAGCAAAATTGGCTTTAATTTTGTATTTTAATTCATTTTACCCTAAATGACCAAAATGCCCTTACTACTAAACTTTCCAAAAATTCCATCCATGTCCAATTTTGTCCATAGACTTAGAAATTGGTAAAATTACTCTTTAAGGACCTCTAATTAATAATCTAATTCAATTTTATGCAAAATACTTCTAGAACACAAGTTTTGCAATTTATTCAATTTAGTCCCAAATTTCAAATTAGGCACTTTATGCATAAAATTTCTTCACGAAATTTTCACACAATCATGCAATCATATCATAGACCTTAAAATAATCATAAAATAATTATTTCTATCTCAGATTTTGTGGTCATGAAACCACTATTCTGACTAGGCCCAAAATCAGGATATTACAGACCGCACGCTCGTGTAGTGTCAATAGACATATATTCCGGCTTTTGTCGATTAGCCTAATTACACACCTGATTGCGAAGAATGCTAAAAGTCCATAAACACCACAGCCTACAATCATACATGACATACAATCAGTCTTTTAAACACCAGGGTTAAACACCCTCTTAATAACACTTAATCCCAACACGGTGATTATTACCTGCCTTGATTGACAAAAGCGTTTTAGCCCACTTATACCACTGACCAAGATTTACTTCAAGATCCTTGGAAAAGATCTACATTAAAACCTAATCTGTTAACTAGAACCCTAAACGTAAACAACTTGAACCCAATACGCAAATTACCAAAATGTAGAACTAAGAGTGGAGGGTAGTAGAAATCGGCCTAAACAAAGCACACCCTAAATCGAGGCACAAGATGGCGCAATCACTCCTGACAGAAACCGATAGAGAATAGCAAATGTTTGAGGGGAAAGCCATTGACAGAAAAAAGAGAGCAAGAAACTGCACTTACACCCGCAATGGAATGTTCGGCTAACAACATAAAGTGAAAAGAGAATAAATTCGAAAGTAAGAAGTAAGGAAAAAAGAAGTCAAGAGCACTTACCCAAAAACTGAAACAAGAGAGAGATAGAGAGAAATGATGAGGTATTCGTCCTAAGAACAAGGTGAAAGGAAAAGAAATATTGAGAGTAAGAAGGAAGAGAGAATCAGCCAAAGTATACTAAACAAAAGAGGGAAGTAATAATCTCAAGAAAATTGAGAGGAGGGGATAGAAGGCATTCGACCAAAAGATCACAAGAGAGAACACGCAAGGTAGAAAAGTAGAGTAAGAAAAATGAGTCGACTTAACCAAAAGAGTAATTGACAGAAAACACGATCACAAAATGAAAAAAACCCAAATGGTCAAGGAAATCGGCTACCAAAAGCACAACCAAAAGAGAGGAAGGAAACAACAGAGGAATAGTTACTGAAAAAGAGAGCAAAAACTAAACAGTTTCGTCACTAATTGCCTATGACCGATTTTGGCATACGGAGAATCCCACTTTTGGCAAACAACTACCACTCCCACCAACTCCTTGATCCACTCCTCAAATCCCTCTTATAATCTCTCACCTTGCCAATTTGAACCCGTTTCAAACTCCTTAGAGTTTCGGCTAACCTAAAACACCTCCACCACGCTTGCAGCAAAATAAAAACACTCTACCACCCCTATTTGGATTCGAACCCCTAGACTCTAGGCTCCTCAACACGCCACTCATCCCTTTAACCAACAGGCTTCTTATTTTAAGAAATAACCACATAAATTTGAGAATCCCACTGTCAAAAGGCAGGGTTAATTCCTTGAAAAAAAACAAAACTTTTGCCCATACCCAGGCTTGAACCCAAGAATTTTTAGACACTTCCCAAAGCACTTAACCGTTAAAGCAAGCAAGCCAATATACAACATAACATACAGGTTTAATCACTAAGGATTTGGGGCATTACAACGCTACCCCCTTAAAAGAAATTTCAGCCTCGAAATTTACCCGATCAAAGTAGATAAGGGTATTGTTGTCGCATCGCCTCCTCACGCTCCTACGTGGCTTCCTCAGAACTGTTATTACGCCATAGTACCTTAACTAGTGGAACAGTCCTCCTCTTTAGAACCTTCACATCAAGGTCCAAAATCTACACCGGCTCTTCCTCAAAAGTCAGATCTGGCCTAACCTCAATCTCCTCAATCGAGACGATGTGCGCAGGATCAAAACGATATCGCCTTAGCATAGAGACATGGAACACATCATGAATCTGGCCAACTCTGGAGGTAACTCAATTTGATAGGCAACCAGTCCCACATGCTTCAATATACGGTAAGGCCCAATGAACCTAGGGCTTAACTTGCCCTTTCAACCAAACCTTAGAACCTTCTTCCATGGCAAGACCTTGAGAAAAACTAAGTCCCCCACAAAGTATTCAATCTCCTTACGTTTAAGATCTGCATACAACTTCTGTCTATCTGATGCTACCTTCAGTCGATCCCGAATCAGTCTAACTTTATCCTCAGTATCAGAAACTAATTCAGGCCCCAGAACACGCAGCTCACCCAACTCGGTCCAAAACGTGGGTGTACGACACCTACGACCATATAGCGCCTCGTAAGGTGTCATCTGTATGCTAGACTGATAGCTATTATTATATGCAAACTCTGCTAACGGTAACTAGTCCTCCCAACTGCCTCGGAACTCAATCACACAACCCCTTAACATGTCATCCAGTATCTGAATCACCCTCTCTGGCTGACCATCTGTCTAAGGATGGAACGCAGTACTGAAGTCCATCCTTGTACCCAATGCTTCATGCAACTTCTTTATAACATCCCGAGTTAGGGCCTAGTCGGAACAGTGGTTTCAGGAACACAAATTTGGCACAGTAAAATTTTTTATTATATTTATATGGTCTAAAATTTTATGGGATGATTTCAAGAAAATTTTGTTTGAAAACTTTCACATTTGGGCACTCAATTTGGTCAAAAGGACTAAATTGTAAAAAGTGCAAAAGTTGAGTTCTACATGTTAGAGGTGTCTAATTGTTATGAAATTTTAAATTGGAGGCCTTTAAATCATAATTAGACCATCTAATCATTTGTTGGACAAAAATGGACATGAAATGGGTGAAATAGAATATTTTTAAGTTAGGGACATTTTGGTAATCTAGTAATTAAAATGAATTAAAATAAAATTAAAAGCCAATTTTTGTCCATCTTCTACCCCATGGCCAAAACTTGCATGGAGAAGACATAACTAGGGTTTTCAAGCTTCCAAGCTCGATTGCAAGTTCGTTTTAGCCCTATTTTTAATGATTTTTACATTTTTGAAATCCCCGTAACAATATCTACTCATTTCTACCCATATTTTGAGCTAAGGTTTGTATTTAAAAATTTACCCATGGATGAAATGCATGTGTTTTGAAATATAATGGTAGAAAATGAATGCTCGGTGTGTAATAAATGACTTTTACTAAGTGATTTTTAGTGAAATTGTCAAAAAGGACCGTTTTGCAAAAGTTACAAAATATGTCATAAAAGTGTGATTTAGTGGAAATTAGGGCCTGCTATAGTTATGAAAATGATTCCGCTAGGCCTAAAATGCAAGGAAATTGGATAAAATTCATCTTACGAGCCTTGGGGAAAAGTGCAAAAATGTGAAAGTTTAGGGGTTAAAACGCAAATTTGTAAAAATATGATTTTTGGACCCATATGAATAATGTGACTAATTAGTAAGCTAAATGTGATATTATAGATCAAAGAAAATAAGATTTGGGCATAGATTGGAAATGAATGAGATTATGGACTAAATCGGAATATATAGTCGTGCTCGCATTCGAGGTAAGTTCTTGTGTCAATAATATTGCAATGCTATGTTTGAATTGAAAATTCTATATTATTATTGCACGAATGACATCATTTAACATATTGAAAAGTGATGAAAGAATGGTATATAAAAATTGTAAGAACAATGATATATGACTAGTAGTGCATAAAATGGTGGATGGTTCAATTATTGATGGCTTGTTATATGATAGATGAATATATTGAGAATTTGATATAACATGATGTTTTATTAAGTTGGATAACTTGTGAAAGAGTGAAAAGGAAGGTAAGATTGTATGTAAATAATATATCGATTCTTTCTCTTTTTTTATGTTATTATCTTTTGTTATTATATGAGATGTAGCTACCTATAGAATGATCATTTGATGTAAATTACGAATTGAAATTGACTAAGAATGAATTAGTAAAATGTTGAAAAGTGAAGAATTTCCTGGTTGGACCTTCGGAATAGAAAAGATACGAATGATCTGTTGTGAGAGCACATGTGTAGTACTATGTGTTTAAAATGGTTTTAGGTCAAGTGTAGTACTAAGTGCAGGCTCCTACATGTACCAGATTGTTAGGTCGCATGTGTAGTACTAAGTGTAGGCTACTATGCGTACCTGATAGCTTCGATCACGTGTGTAGTACTAAGTACAGGCTACTACGTGTATCCGATGGTTAGGTCACGTGTGTAGTACTAAGTGCAGGCTACTACGTGTACCAGATTGTTAGGTCGCATGTGTAGTACTAAGTGCAGGCTACTATGCGTACCAGAGAGCTTCAGTTACAAGGGTGGTAATATGTACAAGCCACTGGGTATCTATTATTATTCTGATGAGTTCAACAGGAAATTTACTAAGTGAAAATACATATGAACATGACTAGGTGATGAATAAGTGCAAGTTCGTGTGTGTAAACTTATGTGAAATGTGCTCGATATGTGATCGAACTTTGGTAAGATTGATATGGAGTAAGTGTTACAATGAAAGTTACTACAAAGAAAACATGAAAGAGTGAAATTTAGTAATAAAAATGTTTTGGACAGCAGCAGTTGTGTGACTTTGAAACATCACTAAAAATGGTGGAAATCGAATTAGTAGTTGAATAAGGTATGAAATAAAATATTTTTGAGTCTATTTTCATATAAAGGAAACGATGTAAGCAAAAGAATTTCATATTATTTGATATTTGAATTCTTGTGAGGCAGAGATAAAATGAGTTCGGAATCCCCTGTTTCGAATTGGGAAAATCACTAGAAATTGTAAAAAAATAATCATGGGTTATAAATTATATGCTTAAAATTCTTAATGAGTCTATTTTCAAGGAAAATAGATAGGAGCATCATCCGAGTCCCGTACTATAAGATAATTAATTTGTAGTCAAGAGAGGTCAGAACTGTTAGATAGCAAAATAGTGGTAACTTTAAAGAATAAACTATACAGACCAAAAATTCTAAAAATTTTATGGTAAGAAGATATGTGAGTCTAGTTTCTAGGAAAATTAGTGGTTCTCAATTTGGAGTCCCATAGCACCAAATATAAATAATTTAGTGACCATGATTCGAGAAAATAGCTTAACTGGACTTTGAATAAATAAAGAGGAATTGAAAAATAGCATGTTAATACATTGCTTATTATTTTTCATGCAAGCTTACTAAGCATAAAGATTACTCCATCATTTTCATTTCTTTTAGTGTTGCCAGGTCGGCTCGGTGTTGGAGATTGTCGGAGGCAGCATCACACTATCAAGCCAATACCTTTGGAGTATTGATACATATGTTAGAAATATCAAGTGAGTGGCATGTATAGGGACCTAGTTCTATGACATGTGTTACTATGATTTGGCTAAATGTATTGGCCTATATCAAGCTATTGTATATGGCCATGAGAGGTGGCTCATATTGATTATGGTTTGTAAGTCTAGCTAATCATGTTACATTTTAATGCATATGATATGATGATATGAATATGTTTGTTTGCCATGCATGGTTGGTAATTTGTCATGTGTGTTGAATGCATGTTTTATGACCAATCGAGGTGGTCATGACCATGAATTAAACGTGTAATATGGTAATAAGATGATAGTGCCTTGAACATGGATGTTTGATGTATAAGTTAGTAACCATAGTTTAATGGTATAAGTGATTAATAAGATGACAAGGTCAAATGACTGTGTAATAATATGGCTAAACTAGTTTATTATGAGTAGGTGGAACATATTTATAATGACGAGCTAATGTTGAATGTGTCTTATTGTAACACCCTAACCCGTATCCAACTTCGGAACAGGGTTCGAGGTGTTATCGAAGTTAAACATTCACAAACATACAAAACCGGGTCACCAAATTTTGACCAAAATTAAAACTTTTCAAACACATGCATATTGTCCCTTATACAGGCCTTCGAAGCCTATAACATACATCGAGGTGGTTCGGGACTAAACTGACAACTTTGAAAATCTTTGGGCAACTTAACCAATTTTCATGCTTTGGGGAGTCACACGCCTGTGTGGGTTGGGCCGTGTGGTCACACACGCCCGTGTGGCTTGGGACACGCCCGTGTCCTCAGCCCGTGTAACTCTCTATTTATGACGTCAAAAACCATTTAAGGGCACACGGCCAAGGCATACGCCCATGGCCAAAGGCCGTGTCCTCCACATGGCTGAGACACACAGCCGTGTCTTCACCAGTGTGGTCAAGACTTAGGCTAACTTCCAAGCCTTTTTGTCATCTTTACATGCATACACATACACGATTTCAATGGCATTCATCATGTACATATGCCATATACTTCTCATACATAGTGAACAAGCACAATCACAAGACATTAACACATATCATGGATAAATAGGCTTACAAGCCAAAATCATTATAAGCCACATCTCATTACTATAAACAACAAATCAATATAAGCCAATACCTTTGGCTAATCACAACAATAGTCATCAAATAAAAACTAAGTCCCTATACATGCCACTAACATGAAAACATTTAACATACACATGCCAATACTCCAAGGATAATGGCTTGATAGTGTGATGCTGCCTCTGACGATCTCCAACCCCAAGCTGACCTGACAAAACCAAAAGAAATGGAAAGGAGGGAGTAAGCTTTACGCTTAGTAAGCTCGCTTGAAAATAATAAAAAATGCGATAACATGCTACTTTCATATTCTTTCTATTTATTCAAATTCCAGCTAAGCTATTTTCCCGAGTCACAATCATTAACTTATTTATATCTGAAGCTACGGAACTCAAAATTAAGATCCGTTAATTTTCCCAGAAACTAGACTCATATATCTTCTTACCATAAAATTTTTAGAATTTTTGGTCTAGCCAATAAGTACAGTTTATTATTCAAAGTCTCCCCTATTTTGCTGTTTGACAGCTTCAACCTTTCTTCACTAAAATTTATTTATCTCATAGTACGAGACTCGGATAAATTATTTTTGTACAAATTCTAGTGATTTTCCAAAGTCAGAATAGGGGATTCCAAACTCATTCCAACTCTGTCTCACGAGAATTCGAATATCTCATAATATTAAATTCTTTTGCTTGTATTGTTTCTTCTATGTGAAACTATACTCAATAAGTTTTCATTTCATATTTAATTCAGTCTCTAACTCAATTTCCACTATTTTTGGTGGATTTTTAAAGTAGGACTAATGCTGCTATCCAATTTTGTTTTGGTACAATATAATGTTCACTATCATAAGATCATTTCCAGCTTATCATGAACTTACAATTTCATGGATCCCTTACTCATTTTTCATAATAAAGCACAATATAAAAGTCATTATTTCTCATGGGCATACTTAGTCATACATCCCAAGTATAGGATAATTCCTTATCACATGCACTCAACCATCAAATTAGTCTCATGACAACACATCATAGTATTAATTTTAGTTGAGCTCAATGATTCAAGAATTTCCATTCTCATTTCTCATTTTATTCCCGTTGAATTTCTTGAGAATCTCGATGGATAGCCATTTACTTTATCGTCAAATAATGTAAGTGATAATTTTCAAGAACGCACTCCCGCGAACCTCACATCTTACGGCGGGATTACCAGTCCAAGCTAAATTCGTCGAAGTATAAACTCATATAGTGATGTCGGGATTACCAGTCCAGGGTAAATCCCTTGTGACGACAAACACCCTCAATGAGCTCGGATCTGAATTACCAGTCCAAGCTAAATTCAGACCCTAATTCAGATTACCCGTCCAAGCTAAATCTGTTTACACATATTCTTCGGGAGGCTAGATCACTTTAGGAACATCCGTCTGGGCTAGATCCTCTTTATTCCGAGATCAACGGATTACTCGTTTGGGCTAATTCCTTTTCTGCAACACATGCAGGATCTCGTATCAATTAAGAATGGCATATCCATCAGATATCTCTTATTCATTCAACCGAGACATTTATCATGTTGTCATATTTATTACTAACACATTTCATGGATTTTCATGCCATGATTATATACAACCATCACACATTCATAAAACATGCATTTAGGCTTATTAGAGGTTTACTTTAAGTTATTCGAACTTACTCGTCGAAATCTCATCAGGTACAACTGTGTAGCAATTCATACAACCCATGTAATAGTAATTTAACATTCAATTCATGTAACAATAATTTGTCATTCAATTTCACATGACACAACAAGTATTACATTAGCATTACATTTTCCATATCATACACACCATTCATCAACTTCTCTTAAACATATTAAATCATAGTATTTATGCAATATCAATAGAGAATTACAATTCATGCATGGTATTGCATTATTATTAACACACGAACTTACCTTGGACCCAGAAATAGCAATTTACCATTTTAGTCCATAACCTTATATTTTCCTGATTTAAGCCCGAATCTCAATTTCCTTGATTTTAATATCACATTTAGCCTAATAATTAGTCACATTATTCATATGAGTCCCAAAATCATATTTTTACAAATTTGCATTTTGACCCCTAAACTTTCACATATTTTCACTTTTGTCCCAATGCTCGTAAAATGATTTTTATTCAATTTCCTTACATTTTAAGCCTAGCTGAATCATTTTCATAACTATGGTAGCCCCCAATTTCCACTAAATCACCCTTTTATGACCAATTTTACAACTTTTACAAAACATTCCTTTCAGACGTGTTCATTGATAACCGCTTCGTAAAAGTCGTTAATTTAACACCCAACACTCATTTTCTACCATTAGACATCAAAATACAAGCATGTCACTCATGGGTAAATTTTTAAACATAAACCCTAGCTCAAAATAATGGTAGAAATGAGTAGATCATGTTACTGGGATTTCAAAAATGTAAAGAACTTTAAAAACGAGGCTCGGGATCACTTACAAATGAGGTTGGAAGCTTGAACCAAACCCTAGCCATGGCTTCTATGGGGGTTCCGACTAGTACATGGAGAAGATGACCAAATTTTGGCTATTTTGGCTTTTTAATTCTTTTAATTATTAGATTACCAAAATGCCCCTAACTTAAAAATATTTTATTACACCCATTTCATGTCTATTTTTGTTCAACATTTAACCAATGTTCAAATTACCATTTAAGGACCTCCAATTTAAAAACTCATAACAATTAGACACCTCTAACATGTAGAACTCAACTTTTGCACTTTTTACAATCTAGTCTTTTTGACCAAATTGAGTCCCCAAATGTCAAAATTTTCAAACTAAATTTTCACGAAATCGTTCTGTGAAATCGTAGACCATAAAATATAATACAAATAAAATTTTCCTAATCGGATTTGTGGTCTCGAAACCGTTGTTCCGACTAGGCCCAAAATCGGGATGTTACATTTCTCCCCCCTTTAGGGATTTTCATCCTCAAAAATCTTACCAAGAAAGTGGTTTTGGTTTTCATTTAGATTCTTCAATCCTATAAGTGATGTCAAAGAACTTTCACTCAAGCCGAGCTTTTACTGCCTATCTCTTTAAATTCCATATACAAAAATCATAAGTGGTATTCACTTTTCAATACTTTCACTGAAACTTAATCTCTACTAGAAAGCTCTTGTACTCAAAATTCTAATCTGTACCATGATGCTACATATACATTTGCACCCGAATCTTTTCGGATTCAAATAGTGAAACTAGTCAGTTTGTCTCGGCCTCACATTCTTTAAAATTCCATACATTTTGATTATTTGCCAAATCACATTTACCTTTCTTTTTAAAGCCTCCTCCAGCTTTCCCAAGAAATCATGCAATGAATCTTGGATATCAATGTAATTACTGGAGATTAAAATTCCATGATACCCAACATTCATAAAGACACGAAATTCTATGAATCTGGTCAGCAGATATTCGGGTATACCAGCATAATTTTGTAGATCTCATGACATTCAACAACACTACAATTACTTTCCTCTTTCAAGGACAGGAATGATCCAGACAAGAAAATCCATATTAACTTTTTTTATTTCCCAAACGGCGAAATTAATTCTGATGATTCTTGCTATACATCTTCAAACTTTCAACATTTCAAGAATTTGTACTCCAAGATCAACAATGATTGTTTCATCATCTTTTCAGACAAGAAAATACGAAAGACCCCAATAGTTTTTCAGAGAAAAGAAATCCAGAATAACATCATTCCAAACCACTGACAACAAATACGACCGGAACTATATACTTCTCATGTATATATATAAAATCAGTCAGAGCAATGATCGGTAGAGATAAAATCATGGCACCATACATAATTTCTCATCGATTCCCAATAGGCGTACAACAAAATACTAGAGAAAACAGAACCATACAGATCATAATCCAATCATACTGATAACACATTCGTCTAATGTTAAGATCAGGAAACATATTCATAATATCAGAATTCATCAGGGATTAGATAGCCCCAATAATATTTTCGGTGTCAAATAATCTCATACAACATCTTAATAGAGACAGTCACAAACTGTTCACTGTAATTACCATGCTTGGACATTTCATATTTCGAACATTATTCCTTTAACTATTTCTGTCGTTCCAAATTCCATAATATTCCCTTCACTAAGAAAACTAGTTCATGAGGGAATTTCAATCAATAAATTTCTCAACATCATACCAGGATAGATTGGTTTACCAAAATTAACCTTTTTCACTAACTGCGATGTTGCGAAAATTAAACAATCTTTCAGTTAATCCGATATCTTTCTAGCTCATGTCTGTACTTATCAACCCATTCTCAATCTCTAATCATGCTTATAACCATTCCATCATTGAACTCTTTGTTTTCTCACCTAGAAACTCTTTCAACATAAATCTCAGCAATTTCCATTATAAAACACCACTTTGGTAAGGGGGAGGGGGTCGTAGGGCCTCTGACTCAACTCTCATATACATATACATGTAACACAGTTTTCATTATCATAGAAATCATATCTCATTCATTTCAGGTAACTAACATTCATATTGATTTAACGCCCACTTTCCAATTATCTCATTTAGTCAAGTATAATTATGCATGCATTCCATCTTTTCTGGATAACTTTACTTATCTATTCATTTAATCATATAACTCATGCACATGATATTATACATGGGCCAAGAAACATAGATAAGTTTATTACAATCTATACTTTTACCTCGTACACCATCATTTAGACATATCGTTACAATCATATGAATCAGTCCAAGCAATTTAACACATTTACTTAAGCTATACGAGCTTATCAACCATGATTTTTCATATAAGTGTACGTGAATATTCATTCCATCTATATCTTTGGTAAGTTATCTAAACACATGCATTCACTCAAGAAAATCGACCATTTACATCATAGAATTATCTATTAATCATAGATAAGCTCATTTCACCATGTACTCATTTTATGAATCCAAATTCGTACCTTTCCAAGTTTCAGTACATCATTACAGTACTTTACTCGAACATTTTAGTATCACATTCAACATGGTCGGTGTAGCTCGGTTGGAGAGTACCTTTATCTAAACAAAATGGCTTTCACCCACGTCGGGAGACATCACATTATCACGGACCGGTGGCATGTATAGCTAGACTCTCATACATATGCTAGGTTAGTTCGAGAACTGACTAAACCATAGCTTTGACACCACTTAATGTAACACCCCTCACCTGTATCCAACTCCGGGATAGGGTTCGAGGTGTTACCGGACTTAAACATTCACAAACATACAAAACTGGGTCACCAAATTTCTCCCAAAATTAAAACTTTTCAAACACATATATATTGTCCCTTATACAGGCCTTCGTAGCCTATAACATACATCGGGGTGGTTCGGAACTAAACTGAGAACTTTGAAAATCCTTGGGCAACTTAACCAATTTTCATACTTTGGAGAGTCACACGCCTGTGTGGGTTGGGTCGTGTGGTCACACACGCCGTGTGGGTTGGGTCGTGTGTTCACACACGCCGTGCAGCTTAGGACACGCCCGTGTCTTCAACCCGTGTAACTCTTTGTTTATAACATCAGCAACCGTTTAAGGGCACACGGCCAAAGCATACACCCGTGGCCAAAGGCCGTGTCCTCCACACGGCTGAGACACACAGTCGTGTCTCTACCCGTGTGGTCAAGACTTAGGCTATTTTCCAAGCCTTTTTTTCATCTTTACATGCACACATATACACGATTTCAATGGCATTCATCATGTACATATGCCATATACTTCTCATACATAGTGAACAAGCACAATCACAAGACAATAACACATATCATGGATAAATAGGTTTACAAGCCAAAATCATTAAAAGCCACATCTCATGGCTATAAACAGCAAATCAATATAAGCCAATACCTTTGGCTAATCACAGAAATAGTCATCATAGAAAAACTAAGTCCCTATACATGCCACTTACATGAAAACATTTAACATACACATGCAAATACTCCAAGGATAATGGCTTGATAGTGTGATATTGCCTCCGACGATCTCCAACCCCGAGACGACCTGATAAAACCAAAAGAAATGGAAAAGAGGGAGTAAGCTTTATGCTTAGTAATCTCACATGAAAATAATAAACAATGCGATAACATGCTATTTTCATATTCTTTTCTTTATTCAATTTCCAGCTAAGTTGTTTTCCCAAGTCACAGTCATTAAATTCTTTATATCTGTAGCTATGAAACTCACAATTAATATCCATTAATTTTCCCATAAACTAGACTCATATATCTTCTTACCATAAATTTTTCAGAATTTTTGGTCTATCCAATAAGTACAGTTTATTATTCAAAGTCTCCCCTATTTTGCTATTTGACATCTTTGACCTTTCTTCACTAAAATTTATTTACCTCATAGTACGAGACTTGGATAATGTTCCCATCTATTTCTATTGAAAGTAGACTCATTCAGGATTTCATTCATATTATTCCTAACTCATAATTAGTTTTTTAAAATTTCTAGTGATTTTCCAAAGTCAAAATAGGGGATTCTGAACTCATTCTGACTTTGTCTCACGAGAATTCGAATATCTCATAATATTAAATTCTTTTACTTGTACCGTTTCTTCTATGTGAAACTAGACTCAATAATTTTTCATTTCATATTAATTAAGTCTCTAACTCAATTTCCACTCTTTTTTGTGGATTTTCAAAGTAGGACTAATGCTGCTGTCCAATATTATTTTGGTACAATATAATGTTCACTATCATAAGATCATTTCCAACTAATCATGAACTTACCATTTCATGGATCCCTTACTCATTTTTCACAATAGAGCTCAATTTAAAATTCATTATTTCTCATGGGCATACTTATTCCTACATCCCAAGTATAGGATAATTCCCTATCACATGCACTCAACCATCAAATTAGTCTCATGACAAAACATCATAGTATTAATCTTAGTTGAGCTCAATGATTCAAGAATTTCCATTCTCATTTCTCATTTTGATCTCGTTGAATTTCTCGAGAATCTCGATGGATATCCATTTACTTTACCATCAAATCATACAAATGATCATTTTCAAGAATGCACTCCCTCAACCTCACATTTTACGGCGGGATTACCAGTCTAGGCTAAATCCCTTGTGATGACAAACACCCTCAATGAGCTCGGATCTGAATTACCAGCCCAGGATAAATTCAGACCCTAATTTGGATTACCCGTCCGGGCTAAATCCGTTTACACATATTCTTCGGGTGGCTAGATCACTTTAGGAACACTCGTCCGGGCTAGATCCTTTTTATTCTGAGATTAACGGATTACCCTTCCGGGCTAAATCCTTTTCTTCAAAACATGTAGGATTTTGTATCAATTAAGAATGGCGTATCCATCAGATATCTCTTATTCATTCAACCGAGACATTTATCATTTTGTCATATTTATTACTAACACATTTCATGGATTTTCATGCCATGATTATATACAACCATCACACATTCATTAAACATGCATTTAGGCATATTAGAGGTTTACATTAAGTTATTCAAACTTGCTCGTCGAAATCTCGTTAGGTACAACTGTGTTGCAATTCACACAACCCATGTAATAGTAATTTAACATACAATTCATGTAACAATAATTTGTCATTCAATTTCACATGACACAACAAGCATTACATTAGCATTACATTTTCCATATCATACACACCATTCATCAACTTCTCTTAAACATATTAAATCATGCAATTTATGCCATATCATAGAGAATTACAATTCATGCATGGTATTGCATTATTATTAACACACGAACTTACCCCGGACCCAGAAGCGACAATTTACCATTGTACTCCATAACCTTGTTTTTTCCCGATTTAAGCCCGAATATCGATTTCCTTTATCTATAATATCACATTTAGCCTAATATTTAGTCACATTATTCATATGGGTCCAAAAATCATATTTTTACAAATTTGTATTTTGATCCCTAAACTTTCACATATTTGCACTTTTACCCCAATGCTCGTAAAATGATTTTTATTCAATTTCCTTACATTCTAAGCCTAGCTGAATCATTTTCATAGCTATTGTAGCCCTAAATTTCCACTAAATCACCCTTTTATGACCAATTTTACAACTTTTACAAAACGGTCCTTTCGGACGTTTTCATTAAAAACCACTTAGTAAAAGTCGTTTATTTAACACCCAACACTCATTTCCTACCATTAGACATCAAAATACAAGCATGTCACTAATGGGTAAATTTTTAAACATAAACCCTCGCTCAAAATAATGGTAGAAATGAGCAGATCATGTTACCGAGATTTCAAAAATGTAAAGAAATTTAAAAACGGGGCTCGGGATCACTTACAAATGAGCTTGGAAGCTTGAACCAAACCGTAGACATGGCTTCCAATGGGTTTTCGACTGGTACATGGAGAATATGACCAAATTTTGGCTATTTTGGCTTTTTAATTCTTTTAATTATTAGATTACCAAAATGCCCCTAACTTAAAAATATTTTTTTACACCCATTTCATGTCTATTTTTGTCCAGAAATTAACCAATGGTCTAATTACCATTTAAGGACCTCCAATTTAAAAACTCATAACAATTAGACACCTCTAACATGTAGGACTCAACTTTTGCACTTTTTACAATTTGTCCTTTTGACCAAATTAAGTGCCCAAACATTGAAATTTTCAAACAAAATTTTCACAAAATCATTCAGTGAAATCATAGACCATAAAAATAATTAAAATGAAATTTTCCTCATTGAATTTGAGGTCTCGAAACCACTGTTCCGACTAGGCCCAAATTCAGGATGTTACACTTATAAAGGGTGTTTAATCATTAAAATGATGCCATGAGTTGTGAGTTTGATGTGTGCAAGGTTGTAAGGGTTTATAGGAAACATGAAGGCTTGGAAAATAGCCTAAGTGTTAGCCACACGGGCAGAGACACGGCCATGTGTCTCGGCCGTGTGGAGGACACGGCCTATCACACGAACGTGTGGGCTGGCCGTGTGGTTCAAATTGTTTTACTAATGTCAAAAACAGAGAGTTACACGAGCTAAGACACGGGCGTGTCCCAAGCCACACGAGCGTGTATGACCACACGGTTCAACACACACTGGCGTGTGACTCTCCAAAGCAAAAAATTTGCTAAGTTGTCTAAAGTTTATCGAAAGTTCTCAGTTTAGTCCCGAACCACCCTGATGTATGTTTTAGGCCTCGAAGGCCCGTATAAGAGACAATATACATGTGTTTGAAAGGTTTTAATTTGGACGAAAATTTTATGGCTTGGTTTTGCATGTTTGTGAATGTTTAAGTCTAGTAACGCCTCGAACCCTATCCTGGCTTCGGATATGGGTAAGGGGTGTTAGATTTAGTGGTATCAGAGCTATGGTTTAGTCAATTCTCAGACTAACCTAGCATGTATGAGAGTCTAGCTATACATGCCACAAATCCGTGATAGTGTGATGTCTCTCGATGCAAATGAGAATCATCATTTTTGGAAAAAAGTGCTCTCTAACCGAGCTATACCAACCATATTCGATGTGAAGCTAAGGCATTCGGGTAAAGTACAGTTATAATGAGCCTAAACTTAGAAAATTATGAATAAAAGTTCATGATATGTTTGTGATAACATGTGAGATGAAAGTTCATGTTGTGATGAGTACCTATGCTTGTTTGATATTCATATGATGTTGTGCACTTGATTTACTTGATTAAGTGAATGTGACAAATAGGAATTCATGAAGGTATGAATAAAATGTTCATAATAACATGATACGGATAAAATGTCATTGTCTCGATTAAACATTGAATGTTGATGGATTGCAATGATATTTTTAAATAAGATAAAGGAATACAATATGATAAGCTTATCTATGTTTAGTTGATAGTTCTATAATTTATATGATCGATTTGCTCTAGTGAATGTATGTATTTGGGTAACCCACTAACCTTATTGATGGAATAAATGTTCGTGTATACTTGTTTGGATAATTATAATGGGCAAACTCGTACAGTTTAAGTAAATGGGCTAAAATTGATTGAATTAAGTTATATGATGGTAATGATATGTGTAGGATCATGTGCAAGATAAAAGATTTAATTGTGACATACTTATCCATGTTTTTTTGGCTCTCATAAGATGTTATGTGCATGAGTTGTTTGATTAAATGAATGGGATAAGTAAAGTTATTTAGAATCCATAGAATGCATGCATAAATGCACTGGTTTAAATAAGATAATTGGAAGGTTCGTGCCATACAGGTGTGAATAATAATTTGCCAAAAGTGGATGATATGTTTGTGAAAATGTTATTATGATGATGAAATAGTGTTATATGTATATGTGTATGAGAGACGAGTTAGGGACCTTACGACCCCACCCCCTAACAGAGTCATGTTTTGTAAAGGATTTTATAAGATCAGTGTTGAATAAGCTCACAAGTATGAGACCAAAGAGTTCAGCTGTAGAATGATTATAACTATGATCAGAGATTAATTGGATTGATAAGTAAAGACAGAGCTAGTAAAGTGTGATGTCAAGAAACATATTAACTGGAATTTCTTCAGAGCTGATCTTCTTCAATGAAAATCATAATGTGGGAATTGTAATAACAGAAATATTTGGAGGAATAAATCTTGAAATGTAAGATATCTGAATGTGGTAATTATAGTAAGCAGATTATGACTGTCTCTCTTGAAGTACTCTATGGTTCATTTACTCTCAGAAGTATTACTAGGGCTATCTATTTTCAGATAAATTGTTATCGTGCGAAAATGTTTTCTAATCTTGGAATAAGACGAAAGTATTAATAGTTTAACTGGTATATAATCTGTATTGCTCTATTTTCCCTCTGGCATTCTATTACGTTCCATCTGTTGGGATTTTATGAGATAATATCTAATGTTATGATTTTGTTCCTTCTAATGGATGTTCTGTTTGATATATATATATATATATATATATATATATATATATGGGGGAAGGTACATTATCTTTGTTGCATTTAATTCCAGTGGGCTTGAATGATGTATTCTTCTGGACTTCTTTCCTCGGGGAAATTATCGAAATCTTCTATATTTTCTTATGAGCTTTGTTCTGGGTCTTTCATTATGATATTGTATCTTGGATTTCTTTATCTTGGACTTCTTAATCCTGGTTTTCTTATTATCTATATTCTAGAATTTATCAATCACGGCTCATATCTACAGTGTGTTCTTCAGTTGTGATAATCATGTCAAGTGTGACTATGCTTCTAGTTTGATCATAGTAATGTGGTAATTCTAGTATCTAGATTTCTCTGAATCTTTGTGAAGGATTTGACATCGATAAAGGCATAAGTGGTGAAATTGCTAGTATTAGCTTGTATGATGGATTTCTTTTCTCAAGAAAGTTAATCAAGTTAATGCCTTCGATTGGGAACATTTATACTACCTTGAGCTAATGCAATTGAAATGAACTTTGATTAGTATGATGAGTGAATTTTGCATGATTACATGTTAAATCAATTTTGACAACTGAAAAGAAGGATTTCCTAAAACATTTTCAAGTAATAATTAAGACCGACTTGGTTGTTCAGTTTGTTTGGGTTATTGTTTGAAAGATTTAATAGGATATTTATGTCTAAAATTTTTCCCAAGCCTAAGAATAAGATTTTATCTCTCTAGGTAAAAGACAGATAATCTGAATGAAAGTGTATATATCTTAGAAGACTTTGATACGATTTAAAGTTGCTTTGAATGATAAAGTTTTCTTCTTATGAAAGTTGAATGGTCTACTGCATGTTGGTAACGACTTGAATATACGAGAATATTGTTAACTGAAGCCTTGAAACTGGTCTAGTCTGCATTGAGCAAAGACTTCTCGATTTTCAGTGATGTGTTTTAAGATAAGAAGGGCAGTATGATAGCTTAAAGATCTACTGTCATAGAAAGACTTAAGTTGAGATAGTGTAGCTAACTTGAATTGTTAAAGGATGATAAGATAATTATGGTATGATCTCTGAGAATGAGATTACTATAGATTTCATATTAGAATTATTCCTATCTTTGAAAGAGAAAGATGTCATATGACTTGTTGTTAAGTAATTGATGAATCTACAAATCATGTCAGTAAGTACTGAATTTCCTCTCATCAGACTTATGGGATTAAGCATCTTTGAGATTGTTTAATTTCTTAAAATTCTAGTTTTTTTTAATCAGATTGAGATCCAGGATTTATATCGTGAATTATTGAAAAGGCTAATTGAGGCTTTGAATTTTAATGATGACCAGAGGTCTAACTAGTAAACTGCCGGGCTGTATAAAATGATAGAGAACTTAAGGCCATGATGATTGGGCTGGCTATGCCATTTGAATCTGAGAGGATTCAAGTATGATGTGTTTATATATATTCTATAGCAGTATGGGTTCGACCCTTGTATACATGAGTTCTCTGATAGAAGTCAAGATTCGATTGATGCGTCGTATAACACGAAATTGTTCATGACTTTAGTATGAGAAATTAAAGAGCTAAGTATTAAACATAGCCTGAGTAAAAGTTCTTTAGCAATGATTATGAGATAGTGGAGTTTATGTGAAAACCGAACCACTCTTCTGGTAAGATTTTCGGGGACGAAAATCCCTAAAGAGGGAGAGTTGTAATATACCGAATTAGGGCCTAGCCGGAACAGTGGTTTCAGTACTACAAATTTGACACAGTAAAATTTTTTTTATTATATTTTTATGGTCTTCATTTTCACGGGATGATTTCATGAAAATTTCGTTCGAAAATTTTGATGTTTGGGCACTCAATTTTGTCAAAAGGACTAAATTGTAAAAAGTACAAAAGTCGAGTTCTACATGTTAGAGGTGTCTGATTATTATGAAATTTTAAATTGGAGGCCCTTAAATGGTAATTAGACCATTGGATAATTTTTTGGACATGAAATGGGTGAAATAGAGTATTTTTAAGTTAGGGGCATTTTGGTAATCTAGTAATTAAAATGAATTAAAAACAAAATTAAAAGCCAATTTTTGTCCATCTTCTACCTCATGGCTGAAACTTGCATGGAGAAGACATAACTAGGGTTTTTCAAGCTTCCAAGCTCGATTGTATGTCCGTTCTAGCCCTATTTTTAATGATTTTTACATTTTTTAAATCCTCGTAACAAGATCTACTCATTTCTACCCATATTTTGAGCTAGGGTTTGTATTTAAAAATTTACCCATGGATGACATGCATGTGTTTTGATATCTAATGGTATAAAATGAATGTTCGGTGTGTAATGAACAACTTTTACTAAGTGATTTTTAGTGAAATGGTAAAAAAGGACCGTTTTGAAAAAGTTACAAAATTTGTCACAAAAGTGTGATTTAGTGGAAATTAGGGCCTGCTATAGTTATGAAAATGATTCGGCTAGGCTTAAAATGTAATAAAATTGGATAAAAGTCATCTTACGAACCTTGGGGAAAAAGTGCAAATATGTAAAAGTTTAGGGGTCAAAATGTAAATTTGTAAAAATATGATTTTTGGACCCATATGAATAATGTGACTAATTAGTAAGATAAATGTGATATTATAGATCAAAGAAAATAAGATTCAATCATAGACTGGAAATGAATGAGATTATGGACTAAATCGAAATATATAGCCGTGCTCGCATTGGAGGTAAGTTCGTGTGTCAATAATATTGCAATGCTATGTTCGAATTGAAAATTCTATATTATTATTTCACGAATGGCATGATTTAATATATTGAAAAGTGATGAAAGAATGGTATATAAAAATTGTAAGAACAATGATATATGACTAGTAGCACATAAATTGTTGGATGGTTCAATTATTGATGGCTTGCTATATGATAGCTGGATATATTGAGAATTTGATATAACATGATGTTTTATTAAGTTGGATAACTTGTGAAAGAGTGAAAAGGAAGGTAAGTTTGTATGTAAATAATATATGGATTCTTTTTTTTTTATGTTATTATCTTTTGTTATTATATGAGATGTAGTTACCTATAGAATGATCATTTGATGCAAATTATGAATCGAAATTGACTAGGAATGAATTAGTAAAATGTTGAAAAGTGAAGAATTTCCCAGTTGGACCTTCGGAATAGAAACGATACAAATGATCCGTTGTGAGAACACATGTGTAGTACTATGTGCAGGCTACTATGTGTTTAAAATAGTTTTAGGTCACGTGTGTAGTACTAAGTGCAGGCTACTACGTGTATCTGATGGTTAGGTCACGTGTGTAGTAATAAGTGCAGGCTACTACATGTACCAGATTGTTAGGTCGCATGTGTAGTACTAAGTGCAGGCAACTATGCTTACTGGAAAGCTTCGATTACAAGGGTGGTAATATGTACAGGCCACCGGGTATCTGTTATTATTCTGATGAGTTCAACGGGAAATTTACTAAGTGAAAATACATATTAACATGACTATGTGATGAATAAGTGACAGTTTATGTGTGTAAAATTATGAGCAATGTGCTCGATATGTGATCGAACATTGGTAAGATTGATATGGAGTAAGTGTTACACTGAAAGTTACTACAAAGAAAACATGAAAGACTGAAATTTAGTAATAAAATAGTTTTGGACAGCAGCAGTTGTGTGACTTTGAAAAATCCCCAAAAATTATGGAAATCAAATTAGAAGTTGAATAAGGTATGAGATAAAAGCTTATTGAGTATATTTTCATATAAAGGAAATGATGTAAGCAAAAGAATTTCATATTATGAGATATTTGAATTCTTGTGAGACAGAGTCAAAATGACTTTGGAATCCCCTGTTCTGAATTGGGAAAATCACTAAAAATTGTAAACAAATAATCATGGGTTATAAATTATATGCTTAAAATCCTTAATTAGTATACTTTAAAGGAAAATAGACGGGAGCATCATCCGAGTCCTGTACTATGAGATAATTAATTCGTAGTGAAGAGAGGTTGGAACTGTCAGATAGCAAAATAGCGGTAACTTTAAAGAATAAACTGTACTTATTGGCTTGACCAAAAATTTTAAAAATTTTATGGTAAGAAATATATGAGTCTAGTTTCTGGAAAAATTAGCGATTCTCAATCTAGAGTCCTGTAGCTCTGGATATAAATAATTTAGTGACCATGACTCGAGAAAACAACTTAACTGGACTTTTAATAAATAGAGAGCAACTGAAAAATTGCATATTAATACATTGCTTATTATTTTTCATGCGAGATTACTAAGCATAAAGCTTACTCCCTTATTTCCATTTCTTTTAGTGTTGTTAGGTCGGCTCGATGTTGGGGATCGTCGGAGGCAGCATCACACTGTCAAACCAATACCTTTGGAGTATTGATACATATGTTAGAAATATCAAGTGAGTGGCATGTATAGGGACCTAGTTCTATGACATGTGTTACTATGATTTGGCTAAATGTATTGGCCTATATCGAGCTATTGTATATGTAACACCCCTATACCGTATCCGTTGCCAGAATAGGTGAAGGGGCATTACCAGACTTGAAACTCATATCAGAACAGTAAATTTTTTTTTAAGAACATTCCTTTAGATAAATACTAAAGACAGACAGGGATACAATTTAAACTTCTATAAGTACACATTCAAAAGATGCCATTTTCGCATGGCTTATATACATTAACCAAAATATTCTTGACCCTTTGGTCTATTCTATACATGCCATAAAATAATTCAAAACATAACAGTAACAAGCAGTGGATAGTGATAGTGTGACTAGTTGCTGACGATCCCCGAGTCTGTAGCTTCCAAATGAGATCTATAAAACAGAGGAAACAAGTAAACGGAGTAAGCATTACAATACTTAGTAAGTTTTAAGCAGTGTTAACAGATAACAATCAAATTATAACATAGTTGTTCGTATTTTTATTTCACTCTTCCTTCGGGCATACCTTCCCTTTACCGAATATGCACATCTCATCATATACAATAGGCAGATAAACTTTCAAATAAAAGTGAGCTCATGTGACATAGATATATTGTATAATTTCACATAACCTCTCGCACTAATCCGATGTCACATAATCATAGGAATAGTCTCATAGATTGCTCACGTATGCATCACATAACTACCTTATGATTTAGTTCAAATCAAGCTCACATATAAACTTGGAGTACATACCTGTTTAACCTTTCGCATTGAATATATTTATAAGCAATTCTTATTGTGAAGTCTTACAGCTTTAAACTCTACTCGGATTATCGGCGAGACCTTTAGCTCAGATGAAATCTCCACACGAAGTCAGCGGGTCTTAACCCAGACATAGTCACCACATATGGTCATCTGGTCTTTAATCCCGAGTTTACATCATAGAGTTTTGTGACAGCCCAAAATTGACCCTAGTCGGAATGTGGTTTCGGGACCACAAAATCGAGGCATAAAAATAATTAAAAATTTATTTTGATGCCTATAATATGTGTGTGCTCATGTATGACATTTTATGATGATTGATTTAGTGTTATAAAGGTGAATTCCACAAGAAAGGACTTAGTAGTGAACTTTGAAAGTACGATAGGGAAATGTGTGATGACTAATTAAAGCATGCATGCAAAATAATGGACTTGCATGTCAAATTCCCTTTTACAAGTGATGGCCGGCCATGACAAAGAGATATGGGCTAAACATGTCATGAAACATGTTTTGTTGGGCATTAGGGAGAAATAATAAACAAATAAGCATGGGTAAGAAAAGAATGAAAAAAAATGTGTGTGAGAGAGTAGCATTCCCCATTGCCGTGCAACCAAGAAGAGAAAACAAAAAATTTGTTCATTCTTGTTCTCTCCTTTTGGCCAAAAATACTAAGAGGAAGAAGAGATTTTTGCTTCATTTCCTTTGTTTAGAAGAGATCTAGAAGGATATTTGGCTAAACTTGCATCAAGATTGAGGTATGTATGAGGTTGTGTCATGAGATTCATGCATGTTTTAGTTGCCAACTTGATGTTCATGTTAGCCATGGTTCAAATCCTTGTTATGCCATGGAAGTGGTATTTGGTCAAGGTTGGTATTGTGATAAAGCCATTGCATGTTAAGTGTGAAGCTTGATGATGATGCATGCAATGATGGATTGTCTACTCTTGAAATTTCTTTGTAGCCATCTTGAGTAAGACTTTGAGTTTTCTTTTGTTTAACCATGATTGAAGATAAAAGGGGCATGATTATGATGTATTCGCCATGATGCATTCATGAGCATGGTTCATGCTTCTTGCATGTTAGTTAAAATTTGTGTTTTAGATGGCTATGGACACCTTGAAATTCGCCATGCTCATATATGTATATATATGTTTGCACATGATGTTTTGGCTATGAAGTAAGTGATGAATATGTTTGTTTAAAGAAGAAGATGTTGAAGAATGCTTGTGAAATTGCAAGCACATTTGACCTAGCACACATATGAGTGCTTGATGCTATATTATAAGTTTTGAGCTACAACATGCAAAGCATTAACTAGTAAAATGCATGCTGTTTTTGTGTGGTATTAAGTGCATAATTGGCCTCAACATGGACATGTATATTCGGCCTTAGGTAGCCTATTGAAGGCCTTAGCTTTTCCTTGATGCCCGAATGAATTGTATTGAATTGCTTGATGTAGTATAAAATGTGCATGACCATTGTGTATTCAAGCTAAAGGGTGGCCATTTGACCATTTAAACTCCTTGTCATATTCGCCATAAGCTAGCACAATGAGGTTTTAATAAATTGAATTTGTTTGAATTAGCTCAAGAGCTTAGAGGGCCACAATTGGACAAGGGGAAGGAAAAAGTGATCGAATAGCCGTAAAAGCCGTTCGACAACATCCGAGGTAAGTCCTCAAGAAGTGACCTTAATTGAATTATGTGGAATGAAATATGGATGTATTGATTATTGATTTATGTGTATGAGTATTCGAATGATACCGGGCTAAGTCCCAAGGCGATTATGCTAGTGATTATAATTGTGTTTGAGCCTTAGTAACGAAAATGAAATATGTATGTCCAATGATTATTGATGTATGTGTGCATGAGAAATTGAATGATACCGGGCTAAGCCCAAGACAATTATGCTGAAATTATATCCGGTTAAGACCAAGGCAATTGTGCTAGTGGCTACATCCGGCTAAGACCAAGGCATTCGTGCACGTGGTTATATCCGGTTGTATTCAAGAAGCTTGGGCTGGAGGTGAGTGTTGGTTGCTGTAATAAATTCAATTAGTACGCTCGAAAAGCCCAAAGAATAAGGTACGTTTATATGTGCATTGGAAAGTCGACATATTTGAGCAACATTCGCTCAATCGACTAACTAATTTCAGCTATTGGAATGGTTGATACTTTGTGAAAGTATATAATGATGAAGTGTGAAGTAAGAATGATTATGAGAATGTGTATTAATGAAATGATGCATTTGGTTATGTGAATGTATTGCTTAAATTAAAGCTGATTTTATTCCTTGAGACTTACTAAGCATAAAAATGCTTACCCGCTGCTTTGGCTCTCTGTTTTATAGATTACGCCGATAGCAATCGGATTCGGGATCATTAAAGTCGAAGTCATCCACACTATCAACGCCTCTATTTTGGTATAAATTTTGGTTGAACTTTGAAATGGCATGTATAGGACTACCCTTGTTGGTTTAAATATGCTGTGATGTATATGTGTACGGCCATGCGAAAATGGCTCGTAAAAGTGAAGTACGAACTTAGACTATTTGCGGTTTGTATATATATATATGGTGTCATGATGTGATTATGGATTGGAGATGGGAATATTGGTCACATGATCAGCCATTGGTATGGTTAAAATGATCATATATGAACCTATGTATGGCAAGACTAGTTGGTTCATGGAGACTACAAAATAGGTAAGACCTACCTTAAAACAGATGCTGCCAGCTGCAGTGACGTGAATGTGAAAAATCACCAAAATTTGTAGGAATGGTATTAAATAGTGAATAAGCTATGTAAATGAACCTTGATGAGTCTATTTTCATATGGAAGAAACGAAATGGTCATAGGAGTTACATGTTAAGAGATATTAAAGCTATTGTGAGACAGGGCCAGAACGGTTTCTGGGTCCCCTGTAGCAACTTTAAAAATTTACTATAAATTATCCAGAAAGAATTAGGAGTCATGCCTTATATTTACAGATTCCATTTTGAGTCTAGTTTCATTAGAAACAAACTACACCAGTATTAAAGCCCTGTACAGAGAGATATTCAAGTTATAACGCGCGAAGGTCAGAGCAGTCGATCCCTGTAACATGGGTGACTTTAACTAATAAACTGTACCAATTGGCCCGACCAAAAATTCTAGAAATAAATCCATGGATGGATATATGAGTCTAAATTCAGGGAAAATTTACGAAACCAGTTTCCGAGTTTTGAAACTCGAGATATGATTTTTAAGGCGACGGTGACGCAGTTTTCCAGCCTGACTGGAAATGTCAAATTGGGGGGCAAAATATGTGAACTTGGCTTGTTAACCCCTCGTGTCCGACACCGGCGATGGTCTCGGGTTAGGGGTGTTACAATTTTCATGCATATTTATTCACATGTTACAACATTCACATCGACTATCACATTTGTAATTCATTTACCTCATCAAATATCTAATAAAACACACCTTCCGCCGTTTGTCATTTGGCCACAATATATATATATACATCCCCTACATCTCTCACATTAGCCATTTGGCTTTACCACATATCCATCTCATACATGTTTTGCATTAACCATTCGGCTTTACCTCATATCCATCTCATACACATTTCACATTAGCCATTCGGCTTTACCACATATATACACTTCCACGTTCATCACATTGGCCATTTTGCCTTATCACATATATGCATGTTCACATTCATCACATTGGCCATTCGGCCTTATCACATATATGCATGTTCACATTCATCACATTGGCCATTCGGCCTTATCACACATATGCATGTTCACATTCATCACATTGGCCATTCGGCCTTATCACATATATGCATGTTCACATTCATCACATTGGCCATTCGGCCTTATCTCATATATGCATGTTCACATTCATCACATTTGCCATTCGGCCTGATCTCATATATACATATTCACATTCATCACATAAAATCCTAAATCAAAATATAAATTTTCATGTATTCACATCACAATTATCCAAATAACTTCACATACCACATATACTTAGACTTTGTCTTGGCTAAATCTACATCTATCATTTTCCAATGAATAATTCAATTTCATGCCATACTATCATTTCATATTCGAATACTTATAAACTTACAATTTCACAAATTTTAATATCAAAGATCCATATAACACTCATATATCATTTTATTATATCACAATTTAGAATTCACGTATGGGTTTAATCAATAGCTTATGAGCAACTAAAACAAGTTTTATCCATGTTTACAACATAACCACAAATTCTCTACAAGCTGTTTTCCTGAGCAACAGTCGTTAAATTATTTGTAACTGGGGCTATGAAATTCCAAATTATGTGCTGTTAATTTTCCATGAAAATATACTCGTATATCCTCTATCCACAAAATTTTCAGAATTTTTGGTTTGGCCAATCAATACCAGATTTTTCTTAAAGTTTCCCCTATTTTACTGCTTGACTACTCTGACTACTCTTCACTAAGAATTTAATTTCTCATTGTACAGAATTCAAAATATGTTTTTGTTTATTTTGTTTAAAACTAGACTCATTAAGGAGTCTAACCATATAATTTTATCTTATAATCATTTTTGTATGATTTATAATGATTTTCCAAATACTGAACAGGGATTTTGAGCCATTCGACTCTGTCTCACACAACTTTGAAAATCTCATTATCGGCAACCCTTTACTTACACATTTCTTTTATACGAAACTAGACGCATCAAGCTTTAACATAATTTATTCAGCCTTTAACTCAACTCCCACAATTTATGGTAATTTTTCCAAAACACGCTACTGCTGCTGTCCCTAGCAGATTTATACAATTTACTCTGTAAAGTTCTCATTCACATATTTTAAAACATAATATCATATATGCCGTCATTTAGAAAAGTCATTGACCTTAACGTATATACATAATTCATATTCATCCCATTTTAAAACTTAAACTTACAAAGGAATCAAACTCAATTACTTAAGAACTTACCTCGGAAGTTGTCGAACGATTACAGATCGACTATTCGGTTAGGTAGCTTTTTCTCTTATCCGAATTAGACTCCCTCAGCTCTTGAGCTTGAATAAACAAATTTAATCTATTACAAACCAATTATACAAACTCATGGCCGAATACAACAAGAAGACTAACTAGATTCTACTAGCCACTCATTGCTCTATTATTAACCTTACTTAATTATAAACACATTCGGCAACTACCTCAACCTTATTTAATACAATTAGCACCGAATTCCTCATGTAAAAAGTACCATTGCCGAATATCATTTAGTTCACAAGGTCCTAATTTCAAAAATTTGACAAGCTCATACCCATTTCCTACTAATTCCATCATTTTAACACAGGTACGGCAAAGCTAAATTCCATTCTTCCATTAGTTTGCATTTAAATTATTTAAAACATTCAACACAACTCAACCTTATAAACACATATTCGGCTAGGAAGAAAGATTGATAATTTAACAACCTTAGCTTAACATATAATTTGTTGTAACACATCTTTAAGCATTCTTTTATTCCATCAACTCAAAACACATTCATCACTCACAATAACTAAATTCATATTCGGCAATGGCCTCCAATATAGTGACCGATTCTTCTCAACTAGCATCTAGTGTACACACATGATCATTTGTTTGATTCAAACACCTATCCACCAAAAATTCATCCAAATTAACAAGAACAACAACCACATTCCTTGTTATCTACCATGACCGAAACCCATATTCATTCACCAAATATCAAAAATTTAACATGGGTCCAATAAGGAACTTAGAAATTTACTAGGATTTAACTAATATTTCAAAAATTAACCAAAACTTCTTACCTTAATTAGGACTAGGATGATCGAATGATGTTCTCCCGTCAACTTCTTTCACATTAGGTTCTTCAAGAAACAAAGATGAATACTTTTTTTTTATCACCCATGTTCTCTTTATTATATTATCATTATTAAATAAATAAAAGCCATTTAGTTAACATGTTGATAATATAAAATTTATATGTTATTTATTAACTAGCAACATGGCCGGCCACCAATAATAAAGTGGGCAATTTGACATGCAAGCCCCACATTTTAGCCATGTTAACAATTGGCCACTTTAAGAAAAAGACTTCTAAAATTTTCCTTTATACAATCAAATCCCAACTAAATAATTTAGCATCCAATTAACTAAATTAGACCACCCAACTTTCACAATAGGTAATTCACATAACAAAAACACTGAAATTAATATTTTAGAAATTTTTTGACTAGGTTTTGTGGTCCCGAAACCACTTCCCGACTAGGGTCAATTTAGGACTGTCACAGTATATGCCCATGAGACGTAGCTCATATTGATTATGGTTTGTAAGTCTTGCTAATCATCTTACGTTTTAATGCATATGATGTAATGATATGAATATGTTTGTTTGTCATGCATGGTTGATAATATGTCATGTGTGTTAAATGCATGTTTTGTAACATCCTGATTTAAGGCCTAGTCGGAACAGTGGTTTCGGGACCACAAAACTGACGTAATAAAATTTATTTTTATTATATTTTTATGGCCTACAATTTCACGAAATGATTTCGTGAAAATTTCGTTCGAAAATTTTGACATTTGGGCACTCAATTTAGTTAACAGGACTAAATCATAAAAAGTGCAAAAGTTGAGTTCTACATGCTAAAGTGTCCAGTTGTTATGAAATTTTAAATTTGAGGTCCTTATATGGCAATTAGACCATTGGTTAAGTTGGTGGACAAAAATGGACATGGTTAGGCATGTTTTCAAAGTTTTTCATTAAGGGCATTTTGGTCATTTAGTTATTAAAATGAATTAAAAACAAAATTAAAAGTCAAATTTTGTCCATCTTCAACCTCTTGGCTGAAACTTGCATGGAGAAACTGTAACACCCTGATTTTGGGCCTAGTCGAAATAGTGGTTTCAGGACCACAAATCCGGCAATGAAAATTTTATTTTTTATTATATTTTTATGGTCTATGATTTCACAGAATAATTTCGTAAAAATTTCGTTTGAAAATTTTGACGTTCGGGCACTTAATTTAGTCAAAATGACTAAATCGTAAAAAGTGCAAAAGTTGAGTTCTACATGCTAGAGGTGTCCAATTGTTATGAAATTTTAAATTTAGGGTCCTTAAATGGTAATTAGACCATTGGTTAATTGTTGGACAAAAATAGACGTGAAATGGGTGTAATAAAATATTTTTAAGTTAGGGGTATTTTGGTAAACTAATAATTAAAATAATTAAAAAGGGAAATAAGCCAAATTAGCTATCATCTTCTTCATTCAACCATTTCTACCAGAAGCAACCATGGTTAAGGTTTGTTCAAACTCCCAAGCTCGATTCTAAGTGCTCTTTACCCTCATTTTTAAAGTTCTTTACATTTTTGAAATCCCGGTAACTTGATTAAGCTTATTCTAGCAATAATTTAACCTAGGGTTTATATTTGGAAAAATACCCATAGGTGAAATGTGTTTATTTTGATGTTTTATGGTAGAATATGAAGCTTGAAATTGTGTTAAACAACTTTTACTAAGCGATTTTACGTGAAAACGAGTAAAACGACATAATCGGTAAAAATACCTAATGTTCATAAGTACATGTTAGAGTGAGAATTTGATGTTTCCATAGAAAGGAAAAATGATCAGCATGTCATAAAACATAAGAAAAGAGGATGAATTTTAATTTTCGAGCCTTGGGGAAAAAGTGTAAATATGTAAAAGTTTAGGGGCAAAAAAGTAATTTTTTAAAAGTTTGAGTCAAGGACTGTTTTAATACATGTGAGTATTAAATAAGCTAAATTTGTTATTTTTGGTCAAGAGAAACAAGATTCGAGTTGTGATCGAGGGAAAAATAAAGTTTACGAGGAATAGGCTCGATTTCTAACATTTTGTACCGAGGTAAGTTCATGTGTAAATGTAGTAACATAATTGTCATTTTAAGTAATTTAATGTTATTTATATGATATGATGATTATTATCATGAAATATTATACTTTGTGGATTATCATTTAGTAATATGCAAATTATGTGAGCTACTTGATAAATATGAAATGCTATCAAGTATCGGTTCTGGCATTCCGTGGAAGACAGCAAAGATGTGTGATTGAGGAAAATCTCGTTTGAACCTTGGGAATAGATTAGGATACAAGTGACATGTCACTAGGATATTTGAGTTCCGAACTCATTGAGTTGAGTCCGAGTTCATGAGATGTAACTAGGCATCCGAACTCGTTGAGTTGAGTCCGAGTTCACTTATGGATGCGAATGCTCAAGATCATTGAGTTGAGTCCGAGTTTGCTTTTGGGCGGGTTACATGGTAGCCAAGCTACACATATATTCCGCAGGCTATTGAGTTTGTCTAGCTATAGGCATGGCACTTATGTGCATGCATTCCGTGTATCCGATTATATTCTGAGTGTTCAACGGGTAATTTGGCGAAGTATTCATTGATGATCCCAATGAGATAAGCCATTGGTCAGTATGTCTTTGAGTTATGTTACAAGTTGTACAGGTATGTACACTAAACTTATGTGTGATGCCTTGACATGTAATGATCTATGATGTATATAGTATTTGGTGAATATTATGAAAATGACATGATTTGGAATAATTCCTCGATACTTGATGACATTGAGATTATGGATTTATGCTTATGAAGCATAATTATGTGTTCTTACCATTATGAATGAAATGATATTGTATGGATTTGGTGAATAATAGTAATGAATGAGTAAATTTAGCCTTGGCAGTTTTGGGTTACTGTAGTGGTGTAAATTTGGACATTCACCATAAATTTTGAAAATTGAATTAGGATCTGAATAAAATATGAGGTTAAATCCCAATGAGTCTAGTTTCACCATAGAAGAAACGGTATATGCAATCGAAATTTATATTATGAGATATTTAAATTGTTGTGAGACAAAGTTTGAATGACTTCGTGATCCCCTTTTCGATTTGAAAAAATCATTAAAAATTGTATAAAAATAATTATGGGTTTTAATCTATACTATTAAAATCTATAATGAGTCTATTCTCTAGAAAGGTAGATGAGAGCATTATCCGAATTCTGTACTATGAGAAAAATATTTTTTAGTGAAGACAGGTCAGAACTGTTGGACAGTAAAACAGGGGAAACTTTAACTAATAAAATGTACTAATTGGCTAGACCAAAAATTCTGGAAAAACATTTAGTAAATATATATATGAGTCTAGTTTCAGGGAAAATTTACGGATTTTAATTTTGAGTTTCGTAACACGAGATATGATTTTTTTACGACTGTGACGCAGATGGGCAATTTATTACGAAAGGTGAAATAAATTGTTTTAAATTGTTTAAGTGATAATTTAAGTCAGTTAACGCCTCGTGCTCGACTCCGGCGACGGTCTCGGGTAAGGGGGTGTTACAGAAACCATGGCTAGGGTTTTTCAAGCTTCCAAGCTTGATTGTAAGTCCGTTCTAGCCTCGTTTTGTAAAAGTTGTAAAAATGGTATAAAAGGGTGTTATTATGAGAATTGTAGTTTGCTATAGTTATGAAAATGGTTTGGCTAGGCTTATAGAATGAAAAAATTGAATAAAAATCATTCTACGAGCCTAGGGGAAAAAGTGTAATTTTGACAAAGTTTAGGGGAAAAAATGTAATTTTGCCAAAATATGATTTTGAGTCAATTTGAGTAATGTGAGTCCTAAATAGGCTATATTTGAAATGATAGATCAAGGAAATTGAGATTCGGGCTTAAATCGGAAAAATATAAGTTTTGGACCAAAATGGTTATTTTGTCGTTTCCGTATTCGAGGTAAGTTCACGTGATTTAATAAACATATTATTCATGTTATTATTGTTATACATGAAATATATATTGCTATGATTATATTGAATTTAATGTTAATGGACATTTGATGGAAATTGACATTTTAAATGAAATGAATAAGTTTGTATGAAAACTAGGTGATATGTTATTTTTGGTTGTATGGACTAATGTCCAAATAAACATGAAAATGTGTTGACTTGAATGTACATTGCATGATCATCTATGCATATTGATATACTTGATGAAAAGAGAAAATCCTGGTTGAATAAAAAGGGATATCCGATGGATAAATCATTGTTTACATGACATGAGATCCTGCATGTGTTGCAGAAAAGGATTTAGCCTGGATGGATAATCCACTGATCTCAATATAGAAAGGATCAAGCCCAGATGGGTGTTCCTCAAGTGATCGGGCCTCCCGAAGAATATGGGTGCATTAAGGATTTAGCGCGGATGGGTAATCCAACTAAGGACTGAATTTAGGCTAGACTGGTAATTCAGATCTGAACTTATGAGAGTGTATGTCATTACAAGGGACTTAACGTAGACTAGTAATCCCGACAACACTCTGTGAGTTATGATACGAGGGATTTAGCCTGGACTGGTAATCCCGCCGTAATGAGTGAGGTTCGCGGGAGTGTGTACTTGAAATGATCGGTTGCATGACTTGACGATAAATGTGATATCCATCGAGATTCTGAGGAAATCAACGGGAATTAATATGAGAAATGGAATGGAAATACTTGAAATAATAAACTCATCTATGTTTAGATGATACTAGTATGATGTATATGATTGTCATGTTTAGATAGTGGTTGTGCTAAGAGATAGCACAGGTACTGTAAAACTCGAGCCCGTAACCGTCGCCAGAAGGATTACAAGGTATTACCGAATAGTTCACAATTTAAAAGCCACCATAAGAACTCATTTAATAGTAATATAACCTTCTCTAACTATTTTACATATAAAAGCATCTGTTCGAAAAACCACTTAATCAAATTTATCATTTGGATCAATTACACGAGTTTAGCCGAATGCAATTAGTGCTCAATACTAAGGTTCATTTCATCTATATTCAATCATTCTATACACATAATCGTTTCTTAGATATATATATCAAAGTATCAAACATAATTCATCTTGCATAACTACACTAAAAATAACATATATACATAATACATTGCAACTAGTTTTAACTATTGCATTAATGCACCAACTAAATCTAAAGTAACGAGATACGCAACCAAAACCTATTCAATAACCATCTATCCGGCTAAATACATAAGAACATGTATAATTACATTCTAGTTTTAAAAATAAAACATAGATTAAACATCCAACTTCAAAATTATAACATCCATAAAAGTGATCAAAACTTGAAATCGCATTTAACTAAATAGACAAGCCATATTCGCATGGCTTTTACAAGTACTGGAACAAAATATAACATCTCAAAATGTTATTCAGCTTATACATGCCATAAGTTTAGCTTAAAACATAAAATACCAAATTAGTCGATAGTGTGACGAGATGCTGACGATTCTCGAGCTTTCAACTGATTTCAAGAATCTATAAAAAGAGAAATAGAAAATTTAAAGTAAGCATTTCATATGCTTAGTAAGTCCTAAGCTATGTTTTGTACTAAGTTTGAATAAATGATAGATATAAGAATCGAAATTGGATTACTAGAAATTTCCTTGCCAAATGTGATTTCCATTCATTTACCTAATTCGTTCTTCATTTAGAATCTTAGTTCAAAGTCCAACTCTATAATCAATATAATACCGAATAAACAACTCGCATAATTTAAATAGAACAAATGTCACAAGTCACATATCTCAATACTCAACTTAATTATCCTCAAAGCTATACTATTAACGAATATCTCTTATAACACATAACTTCATTTCATAGATTATGCATATACCTCAATTGGCCGAATATTTTTATAATTCATAACCATTTTCCATCAATGCGAAAGATAGCTTAGCAAATCACTCCCTTATGCATCTATAGTCAAATATTCAACTCCTAAATTTGTCAATACTTACGCTATGTCACCTTTTGCATACACATAAATAGCCAAATATTAAGAAGAAAGACTTTTGCATCACATATAGATTTTCACCTATACGAACAAATATACGAATTCAAATAAACATCACATTTTTCATATCATCATGACTAAATGACCCATATCCAAAGTAACACCTTTTATAAACTACAATGTGACCGAACACATATAAAACCAGAGGGTCAAATTTTTACTTACTTAAATTCCTCATCAAATTGAATTTAATTCACCGGCATCAACCTGCCAGGTATAAACTTGAATCTCACACCGACACAAGGCCTACTAGACCAAAGTCTGATATATGTTCACCAGTAATATGCTTGCTAGGCATAAGCCCGAATACATTCCATAGTAGTAACTTATTAGGCCATTAGCCTAATTTATTTTTCACCGGCCATAGGCCTGCTAGGCACGAGCCTGTATAGCTCAAACATGTAATTCATACAAACACTTAGATATCACATTATATTACTCATTTGTTCATGCAAATTTTGATACTCTTACATACCCCAAAACATCAATGAACCACAACCAATATGTTTCGTTAATGTCTTATACATTCGGCTAACATAATTAACATAGACAGAAAGTTCAAAGATTTAAGCCACAATCAACAACTTATAAAACTATCATTTGAACAAATTATCCTCCAATCTTCATTCGACATTTGCTTATATGACATCATATTTTTTGATTCAACAATTAAATTTATTTATACTTATAATCAAGTTCATTTTGTGACTTAAGAACTTACCTCGATAATTACGTACGATCGTTTTAGCTACTCAGCTAGCCTCGCTTTTCCCCGATCTGAGTTAGGCCTCTTTTGATCTTGAGCTTAATTTAAAGATAAATTGAACTCATTTAATCAATTTATCCATTTAATTTACTAAACAAATAAAATCATATAAGTACGAAATTTTTACATTAACCCCTCTAAAACAAAATAATTCACAATTTACCCTTAAATCACAAAAGCAATTAAAATCACAACCTAAAAGACGTTCATCCACCACACATACTTTAAATTTCTAACTTCCAAAACAAAATCTAACAACATCCCTTTATGGCCGAATGAACATATAGCTATCAGTTCAAAAATTAGCACTTGGGCTTTAAATGTAACTTAACAACCAACTCAAAATCACAAAATTTAATGAAAACTAAGTTGAAAACTCACCTTAACTTGCTTGGGAAATGACCGAATATATGAAGCTTGTTTCTTTCTTTTTTTTTCTTTGTTAATCACGTCTTGAAGATGAACATGCAAAGTGGCTTTCTATTTTATTTTAATATAAATTCTTTTATTTAACCATTAACTAATATGCCATATAAATATCAATTAATTTAATTGCTTTCAATAGCTAATGTCGTCCCACACTAAACTAAATGGCACAATTAAAACTTAACCACTCCCTAAAATTAAACATTCATAATTTGACCATTACACAATCAACCACAAATTATTCGCTTTACGCAATTAAGTCCTATTTATCGGATCGTATACTCAAACGATGAAATTTTAAAACGAAATTTTTCACACAACTAATTCACGCATTCAGAACACGAAAAACAATATTTAATTATTTTTCTTACTTGGATTCGGGGTCTTGAAACCACAGTTTCGATTAGGGTCAAAATCAGGCTGTTACAACTCTCCCCTCTTTAGGGATTTTCGTCCCCGAAAATCTTATCAGTAAATAGATTTGAATAATGTTCTTTTATCATATCCTCGAGTTCCCACATTGCTTCCTCGACTCCATGTTTATGCCAAAGCACTTTCACCAATGAAATTTTCTTATTTCTCAATTCTTGCACCTCGTGAGCTAGAATGTGAATCAGCTCTTCCTCATAACTCAAATCAGACTGAATCTCAATCTCAGACGGACTAATTACGTGTGAAGGGTCAGATCTGTATCGGGGAAGCATCGAAACATGAAAGACATTGTGAATCTTCTCTAGTTCAGGTGGCAACAACAATCTATACGAAACTGGTTCGATACGTTCAATAACCTCAAATGGTCCGATGAATCTTGGACTTAGTTTGCATTTACGACCGAATCTGATCACTTTCTTCCACGGTGAAACCTTTAAAAACACTTTATCACCAATTTGAAATTCTATATCTTTACATTTCAAATCCATATATGATTTTTGATGATCTGATACTGCTTTTAAACTTTCACGAATCACTTTCACTTTCTGCTCTGTTTCCTTGATTAAATCGACCCCGTGAATCTTGCTTTCACTGATCTCATTCCAATACAAAGGTGTATGACATTTACGACCATACAAAGCTTTATAAGGTGCCATCTTGATACTCAACTAAAAACTATTGTTGTATGCAAATTCAACCAAAGGCAAATATCAATCCCATGAACCTTTAAACTCGAGGATGCAACATCTCAACATATCCTCAAGTACCTGAATAACACGTTCGAATTGACCGTTTGTTTGGGGATGAAAAACGGTGCTAAAATGTAGTCTAGTACCTAGCATATCTTGCAGTTTCCTCCAAAACCGCGATGTAAATCTCGGATCCCTTTCCGATACAATAGAAACAGGTACTCCATGCAATCGTACAATCTGAGAAATATACAATTCTTCTAGCTTATCGAGTGAGTAATCTGTACAGACCAGAATAAAATGAGTAGATTTTAACAATCTATCAACAATAACCCAGATTGCATCCTTCTTGCTCGATGTCAACGGTAAACCCAATACAAAGTCCATCGTGACTCTGTCCTATTTCCGTTCAGGTATCATAATCGGCTGAAGCAATCCAGAAGGCACTTGATGCTTAGCTTTCACTTGTTACATACTAAGCATTTTGAAACAAAGTCAGAAATGTCTCGTTTCATACCATGCCACCAATAATGTTGTTTCAAGTCATTATACATTTTTGTGCTACCTGGGTGAACAGACATCTGACTGTTATGAGCTTCGTTTAAAATCATCTATATAAGCTCTATATTTCTCGAAACACATAGTCGGTTATTGAATCTCAAACAACCATCCGCATCAATTAGAAACTCTGAGTAAGCTTTTGAGTCACATTGAGCCCGTTTTGCAACTAAATCATCATCAACTTTCTGAGCATCTTGAATCTGCTACACAAGTAACTGTTTTGTCTTAAATTCGGCTACTAACGCACCATCTACATTCATAGCCAAATGCGCATTCATCGCACATAAAGCAAACAGTGATTTTTGACTCAAGGCATCAGCAACAACATTAGCCTTCCCGGGATGATAATCAATCATAAGCTTGAAATCTTTAAGTAATTCTACCACCGACGTTGTCTCAAATTAAGAACCTTTTGAGACATCAAGTATTTGAGACTTTTGTAATCGGTATAGATGTGACATTTTTCACCGAACAAATAATGGCGCCAAATCTTCAAAGCAATACGATAGCAGCCAATTCAAGATCATACGTAGGATAGTTTTTCTCATGAGGCTTTAATTGTCTCGAGGCATAAGCTACAACTTTGCCTTCTTGCATTAAGATGCAACCCAAACCATTCAAAGATGCATCACTGAAAATCACGAATTCTTTACCCGACTCCGGTTGAACTAGCACAGGAGCTTCGGTCAGAAGTACTTTCAACTGATCAAAACTTTTTTGACATTTTTCTGACCATTCAAACCTGACGTCTTTCTAAAGTAACTTTTTCATCGGCGTTGCTATCATCGAAAAGCATTTCACAAACCGTCTATAGTAACCCGCGAGTCCCAAAAAGCTCCAATCTTCTAAAACATTCCTCGGAGGCTTCCAATTAAGCATAGCCAAAATTTTGCTCGGGTCAACCCGAATACCTGATGCTAAAACAACATGCCCCAGAAAGCTGACTTTGCGCAACTAGAATTCACATTTACTGAACTTTGCATACAACTGCTTATCACGCAAAATCTACAATACAAGTCTCAAGTGCTCTGCATGCTCAGTCTCGTTGCGGGAGTAGATCAGAATGCCATCTATAAACACAACCACGAACCGATCTAGGTACTGTCTGAAAACTCGATTCATCAAATCCATAAAAACCGCAGGAGCATTAGTAAGCCTAAACGGCATCACCAAAAATTCATAATGTCCGTATCTCGTCTGGAAAGCAGTCTTAGGCACATCCGAGTCTCTAACTCGCAACTGATAATAACCCGATCGTAAATCTATCTTCGAAAACACTGAAGCTTATTTTTACTAATCAAACAAATCATCAATACGTGGCAATGGATATTTATTCTTTATAGTTACTTTGTTGAGCTGTCTATAGTCGAGGCACATTCTTATAGTTCCGTCTTTCTTTTTCACAAATAACACTGGTGCACCCCAGGGAGAGAAACTTGGTCGGGCAAAACCCCTATCCGTCAACTCTTGCAATTGTGATTTCAATTCCTTCAATTCAGTTGTTTCCATTCAGTACAGAGCTATTGAAATCGTAGTCATCCCAAGCACTAATTCAATACCAAATTCAACCTCCCGAATAGGTGGTAAACCCAGTAATTCCTTAAGGGACACATCTGGATACTCACATACAATTGGCACGGTTTCAAGCTTCTTTTCGGTTACTTTACAATCCAGCACATACGCAAGATAAGCTTCACAACCCTTCTGCACATACTTCTGAGCCAACATCAAAGATATTACTGACGATAACCCGTTTAAATCAATAGACTCAATTCGAATAATCTCATTATTCTGACATCGCAGATCAATGGTCTTTCGTTTACAATTTACTACAGCATCATGAGTAGTTAACCAATCCATACCGAGGATAATATCAAACTCGTCGAACAGTAATAAATTCAAATCAGCTGGAAAACATGAATCTTGAATCATTAGGGAGCAATTCTTGCACACTCTGTTAACTAACACACACCGGCCCAAAGGGTTTGACACCCGAATCACAAACTTAGTAGACTCAACAGGTAGAGTCTTACTGAACACTAATGTTTCACACACATAGGAACAGGTTGAACCAGGGTCAATCAAAGCAATTATATTAACATCATAGAGAGTGAAGTTACCAGTGGTGACATCCAGAGATGAAGCCTCCTCTCGAGCACGGATGGCATAGGCTCTGGCAGGAGCACGAGCCTCGGATCGAATGGTTGTATCTTTCATCCCTCTCTGACTGCCGCTAACATTACCCTCATGCTTGGGTGGTTTACCTCGCTCTAACGTATTATTTGGCCGAGCGCTCTGAGCGGCATTCTGTTCGGCTAGCATCAGACACTCTCAGATAAAATGATCTGCTGATCCACATTTAAAACAAGAGCGATCACGCAGTCTACAATCTTCTGAATGCCATTTACCGCAGTGTTTACATTCAGCCCTTTGCTGCCGAACGTTGCCAACACTAGCAACAATTGTAGCTCGCGAACTCACAGGGGGTCGGTCTCGATCTCTTCCAGAATAGCCCACAGCAGCTTTAGATTGACTAGCATCCTCTCTGAACTTCTTCAAGGACGACTGAAAATCTTTACCCGTTAATCTTTTACGAGAGTTTTTAGCTTCGAAATCAGCCTTTCTCTTTTCTTTCCCGAGCTCTTCAGCTTTGCATGCTCACTCTACAAGTACCACGAACTCTTTAATTTCTAGAACACCGTCCAATAATTTGATATCTTCATTTAACCCGTCTTTAAAGTGTTTACACATAATAGCTTTGGTCGAGATACACTCCCGAGCATATCTACTGAGTCTCACAAATTTTTGCTCGTAATCTGTAATAGTCATGCGTCCCTATTTGAGCTTGAGAAATTCTTTACGTTTCTGGTCAATGAATATTTGGTTGATGTATTTCTTGCGGAATTCAATTTGAAAGAATTCCCAGGTGACCCGCTCCTTCGACACAAACGAAACCAAAGTGTTCCACCAATAATAAGCAAAATCATGTAACAAGGATATGGCACATTTCAAACATTCGTCGGGTGTGCACAATAGCTCATCGAATACTCGGATAGTATTATCAAGCCAAAATTCAGCTTGTTCAGGATCATCACTATATGTGGCCTTAAACTCATTAGCCCCGTGTTTTCTAATTTTTTCAACTGGGGGCATACTCGATCTCAACAGATTGATTTCTGGAGATATCACAAATGTCGGGATCGGATTATTCGAGGGTAGAGGTGGTTGGGTAACCGGATTATTTCGTACAAATTTTGAGAACCATTCGTTCATTATATGAAAGAAAGCTTTCTTGGCCTCTCCCTCATTAACCGGGATCGGCTGAGAATTAACTGGCACTGTCCCTTGCGCGGGAGCAGGCACTACACTCTCTACATCATCAGTTGAAACTCGATCGGGATCCATATACTAAAGAAAAACACAATTTCAGACGTTAGAAGTCATCACACTATCATAATATCACATTATAGCATGTATAGCTAGACTCACACACGCTATGTTAATCCTAGAATTGACTAAACCGTAGCTCTGATACCAATAAAATGTAACACCCGAACCCGTAACCGTCACTGGAAGGGTTACAAGGTATTACCAAATAGTTCACAACTTAAAATCCACCATAAGAACTCATTTAATAGAAATATAACCTTCTCTAACTCTTTTACATATAAAAGCATCTATTCGAAAAACCACTTAATCAAATTTATCATTTGGATCAATTACACGAGTTTAGTCGAATGCAATTAGTGCTCAATACTAAGGTTCATTTCATCTATATTTAGTCATTCTATACACATAATCGTTTCATAGATATATATATATATATATAGCAAAGTATCAAACATAATTCATCTTGCATAACTACACTACAAATAACATATATACATAATACATTGCAACTAGTTTTAACTATTGCATTAATGCACCAACTAAATCTAAAGTAACGAGATACGCAACCAAAACCTATTCAATAACCAACTATCCAGCTAAATACATAAGAACATGTATAATTAGATTCTCGTTTTAAAAATAAGACATAGATTAAACATCCAACTTCAAAATTATAACATCCATAAAAGTGATCAAAACTTGAAATCGCATTTAACTAAATAGACAAGCCATATTCGCATGGCTTTTACAAGTACTGGAACAAAATATAACATCTCAAAATGTTATTCAGCTTATACATGCCATAAGTTTAGCTTAAAACATAAAATACCAAATTAGTCGATAGTGTGACGAGATGCTGACGATTCTCGAGCTTTCAACTGATTTCAAGAATCTATAAAACAGAGAAATAGAAAATTTAAAGTAAGCATTTCATATGCTTAGTAAGTCCTTAAGCTATGTTTTGTACTAAGTTTGAATAAATGATAGATATAAGAATCGAAATTGGATTACTAGAAATTTCCTTGCCAAATGTGATTTCCATTCATTTACCTAATTCGTTCTTCATTTAGAATCTTAGTTCAAAGTCCAACTCTATAATCAATATAATACCGAATAAACAACTCACATAATTTAAATAGAACAAATGTCACAAGTCACATATCTCAATACTCAACTTAATTATCCTCAAAGCTATATTATTAACGAATATCTCTTATAACACATAACTTCATTTCATTGATTATGCATATACCTCAATTGGCCGAATATTTTTATAATTCATAACCATTTTCTATCAATGCGAAAGATAGCTTAACAAATCATTCCCTTATGCATCTATAGTCAAATATTCAACTTCTAAATTTGTCAATACTTACGCTATGTCACCTTTTTCATACACATAAATAGCCAAATATTAAGAAAAAAGACTTTTGCATTACATATAGATTTTCACCTATACGAACAAATATACGAATTCAAATAAACATCACATTTTTCATATCATCATGACTAAATGATCCATATCCAAAGTAACACCTTTTATAAACTACAATGTGACCGAACACATATAAAACCAGAGGGTCAAATTTTTACTTACTTAAATTCCTCATCAAATTGAATTTAATTCACCGGCATCAACCTGCTAGGTATAAACCTGAATCTCACACTGGCACAAGGCCTGCTAGGCCAAAGTCTGATATATGTTCACCAGCAATATGCTTGCTAGGCATAAGCCCGAATACATTCCCTAGTACTAACTTATTAGGCCATTAGCCTAATTTATTTTTCACCGGCCATAGGCCTGCTAGGCACAAGCCTGTATAGCTGAAACATGTAATTCATACAAACACTTAGATATCACATTATATTACTCATTTGTTCATGCAAATTTTGATACTCTTACATACCCTAAAACATCAATGAACCACAACCAATATGTTTCCTTAATGTCTTATACATTCGGCTAACATAATTAACATAGACAGAAAGTTTAAAGATTTAAGCCACAATCAACAACTTATAAAACTATCATTTGAACAAATTATCCTCCAATCTTCATTCGGCATTTGCTTATATGACATCGTATTTTTCGATTCAAGAATTAAATTTATTTATACTTATAATCAAGTTCATTTTGTGACTTAAGAACTTACCTAGATAATTTCGTACGATAGTTTTGGCTACTCAGCTAGCCTCGCTTTTCCCAGATCCGAGTTAGGCCTCTTTTGATCTTGGGCTTAATTTAAAGATAAATTGAACTCATTTAATCAATTTATCCATTTAACTTACTAAACAAATAAAATCATATAAGTACGAAATTTTTACATTAACCCCTCTAAAACAAAATAATTCACAATTTACCCTTAAATCACAAAAGAAATTAAAATCACAACCTAAAAGACGTTCATCCACCACACATACTTCAAATTTCTAACTTCCAAAACAAAATCTAACAACATCCCTTCATGGCCGAATGAACATATAGCTATCAATTCAAAAATTAACACTTGGGCTTTAAATGTAACTTAACAACCAACTCAAAATCACAAAATTTAATGAAAACTAAGTTGAAAGCTCACCTTAATTTGCTTGGGAAATGACCGAATATAACGCCCCGTACCCGAGACCATCACTGGAGTCGAACACGAGGTGTTAACAGACTTAATTCATTACTTAAACAGCTCAAACAATTTATTTTTAAAATTTTCAGTCAAGCTAGCAATCTGCGTCACAGTCGCTTAAAAATTCATATCTCGAGTTCCAAAACTAGAAATCCAATTCTGTAAATTTTCCCTAAAACTAGACTCATATATCTATTTACTAATTGTTTTCTAGAATTTTTGGTCTAGCAAATTTGTACAGTTTATTAGTTAAAGTCTCCTTGTACAGAGTTTCAATGACTATGCCGTTTGTTTCTAATAAAACTACACTCAATAATGAATCTGTACATATAAATCATGACTTCTAATTATCTTTTAACAATTTATGGTGAATTTCCAAACTCAGAACAGGGGATCTAGAAATCGCTCTGGACCTATTTCACAAAAATTTAAACATCTCATAAAATATAACTCATATACCTGTTTTGTTCCATCCATATGAAAATAGACTCATAATTCTTCAATTACATATATTATTCATCATCTAATTGTATCTCTACTATTTTTAGTGATTTTTCAAACTCACGTCATCTCTTTGTCTGAATCTATTTTATGGTAAATTTTACCTATTTCATGGTTTCCATGGATTAGCTAGCAATTTAGCATACATAACACAAATATGATCATGATTAGCCATTCCAATGGCTAATCATTACCAAGAATTTCCATACCACTCAATCACCATATCATAAGACCATATATACAAAATGATTATAATGCTATACATGCCATACTCAAAATATACAAGCCATTATGCTAAGATGGTGTACGGATAGTGTGAGTGTGCCTCCGACCGTTCCCGATTTCCGAGCTGGCTTGTCAACACTACAAGGAATGAAAAGGAGGGAGTAAGCATAAATGCTTAGTAAGCTCACATGCAAATAGCAAGTAACACAACTATATACGCAAACATAAAAAATCATTTGCATAATCATCACCGAGACATTCATATCACATTTTCATTTATCATCTTACCATATTGTTGTTATATCGAGTTTTCAACCCAAGGGTTAAGTACATACCTGTTCAAAGTATTCATTTCACAACACTTACCAATACGTCCCTTTCATCTCGAGTATTCCTCCATTTGAGTAGAATTTTACCCGTTGAACACATCGAAATATAATTCGGATACATGGAAAGTTTGCACATAAGTGCCACATATGTAGCCAAGCTACCATGTAACCCGCCCATAAGTGAACTCGGACTCAACTCAAAGAGCTCGGGCGTTCGCATCCATAAGTGAACTCGGACTCAACTCAACGAGCTCGGATGCCTAGTTACATCTCTCGAACTCGGACTCAACTCAACGAGTTCGGATGCCCAAACATCCTAGTGACATGTCACTTATATCCTAATCTATTCCTAAGGTTCAAACGGGCATTTTCCTCGATCACACATCTTTGCCATCTTCCACGGAATATCGAAATTGATACTTCGGTGATAGTTCATACTCATCAAGTAATTCACATAATTACATATTATTCAACAATAACCACAAAGCATAATATTTCATGATAATAATCACCATCATATCATATAAACAACATTAAATTGCTTAAAATGACAATTATGTTACTACATTTACACATGAACTTACCTCGTATGCGAAAATGGCTACTTTTACCATTTCGTCCACAACTTGGTATTTTCCCCATTTTAGCCCGAATTTTAGTTTTCCTTGCTCTATCATTTAAAATATAGTCTAATTAGGACTCACATTATACAAATTGACCCAAAATCATATTTTGAAAAAAATTACAGTTTTGCCCTTAAACTTTCGTATATTTACACTTTTTCCCCAAAGCTCGTAAATTAAACTTCAGCCTATTTTCTTATGTTTTATGACATGCTGATCATTTTTCCCTTGTATGGTAACATCAAATTCTCACTCTAACATGTACTTATGACTATTAGGTATTTTTACCGATTAAGCCCTTTGCTCGTTTTGCTTAAAACCGAGTAGCACAAGTTGTCTAACATAATTTAAAACCTCATATTCTATCATAAAACACCAAAATACACAAATTTCACCTATGGGTATTTTTCCAAATATGAACCCTAGGTTGAATTATTGCTAGCATAAGCTTAATCGAGCTAGGGACTCCAAAAACGTAAAAATCATTAAAAGCGAGGCTAGAACGGACTTACAATCGAGCTTGGAAGCTTGAAAACCCTAGCCATGGTTTCTCCTTGCTATATTCGGCCATGGGGTTGAAGATGAGCAAAATTGGCTTTTAATTTTGTATTTTAATTCATTTTACCCTAAATGACCAAAATGCCCTTACTACTAAACTTTCCAAAATTCCATCCATGTCCAATTTTTGTCCATAGACTTAGAAATTGGTAAAATTGCTATTTAAGACCTCCTAATTAATATTTCAAAACAATTTCATACTAGAAACTTCTAGAATGCAAGTTTTACAAATTATTCGATTTAGTCCCTAATTTCAATTTAAGCACTTTATGCATAAAATTTCTTCACGAAATTTTCACACAATCATGCAATCATATCATAGACCTCAAAATAATCATAAAATAATTATTTCTATCTCGGATTTTGTGGTCACGAAACCACTATTCCGACTAGGCCCAAAATCAGAATATTACAATATATAAAGCTTGTTTCTTTCTTTTTTGTTTCTTTGTTAATCATGGCTTGAAGATGAACATGCAAAGTGGCTTTCTATTTTATTTTAATATAAATTCATTTATTTAACCATTAACTAATATGCCATATAAATATCAATTAATTTAATTATTTTCAATAGCTAATGTTGTCCCACACTAAACTAAATGGCAAAATTGCAACTTAACCACTCCCTAAAATTAAACATTCATAATTTGACCATTACACAATCAACCACAAAGTATTCGCTTTACGCGATTAAGTCCTATTTCTCGGATCGGATACTCAAGCGGTGAAATTTTAAAACGAAATTTTTCACACAACTAATTCACGCATTCAGAACACAAAAAATAATATTTAATTATTTTTCTTACTCAGATTCGGGGTCCCGAAACCACCGTTCTGATTAGGGTCAAAATCAGGCTGTTACAAGTACGTACTTGAAACCCATGAGCATGTGTTTGCCATGTGAAATGAAATGGTCTTGTGGTAAGAGTGCAAATGAATGAGTGATATTTATGAGAATAATTTCAATGAAAAATATGTGATGGTTATCATCATGTTTCACTAAGATAGATTAGTACAATACCAGCGGTCTGACTTTGAAAATCCACCAAAAATAGTGGAATTTGAGTTAGAGGCTGAGTAAAATATGAAATTAAATCTTATTGAGTATAGTTTTAGATAAAGGAAACGGTGTAAGCAAAGTAATCTCATATGAGGAGATATTTGAATTTTTTTGAAACAGGGTCAGTGTGATCTCAGGCTCCCCTGTCTTAATTTTGGAAAATCATTAAAAATTGTACAAAACTTATTATGGGTTATAATTTATATGCTTAAAATCCTTAATGAGTCTATTTTAAAGGGAAATAGATGGAAGCATCATCTAAGTCTTGTAATATGAGATAATTAATTTATAGTGAAGAGAGGTCGGAACTGCCAGATAGCGAAATAGGGGTAACTTTAAAAAATAAACTGTACTTATTGGCTAGACCAAAAATTCTGAAAATTTTATGGTAAGAAGATATGTGAGTTTAGTTTTAGAGAAAATTAATAGTTCTCAGGAAAATTAATAGTTCTTAATTCAGAGTCCCATAGCTCCAGATATGAATAATTTAGTGACTATGACTCAGGAAAACAGCTTGACTGGAAGTTGAATAAATAGAAAGAATTTTAAAAATAGCATGTTATCACATTGCTTATTATTTTTCATGCGAGCTTACTAAGTGTAAAGCTTACTCCCTCCTTTCCATTTCCTTAGCATTTTCAGGTCGGCTCGGGGTTGGAGATCGTCAGAGGCAACATCACACTATCGAGTCATCTTCGTTGGAATATTAGTATATTTATGTTAGAGATTTCAAGTGAGTGACATGAATAGGGACTTAGTTTTATGACAGACGTTATTAGTTTATAATGATTCATTGTATATAGCCATGAGATGTGGCTTATAATGATTATGGCTTGTAAGCCTATTTATCCATGTTAAGCCCTAATGTTTGTGATGTGGATATGCTTGTTGAAAATGCATGTTTGTATATAACATGTGTGTATGATGAATGCTTCATGACCAATCGAATCGGTCATTGCTATGAGAAAATGCATGATATAGAAAAAAAAATATGATGATGTTGATTGAACTTGAATGCTTAAGGTCTAATGACACAAGTGATAAGTGAATAATTCTAGATTATTAGTAAAGGTGGTGCAATAGTAAGGTTAATGGTCATGGATGTTTGCATTTAGACTTAATATTGCACGAGCATGAGAAATACGTGAATAATGACATGTTAATGTTAATAATATATCTTAATGAAAGAGGTTAAATCATTAAAATGATGCCATGATATGTGTCCTTAATATATGTAATAAATTGTGGAAATTAAATAGCCTAAGTGTTAGCCACACGAGTAGAGACACGACCATGTGTCTCAGTTGTGTGAAGGGCACGGCCTAGCACACGTGCATGTGGCTTCGCTGTATGGTTCATTTTGCGTGTCATAAACTTTCCCGAACCTTCCAAAGTTCCTAGTTTAGTGCCTAATCACTTTCATAGCATGCTTAAGGCCTCGTAGGGCCAAATAAGGGACTTTAAGAATAAAAATTGAAAAGTTTTAAATTTAAACGAAATTTTATAACCCGATTTGCATGAATGTTTGTGTTTAAGTCTGGTAATGTCTCGTATCTTATCCCAACGTTGGACACGGGTAGGGGCATTACATGTTTTATGACCAATCAAGGTGGTCATGACCATGAATTAAACGTGTAATAAGGTAATAAGATGATAGTGCCTTGAATATGGATGTTTGATGTATAAGTTAGTAACCAAAGTTTAATGGTATAAGTGATTAATGAGATGACAAGGTCAAATGAATGTGTAATAATGTGGCTAGATTAGTTTATCATGGGTAGGTGGAACATATGTATAATGACGAGCTAGTGTTGAATGTGTCTTATAAAGGGTGTTTAATCACTAAAATGATGCCATGAGTTGTGAGTTTGATGTGTATAAGGTTGTAAGGGTTTATGGGAAACATAAAGGCTTGGAAAATAGCCTAAGTGTTAGCCACACGGGCAGAGACACGGGCAGAGACACGGCCATGTGTCTCAGCCATGTGGAGGACATGGCCTAGCACAAGGGCGTGTGGCTTGGCCATGTGGTTCAAACTATTTTTTTATGTCACAAATAGAGAGTTACACGGGATGAAGACACAGGCGTGTCCCAAGCCATACGAGCATATGTGACCACACGGTTCAACACGGGCGTGTGACTCTCCAAAGCAAGAAATTTGCTAAGTTGTCCAAAGTTTATCGAAAGTTCTCAGTTTATTCTCGAACCACCCCGATGTATGTTTTAGGCCTCGAAGGCCCGTATAAGGGACGATATACATGTGTTTGAAAAGTTTTAATTTGGACAAAAATTTTATGGCTTGGTTTTGCATGTTTGTGAATGTTTAAGTCCGGTAACGGCTCGAACCTTGTCCTGGCTTCGAATATGGGTAAGGGGTGTTACATTCTTCCGGAACTGAGACATAAAGCGAGGATCTCTATCAGATATTATGGACACCGGTACCCCATGGAGTCGTATTATTTCAGACACATACAATTTAGCCATCTTCTGTAACAAGTAATTAGTACGAACAGGTATAAAATAGGCAGACTTGGTCAATCGATCCACGATGACCCATACTGAATCCGTCTTAGTAGGCGTTAAGGGTAGCCCACTAACGAAGTCCATAGTCACTCTCTCCCACTTCCACAACGGAATCTTAACTGGATGAAGCAACCCTGAAGGTAACTGGTGTTCAGCCTTAACCTGTTGACAAGAAAGGCATTTACCCACGAAGTCGGTAACTTCACGCTTAAGTTCAGGCCACCAATATAACTCATGAAGGTCATGATACATCTTATTCCTTCCAGGATGCATCACACAAGGACTACTATGGACCTCCTGCAGTATCGACTGCCTCAAATCAATATCCTTTGGTATATAGACTCTCTCACAAAAACAAAGTACCCCTTCGCTATTCAGTCAAAAAGCTGAAGTTTCCCCCCTCTCTACCTGTCAAAAACGAGGACCCGGTGACTCATCCTCCAACTACTTACCCTTAATCTATTCAATCCACCTCGGTTTAACTTGAAGTTCGGCTAACAGACTACCATCATCGAATAAGCTGAGACGAGGAAACATCGCCCTCAAATCAATCACAACCCTGCGGCTTAGTGCATCGGCTACTATTAGCCTTAACAAGATGATATTCAATCAAACAGTCATAATCCTTGAGCAACTCAATCCATCTACGCTACCTAAGGTTTAGCTCCTTCTGAGTGAGGAGATACTTGATGCTCTTGTGATCCATGTAAATGATACACTTCTCGCTATACAAGTAATACCTTCAAATTTTCAGTGTGAACACCACCGCGGCCAACTCCAAGTCATGTGTCGGATAGTTCACCTCATGCGTCTTAAGCTGACGAGACGTATAAGCTATAACCTTACCCCCTTGCATCAACACACATCCTAAACTAACATGTGATGTATCGTTGTAGACAGTGAATTCCTTCCCAGACTCTGGCTGTATTAAGACAGGGGCCTCAGTCGAAACTTTCTTAAGCTTCTCAAAACTTTCTTGCTGCTTATCAGTCCATTTAAATGGTACCCTTTTAAGCAAAAACTTAGTCAGAGGTGCAACAATCAATGAAAACCCTTCCACAAAATGTCTATAGTACCCTGCCAAACCCAGAAAACTCTGAATCTCAAATATCGACTTAGGCTGCTTCCAGTCCAGAACAGCTTCAATTTTCTGAGGGTCAACCCTAATCCCCTCAGCAGATACCACATGACCCAAGAAAGTTTCCTCTCGAAGCCAGAATTCACACTTGCTAAATTTAGCGTACAGTTCTTTCTCTCTAAGAATCTGCAGAACAATTTGGAGATGTGCATCATGTTCATCCTCAGTTCTCGAATACACTAGAATATCATCTATAAACACTACTATGAACCGATCCAGATAAGGCTGGAACACTTGGTTCATCAAATCTATAAAAGCTACTGGTGCATTCATTAGTCCAAACGGCATCACTAGGAACTCGTAATGACCGTAACGAGTCTAAAATATTGTCTTGTAAATATCAGTCTCCTTGACCCTCAATTGATGGTACCCCGATTAGAGATCAATCTTAGAGAAGATCGAAGCTCCTCGGAACTGATCGAATAGATCGTCTATCCTCAGTAGGGGGTACTTATTCTTACTAGTCAATTTGTTCATTGCTGGTAATCGATGCACATATGCATGGTTCCATCATTCTTTTTCACAAATAAAATCGGTGCTCCCCATGGAGACACACTAGGGTGGATGGATCATCGGTCCAGTAATTCTTGAATCTGAGCTTTAAGTTCCACAAGCTCCTTCGGTGCCATTCTATAAGGGGAGATAGACACCGGAGCTGTACCAGAAAAGAGCTCTATCCCAAACTCCACTTCATAGTTAGGAGGTAACCCAGGCAGTTCATCGGGAAATACATTAGGAAAATTCTTAACCGTTCTGATATCTTTAACAGAAGGAACCTCAGAATCGGAAACTCCAATGTAGGCTAAGTGCAGAAATCACATTTGACAGATAATTTCGACACTCCCTAATCACAACCACCTCGTCACCATCCGCAGTTCTCAATATCACCTGCTTAGCAGCACAATTCAAATTCACTTGATGCTTAACCAGCCAGTCCATGCTCAGTATCAAGTCAAATTCTCCAAAAGGGAGTTCTATTAAATCTGCCAAAAAGATCCTTCCTTGAACCTTCAAAGGTATATCCTTAAACAGTTTATTCACTCTCACTAAATGCCCTAATGGACACAACACAGTAACTTCAGTAGTAATGTTTTCCAACATAATACCCAAAGTCTCTGACACAGTGAATGTTATTTAAGAATGCGTAGATCCAACATCCATCAATGTAGTATAAGGTACATTATGGATAAAGAACATACCTGTAATAACACCCAGAGCATCTTCGTCCTCTCGGTGATGTGCAGTGTAAACCAGTGCTGGTTGCCTCACCTCAGTATGACCAGCACCTTTGCCCGGTGCTCCACGACCACGGCCCATACCATTTCCACCTTTGGCCTGGCCACGGCCTCTCGGTGGTCGCTAAACACCTCTTGGCAACTGAACAGTACCTATACCAGTAGCTCGTATCTGATCGGGCCTCCGTGGACAATCTCTGATTCGATGCTCCGTAGATCCGCAACTCAAACATGCCCCTAACCTCTTCCAGCACTCACCCTGATGGTGTCTTCCATAATCAGCACAAGGCTACGATCCAGTAGCAACAACAGGGTCCCTAACTTTGATCGACCCATCAAACTTGGCCTTCTTCTTAGGCCCCACAGCTGAACTTGAGGGCTCCCAAACCCTCTTGCTCCTTCCCTTGTCCTTCTCATGATTCTAGCACTCAGCACGCTTCACATCCTCGGTGATCTTTGCCTTTTCCACTAACACAGCAAAATGTCGCTCCCTCTGTGGAGCTATTAGAACTCGTAGATTATCTCTGAGGCCGTCCTCGAAATGAACACAATGCTCATACTCAGTTGCCACTATCCCACGCGCATAGTAGCTAAGTCGCACAAATTTTGCCTAATATTCAACCAAAGATTTATCCTTCTAGGTCAGTTTCAGAAACTCCCTCCTCCGGGCATCCACATAACTAGGGCCCACATATTTCCTTTGGAACGCATTCTTGAAAAATTCCCAAGTCAACTGGTCGGGCTGAGTACTTTCTTTCACTGTAAGCCACCACTGATAGGCTTCATCTTGTAACAATGACACTGTACCTTTTAGTTTTTGTTCTGGGCTGCAGTCAAGGTCATCCATGATCCTCTCTGTGGCTCAATCCAATATTCAACCACATTAGGGGCAGCTCCAGCGATACCCTTAAAGATCTCAGCCCCATTAGACCTGAGTAGTTTCATCACTGACCCACGACCCATTGTACCAGTATTAGGCCCAGCGACCCTTTCTAAAATTCCCAACATAGCTCGGGACAGTGCGTTGTCCCTAGCTGCATGATCGTGTGACCCAGTTTCAGTTATAGGTGAAGTCGGTGCCTCTCTAGCTTCATTGTTAGGCAAATGGCCCGAAGCCTACGATCCAGCTCGAGCACCTCCACGGCCTCCGCCGCGGCCTCTGGTACCCCCTTCCACGAGTACCTCTAGTGCTCATTATCAAATTACGCTTTATTTGTTTTAACAGTTTTATGCATCAGTTTTACAATTTTAGTGTTTATTAATGAATGTTTTATGAGAATAGTCTCAATAATTCAGATTTTTTTGTTTTCGCAGATCATAGTCTTACTACAGTTTTAGATTACCCTAACAAAGTGTCTCAGTACAGTCTATGAGTAATCTCAGTATTTCAATTTACTCAAGTAATAGTTTCAGAGTACTTATAGGATCGGCGCTAGAGACTCGGTGTGCCACACATTCAGTAAAACACTTCCATTTATTTTTAAATCATTGAAAACAATTCTTTTTCGAAATTTTAAGTTTAAAAAAAAAACCCAAATCCACAGTCGAGTTTTGTAACCTGGCTTTAATACCACTAAATGTAACACCCCAAACCCGGCCTAGACGTTATGGCTGAATCTGCGATGTCACATTGAAGTGTATTTTGAAAAGTGTCGTTCTATTAGAAAAGTTCGTACTATATAAAAATCTTTCGTAGTGATCTTTTACAAAACTTTTAAGTGAAAAGCTCTAGTAGGTTTAGCAAACGTTTAATCATTTTAGGTTGTTACACTTTAAAGACATTGTTTGTTACTGAAGCTTTTGAAATATATATTGCAATGGCGTGATGTTTTTAAAACATTTATCTTTTGCAATTTTGCGTTCTACTACTAGCAGGTATAAATCAAAGTGAGTAATCCCAAATTAAAGTAAAAATTAAAGAGGCCTTATTACATAACAAAAACCCAAATAAAATAAACAGTAGCAAAAGCAGTTGTGTGGCCTCCATCGAGTCCCTCGCAGCACCAACCCGCCTAAGGTTTACCTGCATAGGAAAGCAGAAGGGTGAGTGTATGAAAACTCAGTGTGCATTCCCTTTTTAATAATCAGTCAATCAGTAGGCAAATACAGTTTGAACCTAAGCCCATTTCAGTGACAGTCCAATATCAATGTGGGCTTTAGCCCATTATAGTAACAGCACCAGTGTGAGCCTTAGCCCATTACAGTAACAGTATCAGAAATGCATACAGAAGTCCAACCCATCCATCCTCTACACTCCACTCCGTCCAACCCTGCACTCTATATTGGAATAAAATCAACCCACCCATCCCTACACTCCAAATATAGCACCGGTTGCGGCACTAAACAGTATTTGCAGTAGAGCTGCCAGTATAGCACACTTCCTCCAAATAAATCAAACCCAACCCCATGCAACATGTCATGTCATAATATCATACGTGTATGCAAAATGTTATGCTCGAATACAGTTAAACATATCGTAGGGGTATATCAATCATTTTACCTCTTAGGGTTATAACAGTCATTTCATTAGTATGGGGTCTAAGCGTACTTACTAACCCAACAATAGGTCCACAGTCGTCTCGGGTGAGCCGTGCAACCTTAACGGTCAAACAGTGGAAATGGACCCAAAGCCCATAACACGGCCCATGTAGGCCTACAACCTATGTGGCCTAATAAGCCCAAAAATGGCCTTAGCCTTGCAAACTACACAGCCTGGCCCAATAATTTCCACACGTCTGTGTGGTATACCCGTGTGGGCCTACAACTTGTGGGCCCATATGACCCATTTCGGCTCAACGCAGCCCAAAACGACCTAAGCCTATGAAATCGCTCCTGGTGGCCTCTATTGTGTAACGCCCATGTTTTATGGTTCGAACCACCACACAAGCGAGAGCACGCTCGTGTAGCGTCAATAGACATATTTTCTGGCTTTTTTCGATTAACAATTATCGTAGTGTGATTACACATCTGATTGCGAAGAATGCTAAAAGTCTACAAGCACCACAGCCTATATTCATACATGACATACAATCAGTCTTTTAAATGCTAGGGTTAAACACCCTCTTAATAACACTTAATCCCAACACGGTGATTATTACCTGCCTTGATTGACAAAAGCGTTTTAGCCCACTTATCCCACTGACGAAGATTTACTTCAAGATCCTTGGCAAAGATCTGCATTAAAACCTAAGCTGTTAACTAGAACCTTAAACGTAAATAACTTGAACCCAGTATGCAACTTACCAAAATGTAAAACTAAGAGTGAAGGGATGCAGAAATTAGCCTACACAAAGCACGCCCAATCACCCCTGACAGCAACTGATAGAGAACAGCAAATGTTAGAGGGGAAAGCTATTGACAGAATAAAGAGAACAAGCAACTGCACTTACACCTGCATTGGAATGTTCAGATAACCATATAAAGTGAAAAAAGAAGAAAGCTGAAAGTAAGAAGTAAGGAAAAGAAAAGTCAAGAGCACTTACCCAAAAATCGAAACAAGAGAGAGATGGAGAGAAATAATGAGGTATTCAGCCTAAGAACAAGGTGAAAGGAAAAGAAATATTGAGAGGATGAAGGAAGAGAGAATCGACCAAAGCATACTAAACAAAAGAGGGAAGTAATAATCTCAAGAAAATTGAGAGGAGGGGACAGGAGGTATTCGGCCAAAATATTACAAGAGAGAACACGCAAGGTAGAAAAGTAGAGTAAGAAAAAGGAGTCGGCTTAACCAAAAGAGTAATTGATATAAAACACGATCACAAAATGCAAAAACCCGAATGGTCAAGAAAATGTTCGGCTACCAAAAGCACAACCAAAAGAGAGGAAGGAAACAACAGAGAAATAGTTACGATTTTGCCTATGACCGATTTTGGCACAAGGAGAATCCCACTTTCGGCAAACAACTACCACTCCCCCCACTCATTGATCCACTCCTCAAATCCCTCCTATAATCTCTCACCCTACCAATTTGAACCCCTTTCAAACTCCTTAGAGTTTTAACTAACCTAAAACACCTCCACCACACTTGCAGCAAAATAAAAACACTCTATTGCCCCCACCTGGATTCAAACCCCTGACCTCTAGCCTCCTCAACGCACCACTCATCCCCTTAACCAACAGGCTTCTTATGTTAAGAAATAACCACATAAATTTAAGAATCCCACTGCCAAAAGACAGGGTTAATTCCTTGAAAAAAAACAAAACTTTTGCCCATGCCCAGGCTTGAACCCAAGACTTCTCGACACTTCCCAAAGCACTTAACCATTAAAGCAAGCAAGCCAATATACAACATAACATACAGATTTAATCACTAAATATTTGGGGCATTACACACACTTTTCTACACATTTTATAGACTTTTTCAAATAAGTCCCTATTTGATGTTTTCTTTATCAAAAATCACCCTGCAAACATTGTTTAACTAACAACGAACATGTATTTTGTAATAGCCCGTTTTTGGGTCAGTCGGAACAGTGGTTTCAGGACCACAAATCTGAAGTCAAAAATATTTATTTTATTATTTTAATACGGTTTTACAGTATGATATAATATTCGTGTGAAAATTTTGTAAAGAAATTTTACCGTTTGAGTGGTTAATTCGGTAAAAAGGACTAAATCGCGTAAAGCGTAAAAGTTGAATTCTATAAGTTAAAAGTATTAAATGGCTATGGAATGAAATAGAGAAGGTCCTTATGTGGTAAATAGCCCATTTATGAGATAGTGGAGGTTAGTGGAGTGGCATTTGGTTTATTTAGTAATATTTTTAAAGGGTAAAAAGGTAAATAGGTAATTAAAGTTAATAATAAATAAAATAAAAGCCAAAGCCATGTTATATTTGTAACACCCCTTACCCGTATCCGTCGCTGGAACAGGGTACGAGGTATTACCGAATCATAATACATACCATTAAATAAAACCAAAACAAAAAAAATATGGCATACAATTAGATCATGAATCATTATAACATATGCCTTTAATAATATTAGCAAATTTCAAAGGCTTCGAACAAAATAATCGGTTAAATACTATACTTAATATTTTAAGACCTAGACAATTATGACACGTAACAAAATAACTAAGTCTACTATACATGCCATAATTCAAAATGTTTAGTTCAAATACCCAAAAATATTGATAGTGCAGGCAGATCTTCAACGATCCTTGACTCCTATGCAAGCTGGATGACACTATAAAACAAAAGAGAGAAAAGAGGGTAAGCTTATAGCTTAGTAAGCAAGTATGTAAATAATGAATAAGAATCTAATATGTTTACACAATAATTCAAGTGTATCTACTTTTAATTTCACCATTTGCTCCTCTTTGGTCAAGCTATCTCTACTGCGTCATACTCACTAAATAAATCATAACTCGAGTTACAAAACTCGAAATTCAATTCTGTAAAATTTTCATGAAACCAGACTCATATTAATTTTTACTAATATTTTCTAGAATTTTTGGTCCAGCCAATTAGTACAGTTTATTAGTTAAAGTTTCCCCTGTTATACAGCTCGACTGATCTGACCTCTGTTCACTACGAATTGAATTTCTCCGAGTAAAAAATTCAAATAGCCATGGAATCTATTTCATTTAAAACTAGACTCAATAAGGAATCTATACATATAAACTATATTTCTTAATTAGTTTTGTACAATTTTTAATGACTTTTCAAAGTAAGAACAGGGGATCACATAGTCATTCTGAGCAAGTCACACACAATTATAAATATCTCAAATTATAGAGTTCCTTTACTTGCTACGATTCTTTTACATGAAAGTAGACTCATTAAACTTTAAATGTATATCTCATTAAGCCTCTAATTAAATTCCTACTATTTTTGGTGATTTTTCAAATTCACGTCACTGCAACCGTCCAAAACAGTATTATTGCTAATTCACTCTTTCACACTTTCTTTGTATTTACCTCATTTAGCCTACATATCACAATTCACTTTAACCACATTTCATACATCACAAGTGTAGGTTCATGATTACAATGTCACTATAGAATCATCCCGTTGAACAATTCAGATCAATCCTCGATACTTAGTGGTTTCAGCACACAGCTCCACCATCATATTTCATATAATTCGGCTCTCTTGTACACATGGTGAACACTTAGTACCACCCATGTGACCTAGCCAATTTATCTCGTAGCTCTCTTGTCTACATGATGTCCTTCACTTGGAATCACACATGCGACCTAGCTACATTTACCCTCTCCCGTAGCTCTCTTGTCTATATGGGATACATCCCGTATCACACATGTGACCTAGCTACTACATAGTGTCTTGTAGCTCTCTTGTACACATGATGTGCACTTAGCACCATACATGTGACCTAGCTACATTTCATCTATATTATTCAATCTTTCCGAAAGTTCAACCGGGATTTCTCTCACTATTACTTATTTCCATTCTTCCAATAGTCGGTTTATGATTTAAAATCAACTAAAATATATAAAATAGGCTGAAATAAAAAAATGTAAATGAAGTTAATATATTATTTACATACAAACTTACCTCGGTGCAAAATATGGAAATTTGGCAATTAAGTCCAAAACCTTTTCCTTCCCTCGTTCGAGGTCGATTCCACGCCTTTCTTGATCTATAGCAACACATTTAGCTCATTTAACACTCATACTATTTATTTCAATCCAAAAATCACATTATGTAAAAATTACATTTTTGCCCCCTAACTTTTACAAAATTATGATTTTTCCCCTAGGCTCAGAAATTTAATTTCAGCCCTTATTCTTATGTTTTATGACATGCTGAACATATTTCTCTTCTATAACAACATCAAAATCTCACTCTAACATGTTCTTATGAGCATTAGGTATTTTTACCAATTATACCGTTTTGCTCGTTTTCGCTAAAAATCGCTTAGAAAAGATCGTTCTCCTAACCTCAAACATTCATATTCTACCATCAAACATCAAAATAAATGCATATCATTGATGGGTAAATTTTTAAACATAAACCCTAACTCAAAATAATGGTAGAAATAGGTAAACCGAGCTACGAGGATTTCAAAAATGTAAAGAACATTAAAAATGGGGCTTGAATGCACTTACTATTGAGCTTGAAAGCTTGAAACAAACCCTAGCTATGGAGAACATGCAATTTTAGGCCAAGTTAAATGAGAATGAACACATTTTTGTGTTATTTTTCCCATTTTATTTCATTTATTATGCAAATGACCAAAATGCCCTTACTACTAAATTTTCTAAAAATTCCATCCATGTCCAAATTTTTGCCCATATAAAGTATAATGGTCTAATTTCCATTTAAGGACCTCTAATTAAAACCCCCATTTCAATCAAGTACTTTATGAACTAGAACACACACATTTTTCACCTATTTCAATTTAGTCCTAAACGTCAAATTAAACACCTAATCGATAAAATTTTACAACGAAATTCTCACACGATTATGCAATCATAATATAAACACTAAAACTTAATCAAAATAATAAATTCTCGGATTCATGATTTCGAAACCACTGTTCCATTTTGGCCCTAAATCGGGCCGTTACAACTCTCCCCCCTTTAGGGATTTTCGTCCCTGAAAATCTTACCAGTAAAAAGATTTGGGTACTGTTTTTTCATGGCTTCCTCCGGCTCCCACGTAGCTTCTTCTACTCCATGTCTTTGCCATAACACTTTCACTAAAGCTATACTTTTTTTTCTCAATTGTTTTACTTCTCGAGCCAAAATCTTAAATATTCCTCATCATAGGTCAAGTCCGAACGAATCTCAATTTCTATTGGAGAAATCAAATGTGAAGGATCAGAACAATAACATCGCAACATCGCAACATTGATACATGAAACATGTTATGAATTCTTTCTAATTCTGCCGGTAATGCCAACCGATATACCACTGGTCCAATCCTCTCAATAATCTCGTATGGCCCAATAAAACGCGGACTCAACTTGCCTTTTCGGCCAAATCTCAGAATCTTTTTCCATGGTGACACCTTCAAGAACACTTTATCACCCACATGAAATTCAATCTCTTTCTTTTTAAATCTGCATATGACTTTTGTCGATCTGAAGCAGCTTTCAAGCAATCCCGAATTACTTTTACTTTCTCTTTGGTTTCTTTAACTAGATCAACTCCGTGAATCTATTTCTCACTAAGGTCGGTCCAATATAAAGGAGTCCGACACTTGCAACCATATAAGGCTTCGTATGGTGCCATCTGTATACTCGACTGAAAACTGTTATTGTAGGCAAATTCAACCAAAGGTAGATATTTCTCCCAACTGCCTTCAAATTTTAAAACACAGCATCTAAACATATCTTCGAGTACTTGGATTACTCTTTCCGACTGACCATCTGTTTGTGGATGAAACGCGGTACTAAAGTTCAATTTTATACCCAAAGCTTCTTGTAACTTTTTCCAGAATCTCGAGGTAAACCTCGGATCTCTATTTGATATTATAGACATAGGTACCCCGTGCAACCTCACAATTTCAGCAATATATAATTCAGGTAATTTATCAAGTGAGTAATCGGTACATACCGGTATAAAGTGAGCCGACTTTGCTAACCTATCAACTACTACCCAGACAGCATCCTTCTTTCTAGGAGTCAGTGGCAAACCAGTTACAAAATCCACGGTAATCCTATCCCATTTCCACTCAGGCACCATTATTGGTTGGAGTAATCCTGAAGGCACTTGATGCTCAACTTTTACTTGTTGACAGATCAAACACTTAGTTACAAATTCAGAAATGTCCCTTTTCATGCCTGGCCACCAATATAACTTCTTTAAATCATTATACATTTTTGTGATACCAGGGTGAACTGACAAACAGCCATTATGCGCCTCATGTAATATTTTCTGAATCAATTCATCATTTTTTGGTACACATATCCTACCTCGAAACATCAAACAGTTATCTGGTCCAACTCGAAAATCTGAGCCGTAACCTGATTCGCACTGAGTTCTCTTGGTTTGCAACTCGCTATCGTTCTTTTGAGCATCACAAATCAACTGGAGAAATAACGGTTTAGCCCTCATCTCTACTAAGATTGACCCATCATCAGACAATGCTAACTCCGTATTCATGGCTCTCAAAGTAAACAGAGATTTCCTGCTCAAGGCGTCAGCAACTACATTTGCTTTTCCCGGATGATAATAAATCACTAGCTCATAATCCTTCAATAATTCAAGCCATCTTCGTTGTCGCAAATTCAAATCCTTTTGATTCATCAAATACTTCAAACTTTTGTGATCAGTAAAAATTTGGCATTTTTCACCATACAAATAATGTCGCCAGATCTTCAAGGCAAAGACAATAGCGGCCAATTCCAAATCATGTGTAGGATAGTTCTTCTCATGCGGCTTTAACTGTCTCGAGGCATAAGCTACCACTTTACCCTCTTGCATCAGTACACATCCAAGGCCTGTCAATGATGCATCACTATAAATTACGAACTCCTTCCCTAGCTCGGGCTGTACTAAAATTGGTGCTTCTGTCAATCGTGCTTTCAGCTTTTTAAAACCCTGCTGACATTTATCAGTCCATTCAAACTTAACATTCTTTTGCAGCAATTTAGTCATAGGAGAGACGATCATCGAAAATCCCTTGACAAAATGTCTATAATACCCGGCTAAGCCTAAAAAGCTTTTAACCTTGAATATATTCTTTGGCGGTTTCCAATCAACGATCTCGAAAATTTTACTCGGATCCACCCGAATACCATCACCTGAAACTATATGCCTCAAAAATCTGACTTCACGAAGCCAGAACTCACTTTTACTAAACTTAGCAAATAGTTTCTTTTCTCTCAAGATCTGCAAGATGGTTCTCAAGTGTTCGGCATGCTCAGACTCGTCCCGAGAATAAATTAGAATGTCATCTATGAACACTACTACAAACTTATCCAAATATGGCCGAAAGATTCGATTCATCAAGTCCATAAATATAGCCGGAGCATTTGTTAAGCCAAAAGGCATCACAAGAAACTCATAATGTCCATACCTTGTCCTAAAGGCAGTTTTCGGCACATCCGACTCCTTAACTCTCAACTGGTAGTAACCGGACCTCAAATCGATCTTTGAAAACACTGTTGCCCCTTTTAACTGATCGAATAAATCATCAATCCTCGGTAATGGGTACTTGTTCTTTATAGTCACCTTATTAAGCTGACGGTAATCAATGCAAAGTCTCATTGAGCCATCCTTCTTCTTTACAAACAATACAGGAGCACCCTAGGGTGAGAAACTCGGTCTCACAAATCCCTTGTCTGTTAACTCTTGCAACTGAGCCTTCAATTCTTTTAATTCAGTCAGAGCCATTCTATATGGAGTAATCGAGATCGGTACAGTCCCCGGCAACAAATCAATGGCAAACTCTATCTCTCTGTCTAAAGGCAACCCTGGCAATTCCTCTGGGAATACATCTGGAAATTCACAGACTATTGGCACTGATTCAAGTTTCAATTCAGACATCTCAGTATTCATTACATAGGCAAGATAAGCTTCACACCCTTTCCTCATGTATTTCTGAGCAGACATGCACGAAATCACCATAAGCAATTTATTTGATTCATCTGTTTCAACCCACAGAATTTCACCATTTTCACATTTCAACTCTAGTGTTTTCTGTTTACAATTTACCTTGGCATCACCAGTCCATTCCCAAGATAACGTCAAACTCATCAAATGGTAATGAGATCGATTAGCGGAAAAGCGGTGACTTTGAATCATTAATGGGCAATTCTTGCAAACCTTATCAACTAGCACATATTGGCCTAAGGGGTTCGACACTTTAATCGTAAACTCAGTTTATTCAACAGGCAACTTCTTATTAGATATCAAATTCACACATATATAGGAATGAATAGACCCAGGATCAATCAATGCAATAACAATAGTAACATAGAGAGAAAATGTACCAGTAATGACATCAGGAGATGATGCATCCTCTCGGGCACGTATGGCATAAGCTCTCGCAGGCGCTCTAGCTTCTGATTTCACCGCTGAATCTTTCATTACAGTTTTTGTAACACCCCGAACCCGAGACCGTCGCCGGAGTCGAACACGAGGTGTTAACAGACTTCAAACCACTTATTGAGAATTTCCTAGACAAGCTGCCAATCTGTGTACTAGTCGCTTCAAAAATCATAACTTGAGTTTTGCAACTCAAAAATCAGTTTTGTAATTTTTCCATGAAACTAGACTCATATGTCCATCTACAGATTTTTTTCTAGAATTTTTGGTCAAGCCAATTAGTACAGTTTATTAGTTAAAGTCTCCCATGTTACAGGGGTCGACTACACTGACCTTCGTGCGTTACAACTCGAATAACTCCCTGTGCAGGGCTTCAATACTGATGCCGTTTGTTTCTATAGAAACTAGACTCAAATAGGAATTTATACATATATGGTATGACTCCTAATTATCTCTGGTTAATTTATAATGAATTTTCAAAGTCGGAACAGGGAATCCAGAAACCGTTCTGGCCCTATTTCACGAAAACCCAAATATCTCTTAACATACAACTCATATGACCGTTTCGTTTCTTCCATATGAATATAGATTCATCAAGGTTCATTTACATAATTTATTCACTATTTAATTCCATTCCTACTATTTTTAGTGATTTTTCACATCCACATCACTGTTGCTGCCAGCATCTATTTCTAGGGTAGACTTTCTCTAACACATAGTTTCTATGATTCAACCACCCCTTTTTCATATATAGTCCAAAATATAATCATGATGACCCATTCTAATGGCTGGTCATTGCCAAACATTTCCGTGCCTCTTAATGAGCATATACATACCAAATGATTATAACATTATGCTCAAAACATTTATAAGCCATTTTCGCATGGCTATTCAAAATTTTACATACCAAGTTCAAACAAAACATAATAGCCTATACATGCCGAAATGTTCTCTTAGACCATCTAAGAAGAAGATACCAAAAAGTCGCTAGTCGGTGTGATGACTTAGATGACGGTCCCGAATACATAAAAAGTCGAGTTCAAGAAACCTAAAATAGGTGACAAGCAAACACCGAATGAGTATATAACTCAAGAAGTCATAAGCAATGCACTACCAACCATTAATAACATTATCGCAAAAGGAAACAAAATGGAGCGAGGCTAATTACTCCATTCAAACCGAACTATACCATAGTTCCTTAGACCATTCGATTCAACCACATACCAAGTTACACATTCACATTCCATATACTAATCAATAGGATATTTGAAGCATTTCTATACACCATTTTGTTTTCGTCACAATCATACATCTACATGACCTTTCACTCATTCCACGATAATTCTTATGTACGTGACTTCAATTTACATTGTCACATAGGTTCAAACTTACCAAGCTCAACCCCAAATATAAACATAGCGCCTATTAGCCATGAACTCAAGGTACTTACCCGATCCGCTGTCCGTGATCAACTCAATAGTGTCGGACACTCAGTGTCAATAGTGATTCAAAAGCATATAGTGAGTCCGCACACTTAGTGCTATATAATCAACTCGCACACTTAGTGCTATATGATCAAACTCGCACACTTAGTGCTGTACAAGTTTTAAACCCGCACACTTAGTGCCATTCTCATGATCACAAATGTTTATACCCGCACACTTAGTGCCGAAATCAACAACTCAATACATCTCACCTCTTTTCCTTTCATTCAATACTTTCATCACCACATACATACATGTATATAAATTCATCATTCCTTTCGGCATAATTATATAGACATTATGTCTATTCAATCAATACAAAATATATGCTTAGTGACTTACCTTGTGTTGGGCAAAATAGTCCAAGTCGGCTACTCGATGACCTTCGTCTTTCCCTTGCTTGATTCTCCTTCTTTAACTCCTTGAGCTTAATCAATAAATCAACTAGTTTAACCATCTTGCTAAACATTCATAATTCAATTACACATGCATATGTATGTTTGTATATTCGGCAACCATCCTCACTTATTACCCATTTAGTCAATAATCTAAGCCAAGATAAGGCTTCAATATGGTTGCCTCTAACCGAATACATGCACACCCATCTACTTCATTTGGCCGAATATGCATGTCTATGTTGAGGCCAATTTTACACTTAATACTACACAAAAAAAACAGCATACATTTTACTAACTAACGCATTACATATTGTAGCTCAATACACATCTCTCATTTACTTCATAACCGAAACAACATCACAAGCAAATATACACCTCAAAATAGTATATATGTCATACCAATACATCATGTGCAAACATATATTCATGTAGGTGCAAGGGCCGAATCTCAAGTTGTTTATATCCAAATATAAACACATATCCAAAGCTCAAATCTTACCTACCATGCAACATGCATGAATCATACTTATGGATATACCATGACCGAATACATCACAACACCATAATTTTGGTCATGATTAAGCAAAGAACTTAATGTCTTACTCAAAAATACTAAAAAGAAAGTCCAAGAGCCATCAATCCACCATCACATATACCATTAGCAAGCTTCATATTTAACATGCAATGGCATTAACACAAAATCCACCTTGGCCAAATACCATCCCCATGATATAACAAAGATTTGAACCATGGGCTAATAAGAACATCAAGCTAGCAACTAAAAACATGCATGAATCTCATGGCACAACCTCAAACATACCTTAATCTTGATGCAAGTATAGCCAAATCTCTTCCTAATCCCTTCCAAACCAAACATGAAGCAAAAATTCCTTCCTTCCTCTTTGGTATTTTCGGTCAAGAGAGAATGAAATGGATGAGCAAATTTTTTTCTTTTCTTTTCTTCAATGCACAAGAATGGGGGTTCACTCACACACATTTTTTTTCTTTCTTTATTACCCATACTTATTTGTTTATTCTTTCTCCCTAATGCACCAACAAAACATGTTTCATGACATGTTTAGCCCATACCCCTTGTCATGGCCGCCACCTCCTATAAAAGAGGGATATTTGACATGCAAGGCCATTGTTTTGCATGCATGCTTTAATTAGTCATCACACATTTCCCCATCATACTTTCAAAGTTTTCTACTAGGTCCTTTCTAGTGAAATTCACATTTATAACTCTAAATCAAACATCAAAAATGTCACACACGAATTAACACATATCATAAGCATCAAAATGAGCATTAAATTATTTTTATGCCTCGGTTTTGCGGTCCCGAAACAACATTCCGACTAGGGTCAATTTTGGGCTGTCACAGTTTTACTGCTAGCTCCACTTTCAGTATTTCTCGGTGGTCTACCTCTGCTAGCGGTAGTACTCTGTCTAGCACTCTGAAATTTTTCTTCTTTACCTTTCTCCGGACAGTCTCTGATAAAATGCTCGCGAGAACCGCACCTGAAACAAGCTCGCTCGTTTCCCCAACACTCACCATAATGTTGCCTGCCACATTGTTGACATTCGGGCTTTCTAGGCCACACATTACCCATACTTGCCACTAAAGTAGCTTGAGCTTTAGACCCCGAATATGCCCTGCCACGATCTCTGTGTGAATCCCCAGCTGAAACTGTCATTCGAGGGTTTGTCTCTTTGGACCTCTTTGATTGAGATTGAAATGACTTGCTTATCGGCCTCTTTCTGGCATCTCGAGCATCAATAGCAGCTTTTTTTCTTTCTTTGTTCAATTCTTCAGCTTTAAGAGCTTGGTCAACCAATACTACAAATTCTTTCAGCTCTAAAATTCCCACAAGCACTTTAATATCCTCATTTAGCCCATCCTCAAATCTCTTGCACATAATAGCTTCGGTGGACACACATTCCTGGGCATACTTGCTAAGTCTTACAAATTCGCGTTCATACTCTGCCACAGATATCTTGCCCTGCTTCAATTCAAGGAACTGCTTCCGCTTTTGATCAATAAATCGTTGACTTATGTATTTCTTTCTGAATTCTTCCTGGAAGAAATCTCAAGTAACCTTTTCTTTTGGCACTACTGCTACCAAAGTCTTCCACCAATGGTAGGTCGAATCTCTCAAAAGTGATACAGCACACTTTAAGCACTCCTCGGGTGTACATGAAAGCTCATCAAATACACGGATAGAATTTTCAAGCCAAAACTCCGCCTTCTTGGGATCATCATCGATCTTTGCTCTAAACTCTTCGGCCCCTTGTTTTCGAATCTTGTCAACCGGAGGCTTGTTCATTCTTACCAAATCTATGCCTTGAGCAGCTACAGGAACCATCTGAGGTATGGGAGGGGGTGGAGGAGGTTGAGCATTTGGGTTTGCTCGAATAAACTCAGTATACCAATTGTTCATCATTTGGAGAAAGGCATCCCGAGCCTCATCTCCCTGTCTCAATGTCTCAGGTCCACTTTCTACAGGCGCAGTCCCTTATGTGGGAGCCGGCGCATTACTAGCAGCATCATCAGCCGCAGCTCCGTCAGGATCCATTACTATATTAAAATAAAACACAGTTTAGAATAATCAAGAGTCACCACACTATCACAGTATATTTATGGCATGTATAGCTAGACTTTTACACAGACTTTATTAGTCTGAGAACTGACTAAACCATAGCTCTGATACCACTAAATGTAACACCCCTTACCCGTATCCGTCACCGGAACAGGGTATGAGGTATTACCGAATCATAATACATACCATTAAATAAAACCAAAACAAAAAAATATGGCATACAATTAGATCATGAATCATTATAACATATGTCTTTAATAATATTAGCCAATTTCAAAGACTTCGAACAAAATAATCGGTCAAATACTATACTTAATATTTTAATACCTAAACAATTATGACACGTAACAAAATAACTAAGTCTACTATACATGCCATAATTCAAAATGTTTAGTTCAAATACCCAAATATATTGATAGTGTAGGCAGATCTTCAACGATCCTTGACTCCTGTGCAAGCTGGACGACACTATAAGACAAAAGAGAGAAAAGAGGGTAAGCTTATAGCTTAGTAAGCAAGCATGTAAATAATGAATAAGAATCTAATATGTTTACACAATAATTCAAGTGTATCTACTTTTAATTTCACCATTTTCTCCTCTTTGGTCAAGCTGTCTCTACTGCGTCATACTTACTAAATAAATCATAACTCGAGTTACAAAACTCGAAATTCAATTCTGTAAAATTTTCCTAAAACTAGACTCAAATTAATTTTTACTAATTGTTTTATAGAATTTTTGGTCCAGCCAATTAGTACAGTTTATTAGTTAAAGTTTCCCCTGTTATACAGCTCGACTGATCTGAACTCTATTCACTACAAATTGAATTTATCCTAGTACAAAATTCAAATAGCCATGAAATCAGTTACATTTAAAACTAGACTCAATAAGGAATCTATACATATAAACTATATTTATTAATTAGTTTTGTACAATTTTTAATGATTTTTAAAAGTAAGAACATGGGATCACATAGTCATTCTGCGCAAGTCACACATAATTATAAATATCTCAAATTATAGAGTTCTTTTACTTGTTCTGTTTCTTTTACATGAAATTAGACTCATTAATCTTTAAATGTATATCTCATTCAGACTCTAATTAAATTCCTACTATTTTTGGTGATTTTTCAAATTCACATCACTGCAACTGTCCAAAACAGTATTATTGCTAATTCACTCTTTCACACTTTCTTTGTATTTACCTCATTTAGCCTACATATCACAATTCACTTTCACCACATTTCATACATCACAAGTGTAGGTTCATGATTACAATGTCACTATAGAATCATCCCGTTGAACAATTCAGATCAATCCTCGATACTTAGTGGTTTCAGCACACAGCTCCACCATCATATTTCATATAATTCGGCTCTCTTGTACACATGGTGAACACTTAGTACCACCCATGTGACCTAGCCAATTTATCTCGTAGCTCTCTTGTCTACATGGTGTCCTTCACTTGGAATCACACATGCGACCTAGCTACATTTACCCTCTCCCGTAGCTCTCTTGTCTACATGGGATACATCCCGTATCACACATGTGACCTAGCTACTACATAGTGTCTCGTAGCTCTCTTGTACACATGATGTGCACTTAGCACCATTCATGTGACCTAGCTACATTTCATCTATATTATTCAATCTTTCTGAAAGTTCAACCGGGATTTCTCTCACTATTACTTATTTCCATTCTTCCAATAGTCGGTTTATGATTTAAAATCAACTAAAATATATAAAATAGGATAAAATAAAAAAATGTAAATAAAGTTAATGTATTATTTACATACAAACTTACCTCGGTGCAAAATATGGAAATTTTGCAATTTAGTCCAAAACCTTTTCCTTCCCTCGTTCGAGGTCGATTCCACGCCTTTCTTGATCTATAACAACACATTTAGCTCACTTAACACTCATACTATTTATTTCAATCCAAAAATCACATTATGTAAAAATTACATTTTTGCCCCCTAACTTTTACAAAATTACGATTTTCCCCTAGGCTCAGAATTTAATTTCAGCCCTTATTCTTATGTTTTATGACATGCTGAACATTTTTCTCTTCTATAACAACATCAAAATCTCACTCTAACATGTACTTATGAGCATTAGGTATTTTTACCGATTATACCATTTTGCTCGTTTTCGCTAAAAATCGCTTAGAAAAGATCGTTCTCCTAACCTCAAACATTCAAATTCTACCGTCAAACATCAAAATACATGCATATCATTCATGGGTAAATTTTTAAACATAAACCCTAACTCGAAATAATGGTAGAAATAGGTAAACCGAGCTACGAGGATTTCAAAAATGTAAAGAACATTAAAAACGGGGCTTGAATGCACTTACTGTTGAGCTTGAAAGCTTGAAACAAACCCTAGTTATGGAGAACATGCAAGTTTCGGCCAAGTTAAATGAGGATGAACACATTTTTGTGTTATTTTTCCCATTTTATTTCATTTATTATACAAATGACCAAAATGCCCTTACTACTAAACTTTCTAAAAATTCCATCCATGTCCAAATTTTTTTCCATATAAAGTATAATGGTCTAATTTCCATTTAAGGACCTCTAATTAAAACCCCCGTTTCAATCAAGTACTTTATGAACTAGAACACACACATTTTTCACCTATTTCAATTTAGTCCTAAACGTCAAATTAAACACCCAATCGATAAAATTTCGCAACGAAATTCTCACACGATTATGCAATCATAATATAAACACTAAAACTTAATCAAAATAATAAATTCTCAGATTCGTGGTTTCAAAACCACTGTTCCGTTTTGGCCCTAAATCGGGCTGTTACAATATTTCTTCATCTTCCACCGAATATAGAGAAAAGAAACAGCCATGTCTGTGTTTTAGGGTTTGACATCTTCATGGCTCAATTTGTAAGTGCTTTGAGCTCGGTTTTTGATGATTTTTATGTTTTTGTGATCGTTGCTTCGTGTTCTAGCGAGCCCGTACCCTAATTTCTAAATTTTTTGATGAATTTGTGAGTTTCCATTGATGATAGCTTGATGTTTTTGAGTGTTGATGATGGAAAATAAAGCATTGTTGTTAGATTAACAAGTTTTATAAAGTGATTTTGAGTAAAAATGTCAATTTTGGACCAAATTATATAAGATGGAAATTTAGTGGTTAAAATGTGAAATAAATTGAAAATATGGGCTGATAGTAATATATGGAAAATTTGGCTAGCTTGGGTTTGTGTTTAATTTCATGAAATTGTGATTTTAAGTGATAAGGACTAAATTGCAAAAATGTGAAATAATAGGGGCAAAAATAGAATTTTGCCAAAATGTGTAAATTGTGTTAAATTGAATGAAATGTTGATTAAATAAGTAAATTTTGATATTAAATAGATTGAGATAATCGAGAATTGGATCTAGAACGGGGGAAAAACAAAGTACCGGACTAATTGATCCATTTCGTCGTTTTAATGATCGAGGTAAGTTCGTATGTAATATGCATTGTTAAATTTATGCTTTTAATGCTTTTATATTATATAAATTGTATATACGTGACTATTTTTATGTTTAACGACATATCGGCTAAAAAATGGCACTTAGTGTGCGATTCGAAATAGCTTCGGCTAAATGTGGCACTTGGTGTGCGATTGGAGATAGCTTCGGCTATATATGTATATGGAACTTAGTGTGAAAAATATTAATAATGGCACTTGGTGTGCAAGATATTGAGTATGGCACTTAGTGTACGAGACATCGAAAATGCAACGGCATTACATGTATGTATGAAATGGTAAGGATCGGTACAGATATGTACATGAGTTATGATGCATCTTTGTAACGAAGTAAATAAGTAAGTCATGTTTATGAGAATGATTTCATGATGACCTTGTGATTATGGGTCCATGCTTTTTTTTTATAAATATGTATTTATACCATGATGGTGGAAATGATTGGTGAAGGTGTGATGAGCTTAGTTATCATCATTTTTGTACTAAAACTGTTTTGGACAGTAGCTATAGTCCAAATTTGTAAATTCACCAAAAACTATGGAAATTGAGTTAGAGGGTGAATAAAATATGAAATTATATATTATTTAGTCTATTTTTACATAGAAGAAATTGTGTATGCAAAAGAATTTCAGATTATGAGATATTTGAATTTTCGTGAGACAGGGTCAGAATGATCTCAGAATCCCCTTTTGTGATTTTGAAAAATCATTAAAAATTGTAAAAAAATAATTAGGGGTTATAGTTTATATTATTAGAATCTTTTATGAGTATATTTTCTAAATAAATAAACAGGAACATCATTTGAATTCTGTATGAGGATATAATTAATTTTTAGTGAAGAGGGGTCAGAACTGTCGGATAGCAAAAAAGGGGTAAGTTTGAAGAATAAACTGTACTTATTAGCTAAACCAAAAATTTTTTAAATTTTATGGTAAGAATATATCTGAGTCTGGTTTCAAGTAAAATTAACAGATCTTAATTTGGAGCTCCATAGCTCTAGAAATGAATAATTTAACGACTATGACTCTAGTAGACAGCTTGACTGGAATTTGAACAAATAGTGGAATAATATGCAATTATAATTGTGATACCTTTAGAACATGTTGTAAGAATTTGGCAAAAGCATATTAATAAATTGCTTATTATTTTCATATGAACTTACTAAGCTTTATAGCTTACCCCTCCCTTTTCATCTCTTATAGGTTTATATAGCTAGCTTGGGTTGGAGATCATCGGAGATTCAATCACACTATCAAGCTATCATTTGGGGTATACGTATTCAAATACTTAAGTATATGGCATATTTAGGGGCTCTATCTTTGTAATTATGTCAATGCTAATGTGGCCAAATGTGTTGGCCTATAATGGTTATAGTCTAATTTATATATAACCATGAATGATGGCTTATGCTGGTCATATGATTATTCATGTGTATTTGCCAATGTTTTATGGTGTGATCATGTTGTTTGATATGGATGACTGTGTGCATACGACTTAAGTACTCAATGATTGATTTTGGCATAATTGGCATATGAATAGATTATAGCATAAGTGTGAAATGTGAAAATGTATTAATATAATCTTGGTATGAAAGTTGTTATGATTAATCTTGATAAAGTATGATGCCTTGTGTATGCGTAAGTTGTTATGAGAATGTCATGCATAAGCTATATTTACGATTATTAAGTTTTCATTTATGCCATGTTGGATGGCATTGAGATTGTGAGTGTGCATGTGTTGTGAGGGTGGCAAAATGGCTTGGAGCATAGCCTAGCATTTGTCCACACAGGCATGTGACCCTACTTCATGATGAAATTTTCTAAGTTTTCCAAAAAGTTTTCAAAGTTTCCTGTTTAGTCCCAAATCATCTTCGATGCGTATTTAGGGCCTCGTAAGCCCGTTTAAGGGACGTTATACATATGTATGAATTTTTTTTATTTGAATGAAATTTTATGGCCCGATTTTATGTGATTGTGTATGTTTAATTTCGGTAATGCCTCGTATCCTGTCCCGGCCTCAGACATTATAACGCCCTGATTTTCGGGATTTTTCGGGTTTCTGTGATTTTTGGTAAATTTTGAAATTTTGGTGTTCTGAATATTGGAATTGTGTTTAAGTGTGTTAGTGGGCCTTTAGAAGGCCCAAGCCTAAGTTAGACACGGTAAAATATCAAGGTTGGATTTTAAGTGAACAGGAGACTTGGTTAAGTGGGTTTTAAGAAGAACTTCATAAATTATGACGCAAATAAGGCCTTGGTAAAGTGGCAAGGTGGCGCCACTAAGTTCCTAAAAAAAAGGGCGTCTGGGAAGGAATTAAAGGTCCAGGGTTCAAGTTGCAAGGTAGGCATATGGTTACTTTTTAATTTTAGCATGTGCCGGGCATGTGATCACTTAAGTGAATTTCGGCAAGGGCCTTAGGGAGGTTGGGCTGATTGTTTTAGTTGATATTAGGGTTAGGTTCTTTTCTTTTTCTGTCTTGAAGAATTAGGGTTAGCCACCTGAAAGCTTTCACTGCCATTCAACCTTTCTGAGTTCTCACAAAAGCCGAAAACGCAAATTCCTTCTCCTTGGTACCGATTTTTTCTTCCTCTCTTTTTCCTCCATTTTTTTCTTCCTTTTTGCTTTTTCTTCTAGCCGAAACCTTCTGATCACCTTACTCACCTCCTCTGTCAATCCCATCCTCCACAAAACCTCCATAGCTTATTGCCATAAAAGCTGAAATCCTGAAAACTCACTTCTTGTGCCAATTTCTCCAAGCCAAAATCCTTCAGTTATTTTTGTTCTTTTTGATCAACTTTCATCTTCTCTAAACCCTTAGTATCTGTCGGCAACATTACTTCAAAGTTATAGCCTCAAATCGTCATCTTCTTCATCACTTAAAAAGCCGAAATACCATAGATTTAGGGACTTATAGCCGAAACTTCAGATCTCCTGGATTCGAGTTCTGCTATCGTTTAGAGGATAGATCTGCATCAGATCTGCGTAGAAATCAAAGAGGAATAAGTGGTAAGTGCTCATCACCTCAGATCTAGTCTTATTTTACAATTTAGAAAAGCCGAAGTTCCTAAAATCTAGGGAGGCTATCGATTTGGGCATAGGGCTTTAAGGGTTTTTAACCGACGATTTCTTTTGGTGATTAGTGTCTTCAAGAGGTTTGATCGAAGGCTTGGATCTTTGGAACAACTAGACTTAGATCTAGTCATCGGTTTTCAGCAAAAAGGTAAGATTCTAAAGGCTTTAGGGGCATGGTTCGAATATGGGTTGCTGAATATTGGGATTGGTTGTTGTGGGTTGCAATCTAAGAACTGTGGTAATCAATTGTAGGACATCATAAGGGATCTCAGTAGCAGTCGTCGTGAAATAGGTATGTATCGAACACCCTCTCAAAGTTCAATTCGGAAAAAGCCAAAATACCAAAATTCTGACATTTCATGGGCTTGTGAGTGTGCGAGTGCTCATAAGACGTTTAGAAATCATTAGATCTGAAATCGCAAAGTGGTAAGTTAGTCGTGTCTGAAATTTCGTGCACTTCAGTAATTGGGCCTCGATAGGCTAAAACTGGGCTCAATGGGCTTACGGGCTCATACGGGTTAATAAATAAAAAATAATAATAATGTATAATATAAAAAAATAGGCAATAAGTATGTTCTGTTAGACTGTAGAATCGAAACTGCTTAAACCGATAAATTGGTCATAAAACTTGAGTTAAATGGGCTTAAATTGCTAATAGTAGGGGTTTTAGGGCCCAATGGCTAAAATTGTGAAATTGAGATAAATAAATTACTGCGATGACAAATGGGCTAGTAAGGACCGTAACATTCATGAGAACCCTTAAAACCGATAAAAGTACTAAAATACCTGTATAGGTGGAAAGTTTACAGTTTTACCCCTAATAGCAAAATTACTGATATACCCCTAGGGTTAAGGTTGACCTAAATGCATGTTTGACTGTTACTATTTACTGCATGCCATGTTATTATTATCTGATGCATGGGACTGGGTTATTGATGGAAGAAGTACTGAAAGTGGCTTGACCACGTCTTTGGAGGCTTTGCCTCAATTCTCGATATCTGAGCGACTATGCCGGTTTTGTGGAGTGGAGTGTAATTTGGATGGGTTAAGCTATTCCCCACATGGAGTAGGGGGCTGGTACGGGTGGAGTGTAGTGGTTGGTTATAGGATGGGTTGGGTTTGCATACACAAATATGCCTGTTCTATTCTGGAATGGGCCTATGGGCCATACTGTTATCTGAAAAGGGGCTAAGGCCCGGTTCTGAAATGATTCTCAAAAGGGCTTTAGCCCAAGACCATTGTTATCTGAATAGGGCTTAGGCCCAATGGGCTTGAGCTGACTTGGGCTTTGGATAGGTTTTCCATATACACTGAGTATTCCAAGCTCACCCCATTTCTCTTCCATCCTTGCAGGTGAGCCCTAGTTGGTGGACTTGGAGTTGGGCAGGTTTCAGAATGGCCACGAAGATTAAATTTCTTGTTTTAAATAAGTTTCAAGTAGCTTCCTTTTAAATTTCACATTTATTTTTTATTATTTCTATTTTGGTTAAAGTTGTAATAAGGTCGCTCTATTATTTTTATTTTGGGTTTTTAAATTACTTAAATCATTTTCGACTTGAGATTTACATCACTTAAATTGATTCCTTGAAATTGGTTAACTCTGGGTTTATCAAAAATTACTTGTTTCAAATCGACATGACAATCAAACGTCTTCAAAACGAAACTTTTCAAGGTGCAACAAAAGTCACGTTTTTCTAAACCCTTAACAATCGATAATGGATAGGACTCACACTAGTGAACCGGAACATTTCTCTTAAAACTTCATTAATGGTTTTTGCAAAGCTCACCCAAACTTTAGTAAACTAGGTAACTTGGTTAATGGTAGGTAATGTGACACACCGGATTCGGCCGTAACGTCTAGGACGGGTTTGTGGTGTTACAGACATGGGTAAGGAGTGTTACACATTTTCTACCATCAAACGTCAAAATACATGCACATCCAACATGGGTAAAATTTAGACTTTAATTTTCTTTTAAATTAGTCCTTGAAAAAGCTAAATCAAGTTACAACGATCTAAAAAATGTTAAAATCATTAAAAATGGGATAAGAACGGACTTACAATCGAGCTTGGAAGCTTGGCCAAAAGCCCTGGCTATGGCTTCTCCTAAATTTCAACTATGGAGGAAGAAGATGGACCAAAATTTTGTCTTTCTTTACTTATTAGTCCATTTAATAACCAATTTACTAAAATACCCTTAATGCATAACTTAAAAATTTTACCTAGCCATGTCCATTTTTGTCCATCTCAAGGTATAATGGTCTAATTTCCATTTAAGAACCTCCAATTTAAAAGTTCATAACAATTAGACACCTTTAACTTATAGAATTCAAGGTTTTCACCTATATCAGTTTAGTTCTTCTAGTCAAATTGGGCACTCAATCGATAAAATTTCTTAACGAAAATTTCATACAATTATTCTATCATTCTGTAAACCTTAAAGAAACAATAAAATAAATATTTCTACTTTGGATTTATGGTCCCGAAACCACTGTTTCGATTTGACCCAAAAACAGGCTGTTACAAATGTTGTTGATAATAAATTGAGTTTAATTAAAGTAATTGTCCTAGTTTATTTATGTTATAATTGTTTCAAATTGTGTTTAATTTTGCTAAAATCTATTTCATTCATATAGTTTGCATGCTTAGGGTAATTTGCATTAGGGATCATTGCATTTAGTTTAATTTTAATCATCACTTCTCAACCATATTGTGTTTTTATTTACCAAGTTGTTAGAATAATTTTAAAATTAAGTGATTTAACACAAATACAATCCTTGTGGAAACGATAACTCAATACTTACTTATTACTTGATAACGACTGTGTACACTTGCACAAACCTACGTGGTATAGATTTCTGCCACCTAAACCTACTAATAATTGACTCTAACTCCTTCCAAAAATAACCAGGCAACAAGAAATAGGACATAACGTAAGATGGAATCAACTATAAGACTGATTTAACAAAACCTCCCTCATTCCTTAGGATAAGCAACGGGTACACAAACCATCAACTCCCCTTTCATCTGCTCCTTAATGTGACAAAAAGCCAACCTCTTGTTCCACCCTACCACTATAGGCATGCCTAGATATTTCTCAAGATTCGAAGACATGCGCACCCCCAACGCCATCACCATCCCCTTACAAACAACATCATCCACGCTTGGGATAAAATAGATAAGAGACTTGTCATAATTAACCATTTGTCCTGAACACACCTCATACTCACGTAGAAACTCCCAGACATGATTAGTACCTTCCATCAAATATTCTTCAAAAATCAAACAGTCATCTGTAAAGAATAGATGGGTCACCATCAGCCTCACCTAGAAGCCCGTGCACCTTGAATCAAACCCTCTCGGGTAGCCAAATTGAAATGAGAAGACAATTCCTCACTACAAAAAAAAGGAACAATAAAGGGCTTAATGAATCTCCTTGTCACGACCCTCGTGTTGAAACAATATGGCCCCATGCCTGTCCATTCAACAAAATAAAATATGTCACTGACTGCATGCACTCATGGTAAGAGCCACCCATTTAGCTATGAAACCAAACCGAAACATTATCCCTCCACAAAAATTATCCCTCAACATGAATATTCAACAGAATACTAAGTGCTCACAAGGTATAAAAGGATAGGTGATTGTCGATGCATTAAATTGCAATGAATATCTTACCAAGCTTAGCTTCTATATTTAATGTAAGACTTAAACATGCACATTAACCACACCTTCCGATGATGGCAATGGAACACTATTAAGATCAAGTGGATTAAATTCCTCTAATCCTCAAGCAACTTCTTTTGTCATGCTTGTTAGCTTGAACTGTCGTTGAACTTTCCAATGTCAGTGACCACAATAACACTTCCATACTAAAAGCATTCAAACCTAAAGATTAAATAGTAGAAGCAAGATTGAATAAAATAACATTTAACCCGAAAATCATGTGAACTTCAGTACAAACATGAAATAGAAAGTAATCACCATCGTTTAGAAAAGAAATATAAAAGAAATATAAAAGAAATAAGTGGAGAATACTATTTCTAGACAATCTCAACTTGAATCTCTCCATTCCCTCTTGTGTCGCATTCAGGGCTCTTTGTCAGGAGCTGATTTGTGTACCTTTCACATCGGTTCACCCATGGGAGACTTAAGCCGCCATAGAAGAAAAGCTTTAAAAGATAGGTTGAAGAAAATAATACCCCCAAAAAGCCTCCTTTTTTTTTCCTTTTCACGTGAATATTCATATTTATCCAATTAGCACATGTGTCCTTTCATCAGAATCATGCTACCTCTGGACGTACAAGTTGGTTGTACTAGATTGGATAGCTCACACATTTTTGTTCTTATCTGGACAACTGTCAGGTGCAGCGACAATTCTGGGCACATTTGGAAATACTCATACAGCGGCATCAGTACCAAAACATGACAAAATTAAGGATAAATAGGCTTAGCTCCACTGAGTTATACAATGCAATTTACTGAACTAAAAATGCTAAAATATGTGCTAAAGATAAGTAAATAGGGACAAATTAACTAATAAGTAGGGAGAAAACATATGTTCTTTCTAGTACTATCACACATCCCCAAACTTGAGTTTTTACTTGTCCTCAAGTAAAACAGAAACTAGCAAGGCTACACAAGAATTCACTAAGGCAAATTATCATTCTAGCAACTTGAATCACCTAAAACACCAATGAATGATTCACATTCAGATGATAGAATATTGCATCGACAATACATAAGTATGAATGAATAAGATTACAACTTCATCAAAACCAGCATCATGCTTCAAATCCTAAATTCTATCTACCAAATACAGCATTTATTGTACAATACTAAGTATCTATGAATATCATAAATGTATGTCTCTTTTTTTTTTCTTTTGTGAATAAGGGATATCGTTGCATTACTGTACCCTTGTTCCTGAAAAGTAACGATGGAGTGCAACATACTCCTAGGGAGTACGTAATTGTGCTGACACACACTCATGCAATGACAGCCTTTGGCCAGATTCATTTTTCTAACACTTGCATTGGAGTGCTCACTCTTTAACATTTCACAATACACCCACTTTAGAGTGTCTCTTATTCATAACTATATATATATAAGCAGTTGTAAAAGGTAGATTCATTCAAGATTTAAGGAACGCCACTAGTCATCAATTAATAATGCAACCTAAATCATTCATCAAAGAATTGAAGATACAACATTCAGTCAAATTTATCCCAACTCATTTATTGATAATTCACATGATTTAAGAATTAAGCATTGAATGTAACAAAAATGTTCAAACACATTTGCATTAACCACAAATAAACCTTACATGCTTTATTAAACTCAATTTTATTTTGAAATGCGGGTGTATTTTGAAACCCCATATGCATTCCCCCAAACTTAAAGTTTACATTGTCTTCAATGCAATAAAATTAAAATGCAATGACAATAGAAATGCAATGAAAATAGAAATGCAATGACAATGTGCACTAACAAAATAAAAATTACAGCTACGTGCAATGCATGAACACTACAACTAAAAAAACTAAAAAAATAAACTAATTCAATTTTCCTCAGCCACAAATGTGGTTGCACGATGTTTCTTCTTCCTCCTCTTTTTCCCCCTTCGTGCGTTTTTTCTCTTTGGAATGCTTTCTCTTCTTTTCTTTGGGCTTCCCACGTTCCTCAGATCACTCCTCAAGTTTCGGCTCAACCCTGGCATCATCAGTTGCTAGCTCTACAGCTTCCGCCAATCTTGCTCCATCTCACTCCAAATTATCAGTAGTTGCACCCACAAACTCGGGTGCAGTGACAATGTTCTGAGCAGATTCTTTTCGTTGACAGTAAAGCCCAAGTGCGTTGACAATGGTAACTAATTATTCTGTAAAAAAAAAAAGAAGTAAAACAAATTTTAACAAAAACAAAAAATAAAATAAAATTATATAATGATAAATTCAATAAAAATTAAAATTTTTTGACCAATTTAATGGTCTTTGCCTACTTTTGATTAATATTCCCAAAATAGTGTTTCAATCGTTGTCCATTCACTTTGATCTAGTGTCCATCATGTAAATCTCTGATTGTGACTGCACCATGAGGAAATACTTTGACAACTTCGAAAAGTTCAGACCAATGTGAGTGCAATTTACCCGGATGCAATTTCAATTTAGAATTGAATAATAAAACTTGTTAACCTGCGATAAATTGTCGCTAGAAAATAATTCTGTCATGCCATCGTTAGGTCTTTACTTTGTAAATTGCAATGTTTTCATATGAATTTCACCTAATCTCCTCTAGTTCAGTGATATCCAACAACCTTTTCTTTCCAGCAGTTCGTAGTCCATGTTCACTTGCTTAATTGCCCACATTGCTTTGTGCTCCAGTTCAACTGGAAAGTGACATGCTTTCCCAAAAACCAATTGATATGGTGACATCCCTAATGGAGTTTTGTATGTTGTCCGCAATGCCCATAAAATTTCATCTAGTCTGGAGGATCAATCTTTCCTCGAAGGGTTAACAACCTTCTCAAGAATGTTTTTAATTTGTCGATTCGATACTTCGGCTTGTCCATTAGTTTGCGGATGATAAGTAGTGGCCATTCTATGATTAACTCCATATCTCTTCAATGTGGCTACCACTTGGTTGCAATGAAAGTGTGTACCCAAATCACTAATCAATGTCTTTGGTGTGCCAAAGCAGGTGACTATATGCTTGTGAAAAAATTTAAGCACTGTCTTTGCATCATCCTTTGGGACCGCAACACTTTCAATCCACTTCGGGACGTAGTCAACAACTACTAATATATAAAGATTTCCAAATGAACTTGGAAATGGTCCCATAAAATCCATACCCCAAACATCAAACAATTCAACCTCCATAAATGGTTCCTGTAACATTTCATTACGTCAAGATATAGAACTAGTGCGTTGACACCTATCATATTGATTCACAAAATTGTGGGTGTCTTTGAATAATGAAGGCCAGTAGAATCCTAATTGGAAAACCTTAGCATCAGTTTGGATGCCACTGAAATGACCTCCATAAGGAGCATCATGACAGTGCTTCAGGATTGAAAGTATCTCCTCTTCTAGAACACGATGCCGAGTGATGTTGTCATTGCATACCTTGAATAAATACGGCTCGTTCCAATAATACTTCACTACTTTACGAAGAAATGTTTCCTTTTTATGGCTTGTGACACCCAAGAGGAGCTTTCCACACACTAGATAATTAACCAAATCTACATACCAAGAGGTTGCATCTACAACAAATAACTTCTCATCTGGGAATGCGTCGACAATTTGAAGTATGTTTCCATCTTCGCTGCCAACTTCCAATTGAGATAGATAGTCTACAACTTGATTCTTTGAACCTTTGTGGTCTTTTATCTCACTGTTGAATTCTTGCAATAGTAAGGTCCAGTGATCAGTCTTGGTTTTGCATCCTTCTTCGCAAAAAGATATCTCAACACCGAGTGATTAGTAAATACGATAACCTTTGCACCGACAAGATAAGAACGAAACTTGCCGAAAACAAAAATTACAGCCAACAATTCTTTCTCTATAGTGGTATAATTGATTTGAGCCTCTATAAGAGCTTTGCTAACATAATAGATGACGTGAAATATTTTTCCTTTGCATTGACCTAGAACAGCACCCACAACAAAGTCGCTTACATCGCACATAACTTCAAAAGTTGAGACCAATTCGGTGCAACGAAAATGGGTGCATTCACTAGTTGCTTTTTTAATTGAATAAATGCATGTAGACATGCATAATCAAAGAATAATTTTTTATTCTGTTCCAGCAATGAGTATAATGGTTTTGCAATTTTTGAGAAATCTCTAATAATTCTTCAGTAAAACCCTGCATGCCCAAGAAAATTGCAAATACCTTTCACATTTGTCGATAGAGGTAATTTCTGAATGATTTCTAGTTTAGCTTTGTCTACTTCAATGCCTTGACTAAAGATGCGACGGCCTAACACAATACCTTCAGTTGCTATGAAATGGCATTTTTCCCAATTTAGAACAAGATGTGTATCTTCACATCGCTTCAATACTTTATCCAAATTGTCAGCTCAATGATCAAAATCATTCCCATAGATTGAGAAATCATCCATAAAAACCTCTAAATAATCTTCAATCATATCTAAGAATATTGCCATCATGCACCTTTGAAATGTGGCTAGTGCGTTGCAAAGATCGAAAGGCATACAGTGAAAAGCAAAAGTACCAATGGGACATGTAAAAATTATTTTCTCCTTATCCTCCGGTGCAATAGCAATTTGATTGTACCTAGAATAGCCATCTAAGAAGTAGTAATAGGCTCTTCCAACAAGCTTGTCCAACATTTGGTCAATGAAAGGACGTAGGAAGTGGTCCTTCCTTGCGGCAGCATTAAGTTTGTGATAATCCATACAGACCCGCCATCTTGTAGGAATGCGTGTAGGAACATAATTCATTTTTGTCATTGCTAACCACAGTGATGCCACTCATTTTAAGAACACATTGCACTGGACTTACCCAATTGCTATCAGAAATAGGTTAAATAATTCTAGCATCAAGTCATTTTATAATTTCTTTCTTAACAACTTCCTTGACCTTCTTGTTTAATCTTCTTTGTTGCTCAATCGATTGTTTAACTTCATCTTCCAACTTGATCTTGTTCATGCAAAAAGATGGACTAATGCCCCAACTATCGGTAATACTCCAAGTAATAGCTCGTTTATGTTGCTTAAGAATATGGACCAATTTCTCTTCTTGAGTTACATCTAGTGTTGCAAAGATAATAATTGGAAGAGTATTGTTGGCACCAAGAGAAACGTATTTAAGATGAGTAGGTAGTGGTTTGAATTCCAGAGTATGAGTTTCATCAATAAATGGCTTCAAAATTATAGTTATTATGTTGGCTAAGTCTAAGGACTCAATATGTCATCCATGCTTGAGCATAATATTGTTAACTTCAACCATGCTATCACAATCATCTAAGAATTCATCATCAAATGTCACTGCAAACTCTCAGAAAGTATTGTGGTTTGGTCATTGAATTCTTCCTCAATTAGATCATCTAGCATATCGACAGTATAGCATTCTTCTTTATCCTTGCATTGAATAGATTCGAAAACACTAAAGGTAATATGCTAATCATTAAGTCGCATGGACAGTTCACCTATGTAACATCAATAAGAGTTTGTCCTGTGGATAAAAATAGTCGTCTCAAGATTATGGGAACCTCCTTGTCTACCTTACAATCAAGTATGATAAAATCAGCCAGAAAAATGAATTTATCCACACGAACTAAGATGTCTTTGATTTTCCCTTTAGGTTGAGCCAAGGATCGATCTGCTAATTGCACTGTCACTGTAGTAGGTTTTATGTGACTAATTCCCAACTTTTTGAAAGTAGATAGTGGCATTAGGTTGATGCTAGCTCCCAAGTCACATAAATCCCTGCCCAAATAATGGTTGCCAATTGAACATGGGATAGTAAAGCTCCTAGGATCTTTCATTTTGAGGGACAACTTATTTGTCAAAATAACACTATAGCCTTCTGTGTGTGCAATAGTTTCAATATCACTAAGCTTCTTCTTCTTGGACAAGAGTTCCTTCATAAATTTCCCATAATTTAGAATTTGCACAAGAGCATGTACTAAAGGAATATTGAACTTAAGTTGCTTCAATATGTTTAGGAACTATTGGTACTGCTTATCCTGCTCATTCTCCCTGAATCTTTATGGAAAAGGTAAAGGTTGAGATACTTCTTATTGTGCCAACACCTTTCATTGTGTCGACAGTTTTGAGGGTCATACATTAGGCATATGAGTGAAAATTTGTGGAACTTCTTTATCTGGTACATTGACAAGCTCTTCAGATTCAACCTCCTCACCAGGGATCACTTTACTAGCATCTTGAGGTGCTACAGTAGAGTCTATAGTCGGTTCACCAGTTTGTTTACCACTCCTAAGAGTAATAGCCTTACAGTGGTATTTCCCCCTCAAATTGGGATTTTTCGTGTCACTAGGTAGTGTGCCTGGTGGCCGAGTATTCAAATTCGAAGCAAGTTGTCTTAATTGTGCTTCCAATTCTCGAATAGAAGATGAATTCCCTTCAACAAAAGCTTCTGTGTGAGTAATATGCTCCCACATTAAAGCCTCAAGAATTGCTATCGGGTCAAAAGGAGAAGCTTGGATGTACTATTGCTGTCGATGTCTTTGAACATGCTAATTTGGCATTGAAGAGTGTTGTGCCTGCATCTGATCCTGGTGTGTATGCATCTAGCTTTGTTGTGGATGCATTTGAGTGTGCTGGTTGTAGTTTTTCTGTTGTTGATTGTAATTCTCATGTCTTGGATTATAATTGCATTGAGTAGATATATTTCCAAATCAGAATGTCATAGCATTTTGTCCAGTAGTCTGAGTTTCCTAAGATTGTTGGTTGCGTGCAGAATTATTATAAGAGTTTCCATAAGAATTGTTGTAGATGTTATTGACATAAAAGGCATTCTTTGCATGTTATGGACAATCTTCATAGCTATGGTTGCCACTGCAAATCTCACAACAAAAGGTAGGAACATCAACTTGTTGAGTGACTTGTATAGGTGCAACATCACTAGTCCTTTGCATATTTTTATCATATTTGCAAGAGAAGAAACTTGAGAACTAACTACAGATATTGCGTCCAATTCAAAAACTCCCAAAGTAGCTTTTGCTTGTGCAGTTCTAGAGATAGGATATTGATAATCATTCTGAGCAATTCTCTCAAGAATTCCAACAACATCATTATAAGTACAATCTAGAAAAGGACCATTGGCTGATGCGTCAACAAGATTCCTCATGTGTGAATTTAGCCCATTATAGAAAATTTCAATTTGTGTTTCCTATCGAATGACGTGCATAGGGCAATGTTAAAGCAAAGATTTATAACATTCCCATGTAGAGTGAAGAGTTTCATCATCCAACTAATGATAAGTTGTAATATCATTTCAAAGACAAGCATTCATTGTCGGCAGGTTAAAGCACAAAACGAACTATGTTGCTAGTGCATTCTAAGAAGTAATTGATCTGACAGGTAGCCCAAGGAACTAAGTATGAGCTTTTCCTTGCAAGGAATAAGGAAATAATTGCATCCTCAAAGCATCATCAGGAATGTCTTGTTGACTAAAGGAAACACAAATCAATAAAAATGATTTAAGATGTTCTGGTGCATCTTTATATGGCAGTCCAGCATATTGCCCAATAAAATTCAACATTTGAAACAGTATTGGCTTGAGTTCAAAATTCCAGCTTGGATTGCTGGCCTAACAACTTTCGGTTGTAAGTCATCCAAGACAAGTACTATAAAGTCTTGTATAGTCCTATTTTGTATTTGAGCGTCTTGTAGCAACGGTGGGTCATTAGCATTTTGGTGTTGCACCTATGGTATGGCTTCATTGTTTCTTGATAAAGCCATATTCCTTTATTCTTGAAATTTCCTCCGAATGGTTCTTTCAATTTCTAGATCAAAAATCGGCAATAAACTCTGAAATGCTTTGGGTCATCAAAAACCTAAAATAAAATGTGAAAAAATAGTGAGAAAAGAAAACAAGTTAGTAGCAACTAAATATTATATAATAAAAAAAAGCGTAAAAACAAAAATAAATATCAAACAAATGACATTCCCGACAACGGGGCCAAAACATAATCGGCTATTTAACGTCACAGTAATAATGTGCAAGCGTACACTGCCGATATGTAACATAAATCTGAGGTAGAAAAATTTATTTTATTATCATTTTAAGGTCTATGGCATGATTGCATGATTGTGTGAAAATTTCATTTAGAAATTTTATCGATAGAGGGTCCAATTTGATATTTAGGACTATATTGTAAAAGTTGTAAAATGTGTGTTCTAGTTCACAAAGGTATTAAGTACTTGTGAGTAATGGGTTTTTAAGTGGAGGACCTTGGATAGTAATTAGACCATTATACTAGTTTGGACAAAAATACCTAACGGAAAATAAAACACCATAGTTTTTAATTAAGGGCATTTTGGTCATTTAGTTATTAAAATGAATTAAAAACAAAATTAAAAGCCAATTTTTGTCCATATTCTTCATTAGGCCTAAATTTCAAGTCTTCTCCATAGTTAGGGTTTGTTCCAAGCTTCCAAGCTCCATAGTAAGTGATTCCAAGCCCCGTTTTAATGTTCTTTATGTTTTTGGAGTCCGAGTAACTTGATTAAGCTTATTCTAGCAATAATTCAACCTAGGGTTCATATTTGGAAAAATACCCATACGTGAAATTTGTGTATTTTGGTGTTTTATGATATAATATGAGGTTTTAAATTATTTTAGACAACTTGTGCTATTCGGTTTTAAGTGAAAACGAGTAAAAGGGCTTAATCGGTAAAAATACCTAATAGTCATAAGTACATGTTAGAGTGAGAATTTGATGTTGTCATAGAAGGGAAAAATGATCAGCATATCATAAAACATAAGAAAATAGGATGAAGTTTAAATTCCGAGCCTTGGGGAAAAAATGTAAATATGTAAAAGTTTAGGGGCAAAAATGTAATTTTTCTAAAGTTTGGGCCAAGGACTGTTTTAATAAATGTGAGTATTAAATAAGCTAAATTTTTTTATTATAGATCAAGAAGAACAAAATCCGGAGTTAGACTGGGGAAAGAAAAAGATAGTAGACCAAATCGATATAGTTGATCGTATTTTTTTCGAGGTAAGTTTGCAGTAAATAAATGCAATATTCTATTATTTTATGTTAATTTTGTTAATTTCCAGCATGTGTATATTTATTTTATGAAATTATTCAAAGAAGACTCAAGCATGAATTGTAACACCCCGAACCCGAGACCATCGACGGTGTCGGACACGAGGGGTTAACAAGCCAAGTTCACATGTTTTGCCCACCAATTTGACATTTCCAGTCAGGCTGGAAAACTGCATCACTGTCGCCTTAAAAATCATATCTCGAGTTTCAAAACTCGGAAACTGGTTTCGTAAATTTTCCCTGAATTTAGACTCATATATCCATCCATGGATTTATTTCTAGAATTTTTGGTTGGGCCAATTGGTACAGTTTATTAGTTAAAGTCACCCATGTTACAGGGATCGATTGCTCTGACCTTCGCGCGTTATAACTTGAATATCTCTCTGTACAGGGCTTTAATACTGGTGCCGTTTGTTTATAATGAAACTAGACTCAAAATGGAATCTGTACATATAATGAATGACTCCTAATTCTTTCTGGATAATTTATAGTAAATTTTTAAATTTACGACAGGGGACCCAGAAACCGTTCTGGCCCTGTCTCACAATAGCCTTAATATCTCTTAACATGTAACTCCTATGACCATTTCGTTTCTTCCATATGAAAATAGACTCATCAAGGTTCATTTAAATAGCTTATTCACTATTTAATACCATTCCTACAAATTTTGGTGATTTTTCACATTCACGTCACTGCAGCTGGCAGCATCTGTTTTTAAGGTAGGTCTTACCTATTTTGTAGTCTCCATGAACCAACTAGCCTTGCCATACATAGGTTCATATATGATCATTTTAACCATACCAATGGCTGATCATGTGACCAACACTCCCGTTTCCAATCCATAATCACATCATGACACCATATATATACATACAAACCACAAATAGTCTAAGATCATGCTTCCTTTTACGAGCCATTTTCGCATGGCCGTATACATATACATCACCACATTTTCAAACCAACAAGGGTAGTCCTATACATGCCATTTCAAAGTTCAACCAAAATTTATACCAAAATAGAGGCGTTGATAGTGTGGATGACTTGACTTTATTGATCCCGAATCCGATTGCTATCGAGCGAAATCTATAAAACAGAGAGCCAAAGTAACGGGGTAAGCATTTTTATGCTTAGTAAGTCTCAAGGAATATAATCAACTCTAATTACAGCAATACATTCACATAGCCAAATGCATCATTTCATTAATACACATTCTTACTTCACACTTCATCATTATATACTTTCACAAAGTATCAATCAATTCAATAACTGAAATTCATTAGTCGATTGAGCGAATGTTGCTCAAACATGTCGACTTTCCAATGCACATATAAACGTGCCTTATTCTTTGGGCTTTTCGAGTGTACTAATTGAATTTATTACAGCAACCAACACTCACCTCCAGCCCAAGATTCTTTGGAATATAACCGGATATAACCATGTGCTCAAATGCCTTCTGGTCTTAGCCCGGATAGAATGACTCGACGAATGCCTTGGTCTTAGCCGGATGTAGCCACTAGCACAATTGCCTTCGGTCTTAACCGGATGTAATTTCCAGCATAATTGTCTTCGGGGCTTAGCCCGGATATCATTCAATTTCTCATGCACACATACATCAATAATCATTGGACATACATATTTCATTTTCGTTACTAAGGCTCAAACACAATTATAATCATTAGCATAATCGCCTTCGGGACTTAGCCCGGGTATCATTCGAATACTCATACACACATAAATCAATAATCAATACATCCATATTTCATTCCACATAATTCAATTAAGGTCACTTCTTGAGGACTTACCTCGGATGTTGTCGAACGGCTTTTACGGCTATTCAAACAAATTCAATTTATTAAAACCTCATTGTGCTAGCTTATGGCCGAATATGACAAGGAGTTTAAATGGTCATATGGCCACTCTTTAGCTTGAATACACAATGGTCATGCACATTTTATACTACATCAAGCAATTCAATACAATTCATTCGAGCCTCAAGGAAAAGCTAAGGCCATCAATAGGCTACCTTAGGCCGAATACACATGTCCATGTTGAGGCCAATTATGCACTTAATACCACACAAAAACAGCATGCATTTTACTAGTTAATGCTTTGCATATTGTAGCTCAAAACTTATAATATAACATCAAGCACTCATATGTGTGCTAGGCCGAATGTGCTTGCAATTTCACAAGCATTCTTCAACATCTTCTTCTTTAAACAAACATATTCATCACTTACTTCATAGTCAAAACATCATGTGCAAACATATATATACATATATGAGCATGGCCGAATTTCAAGGTGTCCATAGCCATCCAAAATACAAATTTTAACTAACATGCAAGAAGCATGAACCATGCTCATGAATGCATCATGGCCGAATATGACAATCATGCTCCTTTCAACTTCAATCATGGTTAAACACAAAAAGAAAACTCAAAATCTTACTCAAGAGTAGACAATCCATCATTGCATGCATCATCATCAAGCTTCACACTTAGCATGCAATGGCTTTATCACCATAACAACTTTGGCCAAATACCATTTCCATAGCATAACAAAGATTTGAGCCATGGCTAACATGCACATCAAGTTAGCAACCAAAACATGCATGAAACTCCTAACACAACCTCATACATACCTTAATCTTGATGCCAATTTAGCCAAATCTCCTTCTAGATCTCTTCTAAACCAAGCATGAAGCAAAAATCCTCCCCCTTTTTCCTTAGTATTTTCGGCCAAGAAGTGAAAATGGATGAACACAACAAATTTTTTTTTCTTCCTTCTTTCTCAACTCACGGCAAGGGGGCATCCAAGCTCATCATTCTCTTTTTTTTTCATTTTTTTATGCTTATTTTTGTTATAATACTTCCTACATGACTCACTAGCCAAACATGTTGGAAACATGTTTTCCCTTGCCCATCATACCCACCTTGGCCGGCCATTATAGTCAAATTTGGGGGAATTTGACATGCAAGGACAATATTTCCTAGTGTGCATCAATAGGCCACTTCAACATTTGCCTATCTCATTTCTAAGTTTTCTCACACAAGTCCTTTCTAGTGAAATTCACCTTTATAACACTAAATCAATCATAATAAAATGTTATACATGAGCACACACATATTATAGGTATCAAAATAAATTTTTAATTATTTTTATGCCTCGGTTTTGTGGTCCCGAAACCACATTCCGGCTAGGGTCTATTTTGGGCTGTCACAACTCTCCCCCACTTAAGAAATTTTCGTCCTCGAAAATCTTACCGGTAAATAGGTTTGGATATCGCTCTTTCATAGAGTTCTCGGTCTCCCAAGTAGCTTCTTCTATCCCGTGCTTGAGCCATAGCACTTTCACTAGCGGAACCCGCTTGTTTCGTAACTCTTTCACTTCTCGTGATAGGATACGAATCGGTTCTTCCTCATAACTCATATTAGCTTGAATTTCAATTTCTGATGGACTAATCACGTGCGATGGATCGGATCTATAGCGTCGAAGCATCGAAACATGAAAGACATCGTGAACCCTTTCGAGTTCAGGGGGGCAAAATCAAATGATATGCCACTGGACCGACTCGCTCGGATATCTCATATGGCCCAATGAACATCGGGCTCAACTTGCCCTTACGGCCGAATCTGAGTATCTTTTTCCAAGGCGATACCTTGAGAAACACTTTATCACCCACCTGATACTCGATATCCTTACGCTTCAGATCCGCGTACGACTTCTGATGATCGGAGGCTATCTTCAGACTTTCACGGATTACTTTCACTTTCATTCAGCATCCCTAATCAAATCCACCCGAAAATCTTGCTTTCACCGAGCTCGGTCCAAAACAATGGTGTACGGCATTTACGATCGCATAAGGCCTCGTAGGGTGCCATCTTAATACTTGATTGAAAGTTGTTGTTGTAAGCGAATTCAATCAACGGCAAATACCGTTCCCATGAACCACTAAACTCGAGGACGCAACATCTTAACATATCCTCAAATATCTGAATTATCCGCTCGGATTGACCATCGGTTTGGGGGTGAAAGGCGGTTTGAAATGCAACTTGGTACCCAAAGCTTCTTGCAACTTTTTCCAAAATCGCGAGGTAAATCTCGGATCTCTATCCGACACGATAGAAATAGGCACCCCGTGTAATCTCACAATCTGAGAAACGTACAATTCGGCTAATTTGTCCATTGAAAAATCCATACGTACGGGGACAAAGTGGGCCGACTTAGTCAATCGATCTACCACGACCCAAACCGCATCCTTCTTACTTGCTGACAATGGCAGTCCGGATACAAAGTCCATTGTGACTCGATCCCATTTCCACTCGGGTATCATGATTGGTGAAGTAATCTCGAAGGCACGATGTTCGCTTTCACTTGTTGACATATTAAACATCTCAAACAAAGTCGAGATGTCTCGCTTCATACCATGCCACCAAAACCGACGTTTCAAATCATTGTACATCTTCGTACTCCCCGGGTGGATTGCCATTCGGCTACAATGGGCTTCATTCAGAATTATCGAAATGAGTTCCAAATTCTTTGGAACACACAGACGACTTTTGAACCTCAAACAATCGTCATCATCGATTTGAAATTTCGAGTTCTTGTTCGGCACACACTCGGCCCGTTTTGCGTACCAACTCGTCGTCGACTTTCTCGAGCTTCTCGAATTTGATGTATCAACGGTGGTTTGGCTTTCAATTCAGCTACTAATACGATGTCGGATCGAGCAGACAAGTGCACGTTCATCGCTCGTAAGCGAATAATGATTTACGACTCAAGGCATCCGCAACCACATTCTCCTTTCCGGGTGATAGTCAATGATCAGCTCATAATCCTTTAACAGCTCGAGCCAACGTCTTTGTCGCAGATTTAAGTCTCTTTGGGTCATCAAATATTTGAGACTTTTGTGATCCGAGTACACATGGCACCTTTCACCAAATAAGTAATGTCGCCATATCTTTAAGGCAAACACGATGGCGGCCAATTCGAGATCATGAGTCGGATAATTTTTCTCATGTGGCTTTAATTGCCTCGACGCATAGGCCACAACTCGACCTTCTTGCATCAATACACAACCTAACCCAAGTAGGGAGGCGTCGCTATAGATGACAAACTCTTTGCCGGACTCGGGTTGCACTAGAATTGGGGCTTCAGTCAAATAAGTTTTCAGTTGATCGAAACTTTTTTGGCATTTCTCCATCCATTCGAACTTAACATCCTTTTGGAGTAGCTTCGTCATCGGCGTGGCTATCGTTGAGAAGCCTTTTACAAATCGTCGGTAATAACCGGCAAGCCCTAAAAAGCTCCGAACCTCAGTAATATTTCTCGGAGGCTTCCAATTAAGTATGGCTGAAATTTTATTTCAGTCGACTCGAATACCCGATCGAGATACCACATGACCCAAGAAGCTAACCTCTCTTAACCGAACTCACACTTGCTTGAACTTAGCATATAATTGCTTATCCCGTAAAATTTGCAGCACTAACCGCGGTGTTCAACATGTTCGGTCTCATTTCTTGAATAGACCAAGATGTCATCAATGAACACGACTATGAATCGATCCAAATATGGTCGAAGATCCGATTCATTAAATCCATAAATTTGCGAGGGCATTAGTGAGCCCAAACGGCATCACTAGGAACTCATAGTGACCATATCTTGTTTCGAAGGCGGTCTTGGGTACGTCCGAATCTCGGATTCGCAATTGATAATAGCCCGATCTCAAATCTATTTTCGAGAACACCGAGGCTCCTTGAGTTGATCGAACAAGTCATCGATACGTGGTAACGGATATTTGTTTTTATCGTCGCTTTATTGTCGACGATAGTCGATCACGTACCGCATGGTTCCATCCTTCTTTTTCACAAACAACACTGGCGCACCCCAAGGCGAACAACTCGGACGAGCAAAACCTCTATCCACCAATTCTTGCAACTGAGCTTTCAACTCCTTTAATTCCGTTGGTGCCATACGATACGGAACTATCGAAATTGGAGTGGTACCAGGCACCAATTCGATGCCAAATTCTATTTCTCGAACAGGTGGTAAACCCGGCAATTCTTCAGGGAAAACATCCGGGTATTCACAAACCACTGACACAGATTCGGGTTTCTTTTCCGATTCCTTGTCATCGAGCACGTACGCAAGGTACGCTTCGCACCCTTTTCTTACATATTTTCGGGCCAACATTGCTGATATTACAGCTGGCAACCCCTTTAAGTCCGTAGACTCAACCCGAATTATTTCATTATTCGCGCACCTCAAATCGATAGTCTTGCTCTTGCAATTTACAACCGCATCGTGCATGGTCAACCAATCCAAACCAAGAATAACGTCGAACTCATCGAACGGCAAAAGCATCAAGTCCGCCGGAAAACAAGAACCTCGGAACACTAGGGGACTTTTCTTGCACACTTTGTTGACAAGCACGTAATGACCCAAGGGGTTTGACACCCGAATTACAAACTCAGTAGACCAATAGGCAAAGTCTTACTGGATGCTAAGGTTTCACATATATATGAATGAGTAGAACCAGGGTCAATCAAGGCAATCACATTTGTATTGAAAAGAGTGAAAGTACCGGTAATAACATCTGGAGAGGCAGCATCCTCGCGTGCTCGTATGGCATAAGTCCTAGCAGGAGAACGAGCCTCAGATCTGATGGTAGCATCTCTAGATCCTCTCGACCGCCATCGACATTGCCCATATTTCTAGGTGGCCTACCTCGGCGATGGTAGCACCGGGTTTGCACTCGACTTACATTCATTCATGCATCCTCGGGCAATCCTTCATAAAGTGGTCGGCCGATCCACACTTATAACAGAGTGATCACGAAACCAACAGCTCCCGAATGCCATTTGCCACAATGTAGACACTCGCCCTCTCTCGGCGATCATTTCCACCATGGCGATCGAAGTGACTCGTATGGTCACGGGGTCGATCGCGTCCTCGTCTAGAAAAGCCCAAACGCCTCTAGACCGGCTCACATCATCTCGAAATCTCTTGATGCTTGTTGAAGAGACTTTCCGAGGACCTCTTCGAATTCTCCGGTTCCCACATCAGCTTTTTGTTTCTCCTTTCTAAGCTCTTGACTTTACAAGCTCGCTCAACAAGTACTACGAACTCGTATCTCGAGAATGCCAACAAACATCCTTATATCATCATTCAGCCCATCCTCAAGCGTTTACACATAATAGCTTCGGACGAAATGCATTCTCGCAGCATCTGGCTAAGCCTCACAAACTTTCGTTCGTAGTCGATAACGGACATAGAACCTTGCTTAAGATCAAGAAATTCCCTCGCTTTTGGTCGATGAATCTCTGATGATATACTTTTTGAACTCGGTTTGAAAGAATTCCCAAGTCACTTGCTCTCTAGGCACCACAAGTCGAGTACTCCACCAATAGTAGGCGGACTCGCGTAGCAAGGAGATGGTACACTTTAAGCACTCATCGGTGTACAGGATAGCTCATCAAGCACCGGATAGTGTTATCCAACCAAAACTCAGCTCGCTCGGCATCATCATCATCCGTAGCCTTAAATTCAGTGGCCCCATGTTTTGAATCCTATCGATTGGGGCTTACTTGACCTTATTTGGTCGATCACCGGAGGTATTGTAGGTCTTGGGGTTGCATTTGTCGGGAATGGAGGTTGTGGAACAGTAGTGTTAGTTCGAATGTATTGATTAAACCATTCGTTCATCACACTATAAAAGGCTTGCCTAGCCTCATCATTCGGATTGCTGGCCATAGGTTGAGAGTCCATGGTGCTGTCCCTTGCGCGGGAGCAGCGCCACACTCTCCACATCATCGCCTATCGCTTCATTTGGGATCGGGACCCATTGCTATAAACAAACACAAAGTCAAATTGTCGAAATCACCATACTATCGATTCATCATTTAATGGCATGTATAGCTAGACCCCAAACACATTACGGTAGTCCTAGAATCGACTAAACCGTGGCTCGATACCAATAAAATTGTAACACCCGAACCCGAGACCATCGCCGGTGTCGGACACGAGGGGTTAACAAGCCAAGTTCACATGTTTTGCCCACCAATTTGACATTTCCAGTCAGGCTGGAAAACTACGTCACTGTCACCTTAAAAATCATATCTCGAGTTTCAAAACTCGGAAACTGGTTTCGTAAATTTTCCCTGAATTTAGACTCATATATCCATCCATGGATTTATTTCTAGAATTTTTGGTCGGGCCAATTGGTACAGTTTATTAGTTAAAGCCACCCATGTTACAGGGATCGACTGCTCTGACCTTCGAGCGTTATAACTTGAATATCTCTCTGTACAGGGCTTTAATACTGGTTCCATTTGTTTCTAATGAAACTATACTCAAAATGGAATCTGTACATATAAGGCATGACTCCTAATTATTTCTGGATAATTTATAGTAAATTTTTAAATTTGCGACAGGGGACCCAGAAACCGTTCTGGCCCTGTCTCACAATAGCCTTAATATCTCTTAACATGTAACTCCTATGACCATTTCGTTTCTTCCATATGAAAATAGACTCATCAAGGTTCATTTAAATAGCTTATTCACTATTTAATACCATTCCTACAAATTTTGGTGATTTTTCACATTCATGTCACTGCAGCTGGCAGCATCTGTTTTTAAGGTAGGTCTTACCTATTTTGTAGTCTCCATGAACCAACTAGCCTTGCCATACATAGGTTCATATATGATCATTTTAACCATACCAATGGCTGATCATGTGACCAACACTCCGTTTCCAATCCATAATCACATCATGACACCATATATATACATACAAACCACAAATAGTCTAAGATCATGCTTCCTTTTACGAGCCATTTTCGCATGGCGTATACATATACATCACCACATTTTCAAACCAACAAGGGGTAGTCCTATACATGCCATTTCAAAGTTCAACCAAAATTTATACCAAAATAGAGGCGTTGATAGTGTGGATGACTTGACTTTATTGATCCCGAATCCGATTGCTATCGGCGAAATCTATAAAACAGAGAGCCAAAGTAACGGGTAAGCATTTTTATGCTTAGTAAGTCTCAAGGAATATAATCAACTCTAATTACAGCAATACATTCACATAGCCAAATGCATCATTTCATTAATACACATTCTTACTTCACACTTCATCATTATATACTTTCACAAAGTATCAATCAATTCAATAACTGAAATTCATTAGTCGATTGAGCGAATGTTGCTCAAACATGTCGACTTTCAATGCACATATAAACGTGCCTTATTCTTTGGGCTTTTCGAGTGTACTAATTGAATTTATTACAGCAACCAACACTCACCTCCAGCCCAAGATTCTTTGGAATATAACCGGATATAACCATGTGCTCAAATGCCTTGGTCTTAGCCGGATAGAATGACTTCAGACGAATGCCTTGGTCTTAGCCGGATGTAGCCACTAGCACAATTGCCTTGGTCTTAACCGGATGTAATTTCCAGCATAATTGTCTTGAGGCTTAGCCGGATATCATTCAATTTCTCATGCACACATACATCAATAATCATTGGACATACATATTTCATTTTCGTTACTAAGGCTCAAACACAATTATAATCATTAGCATAATCGCCTTCGGGACTTAGCCGGGTATCATTGAATACTCATACACACATAAATCAATAATCAATACATCCATATTTCATTCCACATAATTCAATTAAGGTCACTTCTTGAGGACTTACCTCGGATGTTGTCGAGCGGCTTTTACGGCTATTCGATCACTTTTTCCTTCCCTTGTCCAATTGTGGCCCTCTTAGCTCTTGAGCTAATTCAAACAAATTCAATTTATTAAAACCTCATTGTGCTAGCTTATGGCGAATATGACAAGGAGTTTAAATGGTCATATGGCCACTCTTTAGCTTGAATACACAATGGTCATGCACATTTTATACTACATCAAGCAATTCAATACAATTCATTCGAGCCTCAAGGAAAAGCTAAGGCCATCAATAGGCTACCTTAGGCGAATATACATGTCCATGTTGAGGCCAATTATGCACTTAATACCACACAAAAACAGCATGCATTTTACTAGTTAATGCTTTGCATATTGTAGCTCAAAACTTATAATATAACATCAAGCACTCATATGTGTGCTAGGCGAATGTGCTTGCAATTTCACAAGCATTCTTCAACATCTTCTTCTTTAAACAAACGTATTCATCACTTACTTCATAGTCAAAACATCATGTGCAAACATATATATACATATATGAGCATGGCCGAATTTCAAGGTGTCCATAGCCATCCAAAATACAAATTTTAACTAACATGCAAGAAGCATGAACCATGCTCATGAATGCATCATGGCCGAATATGACAATCATGCTCCTTTCAACTTCAACATGGTTAAACACAAAAAGAAAACTCAAAATCTTACTCAAGAGTAGACAATCCATCATTGCATGCAATGGCTTTATCACCATAACAACTTTGGCCAAATACCATTTCCATGGCATAACAAAGATTTGAGCCATGGCTAACATGCACATCAAGTTAGCAACCAAAACATGCATGAAACTCCTAACACAACCTCATACATACCTTAATCTTGATGCCAATTTAGCCAAATCTCCTTCTAGATCTCTTCTAAACCAAGCATGAAGCAAAAATCCTCCCCCTTTTTCCTTAGTATTTTCGGCCAAGAAGTGAAAATGGATGAACACAACAAATTTTTTTCTTCCTTCTTTCTCAACTCACGGCAAGGGGGCATCCAAGCTCATCATTCTCTTTTTTTTTCATTTTTTATGCTTATTTTATTATAATACTTCCTACATGACTCACTAGCCAAACATGTTGGAAACATGTTTTCCCTTGCCCATCATACCCACCTTGGCCGGCCATTATAGTCAAATTTGGGGGAATTTGACATGCAAGGACAATATTTCCTAGTGTGCATCAATAGGCCACTTCAACATTTGCCTATCTCATTTCTAAGTTTTCTCACACAAGTCCTTTCTAGTGAAATTCACCTTTATAACACTAAATCAATCATCATAAAATGTCATACATGAGCACACACATATTATAGGTATCAAAATAAATTTTTAATTATTTTTATGCCTCGGTTTTGTGGTCCCGAAACCACATTCCGGCTAGGGTCTATTTTGGGCTGTCACATGAATTGACGGAGAAAGTCCCGATTGAACCTTAGGAATGTGTAGGATACAAATGTCATGACATTAGGGTTTAAGGATACCATGTAAGACCATGCCAAGGCATGGCAATTGGTAAGGTTTCTAAGGCAAGGAAATCATGTAAGACCATGTCAAGACATGGCATTGATAAGTTACTATAAGGCAAAGGTCCCATGTAAGACCATGCCAAGGCATGGCATTGGTGAGTTCATAAGGCATGGATACCATGTAAGACCATGTCAAGACATGGCAATGGTAAGTTTCAAATGGATACCACGTAAGACCATGACAAGTCATGGCAATGGTAAGGTACCCGAGTATCCTTAGTATTCCAAGTGGTTCAACGGGAAATTTAAAGAGAATATCAAGGTAAGGTAAGGTAAGAAGAGTTATGCTAAAAAGGTAAGACAAGTTCATACTAGAAGAGCAAAGGTAAGTACATAATGTTCATGTACGCTTGATAAGGAAAAAGGTAAGTAAAATGTATTAATAAATTTGATTAAGTAATTAAGTATTTAATTAAGTGAGTAAGTGAAGAAGTTTAAAATATGTCTATGATAATTAATGAAGTTGCATTAAGTAGTATCACGCCAAGTAGTAAGATAATTCTTATGAATGTTGTTGTAAGTTTGCATGCAAACTTACTAAGCTTAATGCTTACCCCTTTATTTTCCTTCTTTTTATAGTTTTTTCAAGCTAACTCGGGGATCGTAAAGTACGTCGGAGGTCTGAGCACACTATCACGAGGATTATTTTGGTATAGCTAGTCGTTTCATTTTGAGTATGGCATGTATAGCATCGTAGCCATTTTGTGTGTATGATCTTATGATATGGCTGATGAATGGTATGTAAATGCTTGATAATGATTAGCTGTTGGAATGGCTAATCAAGGACATGTTTGGTGTTATGTATGCCTAAATGCTAGTTATTCCATGGAAATCATGAAAAAGGTGAAATTAGCTTTAAAACAGTATCAGATAGCAATAATGGCGTGAATTTGGAAAATCACTAAAAATAGTAGAAATGGATTTAGATAGTGAATGAGATATAGAATTAAAACTTGATGAGTTATATTTTCATATAGATGGAAAAAAACAGGTATATGAGTTATATTTTATGAGATATTTAAATTTTTGTGAAATAGGGCCAGAGCTATTTCTGGATCCCCTGTTCTGACTTTGGAAATTCACCAAAAATTGTACAAAGATAATTAGAAGTCACGCTTTACATGTACAGATTCCTCTTGAGTCTAGTTTTATGAGAAACAAACAGCATAATAATTGAAACTCTGTATAGGGAGATATTTAATTCATAATACACAGGGGTCAGAGTAGTCGAACCCTGAAACAGGGGAGACTTTAACTAATAAACTGTACTAGTTGGCCCAACCAAAAATTTTAGAAAAACTTTAGTTGATAGATATATGAGTCTAGTTTCAGGGAAAATTTACGGAATTGGATTTCGAGTTTCGTAACTCGATATATGAATTTTTAAGCAACTGTGACGCAGTTAGCTAGCTTGTTCTAAAATAAATTGTTTGAGCTGTTTAATTAATGAATTAAGTCCGTTAACACCTCGTGCTCGACTCTAGCGACGGTCTCGAGTTCGGGGTGTTACACGATACAAGTATAGTAGACAGATATGAGTCTTTCAGATATCAAACCCACGAGGATTGTTGTCTTTTGTGTATCAATTTTAGTGCAATAAATAGATAGAAACAAGACAATTTGTAAGAGTAGTTGTCGAAGCAATAACTTGAAAATAATAAGATAAAATATGATAATGATAACTGGATCCCCAACGTGAATATTCAACAGAATACTAAGTGCTCACAAGGTATAAAAGGATAGGTGATTGTCGATGCATTAAATTGCAATGAATATCTTACTAGGCTTAGCTTCTATATTTAATCTAAGACTTAAACATGCACATTAACCACACCTTCTGATGATGGCAATGGAACACTATTAAGATCAAGTGGATTAAATTCCTCTAATCCTCAAGCAACTTCTTTTGTCATGCTTGTTAGCTTGAATTGTCGTTGCACTTTCCAGTGTCAGTGACCACAATAACACTTCCATACTAAAAGCATTCAAACCTAAAGATTAAATAGTAGAAGCAAGATTGAATAAAATAACATTTAACCCAGAAATCATGTGTACTTCAGTACAAACATGAAATAGAAAGTAATCACCATCATTTAGAAAAGAAATATAAAAGAAATAAGTGGAGAATACTATTTCTAGACAATCTCAACTTGAATCTCTCCATTCCCTCTTGTGTCGCATTCAGGGCTCTTCGTCAGGAGCTGATTTGTATCCCTTTCACATCAGTTCACCAATAGGAGATTTAAGCCGCCATAACCAAAAAGCTTCAAAAGATAGGTTGAAGAAGATAATACTCCCAAAAAAAGCCTCATTTTTTCCTTTTCACATGAATATTCATATTTCTCAAAATAGCACATGTGTCATTTCATTAGAATCATGCTGCCTCTGTATGTACAAATTGGTTATACAAGACTGGACAGCTCACACATTTTTGTTCTTATCCGGATAGCTGTCAGGTGCGGCGACAATTCTACGCGCAATCTGGAAATACTCACGCAACGACATCTGTACCAAAACATGACAAAATTAAGGATAAATAGGCTAATATCCACTGAGTTATAAAATGCAATTCGTTGAACTAAAAATGCTAGAATATGTGCTAAAGATAACTAAATAGGGACAAATTAACCAATAAGTATGGAGAAAACATATGTTCTTTCTAGTACTATCAAGTGCCCATTCACAGTCGAAAAAGGAATTTTATATGTCCCCCTATCTATTAACAATGGGCAATGGCCTGAAATAGAATGCAACCGGTGAAAAATCGTAGAATTCGAAAACAATTGATTCCACGTTGTAACGGAAACCTCTTTTTCCTATCTCTCACTGAACAAAGCTTCCCCACTCCCAAGTGTACCACTGACCGACAAAATGCAAATCGAAGAGATTACAATCCTGCAAAGTAGAATGAAAAGCCTCCATACTGCATTCATCTCGCAATCTACCACCTTGCTTTTTAGACGTGAAAGTGATCTTATTAAAATCCTCTATAAACAACCATGAAATCCCATTCCCTTGCACCAGATGTCAGAGTAACTCTTAGGACTGGTGACGTAATTTTGCTTTTAAATGACCATAAAACCTAGTAAAACATCATCAATAACCATCCATATCATCATCTATCCGAAGATCAATATGAGATTTGGAGAAGGAACAAAGCGAAACAATACAACCCGATTTCCAACAAAGTGACAACCCACCTCAAGTGCCATCACTACAAACTTCAATCCCACTGGTAATGTAACAGCCCGATTTAGACCCTAATCGGAACGGTGGTTTCGAGACCACGAATTCGAGTTAGAAAATATTTTAAAATTATTTTTCGTGTTTATTATGTGTGAATTTGTGAGTGAAATTTTCTTGATTCAATTTTGTCGTTTAAGTACCCGATTAAATAAAAGGACTTAATCGCGTAAAATGAAAAATTGATGGTTAATTGTAAAAGGGCCAAATTGTTGATGTCTTTTTAAAGGGAGGCATTTAAGTTGCAATTAGACCAACATAATAAATTTTGGACGGTTGTAGACAACCAATATAAAGAAATTATATTATATAATAAGCTTAATTAGGTAAATTAAATAATATGTTAACATATATGTTATAATATACCATGATTAAAATAAGCTTTCATATATCTTTCTTCTTGACCAAAACTTAAACAAAAGAAAATAGAAAGGAAACTTAGGCTTCGGCTACTTTCAAGCTCAATCAAGGTATGTGTTTAGCTCGATTTTTTATAATTTCTACGTTTTTGAGATCGTTGCTTCGAGTACTAGTAAACCCATGCTTGAATTTTTTATTTTGGTGAATATTTTGAGTTATTCCATTGATGAGAGCTTGTGATTTTTATTGTTTGATGATGAAATATGGAAGATATGTTTTAGATTAACATGTTTTGTATTAGAGTTTTTGATGATTTTGAGTAATTAGGACTAAATTGCAAAAATAATAATTTGAGGGACTAAAATGTGAATAAAATGAAATATATGGACTTGTATGAGCATGGGTAAAATTCGGCCTAACATGGATATAGGGAAATTTTGCATATTTTGTGTTTTGTGCAACAGGGACTAAATTGTAAAAAGTGTAAATGTCAAAGGTAAAATGGTAATTTTCCATTTATACGTTTTTGGACTAAATTGAATGAAAATATGTTTGAATAAGCTTAATTTGAATATGTTTAGATCAAGAACCAAAGAAATAGAATTTGGATCGAGGGAAAACGAAAGTTGTCGACTAGCTGTCCCATTCCATTTTATATCGTCCGAGGTAAGTTTATAAGCAAATAGACGTACTTAATTTTAATTAAATGTTAAGTATATATGCTGAAATGAAATATATGAATTTATATATGCTATTGCCAAATGTGTATAAGCTTGGTCACCATGTTCATGCATTCGTTTCGACCGAGTTACGACGTCCAAAAGCCCCGTATAAACCTTAGGAATAGTTAGGATACATATTTCATGACATAGGATTTCGATATATGTGTGTGAGTAAGACCATGGCATCGAAATGTGACTCTGATATATGTTTGTGAATAAGACTCTGTCTAGAACAGTGGCATCGATATGTGGCTACATGTAAGACCACGTCTGGGACGTTGGCATTGTATGATATGTGTGATTATCCGAGTGTCCTATCCAATACCAAATGGTTCATCGGGCAAAGATAAGTTATGTTTGAATGTGTAAAACGTGTTATATGCTAGGTATGAATTACTTGTAACCTATTTGAGGTAAGGTAAGTAAGTACCTTGGTTATTTGTTGAAAATCTTGTAAGATGTAAAAGAAGAATATATGTGTATGTGGTATGTGTATTCTGCTTTGTGAATGAGTAACTTGTATAAAACAAATAATTCCTAAATATGTGCATATATGATTAGGTATATTCGGTTACATAATTAATATATGTAAATGAAGTATTGTTTTGATACATGAGCTTATGTACTTGAGTGTATATGGACTAAGTTTTATTATGACTATTTGGCTTTGGAAGTTGATTAAGAAGATGTTAAAATGACTATGTGAGCATTCAGCCAAGGTGGGAAAATGCCTATGGAAATGTTTTATTTATGGAATTCGTAAGTTTGAGGTTAAGAATGGTTATGTTGATGTAATTCGGGTTGGTTTTAAATGAGTTAATTATATCATTGGATTGTTAATTTGCTTTTGACTTACTAAGCTATGATAGCTTACTCCGTGTGTACATGTTGACTCTGTTTTATAAATTTTGGAGTCAAGCTACGAGCTCGGGGACTGTCATCGAAGTTTATCACATTATCCACTATTTTGGTACCTTTATAACTTAAACTCGAATTATGGCATGTATAGGCTGGATTACATTTTTAAATGTTGGATTTTGGTTGTGTGTAATCTAAGCCATGTGAAAATGGCTAATGTTTTATGTTTGAATTCGGTTATGCTTGGTTGTGATTTAAATTCATTTTGGTTATAGTGTTAAGTGCTATGAATGAATGATGTTTGTGATAGGTGTTTTATGTTTTGGAAATGGTTAATGAATTTGGATGAATATATGGTTGTTTCGGCTATGATATGCATAGATAAAGTATATGTGAGCGTGGTGGTTGTATTTGGACAATGTATTATATGTGATTTGGCAATGCAGGTTGTTTAGCTAAATTCAAATTTGATATAAATTTGTTTGATATGGTTATTACAGGGTATGTAAGATTCATGTTTTGATCATATGTCCATTTGTGGTTAATGCCTTATTCTTGCGGAGTTTGAAATCTATTACAATAATGTGTTTGTAATTTCGGTTGTAAAATGAAATTATATGGGATTGTAACACCCCAAACCCGGCCTGGAAGTTTAGCTCAAATCTGGCATGTCACTTTGAAGTGTCTTTTGAAAACCATGTTTCCATTAAAAACCCTTCTTAATTAATTAAAAACTTATACCCTTTTTAAACCTTGTTAGAAACCTCAGCTGAATAACATTCTTAACAACTTTGTAAAAATCTTGGTAGTTGCGGAAGCTTGATTTAAAAACAATTGCGGATACGTGATGTTTTGAACAACAGTAGTTGCTTTGGAAAACCGTGTTCTAATACTAGCAATTATAAGAACAATAAGTAATATTTCAAATTTGAAATCCAGAAAATTACAACGGCTTTACTACAACCCACATAAAACATTTAAAAGTAATAATCAAAACTATAAAATAAGCAGTGTGTGTGGCTTCCTCCGAGCCCTCGCATGACTCCGATCCGTCTAAGGTGGAAATTACGAAAGGTTAATAAGCGGGGTGAGTTTCTAAAACTTCGATGTGAAATCCCTACTATAAAAAGGAACATCGGTCATATAAAAGAATTAAAAGTCGGCTGACCTTACTTACGGCCATTATCAATTGGGCCTTAGCCCAATAAAATAAACGATACAGATGGGCTTTAACCCATTACGAATAAGAAACATTATCGAACTAGAATCGAATCGAATCGAATCGGTGTGAGAATCGAATCGATGTCGAATGTAATCAAAATCGAATGTGAATGCAATCCCAACCCGACCTATAACCAACCGCTACACTCCACCGTACCATTTCTACACTCCATGTGGGAATAGCTCAACCCACCCAAACCCTACACTCCACAGTTGCGGCATTGTTGCTCAGATATCGATAAGTTGAGGCAAAGCCTCCAAGACGTGGTCAAGCCACTTTCGAGACTTCCTCCATCAATATAACCCATAACCCATGCAAGCAGATATAGATGTCATGGCATACAACATCTGAATCGAATATCATGCCCAATTTGAATCAAGCAGATCCACGATCGAGTCATTCATATCACCAACATATATTCACAATCAAATTCGTCAACCACACAGTCCAAGTTAGTCACTTGCCCACAACGGCAAAACAGTCATTTAACACCCTATGGGGCAAAATGGTAATTTTACCCCACAAGGGTATCTCGATAATTCCACCCTATAGGGGTATTTTAGTAATTCTACCCTACAGGGGTATTTCGGTATTTCTACCCTACAGGGGTATTTCGGTAATTCTACCCTACAGGGGTATTTTAGTAATTCTACTCTACAGGGGTATTTAGGTATTTCTACCCTACAAGGGTATTTCGGTATTTCTACCCTACAAGGGTATTTCGGTAATTTTGTAAATCGAGGGTAAAATGGTAATTCTGTAAATCAGGGGTACTTTGGTAATTTTACAAGTCGAGGGTATTTCAATAATTTTACAGGTCGAGGGTATTTTAGTAATTTCACAAATCAGGGGTATTTTGGTAATTTTACAAACTAGGGGTATTTTGATAATTTTACAAACCAGGGGTATTTTGGTAATTTTACAAACCAGGGGTATTTTGGTAATTTTATAAACAAAGGGTATTTTAGTAATTTTACAAACCAGGGGTATTTTGGTAATTTTGTAAACCAAGGGTATTTTGGTAATTTTACAAACTAGGGGTATTTTGGTGATTTTATAAACCAAGGGTATTCTAGTAATTTTACAAACCAGGGGTATTTTGGTAATTCTACCTTACATGGGTATTTTAATAATTGATAAACTAAAGTATTCTAAACATGGATAAAAATACTAATGGCCCTAAAGCCCATTCTCGGCCCAAATGGGCCCACACGCTCGTGTGGCCCTTTTAGCCCAAATCTAGTCACAAATATGAGATTCACCTAGCCTAGTCCAATATTTACTATACAATCAAACAACTTATCCAATTGGGCTCGTAGGCCCATTAGGCCCACATGGCCTCTTTCGGCCCATCGCGGCCCGAAGTAGCCATCCTACAGCTAGAGTAGTAAGAAATACACACCTAATTGGAGACTGGAGTTAATCCACGCTCCGAGCACTCTTAGCCAAAGCCCAACCCAAACGAGCACGCCATAAAGCGAAATGGATCAGCCAAGAAAGGTACCTTTACTCTCCTCATGGTTCTCTCTATTTAAAGCTAGCTTCGCATCCACTCTTATGTTAGCTTCTCAATGTGGGATCCCTCCATCATCAGAGTTTAAATTCAACACCAACTCTTGCCGCCCCCTGTTAGCAAAATAAATGCTCTTTGCTTGCCATGGGATTCGAACCCATGCCTCCCCTTAAATGCTCCATACGCTACTTGCCACTAAGCCACAAGGCTTTTTGTGTCACAATTTCTCCAACAATATTCTTAAGGCTTACCTACTACACCTGTGGTTTGATTCACCTTAAACCAAAATTTTTGCTAGAGTCCGAGTTTGAACCGGGACTTCTCCAACACTTCTCAAAGACACTTAACCACTAAAACAAGCCTTCATTAACGAAATTTACATGCACAATGAATATTATAAGCTACCTTCAACCGCTCCCATGCTCAAGGCCCAAAACTTCTAAGCCCCAATTCAGGGTGTTACAGGGATAGTTATAATCAACTACTAATTCGGCATCTACTTGAATAAATGTACATTTCATATGATAAATTGATTTGATATATATATATATCTCATCTTATGATATATACAAAGAAGGTGTTGGATATATGAATTTGTTTTGAGTAGAATAAAAAAAAATTGGTTGTTCGATGTGTTTTGGTTGAGGTTTATTTTAACCTATATTCAAATGATAGATGGAAGATGAACTAAATGTCCGAATAGTAATTAAATAGTTCGGTTGTGTAAGTGTATTTTAGGCTTGATATGTTTAATTATCAGTGTTCGAAAATGTTTCAAATTTTGATGTGGTTAATCATGTATAAAGTTTATACTGTTATGTGAAATATCCCTGATTCTTTTAATGAAATTTTTTGAGCCGTATATGCTAAATGATAATGCTATAGGAAATGATTTAATTGATTATATATATGTTTGTATAGAAATATGAAATAAAATGTTTGTCTTTGTATTAGGTATTCGAATTCCATTTAAGAGTTGAATATATGATTTGTATATGTATTAAGATTAACAATGTAACACTCCTTACCCATATCCAAGGCTAGAACAGAGTACGAGGCATTATCAGACTTAACAATACACATAGACGAAAACCGGGCCATAAAATTTCATTTAATTCAAAACTTTTCGAACACATGCATAATAAACAATGCTAACTATATCATCACATCAAAACATAGGACATGGCACGATTAATTAAACTTATAAACCATAATGGATAAGGACTACATCTCATTATCATATACAATAACTCAATGCAGACTGGTACGTATGGTCAAAATCATAATAAAAATACATATCACAAACCAACTTCCTATACATACCACTCACTTGATATTTCTAATATTTGAATTAATTCTCCCAAAATGATAGTTTGATAGTGTGATTTTACCTCCGACGATCTCCAACCCCGAGCCGACCTGCCAATACTAAAGAAATGGAGAGGATGGGTAAGCTTTACGCTTAGTAAGTTCATAAGAAAATAATAAGCAATTACTACCACGCTTTTCAAGATAAAACACTATAATTGTACAATTACACATGTTCAGGTTAAGCTGTGTTATTGAGTTACAGTTACTAAATCATTCATATCTTAAGCTACAAAACTCCAAATTTAGTTTCGTTAATTTTCCTTGAAACTAGATTCATATATCTTTCTCCCATAAAATTTCCAGAATTTTGGTTTAGCCAATTAGTACAGTTTATTTATTAAAGTTTCCCTTGTTTCAGGGTACAACTACTCTGACCCCTGTGCACTACGAACAAAATTTCTCCCTGTACAGAATTTCAACGACCATGTCGTTTGTTTCCCTTAAACATAGACTCAATAAGGAATCCATCCATGTAAGGTATGACTCTTAATAATTTTTTTACAATTTATGGTGAATTTCTAAATTCAAAATAGAGGATCTCAAATTTATTCTCGATAATTGTCTCACAAAATTATAATATCACATAATATATAACTCTTTTGCTCCCCTGTTTCTTTTATATGAAAATATACTAATTAATATTTAATTCCATAATTTTTTGAAATTTAATTCAACTTACACAATTTTTGGTAAATTTTCAAAGTCATGCAAGATCTTTGTTCAACACTGCTTTTACTACTAAAGTTCACTTTTACACAATTCACTTAATCCATTCCATTTTACCAAGGTTCGCTTAAATATCGAGCATATTGCTCATAAATTCAAATAAACATATACTTGCACTTGTTCATCACATAATCACTTTCACATGTATTTTCATTTAATCAATTTCCGTTGAACTCATCGAATAATAATGATACACAATTGCTGCACATTTTCCCATTTTCACACTGTGCAGAAGCTATCTGCACGCATTGTAGCCTGCACTTAGTACTACACATGCGACCAATAATCTAGTACACGTAGTAGCCTGCACTTAGTACTACACACGTGATCACAGTTTTCAGGTACGCATAGTAGCCTACACTTAGTACTACACATGCAACCAATTATCCAGTACACGTAGTAGCCTGCACTTAGTACTACACACGTGACCTTACAATAGTTCATTTGTATCGTTTTATTCCGAAGGTCCAACCGGGAAATTCCTCACTTTTCAACATTTTACTAAATTGTCTGTAAGCAATTTAAATTCATAACTTACATCAAATAACCATTTGATAGGCACCCACATTTCATATGATATCAAAATATAATAACATAAAAAGAATTGATAGATTATTTATGTACGAACTTACTCGAAGTGTCGATCTCACTATCCATAGTACTAATTGTCCATTCATAGTATAATAAAACACAACTCAAATATCAAATCAGCTTTTAAGAATTTACATAACATATATCACATATTTCATATATCATTTGTCATGTATCATCATTTTCTTGCATTTCATGTAACATCTTTCATGTCATATTTCCACATCATAAACACCATTCCATCAACTTTTCCAATATATTAAATCATACAATATATGCAATAATAGTAAGAAATATAATTCAAACATAACATTGCATTATTATTATCATACGAACTTACCTTGATCCAGAAACGGTAATTTACCATTTTAGTCCATAACCTTGTATTTTCTCGATTTAAGCCCGAATCTCGATTTCCTTCATAATCGAGCTTGGAAGTTTGGAAACCCTAGCCATGGAGTCTCCCTTGTTATACACGTCCATGGTGAAAAAGATGAACAAAATTGGATTTTAATTTTGTATTTTAATTCATTTTACCCCTAAATGACCAAAATGCCCTTACTACTAAACTTTCCAAAAATTCCATCCATGTCCAATTTTTGTCCATAAACTTAGAAATTGGTCAAATTGCTATTTATTCAAAACAATTTCATACTAGAAACTTCTAGAACGCAAGTTTTGCAAATTATTCGATTTAGTCCCTAATTTCAATTTAAGCAATTTATGCATAAAATTTCTTCACCAAATTTTCACACAATCATGAAATCATATCATAGACCTCAAAATAATCATAAAATAATTATTTCTATCTCGGATTTTGTGGTCACAAAACGACTATTCTGACTAGGCCCAAAATCAGGATATTACAACTACCTTTTTATTTCTTAACTCTTTTGTTCACGTGCTAGAATTTTGATTGGTTCTTCACTGTAAGTCATATCAGGCTGAATCTCAACTTCTGTTGGAGAAATAACATGTGAAGGATCCGATCGATACCGTCATAGCATAGCCACATGAAAAACATTATGAATACAGTTAAGTTCTGGTGGTAAGGCTAACCGATATGTAACAGGTCCAATTCTTTCTGTAATCTCATATGTCCTAATGAACCGTGGACTTAGTTTTCCTTTACAACCAAACTGGAGAACTTTCTTCCAAGGTGATACTTTCAAGAATACTTTGTCATTGACTTGAAATTCTATTTCTTTTTGTTTAAGATTAGCATAGCACTTTCGATGATCAAAGGCTACTTTCAAACTGTCCGAAATTACTTTTACTTTTTCCTCATTTTCACGGACTAAGTCAACTCTGTGTAACTTTTTCTCATTAAGTTCTATCCAATACAATGGAGTTCTACATTTTTGACCATACAAAGCTTCATATGGTGCCATTTTGATGTTAGACTGATAAATGCTATTGTAAGCAAATTCAACTAAAGGAAAATACTTTTCCCAGTTACCTTCAAACTCAAGTATACAACACTAAAGCATATCCTTCAAAATCAGTATAACACGTTCAGATTGATCATCTGTCTGTAGATGAAATACAGTGTTAAAGTGTAACTGAGTACCTAGAGCTTCTTGCAATTTGCTCTAGAATCGAGATGTAAACCGAGGGTCTCTATTTGAAATAATGGAGACAGGCACTCCATGCAATTTGACAATCTCAGAGACATATAATTCAGCCAATCTGCCCAAAGAATAACCCATACGTATCAGAATAAAGTGTGCAGACTTTGTCAACCGATCAACAACCACCCAAATGGCATCTTTCTTCTTTGGAGATAGGGGAAATCCCGATACAAAGTCTACGGTAATTCTTTCCCATTTCCATTCCGGTATCATAACTACTATAATAGTCCAGAAGGAAACTAATGTTTAGCTTTTACTTGCTGACATATCAAACATTTAGATACAAACTCAAAAATATCCCGTTTCAATTCCTGCCACCAGTACATCTTTTTCTGATCATTATACATTTTATTAATACCAGGATGAATAGTCATTTTACCATTATGAGATTCATTCAAAATCTTCTGTACTAGTTCTGAACTTTTTAGTACACATACTCTGTCTCTGAATAACAAACAACCATCAATCTCGATCTAAAATTCTGAGTCAGGAGTCGATTCACTTTGCATCCTTTTTTCTTGCGACTTACTATCATTTTTCTTAGCTTCAGAAATCTGCTGTAAAAATGTTGGTCTAGCTTTTAACTCAGTTATGATTGAACCGTCATTTGATAATGGCAATCGAGTATTCATTACTTGCAGGGATTTGCTGCTCAAAGCATCAGCAACTACATTGGCTTTTCCCAGATGATAATTAATAACTAGATCATAATCTTTCAGTAATTCAAGCCACCTGCACTGTCTCAAATTCAAATCTTTTTATGACATCAAACATTTCAAACTTTTATGATCAGTGAATATGTGACGTTTGTCACTAAAGAGGTAATGCCGCCAGATTTTCAATACAAACACAATGGCTGGCAATTTAAGATCATGTGTTGGGTAGTTTCTTTCATGTGATTTTAACTGTCTTAAAGCATAGGCTACTACTTTACCTTCTTGCATTAAAACATAGCCTAAGCCATTCAATGACACATCACTGTAAATTATAAATTCCTTACCTCATTCAGGCTAAACTAACACTGGTGCTTCTATCAATAAGGTTTTCAATCTGTCAAAACTCTGCTGACATTTATCAAACCATTCTAATTTCACATCTTTTTGCAATAGACGGGTCATCGGAGAAGCTATCATTAAGAACCCTTTTACAAACCTTCAATAATACCCAGCCAGTCCCAGAAATCTTCGGACTTCTGACACATTTTTAGATGGCTTCCAAATAACAATAGTTGAAATTTTATTCAGATCCACCCTGACACCTTCAGCAGATACTATATGCCCAAAATACCAACTTCCTGTAGCCAAAATTCACATTTACTGAATTTGGCATATAATTGTTTCTCACACAGAGTTTGCAACACTATTCTCAAATGCTCAGCATGTTCATTTTCATCTCGGGAGTAAACCAAAATGTCATCTATAAATACCACCACAAATTTGTCAAAATATGATCTGAAAATTATGTTAATTAGATCCATAAACATTGCAAGTGCATTTGTCAGATCGAATGGCATCACAAGAAATGCATAATGCCCATATCTAGTTGTGAAAGCTGTCTTGAGTACATCTGAATCTTTTACCCGTAACTGATAATAGCCAGAACGGAGGTTAATCTTTGAAAATACAGTGGCACATTTCAACTAGACAAACAGGTCATCAATACGAGGCAATGGGTACTTGTTCCTTATTGTAACTTTGTTGATCTATCTGTAATCAATGCATAGCCTCAACGATCCATCTATCTTTTTTTACAAACAAAACTGATGCATCCCAAGGTGAGAAACTAGGTCGAGCAAAACCTCTGTCAATCAATTCTTGTAACTGTGTTTTTATCTCTTTTAATTTAGTAAGGGCCATTCTGTAAGGTGCTATAGATATCGGTGTTGTTCCTGGTACAAGATCTATAAAGAACTTCACTTCTCTAACTGGTGGTAAACTAGGTAACTCTTCTGGAAATACATCAGGAAATTCACAAACAATCAGCACTGACTGAATCTTCGACTCAGATACTTTAGTATCTAATACATATGCAAGGTAAGCATCATAACCCTTTCTGACATACTTCTGCTCTGATATTGCTGAAATCACGTTAGGTAATCCATCCAGTTTATCAGATTCAACATGAAGTAATTCACCACTCTGACATTTCAATACAATATATTTCTACTTACAATTCACCACTGCATCATATTGGGTTAACCAATTCATTCCCAAAATCACATCAAATTCATCAAATGGCAATAACATCAAGTCAGCCGAAAAGCAATAACCTTTTACCATCAACAGACAGTTTTTACAGACTTTATCTACCATAACACACTGGCCCAGGGGGTTTGAAAATTTTAACCACAAATTCAGTGAATTCAACAGGTAAATTTTTAACAGACACTAAGTTTGTGCATATGTACAAATGTGTGGAACCAGGATCAATCAAAGCAATAATATTAGTATCAAGTAGAGAAAATGTACATGTAATGACATTTGGTGCAGACGCATCTTTTCTAGCACAAATAGCATATGTCTTTGCCGGTGTTCATGCCTCAAGTTTAACGGTTGAATCTTTTGTAGCACCTCGGCTACCGCTGACATTACCGGGGTGACAGGGTGGTCTACCTCTCACAACAGGATTACTCACCTTTGGAGTCAGTTCAACTTCTTTTTCAACCCTTTCTGGATAGTCTTCAAGAAAATGATCAAGGGATCCACATCGGTAACAAGCTCCACTTCAAAACCAACATTCTCCATGATGAAATTTATTACAATGCTTACATTTTGGTTTGGGATTACCGATGCTACCCACACTGGTTACAGAAGGAGATGAAGATCTCAGGTTAGAGCATTGAGAACCTCACTCTCTTTCAGAATATCCCGTAGAGGTGGTAACATGATCATAATACTTCTTTAATTTCTTAGAAGCAGATTATTGTGATTTTCTGATAATTTTTTTACAAGAAACCCAAGCTTCTTTTTCAGCTTGTTTCTTTTCTTTACTCAATTCTTCAACTTTATGTGCCCGATCAGCCAGTACCTCAAATTCCCTCAATTCAAGAATCTCAATCAATAGTTTAATATCTTTATTTAAATCCTCTTCAAATGTTAGCTTCAAATGGAACCCATTCTCTAGCAGACTTGCTCAACCGAATAAATTCTCATTCATATTTAGATACAATCATATTCCCCTATTTGAGCTCCAAAAATTCTTTCTTTTTCTGATTCAAGAATCTCTAACTAACATACTTTTTTCCTGAATTCAATTTGGAAAAATTCCCATGTAATATTTTCTCTAGGTACCACCGAAGTTATGCTATTCCACTAATGATAATTTGTATTGTTCAGTAAATGCACTGCACATTTCAAACATTCAACAGACATACAAGATAATTCATCTAAAACCCAGATAGTATTTTCCAACCAAAATTCAACCCTTTCTGGATCATTATCTGCGGTAGCTCTAAATTCTTGTGCCCCATGCTTACAGATTTTATCCACCGGAGGCTTACCAGTTCTAACAGGCTCAGCACCCTGTGGCATCTCAAGAACTGGTTGAGGAGCATCTAATACTCGATGTGGGCCTCGAGGGTCCATTTAAGGGACATTATGAATAATTTCAGTAAATGAATAGTAATTAACATGAATCATTTGTAAATATTCTGAATGTTTTAGTAATGCTCCGTAACCCTGTTCCAGTGACGGATACGGGTTAGGGGTGTTACATTTAATGGTATTAAAGCTACGATTTAGCCGATTCTCAGATTTAACTAACAAACACGAGTATAGTTATACATGGCATTATATAATTTGTGATAGTTTGATGTCTACTAATCATTTTAAATGTGTTTTTCATATAGTAATGTCATCCAACCAAGCTAGAGCTGAATCCGAGAAGCTGGGAGCAACGCTAATGGTCATTAAACTAACTAAAAATTCGACTAAGGCAAGTGCACCTATCGAAAAGTAGTATAGTTATGGTGAGACCGGAAATATCGTATCCACAAGGACTAAAAGTACTAGTAATTACTATCTTTTTATTATCTAGCCTAAGAATTAAATAATGTTTTTTAAATTAAAACTAATTATCTAATTAACTAAGATTACGACAGAGATTAAAGTTGAAAAATACTTTTTAGAAAACCGATGGAGAAGACAATACCCAAGGAAGAATCCACCTAGACTTCACTTATTACCTTTGAGTTAGACGATTTATTCACTTGACTTAATCCGTAGAAATCCCTGATTTATATTAATATCTCTCTCTAGACTAAAAACAACTGACTCTAGGTTGATTAATTGAAATCTCTTTCTAATTAAAACCCCTATTGTCACATTAACTCGATCTATGGATTCCCTTATTAGATTTGACTCTAATCCGACAGATTTATGTCGTCCTATCTCTAGGATTGCATGCAACTCTGCTTATTATGAATGATCTACTCTTAAAGACGGACTTTTTCTCTACTAAATAAGCACATCAAAAACCTGAATTAATATCCTGGAATATTAAAGCAAGGGTTAAATTCACAATTAAAAATAAGAACAAGTATTTATCATATAATTCAAATAATAATAAAATTCGTCTTAGGTTTCATCTCCCTTAGGTATTTAGGGAGTTTAGTTCATAATAATAATGGAAAACATCTTTAGAAACAACAAAGCATAAAGAAACCCAAAGAAATTTTAGGAAATTGGATGGAAATCTTCAGTCTTGATGTAGATCCTGCCTCCGAGGTGATTCTGATGGCTATCCTCGAGTATTTTCTACCTTTAACTCTCTGTGTCCCTTTAATCCTCTTCTAGGGTCTTTAAATAGACTTTGGAATGCCCAAATTTTCCTAAAATAAACCTTTTCCAAGTATAATTAGACTTAGGCTTGACAAAGACACGGCCATGTACCACGCCCGTGTGAAGGGGCTCAGGCCGTGTGAAATTCTGACTTGGATTAATGTCGACACAGCCATGACACACAGATGTGTGGTCTACCCGTGCGTCACACACGGGCGTGTGGCTCAGCAGTGTGGAAGTGCCTAGGCCGTGTGCCACGTTGAATTAGGCCCATTTTGTCTGATTTTGGCCTATTTCTTGCTCTTTTCGCCTTCCTATGCTCACCTAAGTGTGAAACATGAATTTAAAGGATTAGGAGCATCAAATTCAATAAAACCAAGGAAAAATTATCCATAAATATGCCAAGCATGGGGTAAAATATGTATATATTACGGTTTATCAAATATCCCCACACTTAAGCATTTGGTTATCCTCAAGCAAAATCCTCAATTCACAATTAAAATAACTACTTCTCAACTTATAATTCTCATTAATAATGTTTGAAATAATCCACAAGTAATCATACATTAAGAGCTTAACTATAAGAACATTAAAGTTTCAAACAATCAAAATTGAGCATTCCAATTATAAAATCATAGGTATCCCCTTTTATCTAAGTAATCACCTTTAATTCCAAATTGACAAGGTTGACATCCTCACTAATGATTCACTCAAATCACTTAAAGTGTTTAAGGTTTAATAATTAAGCACTCAACAGTCAAGCATGAAAGGTTATTACCATAGGCTTGCATGGACATCAAATCTTCACCACTATAATGAGATGATACACAAATCAAAAGGTCTTTAACCGGGTTGTAATGGGGCTTAAGTTAAATGTATGGATAAAGGCTGAAAAAGAGGGTTAGAATCGAGATTAATTTAATAGCTTACCAAACTTAGAAAAACAAAGCTAATTACTGAGTTACAAACAAGTGCCAGAATTAACACTAACCAAAAACTAATAAAGTGAGCTTTTCCCTCAATAATGACTTTAACTTATCCAAGCTCTTTAGAGCAATATGTAATTTGAATGAATATAAATATACGTTTTTTTTTTAGGTATAAGAACAAGTATAATAATGGAAAAGTCCATAAAAAGAAATAATTCGGCAACTGGAATGAACGAACAAAGTTAAGTAACTAATCAAATCAAATCTAGAAAAACAAAGGAGTCAATGAAAAGGGAGGAATTCTTAATGAATCAAAAAGGGTTAAGTTGTGGGTTAATATTAAAGGAAAAATCAAGAAATAATAGTTAAGGCTCAAAGGGGTTCACTAGAGGTCAATTATGTAGGTAGGCTTTTTATGGGGTAAATGGGTTAAACCTAAGTGCCTTTATCATTTTAGTATATCAAATCAAAGGTGTGGTCTCGACATGTATAATCGATGCAAGTTCTAGAATAACGAATCAATGTTAACACACTTATAACCAATAAAATTAGTAAGCAAGAAAGATATATGCTCTTAAAAGGCTCAAGTTCTTACGAAAATTATGGGTATTTTATGTCAATCCTGTAAATTCAAAACTTCAAGATAACACCTCAATTCAGGGAAACCACCTAGCGATTTTACTTCTCAAAAGTCAAGTTATCATGCTTGATCCTTTAATGTCTTAAAGTTTCAACAATCACTGCACAGTTACTTATGAATTAATTCAAAACATATCAATAAAAATCATAAATCAATCAAAATTTGCTCTAATAAGGATATGAGAAAATTATTTGAGAATAAGATATAAAAAAATCCAGGAATTTTCTGATAATCACATAAATAACCTCCCTACACTTAAGATGTACATTGTCCTCAATGTACAAAGATATATAATAGCAATATAAGCATAATATCAGAAGAAAGAAAGAGAAGTGAAACTGCCCTGAATTTGGATGTAATCCTTGAAAGAGCGGAAACGGGTTTAGAGACATTGAATGTGATGTGTATGTGACATGTAGATATAGGTGAAGGTAGTGGTAGAGGTTGGGTTCCACAATCACAGTGCCCAGCGAAAAGGTTATCGTGGTGGGATGTCATGGTGGCTATGGTTGTAACACCCCGTACCCGAGTCCGCTGCCGGAGTCGGACACGAGGGGTTAACGGCTTAAACCATTCACTCTCACAGTCCATTTTAAAAATTTTCCAGGCAGTTGGCTAACTGCGTCACTTTCACTTTAAAAATCATATCTTGAGTTCCAAAACTCGAAAACCAGTTTCGTAATTTTTCCCTGAAACTACACTCATATATGCATCTACAAATTTTTTTCTAGAATTTTTGGTTGGGCCAATTAGTACAGTTTATTAGTTAAAGTCTCCCCTGTTGTAGGGTGCGACTACACTGACCTTCATGCATTACGACCTGGATATCTCCCTGTACAGGGCTTCAATACTAATGCCGTTTGTTTCTATAGAAACTAGACTCAAAGAAATATCTATACATATATGGCATGACTCCTAATTATCTCTGGTTAATTTAAAATGAATTTCCAAAGTCGGAATAGGGAATCCAGAAACCGTTCTGGCCCTGTTTCACGAAAACCTAAATATCTCTTAACATACAACTCATATGACCGTTTCGTTTCTTCCATATGAAAGTAGATTCATCAAGGTTCATTTACATAATTTATTCACTATTTAATTCCATTCCTACTATTTTTAGTGATTTTTCACATCCACATCACTGCAGCTGTCAACCTCTGTCCTTAAGGTAGATTTTACCTACTTCATAATTTCCTTGGTTCAACTAGCCCTTTTAGCATACATGACACAAAAGATGATCACGATTAACCATTCCAAGGGCTAATCGATTCCAAACATTTCCACATCTCTTAATGAACAACATACAAAATGATTATGATACCATGCCAAAGTGTATACAAGCCATTTTCGCATGGCTATCCAAATTTATACAAAATCAAAGGGTCTATGTCCAACAAACGAAAGAGTAGTCCTATACATTAACCAAAATATCCTCTCACTACTAGTCTATTCTATACATGCCATAAGATATTCCAAAACATAGCAGTACCAAACGGTGGATAGTGATAGTGTGACTAGTTCTTGACGATCCCCAAGCACAGTAGCCCAGAATGAGACCTATAAAGGCGGAGAAGCAGAGTAAGCGAGTAAGCATTACAATGCTTAGTAAGTTTTAAGCAGTGTCAACAGATAACAATCAAATTATAACATAGTTGTTCGTATTTTTATTTCACTCTTCCTTCGGGCATACCATCCCTTTACCGAATATGCACATCTCATCATATACAATAGGCAAATAAACTCTCACATAAAAGTGAGCTCATGTGACATAGATATATCGTATGATTTCACATAACCTCTCACACTAATCCGATGTCACATAATCATAGGAATAGTCCCATAGATTGCTCTCGTATGCATCATATATAAACTTGGAGTACATACCTGTTTAACCTTTCGCATTGCGTATATTTATAAGCAATTCTTATTACGAAGTCTTACCCGGACATAATCTCCACACGTAGTCATCGGGTCGTACCCGGACATAATCTCCACACGTAGTCATCGGGTCTCACCCGGAACATATTTCCAAGTTTCATGTACACTTAATCACATGTTACAATATTCACATTAGCCATTCGGCTTTACCACATATATATATACACTTTCACATTCATCACGTCGGCCATTAGGCCTTATCACATATATATACATTTTCACATTCATCACGTCGGCCATTAGGCCTTATCACATATATATACACTTTCACATTCATCACGTCGGCCATTAGGCCTTATCACATATACATACATTTTCACATTCATCACCTCGGCCATTAGGCCTTATCACATATACATACATTTTCACATTCATCACGTCGGCCATTAGGCCTTATCACATATACATACACTTTCACATTCATCACGTCGGCCATTAGGCCTTATCACATATACATACACTTTCACATTCATCACGTCGGCCATTAGGCCTTATCACATATATTATTATGTACAGACTTGGTCTTGGCCGAATCTACATCAATCATTTTCCAACGAATAATTCAATTTCACGCCATACTATCATTTCATATTCGAATACTCATAAACTTACAATTTCACAAATTTTGATATCAAAGATCCATCTAACACTCATGTATCATTTTACAATATCACAATTTAGAATTCAAGTATGGGATCAATCAATAGCTTATGAGCAACTAAAACAAGTTTTTATCCATGTTTACAACAAAATCACATATTCGCTACGAGCTGTTTTCCTGAGCAATGGTCACTAAATTATTTATACCCGGAGCTACAAGACTCCAAATCACTTGCCGTTAATTTTCTCAGAATATAGACTCATATATATTCCATCCATGAAATTTTCAGAATTTTTGGTTTGGCCAATCAATACCAGATTTTTCTTAAAGTTTCCCCTGTTTCACTGTTTGACTAATCTGACCACTCTTCACTACTAATCAAAATTCTCATTGTACAAAATTTGAAGTATGTTCTATTTGATTTCATTTGAAACTAGACTCATTAAGGAGTCTAAGAATATAAATCTTATCTTATAACCATTTTTGTACAAATTATAATGATTTTCCAAAAACAGAACAGGGGATTTCAGAGTCATTCCGACACTGTCCCGCACAACTTTAAATATCTCTTTATAGGAAATTTCTTTGCTTCCACGGTCTCTTTTATAAGAAACTAGACCAACTAAGCTTTGATTACATATTTTATTCAGCCTATAATTCCACACCAACAATTTATAGTGATTTTCTAAAATCACATTACTGCTGCTGTCCAAGCAAATTATTACAATTTGCTCTTAAATTTCCAAGTCCAAACACTTATGAACTTACCATTTGGGTTTAAGACATATCATGGCCACATCATATCTTATTAAATCAACTCATTATGTCCTATTATGATTGAATTTACTCAACGATTAATCGCTTAAAACTTACCTCGGGAGTGGTCGACGATTAGATATCCACGGCTATTCGTTTACTTTCTCTTTTCCCCTATCCGACTTTGATCCTCTAAGCTCTCGAGCTAAATCAAACAATTTACTTCCCAATCAAACACAATCACACGGCATCCATATACATTTTAGAACCATTCTTAACATATTTACTACTCATTTACAAACAAAATGCTCATATCGCATTTATAAAACTACCTTTCATAAATACTATGTATAAATATGCATTTCTTCACTATTTACTAAGTCAAGCCAAGCCACATGATTTATTAATCGTTAATATATATATATACAACCCTTTACCATTTCCAAAATACATATGCATGGCCAACCTTTTAACCATATATTCGGTCATAAAATTTATTCTTTAATAATTCAACCAATTTCACAATTTAAATCAAAACTAATTGCATCATTTATAACCGTACCTAAATGAACATCAATTAGTATACAAAACATATTCATACGTTAATGTCTCAAACCTTACCATAACAACCAATATGCAAGATATCACATATACATAACTTAGCTTATGAAAACATATGTATTACATCATAAACACATCTTTTACCAATTACCTCACTTAAGCCAAATTTATATAATCAACCACAAAAAAATATATTACAAATCACACTTCCAAAATGAGCTACTTCCATGGCCGATTTTACTTCATCATTAACATATCTCATTTTCGGATCATATAATCAACATTTGTTCAAGACATCAAACCTCTTTAATTTCGGCTATTACTAATATAAACATTCACAAATCATATTATTAGGAAGACCGATTTCTTTCCATAACACATTTATCATCAATACTTAGATGAAACAACCAAAATCCCTTCCTTTATACCATAGCCGAAAGCTCCAATCATCCATCAAAATTACAAGTTTTAGCATGGGCTAAGTAAGAACCATAGTTATTTACCTAAAACAAGTTGAAATTTCACAATTTGACATAATATACTAACCTTTTTAATGACTCAAGTGACCAAAAATTCTTCCCCTCCTTTGTTTCTTCTATCCGGCCATGTTGAACAACAAAGGAAGAATTTTGTTTTTCCTCCCCTTTCTCTAGTCACGGCAATGGGAGTAAGGGGGGAGACAACTTTGGTTTCTCCTCCCACTCACCTCATGTTTTTTTCATTCTTAATTCTTTCTTTTATTTTCTAAACTCATAGTGGTAATAAAAGAAATCATATTATCATCAATGACCCATCCATGGCCGGCCACTACCCATTAATAATGGATATTTGACATGCAAACCCTTTATTCATATGACATACATTAATTGATCCTTGTAGATTAACTATCACATTTTAAAAGTGTCATACATAAGTCCTATTAACTAATTTCACATGTAATTAACTAAATCGAGGCTTAAAACTTTCACACATTCATATTCACATATCTTAGACAATAAATATCATATTCAAATAATTTGGTGACTCGGTTTAGCGGTCCCGAAATCGCTTTCCGACTAGGGTCAATTTAGGGGTGTCACAATGGTCGTGGTTGAGCAGGACATGGCAGTCGTGGAGGATTGTTTGTTTATTCTTGAGTAGCACCCATCGACTGAACCTTGTAAAACTGCGATGCCATTAGTAATGTTTAGGGGATTTATATCGATAGGGTTGTTACGATTAGTAATAATAAAATAACTACTAATAAAAGTCTTTTAAGAAAATGATAAATAAAGACAAAAAGAAATGCTAAAATAAAAATAAAATGAAAGAAAAAAAATTGAAAATTAAATGGACTTAAAAGTCCTCGTCGACAGCTGGATCGTGAGGTGGTGGTACTGTAGGCGATATGTGAAAATGTTGGCAAATTTGTTGTAGAGTTGCCTCGATGCTGTCGAATCGCTAAGTGCAATGTTACTCAAAGCGATGAAGGTGGTCAGAAACGTTAGATAATGAAGCAGCCGCATGAATTGGTAGGTGACTCGGTGGTGGTCGAGAAGGTGGGTCCTTCTAAAATGCAGGGATATCATCAGGAATAACCTTGGCGTCATCCTCATCGATAGCTCTTGCAAGTCGGTACTGAGGAGGGTCGAACCCACGGTGACGCTCAATCATTTACATATAGAGCATACTTTGGATGCCCTGTGGAGACATCTGGCCAATGAATGTTAGCAATGAGGATTGCACCAATGTGTTTAGGAGCCCAAAGTGCCGAGCTAGTCGAGTCACATACGGGCCGATGCTAATGACTCCCTTTCAGTGTCACTCAGTTTGATGGCAGAAGGCAAGGGCGATGAAGTATGTGAGATAAAAAATATGCCTTTGCCTCATGCTCCACAGGAAGTATGCGTCGTGAGTGGTAATGACGCCAGTGCTCTCTCGCTTCCCCATTAACGTGTGTGCAAAAGGGCGTGAAGATAGTATAGAGCTGGAGCTAGAGCTAATGCCTTGGAACGGCTAGGATCATAAATGCCTGTAGCAGGCATGAGGTCTATCCAACATGATGAAGGTGAACAATGGATGTGGCGGTGGAGGGGGACGAAATTGTCGGCCTCCATAAACTCGTCGGTATAGAGTCCCAAGGCAGCTCCAAATTCTGGGACACTCAACTGACGTACTAGACCGCCAAGGCGAAATTGAACTTTTCCTGAGTCATCGTACTCCGCTATCACTATCTTTAACTAGAAAGTTGAGCCGAGTTCCAAGGTGAACCCCAAATATTTTGGCTCGATGATATCAAAGAAGCGGTCCCACGGAGCAGTGGCAAGGAGTGCCCGAACCGAATCAGCTAGGTGGACCTGTTCTAGTGCGGCCCAATCAATGCAGCGCCCCACACCAAGGGGTCGGGCACGTAGGAAATGAAATAATTCCTCCTGGGGCCCTGGTGGAAATTGGAGGAATGGATGTCGTATCTCGGTGGTGGGACCAGAGGAGGATGTCTCTCCTTTTCATTTTTTAGATGCAGGGACCGCAACTTTCTTGCCTTTTGGGTTCGTCATGATGTCTACAAATAAAAGACTAAGTTATCAATAAAATAATCCCCACACCTGTAAGCCAAAAATTTGAGTAGTCCAAAATAATAAATTGGTCATAAAATAGTATGGACAAATACTCAAGCATGCTGCAACTAAATAGTGACACTGCATAGGAATCAAAGGACCAAAGGGATAATGATAAATAAAAGTGAGAAAAAAAAGTACTGAAAAATAAACAAATCCCAACTAAAAGACAAATCAAGTTATTATTAGCAAAAGAAATACCAGAAATAGTGATAAAAAATACCTAGGAACTGGCATAGACAACTTATGTTAGACATGAAAGTAGTAAATAGATGAAGAAACAATGAAACAGGGATGCAAATGAGATGATAATACTAAATATGGTATGGGTAGAGCAGGAAGAAATGGAAACACAAAAGACCAAGAATGAGTGAATGTAGCATTATGCATAAGTCAAGCACTATTATCAATAAAATGGAAGATCACTAAACAGAAAATTAGAATCACAAGCATGAATATCATTAGCAGTGGAAAGAATACCCAAAAATAGTCAAATGAAACAAGAAATAAAATAAAGATAGTAAAAGAAATGAAGATAATAGAGGGAAAAGGATGGAAAAACGCAGTAGTGCTTGATGGTGCTCAGTGTGCGCGCGGGGTGAGTAAGTCAGAGGTGGAGGGGAAAGAGAAGGAAAAGGGGAGAAGGAGAGGGGGTAGGTTGGGGAAGATAGAAGAATGGTGAAGGTTTTATATGAAGGGGGTTAAATTAGGGTTAGGGGAGGGTTATAAAAGGGGGCGACGGTCGTGTAAGCCCCATTTTAAGCCACACGGTCGTGGCCTATGCCCGTGTGGTATGCTCACAGCCCGTATTTTTCGTGAAATTGTAGTCAGTGTCACACACTGTTCCTTCGACACGCTGGTGTCCCCAAGCCGTGTGGTGCGCATGGCTACGTCACACAGCTGTGTGCACATTCGTTCGTTTCTCCCACGCCCGTTTAGGTTTGCCACGCTCGTGTTCATAGCTTATGGTTACGGTTTGATATTTTAAGTCAGTATCGCACACGGCCCATGGACACACCACATGGCCGCGTCACATGGCCATGTGGTGCTCCCTTCGTTTCTTCTACTCCCGTGGTACGTCTAACACACCAGTGTCTATTTATCAAAATTGCACACGGCCTTTAAGCACAGACGTGGCATCAGACCGTGTTCTATTCTGACTTTGTTGCATGTTTCAATCTTTGGGCAAGTTCTCACACGGCCTCAAGCACGCTCATGTGATAGGTCGTGTGGCTCTAAGGCCGTCTCGCACGACCGTGGCAATTTATCACAGCCCGTGTCTCTGCTGATTTATTTGGGGAATTAAAGTGCAGTTTCAACACAGTCTGGGACACACCTGTGTCCTTTAGCCATGTGGTGCACACGGCCATGTCGTACAGCCGTGGCTATTTATCACAGCCCGTGTGTAATCCTGTTTTGGGGAAAATGTTTGTCCTGTTTAAGCACGGTCATGGCCACACCCGTGTCTACTTCCCGTGGGGAGCCCACGGCCTAAAGCACGCTCGTGTGCTAGGCCGTGTGTGCTAATAATACCTACAGTTAGATTATAAAAAATTAAAAACAAAAACAAACTAAGGTTATTTAGTGAGGTTAGTTCTCAGGTTGCCTCCCGAGAAGCACTTGTTTAGAGTCTAAGCTCAACTTTACCTTGTGGAAATGTTAAGTGAGTTCGCAGAGCCGTAGCTCCTCTCCATTGTCTTTAAAATCCTCGTCGTTATAAAGTTTAAGACAATGTCCATTTACCTTGAAAGTGCCTTGGGTTGGGTGACTTACCTCTATTGTGCCATATGGAAAGACAATTTGGACTACGAAAGGACCTGACCATCGTGATTTAAGCTTCCCAGGAAAGAATTTGAGCCTTGAGTTGTATAAAGGACAAGATCTTCAACTTCAAATTACTTGTGTTGCTTTAAATGAGCATCATGGTGGCGCTTCGTTGCTTCCTTGTATAATCGTGAGTTCTCATAGGCATTAGCTCGCCATTCATCTAGCTCCTTCAACTGCATCAATCTCTTTTCACCTACAAGTTTGGGATCAAAGTTCAGAAATTTTATAGCCCAGAATGCTTTATGTTCTAGTTCAAACGGTAAATGACAGCTCTTCCCATAAACATGTCTGTAAGGAGATGCTCCTATGGGGGTCTTAAAAGAGGTTCTATAGGCCAATAAAGCATCATCTATTTTCTTTGCCCAATCCTTCCTGTTTGACTCTACAGTCTTTTCTAGGATACGTTTAAGCTCTTGGTTAGCGACCTCGACTTGTCTACTAGTTTGAGGATGGTAAGGGGTAGCTATTCTATGGTAAACTCCATATTTCTTAAGGGTTTTATCAAATTGAGCATTACAGAAGTGAGTGCCCCTATCACTAATAATTGCTTTAGGTGCTCCAAATCGAGAGAAAATTTTCTTTAGGAACATCACCACTACTCTAGCATCATTAGTAGGTAAGGCTTGGGCTTCCACCCATTTAGACATATAATCAACAGCTACTAATATGTATTTATTTCCAAACGAGCTAAGGAATGGACCCATGAAATCAATACCCCATACATCAAATATCTCACATGAAAGCATGTACATTTGGGGCATTTCGTTACGTTTAGATATATTACTTGTTCAGTGGCATCTATCGCAAGTAGCAACATACCTGTTTGCGTCTTTAAACAATGTGGGCCAGTAAAAACCTGATTCAAATGTTTTATGTGTGGTCCTGGTTCTACTGTAATGTCCTCTAGTCGGTCCTGAGTGGCAATGTTCCAAAATTTTAATTGCTTTTATCTTTGTAATTCATCTTTGAATTACCTGATCTACACATATACAAAAAAGAAAAGGTTCTTCCCAAAAATAGTTTTTCACATCAGTGAAGAATCACTTATTTTGTTGATGTGTCAACCCTTTTGGTATAATGTTAGCAACTAAATAATTCACAATATCTGCAAACCAAGGTTCCTCAGAGTCAGATATAACAAAGAGTTGTTCTTCAGGGAATGAGTCATTTATCTCATGTTCATCAAGTCTCTTGAGATGTGGGTTTTCTAATCTAGATAGATGATCTGCTGCAAGATTTTCTGCTCCCTTATTATCTTGAATTTCTAGATCAAATTCCTGCAACAATAAAATCCATCTTATTAGTCGAGGTTTTGCATCTGTTTTAGTAAGGACGTATCGAAGAGCTGAATGGTCAGTGAAAACAACAACTTTAGATAATATTAAATATGGTCTAAATTTATCGAATGCAAAAACCACAGCTAACAATTCTTTCTCAGTCATCGTGTAATTTTCTTGCGCAGTTGTCAGAGTTTTGCTAGCATAATAGATCGATTGAAAGTGCTTGTCTCTTTACTGTCCAAGAACCGCACCTACTGCAAAATCACTCGCATCACACATTAGTTCAAAAGGTAAATTTCAATCAAGTGCAACTACAGTTGGAGCATTAATTAGTTTATCGTTAAGAGTGTTAAATGCTTCTAAACATTCCTGACTGAAATTGAAAGGTACATCTTTTTCTAGTAAATTCGTTAAAGGCTTAGATATTTTAGAAAAATCTTTAATGAATCCTCTATAAAATCCTACATGTCCTAAAAAGCTTCTAATAACCTTAACTGAACTAGGGGGAGGTAGTTTTTCAATAGTTTCGATTTTCTTTATCAACCTTGATCCCTGTACTAGAAATTGTGTGTCCTAACACAATCCCTTCACGAACCATGAAATGACATTTTTCCTAATTTAGCACAAGATTTGTTTCCTTACATCTCATTAGAACTTGTTTTAAATTTTTTAGGCAAAGATGGAAAGAGTTACACGAATACCGAGAAGTCGTCCATAAATACCTCCATAATTTCTTCCACGAGTTCATCAAAAATGGCCAGCATGCATCGCTGAAAAGTAGTAGGAGCATTACATAATCCAAAAGGCATTCGTCGATAAGCAAACGTACCGTATGGACATGTAAATGTCTTTTTCTCTTAGTCCTCAGGAGCTATTGGGATTTTGAAATACCCAGAGAGTCCATCTAGGAAACAATAATACATATGTCCAGATAATCTTTCCAACATTTGATCAATGAATGGTAAGGGAAAGTGATCTTTTCTTGTAGCATCGTTCAATTTCCTATAGTCAATACAAACTCTTCATCCCGTGACTATTCGCGTTGCAATTAATTCATTCTTCTCATTGGCCACAATAGTCATGCCTCCTTTCTTAGGAACAACATGCACAAGACTCACCCAAGAACTGTCAAAAATAGGATAAATAATTTCAGCATCTAGAAGTTTAATTACCTCAGCTTTTATGACTTCTTTCATGTTAGGATTCAATCGTCTTTGAGCTTGCACACAGGGTTTATATTTATCTTCCATTAAATTTTTATGGGTGCAAAAAGAAGGGTTGATCCCTCTTACGTCAGAAATCTTCCATGTTATAGCTCTTTTGTGCTCCTTTAATACTTTGAGTAACTCGTCTTTTTCGGTTGGCTGTAAATCTGAAGCAATAATCACTGGTAATGTGGAATTATTTCCAAGAAATGCATATTCTAAGTGGTCTGGTAGTTGTTTTAATTCTAATTTAGGCGGTTTTTCAACAGAGGGTTTTGATTTTAATTCATTGTTGACCTCAATACCCTCGTAGTTCTTCTATCTCAGTAAAGGCTAATTGGAATTTAGTTCAGCTTTTATCTTACCTACCGCAGAATCATCATCATTTACCTCCTCTCCTTGGGCAAGACACAGTTCCAACGTGTCCATATGTACGATTTCTTGTAAAGAATCTTGAGTAGCCTGATCAATAGAGTCAATAAAATAACATGAGTCATCCTGTTCCCTAGAAAATCTCATCGTATCATAAATTTTAAAAATAATCTCTTCGTCACCTACCCTAAGTACAAGTTTACCATCACCCACATCAATAATAGCTCTAGCAGTGGCTAAAAATGGATGACCTAAAATTAAAGGCACCTCAACATCCTCATCCATGTCAAGCACAACAAAATCAGCAAGGAATATAAATTTAGCTACTTTTACAAGTACGTCCTCTATAATACCCCTAGGATATTTTACAAATCTGTCAGCTAGTTGAATACTCATCCTAGTAGGTTTAGGTTCCCCAAGACCAAGTTTCTTCAACATTTTGTAGGGCATCAGATTAATGCTAGCGCCTAAATTAGCTAGTGCTTTCTCAATATTTAAACTACCAATTAAGCAGGGAATAGTAAAACTTCTTGGATCTTTCAGTTTGGTTGGCAGTTTATTTTGGAGTATGGCCGAGCATTCCTCGTTGAGTTCCACTGTAGACAAGTCTTCAAACTTCCTTTTATTTGTTAGAATCTCCTTTAAAAATTTTCCATATTTAGGCATCTGCGAGATAGCTTCAACAAAGGGTAAATTAATATGTAATTGTTTAAAAAGTTCAAGAAATTTACCGAATTGTGCATCCATGTGGTCTTTCTTCAACTTTGCTGGGTATAGGATTGGTGGTTTATATTCCCTCAAACCGATTTTTCATTGTTTTTGGGTTTTTCCTCCTCATCTTCTTTTTTTCCAGATTCTGGTGGCATCTTCTTTTCAGATTCCGCTAACACCTTCCCATTCCCTAATGTAACTGCTTTCACATACTCTTTTGGATTGGGTTCGGTATTGCTAGGTAGGCTCCCTAGTGGTCTCTCTGAAATCATCTTAGCCAGTTGCCAAATTTGATTCTTGAGCCCTTGAATTGATGCCTGTTGATTTTTAAGTGCAGTTTTAGTGTTCTAAAAACAAGTTTCTGCTACTGAAATAAACTTTGTCATCATCTCCTCAAGGTTCGGCTTTTTCTCTTGCTGGTAAGGTTGTTGTTGAAAGCCTGGGAGAGGTAGTGGTCTTTGATTTCCTTGGCCTCCCCATGAAAAATTTGGGTGGTTCTTCCAACCTACATTGTAAATGTTACTATAAGGATTATTATGAGGCCGAGGATTATTACCCATATAGTTCATTTGCTCATTCTCCATGTTAAGGTCGTAGGATGGATAGTTTAAATTGTTCATTCTGCCTCCACTTGCATCACACTGCATTACTAGATGAACCTATGAAGAACAAAGTAACCCATCAATTTTTCTATTCAAAAGTTCTACCTGATTGGAAAGTATAGCAATCAAATCGACGTTAAAAATGTCGGCCGCTTTTGTCGGCTTTGTCCTCATGACTTGCCATTGATAATTATTCAGTGACATCTCTTCTAAAAACTCATAAGCCTCTTCAGGTGTCTTATTGTTAATAGTCCCAACAGCAGCTGCGTCAATCATCTGTCTAGTCGAGAGATTCAAACCATTGTGGAAAGTTTGAACTTGTAGCCAAAGGGGTAACCCTTGGTGAGGGCACCTTCTCAATAGATCCTTGTATCTCTCCCACGCATCATAGAGTGTTTCTAAATCCATCTGCACAAAATAAGAAATATCATTCCTTAATTTAGCTGTTTTAGCTGCTAAAAATTTTTTGATCATTTGTTCCCAAGTGGTGATTGATTAAAAATTTTTCGATCATTTGTTCCCAAGTGGTGATTGATCCTCGTAGCAACGAGTTTAACCACTGTTTAGCCTTATTCTTCAATGAGAATGGGAACATCCGAAAGCGAACGGCATTGTCAGAAATGCCATTGATCTTAAAGGTGTTGCAGAATTCCAGAAAATTTGCTAAATGAGTGTTTGGATCCTCGTCCTGCAAACCATCAAACTAAACAAATTGTTGTATCATTTGAATCGTGTTAGGTTTCAATTCAAAATTATTTGCAGCAGGTCTAACTATACTCGATTTAGTTCCTGATAAAGTAGGTTTAGCATAATCATACATAGTACGAGGAGCAGGATCTTAATTTACTTGATTTGCAGCAACCACAAGAGGTAATGGATTACTCTGATTATCAGCCATCTCCTCGGTTGTGGTATAGATATCGGCCTCTCGCTCTTCCTCTATGTATTGTAGGCTTCGCCTTATTTCTCTTCGATTTCTGCAAGCTGTGCTTTCGATTTCGTTGTCAAAAAGTAGAGGTCCTGATGATTTTCTTCTAGTCATAAACTACAAAAACTTGCCAGAAGTAGAGAAAAGAAGATTTAGTAAAAAAACAAAATTAAATTGCAATAAAAATAAAGAATGGCTAAAGTAATAAAAATTAATTGTTTCTAATATCTTAGTCCCCGGCAACGGCGCCAAAAACTTGATGGTCGCTAAATTGACTAAAAATTTGACTAAGGCAAGCGCACCTATCGAACAGTAGTATAGTTATGGTGAGATCGAAAATATCGTATCCACGAGGACTAAAAGTACTAGTAATTACTATCTTTTTATTATCTAGCCTAAGAATTAAAGAATGTTTTTTTTAAATTAAAACTAATTATCTAATTAACTAAGATTACGACAGAGATTAAAGTTGAAAAATACTTTTTAGAAAACTGATGGAGAAGACAATACCCAAGGAAGAATCCACCTAGACTTCACTTATTACCTTTGAGTTAGACGATTTATTCACTTGACTTAATCTGTAGAAATCCCTGATTTATGTTAATATCTCTCTCGAGACTAAAAACAACTGACTCTAGGTTCATTAATTGAAATCTCTTTCTAATTAAAACCCCTATTGTCGCATTAACTCGATCTATAGATTCCCTTATTAGATTTGACTCTAATCCGGTAGATTTATGTCATCCTATCTCTAAGATTACATGCAACTCCGCTTACTTATGAATGATCTACTCTTAAACAGGGACTTTTGCTCCACTGAATAAGAACATCAAAAACCTGAATTAATATCCTGAAATATTAAAGCAAGGGTTAAATTCACAATTAAAAATAAGAACAAGTATTTATCATATAACTCAAATAATAATAAGATCCATCTTAGGTTTTATCTCCCTTAGGTATTTAGAGAGTTTAGTTCATAATAATAATGGAAAACATCTCAAAGTTTGGAAAAAAAACAAAGCATAAAGAAACCAAAATAACTTCTAGGAAATTGGATGGAAATCTTCAGTCTTGATGCATATCCTACGTCCGAGGTGATTCTGATCGCTGTCCTTAAGTATTTTCTGCCTTCAACTTTCCGTGTCCCCCTTGATCCTTTTCTAGGGTCTTTAAATAGGCTTCGAAATGCCCAAATTAGCCCAAAATTAGCCTTTTCTGAGTAGAATTAGACTTGGGCTCGACAGGGACACGGCCGTGTGCCACGCCCGTGTGAAGAAGTTCAAGCCGTGTGCAATTCTGACTCGGTTTAGTGTCAACACGGTCATGACACACGGGCGTGTGGTCTACCCGTGGGTGACACACGGGCGTGTGGTCTACCCGTGTGTGACACACGGGCGTGTGGTCTACCCGTGTGTGACACACGGGCGTGTGGTCTACCCGTGTGGAAGTGCCTAGGCCGTGTAAACACTGAATTAGGCCCAATTTGTCCCTTTTTGGCCCATTTCTTGCACTTTTTGCTATCCTAAGCTCTCCTGAGTATAAAACATGAAATTAAAGGATTTGGAGCATCAAATTCACTAAAACCAAGGAAAAATCATTCATAAATATGCCAAGCATGGGGTAAAAATATGTATATATTACGATTTATCAAATACATCAGCTTCAATTCAAAGAGTTGCATCTGCATCTGATAGTGAAAGACCAGTATCTGAGGGCCGAAGTGAGGAGGCAAAAGAGGCATTTTTTCAATTGATGAATGAATGGTTTACTAAGTATTTAAGAACAAACCCTGTTGTACAACAACCTCCCCCAATTGAGTCGGGACTTAATCGGGAACTCGAAGAATTTTTTGCAAAATTTTCTAAAATTTTCCTAGGTGCAGGGCTCACACGCCCCTGTGGTTTAGGGACATGCCTGTGTGACCTTAAGACACACCCGTGCTACAGGCCGTGTTCGACCCCGTGTAACTCTCTAACTTGTGCCACATGGCCAGCCACATGCCCGTGTGAGTAGACCATATAATCAATTTAATTTTCAAAAATTAAGTGCAGGGTTCACAAGACCAAGACACACGCCCATATTCTAGGTAGTGTAGCACATGTCTTAGCCCGTGTGTTCAATTCTGAGCATTCTATTTCTCAAATTTAAGATGCACGGGATACATGGCCTAACTACACACACATAGTCTAGACACACGCCCGAGTGTTTGCCTATGCGGACAAAATAAAGCCATTTCTAGTGTAACACCCCTAACCCATTTCCATCGCTGGAATGGGTTACGAGATATTACCGAAGCAAATACTTATTCGTAAAATTTCCATGCATTTACTTCTATCATCTTCATTGCGTTAAGTTCATCTTTTATAATGCATAATTCATTATACTCCCATATACGATCCTTATTCATACATAGCCGGAACACATAGTTAATCATTATCAAGTTCATTCAAAACTATTACATAAGTTTACATCATATAACAACCATACCATACGATTGCATGTTATGTTCAGACATAACCAGACGACCCATTGTGCTATCTCAATTTAGATACTAAGATCATATACAATAGCCACGTTGCAATTAATCACTTATATAAATGTGTCATAATCGAACCACCCCAAAAACACATAGTCAAGATTTCTTAGCATTATCAACCCTCAAGCATATGTATAATTTTTATAGATATATATATTTATCATTTATTAATAGCATTAAACGTTATAGCCAAGACAAATTATACCATGATTAAATATAACCAAATTCAAACTTAGTATTTAAGCCATATTCGCATGGCTAGAAGTATACATATCAAAGTTCAAACAAATACATATTAGCCTATACATACCAAAATGTTCACTTAGACCAACTAAGAAGAGGGTACCAAAATGTTGCAAGCTGGTGTGATGACTTCGACGATGGTCCCGAGCACACAAAATGGATCGAAGGAATCTAAATAAGAGATAAGTAAACACACCAAATGAGTATTCAACTCAGTAAGTCATAAGCAATATAATACATTCCATTGATAAAAGATCATAAGAAAAATAATGTAAGATCTATTGCTCCATCCATACCGAACTATGCCATAATTACTTAGATTATTGGTTCAATCTTAAGCCAAGTCCTTCTACCCAATCAAATATCAAAATAACCCAATTGATCTAGATCCATTTCCTCAAAGCATGAAACAATGATGCACTAGATAAATTCATACATATACATTTCATGTCTCAAATTCGATATTTTAGTTAATAGTTCTATCACTTTATTCTTTTCCTGCACACATTATATTATCAACCAAATTCGCACACATAGTGCTAATTAAGCTCGCACACATAGTGCCATACTAAACTGCACACATAGTGCCTGAAATTTTCACTCATGCATTGACATTCAAATCTGCACACATAGTGCCATTTAATTCCGCACACAAAGTGCCAATGTTAACTCATTATAATAAGGCAATTTACTTAATTCAAATAGCATATAAAATTTGCATAGAAAGTGACATTTAATTCTGCCCACATAGTGCCAATGTTAACTCATTATAATATGGAAACTTAATTCAAATAGCATATACGGTCACATTAATAATATATATATCGCTTCAAAGGAACACCTAACAAAAGGTATTCTTTCATGATTCACTAGTATTATTTATACACAAACTAATCAACCTTACAAAATGCTTAAGGACTTACCTTGTGTTGGGTAAAATGGTTCCAACTCGGCTACTCGATGTTCTTTTCTTTTGCCCTTGCTTGATTCCCCTCCTTTAAGTTCTTCAGCTTAATCAACCCCTTAGGATGGCCGAATGTCTTAGAAAATTTCCTCCTTCTTTCCCTAGCTTACGGCATTTGCAAGAGGAAGAAGATGAATACTTTCTCTCCCTTTCTTATTTTATTCATCTTTTTCATATTAATTCCTTTATTTAATTTATTTTAACCATTAACTAATATAATATAAAAAAAATTACAATAAAATTCAGCTTAGTGGAAGAAGCATCATTGCTTGGCGGGCCACTACTTGAATTTTGGGCAATTTGACATGCAAACCCAAGCTTTCTCACCTTGTTGTTATTTGATCCTTACAATTTACCTATCATCTTTTCTAAGTTTCTCAACTAAGTCCTTTCAAGAAAATTCACATTCCTAAGACTAAATTAAAACATTAAATTTTCATACACACATTATCACACATTAAATATATGCAATAAAAATTAAAGTAAATTTTTATGACTCGGTTTTGTGGTCCCGAAACCACATTCTGACTAGGGTCAAATTAGGACTGTCACAACTCTCCCCCACTTAAAAATTTTCGTCCCCGAAAATCTTACCAGCGAATAAATTCTGATAATGTTCTTTCATAGATTCTTCAAGCTCCCAAGTAGCTTCTTCAACCCCATGCTTAAGCCACAGTACCTTCACTAATGAGATTTTTTTATTTCGTAATTCTTTTACTTCACGTGCTAAAATGCGAACCGGTTCTTCTTCGTAACTTAAATCAGATTGAATCTCGATCTCAGATGGATTAATTATGTGCGATGGATCGGATCTATAACGTCAAGCATCGAAACATGAAAACGTTGTGAATCTTTTCAAGCTCGGAGGTAAAATCAATCGGTATCTGATGGTCCAACTCGTTCGGATATTTCATACGGCCGATAAATCTCGGACTCAATTTGCCCTTACGGCCAAATCGAGCACCTTTTCCAAGGTGAAACTTTAAGAAACACTTTGTCTCCAACCCGATATTCAATGTCTTTTCTTTTAAATCCGCATACGACTTCGACGATCCAAGTCGCTTTCAGACTTTCACGGATCGCCTTTACTTCTGTTCAAAGATCTTTAATTAAATCAACCTCAAGATTTTACTTTCACTAAGTTCGGTCCAAAACAACGGTGTACGGCATTTACGATCAGTACAAAGCCTCGTAAGGTGCCACCTTAATGCTTGATTGAAAACTATTGTTGTAAGCGAATTCAATCAAAGGCAAATACCTTTCCCATGAACCACAAAGCTCTAGGATACAACATCTCAACATATCCTCGAGTATTTGAAGTATCCGTTCAGATTGACCATCAGTCTGGGGATGAAAAGCGGTGCTAAAATGCAACTTGGTACCCAATGCTTCTTGCAATTTCTTCCAAAATCGGGATGTAAATCTCGGATCTCTATCCGACACAATAGAAATAGGTACTCCATGCAATCGGACAATTTGGGAGACGTATAATTCTGCCAATTTATCGAGCGAGAAATCCGTACGGACAGGGATAAAATGAGCAGACTTCGTCAATCTATCAACGATAACCCAGATTGAGTCTTTCTTACTCTGTGTCAACGGTAAACCAGATACAAAGTCCATCATTACTCGATCCCATTTCTATTCGGGTATCATGATCGGTTGAAGTAATCCTGAAGGCACTTGATGTTCTACTTTCATTTGTTGACATATCAAACACCTTGAAACAAAGTCAGAAATATCTTGTTTCATACCAGGCCACCAAAATTGACGTTTCAGATCGTTGTACATTTTTGTACTCCCTGGGTGGACTGACATTCGACTACTATGAGCCTCGCTTAAAATCATCGAAATAAGTTCTGAATTTCTTGGAACACATAATCGACTCTTGAATGTCAAGCAATCATTGTCGTCAATCTGAAACTCTGAGTCCACATTTGAAACACATTCAGCTCGTTTAGCAACCAATTCATCGTCGACTTTCTGGGATTCAAGTATTTGATGAATCAATAATGGTTTGGCCTTTAACTCTGCTACTAGCACATTATCAGATGAAACGGACAGGTGACCATTCATCGCTTTCAAAGCAAACAGTGATTTACGACTTAAACCATCGGCAACAACGTTAGCCTTTCCCGGGTGATAATCAATGACGAGTTCATAATCTTTCAACAACTCAAGCCAACGTCTTCGTCGCAGATTCAAATCTCTTTAAGTCATCAAATATTTGAGGCTTTTGTGGTCCGAATAAATATGACACCTCTCTCCAAACAAGTAGTGTCGCCATATTTTCAAGGCGAATACAATGGCCGTTAATTCAAGATCATGGGTCGGATAATTTTTCTCATGCGGCTTTAATTGCCTCAACGCGTAAGCCACAACTCAACCTTCTTGCATCAACACACAACCCAGCCCAAGTAAGGATGCATCACTGTAAATAGCAAACTCTTTACCAATTCGGTCGTACAAGCACTGGAGCTTGATTAAGCAGTTTTTAATCGGTGAAACTTTTCGACATTTTTCTGACCATTCAAACTCAACATCTTTTTGAAGTAGTTTCGTCATCGGTGTAGCTATCATTGAAAAACCCTTTACAAATTGTCGGTAGTAACTAGCAAGGCCCAAAAAGCTCCTAACTTCAGTAACATTCCTTGGAGGCTTCCAATCAAGTATGGCCAAAATTTTGCTCGGATCAACTCTAATACCCGATGCGGATACTACATGTCCCAAAAAGCTAACCTCTCTCAACCAAAACTCACATTTACTGAATTTCGCGTATAACTGCTTGTCTTGTAAAATCTGTAATACCAATCTCAAATGCTCGGCATGTTCAGTTTCATCTCGTGAATAAATCAATATGTCATCTATAAACACAACCACAAATCGGTCCAAATATTGTCTGAAAATTCGATTCATTAAGTCCATAAATACCGCAGGGGCATTAATGAGCCCAAACGGCATCACCAAGAACTCGTAGTGACCGTATCTCATTCTAAAAGATTTTGGGTATGTCCGAGTCTCGAACTCAAGAATCGATAATAACTCGATCTCAAATCTATCTTTGAAAATACTGATGCTCCCTTTAACTGATCAAACAAATCATCAATACATCGTAACAGATATTTATTCTTTATTGTTGCTTGATTCAATTGATGATATTCGATGCACATTCTCATGGTTCCATCTTTCTTTTTCACGAATAATACTGGTGCACCCCAAGGTGAGAAGCTCGGTCGAGCAAAACCTCTCTCTGTCAACTCTTGCAACTGAGTTTTCAATTCTTTCAATTCCGTTGGTTCCATACGATATGGAGCTATCGAAATTGGTGTGGTACCAGGTGCAAGTTTGATGCCAAATTCTACCTCTCGAACAGGTGGTAATCCCGGTAACTCCTCAGGAAAAACATCTGAATACTCACAAACCACTGGTACTGATTCAAGTTTCTTTTCTGACTCTTTGCTATCAAGTACGTACGTAAGATATGCTTCACACCCCTTTCTCACATATTTCTGAGCGATCATCGAGGATATTATTGCTGGCACTCCCTTCAAGTCAGTAGACTCAACTCGGACTATCTCATTATTTGCACACCTCAAATCAATGGTCTTTCTTTTTCAATTCACCACTGCATCATGTACAGTCAACCAATCTATACCAAGAATAACATCAAATTCATCAAATGGTAAAAGCATCAAATTGGCCGGAAAACAAGAATCTCGAATTATTAGAGGGCATTTCTTACACACTTTGTCAACAAGTACATATCGACCTAAGAGATTTGACACTCGAATTACGAACTCAGTAGACTCAACAAGTAGAGTCTTACTGGATGCTAAAGTCTCACATACATATGAATGAGTAGAGCCAGGGTCCATCAATGCAATCACATCAGTATTAAAGAGAGTGAAAGTACCAGTGATAACATCAGGAGAGGATGCCTCCTCTCGTACGCGGATGGCATAAGCTCTGGAAGGAGCACGAGTCTCAGATCGAACAGTCGTATCAGAAGTCCCTCTCTGACTACCACCCCTACCTCCTGTAATTCTCGGTGGTCTACCTCTAGTCGTTGTACCACTAGGTCTCACACCTTACATCTTATTTTTCTCGTCAAGTTCCGTGCAATCTCAAATGAAATGATCCTTCGAACCGCACCTATAACAGGCTCTGTTAGTAGACTTACCCCAATATTCACCCATGTGTCGTCTTCCACATTGTGGACATTCAGGTTTTTCTTGGCGATTGTTACCCACACTAGCAACCGAAGTATCTCGAGAGTCCGTTGATGGTCGCTCTCTAATAGAAATTCCTGCAATCGTCTTTGATTTATTAGTATCGTCCCTGAACTTCTTTACAGCCGAGAATGAAGTTTTACCCGTCGATCTTTTACGAAAGTCTCTAGCTTCAAATTCAGCTTTCTTTTTCTCCTTTCCAAGTTCTTCAGCCTTGCAAGCTCGTTCAACTAGTGTTACAAATTCTTTTATCTCTAAAATACCCACTAGTAGCTTTAAATCTTCATTCAATCCTTCTTCAAATCTTTTACACATGGCAATTTCATCAGCTACACACTCCCGAGCATATCAACTGAGTCTTACAAACTCACGTTCGTATTCGGATACTGTCAAACGGCCTTATTTAAGCTCCAAAAATTTTTTACGCTTTTGATCGATGAACCGTTGACTAATATACTTTTTTCGAAACTCCGTCTGAAAGAAATCCCAAGTAACTTCTTCCTTCGGGACAATAGTAATCAAGGTTCTCCACCAATAGTAGGCCGAGTCTCGTAACAAAGATATGGCACACTTTAAACACTCATCAGGTGTGCAAGACAGCTCATCAAAAACCCAGATGGTGTTATCAAACCAAAACTCGGCCCTTTCAGCATCATCAGTAGCTGTGGCTCGGAATTCCTCGGCCCCGCGCTTCCTAATCAAATCCACAGGAGGTTTACTCGGCCTCACAGGATCAGTAATTGGTGGTATTATAGGCACCTGAGGCGGATTATTTAAATTCAGGAATGGTTGAGCAGTCGGGTTAGTTCGGGCATATTGTGCGACCCACTCGTTCATCATGGTAAAGAAGGCTTATTTTGCCCCATCATCTTGATTATTCGCGAATGATTGAGGTTCAACAGGCGGTGTCCCTTGCGTAGGAGCAGCCACTACACTTTCAACGTCATCCGCTAAGGTTCACTCTAAATTGGGTTCCATTTACTAATCAAAACAATAATTCCAACCGTCAGAAGTCATCATACTATCAAATACTAACATTAAGGCATGTATAGCTAGACTCATACGCGCTATGGTAGTCCTAAAATCGACTAAACCGTAACTCTGATACCAATAAAATGTAACACCCCTAACCCATTTCCATCGCTGGAATGGGTTACGAGATATTACCGAAGCAAATACTTATTCGTAAAATTTCCATGCATTTACTTCTATCATCTTCATTGCGTTAAGTTCATCTTTAATAATGCATAATTCATTATACTCCCATATACGATCCTTATTCATACATAGCCGGAACACATAGTTAATCATTATCAAGTTCAATCAAAACTATTACATAAGTTTACATCATATAACAACCATACCATACGATTGCATGTTATGTTCAGACATAACCAGACTACCCATTATGCTATCTCAATTTAGATACTAAGATCATATACAATAGCCACGTTGCAATTAATCACTTATATAACTGTGTCATAATCAAACCACCCAAAAACACATAGTCAAGATTTCTTAGCATTATCAACCCTCAAGCATATGTATAATTTTTATAGATATATATATTTATCATTCATTAATAGCATTAAACATTATAGCCAAGACAAATTATACCATGATTAAATATAACCAAATTCAAACTTAGTATTTAAGCCATATTCGCATGGCTAGAAGTATACATATCAAAGTTCAAACAAATACATATTAGCCTATACATGCCAAAATGTTCACTTAGACCAACTAAGAAGAGGGTACCAAATGTTGCAAGTGGTGTGATGACTTGACGATGGTCCCGAGCACACAAAATGGATCAAGGAATCTAAATAAGAGACAAGTAAACACACCAAATGAGTATTCAACTCAAGAAGTCATAAGCAATATAATACATTCCATTGATAAAAGATCATAAGAAAAATAATGTAAGATCTATTACTCCATCCATACCGAACTATGCCATAATTACTTAGATTATTGGTTCAATCTTAAGCCAAGTCCTTCTACCCAATCAAATATCAAAATAACCCAATTGATCTAGATCCATTTCCTCAAAGCATGAAACAATGATGCACTAGATAAATTCATACATATACATTTCATGTCTCAAATTCGATATTTTAGTTAATAGTTCTATCACTTTATTCTTTTCCTGCACATATTATATTATCAACCAAATTCGCACACATAGTGCTAATTAAGCTCGCACACATAGTGCCATACTAAATCACACACATAGTGCCTGAAATTTTCACTCATGCATCGACATTCAAATCTGCACACATAGTGCCATTTAATTCCGCACACATAGTGCCAATGTTAACTCATTATAATAAGGCAATTTACTTAATTCAAATAGCATATAAAATCTGTACACAAAGTGACATTTAATTCCGCCCACATAGTGCCAATGTTAACTCATTATAATATCGCAACTTACATAATTCAAATAGCATATACGGTCACATTAATAATATATATGTCGCTTCAAAGGAACACCTAACAAAATGTATTCTTTCATGATTCACTAGTATTATTTATGCACAAACTAATCAACCTTACAAAATGCTTAAGGACTTACCTTGTGCTGGGTAAAACGGTTCCAACTCGGCTACTCGATGTTTTTTGCTTTGCCCTTGCTTGATTCCCCTCCTTTAAGTTCTTGAGCTTAATCAACACCTTAGGATGGTCGAATGTCTTAGAAAATTTCCTCCTTCTTTCCCTAGCTTACGGCATTTGCAAGAGGAAGAAGATGAATACTTTCTCTCCCTTTCCTATTTTATTCATCTTTTTCCTATTAATTCCTTTCTTTAATTTATTTTAACCATTAACTAATATAATATAAAAAAATTACAATAAAATTCAGCTTAGTGGAAGAAGCATCATTGCTTGGCCGGCCACTACTTGAATTTTGGGCAATTTGACATGCAAACCCAAGCTTTCTCTCCTTGTTGTTATTTGATCCTGACAATTTACCTATCATCTTTTCTAAGTTTCTCAACTAAGTCTTTTCAAAAAAATTCACATTCCTAAGACTAAATTAAAACATTAAATTTTCATACACACACTATCACACATTAAATATATGCAATAAAAATTAAAGTAAATTTTTATGACTCGATTTTGTGGTCTCGAAACCACATTCCGACTAGGGTCAAATTAGGACTGTCACATCTAGCTTCGTTTTTCACCCAAAATTTTACCAATGTCCTGCACCAAAACTTACATCCAAATACCAACCAATCCAAGCATTATATTCAATATGAATTCAAGCATTTGATTCAAGCAAATTTTAACATCTAAATATGCTATAACATAACATACACATATGTTTATAATCTTACCTTGGTTTAACCTAGGCATTAACATCAGTTGACCACATACACTTAACATAACACATGTGTGTTTATCATAATAACTTACTTTATAATATCAAAATAAATCATTACTAGTCATTCCAATGGCTAGGTTACAAACATCATTTTCAAGCCACTAATGACCAAGTATCCTATACATGTCATTATATCAAAATGATTTTTACTATATATACCCAAAATAAGCTAGTGGATAGTGTGATTATGCTCCAACTGATCCCCAACCTTCGCGAGCTTCCAAGAACTATAAAACAAGGAAAATAAAACTAAATAATCATTACATGCTTAGTAAGTTCGTATAACATGAATTAAAACTTACCAATTTACATTTATTAACATTAAGCATTCAATAACGTGCTTTTTCATCAATTTGGAACTATACACATACACTCAATCAAACAAGTTAGTTACACTAATATTCACATAAACATTAACCATAGATGAGCTCATCATACTATATTCTTTCAAGACATCATTCATTTCGTCTCATAATTCTCATATCATGTCAAGTATTTTATCCATTGAATTATTGAAATTTCGATGGATATTTAAATAGTACACTCAAGGTATACAATTTAACAACCTACCCATTCATATTCAGGAATATTGATTAGGGCACTAAATTAGAAATCACACTCTCGAGCCTCATAACATATAACAAAATTACCAGTCCAGGCTAAATCCTTTTTGAAATATATGCTCAGAAGAGCTTAATTAGGATTATCAGTCCAGACTAAATCCTAATTGTAACATATGCTCGAGAAGGATTATACCAAGATTACCAATCCAAGCTAAATCTTGTCAGCAACAATGCAAGACCTCATTTAGTAAGGAAATTTAGTTTATCCATCAAAATCCAATATTCAAACGAAATTTAACCCTTTTCAAAAAATCTCAAGCATGCAATCATTACTTATGTTGTAACATTCAAATTAGCTCACATAAATATAAAACAAATTCCATACAACACAACAGTCAATCATCACATTTGCAAGATCAATTAAGTTACACGAACTTACGTCGACACTTGTTCGTGTATATAAATCTACTAATTCGAAACTTTCTCTTTTCTTCGATCTAACTTTGAATTTGTGTTATCCGGATCTATATAAATGAATTTATTCATCAATTTATCACATTTCACATTCAATTGGACTCAATTTGCATCCTAAGAAAAATTACCATTTTGCCCCCAGCTTTTCCATAAATTCCAATTTCATCCCTAGGCTTAGAAAAATGAAATTTATGAAATTTACTCCCTATTCCAAGCATAACCAAAATTTCACTATAAAATTTACAGGACATACACTCTATAAAATTTAAAATTTTTCTTCAACTTTCACAACTTTACATTTTAGTCCCTAAATCATGTTTTCATCAAAATTCACTTTGTAAAAAGTTGTTTATCTATCAACAACCTTTCATTTCCTGCTATAAATTTCAAATTTTCAGCATATTCATCCATGACCTAATTTTCATACTTTGATAACTTTTCAAATCGATCCCCCAAATAGATAGATTAAGCTATCCCGGTTTTAAAAAATTAAAATTACTAAAAACGAGACAATAAAACTTACCCAATTAAGCCAAGAAAGCTTCTTCTCTCTCTTCTAGGGTTTTCATGTATTTTGGGGATGAAGATGACATAAAATAAAATGATATTTCTTTTATCATCTTTTAATTAATTAAATTAATTCAATTTTCAATTTAGTCTTTGCCCTTTTCTAAATTTTCATGGACGAGTCAACAAAAATATCTACATACTTTTCTTTAATGGTCTAATTACCATATAAGGACCTCAAGTTTTGATTCCATAGTTATTTCATCCTTCTAGCTACTAGAATTTAACTTTTACATTTTATGCAATTTGGTCCTTCGTATAATTAAACACATAATCGATAAAATTTTCTTATCAGAATTTTCACATTACATTTCTAACATAATACGGACCATGTAATAAAATTAAAAAAAATTTTATTTTCAGCTCGGATTTATGGTCACGAAACCACTGTTCCGATTTCACTGAAAATTAGGCTGTTACATATTACATCTGGAGCAGAAGCTTCCTCTCTTGCTCAGTTGGCATATGTACGTGTAAGTGCCCTAACTTCTGACTAAGCAGCTGATCTCTCATACCCTAACGAGTAGTCCCTGTAGCACTACTTTGACCCGAACATCTGCCTTTCTGGGAAGTAATTATTTGCTTTTCTTTTTGTTCACCTTCTTCTTTTAACAATTGAGGACAATCTCGAATGAAATGATCGGTAGCCCCACATTTGTAACAAGCTCCTAACTTACTTCTACATTCACCAGCATGTGATTTCCCACAATATTAACATCTAGGCCTGGGAGCATTCTACACACTACTAACACTAACTGCAGGTTTAGTAGTTTCCCCAAATTCTTGTGAAGTTACTCTGTTCTTGTTCGATCATTCCGGCATTGAGGTGGATCGACCTAAATCGTCTCTAAACTTTTTAGCTAGAAATCTGATAGAATCCTATTCTTGTTTTTCTCCCTTTTTCTGAAAGTTTCCTTTTTTTTCCTTTCTTTGTCATTTCCTTTTCCTCAACTTACTGTCATATTTGTTCTTTTCTTGTTCGATCCTTCTTCAACTTTTTTCCTGCGCATCGTGTTCGACGAGTTTTCGGTAAGTACATTGTGGCCACTTTAGTTATATTTTGATTAAGTGAATAATGAAATGTTTTATTTTTACTCTCGGTTAGGTACCCCTCGAAGGTTTTAATCGGGTTTCCTGTATGTGACAGCTGGTTATCATTTCAGTCGCAGTTCTAGAGTGTTTGGGGATTGTTTAAGCATCGAATCGTAATAGGTGTGTACTTCGATTGCACAAAAAACGAGTTTTAGCGAAAGTCAAAAAGCATTCTCTCAACGCCATAAGGGCATATGATCGCTCGTATGGTAGGCGATGTGTCAGTACACGAGCGTGTAGTCAACGAACCAGGCCGTGCACACGTGACACGAGTGTGATGGACATAGTGTATGAAGGCTGGTAGGCCATGTACGAGACATGGGCTCGATTAAATGGTTTGTATGGGCCACACGGGCATGTGGAAATTTAGTCCAGACCGTGTGATCCATCCGGCCAAGGCCAATTTGGGTCGTGTATGCCACAGGGGTGTATGGGGCCACACGGGCAGGCCACATAGGCGTGTGAGCCCATTTGTCTGAAATATACTGTAAGGTTGCACGGGTCACACAAGACGACTATGATCTGTCATAAGGTCGATAAGCATTACTTAGACCCCAATTCTGAGATATGATACTGTGATACATGTATATGTATATGTTCTAATCTAATTACAAGTATATGATTATTAATCTGCACTATAGCATGCTATTCTTATGTAATGCATTGCATTGGGGTGGGTTTGATGAAGTGAATGAAGAATTGAAGGGCTTCATAAGCCCGTTATCTGGTAACTAAGCTGCATATTTATGTTATGTGTCGCATGACGGTACACTATGATGTGTAGGGTTGGATAGGTTGATTTTATCCCCATATTTGATGTGTAGAGATGGGTGGGTCAATTTTATCCCCACATGGTGTGTTGGGTTGGACGGAGTTGGTGTGCAGGGTTGGTAGGCATGTTTCTGATATTCTGATCTATTATGCAGGTTATATCTGTAATGGGCTAAAGCCCTAAGTCTGGATCTGATTCTATTTCTGGATGGGCCAAAGTCCCCACTGATTCTGTAAACGGCCCAGGCCCAGATTATGATTATATTCTGCTATTTGATTATACATGCTGAACTGTAGGGATGTACACATTGAGTTTGCGAAAACTCACCATTTGTTTGTTTACCTGTTCAGGTAATCCTCAATAGTAGGTGGATTGGCGCAGTGGGGGACTCGAAGGTGACCACGACCACACATGTTTTTGTTTATGAACTTTTGACTATAACTTATTCATTATTTCTGGGAATTTTGATGTAATTTTGGACTTGGACTTTTGGTTTTAATCTGGGTTTTTGAACTGTGATTTTGGAATACTAATTGCAACGCCAAAGCATGTTTTTTTAAAACTTAACTATGGTTTTCATAAGTAAAATGGTAACAAGAAGTATTTGGATATTAAAGCTTCCACGAGTTAAAAAATGTTTTCAAGCCAATTAATAAATTTATGGTTTCTTTCGAACTGAATAGCAGATAATATTTGGAACGATTTTTATGTGTCGAAAGGTTTGCCAAAACACTCTCATGTGACATTGCCGGATTCGACCATAATGTCTAGGCCGAGTTTGGGGTGTTACATTTAGTGGTATCAGAGTCAGGTTGCAAAACTCGATTGTAGATTGGGTTTTAAATTTGGTTTTTACGAAATGATTTGCAAAATGACCAGGAATATTTTTGATAAACCGTGGTGCACCGAGTCTCCGGCAGCGATCCTGTAAGTTTTTGAAACTCTATTTAGAATTGTCTGAAAACATGTCTAGAATATACTGTTTGGATTTGTTTGAAAATACTGATGTATGCTATGAAACTACGATAGGTAGAATACTTTATTGAAACACTCTAAGTAGTGTAAACCAAAAACCGTAGTAAACTGTGACTTACGATAACAGACTCTAAATACTCTGATAACTTTACTGCATAAAATATCTGTTAAGAAATATCGAAACTATAAATTGATTTGCATAAAATTTTTATTACAAATTAATTCGATATTACGATGAGCACACATGGTACTCGTGGATGGGGTACTAGAGGCCGTGGTAGGGGCAGTAGAAGGGCTCGAGCTAAGCCTTTCGTATCTGACACGATTCTGAATCTGGACATTAGTGAGACGCTGGTGTCCTCTATTATTGAGACTGGATCTGGGACTGGGTCTCATGATCGTGTGGATGGGGACAACACATTGTCCCAAGCCATGTTACGAATTCTGGAGAGGGTCGCTGGACCCAACACTAGTTTTGGAGGCCATGGGTTAGTTACGGAACGACTCAGGTCCAATGGGCCTGAGGTATTTAGGGGCATCGCTAGAGTTGCTCCTAATGTGGCTAAGTGCTGGATGGACGCCACAGAACGCATTATGGACGATCTGGAATTTTCTGCTGAGCAGAAGCTCAATGGGGCTGTTTCACTGCTTTGCGATGAAGCGTATCAGTGGTGGTTGATGGTTAAAGAGGGCACTCAGCCCGACCGGTTGACATAGGATCTGTTTAAGACGGCTTTCCAGAGCACGTATGTGGGAGCCAGCTATATCGATGCTAGGAGGCGTGAGTTCCTAAATCTTACTCAGGGAGATCGTTTAGTGGCTGAGTATGAGGCTAAGTTCCTAAGGCTGAGCCGTTATGCAAGCGGCATGGTGACGATCGAGTATGAGCACTGTGTCTATTTTGAGGATGGCCTTAGGGATAACTTGAGGGTGCTAATAGCTTCACAGAGGGAGCATGAGTTTGCTGTATTAGTCGAGAAGGCCAAGATTGCTGAGGAAGTAAAGTGCGTTGAACGCCAAAATTGTGATAGAGGGAAGGCTAAAAGGGATGCAGAGCCTTCAAATTCTAGGATGACGCCTAAGAAAAAGGCCAGGTCTGATAGGCCCGTGAGAGTTCGGCCTACCGTTGCACCTGCTAGGGTGACAATTTGTCAGCTCTGTAATAGACGCCATCCGGGCGAGTGTTGGAGGTCTACTGGAGCCTGTATTAGATGTGGGTCTACTGAGCACCATGTTAAGAATTGTCCATTAAGGACTAATTAGATGCAAGCTCCGACTACGGAGACTGCACAACTACCGAGGGTAGTTCAGCAGCCACCTAGGGGCTGAGGTCAAGCTAGGGGTGGTAACGGCATGGGCCAATGACAGAGAGCACCAAGCAGAGGTGCTGTATCGACTGAGGTGAGACAGCCTGCATTGGTTTATGCTGTACATCGTCGTGAGGACCAAGATACTCCGAACGTCATCACGGGTACGTTCTTAAATTTTAATGTACCTTACTTTGCATTGATAGATATAGGCTCTACACATTCTTACATAGCTAGTGCAGTGTCTAAGACCTTGGGGTTACCATTTGAGAGCAGTTCTAGTGAAATAATAGTGGTGAGTCCATTGGGGTAGTCTGTTGGAGTTAATAAACTATTTAGAGACGTACCATTAGAGGTTTAAGGGATTGTGTTTCTGGCTGATCTGATGGAGCTTCCATTTGGGGAGTTTGACCTAATTTTGGGTATGGACTGGTTAGTCAAACACCGAATGAGTCTGGATTGTACTGTAAAAAGGATTGTTTTGAGAATCGAGAAGGATATTAAGGTAGCCGTGATTGGGGAACGACAAAATTATCTGACTAATGTGATATCCACATTAGTGGCAGAGAAGTTAGTAAGAAAGGGGTGTGAGGTATATTTGGCTTATATCAGTGTTGTTGATTCTGGAGACTCTTCGGTTAAAGACATTCGAACAGTGAGGGACTTTCCAGATGTTTTCCCAGAGGAACTACCGGGATTACCTTCGAATCGTGAGGTAGAATTTAGAATTGAGTTGTTTCTAGGTATAGCTCCGGTGTCTATCGCCCCTTATCGAATGGCACCAAAGGAGCAGACTGAACTTAAGGCTCAGATTCAAGAGTTGTTGGATCGTGGGTTCATTCGGCCTAGTATGTCTCCATGGAGAGCACCTGTTCTGTTCATAAAGAAGAAGGATGGTACAATGAGGATGTGTATCGATTGTTGTTAGTTGAACAAGTTGACGATCAAGAATAAGTACCCACTTTCGAGGATAGATGACTTGTTCGATCAGTTCAGAGGGGCTTTAGTGTTTTCTAAGATCGATCTACGATCAGGGTATCATCAGTTGAGAGTAAAGGAGGCTAATGTGCATAAGACGACATTTAGGACTCGTTATGGACATTACGAGTTCCTAGTTATGCCCTTTGGGTTGACTAATGCACCAGTGGCATTCATAGACTTGATGAATTGTGTGTTTCAGCCCTACTTGGATCAGTTCGTGGTGGTTTTCTTCGATGACATTCTGGTGTAATCTAAGACAGAGGATCAGCAAGATGAGTATTTAAAAGTGGTTCTACAAATTCTTCGTGAGAAACAGTTGTATGTGAAGTTCAGCAAGTGTGAGTTCTGGCTTCGAGAAGTGACATTTCTAGGTTATGTAGTTTCTTCTGAGGGGATTTGTGTGGATCATCGTAAGATTAAGGTTGTGTTGAGTTGGAAACAGCCAAAGAATGTGTCAGAAATCCACATTTTTCTAGGGCTAGAAGGATATTATCATCGCTTCGTAGAGGGGTTCTCTTTGATTACTGCACCGATGACTAAGTTACTACGTAAAGGAGTTCCTTTTGTATGGAATGATGCACAGCAGGAGAGCTTTGAGAAGCTCAAGACCGTGTTAACTCAGGCACCTGTTCTGATCCAGCTTGAACCCGATAAAGATTTTGTAGTATATAGTGATGCGTCGTATGTGGGTCTGGGTTGTGTCCTAAAGCAAGACAGTAAGGTTGTTGCGTATACGTCTCGTCAACTCAAGACTCATGAGGCTAATTATCCAACGCATGATTTGGAGCTAGCAGCAGTAGTCTTTGCTCTTAAGATCTGAAGGTACTATTTGTACGGTGAGAAGTGTACCATCTACACTGATCACAAGAGCTTCAAGTATCTCCTCACCCAAAAGGAGTTAAACTTTAGGCAGCGTCGATGGGTAGAACTGCTTAAGGATTATGACTGTAGTATTGAGTACCATCCTGGTAATGCCAATGTGGTGGCTGATGCGTTAAGTCGTTGGTCTATGATCGATCTAAGAGCGATGTTCACTCGACTAAGTCTTTTTGATGATGGGAGTCTGTTGGCGGAACTTCAGGTTAGACCGACATGGATTGATCAGATCAGAGATAAACAGAAGGAGGATAAGTCTCTGGAGTTGCGTTTTCGTCAATTAGAGGATAGTGTTACGACTGATTTTAGAATTAACAATGATGGGGTATTGTGTTTTCGAGAACAAATCTATATACCAAAGGATGAAGATTTGAGACAGTTGATTCTGAGGGAGGCGCATAGTGGTCCATATGCTATGCATCCCGATGGGAACAAGATGTACCGAGATCTTTGGGAGTTGTACTGGTGGCCAAGCTTGAAACGTGAGGTTACCAACTTTGTTACTCACTGTTTGACTTGTCAGCAGGTTAAGGTTGAGCATCAATTACCTTCGGGTTTGCTGCAGCTGGTTAAGATACCGATGTGGAAATGATAACGAGTAACGATGGACTTCGTTAGTGGGTTACCCCTAACACCCACTAAGAAGGATTCTGTTTGGATCATCGTGGACCGATTGACTAAGACTACGCATTTTATCCCTATGAAGACAGACTTCTCCCTACAGAAGTTAGCCAAACTCCACATTTCAGATATTGTGAGGCTACATGGGGTACCTGTCATGATCATTTCTAATAGGGATCCTCGTTTTACGTCTCGATTCTGGCAGAAGCTTCATGAGGCTTTGGGATCAAGATTAGACTTTAGTACTGCTTTCCATCCGTAGACAGATGGTCAGTCAGAGAGGGTGATTCAGATATTGGAGGATATGTTAAGGAGTTGTGTGATTGACTTCCGAGGTAGTTGGGAGGAGTACTTGCCTCTAGCTGAGTTCGCTTACAACAATAGCTATCAGTCTAGTATACAGATGGCACCTTATGAGGCGCTGTACGGTCGTAAGTGTCGCACTCTCTTATGCTGGACTGAGTTGGGTGAGTGACGTGTTCTAGGTTCGAAGTTGATATCGGAGACTGAGGATAAAGTTTGCTTGATTCGAGATTATTTGAAAGCGGCTTCTAATAGACAGAAGTCGTATGCTAATTTGAAGAGGAAAGACATCAAGTATTCTGTGGGGGATATGGTTTTTCTTAAGGTCTCGCCATGGAAGAAAATTCTGAGGTTCGGTCGCAAGGGTAAGCTGAGCCCTCAGTTTATTGGGTCATACCGGATTCTGAAGCGAGTGGGGCGAGTTGCATACCAGTTGGAGCTACCTCCAGAGTTAGATTGCATACATGGTGTGTTCCACATCTCGATGTTGAGACGTTATCGCTCTGATCCCAAGCCTATTATGCCTGTGGAGGAGATTGAGGTTAAACCAGATCTAACATTCGAAGAGGAGCTGGTTCAGATCCTAGATCGTGACGTTAAGGTACTATGTAGGAAATCTAACCTGCTAGTAAAGGTGCTGTAGTTGAATCATAGCACTGAGGAGGCCACTTGGGAGTCGGAGGATTCAATGCATCAGCAATATCCTCACCTTTGCTGATCAAGTAAAATTTTGAGGACGAAATTCTCTTTAAGGGGGTAGAGTTGTAACGCCCCAAAATCTCATATATTTATTTTTGTTTGTCTGTGACATAAATCTGTATTTGCTTCAGTAGTTAAGGGTGTGTGTGAGAGGTTCCAAGTTAAAGCCTTGCATTTTGTAAATTATGGTATTTTTATGGATAAGGCCTTACTCTGGTTCAGTAGACTTAAGTTTAAATGTAAGTGAGATTATATCAGAATGGGCCTACTGGTCTGGTGGTTAAGTGGAGTGTTAATATGTTATAGGCCTGGAGTTCGAGTCTCTACGTGGGTAGGGGAGTTTATATTTTTGCTCGGTTCTGCAAAGGAATTTTAGTGATTTTTAAATACTGAAGAAGTTGAGCTTGAGTAGGTAGTGGGTAGTTGGGGGAAAATCTGATAGAATCCTATTCTTGTTTTTCTCCTTTTTCTTGAAAGTTTTCTTTTTTTTCCTTTCTCTGTTGTTTCCTCTTCCTCAACTTGCTGTCGTCTTTGTTCTTTTCTTGTTCGATCCTTCTTCAACTTTTTCCTACGCATACTGTTCGACAAGTTTTCGGTAAGTACGTTATGGTCGTTTTAGTTATATTTTGATTAAGAAAATAATGAAAGGTTTCATTTTTAAGTGAATAATGAAAGGTTTATTTTTACTCTCGGTTAGGTACTATTCGAAGGTTTTAATCAGGTTTCCTGTGTGTGATTGCTGGTTATCATTTTCGTCAGGTTCTAGAGTGCTCAAGGATCGTTTAAACATTGAATCGTAATAGGTGTGTACTCTGATTGCACAGAAAATGAGTTTCGACAAAAGCAGAAAAGCGTTCTGTCGATGCTAGTTTTAATCAGGTTTCCTGTGTATGACTGATGGTTATCGTTTTCGTCGCGGTTCTAGAGTGCTCCGGGATCGTTTAAACATCAAATCGTAATAGGTGTATACTCTGATTGCATAGAAAATGAGTTTCAGCAAAAGACGGGTGACAGTACACGGGCGTGTGGTCGACAAACCAGGCCGAGTGAAGGGTGGTAGGCCGTGTGAAGGCTGGTAGGCCGTGCGTGAGACATGGGCTCGGCCAATTCGGTCGTGTGGGCAACATAGGCATGTGGCCCCACACGGGTGAACCACACGAGCCTGTGGAAATTTGGGCCAGGCTGTGTGATCCACACGGCCAAGGCCAATTTGGGCCGTGTAGGCCACAAGGGCGTGTGGGGCCACACGAGCAGGCCATATTAGCGTGTGAGCCCATTTGTCTGAAATATACTATAAGGTTGCATGGGTCACCCAAGACGACTGTGATCTATCATAGGGTCGGTAAGCATTACTTAGACCCCTATTCTGAGATATGATACTGTGATGCATGTATATGTATATGTTCTGATATGACTACGAGTATATGATTGTTAATCTGCACTATAGCATGGCATTCTTGTATGATGCATTGCATTGGGGTGGGTTTGATGAAGTGAAGGAAGAACTGAAGGGCTTTATAAGCCCGTTATCTGGCAGCTAAGCTGCGTATTTATGTTATGTGCCGCATTACGGTACACTATGGTGTGTAGGGTTGGATGGGTTGATATTATCCCCATATTTGTTGTGTAAGGATGGGTGGGTCAATTTTATCCCTACATGGTGTGTTGGGTTAGACGGAGTTGGTGTGCAGGGTTGGTGGGCATGTTTCTGATATTCTGATCTGTTATGCATGTTATATCTGTGATGGGCTAAAGCCCTAAGTCTGGATCTAATTCTGTTTCTGGATGGGCCAAAGTCCCTAACGATTCTGTGAAGGGCTCAGGCCCGGATTATGATTGTATTCTGCTATTTGATTGCATGCTGAACTGTGGGGATGTACACACTGAGTTTGCGAAAACTCACCCTTTGTTTGTTTACCAGTTCAGGTAATCCCAACGGTAGGCAGATTGGCACAGTGGACGACTTGACGGTGACCACGACCACACATGTTCTGGTTTATGAACTTTTAACTATAGCTTATTCATTATTTCTGGGAATTTTGATGTAATTTTGGACTTGGACTTTTGGTTTTAATCTGGGTTTTTGAACTGTGATTTTGGAATACTAATTGCAACGCTAAAGCATGTTTTTTTTAAAACTTAACTATGGTTTTCGTAAGTAAAATGGTAACAAGAAGTATTTGGATGTTAAAGCTTCCGCGAGTTAAGAAATATTTTCAAGCCAATTAATAAATTTATGGTTTCTTTCGAACTGAGTAGCAGATAATATTTGGAACAATTTTTATGTGTCGAAAGGTTTGCCAAAACACTCTCATATGGTATTGCCGGATTCGGCCATAACATCTAGGCTGGATTTGGATTTTACATAACATCTTTACAATCTATAAGAAAAACAAGGATTAGATCGGACCATACACATCACACTATCACAAATTTATATAGCAGGTATTTCTAGACACTTCACACATCATATTCATTTCAAGAATCGATAAAACAAAGCTCTGATACCAATAAATGTAACACCCTTAGCCCTGAATTCATCTTCAAAATAGGGTTACAAAGTATTACTGGAGTTTTCAGAATAATTACAGACAATTGATACCAATTACTATTCATTTCATGACATTATCCATAACGTCATTAGAATAGACCCTCAAGGCCCAAAATGAAAGTTAGAATCGGGTTGAAATTAAATTAGTATCGTAGGATTTTTTAGTGAAATTTAAATTTTTTTCTCATAAACAGAGGTCACACGCTCGTGTGGATAGGCCGTGTGGCTCACACAACCAAGTGACACAGGTCACACAGCCGTGTCCCTAACTCGTGTAACTCTCTGACTTGTAAAACATGAAGATGCAGTTTTAACATGCCCAACACACACACCCATATCTCTGCCCGTGTGCACAATCCTGAGTATTTTGTTTCTCGAATTTAAGGCGCAGAGGATACACGGTCGGACTACAAACCCATATGCTAGGCCTAGGCGGTGTGTCACACACGGTCAAGACACACGCCCATGTGTCTACCATTGTGGACGAAATTAGGCCATTTTAAGGCCATTTTTCTCACCCATTCCAAAATCAACCTGCATACACATTTCCTTATACCAATATATCTCAACCAAGCAACCAAATTTAAGTCAAATATCAAGTTTTAAACGTAATAAGTCATTACAGTACTCATTTGCAAAAACTTACCATGTAATTCCATTTATTGACTATTATTAGATACTATTAAATACATGCACTTAAACTAACATATATGTATAAGAGCCATTTATAACTATCTTACAAGTTTACTTCTTTTTCATTTACTTCCTTTTCATTCAATTCTATACATGCCATATAAACCATAAGTTGTATTACAAAATCTACCGGTGAAATCTAGATAGTGTGGCCTGATGTGTTGATCCGATCCACCGAACTCTTGTTAATCTATAATGAACATTTAACACACAAAAGTAAGCTTATGAAAGCTTAATAAGTTTATAGGTTTTCAAATAAATCTTACCGAACAAGAAATAACAAAACATTAGAGCATTTCATTAATATTCCCTGCCAATCACAATCTCAAATGATGAATTTACTTGATTAAGCTCAATATCACAACTAAATGAATTCTATCACTTTAGTTCGTATAACACTTGCCAATTCTTGTCAAATTAGAGAACGTCTTACGAATTTAAGTACATCATTTGCTTAATGCCATAGCCCAACTATGGTCTTACACATATATTACCATGACCTTGCCACATTCTTACACATATCACAATGCCATTGGCCTGCTATGGTATTACACTTCATTACGATGCCATAGCCCAGCTATAGTTTTACACGTACACACATGTACTTCCATGGTCTAACCATGGTCTTTCATTGACAATGCCATAATCCAGTTATGGTCTTTTCGCTGAAATGCCATAGCCTAGCTATGGTCTTACATTCCACACTTTGTCATGGTCTTATCCATCAATTTGTCACTAATCACAGAACGATAGTACTCAGTCCTGCGTTCTATTTAATTTGAACTTTTGTTTCGATTTTCATTTTATCACAATAATCATGATTCCATAACAAAGATACGAAATAATACATTATATAATCTCTAATTTTAACAATCAATCATAAAATTCAACCATATGAACTTATCTAGTGTAGTTTGCAAAAGTTGTAGAAAATTCATGGACTAATTAACTATTTTCTCTTTTCCACGACTTTCTTTGAGCTCTTGGTCTATAACATAAAATTTTCCATTCATTAGCATCTAATTCACCTCACAATTTATGCCCTTAAATTTTCAAAATTACACTTTTACCCCAAATTTTACAATTTTTACAATTTAATCCCTGATCAATTAACTCATCAAGTGAGTTTATTTTTCTCAATTAACACTTTACCTAATCATTTTAGACTATTACAAAGCCTTTGGCATTTAAAATTTTAGCACCAAACCCTAATTCTTAACTTTTCACAATTAAGTCCTAAAAATCAATTTCTATTAAAATCACTTAATAAAATCATCATATAATGAAATTAAAGCTTCAAATACATGATAATTCATCATAAACCTCCAGTACTCATTCATGGTAACTTTCAAAATCACCCATAGAATCAAAAACTAATGAATTCAATAGTTAGACCTAATTGTAAAAGTCACAAAAACATAAAAATTACAAAGAAAAAGCAAGAATTGAACTCACATGATGTAAAAATATGAAAAACCAGCTTAGAAGACCTGCTACAGCCTTTTTAGATGAACAAATGAGAAAGAAATGTCTACAAATTCAATTTAATTCAACTTTAACATTTAATTTTATTTATTTTCCAATTTTGCCCTTGTTCACACTAGCTTTGTTATTTTCTTCTTCCCACATGCTGTCCAACCACTACCCATGTGCCAAATTATCTATTTGGTCCTCCCTTAATTATCACTTATGCTACTTAATCACTTTAACAAATTTTGCACCTTTTACAATTTAGTTCTTTTTAATTAATTAACTATCAAAACATTAAAATTTCCTAACGAAACTTTAATACTAAGTCAATAAAACTCCATAAATATTTCTAAAAATATTTATGGCTCGGTTTATGAATATGAGGTCTCGATAACTCGTTTTTGACCCAATTTTTCTAATAAATTCTTTTATATCACAAAATTCACTAATTCAAAAATACTTCTAATGTCATACTTGACTTATAAATGTTAATTTATTTAAATTTTTAAACTCACTCGTCGGATTAAGTGATCTCGAATCACTATTTTCGGCACCACTGAAAATTAGGCTGTTACATGATTGGTGACTAATCAATGCCAAGAATGGCATCCAATAAAACGCCTAAGACTGCAGCAATATGAGGCATCTGCCTATGTCCACCGCAAAAGGATTTGTCATCCGACAAAGTTCGCGATAAAACATAGCTAGCATTGCGGACCCCAACTGTACGAACGGATGTTATGCAAATCAGATAATAGGGGCAAGTACATCAAGTACACCCCCTATAATGTGCATAATGTAAGCTTGAACGGCGTGCATCACCTCCCATTCACTGGTAGTACTCGGTATATGCTTGAAATTGGCCTTTAGCCATGAAAACCTCAAACCGGTAAATTTTCCCTCATTAGGCAAGCGTCCAAGTAAGTTATAGCAAAGGGCGGCCGACCTAGATATCTAATTTACGCCTGTGACCTCATTCCCGTCGATGGGGAGCCCGAGCTGCAGTGCAACATCTTGTAGAGTGATGGTGCACTCTCCACACGACAAATGAAATGTGTGGGTCTCCGGACGCCATCGCTCTATCAAAGCAGATATTAAGTCATATAGCAGATTAAAGGTCCGGATCAATGCCACTGATCCAGATCTAGCTAACTCCAAGTATGGCATTAGACGTTCATCTGGCGGATAGCCTATACTATTAACACGACCCTTCAATGCGCGGTACGAGCCTTGACATTATTAAATTAGCAAAATAGTTAATATAATCTAATTTAATTTCGTAAATGACGTGAGTGACAAATAACAATTTTATTATCATCTCATTAATAGTACTTGATATACGATCATCATTATTAATCAAAGAACCTATTTGTTGCAAATCTACAATTAAAAAAAGGAATTCATTTAATTTGTTGCAAAAAGCACAATAAATAATTTGGAATTTGAGTAACAAAAAAAAACACAGGAAAAACACAATAAAAATATCTCATAAATTATCATATTTTACCTACATAAAAAAATTATGTTAGTTTATAATAATATAATTAAAATAAACATAAAATATCTAAACATAAAAACATACGAATCGACAAAAAATAAAATAGAAACATACATGTTTAGTTTCTTTCAAACAACCTATAAAATTATATAAAAACAAATTTAATCAACATTTCAATAAATCAAAAAAAATTATCAAATAAATCAAAAATAAATAAAATTACATTATAACAAATCACAATACACATTAAACTAAACAAAAAATTTATAACCTAATCATAAATTACTAACAAAATAACTTTAAAATAATTTAAAAAACACAAAAATTACATTTATAACAGGTCACATTAAACACTAAACTAAACACAAACAATTTATAACCTAATAATAAATTACTAACAAAATAACTTCAAAATAATTTAAAAATTAAATTAATAAAAATCACAATAAACACTAAACTAAATACAAATAATTTATAACCTAATCGAAATTACTAATAAAATAACTTTCAAATAATTAAAAAAAACAAAAATTTTACATTCATAAAAATCACAATAAACATTAAATTAAATACAAACAATTTATAACCTAACCATAAATTACTATCAAAATGTCTTTCAAATAATTTTAAAAATACAAAAAAATAATTACATTCATGAAAAATCACAAAACACTAAACTAAACACAAAAATTTATAACCTAATCATAAATTACTAATGTAATAACTATAAAATAATTAAAATAAAAATTTACATTCATAAAAATCACAAAACACTAAACTAAACACAAATAATTTATAACCTAATCATAAATTATTAACAAAATAACTATAATTTTTTAAAAAAATTTACATTAATATTAATTCATAAAACACTAAACTAAATACAAACAATTTATAACCTAATCATAAATTATTAACAAAATAACTTTCAAATAATTAAAAAATAACATTTATAAAAAAATCACAAAACACCAAACTAAACACAAACAATTTATAATAATTAATAATAAAAGCAATATAAAATAATTAATCCCTTTAAATTAAAAAATATTAATTACTAAAATAATACATACTTTTTTTTGTTTTTCGTTCTTTCTTTCTTCCCCTTCCTCACTTATCTTTCCCTCTTTTTTTTTCTCATTGCGAGACCCTTCTTGTGACCATGTTTATAAGGTCTCTCATTCTCTCTTTTTTTTTTCAGGGACTAAATACTGAAAAGTTATAGTGTCAAAAGTCTGACGAAGAAGACGAATGATTAAAACCAATGTCGCCTATCAAGGAGGTATGACTTTTGTCGCTAGTTCAAGTGACGTCATTTTAAACGGGCCGGTCATGGGTCTAAGTTTGACCCATATTTTAACCGTATATCTATTATATAAAAGTAATTTTATCTATATAAATAGAATCGCTAAATAAAATAATATTTTTTAAAAAAATTATTTAGAAAATATGTGCGAGAAAGGCACCACTCCCACATACCGTTTTGTTACTTAATTAAACTGACAAACCATTTTGATATTAAGCCCAAAAGTATCTTCCATAAAAAAAAAACACATTCAGATAAAACGACGAAATTAATAATAATAAAAGGAAAGAAAAATCTTTATTAAAAAAAAGAAACAAAAATCTTGGAGAAATTACCATTTATACATACCAAATATATCTTTCATGTTCCCCACTTCGACCGTAAAAAGTGTATAAAATCAAAGTGCAGGAGCTAGGGTTTCCATCAATTGCAAAAATGGAGGGATTAGTTTCAATGAAAACAGCTCCTGGAATTTCCTTCCACTCTATTCCTTCCCCTAATCAGCGACCTAATTTCTTCCTCAGACGCTCCTCAATGGACCTTCAGCATCGGCGATTCCATTTTCCCTCCATTCGAGCTCAACAGGTTATTAATAATAATCATTTTACTTACACACATTGAATCTAATACTCTTCTTTCTAAAATAAAATTTGTGTGTAGTCGGGGACGATATTTCCGGGAAAAGAAGATGAGGAAGATTCTTTGAAGCTAAGGGAATGGGAAGTTGGAATGTTGCAAAACGAAGTCGCAGCGAGTCAAGGGATTAGAATACGGCGGCGTCCACCGTCGGGTCCGCCTTTGCATTACGTGGGTCCCTTCGAATTCCGTTTACAGAATGAGGGAAACACTCCTCGTAACATGCTTGAAGAAATAGTTTGGCACAAAGATGTGGAAGTTTCCCAAGTAAATTTTTTTAATTTTATATTTTACAATTTTAATCAGGTCAAGGTATTCGTCCTTGCCTTTTTTTTTTTAACTGTATGGTGATATAATGATTTTTTGGGTTTGGCAGATGAAAGAGAAGAAGCCTTTGCTTTCATTGAAGAAGGTTATCGAGAATGCACCTCCAACTAGAGATTTCGTCGGGTCTCTTAAAGCTGCCCATTTGCGGACTGGATTGCCTGGTTTAATTGCTGAAGTTAAGAAGGCTTCGCCTAGCAGAGGAATTCTCAGAGAGAATTTTGACCCAGTTAAGTACCTTTCTTTATTTCTAGTCCATACTTTTTGGAAGAAAATTATCCTAATTTAATAATATACTTATTTTATAAATAAATATATCTAATGGTACATTTATCAATCATCTAACCGCGTTTATGATACTTACTATTTGATACGAAAATTTGACTGGATTTGTCATAAAATTGAGGTTCTTCCCCCAACGAGATTAGAGGACTCATAAAATGTCCTGCTGATGAAAACCCGCTAGTGAGGTTTGATGGTTGGAATTTATAAACACCATCTGGTATATTTATGATGTTATTAATGAATTAATCAAATATTTTTCAGTAAACATTTGTCAGCTTTCTATCTCCTGCATGGTTTATAAGATAATACAAGTATAGATGCTCTATAAGATTAAGGTTGTCTTCTTGGAATTATGGTTGGGAGGAAATTTTGATATTTTAGAGTATGTTTTAATCCGGGTAAAACCTTAGAGAAAGAGTGAACTAACCTTCCATATATTTTTTTATATAAGATTAAAGTTGTCTTCTTGGAATTATGGTTGGGAGGAAGTTTTGATATTTTAGAGTATGTTTCAATCCAGGTAAAACCTTGGAGAAAGAGTGAACTAACCTTCTATATCTATTTTTATTGTATCATTCTATTTCTTTTTATTACTGAGTAATTTGTGATATGTTTATGTTTCTTGTGATAGGCTGAGATTGCTAGAGCATATGAGAAGGGTGGAGCCGCTTGTCTGAGTGTTTTGACTGATGAAAAGTATTTTAAGGTAAACATTGCCATTTTTATTTTTGTTTTTGAAGATTTTGTATCCAGTTGCTTAGTCTATTTATTAATTCTCTGACTTGCTACTCGTCAATCAAGGGAAGCTTTGAAAATTTGGAGGCAATACGTAATGCTGGAGTAAAGGTTTGTTGGATACGTCATTTGTTATTTGATCTGTAATCTTGATTTTTTTCTTTTATATACACTTGGTTAATCAGTATACATCTTGCCATCATAACGAATGCAGTGTCCTCTATTGTGCAAAGAATTTGTAATAGATGCATGGCAGATATATTATGCTCGAATTAAAGGAGCAGATGCTATACTTCTAATTGCTGCTGTTTTGCCCGATCTTGACATCAGATACATGATTAAAATCTGCAAGATGCTTGGTTTGGCGGCTCTTGTAGAGGTTAGACAGAGCTTTCTTTGTTATTATTATGGTTTCATCAGTTTTGAATTGTTCAGGTTATTTTTGGATTCATGAAACTTATTTCTTTTGGGAGCTAATTTTCATAATTATCGAGCATTTTGAGGCCGTTCTTTTCCCTTCAATTGGAAATGCTTTTTATGCTTTTACAAGTTGTATGATGCTATGATTTGAACTTATGGCATCATAACCAGATTCTAACATTTGGTTTTATTAACGGTTCATATACAACTTTTTCTTTCCAATATATGCTCTTTTTTTATTGTTTTCCTTTAGGTGCATGATGAGAGGGAAATGGACCGTGTTCTTGGTATAGAGGGGATTGAACTTATTGGTATCAATAATCGTAACCTTGGTAAGGTTTTTCAAGTTTTTGCAATTGCTAATTGAGTTGCTTCATTCTGATCATAGTTTAAACTTGTTTCTTTGATGTTGCCAACTTGTATGACTTGTTTGAGAAGGCATAAAAGTGTGGATCGGATCCGAATCACAGGTGTTCACAATTGGTATTTTGAAAACTGGTTTTCTGGGGACAATGCTAGCCAGAGCAGAAGGGGGAAAATGAATTCAAAATAATTTAAAGATTAGTTCATAACTCTATATACATATGCATATGATCACATCACTTAGAATATTTACATGGATATTATTTCCAATTGTTAAAATAAATGTGTGATAGAATGAATAGAGTTGCAGGTTTTTAACCCTTGCACCCACCAAATCTAGAAGGTGAAAAAGTAAATTCCAATAGAGTAGTTCTTGCTAACATCTTTGAAAAATTTTAAACTTGACCTGCCTTTGGATAATTCAAAAATAAGGCTATGATAATATGACCTAATTGTGGTTGTAGGATGTGAATTCATTAACCCCTGAATGATTTTTACTTTATAACAATACTAAGATGATATAACCTGTGTTATTGTACGAAGCATAAGGTTAACTTTTCGACATGTTAAATTTAATGTGTTTAAAATCTTTATATCTTTCAAGAAAGTTTAAATCTAATGTGTTTAAATTCTTGATTGCCTTTAGCTTTTCAGTTTTTGGTTTTCTCCCTACGTTTCTGCATTTTGTGTATATAACATGTTAATGCTTTAAGTATTAGGATTCAACAATTTTCATGTAAATCAACTTCTGAGATAGCGCAAAGTGTATCAATTACTATATTGTTAACAATTGAAGCATCCATTGATCCCATAACAACAGTAACAAACAGAGTCTATCAGAAAATAACATCTCTGCCATATCGACTGCAATCACAAATTGCTAGGCATTAAAATTCATCCCTTTTTTTCCCAGAAACATTTGAGGTAGATATCAGTAACACAAAGAAGCTTCTTGAAGGAGAGCGTGGCCAGATGATTCGCAAGAAAGATATAATTGTAAGTGAGGCTTCAGAACATTCATTTATCTATGTATTGAAAGATAAAGTTAGTGCATGTCCGTGCAAACATGTCATAAGCTGTTCAAATAATTTTATTAATTTTAACCATCAGGTTGTAGGAGAATCAGGGCTTTTTACTCCTGATGATGTTGCTTATGTCCAAGAAGCGGGTGTTAAAGCAGTAAGTTATGCAAGTTCTTAGCATATTGCATTCTTCGTTTGATATTTATCTTTTTTCCCTTCTGCTGCATATAGCTATGTTATAGAAGTGAAAGTATTTACATACAGAAAAATACTGACCAGTGCCAAGTGGCAATGGTTTAAGTTATATTTAAAGAAAGGTTTTTTTTTTTTTCCTTGAATTCAATAAAATGATCAAGTTTGTGACCTATGTGCTGCAAATTAGGTGAGAAATTTGAAGTTAAATTGTTATTGAAATCCATGAAATGCAATCTGGCAGGTTTTGGTTGGGGAGTCGATAGTGAAGCAAAGCGACCCTGGAAAAGGAATAAGTGGACTTTTTGGTAAAGACATTTCGTTATGAGTTCACACAGGGAAAAGTGGACTCTGGATGTGTGCTTCCGAGACTTCATTTACAATTACTACAGTGCAGTTAATCGATCAGAATCTTTCAGCATGTTGAATCCATATTTCCAAGTGGAGCATCTTTACATAATCTTTGTACCTTGATTGTATAAATTATAATACTAATAGAATAAATTGCGGATGTGCATTTCTGTTCTCGTGTTTTTTAATCATTTACTTTTCCGTATCCTTCCCTATTATTATTTCTACTCTATTGTTTTTATGCTTGCTAAATTAGTCATAACTAAAGACGCTAGTGGAGGGTCTGAATTCTAGAAAGTTCAAATCCTCTTTCTTAACCTAATGGTTCAATGTATTATTAATTTCTTTTATGTATATTGTTTTTGTCGAGTACTGTAGGTGACGTATAATTTAGTGTCACTATAGATACGTTTATGCCTACTAACTTTAGCATTAGTTTAAGAATCATTTTTTCTAGAAACGGGTTAAAGTTACGTCAATAAAGCTAATATTTATAGCTGACAATGAATTTTTCTGTTGGTACAATTATTTTGTTACAGTGGTTTAAATATTTCTCAATATGAATTCTTGTCATCCTAAGTAACATTTTCATGTTTCTATAGTTACCTCGTCACTCTAGAATGCATTAACAATGAACCATGACAATTTTGGCTTGAGGTAACATTCTCATCATTGTTAGGAACGTTTTAGGGGCAATAGATTTTTTACGGGTTTAGTTATCATGTCACTATAAATAGTTTTTAGCAATGAGAGATCAGCATTTTTAGTAAGGTAGTTAGTATTTTATTGGTGGGCGTGCTGTTTTTATCTTGATATTGGTACGTACTTGTACTGGTATTGGCATGGTTCAATATATATTTTTAAGTTTATTGACGTTTTTAAAATTTTTTTCATATATACATATTTCTAATGTAATTTTTAATTTCTTGATATATTATATATACATTTAAAAATTTCACATATATATTTATAGTTTTAGTTTTAGTTTCTTCATAAATAATATATTTTTGATAAAAATAAATTATATATTATATATACATGCAAATATATCTCAATTATATCCGTATAAATATATTTATATATAAATGTAAGTTTTAAAATTGTTAATTAAGTTGAATAATTCAATTTAATAACTTTTAATTTTAAATGTAATTATGGAGAAATTAATTTGGTCAAGATAAATTTAAAAATTAGTTTAAAATGTAAAATTTTTGTACCAATTGGTATGGGCCGGTATGTACCAATACAAAGCTGATATTAACTGAAACAGGTTGAAATACACTGCAATGGTTGAAATTCACTGAAATTTTGATTAAAACGGGATATAAACTACTTGGTACCAATTTAATATCGAAATGGTAGGTACTGATCGGTAACCACTACCATAAATTTTAGTGATGATTAGGTCTCTGTCACTGCCAAGAACTATAAGTTTTCAGACGCTAGGGACTTATTTATTAATGGATTAAATATTCGCCATTATAAAGGATATTACAACGGATAATTTTCTTGCTATAAATCTATAATGACTAGGATTCTATCATTGTAAGAGGTTTCTGCAACGGTAAATATTTCATTACTATAGTACTAACACTGACAAATGCCATCATTTTAGCAGCAAGAACTCATGCTATAGGTAAATTAGTAGTAAATAGCGTCTTAAGCTGTGATGTAAAGTTGTCGTGCAATCGTATTTTAGCAACGGGTACTGTGACAAGTTTGGCAGCTACATAAATTCTTAAAGGATGGGTAACTTTTCAACACTAAGGGTTTTTACATAGTTATATAGTTTATATTTATCATCGATATAAAAGTATCCTTTTAAATTTCTTTCAATGTCGAAAACTTTTTATCTTTAACTAAAACTATAACCCTTTAAGTGAAGAAGGCTCAACGCATAAAACACAACTGGGCTGCTCTTCTGTTTCAGGCCTAATTTTTTAAGAGGGTATTAAGGACCAGGGTTTTGAAAAGGAACGGGGTGCCACGGATTTGGGCTTGGCTGAGCCTAGTTTTATAGCTGGACCTCAAGACACAAAAACGAGAGTGGGTGTTAGATCTTCTAAGGTGGATTCTGGGCCCGTTGTTTTAAATGGGGTCATAGGGCTTTAAATTTTAAAATGGCTGAGTCAAAATTCAGAAGCTCGCCATCCAATCCACAATTAATAACCCCACAGAATTTTTTTTTTTTCCGACTGAGAAAATTCTCAGCAGAGATACTGTTTTGTCTAAGCAAGGAGAATCCCATGACTTTGTGGAAAAAAACAGGAGTAGCGACTTTGAACTTGGATTGTCATTCGGTCATTAACTTTGTTGAAAATAGTAACCCCGATAGTTCCATTTCTAATAGGCTTGCTATTGTTTCGGCTGCGTTGAAAATTGGAGATACCAAACGCCTTTCGGGGTAAAGGAAACAAATTTAAGGTCAGGGCTATTACTCGTGAATTGATAGCTGAAGCGATGTCAAAGGTGGTTGAAAGAATCGGTTCTGAAAGTTTAATCACGGACTTAAAATATGTATAGGGGGCTTCGACGGATCCCAGTGAGGTGGCTACCTTGGATGTTTAAGCTAGGTCTATTAACTTGTTTTTTTATAACTATTATTGGATGTTACCAAGTATTTATGTTTGAAATTGTCAAGGGTGCGCGTCTCCTAAGTTTGTTCGAATTGTTAGAGAGTATTTTGTGGAGTTTGAGGTTAATATTGCTGCTTTTCTTGAAACACGAGGTAGTGGTCCAAAGGCCAATGGAATCATTTCAAAGATTAGTTTGGATTGTTCCCATAGGATTAAAGCTCGAGGTTTTGTTGAGGGTTTGTGGATTTTTTGAAAGAATAGTGTCTAGGTCCATATTCTCCAAAATGACCCGCAGTTTGTTCATTGTCGATTGGGGAAGAAAATAGGGTTCAAAATATTCTTGTGACATTTGTTTATGATTTTTTGGATAAACAGAAACATAAGGTCTTGTGGGATTTGTTGGATCTTGTTGCCCGTTCCGTCAATGAGCCTTGGGTTTTGATGGGGGATTTCAATTCCCTACTTTCTTTGGATGAAAAGAGACGGGGTAGACATAATTTTCTGGTTGTAAGTTATTCTGGAATTTTATTCTTAATAATGGTTTAAGGGATCTTGGTTTCAAAGGTTTGCAATTTACTTGGAGAAGAGGGGTTGTTTTCAAAAATCTTGACCGTGCAATTGGGAATAGCGAGCGGTGTTGATCTTCCTATGACGTGACTATTGTTCATCTCCCTCGTCTCAAATTTGATCATGGGTCTATCCTGTTATCCATCTGCTTTCCTAGTCACACTTATCACACTAAGCCTTTTCGCCTTTTAGCTTATTGGGTCTCTCAACTGGATTTTGCACAATTTATCCATGATAATTGGAGGAATGGGTTAAATTTATCTGGTAACATTATTTCTCTCACTAATGATATTAAAAGATGGAATTATGAGGTTTATGGTCACATTATTCAAAGAAAATGATCAATCGCTCATTGTATGGGAAGGATTCAAGTTACTTTGGATCGTAAATGGGCTAATTTTCTTCCAAATCTTGAGACCAACATGTGAATTGAATTTGAGAAAGTTCTCGGCGAGGAAGAATTACTTTGGAAGCAAAAGTCGAGATTGGACTAGATTCAATTTGGGGATCGTAGCACGAAGTTCTTCCATAACAAAGCTCTTATAAGGCAAAATTTTAATAAAATTTCTTCTTTTACAATTGGCAATAGTTGGTGCTATGATAATAAGGCTCTTAATGATGAGGCAGTTCGTTTTTTCTTTTCTCTCTACTCTTTGGATGATTCACCTTGTGTTTTGTTTCCCTTACATGGTTATTTTTCGAAACTTGATTCTAGAAATTGGGATTATTTATCTTTGAAAATCATTGATGAGGAAGTTTGAAATGCGTTGTTTAGTATGGATCTCTTAAAGCCCCGGGTCCAAATGGTCTTTTTGCACTTTTTTATCAGAGTCAATGGGACACGGTTGGTTTGGATGTGTGTTCTTGGGTTTCTGGTATTTTTTTTTTTGGATAGTCTCTTAATTGTTCTATCAATAAGACGCTCTTGATTCTCATTCCCAATATTACAAGCCATGAATGTCTATCGCAATATCATCATCTAAGCCTCTATAACGTTCTTTACAAGATTGATACCAAAATTATTGCAAACTGTTTCAAGCCAATTCTCCATTCCTTTATTGCTCAAAATCAAGTTAGTTCTATGGCAGGGAGGCAAATCACAAATAACATTATAATTGCTTAAGAGATTGTGCACTCGATGTGTACCAAAAAAAGGAAGAAGATATGGATGACCATCAAAGTGGATTTAGACAAAACATATGATAGACTCCGTTGGGACTTTATTGAGGAGACTTTATTGGATGCTGGTTTTCCTTTGAACTTGGTTAATGTCATCTTGGAATGTATCACATTGGTCTCCATGCAGATTGTGTGGAATGGAAGGCTTTCTAATGAGTTTGTTCCTAAGAGGGGTATTAGACAAGGCTGTCCATTGTTGTTCTTTGTATAGAGAGATTAGGTTCGTTAATTCACAAAAATGTTGAGGATAAGAACTCAAAACCAATTGTTTTGGGGGAAGAATAGACTACCCATCTCGCACTTTTTCTTTGAAAATGATCTCTTCTTGTTTGCTGAAGCTGATGTTGATCAGATGCATATAATTAATGATGCTTTTAATTATTTTGGAGTGGCTTCAGGACATTGAGTTAATGGGTTGAAAAATGGGTTGAAAACTACGGTGTTTTTCTAAAATAAAAATTATGTTATCAATGCTACTGCCATTTGTAGAATTCTTGGTTTTCGTCACTCAGATGATCTGGGAGCATATTTAGGATAGCCTTTGTTTCACAAGTCAGCCGCAAAGAATACCTTTAACTTTATCATCGATAAAGTTAGGTGGAAGTTCGATAGTTGGAATGCTAGTATGCTTTTAATGGCTGAGAGGGTCACTTTAGTTTAGGTTGTTCTGTTGCCGATACTTAATTATTTCACGTAAACTGTGAATATCCTTCATGGTATTTGTGCAAAAAATGAGAAAATTTTTAGGGGTTTTATCTGGGGGAAAACAGATTCTAGAAAGAAGATATCTTGGGTTAATTGGGGAGATTGTTGCTGACCCTTATCTAATAGGGGCTTTGGGGTACGATGCCTTAAAGAACAGAATAATTCTTTTTATGCTTAAGCTGGGTTTTAATCTCCTTAATTGTAAGGAAGCTTTATGGGTTAGAGTCCTCTGATCCAAATATAAGATTACTAAGGTAAATTTAGACGACATCTATCGTAGTAAATGTTCTTTCATCTGGAGATCGCTTTCAAAGGTTTGGCCTCTGCTACGCCAAAGGCTATTCTGGTCTGTTGGTGATGGAAATCTTGTGAAAATTTTTATTGATAATTAGATAGCAAATGTAGGTCCTCTAATTAATTTTTTTTGGTTCCCGTCCCTTACTGATGTTTATATCACCTTGAGTGAGGTTGTTACTACAAATGGAAATTGGAACTGGGATTATTTACGCTACTTTTTGGACAGTGATATTGTAACACCTTTCACCCGTATCCCTCACCGGAACAGGGTTCGAGGTGCTACCAGATTTAAACTCATCCATTTATATAAAACCAGACAGTAAAATTTTTGATCAATTTTAAACTTTTCATACACACGTATATTATCCTTTAATCGGGCTTACAAGGACCAAAATATTCATGAGGCATTATTAAATATTTACCAATATCTTAGTCTTGTATCATTTACTTACTCAACTTTACAACCCTATACATGCCATAGACTCGAAACACTAAGATTTACTTACGCCGATAGCGTAGACTTGACAATGTGATAATATCTCTGACGGTCTCCAACCCGATCTAACTTGGCAACCCTAGGGAATATGGGAAAGAAAAGGGGAGTAATCTTTACGCTTAGTAAGTTCATAAGAAAACAATAAGCAACTCATTAACAAGTTTTATCAATGTTTACAACATAATCACAAATTCACTACAAGTTGTCTTCCTGAGCAATAGTCACTAAATTATTTATAACTGGAGCTAAAAAACTCCAAATCAATTGCCGTTAATTTTTCCTGAAAATAGACTCATATATCTTCCATACATAAAATTTTAAGAATTTTAGGTTTGGCCAATCAATACCAGATTTTTCTTAAAGTTTCCCCTGTTTCACTATTTGACTAATCTGACCACTCTTCACTACGAATCAAATTTCTCATTGTACAGAATTCAAAATATGTTCTATTTGATTTCATTTGAAACTAGACTCATTAAGGAGTCTAAGCATATAAATTTTATCTTATAACCATTTTTGTACAAATTATAATGATTTTCTAAAAACAGTACAGGGGACCCCAAAGTCATTTGACTCTATACCACGCCACTTCAAATATCTCATTATCAGCAATTCTTTTTCTTACACGGTTTCTTTTATAAGAAACTAGACTCATTGAGCTTTAATTACATAATTTATTCCGCTTCTAACTCAACTCCAACAATTTATGGTGATTTTTCAAAATCACATTACTGCTGCTGTCCCAAGCAGATTTATTACAAATTTACTCTTTCACACATTCTTTGCATTCACATTATTTAAACATGTATATACAATTTATAGAATATTAAAGCATTAGAAACATTAATTTAACAATGCTTATTGCATACGAACTTACCTGACTAAATTGTAGAGATACCAAAGTTTAGGGGCATTTTGGTAATTTTATCATTTTCTCGATTTTCCACCCGATCTTGATCTAAATTAATAATTTCATTCAGTATATTAATTTATACATTAAAACACCTCATTTCATACAATTTGGTCATTTTTGTCATTTTTACAAAATTACCCCTAAACTTTTACTTTTATTCATTTTAGTCCCTGAGCTCAAAACATGCAAATTAACCATTTTTAGCCATAATTAAGCTTAGCCAAATGTTCATGGTATCAAAACAGTCCATAATTCACTTTATGGCAAAATTATAGTTTTGCCCCTAATATTTCAACTTCTTTACAATTTAGTCCCTATATCATAAAAATGCAAATTCATGAAATTGAGTAAAATTCTACTATAGAAGAATATCACTAGTGTCTCTAGCAGCCCACACATTTCATTTATTTGACATTTTAACCACAAATTTTTCACATTTATCAATTTAGCCCTTAATTGTCAATTTCACAAAAATTCACTTAACAAAAAGTATTTAACTATCAACAAGGACTCATATTCTTCCATTAAACTTCAAAGCCCTATTATACTCATCAATGGCAAATATCAAACTATTCAATGGTTTTGCAAAATAGTCCCCTCATTAGATAGATTAAGCAACAACGATCCCGAAAATATAAAAATAATTAAAAACGGGACTAGAAATGCCTACCATGCATTGGCTGAAAGTTGGAAGCTTCTTCCATGGCTTCTCAAGCCTTCATATTTGGCTGGTAAAAAGAAAATGAAAAAGATGACACCTTGATTCTTTTATTATAGTCATTTTATTATTATTTTTAACTAATTTACAATATTAACCTTTATACACTTTATTTATTACACCAAATGCCAAGCCATCATATCCCACTATCTCTTTAATGGGCTAATTACCAAATAAGGAATTGTAATGTTAAGTTCTATATCTATTTAATACCTTTAGGTTATAGAACACAACTTTTGCACTTTACACAATTTAATCCTTTTTGTTTAATTAACTATCAAAATGATAAAATTTTTCAACGAAACTTTAATACCATCTTATTGCCACTACGTAAATATTTATAAAAATATTTACGACTCGGTTTATAGAAACAAGGTCCCGATACCTCATTTTCTAAACCCACTTGACCTTAGGGTCATACCACTTGAACTTAATAAATCGCTTATAAAACAAAAATCACAATATCAAAAACATTTTTAAAATCACAATTAACTCGTAAATATTAAATATAATATTTACCAACCTACTCGTTCGGATTTGGTGGCCTCGAAACCACTATTCCGATCAACCCTAAAAAAACGGGCTGTTATAGATACTCTCTCTTATATCGCGAGAATCTCAACTCTGGATTCTCTGGTTGGACAGGATGCTCTTATCTCGAAATGGTGCTTATACAGTCAAATTCTCTTATAGTATGCTTTTGAAAAATTCTCTTAACCCTCCGGATGACAAATGGAAGCTTGTTTGGTCTTTGGATGGTCCTCAGTGGGTTCGTTTCTTTGGTTGGTACTTAAGGAGCACCTAATGACTAACATGGAACGTTGTAAAAGAGGAGCTTCGATAGACCCTTATTGTGCGATTTCTTGGAAAGATAAGGAATCTTGTATTCACGTATTAAGAGATTGTTGTCAAGCATAGGAGGTTTGGGAAAACATATTATTCCCTCTAGCTTCTTAGCTCAATTTTTTTTCTTTCTTTTTGCAAGTTTTAGCAAACTTGAGGAATATTTTTGACTTAAAATATTAGGATGTGATGTGACAATCTTTTTATGGTATGTCTATTGGAAGCTTTGGAAACAAAAGAATCTTACAGTTTTCCAAGGGGTTTATTTTGATTTTTCCAATATATTACAATCTTCGTGGTGTTGGGTGAGTTACATTAAGTAGAGGTCTGGTAGGCCTAGTGGACCTATGAATAACCGATGTAGGAATTGTAGGTGGAGTTGTAATGGGATTTTTGTGTAAGTGTACACAGTCATTCAAGTAATAATTAAGTAAAATGAGTTATTATCTCCATAGGACTATGTATGTTAATTGATTATTTGCAAAATTATAAACTCACAATTTGGTATAAAAACATAATAATTTGAGTGATGATGATTTAACTAGAATAATTTAAATAGATGCAAAATCGATCCCTAATGCAATTTTAAATAAGTGCGCAAAATTATCTAAATGTATGAATGGATTTTAGCAATAGAAACACAACTTCAACAATCAATAACATGTATAGGCTAGGATAATTACATTATTCAACTTAATTTATTTTCATCATGCATAACAGTATTCGAAAAACATTCCATGACAACTCGGTCTTTCATGAGTTTAGAAACCAAATTAAATCCTTTCGGATCTTTTACTTAGTGAAACATGCATTTTACTGATCATATTAACTACGGGTTTCTTAGTATTTATGCGAGGTAACAGGGACAATTAAGTTTGAAATAGTTTAATCACATAAACTTAAAAACTATGCAAGATAATAGAGCTAACTAAAGATGCTATGAATGTAACACCCCGAACCCGAGACCGTCGCCGGTGTCGGACACGAGGGGTTAACAAGCCAAAACCACTTATGGCACCGACCAATTTGACATTCCCAGGCAAGCTGGAAAACTGCATCGCTGTCGCCTTAAAAAGCATATCTCGAGTTTCACAACTCGGAAACTGATTCCGTAAATTTTCCCTGAATTTAGACTCATATATCCATCCATGGATTTATTTTTAGAATTTTTGGTCAGGCCAATTGGTACAGTTTATTAGTTAAAGTCGCCCATGTTACAGGGGTCGACTACACTGACCTTCGCACGTTACAACTTGAATATCTGTCTGTACAGGGTTTCAATACTGATACCGTTTGTTTCCAATGAAACAAGACTCAAAAAGGAATCTGCACATATAAGGAATGACTTCTAATTCATTCTGGATAATTTATGGCAAATTTTCAAAGTCGCAACAAGGGACCCAGAAACTGTTCTGGTCCTGTCTCACGAGAACTTTAATATCTCTCGGTATACTGATCATATGATAGTTTCGTTACTTTCATATGAAAATAGACTCGTCAAGGTTCGATCACATAATTTATTCACTATTTAACACCATTCCTACAAATTTTGGTGATTTTTCACATCCACGTCACTGCAGCTGGCAGCCTCTGTTTTTAAGGTAGGCTTTACCTATATTGTAGTTCCCATGGACCAACTATAGTCTAGTCATACTTAGGTCTACATATGATCATATTTAGCCATTCCAATGGCTGATCATGTGACCAACTCTCTCATTCCGAACCATAATCACATCATGAAACCAAATATAATTACAAACCACATATGGTCAAATTCCATACTCCACTTTTACGAACCATTTTCGCATGGCCGTACACATATACATCACAAGTACTTAAAAATAACCGAGGGTAGTCCTATACATGCCATATCCAAAATTCAACTAAAGGAGTACCAAAAAGGGCTTTGATAGTGTGGTTGACTTCAACTTCTATGATCCCGAATCCGATCGCTAACGAGCAAAATCTATAAACAGAGAAACAAAGAAACGGAGTAAGCAATTTATGCTTAGTAAGTTTCGAGCCATAATATACACACAACCAAAGCATAGCATTCAAGTAGCTAAACAATAATTCATATGCACAATTTCTCAAAGACATGCTTACTTCACAATCCCAACTCTCATGTTCATACACAAATAACGGCTTAGTTAATGCCGATAGCTCATTTATCATTGGAGCGAATATTCATACGCACTTACTCATAATGTGCAAGGCACACACAAAACATACCTTGTTGTTGGGAACTTCACAAGTGCATTAGCTGAAAATTTTACAGCAAGCTTATAATTTTCAAATCACATACCTTCGGAGTTTAACCGGATATAGCTACTCGTTCAAACGCCTTCGGGACATAGCCCGGTTATGGTAACCCGCACAAATGCCTTCGGGACTTAACCCGGATATCACAACTCGCACAATTGCCTTCGGGCTTAGCCTGGATATCATAACTCAGACGATTGCCTTGGGCTTAGCCGGATATCACAACTCGCACAATTGCCTTGGGCTTAGCCCGATATCAATCGCACATTCATACACATCTTTGTTTCAATTTCATAACAAACTTTTATGCACAATTTACTTAATCAAGAATATCATTTCGGCCCAATGGCCACATACAAGGGCACAATTTCGATTGCTTATTACTTCGTTCAATCGGATCAAAATCTAAGTTTCGATACTCGAAAACTTACCTTGGAGATTATCGAGCGCTTCCAACGGCTATTCACTCACCTTTTCTTTTCCTTTATTGGAGCTAGTTCCCCTTTGCTCTTGAGCTTTATGTTAACAAATAAATTGATTTAATCGTTTTGAATATCAAAAGGGGAATCCAAGGTACTTAGCCCTTATAAGGCCGCACACACTTACATCCACATACTTAAGCTCAATAATTATAACATAGCATCAAGAACTCATATGGCTGATTATACATGCAAATTTCACAACATTCTTCAACCATTTCTTCTTTAAACAACATATTTATCATTTACTTCATAACCAAATCATCATGTGCAAACACATATACACATATAGGTGCAAGGCCGAATTTCAAGGTGTTCATAACCATCCAAAACACAAATTTTAACTAACATGCAAGAAGCATAAACCATGCTCATGAATGCATCATGGCGAATACATCACAATCATACCCCATTCAACTTCGGTCATGGTTAAACAAAAAAACTCAATGTCTTACTCAAGATTGCTACAAAGAAATTTCAAGAGTAGTCAATCCATCATTGCATGCATCATTAGCAAGCTTCACATTTAGCATGCAATGGCTTTAACACAATAACAACCTTGGCCAAATACCATTTCCATGGCATAACAAGGATTTGAACCATGGCTAACATGAACATCAAGTTAGCAACTAAAACATGCATGAATCTCATGACACAACCTCAAACATACCTTAATCTTGATGCAAGTATAGCCAAACCTCCTTCTAGATCTCTTCTAAACAAAGAAAATGAAGCAAAAATCTCTTCTTCCTCTTAGAAATTTAAGCCAAAGGAAGGAGGGAAAAGATGAACAAATTTTTTTGTTTTTCTTTCTTACTTACACGGCAATGGGGGGGGGGGAATACCACACTCACCCACATTTTTTTTCATTCTTTACTTACCCATACTCTTTATTTTATCATTTCTCCCTAATGCATCAACAAAACATGTTTCATGACATGTTTAACCCATACACCCTTGTCATGGCCGGCCACTACATGTTGGGGGGGGAATTTGACATGCAAATCCCTTATTTTTGCATGCATTATCAACTAGTCATCACACATTTCCCCATCACACTTTCAAAGTTTACTACTAGGTCCTTTCTAGTGAAATTCACCTTTATAACTCTAAATCGAAACATCAAAAATGTCACACACAAACTAACACATATCATAGGCATCAAAATAAATTTTAAATTATTTTTATGCCTCGGTTTTGTGGTCCCGAAACCACATTCTGACTAGGGTCAATTTTGGGCTGTCACAACTCTCCCCCACTTAAGAAATTTTCGTCCCCGAAAATCTTACCGGTAAATAGGGTTGGGTATCGCTCTTTCATAGAGTTCTCGGTTTCCCAAGTAGCTTCTCCTATCCCTTGTTTGAGCCATAGCATTTTCATTAGCGGAACCCGCTTGTTTCGCAACTCTTTCACTTTACGTGATAGGATACGAATCAGTTCTTCCTCATAACTCATATTAGCTTGAATTTCAACCTCTGATGGACTAATCACGTGCGATGGATCAGATCTATAGCGTCGAAGCATCAAAACATGAAAGACATCGTGAATCTTTTCGAGTTCAGGGGGCAAAATCAAACGATATGCAACTGGACCGACTCGCTCGGATATCTCATATGGCCCAATGAACCTCGGGCTCAACTTGCCCTTACTACCGAATCGAGTATCTTTTTCCAAGGCGAAACCTTGAGAAACACTTTATCTCCCACCGATACTCGATGTCTTTTCGTTTGAGACCAGCGTCGACTTCGACGATCGGAGGCTATCTTCGACTTTTACGAATTACTTTCACTTTCATTCAGCATCTCTAATCAAATCCACCGAAAATTTTGCTTTCACCGAGCTCGGTCCAAAACAATGGTGTACGGCATTTACGATCGTACAAAGCCTCGTAGGTGCCATCTTAATACTTGATTGAAAACTATTGTTGTAAGCGAATTCAATCAAAGTCAAATACCGTTCCCATGAACCATCGAACTCGAGGATGCAACATCTCAACATATCCCCAAGTATTTGAATTATCCGCTCGGATTGACCATCGGTTTGGGGGTGAAAGGCGGTCTTGAAATGCAACTTGGTACCCAAAGCTTCTTGCAACTTCTTCCAAAATCGCGAGGTAAATCTCAGATCTCTATCCGACACGATGGAAATAGGCACCGTGTAATCTCACAATCGAGAAACGTACAATTCGGCTAGTTTGTCCATTGAAGAACACAGACGACGGGGACAAAGTGAGCCGACTTAGTCAATCTATCTACAACGACCCAAATCGCATCCTTCTTACTTGCGACAATGGCGGTCCGGATACAAAGTCTATTGTGACTCGATCCCATTTCCACTTGGGTATCGTGATCGGTCAAGTAATCTGAAGGCACTTGATGTTCCGCTTTCACTTGTTGACATATTAAACATCTCAAAACAAAGTCGGAGATGTCTCGTTTCATACCATGTCACCAAAACTGACGTTTCAAATCGTTGTACATCTTCGTACTCCCCGGGTGGATTGCCATTTGGCTACAATGGGCTTCGTTCAGAATTATCGAAATAAGTTCCGAATTCTTTGGAACACACAGACGACTTTTGAACCTCAAACAATCGTCATCATCGATTTGAAACTCCAAGTCCTTGTTCGGAACACACTCAGCCCGTTTTGCAGCCAACTCGTCGTCGACTTTCTGAGCTTCACGAATTTGATGTATCAATAATGGTTTGGCTTTCAATTCAGCTACTAACACATTGTCGGATCGAACGGACAAGTGCACATTCATCGCTTGTAAAGCGAATAATGATTTACGACTTAAGGCATCCGCAACCACATTCGCCTTTCGGGTGATAGTCAATGACCACTCATAATCCTTTAATACTCGAGCCAACGTCTTTGTCGCAGATTTAAGTCTCTTTGAGTCATAAAATATTTGAGACTTTTATGATCCGAATACACATGGCAGCTCTCACCAAATAAGTAATGTCGCCATATCTTTAAGGCGAATACGATGGCAGCCAATTCGAGACCATGGGTCGGATAATTTTTCTCATGTGGCTTTAATTGCCTCGACGCATAGGCCATAACTCGACCTTCTTGCATCAGTACGCAACCTAACCCAAGTAGGGAGGCGTCACTATAGATGACAAACTCTTTGCCAGATTCGAGTTGCACTAGAATTGGGGCTTCAGTCAAATAAGTTTTCAGTTGATCGAAACTTTTCGACATTTCTCCGTCCATTCGAACTTAACATCCTTTTGGAGTAACCGTCATTGGCGTGGCTATCGTTGAGAAACCTTTACAAATCGTCGGTAATAACCAAGCAAGCCCCAAAAACTCGAACCTCGGTAATATTTCTGAGGCTCCCAATTAAGTATGGCTGAAATTTTGTTGGTCGACTCGAATACCCGATGCAGATACCTCATGCCCCAAGAAGCTAACCTCTCTTAACCAGAACTCACACTTGCTGAACTTAGCATATAATTGCTTATCCCGTAAAATTTGCAGCACTAACCTTAGGTGTTCAGCGTGTTCGGTCTCATTTTTCGAATAGACCAAAATGTCATCAATGAAGACAACTACGAACCGATCCAAATATGGTCTGAAGATCCGATTCATCAAATCCATAAATACCGCAGGGGCATTAGTAAGCCCAAACGGCATCACTAGGAACTCGTAGTGACCATATCTCGTTCTGAAGGCAGTCTTGGGTACGTCCGAATCTCCAATTCGCAATTGATAAAAGCCCGATCTCAAATCTATTTTCGAGAACACTGAGGCTCCCTTCAGTTGATCGAACAAGTCATCGATACGCGGTAATGGATATTTGTTCTTTATCGTCACTTTATTAAGCTGACGATAGTCGATGCACAGCCTCATGGTTCCATCCTTCTTTTTCACAAACAACACTGGTGCACCCCAAGGTGAAAAACTCGGGCGAGCAAAACCTCTATCCACCAATTCTTGCAACTGAGCTTTCAACTCCTTTAATTCCATTGGTGCCATACGATACGGAGCTATCGAAATTGGAGTGGTACCGGTACCAATTCGATGCCAAACTCTATTTCCCGAGCAGAGGTAAACCCGCAATTCTTGAGGAAAACATCCGGTATTCACAAACCATCGCACAGATTCGGGTTTCTTTTCGACTCCTTGTCATCGAGCACATACGCAAGGTACGCTTCGCACCCTTTTCTTACATATTTCGGGCCAACATTGCGATATTATAGTCGGCAACCCTTTAAGTCCGTAGACTCAACCCGAATTATCTCGTTATTCGCACACTTCGATCGATAGTCTTGCTTTTGCAATTTACAACCGCATCGTGCATGGTCAACCAATCCAAACCAAGAATAACGTCGAATTCGTTGAACGGCAAAAGCATCAAGTCCGCGGAAAACAAGAACCTCAAAATACTAGGGACTTTTCTTACACACTTTGTTGACAAGCACGTAATGACCCAAGGGTTTGACACCGAATTACAAACTCGAGAGACTCAATAGGCAAAGTCTTCTTGGATGCTAAGGTTTCGCATATATAAGAATGAGTAGAACCAGGGTCAATCAAAGCAATCACATTAGTATCGAAAAGAGTGAAAGTACCGGTAATAACATCTGGTGAGGCAGCATCCTCGCGTGCGCGTATGGCATAAGTCCTAGCAGGAGCACGAGCCTCGGGTCTTGTTGTAACATCTCTCGACCCTCTCTGACCGCCACTAGCATTGCCCGCATTTCTGGATGGCCTACCTCGAGCAGTGGTAGCACCCGAGTTTCCACTTTGACTTACATTTTGTTCAAGCAACCTCGGGCAATCCTTGATAAAGTGGTCGGCCGATCCACACTTATAGCAGGAGCGATCACGGAACCTACAGCTCCCCGAATGCCATTTGCCACAATGCAGACACTCCGCTCTCTCTCGACGATCATTTCCACCACTGGCGATCGAAGTGACTTGTGTGGTCACAGGGGGTCGATCGCGATCTCGTCTAGAAAAGCCCGAAGCGCCTTTAGACCGGTTCACATCATCTCGAAATCTCTTCGATGCCTGTTGAAGAGACTTTCCCGAGGACCTTTTTTCGAAATTCTCCAGTTCTCACATCAACTTTTTGTTTCTCCTTTCTAAGCTCTTCGGCTTTACAAGCTCGCTCAACAAGTACTACGAACTCTCGTATTTCGAGAATGCCAACAAACATCCTTATATCATCATTCAGCCCATCCTCGAAGCGTTTACACATAATAGCTTCGGACGAAATGCATTCTCGCGCGTACCGGCTAAGCCTCATAAATTTTTGTTCGTAGTCGGTAACTGACATAGAGCCTTGCTTAAGATCAAGAAATTCCTTTCGCTTTTGGTCGATGAATCTCTGACTGATATACTTTTTTCGGAACTCGGTTTGAAAGAACTCCCAAGTTACTTGCTCTCTAGGCACAATGTAAGTCGAGTACTCCACCAATAGTAGGCGAATCGCGTAGCAAGGAGATAGTACACTTTAAGCACTCATCGTGTACAAGATAGCTCATCGAGCACCGGATAGTGTTGTCCAACCAAAATTCAGCTTGCTAAGCATCGTCGCTATCCGTAGCTTTGAATTCGGTGGCCCCATGTTTACTAATTCGTCGATTGGGGCTTACTTGACCTTATTTGGTCGATTCACGGAGGTATTGTAGGTCTTGGGGTTGCATTAGTTGGGAATGGAGGTTGTGGAACAGCCGTGTTAGTTCGAATGTATTGGTTGAACCAATCATTCATCACACTATAAAAGGCTTGCTTAGCCTCATCATTTGGATTGCTAGCCATAGGTTGAGAGTCCGCCGGTGCTGTCCCTTACGCGGGAGCAGGCGCCACACTCTCCACATCATCAGCTATTGCTCGGTTGGGATCGGGATCCATTGCAAAAAAAACAAACACAAATTCAAATTGTCAGAAATCACCACACTATCAATTCATCACTTAATGGCATGTATAGCTAGACCCCAAACATATCGCGGTAGTCCTAGAATCGACTAAACCGTAGCTCTGATACCAATAAAATTGTAACACCCGAACCGAGACCGTCGCCGTGTCGGACACGAGGTTAACAAGCCAAAACCACTTATGGCACCGACCAATTTGACATTCCAGGCAAGCTGGAAAACTGCATCGCTGTCGCCTTTAAAAGCATATCTCGAGTTTCAGAACTCAGAAACTGATTCCGTAAATTTTCCCTGAATTTAGACTCATATATCCATCCATGGATTTATTTTTAGAATTTTTGGTTGGGCCAATTGGTACAGTTTATTAGTTAAAGTCGCCAATGTTACAGGGGTCGACTACACTAACCTTTGCGCGTTACAACTTGGATATCTCTCTGTACAGGGTTTCAATACTGATACCATTTGTTTCCAATGAAACAAGACTAAAAAAGGAATCTGCAAATATAAGGCATGACTTCTAATTCATTCTGGATAATTTATGGCAAATTTTCAAAGTCGCGATAGGGGACCCAGAAACCGTTCTGGCCCTGTCTCACGAGAACTTTAATATCTCTCGGTATACTGATCATATGATCGTTTCGTTACTTTCATATGAAAATAGAATCGTCAAGGTTCGATCACATAATTTATTCACTATTTAACATCATTCCTACAAATTTTGGTGATTTTTCACATCCACGTCACTGCAGCTGGCAGCCTCTGTTTTTAAGGTAGGCTTTACCTATATTGTAGTTCCCATGGACCAACTATAGTCTAGTCATACTTAGGTCCACATATGATCATATTTAGCCATTCCAATGGCTGATCATGTGACCAACTCTATCATTCCGAACCATAATCACATCATGAAACCAAATATAATTACAAACCACATATGGTCAAATTCCATACTCCACTTTTACGAACCATTTTTGCATGGCCGTACACATATACATCACAAGTACTTAAAAATAACCCAGGGTAGTCCTATACATGCCATATCCAAAACTCAACTAAAGGAGTACCGAAAAGGGCTTTGATAGTGTGGTTGACTTCAACTTCTATGATCCCGAATCCGATCGCTAACGAGCAAAATCTATAAACAGAGAAACAAAGAAACGGAGTAAGCAATTTATGCTTAGTAAGTTTCGAGCCATAATATACACACAACCAAAGCATAGCATTCAAGTAGCTAAACAATAATTCATATGCACAATTTCTCAAAGACATGCTTACTTCACAATCCCAACTCTCATGTTCATACACAAATAACGGCTTAGTTAATGCCGATAGCTCATTTATCATTGGAGCGAATATTCATACGCACTTACTCATAGTGTGCAAGGCACACACAAAACATACCTTGTTGTTGGGAACTTCACAAGTGCATTTGCTGAAAATTTTACAGCAAGCTTATAATTTTCAAATCACATACCTTCGGAGTTTAACCGGATATAGCTACTCGTTCAAACGCCTTCGGGACATAGCCCGGTTATGGTAACCCGTACAAATGCCTTCGGGACTTAACCGGATATCACAACTCGCACAATTGCCTTGGGCTTAGCCCGATATCATAACTCGACGATTGCCTTGGGCTTAGCCCGATATCACAACTCGCACAATTGCCTTGGGCTTAGCCCGGATATCACAATTCGCACATTCATACACATCTTTGTTTCAATTTCATAACAAACTTTTATGCACAATTTACTTAATCAAGAATATCATTTCGCCCAATGGCCACATACAAGGCACAATTTCGATTGCTTATTACTTCGTTCAATCGAATCAAAATCTAAGTTTCGATACTCGAAAACTTACCTTGGAGATTATCGAGCGCTTCCAACGGCTATTCAATCACCTTTTCTTTTCCTTTGTTGGAGCTAGTTCCCCTTTGCTCTTGAGCTTTATGTTAACAAATAAATTGATTTAATCGTTTTGAATATCAAAAGGGGAATCCAAGGTACTTAGCCCTTATAAGGCCGCACACACTTACATCCACATACTTAAGCTCAATAATTATAACATAGCATCAAGCACTCATATGGCCGATTATACATGCAAATTTCACAACATTCTTCAACCATTTCTTCTTTAAACAACATATTTATCATTTACTTCATAACCAAATCATCATGTGCAAACACATATACACATATAGGTGCAAGGCCGAATTTCAAAGTGTTCATAACCATCCAAAACACAAATTTTAACTAACATGCAAGAAGCATAAACCATGCTCATGAATGCATCATGGCCGAATACATCACAATCATACCCCATTCAACTTCGGTCATGGTTAAACAAAAAAAAACTCAATGTCTTACTCAAGATTGCTACAAAGAAATTTCAAGAGTAGTCAATCCATCATTGCATGCATCATTAGCAAGCTTCACATTTAGCATGCAATGGCTTTAACACAATAACAACCTTGGCCAAATACCATTTCCATGGCATAACAAGGATTTGAACCATGGCTAACATGAACATCAAGTTAGCAACTAAAACATGCATTAATCTCATGACACAACCTCAAACATACCTTAATCTTGATGCAAGTATAGCCAAACCTCCTTCTAGATCTCTTCTAAATAAAGAAAATGAAGCAAAAATCTCTTCTTCCTCTTAGAAATTTCGGCCAAAGGAAGGAGGGAAAAGATGAACAAATTTTTTTGTTTTTCTTTCTTACTTACACGACAATGGGGGGGGGAATACCACACTCACCCACATTTTTTTTTCATTCTTTACTTACCCATACTCTTTATTTTATCATTTCTCCCTAATGCATCAACAAAACATGTTTCATGACATGTTTAACCCATACACCCTTGTCATGGCCGGCCACTACATGTTGGGGGGGGAATTTGACATGCAAATCCCTTATTTTTGCATGCATTATCAACTAGTCATCACCCATTTCCCCATCACACTTTCAAAGTTTACTACTAGGTCCTTTCTAGTGAAATTCACCTTTATAACTCTAAATCGAAACATCAAAAATGTCACACACAAACTAACACATATCATAGGCATCAAAATAAATTTTAAATTATTTTTATGCCTCGGTTTTATGGTCCCGAAACCACATTCTGACTAGGGTCAATTTTGGGCTGTCACAATGAACCTCTAATTTAGTCGGTTTAATGATCTAAATTGAGCATTGCACTATTCAATTATGTGTCTACTAGCCGTACTCTAGTTAGGATCGCTCAGCTAATCTGAATGCATCCAATCACGTATGAGTGGAATACATCTTGATTTTAATTGAAAACATGATTGAATGACACGTTAAACATGAATCAAACAAATATTATTGAACTAACATAATCATCCTAGCTAAATAGAATTAAGCTATCATTGTTGATTGCAAGATCAATAAACACTTAGTAAACATGTTTAAATTAAACAACAAGGAAGAAAAATTAAACTTTAATTCAATTCAGCAGCCATTCGGATCTTTTTGACTGAGGTGTTTCTCCGATCCGCCTATTGCTCCTTTTCTAAGGGTTTCTTAAGGTGGTCGGCCAAGAGATAGTCTTGTCAAGGCTTTTGTGCTAAAGAATGGAAGGGAAAATGGAGTGGCTAGGCATGGGGAAAAAGGAAAGGGAAATGAAGTGAGAGAAAAGAATGTAGAATGAGAGATGTGTTATGAATGAAGGGATGAAGAATGAGGGATGAGTAGTGTGGTATTTATAGGTGAAGGTGAGGGTGAAGTTTAGAAAAAATAGAGTTTAAAATCTCTCCATATTATCCATTGCATGGTCAGCCATAAATTGTGGAAAGGGAGGTGGTCTGGTTGATTATTTCAAACATAGAATCATGTTATAATTAGCATAGAGTGGACGATTTCAAAGGCATAGTTTGTGTGACTGTGACACCCCTAATGTGACCCTAGTCGGGAAGTGGTTTTGGGGCCACAAAACCGAGTCATAAAAATAACTAGCTGTCATATTTGATGCTTATTATATGTATACATGCATGTGTGAAAATTTCATATTTGAATTTTGTTTAATTGTAGGTGAATTTTAGTAAATAGGACTTATGTGAGAAAATTTTGAAATGTGATAGGTTAAAACATAAGGATCCATTAGTGCATGAAATAAAAGGGGGGACTTGCATGTCAATTTCCCCCCCCCTAATTAGTAGTGGCCGGCCATGACAGGTATGGTGGACCAAGTGTAATGGGCAAAAACATGTCATAAACATGTTAAGTTAGTGTTTCATGGGAGGTATGATAAAATAAGGAGCATGGGAGTAAAATAATGAAAGGGAATATGATGGAAACAAAGAAAAAAAAAAGGTTTGTGGTTGTTCCCCCATTTTGCCGAAACTAGGAAAAAAAAAAAGAAAAAAAGAAAGGCTTCATCCTTTGGTTCTTCTTGGCCGGTTTGAAAGGAGGAAGAAGAGAGGTTTCGGTCACCTTGAGCTTAAGGGAAGGTTAGTATGTTGTGTTAAATTCTTAAGTTTTAAACTTGTTTCTAGTTAATTAGCTAATTTCTTACACAAACCATGGCAAAATTTTGAAATCTCGGTGATGGCTTGAGCATTCGGTTTTGGTTGTTGAAAGGAATGAGTTGGAGGTTGGATCATGTTAAGATTCGACCTTGTACATAACATTAAGAGTTTGATGTTTTTGTGATTTTTGGAAGGTAAATAAGGTTATACACATGATAAATACTAAGATTTTGGTTGACTTGTTTTTAGTGAGGTTCGGCCAAGGACCTTATGTGCAAGTTTATTCGGTTTAAGTAGAGAAAACGTGACGGGTAGATATGAAGTAATGTGTATATTGGTTCGGCTGCTAAGCAAGGAAATAATTGTTAGTAACATAGTATTTATGCACTTATGTATATATATGTATGTACAAATAACCTATCTAGCTATGGATATCTAAGGTGTTAAATAATGAAATTCTTGACGACTTGGGTTAAATAGCATTCGGCCAAGGACTATATGGGCTTGCTAATTCGGTTTAAGTGAAGAAACTATGATAGAGAAATATGACTAAGTTGTGGACTTTGACAATTTAAATGATGCATTTGACTTGTGTGGACAATATGTGTTTCTATATGAAGTTAGATGGTGTTGATGAAATTCGGTAATGCATGATGTTTAAATAGTATTGAGCAAGGTCATTGTACTTGAATTGTATGACATACATGTATTGAATGGAATTGCCCAAGTGAAAAATAATTAAATGAATTTATTTGTGTAAATTAAGCTCAAGAGCAAAGGGGATCTAAATCCGATAAAGGGAAGGAGAAAGTGAACGAATAGCCGTGGACATCTAATCGTCGACCACTTCCGAGGTAAGTTTTAAGTGATTAAACGTTGAGTAAATTCAATCATAATAGGACATAATGAGTTGATTTAATAAGATATGATGTGGCCATGATATGTCTTAAACTCAAATGGTAAGTTCATAAGGGTTTGGACTTGGAAATTTAAGAGCAAATTATAATAAATCGCTTTGGACAGCAGCAGTAACGTGATTTTAGAAAATCACTATAAATTGTTGGTGTGGAAGTACAGGCTGAATAAAATATGTAATCAAAGCTTAGTTAGTCTAGTTTCTTATAAAAGAGACCGTGGAAGCAAAGAAATTTCCTATAAAGAGATATCTACAGTTCGGTGGGACAGTGTCAGAATGACTCCGAAATCCCCTGTTCTGTTTTTGGAAAATCATTATAATTTGTAAAAAAATGGTTATAAGATAAGATTTATATGCTTAGACTCCTTAATGAGTCTAGTTTCAAATGAAATCAAATAGAACTCATTATGAATTCTGTACAATGAAAAATTTGATTCGTAGTGATGAGTGGTCAGATTAGTCAAACAGTGAAACAGGGGAGACTTTAAGAAAAATATGGTATTGATTGGCCAAACAAAAAATTCTGAAAATTTTATGGATGGAAGATGTATGAGTCTATATTCAGAGAAAATTAACGGCAAGTGATTTGGAGTCTTTTAGCTCCTGTTATAAATAATTTAGTGACCATTGCTCAGGAAAACAGCTCGTAGCGAATATGTGATTTTGTTGTACACATGGATAAAACTTGTTTTAGTTGCTCATAAGCTATTGATTGAACCCATACTTGAATTCTAAATCGTGATATTGTAAAATGATATATGAGTGTTAGATGGATCCTTGATATTAAAATTTGTGAAAGTGTATATATATGTGATAAGGCCTAATGGCCGATGTGATGAATGTGAAAGTGTATATATATGTAATAAGGCCTAATGGCCGATGTGGTGAATGTGAAAGTGTATATATATGTGATAAGGCCTAATGGCCGATGTGATGAATGTGAAAGTGTATATATATGTGATAATGCCTAATGGCCGATGTGGTGAATGTGAAAGTGTATATATATGTGATAAGGCCTAATGGCTAATGTGAAATATATGTGTGATATGTATATGTGGTAAAGACGAATGGCTAATGTGAATGTTGTAACATGTGATTAAATGTACATGAAACTTGGAGATTATGTCCGGGTAAGACCCGATGACTACGTGTGGAGATTATGTCCGGGTAAGACCCGATGACTACGTGTGGAGATTATGTCCGGGTAAGACTTCGTAATAAAAAAAAATTGCTTATAAATATACGCAATGCGAAAGGTTAAACAGGTATGTACTCCAAGTTTATATGTGAGCTTGATTTGAACTAAATCATGATGCATACGAGAGCAATCTATGAGACTATTCCTATGATTATGTAACATCGGATCAGTGTGAGAGGTTATGTGAAATCATACAATATATCTATGTCACATGAGCTCACTTTTATGTGAAAGTTTATCTGCCTATTGTATATGATGAGATGTGCATATTCGGAAAAAGGGGCGGTATGCCCGAAGGAAGAGTGAAATAAAAATACGAACAACTATGTTATAATTTGATTGTTATCTGTTGACACTTTGCTTGAAACTTACTAAGCATTGTAATGCTTACTCCGTGTACTTTGTTTCCTCTGTTTTATAGATCTCATTTGGAAGCTACTGGGCTCGGGGATCGTCAAGAACTAGTCACACTATCACTATCCACTGTTTGGTACTGCTATGTTTTGGAATATCTTATGGCATGTATAGAACAGACTAGTAGTGAGAGGATATCTTGGTTAATGTATAGGACTACCCTTTTGTTGTTGTAGGTCATGTACCTTTCGGTTTTGTGTAAATTTGGATAGCCATGCGAAAATGGCTTAAGTATACTTTGGGCATGGTATTATAATCATTGTATGTTGTTCGTTAAGAGGTATGGAAATGTTTGGAGACGATTAGCCATTGGGATGGTTAATCATGATCATATTTTGTGCTATTTATGTTTAAGGGCTAGTTGAATCATGGAAACTATGAAATAGGTAAAGCCTACCTTAAAGACAGATGTTGACAGCTGCAGTGATGTGGATGTGAAAAATCACTAAAAATAGTAAGAATGGAATTAAATAGTGAATAAATTCTGTAAACGAACCTTGACGAGTCTAATTTCATAGGAGAGTAACGAAACGATCATATGAACAGTATGTTAAGAGATATTTAAGTTTTTGTGAGACAGGGCCAGAACGGTTTCTGGAGTCCCTGTTCTGACTTTGGAAATTCATTATAAATTGACCAGAGACAATTAGAAGTCATGAAATATATGTACAGATTCCTTTTTGAGTCTAGTTTCCGTGGAAATAAACAGCATCAGTATTGAAGCCCTGTACAGGGAGATATCCAAATCGTAATGCAGGAAGGTCAGTGTAGTCGCACCCTGTAACAGGGGAGACTTTAACTAATAAACTGTACTAATTGGTTCAACCAAAAATTCTAGAAAAAATATGTAGATGGAAATATGAGTCTAGTTTCAGGGAAAAATTACAAAACTGATTTTCGAGTTTTGAAACTCAAGATATGATTTTTAAAGGCGACAGTGGACGCAAATAACCAACTTGTCTGGAAATTTTTTATGGATGTGAAAACAATTAAGTTAAGTCTGTGCACCTTGTGTTCGACTCCGGTAACGGACTCGGGTACGGGGTGTTACAGTGACAATTTCTGATTAAATTGCAATTGCAAGAACCTCCAATGAAAGATTGCAAAGATGATTTTTTGGTAGCCATATACTTGTGCTGAAATTGGGCTTGACTCCCCATTATTGGACGATTTCATAATCCAAAAATTAATCAGACATGTCCACTTTGTAACACACTTTAACTAGGTCAAATTAGCATCCTTGTGACCCAATTTTGCATGGTATTACTGTCCAAGTAAGGTGAATGTGTCCATGTCCATGCATCATTATGGTAATCTCATCTTCCATGGACCCACTGCATAATAAAAATCACATATTAATAATTAACATGAAAATAATAAAATTTATGTACAAAATTATGTACTAAAGCATAATTTCACATACTTCATAAATTCATGTCTTATATTATCATTTAAGCAAAATCCACTTAATTTATTAACAATTACTCAAGATTAATATAATTATTAAGTCAAAAGGTGGTAAAAATATATAGAAAAATCCTATATAATTTCAAGTTTAGACACCCCCAAACTTAAACCATGGCTCGTCAGGCGAAATGTTCAGGCACATCACAACTTTTGCTAAGACAATTTTGCAATATGATAAAGCAGCATCAATCTTTGCACATAATCATGCATAAACAAAATCATGCTAAAAAATGCTTTTTATTAATAAGTAGCTTAAATGCAAATATTATTTCCAAACTTTATACTAAATACAACATATTGTCAACATGAGTTATAGTATGCATGCATTTCAGAGTCATATATAACATTCACCAATCAATAAACTTTTCTTATCAATCTAAACATAACAATAACAATGTTTAATTAGTGGTCTTCATATGTTAAACTTAGAAATTCCTCTCCACTAATGTAGTCAGTATAATCATCAAATCAATAGGTCTTTTATTAGGTTATAATAAGGTTAGGCTAAAGGTAGGGATAAAGAGAAGTGAATTTTTAAGTTCAATCATCTTAACCCTAACTTTGCCTTGGATCCTTCTGCGTCACAACCTTCATACAAATGGGTCTTTGGAGCACCTCCAAGCTTATTTCGAATTCATGCTCAACCTTTATTTTTTAGACTTTGAGCAAAATTCTTTGCTCTTGATTTTATTTTTCAAAATTTGAGCAATCTTTTCTTTGCTTTTTATTCTTGTGAACAAATTTTTCTTTGTTCTTTCATCTTTAAAAAAAAAATGAGAAGAGCATGTACATCTTTTGTATTTTTCCTCAAACTTTGATCACTAAGGCAAATTTAGTTAAGATAGGTGCACAAAACAGGATAAATTTAAAAAGATGATAATATGGCTTATAATGTAGGTAATTTGCAATATAAACAGACCATTGAGCTCAAAAGTAAAGTTTCAAGGGTTAATTTAATAAGGTTGGCTTGAAAGGCTCAAACGATCTAAAGAAAACGTGCCTATATCATGTTTAGATCCTTATACCTCCTAGGATTTTGAATCAAGAAAGTTACTAAGTCAATTCTAAAGACTTAAACCTTCATGCATGTCCACTTCCAAAGAAATTAAATTTTCATGGAAAATACTACATAAGACTGACGAGCATACAAGCATTCCATCACTCATTATAACATAAGAATAACTTAGATAAAATTAGAAATTATGCTTATATTTGAACAAACTTATAAACAAAAATTCTCTCTGAACATTCATTCATTTCAACATACTTAGGTAAAAAGATTGAAATATACTTGAAAATTTTAAAAATTCATGCTGTAAAATATTTTCCTTTGCCTTACCGCTTTTTAAAATGAAGCAATGTCCTCATTGTAAAAACAAAGTAATGAATGAAAACTGAACACCAGTTAGGGTTGTAAGAAAAGAGAGGTGAGCCATAAAGACTGCTTAAGTACCAAGTCTTTCTCAACAATCTAACCCTAGACATGTTCATTCACATTACCAAATCACTTTGCTTTTCCTAACAAAGAGGAATATAGTGTATTTTATTCATGCTTGCTATTTATTATGTAAAAGCAAAATTCTAACTAGGAAATAAAAATAAACACCTAAAAAGAAATAAATACTAAAGACAAGAAATTCCCCCATTTTATTTATTTGACTTATCCTCTTTGTCTTCCTCCTTTGATGCTTCATTCTTGCTTTCATCCTCATCTTCCTTCAGTGACTCAAAGATATAATCTGGGAACTCAGGAACAAAATTGTTAAAGATATTTTTAATAGTATTTCATACAGAATCATCTCTAATCTTCGCATATTTCTAATAACCCTATTGTGGTTATGCATAAATTTCATCATATCCATCATAATTGAAAATTCTAATTTCTTCATAGTATTTGAAGAAGTGGGCATAGGAATGGTCAACTTAGGATCAATACATGGTTCAATGGGCTCATCAACATTCATCTCCTTTCTTGGTTCAAAAATTTCTGGTTCCTTTATTAGTTCTGAATTGTTCAGTTCTTCTTCAGATTCTGTTTCTTTTGTCTCATCAATTGAGTTAGCTTCCAGTTTGGATTTGTTCGATGACTCATTCGTTTCTAGTTCGGTTGGTTCACTTGGTTCCTTTGGGTTTAGCTCATAGACATTCTCTGCTAACCTTTCAAGATCATGGGCTGTGATGCAACCTTGAACATACCAGCCCTTCAAGTTTGCTTTTGTTTAAACTTGGGCCCTTAAGCAAAGTGAAATTATCAATTATGAGAATTAAACACTTCCTATCTTCTTTCTAGCACAATCGTGGACCTCTTTAAGAATAATCTTCCCAATATTGATAGACCTTTTTTGTCATAATTACATACAATAAAAGAATTTGCTCTATCGAGATGGTGGAACTATGTGAGATAGGCACAAAGTAGAACCATACCTTAGCTATTTGTTTTAGATATTCCTTTTGGCAAGAATGACTATTATACTTTCTTATAATCTATTGGGATCCCAAATTTGTCACAACATGAAGCACTTGTTGAATAAAATCTCAATTTATATTTGTTATCATGGCAAAGTACTCATCTTCTTCAACATCAAGTAGGTTAAACAAATAATTAATGGACTTAGAAGTTAGGGGTACCTTCTTCTTGTAAACAATAAATTCAGTAGCATATGGCATAGTTAGGTTGGCATAGAACTCTCGAACTAAGTCCTCTTTGGGAAATGATTGTGCATCACAAAAAATAGTTCCAATTGAGGGCATTAATTGTGTTTCATTTTGGCTACGACACAACCATCTTATCATTGTTCTCCAAGTTGAAACCTTTTTCCAACATCATGGGTTGATTTTTGAAGATGGAACCAAACCTTTCTTTTGCTTCCTTATCTTGAATGACAATTGGATTTTCTGCAGAGGTCTTAGAAGATCTAGTTCTTTTATGAGACATGATGATTTTTCTTGAAAAATAGGCAAAATTTCGGTTAAAGGAAGATAAAAGAATTCAACAAGGGATATTAGCAAGATGTTTGCCATGGTTATAGGCATGTGGCAGCGATAAGGTTGCTCTAACAAAAGACTCGCGACGGCAAATAACAATGGCTTTGCTACAAGAGATGGAAATTGGGGAAATTTTTTGGGTTTTAGACTGATGACTAAGAGGAAAAAGAATGAGTTGCTAGAGTTTAAACTAATTTCTTGAAGGGTTGTGAAAATTATGGTGGTAGAGATGGGTTTATATAGTGGTGAATTATGGAAACTTGTAGCAAAAATTTAGCTACAAGGGTGACTTGGGTGGAAAGTATAGAGAAAGGGAAAAAATGTTGGCAAAATTAAGGGTTTTAGGGAACCCTTGGACGGTAATGTGGGGTAAGTTTCTCTTCTTCGTTGTTTTAGGCCTTGAGCCCAAACTGTATTTACAAACTAGATTGCTTAAGATAAAATAAGCTGATTAGTACTTGGGCCAATTTGACCCCTTTATTAAACAAATAAATAAAATGAACATTAAAAAAATATTAAAATGGTAATAAAATTTCCAAATTTAATTAGAAAATTTCTTCTTAAAATATTACATTAAATTAATTCCCAGGAAAGGTTGTAGGGGTCACAACAGTCCTGCTTAAGTTCCAATCTCTTTAGACAGAATTAATTAAATGTACTAATTTAAGAAAATATAATTTATAATTAATTATTAAAAAGTATGATCATAAAAACTAAGGGTCTATTAATTTGAATGAGGTTTTAATTCTCTCAACTTCACTGTCCCATTAGTGCTTGAGACGTTGACCATTAACTTTAAACATACTCCATGGTTGCCGTACAATTCTACAACTTCATATGGATAAAATTTGTAGATGGTATAAGGTCCTCTCCATCAGGATTTGAGCTTCCTAGGGAATAACATTTTCCTTGAATTAAACAACACTTTCTGACATTCTCTGTAATATCCTGATTTTGGGCCTAGTTAGAATAGCAGTTTCCTGACCACAAAATCCGAGATAGAAATAATTATTTTATGATTATTTTGAGGTCTATGATATGATTGCATGATTGTGTGAAAATTTCGTGAGGAAATTTTATGCATAAAGTGCTTAAATTGAAATTAGGGACTAAATCGAATAATTTGTAAAACTTGCATTCTAGAAGTTTCTAGTATGAAATTGTTTTGAAATATTAATTAGGAGGTCTTAAATAGCAATTTTACCAATTTCTAAGTCTATGGACAAAATTGGACATGGATGGAATTTTGGAAAGTTTAGTAGTAAGGGCATTTTGGTCATTTAGGGTAAAATGAATTAAAATACAAAATTAAAAGCCAATTTTGCTCATCTTCAACCCCATGGCCGAATGTAGCAAGGAGAAACCATGGATAGGGTTTTTCAAGCTTCCAAGCTTGATTAGCAAGGAAAACTAAAATTCGGGCTAAAATGGGGAAAATACCAAGTTGTGGACGAAATGGTAAAAGTAGCCATTTTCGCATACGAGGTAAGTTCATGTGTAAATAATGTAGTATAATTGTTATTTTTAAGTTATTGATGTTAATTATATGATATGCTTATTTTTATCATGAAATATATGCTTTGTGGTTATTTTCGAATAAAATGCAAATTATGTGAATTATTTGTTAAATATAAAGTGCTACCGAGTATTGGTTTCGGTATTTTACGGAAGATGGCATGGAGATGTGTTCGAGGAAAATCCCGTTTGAACCTTAGGAATAGATTAGGATACAAGTGACATGTCACTAGGATATTTGGGCATCCGAACTCGTTGAGTTGAGTCCGAGTTCACTTATGGATGCGAATGTCCGAACTCGTTGAGTTGAGTCCGAGTTCAAGAGATGTAACTAGGCATCCGAGCTCGTTGAGTTGAGTCCGATTTCACTTATGGATGTTAACGCTCGAGCTCGTTGAGTTGAGACCGAGTTCACTTATGGGCGGGTTACATGGTAGCTTGGCTACATATGTAGCACTTATGTGCAAACTTTCCATGTATCCGAATTATATTCCGATGTGTTCAACGGGTAAAATTCTACTCAAGAGGAGGAATACTCGAGATGAAAGGCACGTATTGGTAAGTTTTGTGAAATGAATACTTTGAACAGGTATGTACTTAACCCTCGCGTTGAAAACTCGATATAACAACAATATGGTAAGATGATAAATGAAAATGTGATATGAATGTCTCGACGATGATTATGCAAATGATGTTTTATGTTTGCTTATATAGTTATGTTACTTGCTATTTGCATGTGAACTTACTAAGCATTTATGCTTACTCCCTCCTTTTCATTCCTTGTAGTGTTGACAAACCAGCTCAAAAATCGGAAACGGTCGGAGGCACGCTCACACTATCCGTATACCATCTTGGCATAATGGCTTGTATATTTTGAGTATGGCATGTATAGCATTATAATCATTTTGTGTATATGGTCTTATGATATGGTTATTGAGTGGTAAGGAAATGCTTGGTAATGATTAGCCATTGGAATGGCTAATCATGATCATATTTGGTGTTATGTATGCTAAATTACTAGCTAATCCATGGAAAACATGGAATAGGTAAAATTTACCATAAAATAGATTCAGACAACAACAGTGACGTGAGTTTGAAAAATCATTAAAAATAGTAGAGATACAAATAGATGGTGAATCAAATATGGAATTGAATAATTATGAGTCTATTTTCATATGGATGGAACAAAACAGGTATATGAGTTATATTTTATGAGATGTTTAAATTTTTGTGAAACAGAGCCAGAGCGATTTCTGGATCCCCTGTTCTGAGTTTGGAAATTCACCATAAATTGTTCAAAGATAATTAGAAGTCATAATTTATATTTACAGATTTCTTATTGAGTCTAGTTTTATTAGAAGCAAACGGTATAGTCATTGAAACTCTGTACAGGGAGATATTTGATTCGTAATACACAGAGGTCAGAGCAGTCAAACTCTGAAACAGGGGAGACTTTAACTAATAAACTGTAATAATTTACTTGACCAAAAATTCTATAAAAAAATTAGTAAATAGATATATGAGTCTAGTTTCAGGGAAAATTTACAGAATTGGATTTTGAGTTTCATAACTCGAGATATGAATTTTTAAGCAACTATGACGCAGATTGTTAGCTTGACTGAAAATTTTAAAAATAAATTGTTTGAGCTGTTTAAGTAATGAATTAAGTCTATTAACACCTTATGTTCGACTCCGGCGATAGTCTCGGGTACGGGGCGTTACATTCTCTAAATTCACGAGGTTGTATATGACTGTCATGCCATCTCTTAGATTTTTCTTTACACGTCTCGGTATTCTCTTATGAAAATAACCTCAACTCTTCCAATTCATCAAGCTGTAGCATCCTTCTCTTACTGGCTTGCTTGAGATCCAAATTTAATTGTTTCAAGGCCCAATGAGCTTTATTTTCCAACTAAAGCGGCAAATGACATGCCTTTCCAAAAAGTAGCTGATAGGGAGTCATTCCTAACGATGTCTTAAAAGCAATTCAATAGGCCCATAGAGCATCATTGAGCCTTCGAGACCAATCTTTTCTATTAGGGTGCACTACCCTCTCAAGAAAACCTTTGATTTCACGATTCACCCTTTCAACTTGTCCATTTGTTTGTGGGTGATAGGCAGTAGCAATTTTATGTTTCACATCTTACTGTCAAGCAACCACTTAAGTCATTTATTCACAAAGTGAGATCCTTCATCGCTAATTATAGCTCTAAGAGTCCCAAACCGTGTAAATACATGCTTATGTAGGAATCGCATGACTAACTTAGCATCATTTGTTGGGTATGCCTCAGCTTCAACCCACTTGGATACATAATCCACAACTACCAAAATATACTTGTTTCCACAAGAAGAAGGAAATGGGCCTAAAAAATCAATGCCCCATACGTCGAATAGTTCTACCTCTAAAATATTTGTCAAAAGCATCTCGTTCCTCTTTGATATGTTTTCGGTTCTTTGACATCTATCACAGTTTTTCACGTATGCATACACCAAAAGAATCCTACTTGTAAAATCTTTTCAACAGTGCGAGAACCACCAAAGTGTCCCCCACTCAGAGATGAATGGCAGTTGTGACATCCCTAATTTGACCCTAGTCAGAAAGTGGTTTCGGGACCACAAAATCGAGACATAAAAATAATTTAATATTCATTTTGATGCCTATAATATGTGTTAATTCATGTGTGACATTTTTGATGTTTTAACTTAGAGTTATAAATGTGAATTTCACTAAAAAGGGCTTAGTAGTAAACTTTGAAAGTATGATGGGGAAATGTGTGATGACTAGTTGATTCATGCATGCAAAATAGTGGAGTTGCATGTCAAATTTCCCCTTTTAATGTTAGTGGAAGGTAATGATGACTTTGTTTTGGCATTTTGTGCTTTGTATGTTAGTAAATAATGTTAATAATATATTTGTTTATATTAAAGAAAATGGTTTCATAAAATAGAAATAATAAAAGTTAATAAAATAAATGAATAAAACATGTTTGAGGTGAAAATAACAAGGCCATTTCTTCTTCTTCTTGCCGTGAGTTGAGAAAAAAATAGAAACCTTTGAGCTTAGGGCATTCGGCAAAGAAGGCTTCAAATAAGGTAAGGTTCATGTTATTTTCTTTGAAAATTTGTGAATTTTGGTTGGTTTTGAAGCTTGCAACAAGACCCATGTGAAAATTTTGTGTTCATGAAGCATGTAGCAATCGGTCATGAGCTTAATGGGGTATATTTTGTATGTTTGATGATTTTGGGAGGATAATTGATTCTAGTTGAGTATGAACAAACTAAATGTGCTTGATGGCTCAAATGAGCTTGGAAAGTTGGCCAATGTTGTTTAAGTTCATGAATTAGGGCATAATTTCTTTCGGCAAACTAGGATAAATTGTAAAAAAATTTCTTAGCATTAATAGCATTTGCTTAATTGGTGAATTGAACTTTGAGTGGATAGGGTGAGCCCTTGTGACTATGTTGATTGTGAAAATCGGCAATGTGGGGGCTTATACAAAAATTAATGTGTATTGATAATAGTTGTATGAGAATTATTCAAATTAGCACCTAAGTGATAAATTGATTATGTAATTGGGTTGATTGTTGCATTCGACCATGAATTCAACTTGTCATTTGAATTGGTAGATAAATGCGCATATTAAGTTGAGTAATTAAATTTAGTTTTAGCTTGATTTTGAATGAATATAAATTGAGATGTTCTTTATGTGTTATCCGAATTAGTTGTTGAATAAGATATTGGGCTACACTTAGTGAAAGTGTTGAATGGATATGATAATGTGATGTGCAAAAGGGTATGTGAGAGAGTGAATTATGTATTTGTGCTTTCTTCAAATGAGGAAAATCTTATATTCATATACATATGTTTTGGCTATAGGTGTGTTTGAAAAGTAGGTTCTTAAGTATTTGAGTTTGATTCCTTTGTAAGTTTTAAGTACTTAAATGGAATGAATATGAATTATGTATATGTATGCCTTATGTATGTACCATGTACACATAAGGACATTTGGCAATATGATTAAATTCTTGTATAAGAAAGAATGATAAATTAAGTGACTCTTTGCTTGTGAATGTGAATTAGATATAGATTAAATAAGCATGAAATCGAGTCATGGCATGTTTTATTAATTAATACATATTGAAAATGATATGTGATTGCCAAATGTGATTGTCAAGTGAATAATATTAGTTAAGTACCTAAGCCAATCTATTGTTTCACTTAAGCTTAAGAGCAGAGAGGATCAAAGTCAGATAAAGGAAAAGAGAAAGTAAACGAATAGCCGTGGATATCTAGTCGTCGACCACTTCCGAGGTAAGTTTTAAGTGATTAAACGTTGAGTAAATTCAATCATAATAGAACATATTGAGTTGATTTAATAAGATATGATGGGCCATGATATGTTCTAAGCTCAAATGGTAAGTTCTTAAGTGTTTGAGCTTGGAAATTTAAGTGTAATTTGAAATAATCTGCTTAGGACAGCAGCAGTAACGTGGTTTTAGAAAATCACCATAAATTTATGGACTTGAATTAGAGGCTGAATAAAACATGGAATTAAATCTTAATGAGTCTAGTTTCTTATAAAAGAAACCATGTAAGCAAAGGAATTTCCGATAATGAGATATTTAAAGTTGTGTGAGACAGCGTGTCCTAGCCCGTGTGAAAAAACATGGACATTTTGTTTCTGACATTAGCATCCCCAAAATGTCACACGGCCAAGGCACAAGCTCGTGTGCTAGGCCATGTACATCACACGGCTAAGACACAAGGTTGTGTCTCTGCCCGTGTGTTTATTATCATGCATACTGACTTGAAATCTTTACGTGCAGGGGACACACGGTCGAACCACATGCCCATAGGGCAAGCTGTGTGTCACATACGGTCTAGACACATGCTCGTGTGTCTCCCCGTGTGGAAATATAAGGCTATTTACCAAGCCCCATTGACACCCTTATATACACAACCTACACATAAGCAACCAAAACCAATACAAGGCTATCTCATGCATCCAAATCAGCCACAATAAACCACATTCCATTAGTGCATTTTACTCATCCATGAAAATAACATCTTTGCCTATAAATCAAAATGAATAATAGCCAACATTCAAGGCTTAATACAAAATGAAGGGTTTCCAATCCAAACCAATACATTTGACCAACTCTCAGTGACACAAAACACAAGTCTAGTTCCCTATACATGCCATATTCAAAAATATAAATCAAACTATACCAAAAGTTTCGATTGATAGTGTGATCGATATCTCTGACTTCCGTTGATCCTTGAGCTAGATAGGCGCACTATAAGAAAATGAAAAAGGAGAGGGAGTAAGCATAAAGCTTAGTAAGTTGCACATAAATAAATATACAACATAACTTTACCATTCATCAACATGTGTCATAATACACAAGTGGCCTAAGCACAACTTACTTATCAATATTCAATACACCTTATATAACATATATCGAGCTCACAGTTCGTACATATCATATAGGCACCTATACCACTCACAACACGGTTATGCTTTCCTTGTTAACTTCAAATCATACTGTCACCGTTGAACCATTTGGAACTTTATTAGATACTCATTTAGCCTCAATCGTGGGGTTAGATGCTGATGCCATGTCCCAGACATGGTCTTACACAAGCTCTAGTATATTTGTGCCGATGCCATGTCCCAGACATGGTTTTACACTACACATCTCATAGCCGATGCATGTCCCAGACATGTCTTACACTATCGCTCGTCTCAATGCCGATGCCATGTCCCAAACATGGTCTTACACTGGCTCTCATAATGTGGCTGATGCATGTCCCAGAAATGTCTTACACTAGCTCACACAAGTGACCCAAATGTCATAGCATGAATATCCGATTTATTTCCTGAGGTTCATTCGGGAATTTTACTATCTCTATTCTCATTACATTATCTCATTTCTACAATCAAGCAATTCATGCTATAATAGTTTCAATACAATTGAATCGCATGCATTATCTGTAATAACCCAAACCCATAAATAATAAAAACAAAAACAAAATTTATTTAAAAATAATAAAGTCCATTTAACAGTCCATTTACAATAAACAGGCCTAAAGGCTCGATAGCCCAAACTCGGTTACACTTGTAGCCTAACTGGTCTAAACCCAAAATTGACCCTATACCCGGCTGCACCCCAAAACTTTCAGCCCAAATACCTAAAACCCAAATCAGTAAAGCCCAATAAGGCCCAAACCTTAAATTGAAATAGGAAACCTTAGGGTTTCCAGAAGCTTTGCGCCGCAGACATCATGCCTCTTCGTCTGGAAACGTGTCAGTGATCCCTCATCGATGCCTCCATCAGCGTCGTGACTACCATAATCTGCACACGAATCGACACCCCATCGTCGCCGAATTTCGCACTGGTATCTGCAAAATAGGAAAGAAGAACAACAGAGGCAATCCAAATATGGCAGGGAATAAAATCAAACAGATAGAATATTATTTTCAATGGCTATAAAAGCCCGAATCAAAATGATGTAAAGGGGGGAGAGTTTTTATATAGGCATATATACAAAAAATACAGCAGATTGTCAAGAATACAAAGCTTTTAGCAGGCATATACAATAAAAATTAAAAAACAGAGCTAATTTACTTTTATTTTGTTTTTCTACGATTACATACAAATATTGCTAAGAGTATAAAAGAGAATAACCGACGGATTTGCGTTGAGAAACAAGGGTGTTTAGCCTTCCCTCCGCCGTGTAAGGTGGCGCGTGCAGCGCGTGGGTACTTGCAGTCCAGTGGCCGGAGGCCGGAGACCGGAGCCGGAGGGCTTCCCTTTTCTCCTCTTTCAGAGGATTTTAAAGTTTTTTTTTTAAAACTGATTACCAAATAAATTTTGGGTTAAGTTTTGGCATATATAGCATAATAAAAACGGTGTCGTTTTGGCTTAGTCAATAAGCACTAAAACGGCACCGTTTTAGTAGAGGATCGCGCGTTGACCCGTGACCCGGGAAGGATCCGCGTGTTTTTTATAAATGGGCAAATTGCTCAATCGATCCTTCCGCATTTTTAAATTTTATAATTGCATTTCATTTTTATTTTAAATTGGCCTTAACCTTTTACGTTTGTTTCAATTTAGTCCCTCTGGTCACTATAAGACTTATTCTAAAAACGGTGTCGTTTTGGGGATTAGGGCTAATTGCCCAGTGAGTCCCTCAATTTTAATGTGCGTTTCAATTTAACCCAAATTTTCCTTTTATTTATAATTGGCCCCAATTTTTCTTATAAAATTCGATTTTAGTTTTCTTATTTTTGATTCATTTTAAATATTATATGTATTATTTATTTTTATAAATGTTAGTTATATAAAATAATATATATTATTATATACATTTTATAAATTTTATTATATGTTATATTTTTAATATATATTATTTATTCTATTTGTTTATATTTTATTATATGTTATATATTTTTACTATATATATTATATTTATTTTACCATATTCATATGTAAAGTTACTTATTATATCATTTTATTATTTTATACTTTATCTATCATATAGTTTATATCATTATATATTTTGTTTATAAATTTTATCGTATGTTATATATTTTACCATACATTATTCTTTACATTACATTTATTTTATTATAAAATATATATTATTTTATTACTTATTAATTATATATGTTTTTCTAATTTTTTATTAAATAAATATGTGTAATATCAATATTTAGTACATTTTCATATATTAAGTTATTATTTCTGTAATATAATTTATATGTATGTATCATATTTTTAAAAATAAGGTATTCCTTTATCATTCTTATATCATTCTTAATATTTTAAAATATCTTTATTTTTATCTTATTTGATTTACTTTTAATAAGTTTATAATTTATTTTTATTTTTTTAGTATTGTTTTAGTAGGTTAAATTTTTATAGATTACTTGTTATTTTATGTTCTTTGTTATCCGCATGAAAATTAACTATTTACGTTGATTTAAGTTACATTTGCATGAAATATTATCACATATATATTATGCAATTTATATTGTTGTATTAATTATGCTCTATGTTATATTTAGTATGTAACGATAATGCATGTATATTTGATATATCTATGATCACATATGCATAAAATGTTGACGATATTGTGCAATTTATGCTATTACTCATCATCTCTATTATATTTGCATGGAATGTTAAAATAGGTATCATATGGGTTAATTTATGTAATATTGATCCTTTGTAATATGTTAAATGCATCATCACTTTAAAGAATTTTTATAATTCATTTGATCCAAAAAGATTTTTAAAAAAAAAGATAAGACAATGTTTTTTGGTAGTTAAGAATTCGTGAAGTAGTGCCCTAACATGCTGGGTTGCAATTTCCAGTTTGTCTAAATGCCTAAAATACTCTTCTAAATGATTTTATAAATTACGAGGTGACTTCAGTTACAAGAGTTTTAGAATATTGTGTCCTATCATGCTGGATGTGATATTCGTATTCTTATGGAACGAAGAAATCTTGGATTTCAACTCAAGCTATTTTAACTTCAAAAGGGATCATATTTTTAAATACTTCCAAAATTCTAGCATTAAAGACAGAAAGTTATTCAATTTGGTACCAATTGTTTGGGCGTTACGAGGGTGCTAACACTTCTTCGTACGTAACCGACTCCCGAACTCGTTTTCTTGATTTTGTAGACCAAAACAAATGATTTCAGACAAAAAGTGGTTTGAAGGTGGTTCAATCACACTTAAACTGATTGGTGGTGACTCCCATTTTCGTTTTTTTTAAAAAGGCTCCTTTTAAAATGATTTCGACGGCTTGGCGACTCCACTGGGGACAATAAGAGAGTCAAGCCAAAAATTGATAACTTTCTGTCTTAATGCTAAAATTTGAAAGGATTTAAAGATAAAGATCCCTTTTCATGTGTTCGCAGCATATGTTTCCTATATTATTTGCACATATTGCATTTGCATGACCGTCGGTCACACCTTTAAGTGGGAGTAAGAAACTAAGCTTTCGTGAGGTTTTCACCTCTGTATGAGCTAGTGGATTGCTTCCGGGATACTGTACCTATATCTTCGTGAGATTTTCATCTCCGCATGACTATAGGGAAATGTGTCCCCCTGAACTGAACTTGGTCTATATGAGCCTATAATGGGTGAGGACCGAGGAATCTGCTGGTTCAGGTACCCTTGCTTTAGAACTGAAACTCATATAGTGAGCTTTAAGTGCTTACCCTAGGGATTATGGTGATAACTTTTAGAAAACTGCCCTTATAAGTGTTTGTTTGTTATACTTTTATACGATACTAATTTATTTTGTTTTGCTATCATTACATGTCATTGCATTCAAAGGTATCGATTCACAGTTCGATTTTTGGGTTAGAAAGTTTTGTAATGGGGAACGAATATCTTGATAAAGTGGAGGACAATGCCTCTATCTGTACCTAGTCAGAGAAAATCCAATTAGAGAAAGGAGATAGTGTCATTGAGGGGCATACATAAGAGCTATGGGACTTTACCTGTGACAGCCCTAAATTGACCCTAGTCGGAAAGTGGTTTCGGGACCACTAAACCGAGTAATAAAAATAATTGACCGTCATATTTGATGCTTATTATATGTATATATGCATGTGTGAAAATTTCATGTTTGAATTTTGTTAATTGTAAGTGAATTTTATTAAATAGGACTTATGTGAGAAAATTTAGAATGTGCTAGGCAAATGTAAAGTGGCCTATTTATGCATGTTGCAAATAATTGTACTTGCATGCCAAATTAACCAAAAACCAAGATGGTGGCCGGCCATGCTATGGGTTAAAGCCTATTATAAACATTTTGTGTTAGTGTTTTATGTTAGAAATAATAAAATAAAAGGTTAGTAATAAAGTAATGAAAAGAAAATTGGTGATGAAAACAAAGTTCTCTCTTTGTTGTTCAACTTGGCCGAATAGAAGAAACAAATGAGGGGAAGAATTTCGGTCACTTGAATCCTTAGGGAGGTTAGTATATTGTGTTAAATTTGTGAAATGTTTACTTGTTTTAGGTAAATTATCATGGTTCTTGCTTAGCCCATGCTAAAATTTTCACTAATGATGGGTGAATGGAGCCTTCGGCTATGGTTATAAAGGAAGGAATTTTGATTGTTTTACTTAAATTTTGATGATGAATGTATTGAGGAAAGAACTTGGTCTTTCTAAAAATATGAATGGTTAAAGCTTATACTAGTAATAGCCGAATTAAAGAATGCTTGATGTCATGAGTAAATGTTGTTCATGTTATTTGGATGAGAAATGGTAGTTAGGTGAAGTAGAGTCTAGCAAATGAGCACATATGTGCATTAGTTGCTAAATGGAGAAAAATCGGCTAACAAGTGTGTACTAAGGCCGAATATGATTTTGAATATTATTGAGTAATGTATGTGTTTTGAATTGATGGAATGGAGAGGATGCTTTAATTGTGTTATGAACAATTATATGTTAAATTAAGGTTTGCCAAGTTAGCTATTAAGGTGAAGTGCAAATGTTAGTATTTGATTACTAGTGTATATATGTGTATTAGCCGAGTTTTGAACTTGAAACAAAATGGTATTTAGTCAATACAAGTAACCATATTTGTAGAATGTATTAAGTATATAATCGGCCTCAATATAGACATGCATATTCGGCCACATGAATGAATACATAGATTGATGTTGTACGTTCGGTTATAGGTAAGCATATTGATGGCTTTATCTTGATTTAGAAAATCGGCTAAAGGAGAATATTGGCTAATATGTTGAATTTGATTCATGATTTCATACATATGTGACTCTAATGCCTAATATATATGGGCTAAGTACCTTGAATTTCTCTTTGATGTTCAAAATGATTAAATCAATTTATTTGTTAAATTAAGCTCAAGAGCAAATGGGAACTAAATCTGATAAAGGAAAGGAAAAGGTGATCGAATAGCCGTTGAAATCGTTCGACAACATCCGAGGTAAGTCTTTGAGTAATGGAACGTAGTTTATGATTTGATTAAGTTATGACGTATAAGCATAACAAATAAATGGTGATATAATAACTCTATTTGAATTATATGTCGAGATAATTAGTTTATACTTATGACGGGTAGCCGAATGTGCATAGAGATCATGTCATAAAGCAAATCCAATGATGCTCTTTGTAGGTGGCTATTGAGCCGAAAATGGGAATGGTTGACAAGTGTCTTGTGTTTGAGTTCTAGTGATGAAAATGAAATATAGATGTGATATGATTTATTGATATATGTGCATGAATATTCGGATGGTAATCGGGCTAAGTCCTGAAGGCATTTGTGCTAGTGACTAATTCCGGGCTAAGTCCCGAAGGCATTTGTGCGAGTTACTATATCCGAGCTAAGTCCCGAAGGCATTTGTGCGAGTTGCTATATCCGGGCTAAGTCCCGAAGGCATTTGAGTGAGTAGCTATATCCGGCTAAATCCCGAAGGTACTTGGTCTAGGAATGAGCGATCTTGCTGTAATACTTTCAATTAATACGCTCGTAAAATCCCAACGATGAGGTATGTTTCGTATATGCATTGGAATAGTTGATTCCTTTTAAATAGTATTCGCTCAATCGATTAACAAGCTTCCGGCTTTTAGCCAAGTTGATTCCTTATGTATGAATATAAGGGTTGGAAATGTGAAGTAGGTATGATTTTGAGAATATGTGTATATGAAATTATTCGTTTAGTCATATGAATGCTATACTTCAGTTGTGCATGATTTCATTACTCAAACTTACTAAGCATTAAATGCTTATTCCGTTGCTTTGATTCTCTGTTTTATAGATTTTGCTCGTCAGCTATCGGACTCGGGAGTGTTAAAGTCGAAGTCGCTCACACTATCAAAGTCCTTTTGGTACTCTTTTAGTTGAACTCTGATAATGGCATGTATAGGACTGCCCTTTGTTGTTAGTCAAGTACCTTTGGTAATGTATATATTTGGATAGCCATGCGAAAATGGCTTATATATATATTAAGCATAGCATTATAATCATTTTGTATGTTGTTCATTGAGTGGTATGGAAATTTTTGGTAACGATTAGCCATTGGAATCGTTAATCACGATCATTTTGGTGCTATGTATGACAAAATTCTAGTTGATCCATGGAAAACCATGAAATAGGTAAAGTTTACCTTAAAAATAGATGCTGACAGCAGCAGTGATGTGGATTTGAAAAATCTCTAAAAATAGTAAGAATGGAATTAAATAGTGAATAAATTATGTAATCGAACCTTGATAAATCTATTTTCATATGAAAGTAACGAAACAATCATATGAGCCGTATTTTATGAGATGTTTAAGTTTTCGTGAAACAGGGCCAGAGCGATTTCTGGATCCCTTGTTGTGACTTTCGAAATTCACTATAAATTAATCAGAGATAATTAGAAGTCATGCCCTATATGTACAGATTCCTTTTCGAGTCTAGTTTCTTTAGAAAGAAACAGCATAAGTATTGAAACCCTGTACAGGGAGATATCTAAATCGTAATGCATGAAGGTCAGAGTAGTCGAACCCTAAAATAGGGGAGACTTTAACTAATAAACTGTACTAATTGGCCTGACCAAAAATTCTAGAAAAATATTTGTAGATGTATATATGAGTCTAGTTTCAGGGAAAATTTACAGAATCAGTTTTCGAGTTTTGGAACTCGAGATATGATTTTTAAGATGACAGTGACGCAGTTAGCCAGCTTGTCTGGAAATTTTAAAATGAACAGTATAAATAATTGAATTAAGTCCGTTAACACCTCGTGTCCGACTCCGGCGACAGTCTCGGGTACGGGGCGTTACAATTTTATTGGTATCAGAGCTACGGTTTAGTCGATTCTAGGACTACCGTAATACGTTTGGGTCTAGCTATACATGCCATTATGTGTTTATTTGATAGTGTGGTGATTTACGGCGCTTAAAATGTGTTTACTTATAGAAATGGATCCGATCCCAACCGAAGCGGTAGTGATGATCTTGAGAGTGTAACGCTTTGCTCCCGCACAAAGGACAAATACCGACGGACTCTCAACCTATTGCTAGTAATCAGAATGATGAAGCTAGACAAGCTTTTTATAGCGTGATGAATGATTGGTTCAATCAGTATATTCGAACTAATACGGCTGTTCCACAACCTCCATTCTCGACTAATACAACCCCCGCACCTACAATACCTCTGGTAACTGACCAAATAAGGTCAAATAAGCCCCTAGTTGACAAAATCCGAAAACACGGGGCTACTGAATTTAAAGCTACAGACAGCGACGATGCCGAGCAAGCTGAATTTTGGTTGGACAACACTATTCGGGTACTTGATGAACTATCTTGCACACCGATGAATGCCTAAAGTGTACTATCTCCTTGCTACGTGATTACGCCTACTATTGGTGGAATACGTTGATTTCTGTGCATGCCCAGAGAGCAAGTAACTTGGGAGTTTTTCCAAACCGAGTTTGAAAAAAGTATATCATCAAAGATTCATTGATCAAAATGGAAGGAATTTCTTGAACTTAAACAAGGTTCCATGTCGGTTCATCGATTATGAATGAAAGTTTGTAAGGCTTAGCCAAGACGCTCAAGAATGCATTTCTTGAAGTCGTGATGTGTAAACGTTTGAGGATGGGTGAACGATGATATAAAGTCTGTATGTTGGCATTTTAGAAACCGAGAATTTGTGGTACTTGTCGAACGAGCTTGCAAAGCCGAAGAGCTCAGTAAGGAGAAAAGAAAAGCTGATATGGGAGCAAAGGAGTTTTCGTAAGAGATCTTCGGGAAAGCCCATTCAACGGTCATCGAACAAATTTAGAGATGACTTAGGCCGGTCTAGAGACACTTCGGGTTTTTCTAGACAAGATCGTGATCGACCCCCTGTGAGTACACGAGTCACTTCGGTCGCCAGTGTTGGAAATGATCGTCGAGATAGAACGGAGTGTCAGTATTGTGGTAAATGGCATTCGGGGAGTTGTAGATTCCATGACCGCTCCTGTTATAAGTGCGGATCAGTGACCATTTTATCAAGGATTGCCCGAGACCTATGCGAACAAAATGTAAATCGAGTGGGAAACCGGTGCTACTCTTGCCGGGTAGACCATCTAGAAACACGGCAATACTAGTGGCGGTCGGAGAGGATCTAGAGATGCTACAACCAGATCTCGAGGCTCGTGCTCTGCTAGAGCTTATGCTATCTGGCGCACGCGAGGATGCTTCCTCGCCAGATGTTATTACCGGTACTTTTACTCTCTTTGATACTAATGTGATTGCTTTGATTGACCATGGTTCTACTCATTCTTATATATGTGAAACCTTAGCATCCAGTAAGACTTTACTTGTAGAAGTCTACTGAGTTTGTAATTCGAGTGTCGAATCCCTTGGGTCGTTATGTACTTGTTGACAAAGTGTGTAAGAAATGTCCCCTAGTAATCCGAGGTTCCTGTTTTCCGGCCGATTTGATGCTTTTACCGTTTGATGAATTTGATGTTATCCTCGGTATGGATTGGTTGACCGTACATGATGCAATTGTAAATTGCAAAAGAAAAACCATTGATTTGAGGTGTGTAAATAACGAGATAATCCGAGTTGAGTCTACTGACTTGAATGGGTTGCCAGCTGTAATATCATCGATATTGGCTCAGAAATATGTAAGAAAGGGGTGTGAAGCGTACCTCACATACGTACTTGATAATAAAGAGTCAGAAAAGAGACTTGAATCGGTACCAGTGGTTTGTGAATATCCGGATGTTTTTCCCAAAGAATTACCGGGTTTACCACCTGTTCGGGAGGTAGAGTTTGGTATTGAGCTTGTACTTGGGACTACACCGATTTTGATAGCTCCGTATCGTATGGCACCAACGGAATTGAAAGAACTGAAAACCCAGTTGCAAGAGTTGACGGATAGAGGTTTCGCTCGACCAAGTTTCTCACCTTGGGGTGCACCAGTATTGTTTGTGAAAAAGAAGGACGGAACCATGAGGTTGTGCATCCACTATCGTCAGCTGAATAAAGTGACAATAAAGAATAAATATCCGTTCGCGTATTGATGATTTGTTTGATCAACTAAAGGAGCCTCGGTGTTTTCAAAGATAGATTTGAGATCGGGTTATTATCGATTCATGAATTCGAGATTCAGATATACCCAAAAGCGCTTTAAGCGAGATACGGTCACTCTGAATTCCTAATGATGCCGTTTGGGCTCACTAATGCCCCATGGTATTTATGGATCGATGAATCGATCTTGAGACAATATTTAGATCGGTTTGTAGTTGTGTTTATCGATGATATTTTGGTCTATTCGAGAAATGAAACCGATCATGCTGAACACACAGGATTAGTGTTGCGAATTTTACGGGATAAGCGGTTATATGCTAAGTTCGATGAAGTGTGAGTTCGGTTAAGAGAGGTTAGCTTCTTGGGACATGTGGTGTCCGCATCGGTATTCGAGTTGATCCGAGCAAAATTTCAGCCATACTTAGCTGGAAGCCTCAGAAATATTCTTGAAGTTCGGAGCTTTTGGGACTCATGGGTTACTACAGACGCTTTGTAAAGGGTTTCTCGATGATAGCCACACCAATAACGAAACTACTTGAAAGATGTTAAGTTTGAATGGATGAAAAATGTCGAAAAGTTTCGATCAATTGAAAACTTATTTGACTGAAGCTCCAGTACTAGTGCAGCCCGAATCAGGCAAGGGATTTGTCATCTACAGTGATGCATCCTTACTTGGGTTGGGTTGTGTATTGATTCAAGAAGGTCGAGTTGTGGCCTATGCGTCAAGACAATTGAAGCCACATGAGAAAAATTATCCGACCCATGATCTCGAACTAGCTGCCATCGTATTCGTTTTGAAAATATGGCGACATTACTTATTTGGCGAGAAGTGCCATGTATATTCGGATCACAAAAGTCTCAAATATTTGATGACTCAAAGAGACTTGAATTTGTGACAAAGACGTTGGCTCGAGCTGTTAAAAGATTATGAGCTTGTCATTGACTATCACCCGGGAAAGGCTAATGTGGTTGCGGATGCCTTAAGTCGTAAATCATTGTTTGCTTTCTGACGATGAATGTACACTTTATGCATTCTATCCGACAATGTGTTAGTAGCTGAATTAAAGGCCAAACCATTGTTGATTCATCAAATTCATGAAGCTCAGAAAGTCGATGATGAATTGGTAGTAAAACGGGCTGAATGTGTTTCGAATATGGAATCAGAGTTTCAAATTGATGATGACGATTGTTTGAGGTTCAGAAGTCGTTTGTGTGTTCCAAGAAATTCAGAACTTATTTCGATGATTACGAACGAAGCTCATTGTAGCCGAGTGTCAATTCACCCGTGGAGTACGAAAATGTACAACGATCCGAGGCGTCGGCTTTGGTGGCATGGTATGAAACGAGACATTTCGAATTTGTTTGAAGTGTTTAATATGTCAACAAGTGAAAGAGGAACATCAAGTGCCTCTGAGTTTACTTGACCGATCATGATACCGAATGGAAATGGGATCGAGTCACGATGGATTTTGTATCTGGGTTGCCGTGTCGGCAAGTAAGAAAGATGCGATGTAACACCCGTGCGAGTCCGATTCATGGAATCGAACACAAGGTGCACAGACTTAACCTAACTATTTTCACATCCATTTAGAAATTTCGGACAAATTTGGTTCTTTGCGTCCTTCGTCGCTTTAAAAATCATATCTTGAGTTTCAAAGATCGAAAATCAGTTTTGAAAATTTTCCCTGAAACTAGACTCATATGTCCATTAGTACAGTTTATTAGTTAAAGTCTCCCCTGTTACAGGGAACGACTACACTGACCTTCGCACATTACGACTTGGATATCTCCCTGTACAAGGCTTCAATACTGATGCTGTTTGTTTCTATAGAAACTAGACTCAAAGAGGAATCTATACATATATGGCATGACTCCTAATTATCTCTGGTTAATTTATAATGAATTTCCAAAGTCGGAACAGGGGATCCAGAAACCGTTCTAGCCTTGTTTCACGAGAACCTTAATATCTCTTAACATATAACTCATATGACCGTTTCATTTCTTCCATATGAAATTATATTCATCAAGGTTCATTTACATAATTTATTAACTATTTAATTCCATTCCTACTATTTTTAGTGATTTTTCGCATCCACATCATCTCCGCTTATCGACATCATTTTCAAGGTAACCTTTACCTACTTCATAATTTCCTTGCTTCAACTAGCCCTTTTAGCATACATGGCACAAGGAATGATCATGATTAACCATTCCAATGGCTAATCGTTTCCCAACATTTCCATACCTCTTAATGAACAACATACAAAATGATTATGATACCATGCCAAAGTGTATATAAGCCATTTTTGCATGGCTATCCAAATTTATACAAAATCAAAGGGGTCTATGACCAACAAACGAAAGAGTAGTCCTATACATGCCATTTCAAAGTTCAACAAAAATTTGTACCAAAAAGGGGGCTTTGATAATGTGGATGACTTCGACTTCGATGATCCCGAATTCGATAGCTTAACGACCAAAATCTATAAAACAGAGAGCCAAAGCAACGGGGTAAGCATTTTTAATGCTTAGTAAGTCTCAAGTAATGAATTCAGCTTTGACTAAAGTATTACATACACATAGCTAAATGAATCACTTTATTAATACACATTCTCATAATCATACTTACTTCACACTTCATCAACATATATACACAAGGTATCAATCTATCTAAGAGCCGAAAGTTCGTTAGTCGATTGAACGGATACTAATTCAAACGAATCGACTTTTCCGATGCACATGTAAACATACCTTATCGTATGGGTTTTTTGAGCGTATTAATTGAATTTATTACAGACCAAAACGCTCACCTTCAAACCGAGCTTCTTGAATTTAGCGGATATAACCATAAGCACAATTGCCTTGGTCTTAACCGGATTTGGTAACTTGCACAAATGCCTTGGGGTCTTAGCGGATATAACAACTCATACGAATGCCTTGGTCTTAGCCGGATATAATCACTAGCATAAATGCCTTGGGACATAGCCGGGTATTATTCAAATGCTCATGTGCACATATATCAATAATAACGACACATCCATATTTCATTCTCGTTACTAAGGCTCAAACACAAAACATTTATCAAACCTTTCCAATTTAGGCTCAATAGCCACACACAAAGAGCATGATTTCAATTGACTTTATAACTTAGTCCCTACGCACATTATTTGTCCGCCATAATAGGACAAATCATTTCAATATAATTCAAGTAGGGTCATTACTCGAAGACTTACCTCGGATGTTGTCGAACGATTTCGACGGCTATTCGATCACTTTTTCCTTTCCCTTATCCAACTGTGGTCCTCTAAGCTCTTGAGCTTAGTCTAACAATCACCATAGCCAATTGTTTCAAGCTCCTCCCCTTCCTTTCTTTCCTCTATTCGGCCAAGGATGAACCAAAGGATGAAGCTTCTCTTTTCTCTTTGTATTTTCTTCCTAGTTTTGGCTCAAAAAAAGGATGAACAAAAATTTTTTTCTTTCTTTTTGTTTTCTTTCTCTCATTCACGGCAATGGGGAGGGGGGAGAAGCCATCACACACATTTTTTTTTCCATACTTCTTATTTTATTTATTTCAACATAACCCACTTACAAAACATGTTTCATGACATGTTTTGCCCATCCCCTTGTCATGGCGGCCACTAGTTCTTAAATGGGAAATTTGACATGCAAACCCTCATTTTTTGCATGCATGATCAACTAGTCATCACACATTTCCCCATCATACTTTCAAAGTTTACTACTAGGTCCTTTCTAGTGAAATTCACATTTATAACTCTAAATCAAAACATCAAAAAATGTCACACATGAGTTAACACACATTATAGGCATCAAAATAAATTTTAAATTATTTTTATGCCTCGATTTTGTGGTCCCGAAACCACATTCCAACTAGGGTCATTTTAAGGCTGTCACAACTCTCCCCCACTTTAGAAATTTTCATCCCCGAAAATCTTACCGGTAAATAGGCTTGGGTATCGCCCTTTCCTAGAGTTCTCGGGTTCCCAAGTAGCTTCTTCTATCCCGTGTTGAGCCATAACACTTTCACTAGCGGAACCCTTTTGTCTCGCAACTCTTTCACTTCACGTGCTAGGATACGAATCGGTTCTTCTTCATAACTCATATTGGCTTGAATTTCAACCTCTGAAGGACTAATTACGTGCGACGGATCGGATCTATAGCGTCGAAGCATCGAAACATGAAAGACGTCGTGAATCTTTTCGAGTTCAGGGGGCAAAATCAAACGATACGCAACTGGACCGACTCGTTCAGATACTTCATATGGCCCGATGAACCTCGGACTCAATTTGCCTTTACGGCCAAATCTGAGTATCTTTTTCCAAGGCGAAACTTTAAGAAACACTTTATCTCCCACCTGATACTCAATGTCTTTTCGTTTCAGATCCGTGTATGACTTCTGACGATCGGAGGCTATCTTGATTTTCACGGATTACTTTTACTTCATTCGCATCTTTAATCAAATCCACTCGAAAATTTTGCTTTCACCGAGCTCGGTCCAAAATAATGGTGTACGGCATTTACGCCCGTACAAGGCCTCGTAAGGCGCCATCTTAATACTTGATTGAAAACTATTGTTGTGCGAATTCAATCAAAGGTAAATACCGTTCCATGAACCATCGAACTCGAGGATGCAACATCTCAACATATCCTCAAGTATCTCGAATTATCCGATCGGATTGACCATCGGTTTGGGGTGAAAAGCGGTCTGAAATGCAACTTGGTACCCAAAGCTTCTTGCAATTTCTTCCAAAATCGCGAGGTGAATCTCGGATCTCTATCCGACACAAGTAAATCGGTACCCGTGTAATCTCACAACTGAGAAACGTACAATTCAGCTAGTTTATCCAATGAAAATCCTTACGCACGGGGATAAAGTGAGCCGACTTAGTCAGTCTATCAACAACAACCCAAATCGCATCCTTCTTACTTGTTGACAATGGCAGTCCGGACACAAAGTCCATTGTGACTCGATCCCATTTCCACTCGGGTATCGTGATCGGCTGAAGTAACCCTGAAGGCACTTGATGTTCCGCTTTCACTTGTTGACATATTAAACATCTCAAAACAAAGTCGGAGATGTCTCGTTTCATACCATGCCACCAAACCGACGTTTCAAATCGTTGTACATCTTCGTACTCCCGGGTGGATTGCCATTCGGCTACTATGGGCTTCGTTCGAATTATCGAAATAAGTTCAAATCTTTGGAACACACAGACGACTTCGAACCTCAAACAATCGTCATCATCAATTTGAAACTCCGATTCCTTGTTCGAACACACTCACCCGTTTTGCAACCAACTCATCGTCAACTTTCTCGAGCTTCACGAATTTGATGAGTCAATAATGGTTTGGCCTTTAATTCGCTACTAACACATTGTCGGGTAGAATAGACAACTGTACATTCATCGTCAGTAAAGCAACAAGTGATTTCGGCTTAAGGCGTCGCAACCACATTAGCCTTTCCGGGTGATAATCAATGACAAGCTCATAATCTTTTAACAACTCGAGCCAACGCCTTTGTCGCAGATTTAAGTCTCTTTGAGTCATCAAATATTTGAGACTTTTGTGATCCGAATACACATGGCACTTCTCACCAAATAAGTAATGTCGCCATATCTTTAAGGCGAATACGATGGCAGCCAATTCGAGATCATGGGTCGGATAATTTTTCTCATCTTGCATCAATACGCAACCTAACCCAAGTAGGGAGGCGTCACTATAGATGACAAACTCTTTGCCGATTCGGTTGCACTAATATCGAGCTTAGTCAAATGAGTTTTCAATTGATCGAAACTTTTCGACACTTTTTCGTCCATTCAAACTTGACCTCTTTCTGAAGCAGTTTCGTCATGGGTGTGGCTATCATCGAGAATCCTTTTACAAACCGTCGGTAATAACTGGCAAGTCCCAAAAAGCTCCGAACCTCAGTAATATTTCTTGGAGGCTTCCATTAAGTATGGCTGAAATTTTGCTCGGGTCGACTCGAATACCGCGCAGATATCACATGACCCAAGAAGCTAACCTCTCTTAACCGTAACTCACACTTGCTAAACTTAGCATATAACTGCTTATCCCGTAATATTTGCAACACTAATCTTAGGTGCTCCGCATGTTCGGTCTCATCTCTTGAATAGACCAAGATGTCGTCAATGAACACAACTACGAACCGATCCAAATATGGTCTCAAGATCGATTCATCAAATCCATAAATACAGTAGGGCATTAGTGAGCCCAAACGGCATCACTAAGAACTCGTAGTGACCATATCTCGCTCAAGGCAATTTTGGGTATGTCCGAATCTCGGATTCATGAATCGATAATAGCCCGATCTCAAGTCTATTTTTGAGAACACCGAGGCTCCTTCAGTTGATCGAACAAATCATCGATACTGTGAATGATATTTGTTCTTTATTGTCACTTTATTGTCGACGATAGTCGATGCACAACGTCATGGTTCCGTCCTTCTTTTCACAAACAACACCGGTGCACCCCAAGGTGAAAAACTCAGGCGAGCAAAACCTCTATCCACCAACTCTTGCAATCGAAGCTTTCAACTCCTTTAATTCCGTTGGTGCCATACGACACGGAGCTATCGAAATCGGTGTGGTCCTGTACAAGCTCAATACCAAACTCTATCTCCGAGCAGTGGCAAACCCAGTACTTCTTTGGGAAAAACATCCGGTATGCACAAACCACCCACCGACAGATTCGGTTTTATTTCTAACTCCTTATCATCAAGTACATACGCAAGGTATGCTTCGCACCCTTTTCTTACATATTTCTGGGCCAACATTGATGATATTACAGCTGGCAACCCCTTCAAGTCCGTAGACTCAACTCGGATCATCTCGTTATTTGCGCACCTCAAATCAATAGTCTTGCTTTTGCAATTCACAACCGCATCATGCACGGTCAACCAATCCAAACCAAGAATAACATCAAATTCATCGAACGGCAAAAGCATCAAGTCCGCCGGAAAACAGGAACCTCGAATTACTAGGGGCATTTCTTACACACTTTGTCAACAAGCACGAACGACCCAAGGGATTTGACACCGAATTACGAACTCGAAGAGACTCAATAGGTAAAGTCTTCTTTGGATGCTAAGGTTTCGCATATATAAGAGTGAGTAGAACCGTGGTCAATTAAAGCAATCACATTAGTATCAAAGAGAGTGAAAGTACGGTAATAACATCCGGCGAGGAAGCATCCTCGCGTGCGCAGATTGCATAAGCCCTAGCAGAGCGCCGAGCCTCGGATCTGGTCGTAGCATCTCTAGATCCTCACCGACCACCACTAGTATTGCCCATATTTCTAGATGGTCTACCTCGAAACGTGGTAGCGCCGGTTTCCCACTCGATCTACATTCTGCTCGGACAACCTCGGGCAATCTTTAATGAAGTGGTCGATCGATCCGCACTTGTAACAGAGCGATCCACGGAATCTACAACTCCCGAATGCCATTTGCCACAATATTGGCACTGCTCGTCTCGACGATCATTGCCAACACCGGCAATCGAAGTGACTCAGCGTGCCCATAGGGGGTTGATCGCGGTCTCGTCTAGAAAAGCCGAAGTGTCTCTAGACCGGCCTAAGCCATCTCTAAATTTCTTTGATGTGTGGGAAGGGCTTCCCAAGACCTCTTCTGAAACTCCCTTGCTCCCACGTCGCCTTTTCTTTTCTCCATCTTGAGCTCCTCGGCTTTGCACGCCGCTCGACAAGAGCCACAAACTCTCTGATTTCCAAAATGCCAACATACTGACTTTATAGCATCATTCAGTCCATCTTGAGCGTTTACATCACACCTACAAGAAATGCATTCTCGCGTGTACCGGCTAAGCCTCACAAATTTTCGTTCATAGTCGGTAACCGACATGGAACCTTGTTTGAGTTCAAGAAATTCCTTCCGTTTTTCGTCAATGAATCTTTAACTGATATACTTCTCCCGAAACTCGGTTTGGAAGAACTCCCAAGTTACTTGCTCTCGGGGCACAACAGAAGTTAGAGTACTCCACCAATAGTAGGCAGAATCGCGTAGCAAGGAGATAGTACACTTTAGGCATTCATCGGTGTACAAGATAGCTCATCGAAAGTGCGGATAGTGTTGTCCAACCAAAATTCAGCTTGCTCGGCATCGTCACTATCCGTAGCTTTAAATTGATAGCCCCATGTTTTCGGATTACATTAACTGGGGCTTACTTGACCTTATTTGGTCGGGCCGGGGGCATTGTAGGTGCGGGGTTGTATTAGTCGGGAATGGAGGTTGTGGAACAGTAGTGTTAGTTCGAATGTATTGGTTGAACCAATCATTCATCACACTATAAAAGGCTTTCCTAGCCTCATCATTCGGATTGCTAGCAACAAAGTTGAGAGTCCGCCGTATTTGTCCCTTGTCTGGGAGCAGCGCCACACTCTCCACATCATCAGCTATCACTCGGTTGGGATCGGATCCATTACTATAGATAAACACAATTTCAAATGTCGAAATCACCACACTATCAATTAATCACAAAATGGCATGTATAGCTAGACCCAAACGTATTACGGTAGTCCTAGAATCGACTAAACCGTAGCTCGATACCAATAAAATTGTAACACCCGTGCAGAAGTCAATTCATCGAATCGAACACAAGGTGCACACAGACTTAACTTAACTATTTTCACATCCATTTAGAAATTTCGAGACATAAGTGGTTCTTGCATCATCGTCGCCTTTAAAAATCATATCTTGAGTTTCAAAGCTCGAAAATCGGCCAAATTTTTCCCTGAAACTAGACTCATATGTCCATCTACAAATTTTTTCTAGAATTTTGGTCAAGCCAATTAGTACAGCTTTATTAGTTAAAGTCTCCCATTACGGGAAAGACTACTGTGACCTATAAATATATTGCATGACTCCTAATTATCTCGGTTAATTTATAATGAATTTCCAAAGTCGAACAGGGATCCAGAGCTGCTACGCCCTGCTTCACGAGAACTTTAATATCTCTTAACATATAACTCATATGACCGTTTGTTTCTTCCATATGAAATTAGATTAATCAAGGTTAATTTAAATAATTTATTCACTATTTAATTCTATTCCTACTATTTTTAGTGATTTTTGCATCCACATCATCTTCTTTGTCAAGATCTGCTTTCAAGGTAACCTTTACCTACTTCATAATTTCCTTGCTTCAACTAGCCCTTTTAGCATACATGGCACAAGGAATGATCATGATTAACCATTCCAATGGCTAATCGTTTCCCAACATTTCCATACCTCTTAATGAACAACATACAAAATGATTATGATACCATGCCAAAGTGTATATAAGCCATTTTCGCATGGCTATCCAAATTTATACAAAATCAAAGGGGTCTATGACCAACAAACGAAAGAGTAGTCCTATACATGCCATTTCAAAGTTCAACCAAAATTTGTACCGAAAAGGGGGCTTTGATAATGTGGATGACTTCGACTTCGATGATCCCGAATCCGATAGCTTAACGACCAAAATCTATAAAACAGAGAGCCAAAGCAACGGGGTAAGCATTTTTAATGCTTAGTAAGTCTCAAGTAATGAATTCAGCTTTGACTAAAGTATTACATACACATAGCTAAATGAATCACTTTATTAATACACATTCTCATAATCATACTTACTTCACACTTCATCAACATATACACACAAGGTATCAATCTATCTAAGAGCCGAAAGTTCGTTAGTTGATTGAACGAATACTAATTCAAACGGATCGACTTTTCCGATGCACATGTAAACATACCTTATCGTATGGGTTTTTCGAGCGTATTAATTGAATTTATTACAGCACCAAAACGCTCACCTTCAAACTGAGCTTCTTCGAAATTTAGCCGGATATAACCACAAGCACAATTGCCTTCGGGTCTTAACCCGGATTTGGTAACTTGCACAAATGCCTTGGTCTTAGCCGGATATAACAACTTCGCACGAATGCCTTGGTCTTAGCCCGGATATAACAACTTCATACGAATGCCTTGGTCTTAGCCCGGATATAATCACTAGCATAAATGCCTTGGGACTTAGCCCAGAGTATTATTCAAACGCTCATGTGCACATATATCAATAATCACGACACATCCATATTTCATTCTCGTTACTAAGGCTCAAACACAAAACATTTATCAAACCTTTCCAATTTGGCTCAATAGCCACACACAAAGAGCATGATTTCAATTGACTTTATAACTTAGTCCCTACGCACATTCGGTATGCGCCATAATAGGACAAATCATTTCAATATAATTCAAGTAGGGTCATTACTCGAAGACTTACCTCGGATGTTGTCGAACGATTTCGACGGCTATTCGATCACTTTTTCCTTTCCCTTATCCAACTGTGGTCCTCTAAGCTCTTGAGCTTAGTCTAACAATCACCATAGCCGATTGTTTCAAGCTCCTCCCCTTCCTTTCTCTCCTCTATTCGGCCAAGGATGAACCAAAGGATGAAGCTTCTCTTTTCTCTTTGTATTTTCTTCCTAGTTTTGGCTCAAAGAAAGGATGAACAAAATTTTTTTTCTTTCTTTTGTTTTCTTTCTCTCATTCACGGCAATGGGAGAGGGAGAAGCCATCACACACATTTTTTTTCCATACTCCTTATTTTATTTATTTCAACATAACCCACTTACAAAACATGTTTCATGACATGTTTTGCCCATCCCCTTGTCATGGCCGCCACTAGTTCTTAAATGGGAAATTTGACATGCAAACCCTCACTTTTGCATGCATGATCAACTAGTCATCACACATTTCCCCATCATACTTTCAAAGTTTACTACTAGGTCCTTTCTAGTGAAATTCACATTTATAACTCTAAATCAAAACATCAAAAAATGTCACACATGAGTTAACACACATTATAGGCATCAAAATAAATTTTAAATTATTTTTATGCCTCGATTTTGTGGTCCCGAAACCACATTCCGACTAGGGTCGTTTTAAGGCTGTCACATGCGATTTGGGTTGTTGTTGATAGACTGACTAAGTCGTTTATCCCCCTACGTACGAATTTTTCATTAGATAAACTAGCTGAATTGTATGTTTCTCAGATTGTGAGATTACACGGGGTACCTATTTCTATTGTGTCGGATAGAGATCCGAGGTTCACCTCGCGATTTTGGAAGAAATTGCAAGAAGCCTTGGCTACCAAGTTGGATTTTAGCACCGCTTTTCATCCACAGACTGATGGTCAATCTGAGCAGATAATTCAAATACTCGAGGATATGTTGAGATGTTGCATCCTTGAGTTTAGTGGTTCATGGGAGCGGTATTTACCTTTGATTGAATTCGCTTACAACAATAGTTTTCAATCAAGCATTAAGATGGCACCTTACGAGGCTTTGTACGGTCGTAAATGTCGTACACCATTGTTTTGGGTGAACTTCGGTGAAAGTAAAATTTCGGAGTTGATTTGATTAAAGATCTTTGCGTAAAGTAAAAGTAATACGTGAGAGTCTGAAGGCAGCATCAGATCGTCAGAAGTCGTATGCGGATTTAAAACGAAGAGATATTCAGTATCAGGTGGGAGGCAAAGTGTTTCTTAAAGTTTCAACTTGGAAAAAGATACTCAGATTTGGCCGTAAGGGCAAACTAAGTCCGAGGTTCATAGGGCCGTATGAAATATCCGAACGAGTTGGTCCAGTGGCATATAAATTGATTTTACCCCCTGATCTCGAGAAGATTCACAATGTTTTTCATGTTTCGATGCTTCGACGTTATAGATCTGATCCTTCGCACATAATAAATCCCTCCGAGGTTGAAATTCAAGCCGATATGAGTTATAAAGAAGAACCGATTCGTATCCTAGCTCGTGAAGTAAAAGAGTTGCAAAACAAAAGGGTTTCGTTAGTAAAGGTGTTGTGGCTCAAACACGGAATCGAAGAAGCTACATGGGAAACCGAGGACTCTATGAAAGAACGATACCCAAACCTATTTACCGGTAAGATTTTCAGGGACGAAAATTTCTTAAGTGGGGGAGAGTTGTGACAGCCCTAAATTGACCCTAGTCGGAAAGTGGTTTCGGGACCACTAAACTGAGTCATAAAAATAATTGACCGTCATATTTGATGCTTATTATATGTATATATGCATGTGTGAAAATTTCATGTTTGAATTTTGTTAATTGTAAGTGAATTTTATTAAATAGGACTTATGTGAGAAAATTTAGAATGTGCTAGGCAAATGTAAAGTGGCCTATTTATGCATGTTGCAAATAATTGTACTTGCATGCCAAATTAACCAAAAACCAAGATGGTGGCCGGCCATGCTATGGGTTAAAGCCTATTATAAACATTTTGTGTTAGTGTTTTATGTTAGAAATAATAAAATAAAAGGTTAGTAATAAAGTAATGAAAAGGAAATTGGTGATGAAAACAAAGTTCTCTCTTTGTTGTTCAACTTGGCGAATAGAAGAAACAAAGGAGGGAAGAATTTGGTCACTTGAATCCTTAGGGAGGTTAGTATATTGTGTTAAATTTGTGAAATGTTTACTTGTTTTAGGTAAATTGTCATGGTTCTTGCTTAGCCCATGCTAAAATTTTCACTAATGATGGTGAATGGAGCCTTGGCTATGGTTATAAAGGAAGGAATTTTGATTGTTTTACTTGAATTTTGATGATGAATGTATTGAGGAAAGAACTTGGTCTTTCTAAAAATATGAATGGTTAAAGCTTATACTAGTAATAGCCGAATTAAAGAATGCTTGATGTCATGAGTAAATGTTGTTCATGTTATTTGGATGAGAAATGGTAGTTAGGTGGAGTAGAGTCTAGCAAATGAGCACATATGTGCATTAGTTGCTAAATGGAGAAAAATCGGCTAACAAGTGTGTACTAAGGCCGAATATGATTTTGAATATTATTGAGTAATGTATGTGTTTTGAATTGATGGAATGGAGAGGATGCTTTAATTGTGTTATGAACAATTATATGTTAAATTAAGGTTTGCCAAGTTAGCTATTAAGGTGAAGTGCAAATGTTAGTATTTGATTACTAGTGTATATATGTGTATTAGCCGAGTTTTGAACTTGAAACAAAATGGTATTTAGTCAATACAAGTAACCATATTTGTAGAATGTATTAAGTATATAATCGGCCTCAACATAGACATGCATATTCGGCCACATGAATGAATACATAGGTTTATGTTGTACGTTCGGATATAGGTAAGCATATTGATGGCTTTATCTTGATTTAGAAAATTGGCTAAAGGAGAATATTGGCTAATATGTTGAATTTGATTCATGATTTCATACATATGCGACTCTAATGCCTAATATATATGGGCTAAGTACCTTGAATTTCTCTTTGATGTTTAAAATGATTAAATCAATTTATTTGTTAAATTAAGCTCAAGAGCAAAGGGGAACTAAATCCGATAAAGGAAAGGAAAAGGTGATCGAATAGCCGTTGAAATCGTTCGACAACATCCGAGGTAAGTCTTTGAGTAATGGAACGTAGTTTATGATTTGATTAAGTTATGACGTATAAGCATAACAAATAAACGGTGATATAATAACTCTATTTGAATTATATGTCGAGATAATTAGTTTATACTTATGACGGGTAGCCGAATGTGCATAGAGATCATGTCATAAAGCAAATCCAATGATGCTCTTTGTAGGTGGCTATTGAGAAAATGGGAATGGTTGACAAGTGTCTTGTGTTTGAGTTCTAGTGATGAAAATGAAATATAGATGAGATATGATTTATTGATATATGTGCATGAATATTAGGATGGTAACGGGCTAAGTCCCAAGGCATTTGTGCTAGTGACTAATTAGGGCTAAGTCCGAAGGCATTTGTGCGAGTTACTATATCCGGGCTAAGTCCCAAGGCATTTGTGCGAAGTTACTATATCGGGCTAAGTCCCAAGGCATTTGAGTGAGTAGCTATATCCGCTAAATCCAAGGTACTTGGTGCAGGAATGAGCGATCTGGCTGTAATACTTTCAATTAATACTCTCGTAAAATCCCAACGATGAGGTATGTTTCGTATATGCATTGGAATAGTTGATTCCTTTTAAATAGTATTCGCTCAATCGATTAACAAGCTTCCGGCCTTTAGCCAAGTTGATTCCTTATGTATGAATATAAGGGTTGGAAATGTGAAGTAGGTATGATTTTGAGAATATGTGTATATGAAATTATTCGTTTAGTCATATGAATGCTATACTTCAGTTGTGCATGATTTCATTACTCAAACTTACTAAGCATTAAATGCTTATTCCGTTGCTTTGATTCTCTATTTTATAGATTTTGCTCGTCAACTATAGGACTCGGGAGTGTTAAAGTCAAAGTCGCCCACACTATCAAAGCCCTTTTGGTACTCTTTTAGTTGAACTCTGATAATGGCATGTATAGGACTGCCCTTTGTTGTTAGTCAAGTACCTTTGGTAATGTATATATTTGGATAGCCATGCGAAAATGGCTTATATATATATTAAGCATAGCATTATAATCATTTTGTATGTTGTTCATTGAGTGGTATGGAAATTTTTGGTAACGATTAGCCATTGGAATGGTTAATCACGATCATTTTGGTGCTATGTATGACAAAATTCTAGTTGATCCATGGAAAACCATGAAATAGGTAAAGTTTACCTTAAAAATAGATGCTGACAGCAGGAGTGATGTGGATTTGAAAAATCTCTAAAAATAGTAAGAATGGAATTAAATAGTGAATAAATTATTTAATCGAACCTTGATGAATCTATTTTCATATGAAAGTAACGAAACGATCATATGAGCCGTATGTTATGAGATGTTTAAGTTTTCGTGAAACAGGGCCAGAGCGATTTCTGGAGCCCCTGTTCTGACTTTGGAAATTCACTATAAATTAATCAGAGATAATTAGAAGTCATGCCCTATATGTACAGATTCCTTTTCGAGTCTAGTTTCTTTAGAAACAAACAGCATAAGTATTGAATCCCTGTACAGGGAGTTATCTAAATCGTAATGAATGAAGGTCAGAGTAGTCGAACCCTGAAATAGGGGAGATTTTAACTAATAAACTGTACTAATTGGCCCAACCAAAAATTCTAGAAAAAAATTTTTAGATGTATATATGAGTCTAGTTTCAGGGAAAATTTACAAAATCAGTTTTCAAGTTTTGGAACTCGAGATATGATTTTTAAGGTGACAGTGACGCAGTTAGCCAGCTTGTCTGGAAATTTTAAAATGAACTGTATAAATAATTGAATTAAGTCCGTTAACACCTCGTGTCCGACTCCGGCGACGGTCTCGCGTACGGGGCGTTACATTACCCATATTAATTGGATGCAGAATGCGTTTCAGGAGTTGAGAGACATTTGGGCCCAATGGGATGATGAGGCTAAGCAGCTTTTCTATCAGAATTATGGAGACCTTCCTTATTTGCTAGACGTCAAAGTAGATCGGCACTTGTTTTGAGCTATAGTGCAGTTCTGGAACCCTATTTATAGTTTCTTTACATTTGGTGATGTTGATCTTGTATCTACTTTGGAGGAGTATACGACTTTACTGCGTTGCCCGAGGATTCAGGGTCACAAGGCTTATGTTAGGCTTGCTAGCCTTCCAACTTTTATGAAGAAGCTGGTGATGATTACTGGGATGAGTGAGCAGTGGGCTGTAGCTTGTGTACAGCAAAAGGGTGATAGTAAGTGCGTTCCATGGGCCGTTTTGAGGGATTTGATATCGACACATCCAGATGTAAAGAAAAGGGTCGATGTCCTAGCTTTGAGTATTTATGGCATGGTGATTTTTTCGAAGGCGTTGGGGCACATAGATGAGGCAGTCGCGGATTTGTTCGATCGCATTGGTAAGCAGAATACACCGGTACCAGCAATCTTAGCTGAGACATTTAGATCTTTAAGTGCATGTCGGAGGGCCAGCGAGGGAAGATTTATTGGATGTGCGCAATTGTTGCTAGTCTGGTTCCATAGCCACTTCTAGAAGCTTGATAAGGTTCCTTGCCGAGTATTCTTTGAGGGTTATTCTCCCTTAAAGGAAGCAGTAGACATGCCTAGGAGAGATGACATTTCAGAGGAGAGGTGGATAGACATTCTTCAGAATCTTCGAGAGCAAGATGTTATGTGGAAGGCTCCTTGGTTGGTTCCTAGTGAAGTCCTTTACTGCTGTGGCAGTTTTGATTGGGTTCCTCTGCCGGGAATTTGGGGAGTAGTTGGATATGCACCATTGCTTGTTCTAAGGCAATATCGGGTGAGGCAGTTTATACCGGCTACACAAGGTTTGGCTCAGAGTGATTTCTCTTATAAAGGAGATCACTATAAGAAGAGGATGCGAGAGATTTCTAAGGCTTGGAAGAAGCCTTTCTGTATGAAGATTTTGACCGAAGGCTCGACGTCAACCCTTGAGTATAAAGGATGGTTTAGTAGGAGAGTCAACGATAATGTCCCTAGGTTGATTTTGGGAAGGGCTCGGTCATTAGAAGAGAGCTTACGAGTGATTCCATCAGAGTTGGAGGTTATGGAGCAAGAGTTCGAGAGAAAGAATTCAGAGCTTGAAAAGAGGATTGAGAAGCTCGAAGAGGAGAAAATGTGTTTAAGTCTCGATGTCGATGTTCAAAAGATAGAGGTCGAGAAGGTGAAAAAGGAAAAGAGAAAGATCAACGAAGATCGAGATGATTTAAAGACGCACTACAAGAAGGCCCAAGTATCGTTGAAAAGTGTCGGATTAGGAAGATCTTCAGAGCAGTGGCAGCAAGAGATTCAAGAAGAAAGAGCCAAAGCCGAGTATTGGAAGAAGAAGTTCCAAGAGATACAGTCGCGTAATCAGGTCCTAGAGAAGGAAAATCAAGGATTAAAAACTAAGGTGGCTGAACTTGGACGATCTCTTCACCGAGGTCGTAACTCTGCGATTGAGTTAAAGACAAGCTTGAATAATATCGAGGAAATGAAGTGCAATATTTGAGGGTTGGAAGCAGCACTACAGGATTGTGAGCTACGGATTGAGTAGCTCGAGGCAAGAGAAGAATAGTGGAATTGAGAACTTCGCCATCTTCAGGATCAAGTTGGAAATAGGGATTATCTCATGGGAGAAGCATTAGTTCAGATTCGAGAGGTTGCTGAACACTTGCAGGATTTGGCGGTACAAGCTAGAACGCTGAGTATAATGTATGAGTCATTGTCAGACAGAGGACGAGAGTTAGCATTGTTATTAGATAGGGTTAAGACTCTAGGCCTACGGGTGAAAGTGTATTTGTAATCCGTTTTATGAAAAGATTCTTGTTCCTTAAATAACGTTTTCTAAAATGAAACTGTAACACCCTAACCTAAATCAGATCACTAGATTAAGGTTAAGAGGTATTACCGAACTAAACATTTAATAATCTCATTCACATTGTAAATAAACATAAACAGAGATCGAGCTGAAATACATACGATATTTAAGTTATCGCCCTTTTCGTATGGCGTAATATTTACAATTTCAAAACATCGTTATCATCACCTAACCTATACATGCCATATCGAATCCAAAATATAACTGCGTACCCAAAAGATCGATAGTGTGATGAGCTCACGACGATCCCCAAGTCGGTGGCCAAAATCAATAATCTATAAAAAAGAGAAATAAAGAATAGAGTAAGCTTTCAAAGCTTAGTAAGTTTTAAGCAATACAAACAATTAAAACTTGTCATTTAAATCGAGCATTTAGTACCACAAAACTAATATTCTAATTAGTAATCACTTGGCCGAATATACACAAGTACACCAATTAAAAAGCCTATTGGCCGAATATATATGTATATAAATATAAGAATACACAAAGAAATTTCAGCACATACTTTACTTTACTTTATAGCTCATACAATTAATTTAAGTCACATACTTTCATGTAATGACAAACATCGACCGAATAGGTCATACTCTTATTCATAGATATAATAATCATTCACACACATATATCATGTAATGACAAACATCGACCGAATAGGTCATACTCTTATTCATAGATATAATAATCATTCACACACATATATCATTCTTTGATACTAATAATTCACTTTAAAACTCAATTCACATACGAGTACATAATATGTACCTGACTATCATAATGTATCATACATAATCAATAGTAGTTTACCTCAAACTTTCGAATTCATAATCTTACTTGAATCACCGACGTTAAGCCTGCTAGGTTTAAAACCCGAATCCAGTCACTAGCACAAAACCTGGGGGACTTTAAGCTCAGATTTAATACCAGCACTAGGCCTGTGGGATTTAACCCGTATATAATACCAGCACAAAGCCTTCGGGATTTAACCCGGATATAATACCAAAGACGAAGCTTTGTAGGATTTTAACCGGATATATTTTCGAGATATAGCTGCGGGTCTTTAAGCCGGATACACATCAAATATCATGCATATTTAATCATATATTAACACATCTCATTCAACATATCACATTAGTAGTCATTTGCTACATTCGGATATAAGCTCCATATGAACACCATCATTTACATTTCGGTTCAAAAGTCATACATAAATATCACATATCAATTTCACCATTCAAACTTAACCCATAGTGACCATTCGACTATAAGTCATATGCATAAATTATTTATCTCACAACTTAATTCAAGTAGAACCAAAAGGTCACAATTCATCTAATATATATACATATCAAGGCATCATCAATTATATACTAAAGGTGATTACTCAAAACTTACCTCAGATATACTTGAACGATTACCGAATGGCTACTCGATTACTTTCTCTTTTCCCCTATCCAACTTCGACCCTCTTTGCTCTTGAGCTTATTTTAAAACAAATAGATTTATTTAATAAATTTCACATACAAATGACAAAAATCAAAGCATAAAACTTTCACACATGCATTTACACATATAATAAGCATAGAATATAACGGTTAATTATTTTTGTGACTCAGTTTTGTGGTCTCGAAACCACTTTCCGACTAGGGTCAAATGAGGGCTGTCACAACTCTCCCCTACATAAGAAATTTTCATCCCCGAAAATCTTACCAGTGAATAAGTTAGGATATCATTCTTTCATAGAGTCCTCAAGCTCCCAAGTAGCTTCTTCAACCCCATGTTTAAGCCACAGTACCTTCACTAATGAGATTTTTTTATTTCGTAGTTCTTTTACTTCACGAGCCAAAATACAAACTGATTCTTCTTCGTAACTCAAATCAGATCGAATCTCAACCTCTGATGAATTAATTACATGCGATGGATCAGATCTATAACGTCAAAGCATCGAAACATGAAAAACATTGTGAATCTTTTCAAGTTCAGGGGGCAAAATCAATCTGTATGCTACCGGCCCAACTCGTTTGGATATTTCATAAGGCCAGATGAACCTCGGACTCAATTTGCCCTTATGGCCAAACCTGAGCACCTTTTTCCAAGGTGAAACTTTAAGAAATACTTTGTCTCTGACCTGATACTCAATGTCCTTTCGTTTTAAATCCACATAGGACTTCTGACGATCTAAAGCTGCTTTCAGACTTTCACGGATCACTTTTACTTTCTGTTCAGCATCTTTAATCAAATTAACCCCGAAGATTTTACTTTCACTGAGCTCGGTCCAAAACAATGGTGTACGGCATTTACGACCGTACAAAGCCTCGTAAGGTGCCATCTTAATGCTTGAATGAAAACTATTGTTGTAAGCGAATTCAATCAAAGGCAAATACCGTTCCCATGAACCACTAAATTCAAGGATGCGACATCTCAACATATCCTCGAGTATTTGAATTATCCGCTCGGATTGACCATCGGTCTGGGGATGAAAAGCGGTGCTAAAATGCAACTTGGTACCCAATGCTTCTTGCAATTTCTTCCAAAATCACGATGTGAATCTTGGATCTCTATCCGACATAATAGAAACAGGTACCCCGTGTAATCTGATAATCTGAGAGACATACAACTCGGCTAACTTATCAAGTGAGAAATCCGTACGTACGGGAATGAAATGAGCTGATTTAGTCAATCTATCCACAACAACCCATATCGTATCTTTCTTGCTCAGTGACAAAGGTAACCCAGACACAAAATCCATCATAACTCGATCCCACTTCCATTCGGGTATCATGATCGGCTGAAGTAATCCCGAAGGCACTTGATATTCTGCTTTCACTTGTTGACATATCAAACACTTCGAGAAAAAATCAGAAATGTCTCGTTTCATACCATCCATAAAAACTGACGTTTCAGATCGTTGTACATTTTCATGCTACCAGGATGGACCGACATTCAGCTATTATGAGCTTCGCTCAAAATCATTGAAATAAGTTCTGAATTTCTTGGAACACACAATTGACTTCTGAACCTCAACCAATCATTATCGTCAATTAGAAACTCTGAATCCACATTCGAAACACATTTAGCTCGTTTAGCAACCAATTCATCATTGACTTTCTAAGTTTCACATATTTGATGAATTAATAACGGTTTGGCTTTTAAGTCAACTACTAACACATTATCGGATGAAACGGACAAGTGTACATTCATCGCTCGTAAAGCAAATAGTGACTTGCGACTTAAAGCATCGGCAACCACGTTGGCCTTTCCCGGGTGATAGTCAATGACAAGCTCATAATCTTTCAACAATTCAAGCCAACGTCTTTGTCTCAGACTCAAATCTCTTTGAGTCATCAAATATTTGATCCGAATATACATGCACCTCTCTCCAAACAAGTAGTGTCGCCATATTTTCAAAGCAAATACAATGGCAGCTGATTCGAGATCATGGGTCAGATAGTTTTTCTCATGTGGCTTCAATTGCCTCGAAGCGTAAGCTACAACTCGACCTTCTTGCATCAATACACAACCTAGCCCATTTAAGGACGCATCACTGTAAATGACAAACTCTTTATCGGATTCAGGCTGCACTAACACTGGAGCTTCAGTCAAATAGGTTTTCAGTTGGTCGAAACTTTTCTAGCACTTTTCTGACCACTCGAACTTAACATCTTTCTGAAGTGGCTTCGTCATTGGTGTGGCTATCATCGAGAAACCCTTTACAAACCGTCTGTAGTAACCGACAAGTCCCAAAAAGCTCCGAACTTCAGTAACATTTCTAGGAGGCTTCCAATCAAGTATGGCTGATATTTTACTCGGATCAACACGAATACCCGATGCGGATACCACATGCCCCAAAAAGCTAACTTTTCTAAACCAGAAGTCACATTTACTGAACTTAGCATATAACTGCTTGTCCCATAAAATCTGCAACACTAATCTCAGGTGCTCGGCATGTTCGGTTTCATCTCGCGAATAGATCAAAATGTCGTCTATAAACACAACTACAAACCGGTCCAAATACTGTCTGAAGATTCGATTCATCAAGTCCATAAATACCGCAGGGGAATTAGTGAGCCCAAACGGCATCACTAAGAACTTGTAGTGGCCGTATCTCGCTCTGAAAGCAGTTTTAGGCACATCTGAGTCTCGAACTCGCAACTGATAATAACCCGATCTCAAATCTATCTTTGAAAACATTGAGGTTCCCTTCAACTAATCAAACAAATCATCAATACGCGGTAACGGATATTTGTTCTTTATTGTCACTTTATTTAATTGACAATAGTCGATGCACATTCTCATGGTCCCGTCTTTCTTTTTTTACAAACAATACTGGTGCACCTCAAGGTGAGAAACTCGATCGAGTGAAACCTCTATCCGTCAACTCTTGCAACTGAGCTTTCAATTCCTTCAATTCGGTTGGTGCCATACGATACGGAGCTATCAAAATTGGTGTAGTCCCAGGTACAAGTTCAATGCCAAACTCTACCTCTCGAACAGGTGGTAATCTGTGACAGCCCTAAATTGACCCTAGTCGAAAAGTGGTTTCGGGACCGCTAAACCGAGTCACCGAAGTATTTGAGTATAATATTTATTGTCTAAAATATGTGAATATGAGTGTGTGAAAGTTTTAAGCTTCGATTTAGTTAATTGCATGTGAATTTAGTTAATAGGACTTATGTGTGACACTTTTGAAATGTGATAGGTTAATCTATAAGGATCTATTAGTGCATGTAATCAAAAGGGTGGACTTGCATGTCAATTTCCCCACTTTGGTAGTAGTGGCCGGCCATGACAATGAGGATAGACAAAATGTGATGGGTAAAACATATTATAAACATTTTATGATAACATGTTGTGTTAAGAACAATAAAATATGAGGGGAGTGGGAGGAGAAACCAAAGTTGTTTCATCCTTGCTCCCCAATTTTGCCGTAACTAGAAGAAAAAAAAAAGGTAAGGAGTTTATACTAGTTCTTCAAATTTTAGTTGATCTTGGGTGAGATATCAAGTTATTTTTGTAACCCATGTTGAAATTTTGATTATGGAATGAGTAAAGTTTTCGGCTATGGTAATTAACAAGGGTGATGGTTGTTGTTTCATGCTAAATCTAGATGAACAATGGTAGTTAGCTTATATTTTGATATTTATGAGTTCCTTTCTTGGTTCTACCTTAAACCCATGAAGTATATTTTTTTTATTTGGTGTTGTTGGAGGTTCCGGTCATGGGTAGTGTGACAGCCCAAAATTGACCCTAGTCAGAATGTGGTTTCGGGACCACAAAATCGAGGCGTAAAAATAATTTAAAATTTATTTTGATGCCTATAATATGTGTGTATTCATGTGTGACATTTTTGATGGTTCGATTTAGTGTTATAAAGGTGAATTTCACTAGAAAGGACCTAGTAGTAAACTTTGAAAGTATGATGGGGAAATGTGTGATGACTAGTTGAAAATGCATGCAAAATTAAGGGATTTGCATGTCAAATTCCCCAAAGATGGCATAGTGGCGGCCATGACATGGTTTATGGGCAAAGAAAACATGTTGAAACATGTTTTGTTAATGCATGATGTATTAAATGATAAAAAATTAATGATGTTGGATGAGAAATAAAAAATGTGTGTGAGTGTGGCATTTCCCCCCATTGCCGTGCAAGTGAAAGAAGAACAAGAAAAGAATTGTTCATCCTTGTTCTTTCCTTTTGGCCGAAAATACTAAGGGAGGAGATAGGAGTTTTGCTTCATGCTTGGTTTGGAAGAGAACAAGAAGGAGATTTGGCTATACTTGTATCAAGATTAAGGTATGTTTGAGGTTGTGTCATGAAGTTCATGCTTGTTTTGGTTGCTAACTTGATGTGCATGTTAGCCATGGTTCAAATCCTTGTTATGCCATGAAAATGGTATTTGGCCAAGGTTGATATTGTGTTAAAGCCATTGCATGCTAAATGTGAAGCTTGTTGATGATGCATGTAATGATGGATTGACTACTCTTGAAATTTCTTTTTAGTATTCTTGAGTAGGGCATTGAAATCTTTGTTTAACCATGACCGAAGTTGAAAGGGTATGGTTGTGATGTATTCGACCATGGTGCATTCATGAGCATGATTTATGCTTGTTACTTGAATGGTAAAAAATTTGTGTTTTAGATGGTTATGAACACCTTGAGATTGGCCATGCACCTATATGTGTATATGTTTGCACATGATGTTTTGGTTATGAAGTAAGTGATAAATATGTTTGCTTAAAGAAGAAAATGTTGAAGAATGGTTGTGAAATTGCAAGTACATTCAGCCTAGTACACATATGATGTGAAAATCTTGGAATTTATTGTTGATTTGGTGCAAGTATGACTAAGTATAATCGGCCATATGAGTGCTTGATGCTATATTATAAGTATTGAGCTACAATATGTAAAGCATTAGCTAGTAAAATGTGTGCCATTCATGTGTGGTGTTAAACATGTAATTGGCCTCAACATCAACATGCATAATCGGCCATGAATGAGTGCCTAAGAGGTTGAGTTGTTCGGCCATGAGTAAGCATGTTGAAGGCTTTGTGTGTTAAGTCGATTCATGAATTCCGTACTTATGTGACTTTAATGTCTAGTGAGTATATGTGGGCTAAGTGCCTTGAGTTCTTCTTTTCGATACTCAAATGATTGAATCAAATTATTTGTTAAATTAAGCTCAAGAGCAAAGGGGGACCAAATCCGATAAAGGGAAGGAAAAAGTAGTCGAATAGCCATCGGAATCGTTCGACAACATCCGAGGTAAGTTTTCGAGTATCGAAACTTAGATTTTGATTCGATTGAATGAAGTAATAAGCAATCGAAATTCTGCCCTTGTATATGGCCATTGAGCCGAAATGATATTTTGTTAAGTGAATTGTGCATAAAAGTTTTGTTGTGAAAATGAAACAAAGATGTGCATGAATGTTCGAGTGATATCCGGGCTAAGCCCAAGGCAATTGTGCGATTGTGATATCGGGCTAAGCCCAAGGCAATTGTGCGAGCTATGATATCGGGCTAAGCCCAAGGCAATTGTGCGAGTTGTGATATCCGGGTTAAGTCCGAAGGCATTTGTGCGGGTTACCATAACGGGCTATGTCCCGAATGTGTTTTGAACGAGTAGCTATATCCGGATAAACTCGAAGGTATGTGATTCGAAATTTATAAGCTGCTGGAAAATTTTCAGTTAATGCACTTGTGAAATTCCCAACAAGGTATGTTTTTGTGTGCTTTGCACACTATGAGTAAATGCGTTGAATATTCGCTCCAATGATAAACGAGCTATCGGCCTTAACTAAGCCGTTGTTTGTGTATGAAAATAAGAGTTGGGATTGTGAAGTAAGCATGTCTTTGAGAAATTGTGCATATGAATTATTGTTTAGCTACTTGAATGCTATGCTTTGGTTGTGTGTATATTATGGCTCAAACTTACTAAGCATAAATTGCTTACTCCGTTTCTTTGTTTCTCTATTATAGATTTTGCTCGTTAGCGATCGGATTCGGGATCATAGAAGTTGAAGTCAACCACACTATTAAAGCCCTTTTTGGTACTCCTTTAGTTGAGTTCGGATATGGCATGTATAGGACCACCCTCGGTTGTTTTAAGTACTTGTGATGTATATGTGTACGGCCATGCGAAAATGGTTCGTAAAAGTGGAGTATGGAATTTGACCATATGTGGTTTGTAATTATATTTGGTTTCATGATGTGATTATGGTTTGGAATGAGAGAGTTGGTCACATGATCAGCCATTGGAATGGCTAAATATGATCACATGTGGACCTAAGTATGACTAGACTATAGTTGGTCCATGGGAACTACAATATAGGTAAAGCCTACCTTAAAAACAGAGGCTGCCAGCTGCAGTGACGTGGATGTGAAAAATCACAAAAATTTGTAGGAATGGTGTTAAATAGTGAATAAATTATTTGATCGAACCTTGACGACTCTATTTTCATATGAAAGTAACGAAACAATCATATGATCAGTATACCGAGAGATATTAAAGTTCTCGTGAGACAGGGCCGGAACGGTTTGTGGGTCCCCTGTCGTTGCTTTGAAAATTTTCCATAAATTATCCAGAATGAATTAGAAGTCATGCCTTATATGTGCAGATTCCTTTTTGAGTCTAGTTTCATTGGAAAGAAACTGTATCAGTATTGAAACCCTGTACAGAGAGATATTCAAGTTGTAACGTGCAAAGGTCAGTGTAGTCGACCCCTGTAACATGGGAGACTTTAACTAATAAACTGTACCAATTGGCCCAACCAAAAATTCTAGAAATAAATCCATGGATGGATATATGAGTCTAAATTCAGGTAAAATTTACGGAATCAGTTTCCGAGTTGTGAAACTCGAGATATGCTTTTTAAGACGACAGCGACGCAGTTTTCCAGCTTGCCTGGAATGTCAAATTGGTCGATTGCCATAAGTGGTTTTGGCTTGTTAACCCTCGTGTCCGACTAACGCAAGCGATCTCGGGTTCGGGTGTTACAATTTTATTGGTATCGAGCTACGGTTTAGTCGATTCTAAGACTACCGTGATATGTTTGGGGTCTAGCTATACATGCCATTAAGTGATGAATTGATAGTGTGGTGATTTCTGACCATTTGACTTTGTGTTTGTGTATAGCAATGGATCCCGATCCCAACCGAGCAATAGCTGATGATGTGGAGAGTGTGGCGCCTACTCCGCGCAAGGGACACAGACCGTGAACTCTCAACCTATTGCCAACAATCCGAATGATGAGGCTAAGCAAGCCTTTTATAGTGTGATGAATGATTGGTTTAACCAATACATTCGAACTAACACGATTGTTCCACAACCTCCATTCCCGACTAATGCAACCTCGCACCTACAATACCTCCCAGAATCGACCAAGTAAGGTCAAGTAAGCCCCGATCTCTGAGGATTCAAAACATGGGGCCACTTGAATTTAAAGCTACGGATGATGACGATCTTGAGCAAGCTCGATTTTGGATGGACAACACTATCCGGTGCTCGATGAGCTATCTTGCACACGATGAATGCTTAAAGTGTACTATCTCCTTGCTACGCGATTCCGCCTACTATTGGTGGAGTACTCGACTCACAGTTGTGCCTAGAGAGCAAGTAACTTGGGAGTTCTTTCTAACCGAGTTCAAAGAAGTATATCACCGAGATTTATGGACCAAAAACGAAAGGAATTCCTTGATCTTAAGCAAGGTTCCATGTCGATTATCGACTACGAACAAAAATTTGCGAGGCTTAGCCGATGCAGCGTGAGTGCATTTCTTGAAAGCCGGGATGTAAACGCTCAAGATGGGTGAACGATGATATAAAGTCAGTATGTTGGCATTTTGGAAATCAGAGTTTGTGGCTCTTGTCGAGCGAGTGTGCAAAGCCGAGGAGCTCAAGATGGAGAAAAGAAAAGTGAAGTGGGAGCAAGGGAGTTTCAGTAAGAGGTCTTCGGGAAGCCCTTCCCACGATCATCAAAGAAATTTAGAGATGGCTTAGGCGGTCTAGAGACATTTCGGGCTTTTCTAGACGAGACCGCGATCGACCCCCTATGGGCACGCTGAGTCACTTCGATCGCCAGTGTTGGCAATGATCGTCGAGAGCGTAACTGAGTGCCAATATTGTGGCAAATGGCATTCGGGAGTTGTAGATTCCGTGACCGCCTCTGTTACAAGTGCGGATCAGTCGATCATTTCATTAAGGATTGCCCGAGCTTATCTGGACAAAACGTAAATCAAAGTAGGAACCCGGGTGCTACCACAACTCGAGGTAGGCCGCCTAGAAACACAGGCAATACTAGTGGCGGTTAGAGAGGATCTAGAGATGCCACCATCAGATCTGAGGCTCGTGCTCTTGCTAGGACTTATGCCATACGCGCACGCGAGGATGCTGCCTTACCAGATATTATTACCGGTATCCTCACTCTTTTCGATACTAATATGATTGCTTTGATTGACCCTGGTTCTACTCATTCTTATATATGCGAAACCTTAGCATCCAGTAAGACTTTGCCCATTGAGTCTACTGAGTTTGTAATACGGGTGTCAAACCCCTTGGGTCATTACGTGCTCGTCAACAAAGTGTGTAAGAAAAGTCCCCTAGTATTTTGTGGTTCTTGTTTTCCGGCAGACTTGATGCTTTTGCCATTCGACGAATTCGACGTTATTCTTGGTTTGGATTGGTTGACCATGCACGATGCGGTTGTAAATTGCAAAAGCAAGACTATTGATCTCGAGGTGCACGAATAACGAGTTAATTCGGGTTGAGTCTACTGGACTTAAAGGATTGCCACCGTAATATCGGCAATGTTGGCTCGTAAATACGAAGAAAGGGTGTGAAGCATACCTTGCGTATGTTCTAGATGACAAGGAGTTAGAAAAGAAACCCGAATCTGTGCGCTGGTTTGTGAATACCGGATGTTTTCCTCAAGAATTGCCGGGTTTACCACTGTTCGGAAATAGAGTTTGGCATCGAATTGGTACCGTACCATTCCAATTTCAATAGCTCCGTGATCGTATGGCACCAACGGAATTAAAGAAGTTGAAAGCTCGGTTGCAAGAATTGGTGGATAGAGGTGTTGCTCACCGAGTTTTTCACCTTGGGGTGCGCCGGTGTTGTTTGTGAAAAGAAGGATGGAACCATGAGGTTGTGCATCGACTATCGCCGACTTAATAAAGCGACGATAAAGAACAAATACCGATATCAGCAGATCGATGACTTGTTCGATCAACTGAAAGGAGCCTCGGTGTTCTCGAAAATAGATTTGAGATCGGGCTATTATCAATTGCGAATTCGAGATTCGGATGTACCCAAGGCGCCTTGAGCGAGATATGGTCACTACGAGTTCCTAGTGATGCCATTCGGCTTACTAATGCCCTGCGGTATTTATAGATTTAATGAATCGGATCTTGGACCATACTTGGATCGATTTGTAGTCGTGTTCATTGATGACATCTTGGTCTATTCAAGAAATGAGACCGAACATGTGAACACACCGAGGTTAGTGCTTTGCAAATTCTACGGATAAGCAATTATATGCTAAGTTCAGCAAGTGTGAGTTCGGTTAGAGAGGTTAGCTTCTTGGGGCATGTGATATCTCAGACGGTATTCGAGTCGACCGAACAAAATTTCAGCCATACATAATTGGAAGCCTCAGAAATATTACCGAGGTTCGAGCTTTTTGGGGCCGCTTAGGTTATTACCGACGATTTGTATAAGGTTTCTCAACGATAGCCACGCCCATGACGGCTACTCTAAAAGGATGTTAAGTTCGAATGGACGGAGAAATGTCAGAAAAGTTTCGATCAACTGAAGACTTATTTGACTAAAGCCCCAATTTTAGTGCAACCCGAATCTGGCAAAGAGTTTGTCATCTATAGTGACGCCTCCCTACTTGGGTTAGGTTGCGTATTGATACAAGAAGGTCGAGTTGTGACCTATGCGTCGAGGCAATTAAAGCCACATGAGAAAAATTATCCGACCCATGGTCTCGAATTGGCTGCCATCGTATTCGCCTTAAAGATATGGCGACATTACTTATTTAGTGAGAAGTGCCATGTGTATTCGGATCATAAAAGTCTCAAATATTTGATGACTCAAAGAGACTTAAATCTGCGACAAAGACGTTGGCTCGAAATGTTAAAGGATTATGAGTGGTCATTGACTATCACGGGAGAGGCGAATGTGGTTGAGGATGCCTTAAGTCGTAAATCATTATTAGCTTTACGAGCGATGAATGTGCACTTGTCATTCGATCCGACAATGTGTCAAGAGTGAATTGAAAGCCAAACCATTATTGATACATCAAATTCGTGAAGCTCGTAAAGTCGAAGACGAGTTGGCGCAAAACGGCCGAGTGTGTTCGAACAAGGACTCGGAGTTTCAAATCGATGATGACGATTGTTTGAGGTTCAGAGTCGTCTGTGTGTTCCAAAGAATTGAACTTATTTTGAAATCTTGAACGAAGCCCATTGTAGCCGAATGGCGAACCACCGGGAGTCTGAAGGTGTACAACGATTTGAAACGTCGATTTTGGTGGCATGGTATGAAACGAGACATCTCCGACTTTGTTTCGAGATGTTTAATATGTCAACAAGTGAAAGCGGAACATCAAGTGCCTTGAGGATTACTTCACCGATCACGATACCCGAGTGGAAGTGGGATACAAAGTCTATTGTGACCGCCATTGTCGCAAGTAAGAAGGATGCGATTTGGGTCGTTGTAGATAGATTGACTAAGTCGGCTCACTTTGTCCCTCGACGCACGGGTTTTCAATGGACAAACTAGCGAATCAGACGTTTCTCAGTTGTGAGATTACACGGGTGCCTACTTCCATCGTGTGGGATAGAGATCCGAGATTTACCTCGCGATTTTGGAAGAAGTTGCAAGAAGCTTTGGGTACCAAGTTGCATTTCAAAGACCGCCTTTCACCCCCAAACCGATGGTCAATCCGAGCGGATAATTCAGATACTTGAGGATATGTTAAGATGTTGCATCCTCGAGTTCGATGGTTCATGGGAAGTGTTTGCCTTTGATTGAATTCGCCACAACAATAGTTTTCAATCAAGTATTAAGATGGCACCCTACGAGGCTTTGTACGGTCGTAAATGCCGTACACCATTGTTTTGGACTGAGCTCGGTGAAAGCAAAATTTTCGGGGTGGATTTGATTAGAGATGCTGAACAGAAAGTGAAAGTAATCCGTGAAAGTCTGAAGATAGCCTCCGATCGTCAGAAGTCATACGCGGGTCTGAAGCGTAAAGACATCGAGCATCAGGGGGGAGATAAAGTGTTTCTCAAGGTTTCTCTTTGGAAAAAGATACTCAGATTCGGCCGTAAGGGCAAGTTGAGCCCGAGGTTCATTGGGCCATATGAGATATCCGAGCGAGTCGGTTCAATTGCGTCTCGTTTGATATTGCCCCCTGAACTCGAAAAGATTTACGATGTCTTTCATGTTTCGATGCTTCGACGCTATAGATCTGATCCATCGCACGTGGTTAGTCCATCGGAGGTTGAAATTCAAGCCAATATGAGTTATGAGAAAGAACCGGTTCGTATCCTATCACGTGAAGTGAAAGAGTTGCAAAACAAGCGGGTTCCACTAGTGAAAGTGTTATGGCTCAAACACGGGATAGAAGAAGCTACTTGAGAAACTGAGAACTCTATGAAAGAGCGATACCCAACCCTATTTACGGTAAGATTTTTGGGGACGAAAATTTCTTAAGTGGGGAGAGTTGTGACACCAAAATTGACCCTAGTCGGAATGTGGTTTGGGACCACAAAATTGAGGCGTAAAAATAATTTAAAATTTATTTTGATGCCTATAATATGTGTGTATTCATGTGTGACATTTTGATGGTTCGATTTAGTGTTATAAAGGTGAATTTCACTAGAAAGGACCTAGTAGTAAACTTTGAAAGTATGATGGGGAAATGTGTGATGACTAGTTGAAAATGCATGCAAAATTAAGGGATTTGCATGTCAAATTCCCCAAAGATGGCATGGTGGCCGCCATGACATGGTTTATGGGCAAAGAAAACATGTTGAAACATGTTTTGTTAATGCATGATGTATTAAATGATAAAAAATTAATGATGTTGGATGAGAAATAAAAAATGTGTGTGAGTGTGGCATTCCCCCATTGCAGTGCAAGTGAAAGAAGAACAAGAAAAAATTGTTCATCCTTGTTCTTTCCTTTTGGCCGAAAATACTAAGGGAGGAGATAGGAGTTTTGCTTCATGCTTGGTTTGGGAGAGAACAAGAAGGAGATTTGGCTATACTTGTATCAAGATTAAGGTATGTTTGAGGTTGTGTCATGAAGTTCATGCTTGTTTTGGTTGCTAACTTGATGTGCATGTTAGCCATGGTCCAAATCCTCGTTATGCCATGAAAATGGTATTTGGCCAAGGTTGATATTGTGTTAAAGCCATTGCATGCTAAATGTGAAGCTTGTTGATGATGCATGTAATGATGGATTGACTACTCTTGAAATTTCTTTTTAGTATTCTTGAGTAGGGCATTGAAATCTTTGTTTAACCATGACCAGAAGTTGAAAGGGTATGGTTGTGATGTATTCGCCATGGTGCATTCATGAGCATGATTTATTCTTGTTACTTGAATGGTAAAAAAATTTGTGTTTTAGATGGTTATGAACACCTTGAGATTCGGCCATGCACCTATATGTGTATATGTTTGCACATGATGTTTTGGTTATGAAGTAAGTGATAAATATGTTTGCTTAAAGAAGAAAATGTTGAAGAATGGTTGTGAAATTGCAAGTACATTCGGCCTAGTACACATATGATGTGAAAATCTTAGAATTTATTGTTGATTTGGTGCAAGTATGACTAAGTATAATCGGCCATATGAGTGCTTGATGCTATATTATAAGTATTGAGCTACAATATGTAAAGCATTAGCTAGTAAAATGTGTGCCATTCATGTGTGGTGTTAAACATGTAATTGGCCTCAACATCAACATGCATAATCGGCCATGAATGAGTGCCTAAGAGGTTGAGTTGTTCGGCCATGAGTAAGCATGTTGAAGGCTTTGTGTGTTAAGTCGATTCATGAATTCCGTACTTATGTGACTTTAATGTCTAGTGAGTATATGTGGGCTAAGTGCCTTGAGTTCTTCTTTTCGATACTCAAATGATTGAATCAAATTATTTGTTAAATTAAGCTCAAGAGCAAAGGGGGACCAAATCCGATAAAGGGAAGGAAAAAGTAGTTGAATAGCCATCGGAATCGTTCGACAACATCCGAGGTAAGTTTTCGAGTATCGAAACTTCGATTTTGATTCGATTAAATGAAGTAATAAACAATCGAAATTCTGCCCTTGTATATGGCCATTGAGCCGAAATGATATTTTTGTTAAGTGAATTGTGCATAAAAGTTTTGTTGTGAAAATGAAACAAAGATGTGCATGAATGTTCGAGTGATATCCGGGCTAAGCCCAAGGCAACCAGCGATTGTGATATCGGGCTAAGCCCAAGGCAATTGTGAGAGCTGTGATATCGGGCTAAGCCCGAAGGCAATTGTGCGAGTTGTGATATCCGGTTAAGTCCCGAAGGCATTTAAAGGGTTACCATAACGGGCTATGTCCCGAAGGTGTTTTGAACGAGTAGCTATATCCGGATAAACTCGAAGGTATGTGATTCAAATTTATAAGCTGCTGGAAAATTTTCAGTTAATGCACTTGTGAAATTCCCAACAAGGTATGTTTTGTGTGTGCTTTGCACACTATGAGTAAGTGCGTTGAATATTCGCTCCAATGATAAACGAGCTATCGGCCTTAATCGAGCCATTGTTTGTGTATGAAAATAAGAGTTGGGATTGTGAAGTAAGCATGTCTTTGAGAAATTGTGCATATGAATTATTGTTTAGCTACTTGAATGCTATGCTTTGGTTGTGTGTATATTATGGCTCAAACTTACTAAGTATAAATTGCTTACTCCGTTTCTTTGTTTCTCTGTTATAGATTTTGCTCGTTACCGATCGGATTCGGGATCATAGAAGTTGAAGTCAACCACACTATCAAAGCCCTTTTGGTACTCCTTTAGTTGAGTTCGGATATGGCATGTATAGGACCACCCTCGGTTGTTTTAAGTACTTGTGATGTATATGTGTACGGCCATGCGAAAATGGTTCGTAAAAGTGGAGTATGGAATTTGACCATATGTGGTTTGTAATTATATTTGGTTTCATGATGTGATTATGGTTTGGAATGAGAGAGTTGGTCACATGATCAGCCATTGGAATGGCTAAATATGATCACATGTGGACCTAAGTATGACTAGACTATAGTTGGTCCATGGGAACTACAATATAGGTAAAGCCTACCTTAAAAACAGAGGCTGCCAGCTGCAGTGACGTGGATGTGAAAAATCACCAAAATTTATAGGAATGGTGTTAAATAGTGAATAAATTATGTGATCGAACCTTGACGAGTCTATTTTCATATGAAAGTAACGAAACGATCATATGATCAGTATACCGAGAGATATTAAAGTTCTCGTGAGACAGGGCCGGAACGGTTTGTGGGTCCCCTGTCGCGGCTTTGAAAATTTGCCATAAATTATCCAGAATGAATTAGAATTCATGCCTTATATGTGAAGATTCCTTTTTGAGTCTAGTTTCATTGGAAACAAACGGTATCAGTATTGAAACCCTGTACAGAGAGATATTCAAGTTGTAACGCGCGAAGGTCAGTGTAGTCGACCCCTGTAACATAAGCGACTTTAACTAATAAACTGTACCAATTGGCCCGACCAAAAATTCTAGAAATAAATACATGGATGGATATATGAGTCTAAATTCAGGTAAAATTTACGGAATCAGTTTCCGAGTTGTGAAACTCGAGATATGCTTTTTAAGGAGACAACGACGCAGTTTTCCAGCTTGCCTGGGAATGTCAAATTGGTCGGTGCCATAAGTGGTTTTGGCTTGTTAACCCCTCGTGTCCGACACCGGCAACGGTCTCGGGTTCGGGGTGTTACAGGTAGAAAAAAAAGAAAACTATAGATTTTGATATTTATGATAGAAATTAATGAGTGAGAGTTGGATAGATATTATGATGTTAAAATTCATGGGATTATGAGCTTGTAAGTTTGATGGTGAAATTTATGCTTTGTGAGGGTAAATGGTTTAGAAGGAGCATTCGGCCATGATGTAAAATTATGATGAAGGGATGCTAATGCCGAATATGAAGATGATGAACTTGAATAAATAATATTCAGCTAGCATGATAAGTTATGAAATATTAAGTAGATGATATAATTGATTGGTGAAGTGGCTAATAGGGATTTTTAATGAAACTATGCCAAGGCCGAATGTATCATGAAGTAAATAAAAATGCTAAATGTGCATTATGTGCTTATATGTGTATTTGGCCAGGGAGGTGTGATATGAAGCTTTGATAGGTTTGAGAGATGAATGACCGAATGAGCTATAGGTTATGTATGGATGAATTTTATGCATATGTGTGTGTGTGGCATTAGTAGTTAATGGCATTCGGCATTGTTTAATTAAAATTAGAAATGAATGCTTGAAAGTTAAATAGGTCGCTCTAATGACCAAATATGCTAAAAGCTAATATATGGACGAATTGGTTTTTGAAATGTATATGGTTGCCGTATGTATGTGTTTGATTGAGAAGTAAATTTGTTTGATTTAGCTCAAGAGCTTAGAGGATCAAAGTTGGATAAGGGAAAAGAAAAAGTGATCGAATAGCCGTTGAAATCGTTCGACAACATCCGAGGTAAGTCTTCGAGTAATGAAACTTAGTTTATGATTTGATTAAGTCATGACATATAAGCATAACGAATAAACGGAGATATAATAATTCTACTTGAATGATATTTTGAGGTGATTACTTTATACCTATGACGGGTAGCCAAATGTGTATAGAGATCATGTTATAAAGCCAATCAAAATCATGTTCCTTGTATGTGGCTATTGAGCCAAAATTGGTAAGGTTTGATAAGTGTCTTGTGTTTGAGCTTTAGTGATGAAAATGAAATATAGATGTGATATGATTTATTGATATATGTGCATGAATATTCGGATGGCAACCGGGCTAAGTCCCGAAGGCATTTGTGCTAGTGACTAATTTCGGGCTAAATCCCAAAGGCATTTGTGCGAGTTACTATATCTGGGCTAAGTCCCGAAGGCATTTGTGCGAGTTACTATATCTGGGCTAAGTCCCGCAGGCATTTGAGCGAGTAGCTATATCCGACTAAATCCCGAAGGTACTTGGTTTGGGAATGAGTGATCTTGCTGTAATACTTCCAATTAATACGCTCGTAAAATCCCAACGATGAGGTATGTTTCGTATATGCATTGGAATAGTTGATTCCTTTTAAATAGTATTCGCTCAATCGATTAACAAGCTTCCGGCCTTAGCCAAGTTGATTCCTTATGTATGAATATAAGGGTTGGAAATGTGAAGTAGGTATGATTTTGAGAATATGTGTATATGAAATTATTCGTTTAGTCATATGAATGCTATACTTCAGTTGTGCATGATTCCATTACTCAAACTTACTAAGCATTAAATGCTTATTCCGTTGCTTTGATTCTCTGTTTTATAGATTTTGCTCTTCAGCTATCGGACTCGGGATTGTCAAAGTCGAAGTCGTCCACACTATCAAAGCCCTTTTGGTACTCTTTTAGTTGAACTCTGATAATGGCATGTATAGGACTGCCCTTTGTTGTTAGTCAAGTACTTTTGGTAATGTATATATTTGGATAGCCATGCGAAAATGGCTTATATATATATTGAGCATAGCATTATAATCATTTTGTATGTTGTTCATTGAGTGGTATGGAAATGTTTGGTAACGATTAGCCATTGGAATGGTTAATCACGATCATTTTGGTGCTATGTATGACAAAATTCTAGTTGATCCATGGAAAACCATGAAATAGGTAAAGTTTACCTTAAAAATAGATCTTGACAAGAAAAAGTGATCTTGACAATGATGAGCAGCGATCATGCCCTATATGTACAGATTCCTTTTCGAGTCTAGTTTCCTTAGAAACAAACGGCATAAGTATTGAAGCCCGTGACAGGAGATATCTAAATCGTAATGCATGAAGGTCGAGTAGTCGAATCCTGAAGCAGGGGAGACTTTAACTAATAAACTGTACTAATTGGACCGACCAAAATTCTATAAAAAATTTGTAGATGGATATATGAGTCTAGTTTCAGGAAAATTTACGGAATCAGTTTTGAGTTTTGGAACTCGAGATATGATTTTAAGGTGGCGATGGACGCATTAGCCGACTTGTGCTGGAAATTTTAAAATGAACTGTATAATTAATTGAATTAAGCCCGTTAACACCTCGTGTATGTGACAGCCCTAAAGTGACCCTAGTCGGAAAGCGGTTTCGGGACCGCTAAAGCGAGTCACCAAATTATTTGAATGTGATATTTATTGTCTAAAATATGTGAATATGAATGTGCGAAAATTTTTAAGCTTCGATTTAGTTAATTGCATGTGAATGGAGTACATAGGACTTGTGTGACACTTTTGAAATGTGATAGGCTAATCTATAAGGATCTAAAAGTGCATGTAATCAAAAGGGAGGACTTGCATGTCAATTTTCCCCCCTAATTACTAGTGGCCGGACATGACAAAGGGTGATGGGCAAAACATGTCATAAAACATGTTGTGATAATGGTTTGTGTTAGAAAAAAACAAAATAAGGAGTATGGGCAATAAAATAATAATGGGAAGGTAAATGATGACAAAAAAAATGTGCGTGTGGTTGCCCCCCCCTTTTGCCGTGAATGGAAGAAAAAAAAAGAAAAAAAGGCTTCATTCTTTGGTTGTTCTTGGCCGAATAGAAGAAAGAGAAGAAGGGGGAAGAGCTTGAGAAAATCGGCTATGGTGGTTTGCTAGACTAAGGTATGTTTGATGTTGTCCATGAGATTCATGCATGTTTTTAGTTGTTAGTTTGAGTTCTAACTAGCCCATGGTTCAAATCTTTACTATGTCATGGAGATGATATTCGGCTAAGGTGGTTTTGTGTTGATGTCATTTGCATGCTAAAAGTGAAGCTTTGTAATGATGCATGTGATGGTGGATTGATGACTCTTGAATCTTCTTTTTAGCATTTTGAGTGAGACATTAAGTTCTTTGTTTAACCATGACCAAAATTGAAATGGTATGGTGTTGTGATGCATTCGGCCATGGTAGGAAGTAGAAGGAAATATGGTTGTTGTTAGATGAAGTAGAGTCTAACAAATGAGCACATATGTGCATTAGTTGCTAGATGGAGAAGAATCGGCTAGCAAGTTGTGTGCCAAGGCGAATATAATTTTGTATATTAATGAGTAATGCATGTGTTGAATTGATGGAAAGGAGAGGATGCTTTAATAGTGTATATATGTGTATTAGCCAAGTTTTGAACTTGAAACAAAATGGTGTTTAGTCAATACAAGTGACCATACTTGTAGAATGTATTAAGTGTTGCAATCGGCCTTAGCATAGATGTGTATGTTCGGCCAAAGGTAAGCATATTAATGGCTTTATCTTGACTTAGAAAATTCGGCTAAGGGGAATATTGGCTAATATGTTGAATTCGATTCGTGATTTCGTACATATGTGACTCTAATGTCTAATGTATATATGGGCTAAGTACCTTGAGGTCCTCTTTTGATGTTCAAATGAATTGTGTTAAATTGCTTAATGTGATTAAAAATGCGCATGACCATTGTGTATTTGAGCTAAAGGGTGGCCATATGACCTATTAAACTCCTTGTCATATTCGGCCATAAACTAGCATAATGAGACTTTAATAAGTTAAATTTGTTTGAATTAGCTCAAGAGCTTAGAGGACCACAGTTGGATAAGGGAAAGGAAAAAGTTATCGAATAGCCGCTAAAATCGTTCGACCACATCCGAGGTAAGTTTTCGAGTAATGGAACTTAGATTATGATTTGATTAGATCATGTTTTAGGCAAATCAAAATCATGCTCTTTATATGTGGCTATTGAGCCAAAATTTCAAGTGTGATAAGTGTCTTGTGTTTGAGCTTTGGTAATGAAAATGAAATACAGATGTGTCATGATTTTGTGACAGCCCAAAATTGACCCTAGTCGGAAGGTGGTCTTGGGACCACAAAACCGAGGCATAAAAATAATTAAAAATTTATTTTGATGCCTATAATATGTGTGTGCTCATGTATGACATTTTATGATGATTGATTTAGTGTTATAAGGGTGAATTCCACAAGAAAGGACTTAGTAATGAACTTTGAAAGTATGATAGGAAATGTGTGATGACTAATTAAAGCATGCATGCAAAATAATGGACTTGCATGTCAAATTCCCCTTTATAGGTGGTGGCCGGCCATGACAAGGAGGATGGGCTAAACATGTCATGAAACATGTTTTGTTGGTGCATTAGGGTGAAATAATAAACAAAGGTGTATGGGTGATAAAAAATGAAAAAAAATGTGTGTGAGTGTGGTAATCCCCCATTGCCGTGAGTTGTAGAGAAGGAAAGAAAAAATTTTGTTCATCCTTTCTTTGAGCCAAAACTAAGGAAGAAGGAGGATTTTGCTTCATGCTTGGTTTGGAAGAGATCTAGAAGGAGATTTGGCCAAGTTTGCATCAAGATTAAGGTATGTATGAGGTTGTGTTAGGAGTTTCATGCATGTTTTGGTTGCTAACTTGATGTGCATGTTAGCCATGGCTCAAATCTTTGTTAAGCCATGGAAATGGTATTTGGCCAAAGTTGTTATGGTGATAAAGCCATTGCATGCTAAGTGTGAAGCTTGATGATGATGCATGCAATGATGGATTGTCTACTCTTGAGCAAGATTTGAGCCTTCTTTTGATTTATCATGATTGAAGTTGAAAAGGAGCATGATTGTCATATTCGGCCATTCATGAGCATGGTTCATGCTTCTTGCATGTTAGTTAAAATTTGTATTTTGGATGGCTATGGACACCTTGAAAATTCGCCATGCTCATATTGTATATATATGTTTGCACATGATGTTTTGGCTATGAAGTAAGTGATGAATAAGTTGGTTTAAAGAAGAAGATGTTGAAGAATAATTGTGAAATTTCAAGCACAATTGCCTAGCACACATATAAGTGCTTGATGCTATATTATAAGTTTTGAGCCACAATATGCAAAGCATTAACTAGTAAAATGCATGCTGTTTTTGTGAGGTATTAAGTGCATAATTGGCCTCAACATGTACATGAATATTCGGCCTTGGGTAGCCTATTGAAGGCCTTAGCATTTCCTTGATGCTCAAATAAATTGTATTGAATTGCTTGATGTAGTATAAAATGTGCATGACCATTGTGTATTCAAGCTAAAGAGTGGCCATATGACCATTTAAAATCCTTGTCATATTCGCCATAAGCAAGCACAATGAGGTTTTAATAAATTGAATTTGTTTGAATTAGCTCAAGAGCTAAGAGGGCCACAATTGGACAAGGGAAGGAAAAGGTGATCGAATAGCGAAAAAGCCGTTCGACAACATCCGAGGTAAGTCCTCAAGAAGTGATCTTACTTGAATTATGTAAGATGAAACATGGATGTGTATGATTATTGATCATGTGTGTATGAGTATTTGAATTCCACCGGGCTAAGTCCCAAGGCGAATATGCTAATGATTATAATTGTGTTTGAGCCTTAGTAACTTGAAAATGAAATATGTATGTCCAATGATTATTGATGTATGTGTGCATGAGAAATTGAATGATATCGGGCTAAGCCCAAGACAATTATGCTGAAATTTATATCCGGGTTAAGACCGAAGGCAATTGTGCTAGTAGCTATATCCGGGCTAAGACCGAAGGCATTCGTGCAAGTTGTTAAATCGGGCTAAGACGAAGGCATTTGTGCAAATCGTGATATCCGGGTAAAGTCCGTTGGCCTTGGTGCGGGTTACCATAACCGGGCTATGTCCGAAGGCGATTGAACGAGTACCGACATCCGGATAAACTCGAAGGTATGTGATTTGAAAATTATGAGCTTGCTGGAAAATTTCAGCTAATGCACTTGTGAAATTTCCCAATGATAAGGTAAGTGCGGTGTGTGCTTTGCGCGCTAGGAGTAAGAGCGTATGAATATCCGCTCCTATGATGGAGCGAGTTATCGGCCTTAATGAAGCCGTTATTTGTGTATGAACATAAGAGTTGGGATGGTAAAGTAAGTATGATTATGTGAATGCGCATTAATGAAATGATGCATTTAACTATGTGAATGTATTGCTGTAATTAGAGTTGATTATATTCCTTGAGACTTACTAAGCATAAAAATGCTTACTCATTGCTTTGGCTCTCGGTTTTCTAGATTTCGCTCGATAGCAATCGGATTCGGGATCGTTGAAGTCGAAGTCATCCACACTATCAAGCCCCCATTTTGGTATAAATTCTTGGTTGAACTTGAAATGGCATGTATAGGACTACCCTTGTTTGTTAAATATGTGGTGATGTAAGTATGTACGGCCATGCGAAAATGGCTCGAAAAGGAACATGAACTTAGAATAATTGTGGTTTGTATGTATATATTTGGTGTCATGATGTGGCTATGGCTTGGAAATGGGAATGTTGGTCATATGATCAGCCATTGGCATGGTTAAAATGATCATATATGAACCTATGTATGGCAAAGACTAGTTGGTTCATGGAGACTACCAAATAGGTAAGACCTACCTTAAAACAGATGCTGCCAGCTGCAGTGACGTGAATGTGAAAAATCACCAAAATTCGTAGAAATGGAATTAAATAGTGAATAAGCTATGTAAATTAACCTTGATGAGTCTATTTTCATATGGAAGAAACGAAATGGTCATAGGAGTTACATGTTAAGAGATATTAATGCTATTGTGAGACAGGGCCAGAACGGTTTCTGGGTTCCCTGTCGCAACTTTAAAATTTACTATAAATTATCCAGAAAGAATTATGCGACATACCTTATATGTACAGATTCCATTTTGAGTCTAGTTTCATTAGAAACAAACGACACCAGCATTAAAGCCCTGTACAGAGAGATATTCAAGTTATACCGCGCGAAGGTCAGAGCAGTCGATCCCTGTAACATGGGTGACTTTAACTAATAAACTGTACCAATTGGCCCATCCAAAAATTCTAGAAATAAATCCATGGATGGATATATGAGTCTAAATTCAGGGAAAATTTACGAAACCAGTTTCGAGTTTTGAAACTCGAGATATGATTTTAAGGCGACGGTGATGCAGTCTTCCAGCCTGACTGGAAATGTCAAATTGGTGGGCAAACCATGTGAACTTGGCTTGTTAACCCCTCGTGTCCGACACGGCAATGGTCTCGGGTTCGGGTGTTACAATTTTATGGTATCGAGCCACGGTTTAGTCGATTCTAGGACTACCGTGAGGTGTTTGGGGTCTAGCTATACATGCCATTAAATGATGAATCGATAGTGTGGTGATTTACGACAATTTGACTTTGAGTTTGTTTATAGCAATGGGTCCCGATCCCCAACCGAGCAATAGCTGATGATGTGGAGAGTGGCGCTGCTCCAGACAAGGGACAGCGCCGGCGGACTCTCAACCTATGGCCAGCAATCCGAATGATGAGGCTAGGCAAGCCTTTTATAGTGTGATGAACGAATGGTTTAATCAATACATTCGAACTAACACGGCTGTCCCGACCTCCATTCCCGACAAATGCAACCCCCAAGCACCTACAATACCTCCGATGAATCGACCAAATAAGGTCAAGTAAGCCCCAATCGATAGGATTGAAAACATGGGGCCACTGAATTTAAAGCTACGGATGATGATGATGCCGAACGAGCTGAATTTCGGTTGGACAACACTATCCGGTGCTCGATGAGCTATCTTGTACACCGATGAATGCTTAAAGTGTACCATCTCCTTGCTACGTGATTCCACCTACTATTGGTGGAGTACTCGACTACGTGGTACCTAGAGAGCAAGTGACTTGGGAATTTCTTGATCTTAAGCAAGGTTCTATGTCGGTTCCGACTATGAACGAAAATTTGTGAGGCTTAATGATACACGCGAGAATGCATTTCGTCCAAGCTATTATGTGTAAATGCTTGAGGATGGGCTGAATGATGATATAAGGATGTTCGTTGGCATTCTCGAAATCGAGAGATCGTAGTACTTGTTGAGCAAGCTTGTAAAGTCGAAGAGCTTAGAAAGGAGAAACAAAAGCTGATGTGGGAACTGGAGAATTCGAAAGAGGTCCTCGGAAAGTCTCTTCAACAGCAAGAAGAGATTTCGAGATGATGTGAACGGTCTAGAGGCGCTTTGGGCTTTTTAGGCGAGGACGCGATCGACCCCTGTGACCACACGAGTCACTTGATCGCCGATGGTGGAAATGATCACGAGAGAGGCGGAGTGTCAACATTGTGGCAAATGGCATTGGGAGCTGTTGGTTTCGTGATCACTCTCGCTATAAGTGTGGATCGGCCGACCACTTTAGGAAGGATTGCCCGAGGAAGCTTGAGCAGAATGTGAGTCGAGTGGAAACTCGGGTGCTACCATCGCTCGAGGTAGGCCACCTAGAAATATGGGCAATGTCGATTGGCGGTCGGAGAGGATCTAGAGATGCTACCATCGGATCCGAGGCTCGTGCTCCTGCGAGGACTTATGCCACGCTGACGCGAGGATCTTGCCTCTCCGGATGTCATTAGGTGCTTTCACCCTTTTCAATACTAAAGTGATTGCGTTGATTGACCCCGGTTCTACTCAATCTTATATATGTGAAACCTTAGCATCCGATAAGACTTTGCCTATTGAGTCTCTCGAGTTTGTAATTCGGTGTCAAACCCTTGGGTCATTACGTGCTTGTCAACAAAGTGTGCAAGAAAAGTCTCCTAGTGTTCCGAGGTTCTTGTTTCGGCGGACTTGATGCTTTTGCCGTTCGATGAATTCGACGTTATTCTTGGTTTGGATGGGTTGACCATGCACGATGCGGTCGTAAATTGCAAAAGCAAGACTATCGATTTGAGGTCTTGCGAATAACGAGATAATTCGGGTTAAGTCTACGGACTTAAAGGGGTTGCCACCGTAATATCGCAATGTTGGCCCGAAAATATGTAAGAAAAGAGTGCGAAGCGCACACAGCGTCGTGCTTTCGATGACAAGGAATCGAAAAGAAACCGAATCTGTGCCGTGGTTTGTGAATACCGGATGTTTCCACGAAGAATTGCCGGGTTTACCACTGTTCGGAAATAGAATTTGGCATCGAATTGGTACTGGTACCACTCCAATTCGATAGCTCCGTATCGTATGGCACCAACGAATTAAAGGAGTTGGAAGCTCGATTGCAAGAATTGGTGGATAGAGGTTTTGCTCGCCTGAAGTTTTTCGCCTTAGGTGCGCCCGGTGTTGTTCGTGAAAAGAAGGATGGAACCATGCGGTTGCAGATCGACTATCGTCGACTTAATAAAGCGACGATAAAGAACAAATATCCGTTGCCACGTATTGACGACTTGTTCGATCAAGCGAAGGGAGCCTCGGTGTTCTCGAAAATAGATTTGAGATCGGGCTACTATCAATTGCGAATCCGAGATTCGGACGTGCCCAAGACCGCCTTGAGCGAGATATGGTCACTATGAGTTCCTAGTGATGCCGTTTGGGCTCACTAATGCCCTCGCGGTATTTATGGATTTAATGAATCGGATCTTTAGACCATATTTGGATCGATTAGTAGTCGTGTTCATTGATGACATCTTGGTCTATTCAAGAAATGAGACCGAACATCTTTGAACACCTACGGTTAGTCTTTGCAAATTTTACTGGGACAAGCAATTATATGCTAAGTTAAAGCAAGTGTGAGTTACGGTTAAGAGAGGTTAGCTTCTTGGGTCATGTGGTATCTGATCGGTATTCGAGTCGAACAGAATAAAATTTCAGCCATACTTAATTGGAAGCCTCAGAAATATTAATGAGGTTCTGAGCTTTTGGGGCTTGCTTAGGTTATTACCGACGATTTGTAAAGGCTTCTCAACGATAGCCACGCCGATGACGGCTTACTCCAAAAGGACGTTAAGTTGAATGGATGAGAAATGCCAAAAGGTTTCGATCAATGAAAACTTATTTGATTGAAGCCCCAATTCTAGTGCAACCCGAGTCCGCAAGGAGTTTGTCATCTATAGCGACGCCTCTCTACTTGGGTTAGGTTGCGTATTAATGCAAGAAGGTCGAGTTGTGGCCTATCGTCGAGGCAATTAAAGCCACATGAGAAAAATTATCCAACTCATGATCTCGGTGGCCGCCATCGTATTCGCCTTTAAAGATTTGGCGACATTACTTATTTGGTGAAAGGTGCCATGTATACTCGGATCACAAAAGTCTCAAATATTTGATGACCCAAAGAGACTTAAATCTGCGACAAAGACGTTGGCTCGAGCTGTTAAAGGATTATGAGTGATCATTGACTATCACCGGGAAAGGCGAATATGGTTGCGGATGCCTTGAGTCGTAAATCGTTATTCACTTTCTGAGCGATGAATGTGCACTTGTGCGTCCGATCCGACAAAGTGTGTTAGTGGCTGAATTGAAAGCCAAACCATTATTGACACACCAAATTCGAGAAGCTCGAGAAAGTCGACGACGAGTTGGTTGCAAAACGGCTGCGTGTGTTCGAACAAGGACTCGGAGTTTCAAATCGACGATGACGATTGTTTGAGGTTCAAAAGTCGTCGGTGTGTCCCAAAGAATTGAACTCATTTCGATAATTACGAATGAAGCCCATTGTAGCCGAATGGCAATCCACCCGGGAGTACGAAGATGTACAATGATTTGAAACTTCGGTTTTGGTGGCATGGTATGAAGCGAGACATCTCCGACTTTGTTTCAAGATGTTTAATATGTCAACAAGTGAAAGCGGAACATCGGTGCCTTGAGGATTACTTCACCAATCACAATACCCGAGTGGAAATGGGATCGAGTCACAATGGACTTTGTATCCGGACCGCCATTGTCGACAAGTAAGAAGGATGCGGTTTGGGTCGTGGTAGATCGATTGACTAAGTCGGCCCACTTTGTCCCCCGTCGCACGGATTTTTCAATGGACAAATTAGCGGAATTACGCGTTTCTCGGTTGTGAGATTACATGGGTGCCTATTTCCATCGTGTCGATAGAGATCCGAGATTTACCTCGCGATTTTGGAAAAAGTTGCAAGAAGCTTTGGGTACCAAGTTGCATTTCAGACCGCCTTTCACCCTCAAACCGATGGTCAATCCGAAGCGGATAATTCAGATACTTGAGGATATGTTAAGATGTTGCGTCCTCGAGTTTAGTGGTTCATGGGAGCGGTATTTGCCGTTGATTGAATTCGCCACAACAACGACTTTCAATCAAGTATTAAAATGGCACCTACGAGGCCTTGTACGGTCGTAAATGCCGTACACCATTGTTTTGGGTGAGCTCGGTGAAAGCAAGATTTTCGGTGGATTTGATTAGGGATGCTGAGCAGAAGTGAAAGTAATCCGTGAAAGTCTGAAGATAACCTCCGATCGTCAGAAGTCGTACGCGGATCTGAAGCGTAAGAATATCGAGTATCAGGTGGGTGATAAAGTGTTCCTCAAGGTATCGCCTTGGAAAAAGATACTCAGATTCGGCCGTAAGGGCAAGTTGAGCCCGAGGTTTGTTGGGCCATATGAGATATCCGAGCGAAGTCGATCCGGTGGCATATCGTTTGACTTTGCCCCCGAACTCGAAAAGGTTCACGATGTCTTTCACGTTTCGATGCTTGACGCTATAGATCCGATCCATCGACGTGATTAGTCCATCGAAATTGAAATTCAAGCTAATATGAGTTATGAGGAAGAACCGATTCGTATCCTATCACGAAGTGAAAGAGTTGTGAAACAAGCGGGTTTCGCTAGTAAAAGTGTTATGGCTCAAGCACGGGATAGAATAAGCTACTTGGGAGACCGAGAACTCTATGAAAGAGCGATATCCAAACCTATTTATCGGTAAGATTTTCGGGACGAAAATTTCTTAAGTGGGGAGAGTTGTGACAGCCCAAAATTGACCCTAGTCGGAAGGTGGTCTTGGGACCACAAAACCGAGGCATAAAAATAATTAAAAATTTATTTTGATGCCTATAATATGTGTGTGCTCATGTATGACATTTTATGATGATTGATTTAGTGTTATAAGGGTGAATTCCACAAGAAAGGACTTAGTAATGAACTTTGAAAGTATGATAGGGAAATGTGTGATGACTAATTAAAGCATGCATGCAAAATAATGGACTTGCATGTCAAATTCCCCCTTTTATAGGTGGTGGCCGGCCATGACAAGGGAGGATGGGCTAAACATGTCATGAAACATGTTTTGTTGGTGCATTAGGGTGAAATAATAAACAAAGGTGTATGGGTGATAAAAAAATGAAAAAAAAAATGTGTGTGAGTGTGGTAATCCCCCCCCATTGCCGTGAGTTGTAGAGAAGGAAAGAAAAAAATTTTGTTCATCCTTTCTTTGAGCCAAAACTAAGGAAGAAGGAGGATTTTGCTTCATGCTTGGTTTGGAAGAGATCTAGAAGGAGATTTGGCCAAGTTTGCATCAAGATTAAGGTATGTATGAGGTTGTGTTAGGAGTTTCATGCATGTTTTGGTTGCTAACTTGATGTGCATGTTAGCCATGGCTCAAATCTTTGTTAAGCCATGGAAATGGTATTTGGCCAAAGTTGTTATGGTGATAAAGCCATTGCATGCTAAGTGTGAAGCTTGATGATGATGCATGCAATGATGGATTGTCTACTCTTGAGCAAGATTTGAGCCTTCTTTTTGATTTATCATGATTGAAGTTGAAAAGGAGCATGATTGTCATATTCGGCCATTCATGAGCATGGTTCATGCTTCTTGCATGTTAGTTAAAATTTGTATTTTGGATGGCTATGGACACCTTGAAAATTCGCCATGCTCATATTGTATATATATGTTTGCACATGATGTTTTGGCTATGAAGTAAGTGATGAATAAGTTGGTTTAAAGAAGAAGATGTTGAAGAATAATTGTGAAATTTCAAGCACAATTCGCCTAGCACACATATAAGTGCTTGATGCTATATTATAAGTTTTGAGCCACAATATGCAAAGCATTAACTAGTAAAATGCATGCTGTTTTGTGAGGTATTAAGTGCATAATTGGCCTCAACATGTACATGAATATTCGGCCTTGGGTAGCCTATTGAAGGCCTTAGCATTTCCTTGATGCTCAAATAAATTGTATTGAATTGCTTGATGTAGTATAAAATGTGCATGACCATTGTGTATTCAAGCTAAAGAGTGGCCATATGACCATTTAAAATCCTTGTCATATTCGCCATAAGCAAGCACAATGAGGTTTTAATAAATTGAATTTGTTTGAATTAGCTCAAGAGCTAAGAGGGCCACAATTGGACAAGGGGAAGGAAAAGGTGATCGAATAGCCGAAAAAGCCGTTCGACAACATCCGAGGTAAGTCCTCAAGAAGTGATCTTACTTGAATTATGTAAGATGAAACATGGATGTGTATGATTATTGATCATGTGTGTATGAGTATTTGAATTCCACCCGGGCTAAGTCCCGAAGGCGAATATGCTAATGATTATAATTGTGTTTGAGCCTTAGTAACGAAAATGAAATATGTATGTCCAATGATTATTGATGTATGTGTGCATGAGAAATTGAATGATATCCGGGCTAAGCCCCGAAGACAATTATGCTGAAATTTATATCCGGTTAAGACCAAGGCAATTGTGCTAGTAGCTATATCCGGGCTAAGACCAAGGCATTCGTGCAAGTTGTTAAATCCGGGCTAAGACCAAGGCATTTGTGCAAATCGTGATATCCGGGTAAAGTCCCGTTGGCCTTGGTGCGGGTTACCATAACCGGGCTATGTCCCAAGGCGATTGAACGAGTACCGACATCCGGATAAACTCGAAGGTATGTGATTTGAAAATTATGAGCTTGCTGGAAAATTTCAGCTAATGCACTTGTGAAATTTCCCAATGATAAGGTAAGTGCGGTGTGTGCTTGCGCTAGGAGTAAGAGCGAGATGAATATCCGCTCCTATGATGGAGCGAGTTATCGGCCTTAATGAAGCCGTTATTTGTGTATGAACATAAGAGTTGGGATGGTAAAGTAAGTATGATTATGTGAATGCGCATTAATGAAATGATGCATTTAACTATGTGAATGTATTGCTGTAATTAGAGTTGATTATATTCCTTGAGACTTACTAAGCATAAAAATGCTTACTCGCCGCTTTGGCTCTCGTTTTCTAGATTTCGCTCGATAGCAATCGGATTCGGGATCGTTGAAGTCGAAGTCATCCACACTATCAAGCCCCCATTTTGGTATAAATTCTTGGTTGAACTTGAAATGGCATGTATAGGACTACCCTTGTTTGTTAAATATGTGGTGATGTAAGTATGTACGGCCATGCGAAAATGGCTCGAAAAGGAACATGAACTTAGAATAATTGTGGTTTGTATGTATATATTTGGTGTCATGATGTGGCTATGGCTTGGAAATGGGAATGTTGGTCATATGATCAGCCATTGGCATGGTTAAAATGATCATATATGAACCTATGTATGGCAAAGACTAGTTGGTTCATGGAGACTACCAAATAGGTAAGACCTACCTTAAAACAGATGCTGCCAGCTGCAGTGACGTGAATGTGAAAAATCACCAAAATTCGTAGAAATGGAATTAAATAGTGAATAAGCTATGTAAATTAACCTTGATGAGTCTATTTTCATATGGAAGAAACGAAATGGTCATAGGAGTTACATGTTAAGAGATATTAATGCTATTGTGAGACAGGGCCAGAACGGTTTCTGGGTTCCCTGTCGCAACTTTAAAATTTACTATAAATTATCCAGAAAGAATTATGCGACATACCTTATATGTACAGATTCCATTTTGAGTCTAGTTTCATTAGAAACAAACGACACCAGCATTAAAGCCCTGTACAGAGAGATATTCAAGTTATACCGCGCGAAGGTCAGAGCAGTCGATCCCTGTAACATGGGTGACTTTAACTAATAAACTGTACCAATTGGCCCATCCAAAAATTCTAGAAATAAATCCATGGATGGATATATGAGTCTAAATTCAGGGAAAATTTACGAAACCAGTTTCCGAGTTTTGAAACTCGAGATATGATTTTTAAGGCGACGGTGATGCAGTCTTCCAGCCTGACTGGAAATGTCAAATTGGTGGGCAAACCATGTGAACTTGGCTTGTTAACCCCTCGTGTCCGACACCGGCAATGGTCTCGGGTTCGGGGTGTTACAGATTTATTGATAAATGTGCATGGTTATTCGAATGATGTCCAGGCTAAGTCCCGAAGGCTTTGTGCTAAGTGACTATATCCGGACTAAGATCCGAAGGCATTTGTGCGAGTTACTAATTCCGGGCTAAGCCCGAAGGCATTTGTACGAGTTACTAATTCCGGGCTAAGCCCGAAGGCATTGGTGCGAGTTACTAAATCCGAGTTAAGTCCCGAAGGCATTTGTACGAGTTACTATAACCGGGCTATGTCCTGAAGGCATTTGAACGAGTAGCTATATCCGGATAAATTCCGAAGGTACGTGATTCGGGAATGAGCGATCTTGCTGTAAAAATTTCAGTTAATACGCTTGTGAAATCCCAACAATGAGGTATGTTTCGTATGTGCATTGGAATAGTTGATCCCCTTCGAATAATATTCGCTCAGTCGAGTAATGAGCTTCCGGTATTTGGCTAAGATGATCCCTTATGTATGAATATAGGGGTTGGAATGTGAAGTAGGAATGATTTGAGAATATGTATATATGGAATTATCCGTTTAGTTATATGAATGCTATACTTCAGATGTGCTTAGATTCTTTGCTCAAAACTTACTAAGCATTTAATGCTTACTCCGTTTATTTAATTCTCTGTTTTATAGATTTTGGTTCTTCAGCTATCGGACTCGGGATTTTGACGTCGAAGTCGCCCACACTATCAATGCTCCTTTTGGTATACTTTTGGTTGAACTTTGAAATGGCATGTATAGGACTACCCTTTTGTTGTTGGTCATGTACCCTTCAGTTTTGTGTAAATTTGGATAGCCATGCGAAAATGGCTTAAATATACTTTAATCATAGCATTATAATCGTTTTGTATGTTGTCCGTCGAGAGGTATGGAAATGTTGGTAACGGTTAGCCATGGGAATGGTTATTCATGATCACTTTTGGTATATGTATGACAAACTCTAGTTGATCCATGGAGGATCATGAAATAGGTAAAGTTTACCTTAAAAATAGATGCTGGCAGCAGCAGTGATGTGGATGTGAAAAATCACTAAAAATAGTAGGAATGGAATTAAATAGTGAATAAATTATTTAATCTAACCTTGATGAATCTATTTTCATGGGAAAGTAACAAAACATTCATATGAACAGTATATTATAAGATGATAAAGTTTTCGTGAGACAGGGCCAGAACGGTTTCTGGATCCCCTGATCTGACTTTTTTAGTCTAGTTTCTATAGAAACAAACAGCATCAATATTGAAGCCCTGTACAGGGAGATATCCAAGTCGTAATGCATGAAGGTCGGTGTAGTAGTCGCACTCGTAATGGGAGACTTTAACTAATAAACTGTACTAATTGGCTTGACCAAATTTTCTAAAAAAATTTGTGGATGGATATATGAGTCTAGTTTCAGGAAAAATTATGAAACTGATTTTCGAGTTGTGGAACTAAAGTTATGATTTTTAAGGTGACAGTGACTTGATTAGCAGCTTGTCCGGAAAATTTTCAAATGGATTGTGAAAATGAGTGGATTAAGCCCGTTAACCCTCGTGTCCGACTCCGCCTTGATCTCAAGCACGGGTGTTACAATTTTATTGGTATCGAGCTACGGTTTAGTCGATTCTAGGACTACCGTAATACGTTTGGGTCTAGCTATACATGCCATTATGTGATTATTTGATAGTGTGGTGATTTCGACAATTGAAAATGTGTTTATTATAGTAATGGATCCCGATCCCGACCGAAGCGGTAGTGATGATCTTGAGAGTGTAGCGCTGCTCCAAGACAAGGGACAAGACGGCGGACTCTCAACCTAATGCTAGTAATCCGAATGATGAAGCTAGACAAGCTTTATAAGCGTGATGAATGATTGGTTCAACCAATACATTCGAACTAATACTACTGTTCCACAACCTCCATTCCCGACAAATACCACCCTGCACCTACAATACCTCCGTGAATCGACCAAATAAGGTCAAATAAGCCCCAGTTGATGAATCCGAAAACACGGGCTATGAATTTAAAGCTACGGACAGCGATGATGCCGAGCAAGCAGAATTTTGGTTGGACAACACTATCCGGGTACTCGATGAGCTATCTTGCACACCCGATGAGTGCCTAAAGTGTGCCATCTCCTTGCTACGTGATTCTGCCTACTATTGGTGGAATACGTTGACTTCAGTTGTGCCTAGAGAGCAAGTAACTTGGGAGTTTTTCCAAACCGAGTTTCGGAAAAAGTATATCAGTCAGAGATTTATGGATCAAAAACGGAAGGAATTTCTTGAACTTAAACAAGGTTCCATGTCGGTTACCGACTATGAACGAAAGTTTGTAAGGCTTAGCGATGCATGACGAGAATGCATTTCCTCGAAGCCGTAATGTGTAAACGTTTGAGGATGGATTGAATAATGATATAAAGCTGTATGTTGGCATTTTGGAAATCCGAGAATTTGTGGCACTTGTCGAGCGAGCTTGCAAAGCCGAGGAGCTCAGTATGGAGAAAAGAAAAGCAGAGGCGGGAGCAAGGGAGTTTCATAAGAGGTGTTCGGGGAAGCCCTTCCCACAGTCATCGAAGAAATTTAGAGATGGCTTAGGCCGGTCTAGAGACACTTCGGGCTTTTATAGACGAGATCGCGATTGACCCCCTTGCGAGTGCACGAGTCACTTCGGTCGCCAGTGTGGGAAATGATTGTCGAGATAGAACAGAGTGTTAGTATTATGGTAAATGGCATTCGGGGAGTTGTAGATTCCATGACCACTCTTGTTACAAGTGCGGGTCAGTTGACCACTTCATTAAAGATTGCCCGAGGTTGTCTGAACAGAATGCAAATCAGAGTGGGAAACCAGGTGCTACTACTGCTCGAGGTAGACCATCTAGAAATACGGGCAAGGCTAGTAGTGGTCACAGAGGATCTAAGGATGCTACGACCAGATCTGAGGCTCGTGCTCCTGCTAGGGCTTATGCTATACGCGCACGCGAGGATGCTTCCTCGCCAGATGTTATTACCGTACTTTTACTCTCTTTGATACTAATATGATTGCTTTGATTGACCCTGGTTCTACTCATTCTTATATATACGAAACCTTAGCATCCAGTAAGACTTTACCTATTGAGTCTACTGAGTTCGTAATTCGGGTGTCAAATCCCTTGGGTCGTTACGTGCTTGTCGACAAAGTGTGTAAGAAATGCCCCCTAGTAATTCGAGGTTCCTGTTTTCCGGCGGACTTGGTGCTTTTGCCGTTTGATGAATTTGATGTTATTCTTGGTTTGGAATGGTTGACCGTGCATGATGCGGTTGTGAATTGCAAAAGCAAGACTATTGATTTGAGGTGCGTAAATAACGAGATAATCCGAGTTGAGTCTATGGACTTAAAGGGTTGCCACTGTAATATCGCAATGTTGGCCCGTAAATATGTAAGAAAGGGTGCGAAGCATACCTTACGTATGTACTTGATGACAAAGAATTGGAAAAGAAACCGAATCATGCGGTGGTTTGTGAATACCGGATGTTTTTCTGAAGAATTACTGGGTTTACCATTGCTCGGAAGTAGAGTTTGGTATTGAGCTTATACCGAGACTACGCCAATTTCGATAGCTCCGATCGTATGGCTCCAAATGAGTTAAAAGAATTGAAAGCTCATTGCAAGAGTTGACGGATAGAGGTTTCGCCGACCAAGTTTCTCACCTTGGGGTGCACCAAGATTGTTTGTGAAAAGAAGGACGGAACCATGAGGTTGTGCATTGACTATCGTCACCGAATAAAGTGACGATAAAGAATAAATATCCGTTACCGCGTATTGATGATTTGTTTGATCAACTAAAGGGAGCCTCAGTGTTTTCAAAGATAGATTTGAGATGAGGTTATTACCAGTTGCGAATTCGAGATTCGGATATACCCAAAACTGCTTTTAGAACGAGATACGGTCACTACGAATTCTTAGTGATGCCGTTTGGGCTCACTAATGCCCCTGCGGTATTTATGGATTTGATGAATCGAATCTTGAGACCTTATTTGGATCGGTTTGTAGTTGTGTTTATCGATGATATTTTGGTCTATTCGAGAAATGAAACCGATCATGCTGAACACCTGGGATTAGTGTTGCAAATTTTACGGGATAAGCATTTATATGCTAAGTTCAGTAAGTGTGAGTTCTGGTTAAGAGAGGTTAGCTTCTTGGGTCATATGGTATCCGACGGTATTCGAGTTGACCGAGCAAAATTTTAGCCATACTTAACTGGAAGCCTCCAGAAATATTATCGAGGTTCGACTTCTTGGGACTTGCGGTTACATTACCGACGGTTTGTAAAGGTTTCTCGATGATAGCCACACCCATGACGGCTACTTCAAAAGATGTTAAGTTCGAATGGACGGAAAATGTCGAAAAGTTTTGACCAATCGAAAACTTATTTGATGAAGCTCAATTTTAGTGCAACGAATCATGCAAAGAGTTTGTCATCTATAGTGACGCCTCCCTACTTGGGTTAGGTTGCGTATTGATGCAAGAAGGTCAAGTTGTGGCCTATGCGTCGAGACAATTAAAGCCACATAAGAAAAATTATCCGACCCATGATCTCGAATTAGCTGCCATCGTATTCGCCTTGAAAATATGGCGACATTACTTATTTGGTGAGAAGTGCCATGTATTTTCGGATCACAAAAGTCTCAAATATTTGATGACTCAAAGAGACTTGAATCTGCGACAAAGGCTTTGGCTTGAGTTGTTGAAAGATTATGAACTTGTCATTGACTATCACCCGGGAAAGGCTAATGTGGTTGCGGATGCCTTAAGTCGTAATCCACTGTTTGCTTTACGAGCGATGAATGTACACTTGTCTGTTTTATCCGACAATGTGTTAGTGGCGGAATTAAAGGCCAAACCATTGTTGATTCATCAAATTCGTGAAGCTCAGAAAGTCGATGATGAATTGGTTGCAAAACGAGCTGAATGTGTTCCGAATATGGAATCAGAGTTTCAAATTGATGAAGACGATTGTTTGAGGTTCAGAAGTCGTTTGTGTGTTCCAAGAAATTCAGAACTCATTTCGATGATTCTGAACGAAGCTCATTGTAGCCGAATGTCAATTCACCCGGGGAGTACGAAAATGTACCACGACCTAAGACGTCAGTTTTGGTGGCATGGTATGAAACGAGACATTTCCGATTTTGTCTCGAAGTGCTTAGTATGTCAACAAGTGAAGGCGGAACATCAAGTGCCTACGGGTTTACTCCAGCCGATCATGATACCCGAATAGAAATGGGATCGAGTCACGATGGATTTCGTATCTGGGTTGCCAATGTCGGCAAGTAAGAAAGATGCGATGTAACACCCCATACCCGAGACCGTTGCCAGAGTCAAACACGAGGGGTTCGCAGACTTAAATCACTTATTGCACAGTCCATTTTAAATTTCCAGACGAGCTGGCTAACTGCGTCACTGTCACCTTAAAAATCATATCTCGAGTTCCAAAAGTCAAAAACCAGTTCCATAAATTTTTCCTGAAACTAGACTCATATATCCATCTAAAAATTGTTTTCTAGAATTTTTGGTTGAGCCAATTAGTACAGTTTATTAGTTAAAGTCTCCCCTATTTCAGGGTTCGACCACACTGACCTTCAGGCATTACGACTTGGATATCTCCCTGTAAAGGGCTTCAATACTGATGTTGTTTGTTTCTATAGAAACTAGACTCGAAAAGGAATCTTTACATATATGGAAAAACTTCTAATTATCTCTGGTTAATTTATAATGAATTTCCAAAGTCGGAACAGGGAATCTAGAAACCGTCCTGGCCCTGTTTCGCGAAAACTTAAATATCTCCTAGTATACTGTTCATATGATCATCTCGTTACTTTCCTATGAAAATAGATTCATCAAGGTTCGATTACATAATTTATTCACTATTTAATTCCATTCCTACTATTTTTAGTGATTTTTCACATTCACATCACTGCTGCTATCAGCATCCATTTTTAAGGTAGACTTTACCTATTACATAGTTTCCATGCCTCTTAATGAACATATACATTCAAGATGACTATAACATTATGCTCAAAATGTATATAAGCCATTTTCGCATGGCTATCCAAAGTTTTACATACCAAAGTTCGAACAAAACATAATAGCTTATACATGCCGAAATGTTCTCTTAGACCAACTAGGAAGAAGATACCAAAAAGTTGCAAGCTGGTGTGATGACTTCGACGATGGTCCCGAGCACACAAAAATGAATCAAAGGAACCTAAACAAGTGACAAATAAGCACACCGAATGAGTATATAACTCAGTAAGTCATAAGCATTACACTACTGTCCATCTATAAAATATCATAAAAGAAATCAAATAATGCAAGATTAGGTACTCCATCCATACCGACTATGCCATAATTTCATGCACATTTATGATTACATGCTCTCAACTAGCCAAGCCTCCATTGACATCTCGTATGATATTCGATATGATATTTGATGCATCTCCACACATGTGACAGCCCTAATGTGACCCTAGTCGGAAAGTGGTTTCGGGACCACAAAACCGAGTCATAAAAATAATTAACCGACATATTTGATGCTTATTATATGTATATATGCATGTGTGAAAATTTCGTATTTGAATTTTGTTAATTGTAAGTGAATTTTATTAAATAGGACTTGTGTGAGAAAATTTAGAAATGTGCTAGGCAAATGTTAAAGTGGCCTATTGATGCATGATAGAAAATGCTTGTACTTGCATGTCAAATTGGCCAAATTCTAGATGGTGGCTGGCCATGTTATGGACTAAAGCGTATTATAATTATTTTGTGCTAATAATTTTATGTTACACAATAAAATAATGAATTAAGAATAATAGAACATGAGGTGAGTGGGAGGAAAAAAACAGAAGTTGTCTCCTCTTTGTTCCTCCTTTGCCGTGACTTGAGGGTGGGAGAAGAAAAGAATTCTCTTGTTTCATGTTCAGCTTGGTTGATGTTTAGGAAGAGGTAAGTACTTTGAAATCCTTGAAAATTTATGTATAAATAAGGTATGTAATTCATGGTAGCTTTTGAAATTGTTGAGTGTATTAAGCTAGTTACTAAGTCCCTTAGTTAGCCCATGTCCAAATTTTGAATCTTGTTGGTAACATGAGTAATCGGTTAAGAGAAAATGTTCAAGAAATGGTGTTGTTCATGTTATTTGGATGAAAAAAAAAATGGTAGTTAGGTGAAGTAGAGTCTAACAAATGAGCACATATGTGCATTAGTTGCTAAATGGAGAAAAATCGGCTAACAAGTTGTGTACTAAGGCCGAATATGATTTTGGATATTATTGGGCAATGTATGTGTTTTGAATTGATGGAATGGAGAGGATTCTTTAATTGTGTTATGAACAATTATATGTTAAATTAAGGTTTGCTAAGCTAGCTATTGAGGTGAAATGCAAATGTTAGTATTTGATTTGGTAATAATCTGCTTGGGGACAGCAGCAGTAAGGTGATTTTAGAAAATCGCCATAATTTGTAGGAGTTGAGTTAGAAGCTGAATAAATTATGTCATTAAAGCTTGAAGAGTCTAGTTTCTTACAAAAGAAACTATAAAAACAAAAGAGTTACCGATCTTGAGATATTTGAAGTATTGTGGGGCTGAGTCAAAATGACTACTAGATTCCCTGTTCTGTTTTTATAAAATCAGTATAAATTGTACAAAAATGGCCCTAAGATAAAATTTAGATGCTTAGACTCCTTAATTAGTCTAGTTTCAAATGAAATAAACAAGAACATATTTTGAATTCTGTACAATGAGAAATTTGATTCGTAGTGAAGAGTAGTCAGTTTAGTCAAACAGTGAAACAAGGTGAACTTTAAGAAAAATCTGGTATTGTTGTGCTAAACTAAAAATTTTGAAAATTTTATGGATAATAGATAAATGAGTCTTATGTCAAGAAAAATTAACGGCAATTGATTTGGAGTTTCGTAGCTCCAGTTATAAAAACTTTAGTGACTGTTGCTCAGGAAGTCAGCTTATAGGGAAATTGTAATTATATTGTAAACATTAATGAAAATTTGCTAATGAATTATTTATTGATTTTTATAAAGCTTACTATAATCTATATGTGTGAAAGTCGAATCTATATGTATTATATTCTGAAAGTAATACTTGAATAGTCGATTAATGACTAGTTTAAAATTTGTTGAACTTAAGCTCAAGAGCAAAGGGGGACTAAATCCGATAAAGGGAAGGAAAAAGTAATTGAATAGCCGTTGAAGTAGTTCGACAACATCCGAGGTAAGTCTTCGAGTAATGAAACTTAGTTTATGATTTGATTAAGTCATGACATATAAGCATAACGAATAAACGGAGATATAATGACTTTACTTGAATGATATATTGAGGTGAATAGTTTATACCTATGACGGGTATCCAATAATGTGTATAGAGATCATGTTATAAAGCCACTCGAAATCATGCTCTTTGTATATGGCTATTGAGCCGAAATTGGTAAGGTTTGATAAGTGTCTTGTGTTTGAGCTTTAGTAATGAAAATGAAATATGGATGTGTCATGATTTATCGATATATGTGCATGATTATTCGGATGACATCGGGCTAAGTCCGAAGGCATGGTGCTAGTGACTATATCGGGCTAAGTCCGAAGGCGGTTGTGCTAGTGACTATATCCGGGCTAAGTCCGAAGGCATTTGTGCGAAGTTGCTATATCCGGCTAAATCCCGAAGGTACTTGGGTTTGGAAGTGAGTATTCTTGCTGTAATAATTTCAATTAATATGCACATAAAATCCAAACGATAAGGTATGTTTCGTATATGCATCGGAAAGGTTGATTCCTTTTAAATAGTATTCGCTCAATTGATTAACGAACTTCCGACCTCTAGTTAGGTTTGATTCCTGTGTATGAATATAATGGTTGAAGCATGAAGTAAGTATGATTTGAGAACATGCATATATGCAATTATTCATGTAGTCATATGAACGTTATACCTTAGTCGTGAATAATTTCATTACTTGAACTTACTAAGCATTAAAATGCTTACTCGTTACTTTGATTCTCTGTTTTATAGATTTTGTTCGTCACCATCGGACTCGAGAGTGTCAAAGTCAAGTCGTCCACACTATCTAAGCCACTTTTGGTACTCTTTTAGTTCAATTTTGAAAATGGCATGTATAGGGCTGACCCTTGTTGTTAATTAAGTACCCTTTGGTAATGTGTATTCAGATAGCCATGCGAAAATGGCTCAGTATATTTCAAGTATAACATTATGGTCTTGTGATATGGTTATTAAGTGGTGTGAAATGTTTGGTAATGACTAGCCATTGGAATGGCCAATCATGGTCCTATTGGTGCTACGTACGTCATGGCTAATCGGGATTACCCTTGATAATAATGTATGTCAATTTACTATTTGATTCATGGAAAATTATGTAATAGGTAAGGTCTACCCTAAAGGCAGATGCTGACAGCAGCAGTGGTGTGAATTTGAAAAATCACTAAAAATATTATGAATGGAGTTAAATAGTGAATAAATTATTTAATCGAACCTTGATGAATATACTTTCATATGGAAGAAACGAAACGGTCATATGAGTCGGATTTTAAGAGATATTTAAGTTTTCGTGGAACAGGGCCAGAGCGATTTCTGGATCCCCTGATCTGACTTTGGAAATTCATTATAAATTAACCAGAGATAATTAGAAGTCATGCCATATATGTATAGATTCCTTTTTGAGTCTAGTTTCATTAGAAACAAACAGAATAAGTATTGAAGCCCTGTACAGGGAAATATATAACTCGTAATGCATGAAGGTCAGAGCAGTCAAACCCTGAAATAGGAGAGACTTTAACTAATAAACTGTATTAATTGGCCCAATCAAAAATTCTAGAAAAAAATTTGTACATGGATATATGAGTCTAGTTTCAGGAAAAATTTACGGAACTAGTTTTTGAGTTTTGTAACTCGAGATATGATTTTTAAGGTGATAGTGACGCAGTTAGCCAGCTCGTCTGGAAATTTAAAATGGACTGTGCAAATAAGTGAATTAAGTCTGTTAACCCCTCGTGTCCGACTCCGGCAACGGTCTCGGGTACGGGGTGTCACAACACATCATTTTATCTTCATTTAAATTATACTAATAATAGCATTTCATCTACTCCACAATAATATTATGTTCCTACTTCAAATATAATCACCACATAGGTTCAAGACTTACCAAGCTCGGCCCAAATATAAACATAACATCTACTCGATAAAAGTCGCACACTTAACGTTAATGATTATTGAAAATATACAGTAAGTCCGCACACTTAGTGCTTAATATTCAAACCCGCACACTTAGTGCTATACAATTCAAACTCGCACACTTAGTGCTATACAATTAAACTCGCACACTTAGTGCCAATCTCATTATAGTAAACGTTTATACCCGCACACTTAGTGCCAAAATCAGCAACTCAATTCGTCTCACTTCTTTTTTACACTCGATAAATTTTGTCACTTCATGCATTTATATATCATTCCATTCGCATAAGTACATAGGTATTATGATTATTTATATCAATACAAAATATATGCTTAATAACTTACCTTGTGTTGGGTAAAACGGTTCTAACTCGGCTACTCGATGTCCTTTCCTTTGCCTTTGCTTGATTCTCCTCCTTTAACTTCTTGAGCTTAATCAACAAATTAACTAGTTTAACCGTCTTGCTAAATATTTATATCAAAATATTAATGATTTCATATCATAGGAGATGCATGACTAATTCTTATCTTCCTACCATATGTTTTTGAGCTATTCGACTAATAACCATATGCTATCGCCCTACTATCAATAATTCAATTACACATGCATATATATATATATATGGCCGAATGTACAAAGCTTAGACTCAACATCACCTATGCTATTAATTTGATGGCCGAATATGCATACATATATACATGATATCAACTATACTATCATCTTTAATTCACCTAAACACAACATTTCATCTCATGAACACTTGACCGAATTCTTCCTAATCTAGCATGGCTTCACATATATTTATAACATCCTACAAATCCACATATACCACATTTCTACATAAATTTTCTTTTACTTTTCCACTACTTCCATTCACAACATCAAAAGCACCATACACATGTATCATTACAAAACTTCACACTTAGCATGCAAATGACATCAACACAAATCCACCTTAGCCGAAACTTAACTCATCTTCACGCCTCATCACCACAACATCAAACATCAACCAAGAAGACAACACCCATGGCCGAATATCATCTCCATCGGTAGAACTCAAACTAACAACTAAAAACATGCATGAATCTCATGGAAAACATCAAACATACCTTAGTCTAGCAAACTACCATAGCTGATTTTCTCAAGCTCTCCCCCCCTTCTTCTTAGAACATTCGGCCAAGGAAGAAAAATGTGAAAGGATGGACACTTTTTTTTTTCCTTTGTTTTCATCATATTCCTTTTTTTTCATTATTTTATTCTTTCTAACATAACCACTAACCCAGCATGTTTGCAACATGTTTCCACTCATAGCATGGCCGGCCACCATGCTTAAATTTTGGGTAAATTGACATGCAAACCCATCATTTTCACAACATGCATTAATAGACCACTTTACATTTGCCTAGCACATTTCTAAATTTTCTCACACAAGTCCTATTTGATAAAATTCACTTACAATTAACAAAATCCAAACATGAAACTTTCACACATGCATATGTACATATAATGAGCATCAACTATGACGGTTAATTATTTTTATGACTCGGTTTAGTGGTCCCGAAACCACTTTCCGACTAGGGTCAATTTAGGGCTGTCACATGCGATTTGGGTCGTTGTTGATAGACTGACTAAGTCGGCTCACTTTATCCCCGTACGTACGGATTTTTCATTGGATAAACTAGCTGAATTGTATGTTTCTCAGATTGTGAGATTACACGGGGTACTGATTTCTATTGAATCGGATAGAGATCCGAGATTCACCTCACGATTTTGGAAGAAATTGCAAGAAGCTTTGGGTACCAAGCTGCATTTTAGCACCGCTTTTCATCCACAAACTGATGGTCAATCCGAGCGGATAATTCAGATACTTGAGGATATGTTGAGATGTTGCATCCTTGAGTTTAGTGGTTCATGGGAGCGGTATTTACCTTTGATTGAATTCGCTTACAACAATAGTTTTCAATCAAGTATTAAGATGGCACCCTACGAGGCTTTGTATGGGCGTAAATGTCGTACGCCATTGTTTTGGACCGAGCTCGGTGAAAGCAAAATTTTCGAAGTGGATTTGATTAAAGATGCTGAACAAAAAGTAAAAATAATTCGTGAAAGTCTGAAGGCAGCATCAGATCGTCAGAAGTCATATACGGATTTAAAACGAAGAGATATTGAGTATCAGGTGGGAGACAAAGTGTTTCTTAAGGTCTCACCTTGGAAAAAGATACTCAGATTTAGCCGTAAGGGCAAACTGAGTCCGAGGTTCATAGGGCCATATGAAGTATCCGAACGAGTTGGTCCAGTTGCGTATAGATTGATTTTGCCCCCTGAACTTGAAAAGATTCACGACGTCTTTCATGTTTCAATGCTTGACGTTATAGATCGATCCGTACACGTAATTGATCCATCGAGGTTGAAATTCAATCCGACATGAGTTATGAAGAAGAGCCGATTCGTATCCTAGCTCGTGAAGTGAAAGAGTTATGAAACAAAAAGGTTCCTTTAGTAAAAGTGTTATGGCTCAAACACGGGATAGAAGAAGCTACTTGGGAACCCGAGAACTCTATGAAAGAGCGATACCCAAACCTATTTACTGAGTAAGATTTTCGGGACGAAAATTTCTTAAGTGGGGAGAGTTGTGATGACCCTAAAGTGACCCTAGTCGGAAGCGGTTTGGGACCGCTAAACCGAGTCACCAAATTATTTGAATGTGATATTTATTGTCTAAAATATGTGAATATGAATGTGCGAAATTTTTTAAGCTTCGATTTAGTTAATTGCATGTGAATGGAGTACATAGGACTTGTGTGACACTTTTGAAATGTGATAGGCTAATCTATAAGGATCTAAAAGTGCATGTAATCAAAAGGGAGGACTTGCATGTCAATTTTCCCCCCTAATTACTAGTGGCCGGCCATGACAAAGGGTGATGGGCAAAACATGTCATAAAACATGTTGTGATAATGGTTTGTGTTAGAAAAAAATAAAATAAGGAGTATGGGCAATAAAATAATAATGGGAAGGTAAATGATGACAAAAAAAATGTGTGTGTGGTTGCCCCCCCCTTTTGCCGTGAATGGAAGAAAAAAAAAAGAAAAAAAGGCTTCATTCTTTGGTTGTTCTTGGCCGAATAGAAGAAAGAGAAGAAGGGGGAAGAGCTTGAGAAAATCGGCTATGGTGGTTTGCTAGACTAAGGTATGTTTGATGTTATCCATGAGATTCATCCATATTTTTAGTTGTTAGTTTGAGTTCTAACTAGCCCATGGTTCAAATCTTTACTATGTCATGGAGATGATATTCGGCTAAGGTGGTTTTGTGTTGATGTCATTTGCATGCTAAAAGTGAAGCTTTGTAATGATGCATGTGATGGTGGATTGATGACTCTTGAATCTTCTTTTTAGCATTTTTGAGTGAGACATTAAGTTCTTTGTTTAACCATGACCAAAATTGAAATGGTATGGTGTTGTGATGCATTCGGCCATGGTAAGAAGTAGAAGGGAAATATGGTTGTTGTTAGATGAAGTAGAGTCTAACAAATGAGCACATATGTGCATTAGTTGCTAGATGGAGAAGAATCAGCTAGCAAGTTGTGTGCCAAGGCCGAATATAATTTTGTATATTAATGAGTAATGCATGTGTTGAATTGATGGAAAGGGAGAGGATGCTTTAATAGTGTATATATGTGTATTAGCCAAGTTTTGAACTTGAAACAAAATGGTGTTTAGTCAATACAAGTGACCATACTTGTAGAATGTATTAAGTGTTGCAATCGGCCTTAGCATAGATGTGTATGTTCAGCCAAAGGTAAGCATATTGATGGCTTTATCTTGACTTAGAAAATTCGGCTAAGGGGAATATTAGCTAATATGTTGAATTCGATTCGTGATTTCGTACATATGTGACTCTAATGTCTAATGTATATATGGGCTAAGTACCTTGAGGTCCTCTTTTGATGTTCAAATGAATTGTGTTAAATTGCTTAATGTGATTAAAAATGCGCATGACCATTGTGTATATGAGCTAAAGGGTGGCCATATGACCTATTAAACTCCTTGTCATATTCGGCCATAAACTAGCATAATGAGACTTTAATAAGTTAAATTTGCTTGAATTAGCTCAAGAGCTTAGAGGACCACAGTTGGATAAGGAAAGGAAAAAGTTATCGAATAGTCACTTGAAATCGTTCGACCACATCCGAGGTAAGTTTTGAGTAATGGAACTTAGATTATGATTTGATTAGATCATGTTTTAGGCAAATCAAAATCATGCTCTTTGTATGTGGCTATTGAGCGAAATTTCAAGTGTGATAAGTGTCTTGTGTTTGAGCTTTGGTAATGAAAATGAAATACTGGATGTGTCATGATTTATTGATAAATGTGCATGGTTATTGAATGATGTCGGGCTAAGTCCGAAGGCTTTGTGCTAAGTGACTATATCCGGACTAAGATCCAAGGCATTTGTGCGAGTTACTAATTCGGGCTAAGCTCAAGGCATTTGTACGAGTTACTAATTCGGAGCTAAGCCCAAGGCATTGGTGCGAGTTACTAAACCGAGTTAAGTCCCGAAGGCATTTGTGCGAGTTACTATAACCGCTATGTCCCAAAGCATTTGAACGAGTAGCTATATCCGGATAAATTCAAGGTACGTGATTCGGGAATGAGCGATCTTGCTGTAAAAATGTCGTTAATACGCTTGTGAAATCCCAACAATGAGGTATGTTTCAGATGTGCATTGGAATAGTTGATCCCTTCGAATAATATTCGCTCGATCGAGTAATGAGCTTAGGTATTTGGCTAAGATGATCCCTTATGTATGAATATAGGGTTGGAATGTGAAGTAGGAATGATTTGAGAATATGTATATATGGAATTATCCGTTTAGTTATATGAATGCTATACTTCAGATGTGCTTGGATTCTTTGCTCAAAACTTACTAAGCATTTAATGCTTACTCCGTTTATTTAATTCTCTGTTTTATAGATTTTGGTTCTTCAGCTATCGGACTCAGGATTTTGAAGTCGAAGTCGCCCACACTATCAAAGCTCCTTTTGGTATACTTTTGGTTGACCTTTGAAATGGCATGTATAGGACTACCCTTTTGTTGTTGGTCATGTACCCTTCAGTTTTGTGTAAATTTGGATAGCCATGCGAAAATGGCTTAAATATACTTTGATCATAGCATTATAATCGTTTTGTATGTTGTCCGTCGAGAGGTATGGAAATGTTGGTAACGGTTAGCCATGGGAATGGTTATTCATGATCACTTTTGGTATATGTATGACAAACTCTAGTTGATCCATGGAGGATCATGAAATAGGTAATGTTTACCTTAAAAATAGATGCTGGCAGCAGCAGTGATGTGGATGTGAAAAATCACTAAAAATAGTAGGAATGGAATTAAATAGTGAATAAATTATGTAATCGAACCTTGATGAATCTATTTTCATATGAAAGTAACGAAACGTTCATATGAACAGTATATTATGAGATGTTAAAGTTTTCGTGAGACAGGGCCAGAACGGTTTCTGGATCCCCTGATCTGACTTTGGAAATTCTCTATAAATTAACCAGAGATAATTAGAAGTCATACCATATATGTATAGATTACTTTTTGAGTCTAGCCTCTATAGAAACAAACGACATCAGTATTGAAACCCTGTACAGGGAGATATCCAAGTCATAATGCATGAAGGTCAGTGTAGTCGCACCCTGTAACAGGGGAAACTTTAACTAATAAACTGTACTAATTGACTTGACCAAAAATTCTAGAAAAAAATTTGTGGATGGATATATGAGTTTAGTTTCAGGGAAAAATTACGAAACTGATTTTCGAGTTGTGGAACTCAAGTTATGATTTTTAAGGTGACAGTGACGCAGTTAGCGGTTGTCGGAAAATTTTCAAATGGATCTGTGAAAATGAGTGGATTAAGCGTTAACCCCTCGTGTCCGACTCAAACAACGGTCTCGAGTGCACGGGTGTTACATGTACGACTCGCGACGGTCTCTGTGCAGGCGTTACAATTTTATTGGTATCAGAGCTACGGTTTAGTCGATTCTAGGACTACCGTACTACGTTCGGGTCTAGCTATACATGCCATTGTGTGTTTATTTGATAGTGCGGTGATTTCTGACAGTTAAAATGTGTTTACTTATAGTAATGGATCCCGATCCCAACCGAGCGGTAGTGATGATCTTGAGAGTGTGGCGCTGCTCCCTTTGACAAGGACATGTACGGTGGACTCTTAGCCTATTACTAGTAATCGAATGATGAAGCTAGACGAGCTTTTTATAGCGTGATGAATGATCGTTCAATCAAGACATTCAACTAATACTACTGTTCCATAACCTCCATTCCCGACTAATACACCCCAAGACCTACAATACCTCCGGTAACTAACCAAATAAGGTCAAATAAGCCCCAGTTGATGTAATCCAAAACACGGGCTATCGAATTTAAAGCTACGGACAGCGATGATGCCGAACAAGCTGAATTTTGGTTGGACAACACTATTCGGGTACTCGATGAACTATCTTGCACACGATGAATGCCTAAAGTGTACTATCTCCTTGCTACGTGATTCTGCCTACTATTGGTGGAATACGTTGATTTACAGTGCCCGAGAGAGCAAGTAACTTGGGAGTTTTTCCAAACCGAGTTTCGAAAAAAGTATATCAGTCAGAGATTCATTGATCAAAAACGGAAGGAATTTCTTGAACTTAAACAAGGTTCCATGTCGGTTACTGATTATGAACGAAAGTTTGTAAGGCTTAGCCGGTACGCTCGAGAATGCATTTCTTCAGAAGCTGTGATGTGTAAACGTTTCGAGGATGGACTGAACGATGATATAAAGCTGTATGTTGGCATTTTAGAAATCCGAGAATTTGTGGTACTTGTCGAACGAGCTTGCAAAGTCAAGAGCTCGAAGAAGGAGAAAAGAAAAGGCGATATGGGAGCAAAGGAGTTTCGTAAGAGATCTTAGGGAAAGCCCTTTATACAGTCATCGAAGAAATTTAGAGATGACTTAGGCCGGTCTAGAGACACTTCGGGATTTTCTAGACGAGATCGCGATCGACCCCCTTTGAGTACACGAGTCACATCGGTCGCCAAGGTTGGAAATGATCGTCGAGACAGAACAGAGTGCCAGTATTGCGGTAAATGGCATTCGGGGAGTTGTAGATTCCATGACCGCTCCTATTATAAGTGCGGATCAATTGACCATTTTATCAAGGATTGCCCGATACTGACTGAACAAAATGTAAATCAGAGTGGGAAACCAGGTGCTACTACTGCTCGGGGTAGACCATCTAGAAATACGGGCAATGCTAGGGGCGGTCAGAGAGGATCTAGAGATGCTACAACCAGATCGAGGCTCGCCTCGCTAGAGCTTATGCTATACGCCGACGCGAGGATGCTTCCTCGCCAGATGTTATTACCTGGTACTTTTACTCTCTTTGATACTAATGTGATTGCTTTGATTGACCCCGGTTCTACTCATTCTTATATATGTGAAACCTTAGCATCCAAAGAAGACTCTACCGTTGAGTCTCATCGAGTTCGTAATTCGAGTGTCGAATCCCTTGGGTTGTTATGTACTTGTTGACAAAGTGTGTAAGAAATGTCCCCTAGTAATCCGAGGTTCCTTTTTACCGATTTGATGCTTTTACCGCTCGATGAATTTGATGTTATCCTCGGTATGGATTGGTTGATCAGTACATGATGCAATTGTAAATTGCAAAAGAAAACCATTGATTTGAGGTGTGTAAATAACGAGATAATCCGAGTTGAGTCTCATCGACTTGAATGGGTTGCCACCGTAATATCATCAATGTTGGCTCGTAAATATGTAAGAAGGGGTGTGAAGCATACCTTGCGTATGTACTTGATGACAAAGAGTTAGAAAAGAAGGTGAATCTGTCTTTGGTGGTTTGTGAATATTTGGATTTTTTCCGAAGAATTACGGGTTTACCAATTGCTCGGAGGTAGAGTTTGGTTTTGAGCTTGTACCTGGGACTACACCGATTTTGATAGCTCCGTATCGTATGGCACCAACCGAGTTAAAAGAGTTGAAAGCTCAGTTGCAAGAGTTGACGGATAGAGGGTTCGCTCGACCAAGTTTCTCACCTTGGGGTGCACCAGTATTGTTTGTGAAAAAGAAGGACGGAACCATGAGGTTGTGCATCGACTATCGTCAGCTGAATAAAGTGACTATAAAGAATAAATATCCGTTACCACGCATTGATGATTTGTTTGACCAACTAAAAGGAGCCTCAGTGTTTTCAAAGATAGATTTGAGATCGGGTTATTATCAGTTGCGAATTCGAGATTCGGATATACCCAAAATCACTTTTAGAACGAGGTACGGTCACTACGAATTCTTAATGATGCCGTTTGGGCTCACTAATGCCCCTGCGGTATTTATGGATTTGATCAATCGGATCTTCAGACAGTATTTGGATTGGTTTGTAGTTGTGTTTATCGATGATATTTTGGTTTATTCGAGAAATGAAACCGATCATGCTGAACACCTGGGATTAGTGTTGTAGATTTTACGGGATAAGCAGTTATATGCTAAGTTCAGTAAGTGTGAGTTCTGGTTGAGAGAGGTTAGCTTCTTGGGACATGTGGTATCTACATCGGGTATTCGAGTTGATCCGAGGAAAATTTCAGCCATACTTAACTGGAAGCCTCCGAGAAATATTAATGAGGTTCGGAGTTTCTTGGGACTTGCCGGTTACTACAGACGGTTCGTAAAGGGTTTCTCGATGATAGCCACACCAATTAAGAAACTACTTCAGAAAGATGTTAAGTTCGAATGGACAAAAAAGTGTCAGAAAAGTTTCGATCAACTGAAAACTTATTTGACTGAAGCCCCAGTACTAGTGCAGCCCGAATCATGCAAGGAGTTTGTCATTTACAGTGATGTATCCTTACTTGGGTTGGGTTGTGTATTGATGCAAAAAGGTCGAGCTGTGGCTTATGCGTCGAGACAATTGAAGCCACATGAGAAAAATTATCCAACCCATGATCTCGAACTAGCTGCCATCGTATTCGCTTTGAAAATATGGCGACATTACTTATTTGGTGAGAAGTACCACGTATATTCGGATCACAAAAGTCTCAAATATTTGATGACTCAAAGAGACTTGAATCTGCGACAAAGACGTTGGCTCGAGTTGTTAAAAGACTATGAGCTTGTCATTGACTATCACCCAGGAAAGGCTAATGTGGTTGCGGATGCCTTAAGTCGTAAATCACTGTTTGCTTTACGAGCGATGAATGTACACTTGTCTGTTTTATCCGACAATGTGTTAGTAGCTGAATTAAAGGCCAAACCATTGTTGATTCATCAAATTCGTGAAGCTCAGAAAGTCGATGATGAATTAGTTGCAAAACGGGCTGAATGTGTTTCAAATATGGAATCAGAGTTTCAAATTGATGATGACGATTGTTTGAGGTTCAGAAGTCGTTTGTTAGTTCCAAGAAATTCAGAACTTATTTCGATGATTCTGAACGAAGCTCATTGTAGCCGAATGTCAATTCACCCGGGGAGTACGAAAATGTACAACTATCTGAGACGTCAGTTTTGGTGGCATGGTATGAAACGAGACATTTCTGATTTTGTTTCGAGGTGTTTAATATGTCAACAAGTGAAAGCAGAACATCAAGTGCCTACAGGTTTACTTCAGCCGATCATGATACTTGAGTGGAAATGGGATCGAGTCACAATAGACTTTGTATCCGGACTGCCATTGTCGACAAGTAAGAAGGATGCGATTTGGGTCGTGGTAGATAGATTGACTAAGTTGGCTCACTTTATCCTCGACGCACGGATTTTTCAATGGACAAACTAGCCGAATTGTACGTTTCGAGTTGTGAGATTACACGGGTGCCTATTTCCATCGATCGGATAGAGATCCGAGATTTACCTCGCGATTTTGGAAGAAGTTGCAAGAAGCTTTGGGTACCAAGCTACATTTCAGCACCGCCTTTCACCCCCAAACCGATGGTCAATCCGAGCGGATAATTCAGATACTTGAGGATATGTTGAGATGTTGCATCCTCGAGTTTAGTGGTTCATGGGAGCGGTATTTACCTTTGATTGAATTCTCTTACAACAATAGTTTTCAATCAAGCATTAAGATGGCACCTTACGAGGCTTTGTACGGTCGTAAATGCCGTACACCATTGTTTTGGACCGAGCTCGGTGAAAGTAAAATTTTCAGAGTTGATTTGATTAAAGATGCCGAGCAGAAAGTAAAAATAATTCGTGAAAGTCTGAAGGCAGCATCAGATTGTCAGAAGTCGTACGTGAATTTAAAATGAAGAGATATTGAGTATCAGGCGGGAGACAAAGTATTTCTTAAGGTTTCACGTTGGAAAAAGATACTCAGGTTTGGCCGTAAGGGCAAACTGAGTCCGAGGTTCATTGGGCCATATGAAATATCTGAACGAGTTGGTCCAGTTGCGTATAGATTGATTTTACCCCTTGAACTTGAAAAGATTCACAACGTCTTTCATGTTTCAATGCTTCGACGTTATAGATCTGATCCTTCGCACATAATTAGTCCATCAGAGGTTGAAATTCAATCTGACTTGAGTTCTGAAGAAGAACCGATTCGTATCCTCGCTCGTGAGGTGAAAGAGTTGCGAAACAAAAGGATTCCGTTAGTAAAGGTGTTATGGATCAAATACGGGATCGAAGAAGCTACTTGGGAAACCGAGAACTCTATGAAAGAACGATACCAAAACCTATTTACCGGTAAGATTTTCGGGACGAAAATTTCTTAAGTGGGGAGAGTTGTGTGACCCTAAATTGACCCTAGTCGAAAAGTGGTTTCGGACCGCTAAACCGAGTCACCGAAGTATTTGAGTATAATATTTATTGTCTAAAATATGTGAATATGAGTGTGTGAAAGTTTTAAGCTTCGATTTAGTTAATTGCATGTGCATTTAGTTAATAGGACTTATGTGTGACACTTTTGAAATGTGATAGGTTAATCTATAAGGATCTATTAGTGCATGTAATCAAAAGGGTGGACTTGCATGTCAATTTCCCCACTTTGGTAGTAGTGGCCGGCCATGACAATGAGGATAGACAAAATGTGATGGGTAAAACATATTATAAACATTTTGTGATAACATGTTGTGTTAAGAACAATAAAATATGAGGGGAGTGGGAGGAGAAACCAAAGTTGTTTCATCCTTGCTCCCCCATTTTGCCGTAACTAGAAGAAAAAAAAAAAGGTAAGGAGTTTATACTAGTTCTTGAAATTTTAGTTGATCTTGGGTGAGATATCAAGTTATTTTTGTAACCCATGTTGAAATTTTGATTTTGGAATGAGTAAGGTTTTCGGCTATGGTAATTAACAAGGGTGATGGTTGTTGTTTCATGCTAAATCTAGATGAACAATGGTAGTTTGCTTATATTTTGATATTTATGAGTTCCTTTCTTGGTTCTACCTTAAACCCATGAAGTATATTTTTTTTATTTGGTGTTGTTGGAGGTTTCGGTCATGGGTAGAAAAAAAAAGAAAATTATAGATTTTGAGATTTATGATAGAAATTAATGAGTGAGAGTTGGATAGATATTATGATGTTAAAATTCATGGGATTATGAGCTTGTAAGTTTGATGGTGAAATTTATGCTTTGTGAGGGTAAATTGTTTAAAAGGAGCATTCGGCCATGATGTAAAATTATGATGAAGGGATGCTAATGCCGAATATGAAGATGATGAACTTGAATAAATAATATTCAGCTAGCATGATAAGTTATGAAATATTAAGTAGATGATATAATTGATTGGTGAAGTGGCTAATAGGGATTTTTAATGAAACTATGCCAAGGCCGAATGTATCATGAAGTAAATAAAAATGCTAAATGTGCATTATGTGCTTATATGTGTATTTGGCCAGGGAGATGTGATATGAAGCTTTGATAGGTTTGAGAGATGAATGACCGAATGAGCTATAGGTTATGTATGGATGAATTTTATGCATATGTGTGTGTGTGGCATTAGTAGTTAATGGCATTCGGCATTGTTTAATTAAAATTAGAAATGAATGCTTGAAAGTTAAATAGGTCGCTCTAATGACCAAATATGCTAAAAGCTAATATATGGACAAATGATACGAATGAATTGGTTTTTGAAATGTATATGGTTACCGTATGTATGTGTTTGATTGAGAAGTAAATTTGTTTGATTTAGCTCAAGAGCTTAGAGGATCAAAGTTGGATAAGGAAAAGAAAAGTGATCGAATAGCCGTTGAAATCGTTCGACAACATTCGAGGTAAGTCTTCGAGTAATGAAACTTAGTTTATGATTTGATTAAGTCATGACATATAAGCATAACGAATAAACGGAGATATAATAATTCTACTTGAATGATATTTTGAGGTGATTAGTTTATACCTATGACGGGTAGCCGAATGTGTATAGATATCATGTTATAAAGCCAATCAAAATCATGTTCCTTGTATGTGGCTATTGAGCCGAAATTGGTAAGGTTTGATAAGTGTCTTGTGTTTGAGCTTTAGTGATGAAAATGAAATATAGATGTGATATGATTTATTGATATATGTGCATGAATATTCGGATGGCAACCGGGCTAAGTCCCGAAGGAATTTGTGCTAGTGACTAATTTCGGGCTAAATCCCGAAGGCATTTGTGCGAGTTACTATATCCGGGCTAAGTCCCGAAGGCATTTGTGCGAGTTACTATATCCGGGCTAAGTCCCGCAGGCATTTGAGCGAGTAGCTATATCCGACTAAATCCCGAAGGTACTTGGTTTGGGAATGAGCGATCTTGCTGTAATACTTTCAATTAATACGCTCGTAAAATCCCAACGATGAGGTATGTTTCGTATATGCATTGGAATAGTTGATTCCTTTTAAATAGTATTCGCTCAATCGATTAACAAGCTTCCGGCCTTAGCCAAGTTGATTCCTTATGTATGAATATAAGGGTTGGAAATGTGAAGTAGGTATGATTTTGAGAATATGTGTATATGAAATTATTCGTTTAGTCATATGAATGCTATACTTCAGTTGTGCATGATTCCATTACTCAAACTTACTAAGCATTAAAGGCTTATTCCGTTGCTTTGATTCTCTGTTTTATAGATTTTACTCGTCAGCTATCGGACTCAGGATTGTCAAAGTCGAAGTCATCGACACTATCAAAGCCCTTTTGGTACTCTTTTAGTTGAACTCTGATAATGGCATGTATAGGACTGCCCTTTGTTGTTAGTCAAGTACTTTTGGTAATGTATATATTTGGATAGCCATGCGAAAATGGCTTATATATATATTGAGCATAGCATTATAATCATTTTGTATGTTGTTCATTGAGTGGTATGGAAATGTTTGGTAACGATTAGCCATTGGAATGGTTAATCACTATCATTTTGGTGCTATGTATGACAAAATTCTAGTTGATCCATGGAAAACCATGAAATAGGTAAAGTTTACCTTAAAAATAGATGCTGACAGCAGCAGTGATGTGGATTTGAAAAATCGTTAAAAAGAGTAGGAATGGAATTAAATAGTGAATAAATTATGTAATCGAACCTTGATGAATCTATTTTCATATGAAAGTAACGAAACGATCATATGAGCCGTATTTTATGAGATGTTTAAGTTTTCGTGAAATAGGGCTAGAGCGATTTCTGGATCCCCTGTTCTGACTTTGGAAATTCACTATAAATTAATCAGAGATAATTAGAAGTCATTACCTATATGTAAAGATTCCTTTTTGAGTCTAGTTTCTTTAGAAATAAACGGCATAAGTATTGAAGCCCCGTACAGGGAGATATCTAAATCGTAATGCATGAAGGTCAGAGTAGTCGAACCCTGAAACAGGGGAGACTTTAACTAATAAACTGTACTAATTGGACTGACAAATAATTCTAGAAAAAAAATTTTAGATGTATATATGAGTCTAGTTTTAGGGAAAATTTACAGAATCAATTTTCGAGTTTTGTAACTCGAGATATGATTTTTAAGGTGGCAGTGACGCAGTTAGCCAGCTTGTCTGGAAATTTTAAAATGAACTGTATAATTAATTGAATTAAGCCCGTTAACACCTCGTGTCCGACTCCGGCGACGGTCTCGGGTACGGGGCGTTACATAATCCCGGTAATTCCTCAGGAAAAACATCCGAATACTCACAAACCACTTGCACTGATTCAAGTTTCTTTTCTGACTCTTTACTATCAAGTACGTATGTAAGATATGCTTCACACCCCTTTTTTACATATTTCTGAGCCAACATCTAGGATATTACTGCTGGTAACTCGTTCAATTCAGTAGACTCAAGTCGGATTATCTCATCATTAGCACATCTCAAATCAATAGTCTTTCTTTTGCAATTCACAACTGCATCATGTACGGTCAACCAATCCATACCGAGAATAACATCAAATTCATCAAACGGTAAAAGCATCAAATCGGTCGGAAAACAGGGACCTCGGATTATCAGGGGACATTTCCTGCACACTTTGTCAACTAGCACATATCGACCTAAGGGATTCGACACTCGAATCACGAACTCAGTAGACTCAACAGGTAGAGTCTTCCTGGATACTAAAATCTCACATACTTATGAATGAGTAGAACCAGGGTCAATATCACATCAGTATCAAAGAGAATGAAAGTACCGGCAATAACATCAGGAGAAGAAGCATCCTCGTGTGCATGTATAGCGTAAGCTCTAGCAGGAGTACGAGCCTCGAAGCTGGTTGTAGCATCTCTAGATCCTCTCTGACCGCCGCTAATATTTCCCGTATTTCTAGGTGGTCTACCTCGTGCTGTAGTAGTACTTGGTTTCCCACTCTGATTTACATTCTGCTTAGACAATCTCGGGTAGTCCTTGAAAAAGTGGTCAACTGATCCACACTTATAATAGGAGCGGTCATGAAATCTACAACTCCCCGAATGCCATTTTCCACAAAACTTGCACTCAGTCCTATCCCGACGATCATTTCCAACACTGGCAACTGAAGTGGCTCGCGTACTCACAGGGGGTCTATCACAGTCTCATCTAGAAAAGCCCGAAGTGTTCTTAGATCGACCCGAATCATCTCAAAATTTCTTTGGTGACTACTAAAAGGGCTTTCCCAAAGATCTTTTACGAAACTCTCTAACTCCATCTTCAGCTTTTCTTTTCTCTTTACGGACCTCTTCGGCTTTGCAAGCTCGCTCGACAAGTACTACAAACTCTCTGATTTTAAGGATGCCAACAAACAGTTTTATATCTTCGTTCAATCCATCTTTGAAATGTTTACACATAATAGCTTCTGAAGAAACACATTCTCGGGCATACCGGCTAAGTCTCACAAATTTTCGTTCATAATCAGTAACTGACATGGAACCCTGTTTAAGTTCAAGAAATTCCTTCCGTTTTTGATCGATAAATCTCTGGCTGATATACTCTTTCCGGAACTCAGTCTGAAACAACTCCCAAGTCACTTGCTCTCTGGGCACAATAGAAACCAATGTATTCCACCAATAGTAGGTAGAATCACGTAGCAAAGATATAGTACATTTTAGGCATGCATCGGGTGTGCAAGACAGTTCATCGAACACTCAGATAGTATTGTCCAACCAAAATTCAGCTTGCTCAGCATCATCACTGTCTGTAGCTTTAAATTCAGTAGCCCCGTGCTTTCAAATTTTGTCAACCGGGGGCTTATTCAACCTCATCTGATCAATTATCAAAGGTATCGTAGGTGCAGGGGGTGTATTCTTCGGGAGTGGGGGTTGTGGAGCAGCTGTATTAGTTCGAATGTATTGGTTGAACCAATCATTCATCATATTATAAAAGGCTTGTCTAGCCTCATCATTTTGATTGCTCACAATAGGTTGAGAGTCCACTGGCGCTGTCCCGTGCGCGGGCGCAGGCGCTACACTCTCGATATCATCAGCTACCACTTGATCGTGATCGGGATCTATTACTATACGAAAACACATTTTTAACTGTCAGAAATCATCACACTATCGTATTATCACATAATGGCATGTATGGCTAGACTCATATACGCTACGTTAGTCCTAGAATCGACTAGACCGTAGCTCTGATACCAATTAAAATAAAACACCCCTAACCTGAATCAGATCGCTGGATTAAGGTTAAGAGGTATTATCAAACTAAACATTTAATAATCTCATTCACATTGTAAATAAACACAAACAGAGATCGAGCTGAAATACATATTGATATTTAAGTTATACGCCCTTTTCGTATGGCCAGAATATTTACAATTTCAAAACATCGTTATCATCAACCTAACCTATACATGCCATATCGAGTCCAAAATATAACTATACCCAAAAAGATCGATAGTGTGATGAACTGCTGACGATCCCCGAGTCGGTGGCCAAAATCAATAATCTATAAAACAGAAAAATAAAGAACAGAGTAAACTTTCAAAGCATAGTAAGTTTTAAGCAATACAAACAATTAAAACTTGTCATTTAAATCGAGCATTTAGTACCACAAAACTAATATTCTAATTAGTAATCACTTGGCTGAATATACACAAGTACACCAATTAAAAAGCCTATTGGCCAAATATATATGTATATAAATATAAGAATACACAAAGAAATTTCAGCACATACTTTACTTTACTTTATAGCTCATACAATTAATTTAAGTCACATACTTTCATGTAATGACAGAAATCGACCGAATAGGTCATACTCTTATTCGTAGATATAATAATCATTCACACACATATATCATTCTTTGATACTAATAATTAACTTTAAAAATCAATTCACATATGAGTACATAATACGTACATGACTATCATAATGTATCATACATAATCAATAGTAGTTTACCTCGAACTTTCGAATTCATAATCTTACTCGAATCACCGGTGTTAAGCCTACTAGGTTTAAAACCCGAATCCAATCACCAGCATAAGACCTGCGGGATTTAACCCGGATATAATACCAGCACGAAGCCTGCGGGATTTAACCCAGATATAATACCAGCACAAAGCCTGCGGGATTTAACTCGGATATAATACCAGCACGAAGCTGTGGGATTTAACCCAGATATAATACCAGCATGAAGCCTGCGGGATTTTAACCCGGATATATTTCCAACATATAGCCTGTGGGTCTTTAAGCCCGGATACACATCAAATATCATGCATATTTAATCATATATTAACACATCTCATTCAACATATCACATTAGTAGTCATTTGCTACATCCGGATATAAGCTCCATATGAACACCATCATTTACATTTCAGTTCAAAAGTCATACATAAATATCACATATCAATTTCACCATTCAAACTTAACCCATAGTGACCATTCGACTATAAGTCATATACATAAATTATTTATCACACAACTTAATTCAAGTAGAACCAAAAAGTCACAATTCATCTAATATATATACATATCAAGGTATCATCAATTATATACTAAAGGTGATTACTCAAAACTTACCTCGGATATACTTGAACGGTTGTTGAATGGCTACTCGATTACTTTCTCTTTTCTCCTATCCAACTTCGACCCTCTTTTCTCTTGAGCTTATTTTAAAACAAATAGATTTATTTAATAAATTTCACATACAAATGACAAAAATCAAAGCATAAAACTTTCACACATGCATTTACACATATAATAAGCATAGAATATAACATTTAATTATTTTTGTCACTCGGTTTTATGGTCCCAAAATCACTTTCCGACTAGGGTCAAATTAGGGTTGTCACAGAAACTGAACCAGAATCGACATTTTTTGCATTCATGCATTTGCATCTCATCACATCATATGCATTCAAGTTTATAGAAAGACCCCAATTAGTTAAAATTATTAGGGAGAAAGAGAGTAAGAGAAAGAAAATCTGGAAGCAACACATCCTTACAGTACACGCGGTAAGTTAAAAAATATGGACCAAAGATTTGAACAGCTACAGAAGGACACACAGGACCAATTGCAAGTGCAATTGGCAAAAATACAAAACGACATGAGGGAGCAAATGTTGGAGGCTCAAAGGAACATGATGGCTGAGATGGCTTAACTACTAAGGGCCACTGATAAGGGAAAGGCTCCCATGACAATTACTGGCAAGGATGGTGAGGATCATCCTCCAGGTTTCACCCCACGCCATGTGCCTACACCAACTGAGGCACTTCCTAGGAGGCCGTCTATCACTATAAGGCCTCAACAAGGGTCGGTCGATGCTGAGATCCCCATAAATTTCCCAACTGGTTCAGGATTTAATTTGGGTGACAATCCCGCAAATCCTGTAATTCCTGACTTAGACATGGCTGAAAAAGAGGATTTTAGAACTGAGGCTGCAAGATAGTTAGAAGAACGCTACAAATGGTTGGAGGAAAAATTCAAGGCTTTAGAGAATGCTGATGGGCATCATAGAGTTGATGCCAATGATCTAAGCTTGGTCCCAGACTTGGTGCTTCCTCACAAATTCAAGATGCCAGAATTTGAGAAGTACAATGGGACTACTTGCCCAGAAACCCACATTAAGATGTTCTGTAGGAGGATGACTGGGTACGTGAATAATGATCAACTGTTGATCCACTGTTTCCAAGATAGTTTAATTGGAGCAGCAGCCAAGTGGCATAATCAACTGAGCCGGGATAGAATAAGTTCATAAAGGGATCTTGCACAGGCCTTTATGCAGCAGTACAATCATGTGACTGATATGACTCCGGATAGGATCACGCTACAAAACATGGAGAAAAAGCCTAATGAAAATTTTAGGCAATATGCACAGAGATAGAGAGAGGTGGCAATACAAGTTAAACCACCATTGTTGGAAAAGGAGACTACCATGTTGTTCATCAACACTCTAAAGGCTCCATTCATCACTCACATGATTAGGAGCACCACTAAAAGCTTCACAGATATAGTCATGGCGAGAGAGATGATCGAGAATGCCATAAGGGATGGTAAAATCGAGGGGGAAGCGACCAAAAGATCGGCTCTAAGGAGAAAGGATAGTGAAGTGAATAACACAAGCACCTTCAACACGAAGGCAATCATAGTTGGTCAACCTAAAACAGCTGCGGTTGAGCAACAGAGTTCTCAAAGGCAGGAATCGGGTACAAGGAAGAATTCTGAAAGGATGTAGTTCACACCTATCCCCGTGACGTATCGTGAGCTTTATCAAAGCTTATACGATGCACATGCTATTTCTCCTTTTCACTTGAAACCATTGCAGCCCCCATATCCCAAATGGTATGACGCAAACGCCAGATACAAATATCATGCTGGAATACTGGGGCATTCGATAAAAAACTGTACCAATTTTAAGAAGGCCGTAGAAAGGCTTATTAAGATGGGGGTAGTGAAGTTTGACAATACCCCTAATACTAAAAACCCATTGCCAAATCATAGCGATGAAGGAGTGAATGCCATTAGCGAAGCCAGTGAGAGAAGAATGAAAGAAGATGTTGCTGAGGTAAGGATGCCTATGAAGGTGATTTAGGAGGAGATGATGAAGAGAGGTATGTTTGTAGCACCCCAAACCCGGCCCAGACATTATGGCCAAATCCGACATGCCATATTAAAATAAAAAAAACCCATGTTCCCTTTATAGTGTTTTAAAAGCCGACTTTTGTTAAGCTAACCAAGTGAATGGAAGCTGGGCACCAGGTAGGTACCCATAACAGAGGAGGTGAGCCATGAAGGTTGCTTAAGTACCAAGCTCTTCGACTGGATCCAATCCTAGACATGCCCACATCCATTGCCACACTTGGTTATAACGGATTGAAACTTCTTTGAGTGGTTATCTTTGATAAATCAAATATTCATGATGTCGTGTTATTTTAAAAACAAGTATTGTTTTGAAATCGCGCCCTAAGTCTAGCCCATTTGAATTATTATCCACCAGAATAAAGTTATTAAAAATAATATAATCCCAAAAAATCAAAGAAGAAAATAAAGTTAAAATGGCCTTATTACAACCCAAAAATTAAATAGTAATTAAAAATAGCTTAAGAAAACCAGGCTCTTTTTCAAACCCAAAAGCGTTCACCATGGCCACTCTGAATCCCCCCCGGCTCCAAGACACTCACATCAAGGCCCACCTGTAAGGTTAAAGAATGGGTGAGTTTGGAAACTCAATGTGTAAGGAAAACCCATTCAAAGCCCAGGTCAGCTCAAGCCAGTCGGGCCTAAGCCCATTCAGATAACAGTGATACTAGGCCAGAGCCCTTTTCAGATTACACTAAACTGGGCCTTAGCCTCTTATTCAGATAACAGTATAGCCCATAGGCCCATTTCAAAATACATGCAACATCAATAAACATATGCAAGCCAATTTGGGAGTCTACTCAACCCACCAACCGCTACACTCCACCGCACCACCCTACACTCCATGTGGGAATAGCTCAACCCACCCAAACCCTACACTCCACGAGTTAAAACCTTCTTTGCTCAGTTAATAATAAATTGAGGAAAAGCCTCCAAGACGTGGACAAGCCACTTTCAGTACTTCCTCCATCAATATCCCAGTCCCATGCATCAGATAATAACAACATGGCATGCAGTAAATAACAACAGTCCAACATGCATTTAGGTCAATTTACTCCTATGGGGTATTTCGGTACTTTATCTCTTAGGGGTAAAACTATAAATTTTCTACTTTTTAAAGGTATTTCAGTAATTTATCTATTTTAGGGTTTTTCATGCATATTCCTACCATTCACGTACTAACAGAATCACTTACCAAGGGTTCTTTCCGAATTGGGTCTGTTGGCCCTTTATTCCAATTTTGGCCCAATAAGCCCAAAAATATTGAGGGCATGGAAATCATGCACTTTGCAGTCCAAACATTGCAGCTTACCAAAAACATTAATCGATTTACCTCATGAGCATTCGCACACTTGCAAATCTACAAAATACTGATTTTTCGGCATTTTGGCTTTTCGGCTTTTGCCGATCTAGACTAAGAAAGGGTGTCAGTTACACACCTGTTTTATGGCGATTCGTTGACGAGATCCACGCACGAACTACCTACAATTATATTACTACCACGTTAATCTACTACCGAAACGAACTGCATAATAACTCCTTACCATATTCGGCCATAACACCTTAGACACTAGCAATCCTACCTTTGCCGAAGTTTGCGACTAAACTTAGATCCCGTTGCTCCACTTGTCCAAGCCTTTGATCAGCAGCCTCTAGATCACATTATTATCAAGACAAAATAGTTATCACAACCCCTTAGGGCTACAAGTCCAAGTCGACAGCCTCCCTAACCTTTAGGGGTTTCGGCTTTTCTAAAATACGAAATAAAGACTAGATTGAAAAGACTTACCACCGGTTCCTTCAGTCGATGATCCCAATTAATTTCTACTCAATTCTTATGCCGATCTAAGCCCTCAAAAGATAACAAAATTCGAGCCTTCAGTGATCTCACAACTCGGCCAAGTCCCTAAAAAAGTAGGGTTTTTGGCTTTTGTTGAAGCTGTGTAAAGAAAGATAAAATAGGAGGGTTTTGCAATGGTCCTGTCTACAGAACCTTGAGGTTTAGAGAACTAGAGAATCGGTCAAGAATGGTGGAAAAGATAATATAATTGGCTAGGAGAAATCGGCACAGAAGAAAGTATGGGTTTCGGGATTTCGGCTTTTTATGGTAATGGCTTTGAAGGTTTTAGAATCGTTTGAAAAAAAAAGATGGAGATGAATAGGAAGATAGAGAGATTCGGCTATGGAGGAAAAGAAGAAAAGGAAAAAAAGTTGAAGAGGAGAGGAGAAAAGAAAGAAGAGGAGAATGGTCAGCAAACGGCACAACTTTCCCCCTCATGCCGAATTTATACTGGCACTTAACCTAGTCGAATTTTCCCATGCTAGAGGCCCTTGACCGGCCAACTCCTGCTCCTTGATCAGGTCCTAAATCTTCTCCTTTATCAGCTCCTAAATCCTCTCCTTATCAGCTCCTAAATCCTCTCCCTTATCAGCTCCTAAATCTTCTCCTGACAACCTTTCACTTTAGTTCCACTGCTTACCTTTTCTGTACATAAAAATTAATATCACCAATTTGCTTACGTTGCGACTCGAACCTTTGCTCTCCTTGGTCATCCACACGCCACCTCTCAAGCCCCCAAGTGACGCCACAAGCCAACTTACCACGGGCTTCCTTGTGTTTTATTTTACCCAGTTAATACCTTAAAGCCCAGTTAACCAGAACCCCTTCTTCTATAGAATTAAAATTAACTAAAATTACCGGATTTTAACTTAAACTTGGGCCTTCTAGAGACCCATTAACCTGATTAAATCTACACCAAGCAGACAGAACATCAAAATTTAAAATTTTCCAACACTCACAGAATTCCCAAAAATTGGGGCGTTACAACTCTACCCCCCTTAAAAAAAATTTCGGCCTCGAAATTTACCTGATCCAAATAGTTGAGGGTATCATTGACGCATAGTCTCTTCTGACTCCCAAGTAGTTTCTTCCCTTCCATGATTACGCCAAAGCACTTTCACTAATGGAACAGATTTCCTTCTAAGAGCCTTAACATCTCATGCCAATATCTGCATAGGCTCCTCCTCAAAGGTCAAATCAGTCCTTACTTCAATCTCCTCCACTGGCACAACATGTGAGGGATCCGATTGATATCGTCTTAACATAGACACATGAAAGACGTCATGGATTCTGTCCAACTCTGGTGGTAACTCTAACTAATACGCTACTGGCCCTACCCGCTTAAGAACCCAATAAGGCCCTATAAACCGCGGACTCAATTTGCCCTTCTTGCCGAATCTCAAGATCTTCTTCCAAGGTGAAACCTTCAAGAAAACCATATCCCCAACAGCGAACTCTATCTCTTTGCGTTTTAGATCCGCATACAACTTCTGTCTATCAGATGCCTCCTTTAATCGATCTCTTATCAACTTAACCTTACTCTCGGTATCTGCCACCAACTCCGATCCAAGCACTTGTCGTTCATCCAACTCTGTCCAACACGTAGGCGTACGACATCTCCGCCCATAAAGTGCCTCATATGGAGCCATCTGAATACTTGCTTGGTAGCTGTTATTGTATGCAAACTCCGCCAATGGCAACTAGTCCTCCCAACTCCCATGAAAATCGATGATACAACCCCTTAACATATCCTCCAAAATCTGAATAACCCTCTCCGATCGTCCATCATGCGTGGGTGAAAGGCGATCTTGAAATCCAAGCGTATACCCAATGCCTCCTGCAACTTTTTCCAGAACTGAGATGTAAACCTAGGGTCTCGATCGGAAATAATTGACACTGGAACACCATGTAGTCGCACTATCTCTACCACATACAACCTAGCCAACTTTTGCAGGGAGTAATCAGTACGAACTGGTATGAAATGGGCAGATTTTGTTAACCTATCCACCACTACCCACACAGAATCTTTCTTGGTGGGTGTCAAAGATAACCTACTCACAAAGTCCATAGTGACTCTCTCCCACTTCCACAATGGAATTTTCACCGGTTGCAGTAATCCAGAAGGAAATTGATGCTTAGCTTTCACTTGCTGGCATGTCAGGCATTTCCCCACGAATTCTGTTACTTCTCGTTTAAGCCCAGGCCACCAGTACAGCTCTCGCAAGTCATGATACAACTTATTCCCTCCAGGATGCATGGCACAAAGTCCCTCATGATCTTCCTTCAATATTGACTGTCTCAAGTCAGAGTCCTTCGAAACACAAATTCTTCCTTGGAAGCATAAAACTCCTTCAGTATTCAGTCCAAAATCCTTATTCTCACCCTTCTCAACTTGTTGAAACCGAAGAACCAACGAATCATCCTTCAACTGTTTTTCTTTAATCTGCTCAGTCCAAATAGGCCTCACTTGCAATTCTGCTAACAGACTTCCATCGTCAAATAGACTCAAACGTGCAAACAAGGCTCTCAAATCAGAAACAACCCTTCGACTCAACGCATCAGCCACCACGTTAGCCTTACCTGGGTGGTACTCAATCAAACAGTCGTAATCCTTAAGCAACTCTACCCATCTTCGTTGCTTAAGGTTTAACTCCTTCTGAGTTAACAGATACTTTAGGCTCTTATGGTCTGTGCATATGATACACTTTTCTCTATATAAGTAATGTCTCTAGATTTTCAATGCGAAGATCACTGCTGCTAGCTCTAAATCGTACGTAGGGTAGTTCGTTTCATGAGGCTTAAGCTGTCGGGAAGCATAAGCGACCACCTTACCCTCTTGCATCAATACACATCCTAACCCCACATGCGATGCATCATTGTATACGATGAAGTCCTTCCCAAACTCCGGTTGAATCAAGGCGGTGCTTGACCAATACCTTTTCAAATAGTCAAAAGCTTTTCTTGATTCTCACCCGAGATAAGTGCTACCCTTTCCTTATGCAGTTTCATCAATGGTGCAATGAATCGAGAAAATCCTTCACGAACCTTGAGTAATAGCCTGCCAAACCCAGAAAACTCTAAATTTTCGATACTGATTTTTGTGGCTTCCATCCCAGAACTGCCTCAACTTTTCGAAGATCTACTATAATTCCTTCAGCAGAAACTACATGACCGAGAAAAGCCACTTCTCGCAACCAAAATTCACACTTACTAAACTTTGCATACAGTTGCTTCTCTCTTAGCACTTGCAGCACAATACGTAGATGCTCCTCATGTTTCTCCTCGGTTTTTGAGTATACCAGAATATCATCGATGAAAACTACCACGAATCGGTCCAAGTAAGGTTGGAACACTTGATTCATTAGATCCATGAAAGCGACAGGTGCGTTCGTCAACCCAAACGGCATAACCAGGACCTCGTAATGACCATATCGAGTCCTGAATGTTGTCTTATAAATATCCACTTCCTTTACCCTTAACTGATGGTATCCAGATCGAAGGTCAATCTTGGAAAATACCAAAGCTCCTCTAAGTTGGTCAAATAAATCATCAATCCTTGGCAGTGGGTATTTGTTCTTTATCGTCAGTTTGTTCAACTGGCGGTAATCAATGCACATGTGCATTGTCCTGTCATTTTTCTTTACAAACAGGACCGGTGCTCCCCATGCAGACACACTAAGTCTAATGAAGCCCCTATCTAACAACTCTTGGATTTGAGCTCTCAGTTCCACTAACTCCTTTGGTGCCATTCTATAGGGTACAATGGATATTGGAGCTGTTCCCGGCAACAAATCGATTCCAAACTCCACTTCTCGATTCGGAGGCAATCTAAGAAGCTCTCTCGAAAAAACATTTCAGAATTCCCTAACAGTCCTGAAGGTATCCACAGTCAGATCCCCAGTTTCAACTTGATTTATAAAAGCCAAGTACGTCTCGCATCCCTTACGCATCAGTTTCTCAGCCCTTAAATCTGATAACATATTGGACAAGTAATCTCTTCATTCCCCAATAATCATTACCTCCTCATCCTCAATAGTCCTTAACACCATCCTCTAAGCTGCACAATCCACATTGCCCTATGCTTGGTCAGCCAATCCATCCCTAAAATCAAATCGAGTTCTCCAAACGGTAACTCCATTAAGTCTCCACAGAAAATCCTACCTTGAGTCTCTAAAGGCACCTCCCTAAAGAGTTTCTGTACTTTAACTAAGTGACCTAACGGACTTATCAAAGTTACCCCACACACAATCTCCTCAAAGTGAACACCCAATGCCCCAGAAATATCACATGCTACATATGAATGAGTTGACCCCACATCTACCAGAGCAGTATAAGGTACGTCAGAGATAAAAAAACGTACCAGTTATGACATCAGGTGCGTCACCCTCCTCGCGGCGACGAGCAGCATATACCAAAGCTGGCTGATGAGCCTCAGTGTTAGCAGTACCCCTGCCAGGTGCCCCACATCCATGGCCATTACCACCACGACCTTGGCCACGACCTCTCGGCAGCGGCGGTCCACCTCGCGTTGGTTAGACGGGTTACACAGCACTTTGTTCAACCACTTTAGCCTGAGCTGGCCCATAGGACAATCCCTGATCTTATGTTCCTTTGATCCACAACGAAGACAAGCCCCAGAACATTTCCAACATTCCCCCAGATGCATTCTACCACAATCTCCACAAACTTGTGATCTAACAGTGTTCACCGGAACCGCTCGAACTGGTTCCTCTATCCTAGCTCTCTTAACATTCCGGTTTAAAGACACCGGTGGTCCAAAGATCACTCTGAACCGATTTCGATCCACATCACGATTACGTCGTTGACACTTCACCTCTTCGGCTATTTTAGCCTTTTCTACCAGTGCAACAAAATCGCGCTCTCTCTACAGTGCTATGAGCACCCTTAGCTCATCCCTGAGGCCATCCTCAAAGCGAACACTGCGCTCATATTTGGTAGAGACAATACCACTAGCATACCGGCTCAATCGCAGAAACTCTGCCTCATATTCAGTAACGGTCTTACCACCCTGGATCAGGTTCAGGAATTCCTTCCTTCGCGCATCCACATAGCTAGCTCCGACATACTTCGCCTTGAAGGACTGCTTAAACAACTCCCAAGTTACCTTCTCAGCTGGGGTACCCTCTCTCACAGTGATCCACCACTGATATGCCTCGTCCCATAGTAAGGACACCGCCCCTTTTAACTTTTGCTCTACTGAGCAGTCCAGGTCATCCATAATCCGCTCCGTGGCTTCCAGCCAGTACTCAGCCACATTTGGGGCTACTCCAGATACACCCCTAAAAAATTTCGCTCCGTTGGCCCAAAGTTGCTCGGAAATGGACCCCCTATTCATGGGCCCGATATCAGCTCTGGCCACCATTTCCAAAACTCTTAGCATGGCCTGGGACAGAGTGTCATCCCCTGCAGCCCGATCGTACGACCCATTCTCATCCACCGGTGGTGGTCGTGCTACCCCAGCGGGTATGTGCTTAGGAAACGAAGATCCAACTTGAGTACTACCTCGGCCTCGACCACGGCCTCTTCTACGAGTAGCTCTCGTACTCATATCGATTTATCTTATTAGGAATTTTATGCAGTTAGTTTAGTGTTTCCCCTGTTTATTACAGAATATCTTATGAACAGATAAGGTTTCAGAGTTGTTCTCACATAACCACAATTTAGCTACTGTCTCAGTTTCCTAGGGCTTAGTTTACCCTACAGTCTCAGTTTTGTAGCCTTTATGCTACATTATCTATAGTACTATTGCTAAGGCTTAGTACTAACTACAGTACAGTTCAGTATGTAAAATAGAAAGGTACTTACAGCCTTGGCACTGGGGATTCAGTGTGCCACCTCATTAGCTCTCAAATAAACTCAAAAGATTTAGGCTTTTGGAAATCTATTTTTCAAACATTTGAAAAAAACAAGTTCGGAGATTATCCCCTTTTAAACAAAAAATTTATTTTCAAAAGTCAAGTTTCTCAAAAAATACCCTTTTTGGCAAAACATTTTGAAAACCCTTTTTAGACCCGATCCATAGCCGAGTTGTTGCAACTGGGCTCTGATACCACTAAATGTAGCACCCCAAACCTGGCCCAGACGTTATGGCCGAATCTGACATGCCACATTGAAATAAAAAAAAAGCCCATGTTCCCTTTTTAGTGTTTTAAAAGCCGACTTTTGTTAAGCTAACCAAGTGAATGGAAGCTGGGCACCAGGTAGGTATCCATAACAAAGGAGGTCAGTCATGAAGGCTGCTTAAGTACCAAGCTCTTCGATTGGATCCATTCCTAGACATGCCCACATCCATTGCCACACTTGGTTATAACGGATTGAAACTTCTTTGAGTGGTTATCTTTGATAAATCGAATATTCGTGACGTCGTGTTATTTTAAAAACAAGTATCGTTTTGAAATCGTGCCCTAAGTCTAGCCCATTTGAATTATTATCCACCAGAATAAAGTTATTAAAAATAATATAATTCCTGAAAATCAAAAAAGAAAATAAAGTTAAAATGGCCTTATTACAACCCAAAAATTAAATAGCAATTAAAAATAGCCTAAGAAAACCAGTCTCTTTTTCAAACCCAAAAGCGTTCACCATGGCCACTCTGAATCCCCTTCGGCTCCAAGACATTCACATCAAGGCCCACCTGTAAGGTTAAAGAAGGGGTGAGTTTGGAAACTCAGTGTGTAAGAAAAACCCATTCAAAGCCCAGGTCAGCTCAAGACTATCGGGCCTAAGCCCATTCAGATAACAGTGATACTAGGCCAGAGCCCTTTTCAGATCACACTAAACTGGGCCTTAGCCCCTTATTCAGATAACAGTATGGCCTATAGGCCCATTTCAAAATACATGCAACATCAATAAACATATACAAGTCCATTTGGGGAGTCTACTCAACCCACCAACCGCTACACTCCACCCGTACCAGCCCTACACTCCATGTGGGGAATAGCTCAACCTCCCCAGCCCTACACTCCACAGTTGCAGCCTTGCTGCTCAGTTAACAGTAAATTAAGGCAAAGCCTCCAGTACGTGGACAAGCCACTTTCAGTACTTCCTCCATCAATATCCCAGTAACATGCATCAGATAATAACAACATGCCATGCAGTAAATAACAACAGTCCAACATGCATTTAGGTCAATTTACTCCTAGGGGTATTTTGGTACTTTATCTCCTAGGGGTAAAATTGTAAATTTTCCACTTTTTAAAGGTATTTCAGTAATTTATCTATTTTAGGGTTTTTCATGCATATACCTACCTTTCACGTACTAACAGAGTCACTTACCAAGGGTTCTTACCGAATTTGGTCCGTTGGCCCTTTATTCCAATTTCGGCCCAATAAGCCCAAAAATATCGAGGGCACGAAAATCATGCACTTTGCAGTCCAAACATTGCAGCTTACCAAAAATATTAATCGATTTACCTCGTGAGCATTCACACACTCGCAAATCTACAAAATATCGATTTTTTGGCATTTCGGCTTTTCGGCTTTTGCCGATCTAGACTAAGAAAGGGTGTCAATTACACACTTGTTTTATGACAATTCGTTAATGAGATCCATGCACGAACTACCTACAATTATATTACTACCACATTAATCTACTACCGAAACGAACTGCATAATAACTACTTACCTTATTCGGCCATAACACCTTAGACATTAGCAATCCTATCTTTGCCGAAGTTTGCGACTAAACTTAGATCCCGTTGCTCCACTTGTCCAAGCCTTTGATCAGAAGCCTCTAGATCACATTATTATCAAGACAAAACAGTTATCACAACCCCTTAGGGCTACAAGTCCAAGTCGATAGCCTCCCTAACCTTTAGGGGTTTCGGCTTTTCTAAAATACGAAATAAAGACTAGATTGAAAAGACTTACCACCGGTTCCTTCAGTCGATGATCCCAATTAATTTCTACTCAATTCTGATGCCGATCTAAGCCCTCAAAAGATAACAAAAGTCGAGCCTTCAGTGATCTCACTATTCAGCCAAGTCCCTAAGAAAGTGGGGTTTTCGGCTTTTGTTGAAGCTGTGTAAAGAAAGATGAAATAGGAGGGTTTTGCTATGGTCCTGTCGATAGAACCTTGAGGTTTGGAGAACTAGAGAATCGGTCAAGAATGATGGAAAAGATAATAAAATTGGCTAGGAGAAATCAGCACAGAAGAAAGTATGGGTTTCGGGATTTCGACTTTTTATGGTAATGGCTTTGAAGGTTTTAGAAACGTTTGAAAAAAAAAGATGGAGATGAACAGGAAGATAGAGAGATTCGGCTATGAAGGAAAAGAAGAAAAGGAAAAAAAGTTGAAGAGGAGAGGAGAAAAGAAAGAAGAGGAGAATGGTCAGCAAACGGCACAACTTTCCCCCTAATGCCGAATTTATACTGGCACTTAACCTAGCCGAATTTTCCCATGCTAGAGGCCCTTGGCCGGCCAAATCCTGCTCTTTGATCAGTTCCTAAATCTTCTCCTTTATCATCTCCTAAATCCTCTCCCTTATCAGCTCTTAAATCTTCTCCTGACAGCCTTTCACTTTAGTTCCACTACTTACCTTTTCTGTACATAAAAATTAATATCACCAATTTGCTTACCTTACGACTCGAACCTTTACTCTTCTTGGTCATCCACACGCCACCTCTCAAGCCCCCAAGTGACGCCACAAGCCAACTTACCACGGGCTTCCTTGTGTTTTATTTTACCCAGTTAATACCTTAAAGCCCAGCTAACCAAAACCCCTTCTTCTATAGTATTAAAATTAACTAAAATTACCGGATTTTAACTTAAACTTCGGCCTTCTAGAGACCCACTAACCTGATTAAATCTACGCCAAGCAGACAGAACACCAAAATTTAAAATTTGCCAACACTCACAGAATTCCCGAAAATTGGGGCGTTACAATGTTAACCTCTAAAAATGAGAGAAGAGAAACAAGGAACTATGGTGAGTTCTATGAGAAAGAAGGACATGAAGTTCAAGATTGTGAAGAATTCAAGGCCTTGGTGCAAGGATTTATAGACAACAAAGAACTACAAATTTTTGAAGGTAGCTCTTGTGAAAAACAAGTATGTATGCTGGAGGATAAATAGAAAGGAGCTAGCCGGCCAAGGATTATTACTTCCTTGCTGGGGAATAATGAAGTGGGGGCACAAGCAGAGCCTAAGGTCATTATCCATAAGCCTACGCCTTTCCCTTATAAGGATAGCAAGAGGGTACCATGGAGCTATAATTGCAGTGTGACAATGCCGGAGGAGGAGAATATAGCCAGCACGTCTAAAGATGTACAAGTTGAGGGTTCCCATACACGGAGTGGGAAGCGGAATGATAAGGTGGGCGTCAGAGAGGAGCCCACAAAAATAAAGAATGTTAGTGCAAAGAAGGAGAAAGAGGCCGAAGTGCCTGTCAAGGAGCCAGTAAAGGAGGAGGAGGCTAAGGAATTTCTAAAGTTCCTTAAGCATAGTGAGTATAGAGTGGTTGAGCAGTTGCATAGGCAGCCGGCTTGCATATCAATATTGGCTCTACTTCTGAGTTCTGAGGTACATCGAGATGCATTGATGAAGGTGCTCAACGAAACATATGTCACTCATGACATATCCGTTAAAAAGCTGGATCGGTTGGTGAATAACATAAGTGCGGATAATTTCATCTACTTTAATGATGATGAAATTGCACCGGGAGGTAGAGGGTCAACTAAGGCTTTGTACATCACCACTCAATGCAAGGGGTACACACTCCCAAGTGTGCTCATTGATAATGGATCAGCCTTGAATGTTCTACCATTGGCTACATTGAACAGATTACCCATTGATGGTTCTCACATGAAGACATGTCAAAATGTGGTAAGAGCCTTCGACGGTACAGAAAGGAAGGTGATGGGAAGAACTGACATCCCCTTGGAAATTGGGCCGAGTATATACGATGTAGACTTCTTGGTGATGGATATCAAGCCCTCCTACAATTGCTTATTAGGGAGGCCATGGATACACTCAGCGGGAGCGGTGCCCTCATCGTTGCACCAGAAATTAAAGTTAGTGACGGATGGACGGTTAGTAACCATCAATGCGGAGGGGGACATTATAGCTGCAGTCACTAGCAAGGCCTCTTATGTCGAGACGAACGAAGAGTCTATTGAGTGTTCCTTTCACTCTTTAGAATTTGTGAATGCAACCTTCATTTCAGAAGGGAGTGAGCCACCGGTGCCAAAGATAGAAAGAGCTACGACGATGGCTCTACAAATGATGGTGGGAAAGGGAGTCTTACCAGGAAGAGGGTTAGGAAAATACCTACAATGAGGGACTCAAATCCCAGAACTGAAAGAGAAGAAAGATCGCTTTGGTCTGGGCTTCAAGCCAGACTATAAGCAAGGGAGGAAGGAAGTTGAGAAGCGCCAAGAGGGAAGAAGGGCGCGCCTTAATGAAAGAGAAGTGGAGTGGAAGGTGATGACATTCCCTCCAATATCCCAAGCCTTTATATCAAAAGGGTTACTTATAGAAGAAATTCATTAGATTAACGCTATACATGATGAAGGATTAGAGCAAGGAAACCTTGAGGGCATTCGCCCTTACGAACCGGGAAGCTCTCTGAACAATTAGACTGCGGAGAAACTTCCTGTAGTCTTTAGAAATTTTTCAAAGTAATTCTAAGAACATTCTTGTTACTCTAGGGCCTAGGAGTAATAGGATTACATTTGTGGAATGGGCTTACGATCATCTATTATTTTTTAATAAAACATAACTTTTACCAATTTGAACGAGTATTGTTTCATTTTTATCAACCAATATTCCGTTAAACTTTTTCAATTCTTATTCTTTCATTCATAGAACATAAATAATCATTCTTAAATTCATTCATTCTTTGTATATTCTTTATACTTCACAGGTCCCTAGATATCAATGACATGAGCACTGATATTACAAATCCTGATTTCTCTCGCGAGCAAGACATGTGTTTAGAGAAATCTCAGGATTTTGAAGATGTCCAGGATTGTGATGTGTCTCCGGATTTGTTGAGGATGGTAAAACAAGAGGAGAAACAAATTATGCCCCATGAGAAAGAGGCAATAGAGAATGTAGCCCTAGAGGAAGCGAAAGACGTGAAAATCCGCATGCATATTACCGAGGACACAAGGCAAGGACTGATTGAATTGCTATGTGAGTTCAAGGATATCTTCGCATGGTCCTATCAAGATATGCCAGGGTTAAATACCGATATTGTGGTACATCGTCTTCCAATAAGACAGGATTGTAAACCAGTCCAACAAAAGTTGCGAAGAATGAGACCAGATATCATATTGAAGATAAAGGATGAAGTCAAGAAGCAGTTCGATGCAGGATTCTTCCAAGAGGTAAAGTACTCTGAATGGGTAGCTAACATTGTACCAGTCCCTAAGAAGGATAGGATGTGTTGATTACAGAGATCTGAACAAAGCTAGCCCAAAAAATAATTTCCCTTTGCCACACATAGACACTTTGGTAAACAACATAGCGGGATATTCGTTGTTCTCCTTCATGGATGGTTTCTCGTGGTACAATCATATCAAGATGCATCCAAAAGACATGGATAAAGCCACTTTCATAACATTATGGGGCACCTTTTGTTACAAAGTAATGCCGTTTGGATTAAAGAATGCAGGGGCAACATACCAACGGGCTATGGTGAACTTATTCCATGATATGATGCACAAAGAAATTGAGGTGTATGTTTATGATATGATTGCCAAATCTCGAACGGAGGAGGAACATATTGAAGTTTTGAGGAAGTTGTTCCTGAGATTATGGAAGTTTCAGTTAAAACTTAATCCAACAAAATGCACTTTTGGAGCTAGGTCGGGAAAATTACTAGGCTTTGTAGTCAGCGAAAAGGGAATAGAAGTTGACTCAGACAAAGTTAGAGCCATACGAGATTTGCCTCCACCACGTACTCAGAAGGAAGTTTGGCGTTTTCTTGGAAGGTTGAATTATATTGCTCGGTTTATTTCACAATTAACTCAGAAATGTGATCCTATATTTTGCCTCCTTAGAAAACACAACCAAGGTACTTGGAATGAGGAATGCCAGAATGCTTTTGATAAGGTTAAGCAATACTTGTTAAATACTCCAGTGTTATCTCCGCCTAGTCCAGATAGACCATTAATTTTGTACTTATTAGTGTTTAGTAATTCTATGGGATATGTGCTTGGCCAACATGACGAGTCGGGAAGAAAAGAGAAGGCGATATACTACCTCAGTAAGAAATTCAAAGAGTGTGAGATGAGATATTCGCCAATTTAGAAATTGTGTTGTGCTTTAATTTGGATTACTCGAAGGTTAAGACAGTACATGCTATATCATACTACTTGGCTTATTTCAAAACTTGATCCTTTGAAGTATATAATGGAGTCAATAGCTTTGAATGGGAGAATGGCGAGGTGGCAAATTCTGCTTTCAGAGTTTGACATAGTCTATGTAAGCCAGAAGGCTATAAAAGGAAGCGCGATAGCGGAATTTCTGGCTAGTAGAGCTCTAGAGGACTATGATCCGTTGAATTTTGATTTCCCAAATAAGGAGTTGATGTCTGTAGCAACTACAGAGGATTGTCCTTGGAAGTTAAGCTTTGATAGGGCATCCAATGCGGTGGGAAATTGAATTGGGGCAGTCTTGGTATCCCCAAATGGATATCATTATCCATTCACGTGCAAGTTGGATTTTGATTGTACAAACAATATGGCCGAGTATGAAACGTGCATCATGGGACTTCGGGCTGCTATAGAGTGAGGAATAAGAACCTTGGAAGTATATGGAGACTCTGCGTTGGTGATTTACCAGCTTAGAGGTGAATGGCAGACAAGAGATCCTAAATTGATCAATTATTGAAAGGTATTCTCGGGGTTACTTGAGGAGTTCGATGACATCACTTTCAATTATATCCCACGAGACGAAAACCAGATGGCAGATGCTCTAGCAACCTTGGCTTCAATGATTAAAGCAAATAAAGAGGAGGAGATGAGACCCATTCAGATGAGTATCTTTGAGGCTCCAGCTCGCTGTTGTAACATTGAGGAAGAAGAAAAGGATGATAAACCTTGGTATCAGGATATATTGTGATATGTGAGAGATAGTAAATACCCAGAACAGGCAACTGAAAATGATAAGCGAACTTTAAGGAGATTAGCCTACGACTATGTTTTGGATGGGGATATCTTGTACAAAAGAAGAAAGGACCAAGTATTGTTGAGATGCGTTGACGCTGTGGAAGCTAAGTTAATCTTGGAAGAAGTTCATGAAGGTGTTTGTAGGACGCACGCTAATGGTTTCACGATGGCTAGACAAATCATGAGGTTTGGATATTATTGGTCTACTATGGAAGGGGATTGTATCAACTACGCTAAGAAATGCCATAAATGTCAGGTTTATGGAGACAAGATTCATGTACCACCTTCACCTCTACATGTTATGACTTCTCCATGGCCTTTTTCCATATAGGGCATGGATGTCATTGGGCCAATATCACCAAAAGCTTCAAATGGGCATCGCTTTATCTTTGTGGTCATTGATTACTTCACGAAGTGGGTAGAGGCTGCTTCTTATGCGAATGTTACTAAGTCAGCTGTGAGTCAATTCTTGAAGAAAGAGATCATTTGTCGGTATGAGATGCTTGAAAGGATCATATCAGACAATGCATTGAACTTGAACAACAGAACAATAGCAGAAGTTTGCAGTCAGTTCAAGATTAAGCATCATAATTCATCTCCATATCACCCAAAGATGAATGGGGCAGTAGAAGCTGCTAACAAAAACATCAAGAAGATAGTGGGGAAAATGGCTGAAACCTATAGAGATTGGCATGAAAAATTACCATTTGCACTCTTAGCCTACCAAACGTCCGTCAGAACCTCTACTAGGGCAACTCCTTTCTCGTTGGTTTATGGGATGGAAGCAGTGTTACCCATTGAAGTGGAAATACCGTCTCTTCGAGTCCTGTCAGAGATAAAGTTGGATGAAGCTGAATGGATACAATCGCGATATGATCAGTTGAACTTGATTGAGGAAAAAAGGTTAAGGGCCACTCGTCATGGTCAGGTGTATCAGAAGCGAATGATACGAGCTTACTACAAGAAAGTGCAACCAAGAGAATTCCATGAGGGGATCTTGTGATGAAAAAGATCCTTCCCATTTAGAAGGACTTTAGAGGAAAATGGATGCCAAATTGGGAAGGCCCGTATGTCGTAAAGAATGCCTTCTCTGGAGGTGCATTGATCTTAACAAAAATAGATGGGAAGAGTTTACCCAATCCAGTGAATTCAGACTCAGTCAAAAAGTACTTTGTCTAAAGGAGAGGAGAATCCAGGGTGAAAACCCGCAATGGGCGCCTTGAGTTTTCGAAAAAATTTTAAAAAAAATAGAGAGGCCAAGGTGAAAACCCACAAAGGGCGCCTTGTGACCAAAGGGGTTTTGAGTTGAAAACCCGAAAGGCAGCTCAAATTTTTAAGAGTACACGGTAATCTTGCTATATTTGACTCAACAAAGAGCAAAGCGCGTTGCATATCAGGGCATCAACGAAGTACTTTGGATCTTTTAAACACATGTTGAAATCAAGAAAGCCTTCATGGAGTTGGTGAACAGACGCTCAAGCAGCGATATCTAGGGCATCTAATTTTTGTCCTGTTTGCTATCTTAAGATTCTCTTTCTTCTCAAAGATAGGCTATCAGATTAATTTCCTTCGTTTTTTTGACAAATTCATTCAAATATAATTATTCTCAAGATTAAATTTATCTTCCATTATTCTTAAAGTATGTTGCATTAAAATAATGATAGATGAACTAAATAATTTTCACAAATGAAGTTTTGCTCATTACTCTGGAAATTTCTAGATAATACAAGAAACTAAAATAGAACAATTGTTCGAGGAATTCACGCAAGTGAGGTTTGAAAGAACTCAAGGAAATTTTTTCTTTAGTCCAAAATGATGATTGGACAAATCAAACGATTCGATCCTAAGAGAGGATCATCATACAAACATTTTTGGTGGGTCATAGCATTTGAAGAATGGTACAAACCCACAGGCTGAGTAGGAATGATACTTCGAGAGAAATAATGATAAACTTCGACGAAGGAATGAGTGGTGACATCTGGAATAGTGGTCATATTCATAAACATTTTGCACTATAACAGGTTTAATTAGGAGCATTTGACTCACTAGCCATGAACTCATACACATTATATAGGTTATGTCCTTCAAGGGACAATGAAGATTGATGCGCCTTAACCCCCTAAGCAGTAGAGTAACAGGCTAAAGCATAGCAGATCTGACGTTCAGATGTTAACGCTGAAACAGATCCAAGATGATTGGGCATCTCTGTATTGTCAGAGAACAGATCGAAGATATTAGATTTGGCGTCTCTGTATTGTCAGAGAGCAGATCGAAGATAACAGATTTGGTATCTCTGTATTGTCAGAGAGTAGATAGAAGATATCAGATTTGGCATCTCTGTATTGTCAGAGAACAAATCGAAGAAACAGATTTAGCGTCTCCATATTCGACGGAGAGTAGATTGAAGACATAGCAAATCTAACCTTCGGATGTTTTCACATCGAAGTAGATCCAAGATGATTTGGCATCCTTGTGTTTACAAGGAGCAGATCAAAGATAGCAGATTTGGCGTCTCTGTATTGTTAGAGAATAGATCGAAGATAATGGATTTGACGTCTCTGTATGGTCAAAGAGCATATCGAAGATATCAGATTTGGCGTCTCTATATTGTCAGAGAGCAGATCGACGATAGCAGATTTGGCGTCTCTGTATTGTCAGAGAGCAGATCAAAGATAGCAGATCTGGCGTCTCTACATTGTCAGAGAGTAGATCGATGATAGCAGATTTGGCGTCTCTGTATTTTCAGAGAGCAGATCGAAGATAGTAGATTTGGTATCTCTGTATTGTCAGAGAGCAGATCGAAGATAGCAAACTTGGCGTCTCTGTATTGTCAGAGAGCAGATCGAAGATAGCAGATTTGGCGTCTCTGTATTGTCAAAAAGCAAATCGAATATAGCAGATTTGGCATCTCTATATTGTTAAAGAGTAGATCGAAAATAACAGATTTGGCGTTCCTGAGTTTGCAAGAAGCAGGTTGAAGATCGCCAATTTGACATTCCTAAAGCTATCAGAATACCTTTGAGGAGGATGAGGATCAAGATCTCGAGACTTGGCCAGGCCGGGCAAATTTGGTCTTTTTGAAATCTTTGCTCTATTGCTGTTACACAGTAACAAGCAAAAAGGGGCAGCTGTAATAACCCAAATTTACCCGGGCCCATAAATAATAAAAACAAAAACAAATTTTATTTAAAAATAATAAAGTCCATTTAACAGTCCATTTACAATAAACAGGCCTAAAGGCCCGATAGCCCAAACTCGGTTACACTTGTAGCCTAACTGGTCTAAACCCAAAATTAACCCTATACCCGGCTACACCCTAAAACTTTCAGCCCAAATACCTAAAACCCAACAACTAAACCCAAATCAGTAAAGCTCAATAAGGCCCAAACCCTAAACTGAAACAGGAAACCCTAGGGTTTCCAGAAGCTTCGCGCCGAAAACATCACGCCCCTTCGTCTGGCAACGTTTCGGTGACCCCTCATCAACGCCTCCATCGGCGCCGTGACTACCGTAATCTGCGCATGAATCGACACCCCATCGTCACCAGATTTCGCGCTGGTATCTACAAAAAGGAAAGAAGAACAACAGAGGCAATCCAAATATGGCAGGGAATAAAATCAAACAGATAGAAAATTATTTTCAGTGGCTATAAAAGCCCGAATCAAAATGATGTAAAGGGGGGAGAGTTTTTATATAGGCATATATACAAAAAATATAGCAGTTTGTCAAGAATACAAAGTTTTTAGCAGGCATATACAATAAAAATTAAAAAACAGAGCTAATTTACTTTTATTTTGTTTTTCTACGATTACATACAAATATTGCTAAGAGTATAAAAGAGAACTTACCGACAAATTCGCGTTGAGAAACAAGGACGTTTAGCCTTCCCTCCACCGTGTACGGTGGCGCGTGCAACGCATGGGCACTTGCAGTCCAGTGGCCGGAGGCTGGAGACCGGAGACCGGAGCCAGAGGGCTTCCCTTTTCTCCTCTTCTAGAGGATTTTAAAGTTTTTTTTTTAAAAACTGATTACCAAATGAATTTTGGGTTAAGCTTTGGCATATATAGCATAATAAAAACGGTGTCGTTTTGGCTTAGTCAATAAGCACTAAAAGCGGCCTTTGTTTGAAGAGAGATCCGTAGCGTTGACCGTGTGACAGGAAGGATCCGCATGTTTTTGATAAACGGGCAAATTGTTCAATCGATCCTTCCGCATTTTTAAATTTTATAATTGCATTTCATTTTTATTTTAAATTGGCCTTAACCTTTTACGTTTGTTTCAACTTAGTCTCTCTGGTCACTATAAGACTTATTCTGAAAATGGTGTCATTTTGGGGATTAGGGCTAATTGCCCAGTGAGTCCCTCAGTTTTAATGCACGTTTTAATTTAACCCAAATTTTCCTTTTATTTGTAATTGGCCTCAATTTTTCTTATAAAATTCAATTTTAGTTTTCTTATTTTTGATTCATTTTAAATATTATATGTATTTTTATTTTTATAAATGTTAGTTATATAAAATAATATATATTATTATATACATCTTTATAAATTTTATTATATGTTATATTTTTAATATATATATTATTTATTCTATTATGTTTATATTTTATTATATGTTATACATTTTTACTATATATATTATATTTATTTTACCATATTCATATGTAAAGTTACTTATTATATCATTTTATTATTTTATACTTTATCTATCATATAGTTTATATCGTTATATATTTTGTTTATAAATTTTACCGTATGTTATATATTTTACCATACATTATTCTTTACATTACATTTATTTTATTATAAAATATACATTATTTTATTACTTATTAATTATATATGTTTTTTTATTTTTTATTAAATAAATATGTGTAATATCAATATTTAGTACATTTTTCATATATTAAGTTATTATATCCGTAATATAATTTATATGCATGTATCATATTTTTAAAAATAAGGTATTCCTTTATCATTCTTATATCATTCTTAATATTTTAAAATATCTTTATTTTTATCTTATTTGATTTACTTTTAATATGTTTATAATTTATTTTTATTTTTTTAGATTGTTTTAGTAGGTTAAATTTTTATAGATTATTTGTTATTTTATGTTATTTGTTATCCGCATGAAAATTAATTATTTATGTTGATTTAAGTTACATTTGCATGAAATATTATCACATATATATTATGCAATTTATATTGTTGTATTCATTATGCTCTATGTTATATTTAGTATGTAACGATAATGCATGTATATTTGATATTATCTATGATCACATATGCATAAAATGTTGACGTATATTGTGCAATTTATTCTATTACTCATCATCTCTATTATATTTACATGGAATGTTAAAATAGGTATCATATGGGTTAATTTATGTAATATTGATCCTTTGTAATATGTTAAATGCATCATCACTTTAAAGAATTTTTATAATTCATTTGATCCAAAAAGATTTTTAAAAAAAAGATAAGGTAATGTTTTTTGGTAGTTAGGAATTCGGGAAGTAGTACCCTAACATGCTGGGTTGCAATTTCCAGTTTGTCTAAATGCCTAAAATACCCTTCTAAACGATTTTATAAATTACGAGGTGACTTTAGTTGCAAGAGTTTTAGAATATTGTGTCCTATCAAGCTGGATGTGATATTCGTATTCTTATGGAACGAAGAAATCTTGGTTTTCAACTCAAGCTATTTTAACTTCAAAAGGGATCATATTTTAAAATACTTCCAAAATTCTAGCATTAAAGACAGAAAGTTATTCAATTTGGTACCAATTTTTTGGGTGTTACGAGGGTGCTAACCCTTTTTCGTACGTAACCGACTCCCGAACCCATTTTCTTGATTTTGTAGACCAAAACAAATGATTTCAAACAAAAAGTGGTTTGAAGGTGGTTCAATCACACTTAAACTGATTGGTGGCGACTCCCGTTTTCATTTTTTTTTAAAAAGGCTTCTTTTAAAATGGTTTCAACATTATCAATGTAGTTGTATTATTTACATACAACATATCTCAGATTACAAAATGTGGCGACTAGTCGATTTAATCGATTTGCTTGGCTTTTCCCCGGCTTAAGTTAGGGTTTGGTGATTCTTGATCTATAATCGCAAAAATGCACTTATTTAGTCACTAAATAAAATTAAGAAATCAAAAATTCATATCTTTGGTAAAATGACCATCTTGTCCCTAGACTTAAACAAAATGACCATTTTACCCCTAGGCCTGAAAATCGATTTTTATCAAATTTCTTCATATCTTAAGCCTAGCCGAACCTTTCTACTCTTATAGCAACTCCAAATTCCCACTATTTGACCCTTTTATAATCTATTTTACAACTTATGCAAAATAGTCCTTTTAGGTGTTTTCGTACTAATACCTTTCACAAAAGTTGGTTATAAGACATCCAAGACTTGTTTTCTCCCATATAAACCCAGTTTCATGGAAAAGCCCTACACTTTTGATCATTTTGCAAAATAGTACCTTCATTTGAAAGCTCATGCTTCAAGGGTCTCAAAAGTACAAAAATATTCAAGAAAAGCCATTAAAATCACTTATTTGTGAAGACTTAAAGTTACTGAAATTTTTGAAGCTCAAAACCCCAAAAAATGTCTAAAAAATCGGTGGAGAAGAAATGGGAAATAGGATGATCTAATATTTCTTTTATTTTATTTCTATTTTAATCAAATTAGCCACCAAACCTACCAAACTTGGACTTTTTGACCAAATTACCTCCTATGGCCGGCCATGCACAATATTAGGGTCTAATTTCCATTTAAATACCCTCGATTTAGGTTCTCTAGCTATTTGGCACTTTTATCTATCAAAATAGGACTTTTATATTTTATGCGATTTAGCCTTTTTCTCAATTGAGCTCACGAACATCAAAATTCACTCACCAAATTTTCCATGTATTCATATAATCATGCTATAACATCAAAATAATTATAAAATAATTTACTCGACTCCAGATTTGTGGTCCTGAGACCACTATTCCGACTAGGTCCTAAATTGGGATGTTACACATCTACCATTAATCTTGTGTGTGCATTGAGACCGTTATAAAACATCTTTAGTTGGATACATTGAGGAGTCCCATGATGAGGACACTTACGAAGAAATTCCTTGAATCTTTCCCACGCCTGATATAGGGTCTTGTGATCCAATTATTGAAAAGTAGTTATCGCATTTTGCAACTTTACGTTCTTACTTGGTGGAAAATACTTTACCAACAACCTTTCCGCTAATTCTCGCCAAGTAGATATTGAACTTGGTGGCAATGAATTCAGCCATGCTCGTGCTTAATGATGCAACGAGTATGGAAACAACTTCAACCTTAACGCATCTTCAATCACACTAGCTTCATTTACCTCCATGAATAATCGAAGGTGAAGATATGGATCTTTTGTGGGCATACCACTAAACTAGCCCACCGTTTGAAGCATTTGAAACATCAATGGTTTCAATTTGAATTGGGGTGCCTTGATATCCACCTTATTGATTCTCGAATTTAATTAATTGAAGAGTGGCACAACATATTGTCTTATGGCATGATCCCTATCATCAATAACAAGGATTGTGTTGTGCACATGATTGACTCCATTACCATGTCCATCATTTTGATTTCCAAGGTCCATCTCGACTTGTCTTTGAGCAAATCTCTCGCATCTTCTTTGTCTAACTATTCGCTCAATTTTAGGGTCTATAGGTAATAAATCAATGATTCGATCTATGCTTATAAACACATGATAAATAAATCACAAATAAAGAATAAATAATAAATTAGTAGTGTTATAAATTTAATAAAAACCAAACTTTAAAAATAATTTCACAAAGAATGATTAAGGCAACAGTCCCTAGCAATGGCACAAAAAAACTTGTAATAGGATTTTTGTGCAAATGTACACAGTCGTTCAAGTAATAAATACGTAAAATGAGTTATCATCTCCATAGGAACTGTGTTGTTAATCAATTATTTTTAAAATTATAAATTCACAATTTGGTATAAAAACATAATAATTTGAATGATGATGATTTAACTAGATTAATTTAACTAGATGCAAAATTGATCCCTAATGCAATTTTAAACTAAGTATGCAAAATTATCTAAATGTATGAATGGATTTTAACAATAGAAACACAACTTCAACAATCAATAACATGTATAGGCTAGAATAATTACATTAATCAACTTATTTATTTTCATAATGCTTAGTAGTATTCGAAAACATTCCATGGCATTTCGGTCTTTCATGAGTTTAGAAACCAAAGTAAGTCCTTTCGAATCTTTTACTTAATGAAACATGCATTTTACTAATCATATTAAACTAAGAGTTTCTTAGTATTTATGCGAGGTAACAAGGACAATTAAGTTTTAAATAGTTTAATCACATAAACCAAAAAATTGTGCAAGATAATAGAGCTAACTAAAGATATTATGAACCTCTAATTTAGTCAGGTTTAATGATTTACGTTGAGCATTGCACTTTTCAATCTACAAGTTGTCATTTGGTTAGGATCGCTCAACTAGTTTGAATGCATCCAATCACGTATGATTGAAATACATCTTGATTTTAATTGAAAATATGTTTGACTGAGGCACAAACATGTTAACCATGAATCAAACAAATATTATTGAATTAAGATAATCATCCTAGCTAAACAAAATTAATATATCATTTTTTATTGCAAGATCAATAAACACTTAGCAAATATGTTTAAATTAAACAACAAGGAGGAAAGAGTAAACTCTAATTTAATTCAGCAACCTTTCAAATCTTTCTGACTGAGGTGTTTATCTAATTCGCTCGTTTCTGCTTTGCTAAAGGTTTCTCAAGGTGGCCAGCCAAGAGATGGTCTTGTCAAGGCTTTTTTTGGCTAAAGAATGGAAGAGAAATGGAGTGGCTAAGCATAGGGAAAAAGGAAAGGGAAATGGAATGAGAAATGTGTTATGAAGGAAGGGATGAAGAATAAAGGATGAGTAGTGTGGTATTTATAAGTGAAGGTGAGGATGAATTTGAATAAAATAGAGTTTAAAATCCCTCCATCTTCTCCAATGCATGGTTGGCCACAAATTGTGGAAAGGGAAGTGGTTTGGTTGATTATTTTAAACATAAAATTATTCTATAATTAGCATAGAGTGGACTATTTCAAAGGCATAGTTTGTGTGTCAATTTTTGATTAAATTGCAATTGTAAAGACCTCCAATGAAATATCCCAAAGCTAATTTTTGGGCAGCCATATTCTTGTGTCGAAATTGGGCTTGACTCCCCCTTGTTGGACAGTTTCATGATCCAAAAATTAATCAGACATGTCCACTTTGTAACACACTTTAATTAAGTCAAATTAACATCCTTATGGCCCAATTTTGCATGGTATTACCGTCCAAGTAAGGTGGATGTGCCCATGTCCATGCATTCTTATGGTAATCTCGTCTTCCATGGACCCACTGCATAATAAAAATCACATATTAATAATTAACATGAAAATAATATAATTTATGCACAAAAATCATGTAATAAAGCATAATTTTGCATACTTCATAAATTCATGTCGCATATTAACGTTTAAGAAAAATTAACTTAATTTATTAACAATTACTCAAGATTAATATAATTGTTAAGACAAAAGGTGGTATAAATATATAAAAAAACCTATATAATTTCAAGTTTACAGGAGTCCACCATCTACTGGTTCTTTTAAAACAAATGTTGATAGTGACTACAATCTGTCTTTGGGTCTTGCATCTTCGGCAATAGTGGCAAGAGATGAGTATGGTAGGTGGCTATGAGGGATTGGGAGAAATATTGGAAAATGTAGTGTTAAATAAGGTGAACTTTGGGATATTTATGATAGCCTTCATCTAGCATGGGATTTCAAGTGGGAGGAGGTTATCCTTGAAATTGGTTGCGCTCAAGCTATTAAAGGTATTCATGGTGGCCTTAAAGGACAAGCGAATAGAGATTTGATTTACTAATCCAAGAACTGTGTACACATGAATGGAAAGTGGTCATTAAGTAGATTCCAAGAGAAGCGATTTTTTCTCCCTACATTTTGGCTGGTCTAATGAAAGAGTTTCCGCTTGGGGCCCATGTTTTTCATGTTGCCCCTACTAAAGTTGCTGATCAGATCCAATTATATAATCATTCCTTTTGTCTAATTCTAATGGTGTCTCTATTTGTTTGTAATTGATTCTTATTATTACTACAAAAACAAAATGTAACGATTGACTTGTCATATTAATTGTGAGAAAAAAAATTACACATTCCTTTATAATTGAAAAATGTAAACAAATGAAATTCAAATTCATAAATGCTTCAAAACTTCTATTTTCGAATTTCTAAATGTAAAAATGATATAAGAAAATAATTTTAATAAAAAATACATTTTAAAATTTTTAAAAGATTTCCTATAGCTAATTTTTCTTTTAAAAAATCAAAATTTTATAAATTTAAATATAATATTTTTTATTTCTTAACTAAGGTTCACTTGAAACTTATTTTCCAAAATATGCTATTTTAAGGACTATTTGATACTTGTGGGTATTGGTTTTTTTTTTTTTTGAATAACTTTGCACTAAAAAATTTCATCACCACAATGGATTCAGAATAATTATGTAATGATTAACAAATCTAGACACTCAACGGTGTTGAATTATATTTGTAATGACCAGAAAGTCTGTGGTATTAAAAAGTGTGGTCTCGAAATCTCGTTTCCATAAATCAGACCCGTAAATATTATTAAACATTTACGAAGTTATTTTGGAAGTGAATTGAATTTTGGATAGGTAAATTTATCGAATTAGGGATTATTTAGGGTCTAGAGACTAAATCCTAAAAGAGGTAAAAATTAAGTTACTATAGAATTTTAATTGGGAATTTAGATGAAAGACTAATATGGTAATTATACCGTATTGGATTGTAAGTGGACGATAATACTTAAGTTATATGTATATATATATAAGTTATAAAATAAATTAATTTAAAAAAAACATAATAATAAACAAGTTAGTGGAAAAAGTGAGTGGAAACAATAACATTTTATCCATTCTCATGCAAAAACTGAATTAAGGGAGAAAGAAGAATAGGAGGCAAATGACCAAGGGTTTCAAAGTTTAAATCTTCAATTAGTTAGTAAATTTAGTCCTTTTCTTGTAATTTTTATGTTTTTAGAATCCTGAAAGCTTAATCTAGTTGTCCCATGTTGTATTTTTCGGTACTATTAGAGATTGTGGATGTTACAATTGTTAGATAGTTGAAACTTTTAATGATATTTTGATAGATTTTAAATTTAGTGTTGAAAAAAATACTAAATTATAAAGTCAATTGATGATTTTGTGCAATAGGGACTAAATTTCACAAATTTCAAAACTTGTGGGAGAAATAAGAAATAGGAAGTTAAATTCGGCCTCAAGTGAAATCGGCATAAAAAATGGAGGTTAAATGTGAAAGTTATGGTAGTCTCGTTTTAGGGACTAAATTGAATAAAATGCAAAAGTTGCATAAAATAACAATTGAATATGAAAATGGTTGTGTATTGATAATTTTATATGTTTTTTTTAATCTGTAGCTAACATCAACTCAGATTCCTCGAAAAAGAAAGGGAAACACAAAGTTGTCAACGAATAGCTAAGAGTTTACGGTTTGTGTTTCTATAATCCAAACTAAATAGTAATTGTTGCATATTGACTTATTTGTGCATGGTAAGAATGTAAAGTTAGATCCTTGTTAAATCGAGATGTATTGGATTGATTTGAAATGATTGATGATTATGGAGTAAATTGAATACATTAGAAAATGTGTGTATTCATAAAAATGTGAAGTTGATTATATATTAAGATGACTATTGCTTCCATATGTTGGATAAATGTGTACATGATGTAAATTGATGTAAATTGAGATATTGTATGATAATGAATTGACTAATGAATGCTCTATTGACTGTTCGAGTAGAGTCGAATATAATTGGCATGCCATAGGATAGGAAGAGTTCAGAGTTACTTTGACTATGAGTCAATGAGGCACTGGGTGCCAATTTGCTTATGTTGTACCGATGATATACTAGGTTTCAAACTTATTGATAAGTGTTGGGCGCAACTATTTGTCTGAGAGGCACTGAGTACCAAACTGGTCTGTTGGTTGGATCTGTGTAACCGTCCGAGTCCGAGTCATGTTAATACGGGGAATAAATGATAAAAATGGAATGTTTATAATTGAAATTGTAACACCCCTAACCCGTATCCGTTGTCAGAATAGGGTTTCAGAGTATTACTGGAACATTCAAAACATTTTTCAGTTAATTCCTATAAATTACTATTCATCTATCAAGATCATTCAAAACGTCCCTTCGTTGGACCCTAGAGGCCTAATACGAGCATTATTAATTGGAAACTCATAAAATTTTTCGCGACATTTCAAAAAAATTTCCAAGGTGCAGGGCTCACAAGCCAGTGTGGACTAGGGGCACGCCCGTGTGGTCGGGTCGTGTACTACACACGCTCGTGTCCTTAACCCGTGTAACTCTCTGACTTTTAAGGCATGAATAAATTGTAGCCACACAGCCAAGTCACACGCCCGTGTGCTAGGCCGTGTGGTGAATCTTATTTTCAAAATTTAGGTGCAGTTTTCACATGACCGTGTAACACGCCCGTGTTCAAGGCCGTGTCAACCACACGGCTGAGACACACACCCATGTCTCTACCCGTGTGCCCAATTTTGAGCATTCTGTTTTTCATTCTTAAGATGCAGGGGACACACGGCCGAACCACATGCCCATGGGACAAACACACGGCCAAGACACACGCCCGTGTGTCTACCCATTTGGACAGAATAAAGTCATTTCCTAGCCTCATTTGTCACCCAAAACTTACCATTTTCCTGCACCAAAACTCACAAGCATATATCCACCAATCCAACATCATATTCACATAAATTCATCCATCAACCATGTAGTATTATCTCATGCATCAAAGGATATAAACTTACTCTTATCATAAACTTATATGCTACCATAATTCCAACAAACTAACACATAATAAGCACTTATGTGGTTACCAAAATATTACTTCAAAAATAGCCAAACTTAGACCACCACTGGCCACTCCAATGGCTAGATTACAAAACAATAATTACAAGCCATCGTTGGCCAAATAAGCTTATACATGCCATTATACCAAAATGAGATTTCTATTTATACCAAAATGAGATAGTGGATAGTGTGATGACTGCTCCGACCGACTTCCAACCTTCGTGAGCTTTGAGCACTATAAAATAGGGAAAATTAAATGGAGTAAGCATTTTATGCTTAGTAAGTTCGTATAACGGAAAATAAACTTACCGGTCATATTTACTAATACAAGCATACATAAATTTACATTCCATCAATTTTGGGTAAGTTACCTAAGCACATACATTTATTCAAAAAGTTAGTCACATAATCACATATGAATAACAAGTAGACATAGATGAGCTCATCACATTACAAGCTTCCATTAATTTCACCTTTCCACACTTCAAGAGTCATTTCCATTGAACTATTGAAATCTCGACGGATGTTTGGGTAATATACACATGTGCAGAAGTACCCATTAGGATACACAATAGAAAGACACACTCTTGAGCTGTACATTTTACAGTAAGATTACCAGTCCAGGCTAAACCTTATCCATAGCATATGCTCTAAAGAGCTTAATATGGATTACCCATCCAGGCTAAATTCGATTTATAATCTAAGCTCAAGAGGGCTTACATTAGAATTATCCATCTGGGCTAAATTCTGTCTGCAACATATGCACTATTATTCATAACCCATCGAAATTCAACATTCAATCGGAACATGACAATTTGTCCATTTTTCACAACTTATAACTATTTCATTATATGTATCATCTCATACATATCAACACAATCATACAATTCAATTCAAGAATATTAACATACATATTTAAGTTGCACAAACTTACCTTGAAAATGGTTCGTATTTGAATTTCAACTAATCCAAAACCTTTTGCTTTCCTCAATCTAGTTTCATGGTTGGTCTTTCTGGATCTATATGGGTAAATTTAACTATTAATCTATCACATTTCATATACATTTGCATCTTATTACATCCTAGACAAAATTATCATTTTGCCCCTATCTTTTTCAAAAATTTTGATTTCGTCCCTAGGCTCGGAAAATGAAATTCATGAAATTTAAGCCTCTTTCCAAGCCTAGCTGAAATTTATATACTACATTTATAGTACATACATTTCAAAAATTCCAAAATTTGTCATAGGTTTTACCACTTTTTCATTTTAGTCCGTAAATCAAGTTTTCATCAAAAATTGCTTTGTAAAAGTTGTTTATCTATGAATAAATTTTCATTTTCTACCATAAATTTCAAATTTTCAGTATACTCATCCATGACCCAAATTTCATACCTTCATAACTTTTCAAATAAATCCCCTAAATAGAAATATTAGGCTATATTGATTCAAAAATATAAAAATTACTAAAAACGGGACTTTATTTCATACCTTACTGAGCTTGAAAAGTTTTCTTCCTCTCTCCTAGGGTTTCTATAGAAAAATTGAGGAAGATGATATGAAATTATATAATTTTTTTTCTTTTTAATTAATTATCATCTATTAATTTTATTAATTTTCAATTTAGTCCCTATCCTTTTCTAATTTTTCCATGGATGAGTCATCAAAATATCTACTAACTACTCTTCAATGATCTAATTACCGTATAAGGACCTTAAGTTTTGAATTCCATAGCTATTTGATACCTATAACTACAAGAACCCAACTTTTACATTTTATGCAATTTAGTCCTTTCCCTAATTAAACACACAATCGGTAAAATTTTTGTACTAAAATTTTCATGTGACCTTCCTATCATTATGCCAACCATAAAATAAAATAAAATAAAATAAATTTTTATTTTTTACTCGGATTTGTGGTCCCAAAACTATTGTTCCGACCTCACCGAAAATGGGTTGTTACAGAAATGTTGTTGATGTTCAATAAACCCTCACAATCCAAGTGATTGAATAATCTATAAGAGATGTGAAATTGATATTGAAATGGAAAATGGTTAGAGAATGGAAGTGATATGTGGAAAGGAATGTGTATTTGTAAAATGTACATTGGAAATTGAAATGGTATGTGTTATCTTATGAATTGAAATGTCAAATGATATGTGAAGTTGTATTTGTTTTGATTCAAGAATATGAGAAATGGTTAGATGACATGTTAAATTGCATAGCATCATTCATTTTTAATTAATTCTACTAAAATGTCTTATGTTATGATTTAATGTTTAAATTATGAAATTACCATTGAGTTATACTTAGTGTACAATTTTACTTTCTGTGCACATGTTAGGCACTTTATGATTCTATCATCGACTTAGCATCCAGAGGCAACCCCATTCTCAACTGTTAGTGTTGTTTCCATTTTGGTCTTGGCATGTACCTAAAAAGACTTATGGTTATATAATGTTCATTTTGGGTTATGTTGGCATTTTAAGAATCATATGTATATGTTCATGTGTGTAATGGCAATGATCATGATAATGAAATTTTGTTAAGTAGTTGATGTGTATGTTATTTTCTTATAAGGTGATATGCCATGAAATTGATAATGAAATATGATGCTTATGTCTATGCCATGTTTGCAATAATTTGGTAGGTCTACTGCAATAGTTAATAGGTTGATATGGAGTCAATTCTAAGATGGTTTGAATGGTTAAAAGAATGCTTAATTGGTTTGTTATTTTGAATTGCCATTGAGGGCATATTGGTATGATTGAATATGGTCTTTAGGTTGGTTTTGAATTGTTAATTGAGGTGCCAATTGTAGCATATAGGTTAGGCACTTAAGATGATTGTTATAAGTGACATTTTTGGTATGATTTTGATGCTTTTGAATTGGTTGAGAAATGGTTAAATGGTTACTTAAGACCTAAGTGATTTAAGGTTAGAAAACTTGTATTGGAAGACATTTTCAGGTACACACAGCCTAGCATACAGTCATCTACCTTACACAGCATAAGACACGGCTATGTGGTCTATAGGTTTTGCATGATTTTTGGTGCACAAGGCCATATTCTGTTACACGGCCCAACGACAAAACGGTATCACATATTTTTTAATATTTACACTTTTGACCCATACAACATCAGTGAGTTACACAATTTGTTCGCATTGTCGTGTGACTCCAACCCTACATAGCATTAGGCTATTGCACGACTTGCCCACACAGCCATGTGATCTACCTTACATGGCCTCAACCTTCCACATGGTTAGGAGACACAACTGTGTGACCCTACTTTTAGATTTTCCCATCTTTTTGTTTTTGTCTCAAATTGATCCCTATTTGATACCTGATTGGTTTTAAGCTTTCCTAAGCTTGAAATAAACCTAAAATTGATTGAATTACATGTTATACTTGATCATTTGTGATGTAATGATGTTTAATTGAGGTTTTGATTTATAAATTATATGTATTTGTATTGTATTTTTTTGTAATATCTTATTACTCAGGTTCGATGACCAGACCGGATAAGGGGTGTTACAAAATTTAAACCAAATCAATGTATCTATATGTAATAATTACCTTTGAGTTTTTAAAATTTTATTTAACATACAAGGATAAAGGTATCTGTGGATGTCAATTTACCTTTAATATGTAACATATATACAATTACCTCTTTTATTGATGGGGAGTTAAACCTTAATAAATAAAAAAGACCTCGGCACCCATTGTTGTCAAGTTTTATTTAGTTTTAATTTTCACCATTTACCATAAACCTAAACCTAAACTTATTGAATTCTTTCTGTGAAACTTGACACTCATAGGTGTTGAGTTTAGTTATGTTTGAATTTTCATCGTTTACCTAAACCTAACCCTTATAAATGAATGTTAACCCCTATGAGAGTATACTACTTTAGAAAATTTTATCATGTTTATAAATACCCCTTTGTTCATTTTTTCCCACAAGTAAAATTTTTCTTCAATCATCCTTTTATGCCACTTAGCATGAGAGTAATACAGTGATTTCCCTTTTTGTGCCTTGACGGCTTCCTGGCTACTGTCCTGGCGGACTTCATATGTTGCCAGAGCCTAACTATGGTCTTACACTATATGATGTTATGTTTACTTTCTTGGTAGATTTCATAGGTTGTCATAGCTCTGCTATAGTCTTACACAATATGGTGTCATGTTTACTGTCTTAGTGAACTTCATATGTTGCCTTAACCCAGCTATGGTCTTACACAATATGGTGTCATAATTTCCCATGGACCTTTGGTTTCAAATAATCGATAAACCTCTTTCTAGGTGTTGCCCTGAAGGACCAGTCGATAACCATCATCATGGTTTCACTCCATAGAGTCGATAGACTGTCATCATGGTGTCGCTCTAGTGAACTAGTAGATAACCATTCCACAATGCTACCAAACTCCCTTGAATCCCATAACAATCCGCCTATTCATCCATTTTGCCAATTATTCCTGTCTTTATCTACCCCGTCAAGGTAAATTCCTCTGTACTCCACATACATTATAATCATGCATTTCATGCAAATTAAGGTACTTATTACATAACATATAATATGCCACTTATTTAAACATCATGTCATAACCATTTGATATTGTAGCATCCCACACGGCGAAGCCCTAGCGGTTGGGTACTGTTTATAGAAGTAAAATATGTAGAGTAAGTTCTAAGTGAGTAAGGTATTAAATTTGGCTAAGTATATGAAATCCATGGATGTGCCTTTAGGCGAAGTCTCCAACGGTTAAGTGAATATGTTGAATCTTTAAAGTTAAGCTCTTAGAGTTAAGTCCCTAATGCTAAGTCCTCAGTTTAGAGGAATCGCCTGTTATATTATTATTTTATTATTTTGATTGAATGATTTAGGCAGCCTGATGAGAACCAGTTAAAATAGGACAAGTTACTATAGATGTCAAAACACACATTTAAGATGAGAGAGAAAATTCTTAGTCATAGGTACTGAAGGAAGGGTAGTGGGATAATTTAATGTGCCGACTAGGTTTATCTTCTGTTTATTTCTGTATAAAGCTAGCATTGACTTCCTGAGCATGTTTATGCTTTCTTTGGCCACCATATTTTCTTTCTAGAACTTTCTCTACATTTTTCCCAAAAACCCTAGACCTAAGGCTTGTTGGAAGATTTGGGTCAGTTGTACTTAACCAACTCCATCGATGTTAGCACCTAGTAAAGAAATCTATGAAACTCAGGTTATTTCATGGTTATTTATGAGGCCTTAGGGTTTCATATTTTAGGGTTAGATTAAAGTGTAAGGAAGGAAACTTCCACATTCTAGGTTTCCTATTAATGTTCTTGTAACTTCCATATTATAGCTTAAGATACTCTTGAAGGCTCTCGAGGTAAGGGCAAAGGTCTTGTTGTGTAACCTAGGTTCACTTTTCTGGTGAGTTCCTTCTTATTCCATGAGTGTGCATGCTTTTGTTTATGTTTGGTTTAAGATAAGTATACCTATCCTGTGAAAATGAAATGTTTGTGTAAGTGAGACAGAAGTTGTCAATATTCTATTTGGTATATCTGTGAGAAAGATGTAAGGGCCTTTCTTTATGTTAAGCTATTAACCCCTTTTCTTCTAAAATTAACCATATGGTTTGAAAGGAAAAAGGAAATGAATTCATGGTGATGCCTTCAATGAAATAAGCATTGAACTAATAGATTGCGATACATGAAAATGGTTGTGTAGCCTCTGGTAGGGCAAGTGTTATTGCAAACCAAATTGGTAAGGCATTATAAAAGAAAAGAAACATATGAATGACATGCTCTGAATATGGACTAGGGTTTTTGGCTAACACAAAAAAGGTTCTCTGTATGACTGCATGATCGTAGTGTACATGCCAAATGAATAGTGTCTGACGTAATGTCTATTGTGTTTGGTATTCGCTAATTGGAAAATTGTGTGACTGTGCTAGGATGGAAAGGCTTACTTAAATTGTATATGATTATTAAATTGTTTACCTTTGGAACTCATTAAGTTCTTCGAACTTACTTAGTTACCTTTCTTGCTTAGGCTTGTTGACGAAGTAAAGGGACCTCCAAAGACTACCCCAGAGGATAAATCACCACTATGAGATTTTTAAGTATTTTGTATCATGTATGGCATGGGGGTGTTGTCATGACAATGTCTTTTTGAAGAATAGATTTTGTATATTTGAGCTTACTCTTTTGAAACTATAGATCCAATCAAAATTCAATAAAGTTATTATGTTTTATATAAAGCCCAAATTTAATTAACTTCGATTGACCAATGTTTCGCGTCTCTTAAAAATAGGCATATATATATGAACATGAGTAACACTGTGGTTAAGTTGTGGTTTGTGCCTATAACACCCCTCACCCGTATCCAACATCGGGATAGGGTTCGAAGCATTAACGGACTTAAACATTCACAACAACACATAACATATTACCAACCATGCATGACAAACAAGCATATGCACATCACCAATATCAAACATAACATAAATAGCTAGATTTATAAGTCAGAATCATTAGCTCACTAAAGACCAATATATTTGGCCAAATTATAATAACACATGTTATAAAACTAGGTCCCTATACATGCCACTCACTTGATAATTCTAGCATATATGTTTATACTGTCAAGGTGTTGGCTTGATAGTGTGATGCTGCCTCTGACGATCTCCAACCCTGAGCTAACCTGACAACACAAAAAGAAATGGAAAGGAGGGGGTAAGCTTTACACTTAGAAAGCTCGCATGAAATAATAATAAGCAATTTACTAACATGCTTTCCATAGTAAAACTAACCCAATTGTACATTTACACATGTTCTGGTTAAGCTACTTTCTTGAGTCACAGTCACTAAATCATTTATATATAGAGTTAAAGAACTCCAAATTAAGATCCGTAAATTTTTCAAGAAATTAGACTCATATATCATTCCACCATAAAATTTTTAGAATTTTTGGTCCATCCAATAAGTACAGTTTATTATTAAACTTCTCCCCTGTTTTGTTGTTTGACAGCTTCGACCTTTCTTCACTATAATTTATTTATCTCATAGTATGAGACTTGGATAATGTTCTTGTTTGTTTCTATTAAAAGTAGACTCATTTAAGATTCTAATAATATAAATTATAACCCATAATTAGTTTTCTAAAATTTTTAACAATTTTTCCAAGTCAGAATAGGGGATCTCGAATTCATTCTATACTGTCTCACAAAAATTAGAATATCACATAATATACGACTCTTTTTCTCCCTATGTTTCTTTTATATGAAAATAGACTCATTAATATTTAATTCCATAATTTATTTTAAATTTAATTCAACTTACACAATTTTTTTTGAATTTTCAAAGTCACACAATTGCTGTTGTCCAACACTGTTTTACGACTAAAATTCACTCTTACATAATTTCACTTAATCAATTTTGTCTTATCGAAGTTCACTCAAATATCGAGCATTCCTGCACTTATTCATCATATAATCATGTTCACATGTATTTTTACTTAATCGATTTTCCCCGTTGAACTCTTCGAAATAATAACTAATACTCAGTTGCCTGCACATATTTTCACACTTGTAGCCAAAGCTATCTGGTACGCATAGTAGCCTGCACTTAGTACTACACATGCGACTAATTATCCGGTACACGTAGTAGCCTGCACTTAGTACTACACACGTGATCGAAGTTATCGGGTACGCATAGTAGCATGCACTTAGTATTACACATGTGACCAATTATCCGGTACACGTAGTAGCCTGCACTTAGTACTATACACGTGACCTCACAATAGATCATTCGCATCGTTTCTATTCCGAAGGCTTAACCGAGAAATTCCTCACTTCCCAACATGTTACAATTTATTCATAGTCCTTTTTCAATTTGCAATTTACAACAAATAATCATTCTATAGGCAGTCACATTTCATATGATAACAAAATATAATAAATAAAAAGAATCGATAATATTACCTCGGATCTAGAAATGGTAATTTACCATTCTAGTTCATAACCTTATATTTTCCCGATTTAAGCCCAAATCTTGATTTCCTTGATCTATAATATCACATTTAGCCTACTAATTAGTCACACTATTCATATGGGTCTAAAAATTATATTTTTACAAATTTTCATTTTGACTCCTAAACTTTTGCATAATTGCACTTTTGCCCCAAGGTTCGGAAATTAAAATTCTTCCTGTTTTCTCGTGTTTTATTACATGCTTATCATTTTTCCCTTCTATGGCAACATCAAATTCTCACTCTAACATGTACTTATGAACATTAGGTATTTTTACCGATTATACCATTTTACTCGTTTTCACGTAAAATCGCTTAGCAAAAGTTGTTTAACACAATTTCAAGCTTCATATTCTACCATTAAACATCAAAATACATGCATATCATTCATGGGTAAATTTTTAAACATAAATCCTAGCTCAAAATAATGGTAGAAATGAGCAGATCATGTTACCGGGATTTCAAAAATACATAGAACATTAAAAACGGAGCTCGGAATCACTTACTATTAAGCTTGGAAGCTTGGTCAAACCCTAACCATGGCTGCTCTTGATACATTCTGCAGTAGCAAGAAGAAAGGGACACATTTGGAGTTTAAAATTTGTCTTTTAATTCATTTTACCCCTAAATGACCAAAATGCCATTTTTACTATTCTTTCAAATTTTACCCAATCAAGGCCATTTTTGTCCAACAAGTTATACAATGGTTTAATTTTCATTTAAGGACCTCCCATTTAAAATTTCATAACAATTTGATACCTCTAACATGTAGAACTCAACTTTTTCACTTTTTTACAATTTAGTCCTTTTTTACTAAATTGAGTGCCCAAACGTCAAAATTTTCAAATGAAATTTTCACAAAATCATTTCATGAAATCGTAGACCATAAAAATATAATAAAAATGAAATTTTCCTTATCAGATTTGTGGTCCCGAAACCACTGTTCTGACTAAGCCCAAAAGGATGTTATAGTGCCCAACATGGTTTTGAAGTGATAGTGATTTCAAATTAATGACTCGCCATTCCCATATCCTTCTTAAAGGTCGGGTTTAGGGAATTACAAATATTCAACAATCAAACTTACAAACATTCACATACTTGTATAGGGTTATGCATTCACAACATACTCAGTCACTCAACGGATTCAAACAACATAGAATAGACACAACACAAATCACTTAAGCAACACATTTTCATCAACCATCCAAAGGTAGAGTATAGAAACTTACCTTACATCCTTTGTCATCGCCAACTTAGCTTATCCAAATGCTGGAGCCTCCTTCGTCCTGGTAGCTAAGCATGACAACCATAATAAAAATTAAAACAAAAAAAATCATTCTTTAGAAACCAGTATCTAGTAGCATGTAAAAACTTTTAGAATTTTCCCATAAATTCTTAACTTCCTTCTCTTTTCTTCAAATCCATGAAGGCAGAAAGGTTAAGAATCTTACTAGGTTACACAATTCTCTATTGTTAGACCTTAAACTTCAATTTCAACTCTCCATGTAGAGCTTTCCCTTAGACCCGCTCTTCTATGGAAAAACTCAAGAAGAAGATGAAGAAAATGAAACACAAAATGAGAAGAACTCCTTTATAGAAAGATATTTCTCATATATATATATCCCCCAATCACGGCCATCAAGGAACCATTCTAAACCATTTGTCGTTAATCATTATGTTCCATACTAAGGAATCAGTTGATTCCAACCCAATAGAATCAGAATTACATCTCAACTAATTTCCAACTAGCCACAAAATTTATCAAGTTTCCCACTAGAGCCCACTAGCTTACTGTTTATTCAATTTACTTTCATCTCTCCTTTAATTTTTGAAACCTTAAAGAAACTTGGGTATGATAGAGTGCCCTTCTATATACATGATATAGCTACAACGCCATTAGTGTGGACTTGGCGGTGTCTGGCCTAGTCTCTTCACCCACAATCCTCGAGTTATTCCTTGACCCTGCATTCAAGGTAAAGTACTCATAATTTTGAAAGAACTTAGTGAGAATCTATACAACAATATTGGTAAGTAACTTTTAAAGTACCGAGTAGCAAGGAAAAACTAATACACATAATTAAATTATTTGAGTTTCATAAGGAATTTCATAGTTTAACTTGTGACAGCCCAAAATTGACCCTAGTCGGGAAGTGGTTTCGGGACCGCTAAACCGAGTCACCGAAATGTTTGAACGTAATATTTATTGTCTAGAATATGTATTTATGAATGTGTGAAAATTTCAAGCTTCGATTTAGTCGATTGCATGTGAATTCAGTTATTAGGACTTGTGTGACACTTTTGAAATGTGATAGGCTAATCTATAAGGACCTAATAGTGCATGTAATCAAAAGGAGGACTTGCATGTCAAATTTCCCCCTAATAGCTAGTGGCCGCCATGACAAGGATTATGGGCAAAACATGTCATGAAACATGTTGTGACAATGGTGTATGTAAGAAAAAATAAAATAATGAGCATGGGAATTGAATAATGAAAGGAAGAAAAAAAAAGAAAGAATGTGTGTTACACCCCATTGCCGTGAGTTGAAGAAAAGAGAAAAAAATTGTTGTTCATCCTTTTTTCATTTCTTTGAGCTGAAAATTCTAAGGAAGAAGGAAGGGGTTTTTGCTTCATGCTTGGTTTGGAAGAGGATTAGGAGGAGGTTTGGCCATACTTGTATCTAGATTAAGGTATGTTGAGGTTGTGCCATGAGATTCATGCATGTTTCTAGTTTCTAGCTTGAGTTCTAATTAGCCCATGGTTCAAATCCTTGCTATGTCATGGGGGTGGTATTCGGCCAAGGTGGATTTTGTGTTAATGCCATTGCATGTTAAATATGAAGCTTGCTAATGATACATGTGATGGTGGATTGATGGCTCTTGGACTTTCTTTTTAGCATTTTTGAGTGAGACATTAAGTTCTTTGTTTAACCATGACCAAAATTGAAATGGTATGGTGTTGTGATGTATTCGGCCATGGTACATCCATAAGTATAATTTATGCTTATTGCATGGTAGGTAAGATTTGTGTTTTGGATTTATGTTCATGTTTAGTTATAATCAACTTTGAGATTCGGCTCTAGCATATATATATATATATGTTTGCACATGATGTATTGGTATGACATATATACTATCTCAAGGTATATATTTTCATATGATGATGTTTCGGTTATGAAGTAAATGATTGATGCGTATTGAGTTACAATATGGAATGCGTTAGTTAGTAAAATGTATGCCGCTTATGTGTGGTATTAGTGTATAATTGGCCTCAACATGGACATGCATATTCGGCCACATGAGGGGGATTGGTGTGCATGCATTCGGTTAGAGGCAAGCATATTGATGCCTATTCTTGGCTTGGAAAATTCGGCTAAGGAGAGTACTAACTAATGTGTTGAGTTTGATTCATGATTTCCGTACATATGTGACTTTAATGTCTAATGAAAATACGTGGGCTAAGTACCTTGAATTCCTCTTTTGATGCTCAAATGATTAAATCAATTTATTTGTTAAATTAAGCTCAAGAGCAAAGGGGAGCTAAATCCGATAAAGGGAAGGAAAAAGTGGTCGAATAGCCATCGGAATCATTCGACAACATCCGAGGTAAGTTTTCGAGTAATGGAACTTAGATTATGATTCGATTAGATCATGTGTTAAGCAAATTGAAATCATGCTCTTTGTGTGTGGCTATTGAGTCGAAATTGTAAATATGATAAGTAACTTGTGTTGGAGCTTTGGTAATGAGAATGTAATAAGAATGTGTTATGATTTGTTGATATATGTGCTTGGTTATTCGAATGGTATCCGGGCTAAGTCCCAAAGGCTTTTGTGCTAAGTGACTAAATCTGGGTCAATTCCCGAAGGCATTTGTGCGAGTTACCAAAACCGGGTTAAGTCCCAAGGCATTCGTATGCGAGTTACTAAACCGGGCTAATTTCAAGGCAATTGTGCGGATCACTATAACCGGCAATGTCCCAAGACAATCGAGCAAGTCGCTATATCCGGTTAAATTCAAGGTACGTGATTCAAATGAACGATCTTGCTGTAAAAATCCCGATTAATACGCTTGAAAAATTCCAGAATGAGGTATGTTCGTATGTGCATTGGAATAGTTGAGTTCCTTGAATAATATTCGCCGGTTGAGTAATGAGCTTCGGTATTTGGCTAAGATGATCCCTTATGTATGAACATAGGGGTTGGAATGTAAAGTAGAAATGATTTGAAAGTATGTATATACGGAATTATCCGTTTAGTTATATGAATGCTATACCTCTGTTGTGCTCAAATTCTTCGCTCAAACTTACTAAGCATAAATTGCTTACTCCGTTTCTTTGTTTCTTTGTTTTATAGATTTTGGCTCGTCAGCTATCGGACTCAGGATTTTTGGAAGTCGAAGTCTCCCACACTATCAAAGCCCCCTTTTTGGTACAATTTTGGTTGAGCTTTGAAATGGCATGTATAGGACTACCTGTTGTTGTTTTTCAAGTACTTTTGTGATGTACGTGTACGGCCATGCGAAAATGGCTCGTAGAAGTGGAGTATGGCATTAGACCATTTGTGTTTATGTATATATGTATGGTTTCATGATGTGACTATGGGCTGGAATGGAAGTGTTGGGCAAATGATCAGCCATTGGAATGGCTAAATATGATTATATGTGGACCTATGTATGACAAAACTCTAGTTGGTCTATGGAAACCACGAAATAGGTAAAGTTTACCTTGAAAAGCAGATCTTGACAAGAAGAAGAGTGTGGATTTGAAAAATCACTAAAATTTGTAGGAATGGAATTAAATGGGAAATAAATTATGTAAATGAATCTACTTTCATATGGAAGAAACGAAACGGTCATATGAGTTATATGTTAAGAGATATTAAAGTTCTCGTGAAACAGGGCTAGAACAGTTTCTGGATCCCCTGTTCCGACTTTGGAAATTCACTATAAATTAACCAGAGATAATTAGGAGTCATTCCATATATGTATAGATTCCTCTTTGAGTCTAGTTTCTATAGAAACAAACGGAATCAGTATTGAAGCCCTGTACATGGAGATATCCCTGTAACAGGGGAGACTTTAACTAATAAACTGTACTAATTGGCCCGACTAAAAATTCTAGAAAAAAATATGTAGATGGAAATATGAGTCTAGTTTCAGTGAAAAATTACGAAACTGATTTCCGAGCTTTGAAACTCAAGATATGATTTTTAAGGCGACAGTGATGTAGTAACCAACTTGTCTGGAAATTTTTAAATGGACTGTGAAATAATTAAGTTAAGTCCGTGTGCACCTTGTGTTCGACTCCGGTAACGGACTCGGGTACGGGGTGTTACATAACTGTCGTAGACAACACCAATACATTCCTCTTGATCAAGTCATTAGCGAACATATCGAGCTAATTTGGACACAATTGTACTCTTGCTAACACCTCTTTCTGAGTCTTGACTTTTTTTAGATTTATCTCAGACTTTCATTCTACCTTTCTGGTTTGGCTCATTCAAAAGATAACCATGTAAGAAAATATGTAGATTAGTGACTACCTTTGGCAGACTTGTAGGTAACTCACCACAACAACGGTTCCTTACTTTGATCCATTCATTCCACATTAACTCAACACCAAGTAATAATATTATCTCAATTTTTAACTTCTTATAACTAGTTTGTGCATATACCCTTCTAGAGGAAAACCCATTTGCTTACATCCTCGTATGTGGCCTTCAGAACATTAGTTTTGGTGGATAGTTAAGCTCCACTTTTTTCTCGCAAAATTATACTTGTAAGATAGTCCCACTAGACTTTTCCCCTATTTGATAGTTCGAATAAACATTTCCTAAATTAGATAGTCCTAATGGACTTCTTAGCCACGATAGTCCCCAACAGACTATCTCCTCGTTACATCGTGTAGGGCAGACTTCCCATTTATAAGATGTCATTAACAGACTTCTCACGCTAGGCAATCCCAATAGACATCCTCTTCCTTTGTTAATCCCTGGTAGACATTCAACCTAAGATAGTCTTTGACAAACATTCCTCTTAAGATAGTCCTTGGTGAACCTTCCACTTTTCTAGCGACCTATTTGCCAATAAACACTTGTAAATAGGATTTGAAAACCGTCTTGCTTTCTTATAACCCATGTTGGCTTGTCCATCTCCTCTGGCGGACTCTTATGGCAGATACATAGCTGCATATACTTTGAGAGAAACCCATTTACTCCACACATATACAAGCGTACAAGGCGCTTCCACTTGTTCTTCTTACCTCACATCTTAGCGAGACCTCTTATTAGCATGTTTACCTGTGTTCTAATACGCACCATGACCGTTATGTCAAACTTTTCGTCATGCGAATCATATAGTGATCTCTACTTATATGCCATGACAGGTTTCCCTATTTACTGTCCTGATGGACTTCAATTTGCCATAAGGCGTACATATCCTCTACTAGATCATGTCATAGCTCGCCTGTTGGGAAATGTTCCCATATTGTACTAAATATGTAACTATTTTATATTTATTTGAACAATGAATAAATAAATAGAGATAATTTCACATTTCACTATTATGTCTTTTGTATTTTTCGTGTTTTATATTTTGTATGCATAGCGAAATTGTGACAAGAAAATATTAGCTCATTGATTGTCTAAGTTCAAACTAAAGATAAGTGGCATTGTAAGAATGTTTACACTGTGAGAAAGACAACTTACTTCAGTAAATAATCTAAATGAGTTCGTAATCCTGTAAAAGAATCAAAGTGAGCTTTTGATTCAAATACTAAGAAGGATTATTATGTCGTCTACAATTCCAATTAAAGAGATGACTAGTCTTGGCTATTAGAGCAGTTGACTCCACGAGTAGAGACATAGATGTATTCATTGGTAGAATGATACATTAGAATAGACCCAAGATGAATTAATTCTGAATCAATTTGTGAATTAATTCACTTATGACGTTCATGGTGTGATTTACTTAAATCCTGAGTTAGTTACTGACCATGCGTAAGCAACTCATGTGCTTTGATATAAGTGAAGGTTATGTTCTAAAGATAATCGAGCCCATAACCAGTACGTTGGGTACTTCACTTGTGTATGACATGGCTTTATTAGCAACAATGGAATTCGTAACTGAATTAAAGAGTTAAATGATATCCTCTTATTGGCATAGTGTGGATTGATAAATATGAAACGTGGCCACGAGTTGCTTGTTCTTGAACAAGCAATTCATTACAGACATTTGTTGACAGTGATCATATTAATCATTAAGAAGACATAATAGTGAGAATGAGATAAAATATGATTGTATTGAGTGAACGAATTTAACTAAAAGGAATCAAGGATATCATATGAGGGTAACATACACATGACGAGGTCATTGGACAAAATAGTTGTATGAATTGTTTTAATAAAGAGTATACAATAAAGAGTTTTCAATCATGGTACTTTTCGTGAATTGACTCCATGATTAAGTAACTGTGAATTATCAGAACGATAATTCTAGACATAATTGCAATTACTAGAGCCTAATTGTATATGTCCGATTGGTCCATCCGCTAGCTCAACAAAAGCTCGATCAGATTGTATTTGAATTAGAAAAAAATTCTACGACTTTGGAAATAATGTAATTGAGTCTATTTATTCGATGTGAAATTAAATTAGGTGGTCATAAGAATTGTTCAACTAGAGAATTTGATTAAAGAATTTTCTTGAAAAATTAATTTTGGTCAAGTAAATTTAAATTAATCAAAATAATTAAAATTAATATGATATTTTTGGAAATTAATTTTCAAGTCAGACAATTGGCCTAATGGGTAACTAAACTTAAAAATTAGACCTAAGATCGTAAATTGGGCTCGGGAGCTCAAAATACCAAGACCCAAAAACTGGTCGCATTAGGCCTGGTATGTGAAACTAGGTTGACGGCCCAACTAGTGGCTAGATCGGACCAGTTGGGTCATCACTGACCAAGACCAAACTAGTAGTAATCGAATTGGCTCGGAGTGCCATAAAGGTGTCGCACCTACATCATTGGACACGGCGATTGCGATGGCGATGTCCTGGTGGCAGGCGACAGTTGGTCTTTGGTGGTTGAGTTGTTGAAAGGTTACACTCCTACTGGGACTCTACTAGAGAATTTGATTTCAAATTAACTATTCCAAAAATAATATTATTTCAATAGTTTAATATTAAATTAAATTTAATACTTATCTTAATAGTATTTTATTAATTTGATATCAAAGTGATAATCTTAATATTAAATTAAATTTAATGTTTATCTTATAGATAAACATTCTATTATTTAATAAGATTTAATATTAAATTTAATAAATACTATATTAATTTAATATTAAAGTGATTAACTTCAATCATAGTTGAACTCTCTAAACTCTCCCTATATAAAGAGAGCATTGGGTCATTATTTTATACACGCTTTTAAGAGAAAGTTGTAGAGAGAAAATTCTCTAAAGATATTATTTTAGAAAATTTTTAAACATATTTTTCTAATTTACAACTTAACACAAAAAGTTTATAGAAATTGTGAAATTACCTCAAAGGTAATTTTTGTGAAAAATTTTCTGATTCGAATTGAGCCCACACTCGACAGACGTGAGCTTGAGGATAGCAGAGAAGACTACTCGGTCAAAGTGCTCATCCTAGACGAATCAAAAAGGTACAATTTTTATTAAGTGTTTATTACTTTAGATATCATGATCAAGATCTTGTTTTGGAAAAAAAAAAAAACTCTATTTTCCCTAAATTTATTTTCCTCTACGTTTTCCAAAACTGTTTTTCTCCAACAGCGCCATGGTCTTTTGAATCCAAGAGTTAGTGAACCTCTTTCGAGGTGTTACTCCGCAGAACCTGTAAACTATTTTCATGGTGTCGCTTCGTAGAGGCAATAGATAATCATTCTCATGGTGTTGCTCCGTAGAGCCAGTAGTTAACCATTCTCATGGTGTTGCTTCGTAGAGCCAATAGATAACTATTCTCATGGTTTCACTCTGTAGAGCTAGTAGATAACCATTCCACGATGCCGCCAAACTCTTTTAAATTCCTTTTCAATCCGTCAATTCCTCCATTATACCAATTTTTCCTATCTTCAACTAACCTACCAATACTTCCATTCGCACTCTACATTTTATAAACATGAATATCATGCATATCATCACATTCACTAACACAGCATTCATAGATACACAACCATGTCATACATTCAGAGAGCATATTGCAACAATCATACAATCGCACAACCATATGCAAGCATAACCTTTTAAGCTAGCAATGATCATATATGTAGTCAACAGACTCAACTAAACTTAGTGTAAACACAACAACTAGAACAACCTAGAGCAACACTCAAACAGTTGAGTACAGAAGCTCACCTGATATCCTTCGTCCTCCCCAACTTAGCTTTTCCAAATGTTAGAGCCTCCTTCGTCCTGGTAGCAAAGCATGACAACCCATACACCAATTAAACTGAAGGTATTCAAATATTAAAACCTAGAATCCATTATCATGTAGAAACTTTTCAAAGATTTTAGAAATCCTTACTTCTCTTTTTTTCCCCTCAATTTCACGAATACATAGAGATTAAGAAGCTTACTAGCTCATCAGATTCCCTACTTTCCAGACTTCCTCACGATCACTACCCCATGCAAAGCTATCCTCAATTTTTCCTTCTCGAGAACAACCAATGAAGATGATGCAGAAGAGAATAAAATGAAACATAAATGAGGAGTATTTTGCATTCAAAATAACTCTTCTCACTCATATATGTAACCTTTCTTGCACAGTTACTAAAGCCCCAAATAGCCATCCATCGATAATCATTCTGCCACCTACTAAGGAACCAGCCGGTTCCAACTTAACTAAACCAGAAATGAGACCCAATTAATTGCCAACCAGTCACAAAAATTTCAAGATTTTTCAATAGAGTCCATCGAACTTATCTCTTTCAATTAATTCCCAACTCTACTTTAATTTCGAGATCTTAATGAAAACCAGGTGTGACATTTTTTATTAACTTTTATTTTTTTGAAAATTTTGAACTTTATTTAATATTTTATAAAACTTAATAATTTTTTAAAAAATATTTTTAAAATTTAAAAAATTAAGCTTTGAAATGAATGAACCTATACAACCATATGTCCAAGTTCAATCCAGTAAAAGATTAAATATTCCTTTTAATTTTTAATTTATAAAATAAAATTGATTTTTTTATCGGTATGGCAGTTGACGTGATGGTAATTGTCGTTGACATGGAGCACTACATCAGCATGATTAACGACCATATCAATGTTGTACTGATCAACGTTGGTCAAAGGACCTACTTGACCAGTTTTGCTAGTTCAGAGGTTCAATTAATTCAAAAAAGTCGTAGGAACTTAATTGGTTTTTTAAAAAAAGTTTAAGGGCCTTTTACACAATTAAACCTTAAAAGAACTTTTAACATATTTTATGATAGTAAATTTATATCTTAAAATCTATCATTTTAATATATAACTTAAATCATTTTATCCAACAAAATAATATAATACTATTGCTCATTCATTCCATTCCCATCAAATAACTACAATATTCCTACTTTATTTAATTCCAACGAATTAAATAAACCCTCAGTTTTGTTTGTTAATTGAAGTAAAAAATGTTAATTTAGTGTTTATGAAGTGTATTATTCATGACAAATGTGAAGTGACGTCAGATACTCAAATTGGAGTCCTCTCTTATTAGTTGGAATTAGATGAACCCTCAAAGTTTTTGTTTGTTAATTAAAGTAAAAATGTCAATTTAGTGTTTATTGTATTATTTATTATAATATTTTATTAGGTTAAATATGTAATGGTAAAATATATTGTACTTTTAAAAAGAACTTAAGTTTGAGTTTTGAAAATAATTTTATTGAAAGAGAAAACGATGAACTGATTTAGTATGTGACAAAAAAATAAAAAGAACTGCTAAATAGAATTCTCTGATCTACCATGAGACTAGTACATTTTCTTTCAAAAAAACAAGGAAAATGTTCTGATAAAACGGACGTGTTTTGTTCCTTTCTTGGGATTCATGTCTTTGCTTTTTGGATAAATTTCTATGAATACATGTCAGAATGTTACATTGGGACATGAAACACTTTCGTGCAAGTTACCTAGGCTCAGTTGAATTCTATAGGATTGACGCTTGAATCGTGAAAGAACTTCCCCAGATATAAACACCAAGAACAGAATACATGAAGAAAATCTTTATTTGAAAATGTTTCGCAATCCATCGAAGATTCTTAAAGCTCTCAGTTCACCACTCCTCATATCCCTCAATCTCCTCCTCAGTATCTGAAACCATCACACAAGCAGAATGAAGCAAAAGAAATTAGGCCGATCAGGAAGTTGCATGTAAGCATTTATTTCAAAGTAGCGCATGCATGCATGGCAACCTAGAACATGCAGCACACACCGATGAATCCTTGGCATACTCGGGCATAACTCAGTGAAAATAATTGATTAGATTCGATGACAGAATATAAGGCATTTAATTTTCAAGCAATAAAAAATGGACAACTTCGGTCAGTAACAAGGGAAAAACACTCAGCCTAAGCAGATTACTAACTGAAAACTTAGCGTACATTGAGGGAGTTTAAAGTTCAAACCACAGGATATAAGTGATCAGTTGTGAAACACACATCAACAGTGATGGATTTAAAACCTTAAATAGAAATATGAAAAAGCGAAGAAAGTGTAGTCTTACATATTCAGCGCGAAATAGTATTCTCTGCTCACTTGTACATAAATCTACTGCTAGCTGTTTCAGAAACACTCTTCGATTCAACTGCTTCGGAGATGTCACATCCAAATCCATAGAGCCACTTGCCTGTAGAAAGAATAATAATAATAAGTACGACTTACTGACTTAAAGATATTTGAAGCTCAGGTTGAATTCAGTCCTTTAGAATAAAAAATTTTCCGCGGTTGCCGGTTGAGGTAATTCCAATTCATGAATAGTTTTTTAGGTCTTAAAAAAGATTTTTTCCTCACTTGCAAAAACTTGGAGTACTTTGATATGCTTGATTCACAACTATCGAGAATAAATTGCAGTGCTTTTTCTTCAATATCAGGGTATTTTAAGTCCTTTTTGATAGTAGATTTATTTGATGCTGCAGCGGCGATCTGGAGAAGCAAAGGCCAACGAATTCAGTAATGGAACTTCTTTAAACTCTGTAAATTAGGTGGTAGAGTTCTCAAACCTCATCAAACTGCTTGCTCATGCTTGGGGGACTGACTGCCAAGTAAGCATATGCCATTAACTCCAATGGCCAACCAGTAATTTGTATGGGATAACACTGAGAACTGCCAAAAAGGTTAAGATTTTAAGAATAAGAAATTAAAATGTAAGAATAAGTTATATAGACAATGAAATAAATCGTACATAATGTTGCAGAATTGAATTTAAGCTTTTTCAGAAGATAGAGATATGATTGCCAATAGTTTAACTATATAGATAAGAATCAGAATAACTTAAAATTAAGTCCTCAATGAATCAAATCTAATAATCCTGGAAAAATATTTATCCGGCTTACGCAGATAATCCATGCTTCTTCAGAGCTTCCAACTTCTCCTTATAGCATCTATCAGATTTTTTAAGGGATAGAGGTAGCTCTACCAAATCACTAGGATTAGTGCCCTCCTTTGGAACAAATCCGTAAGATAACAACAGCTCTCCATTAGATTTTTTTCCATATGATATGAAAACCTGCATAAAATGATGTAACACATCTTTAGACATTTGAAACTTTGCCAACTAGCATGACATTATTGATCCAAACTCCAAACTTTGAAGCTGCCCATGCATACAACAGGTTACCACTGGAAATCTATGATCATTAAGAAGAAATTACATAAAATGTTACTCCTAAGGTTCTAATATATATCAAGCAAATATAGTGTCAGTGAGAAGTGTCTAAATATGGAGGAATATAGGATATATATAGTGTGCTTGCTTGCAAACCACCATGAGCATGTATGCTCATAGGTAGCTGGAATATATATATGCAAGCTTTTTTTCCCCCTGTGAAAAATAGTATATTTTATGCGAGAATCTCATGTACCTGCTCACCAGGCTGATACGCTCGATCTGTTGTAAAGACAACACCTTGTGATGATTTGTCGTAATCCAAAAACGTTTCCACCTTAACCAGAGAAAAACAAGGTACTTGGATTAATTACATTTTTCTTATGCATACTTAACTGCGAAAGATCTTTCTATACCTCACAGCTGTGATTGAGCATATCTGCCCAAGGAACCAATGCAACTTTTCCATCCATTGAAGGTAGCCTTACCTGAATTATAACAGAAAAACAGAATTGATGTTTTTAGCTTTTCCGTCCTTTTAAATCAACCATCCATATACCTTTTCTCTAAACCTTACAGGACATTTATTATGAAGAATTTTGTAAATGAAGTCGCATATATAAGTGGTTTAAAAGGAAGCTTGAAAAATATAGCGATTTATTTCCCTCTGAGATTAATTTTTGTGGCAGAGATATAATTTCATATACTTTATTCTTTAAAAAAAGAAAAAGAAAGAATCTAGGCTTCTCAATCATTTTATAGTGCTTCTTGCATGTGTAACCATTTTCCAAGTAACCAGGTCTATAATTTATAAAAGTAGAGAGCGATAAGAAAACATAAAATTATGAATTTGCTTACTTTGATAAATCACTTAATTCTAGACAGCATTGTGGGATCAGTTTATGCTTCAAAACAAATTACCAAACTTTTCGCAAAATGGAAAATAACTCGTTCAAAACCCCAGCCATGTTTCGAATTGCAAACACAGAGCTGATTACGTAAACATCCATTTCTAAATAAGCTTACTTACCAATCGTGAGAAAAGAATGCCAAAGGACCATCTGAATGTCTCCATATTGAATACCTGCAGATTTATAGTAAAAAATAAAAAGAGGGCTCTTTCATGAACCACAAGAAATAAGCAGAGTCCTTGAAATTCAGATTCAATGCATTGGGGTTGAATCCAACGTCTCTTCTCAATCTAAAACCTTAATTTAAAGAATGCAGGATACTTGCAAAGAAAAGTTGGGGATACAATATTAATACAAACAAACTTAATTACCCTACTAATTTTGCTCAAGTATAAAAGCTCGGATAAGAAAGTGATACTTGCTTGTGATTGAACTAAAAGACCTGCTATCATCTTCACATAAAGCGTTCATAGTGCGGCGGCATCAGCAGATGAATGTTTCAAAGTACACTAACATAGCGGAAAAGTAGTTGTTAACTATAGAGTAAGTACCTCTTCCGGGAATATATCAGGATACTTGGAAAATATCCTAAGTCTTAAATCATTGTATCTACATGAAACATGAGATCAAATGATTAGAAGCAAATTGGAACTCTGTATACTCGGGATATGTCAGCAGAAATAGAAAAGCAGAGACCAATAAGAGTAACAGTAAGGAGACATACGTTCCTATAACATCAGTAACTCTTTCGATAGCCCGCTGCCTTATCTGAGATGCTTCAAGATACCTGTCTAGCTCTGCACGTGTCCTGAAACAATACAGAGAGGCTGTAGAGAGAAAATCTGAGAGTAGACCCTTTTACTGTAGCAAGATAAAAACTCTTTTTAAGAGCTCTTACCATGTGAAAGAAGAACTGAATTAAAATAAACTCACCAGTATAAAAGTGAATAGGGTTGCCGAGGAAGGGCTGAAATATAATTGCACCATCTTGAAGATTTTTGGGCACTTGCTTCACTAATAAGATAGGTTGCTAACAATGGCCAATCTGGAACGGAATACTGTTTTAATACTTGACCAGCCTCAGGGGAACTCCACTCCTGCCACACAACAATCACAGCAGCACTTGGAAACTAAATTAAAGAACTATGAACTTCAAACCACTTAAATAGAAATATTTCAGAAAGGAACTTTTGGACCCATGAAAGGATATAATACCCTAAACCCAATTTCTTTTTGCTACGAAAGATGGTAAGGAAAATTAAAAAATTGGTGCTGATATCTTACTGAATCTGCAGTGATGAAAAGCGAGGGAGGTACAAAGAGAAGCTTCTCACCCTTCCTGACATTCTTCAAAGCAACCAATCCTCTCTCCCCTACTGCCACTTTGTCTATGGCCATCTTCTGGGGAGGCAACCCTGAATCCGAAAGCCATTTCTGAAGCGCCTCTGCGTTCTCCAAGGAATCAATGTCGCAGCCCCAAGGCACTTCCTGGGTCGCATTCGACGACGTCGATTTGGTTTCGCTTGTGGAAACTGAGCATTGAACTGGACGTGGTGCTTTCTTGAGAGAGAGTGAAGGGTAAACGTGAGAATTGTAACATGGCTTGCTGAGTTGTAGAGAGAGTGTTGGAAAGAGTGTTGAATGGAAGATTCTAGAAGCTTCCGCCATGGCCGGGAACTGAGAAGGGATTACCTTATCTGATAGAGAAGGAAAGGTTGGGAAAGAAGAGAATCCCAAGCGAGAGGCTCTGAGCGCTTTGGTCGTTTTCGACAGTTATCATTATATGCGCGGTTTTAAATGTTCTCAAACGAGGCGTTTCATTTTTCATTTCCTCTCTTTTAATTTGTTTTTACCTTTTTTATTTTTATTTTTATTTTTTTTAATTATCGAAACACAAGATAATAAAGCAGATAACAGAAATATAATAACCAATGTTTTAAAAATCGTACGGAAGGTTGAACCGCTCAAGTCTTTAAAATACTAATAGTTCATTATAACGGAATAGGGTTGTAATTGAATAGAGTTGTAATAAAATACAGTTGTAATAAGTAATTTAACTGTTTAGTTGAATGAAATGTAATAGAACTGTAATAGTATTTTTGTGTTTGGTTGAATGAAATGATGTTGTAATAGTATAAAAAACTAAAATGACCAAAATACTCTTAGCGAATTTTTTAAGTAGATGATTATTGTTATTGTTATTAAATTTTAATAAAATTTATTATTAAAAATAATTTAATAAAATAATAAATAATTTAATAAAATTCTTAATATAATTATTATTATATAAATTTAAAAATTATAATTATTATTATGTTTTTTTTTGTTTTTGTGTCGTTTGTATTTCAATTATTTTTCTTGCCCTCCCTTAAGTATGTGTCATTTGATTAGCATTCATATTGTTGCAAGAATAAGAGAATGTGAATTATCTAGATTGTAGAAGAACATAAATTGCATAGAGTGTGTTTATCTTTGTATTTAATAGTGAAAAAAGATTATGAATAATTTCATAAGATATATTCACATAATTTATTACTGATAAATCCCAACCAAAATAACTGAAATTGAAATTCACCACCAACATGGAGACTATGACAGTTTTGGTCAAATAGTCATAGCCCAAATACAAAATCTAATGAACAAATTCACATGCATGTAGAAAGATCATTAGCTACTGGTCAAATACAAAATATAATGACAGTTTTGGTCAAATAGTCATAGCCCAAATACAAAATACAAAATAATACTAATTATCACCATAGGATCTTTAGTAGCAGAAAGATCATTAGCTACTGGACATTTTTGTTTAGCTAAACTTCTAGAATTTGCAATCAGGCCAGAATGCCTCATGCGTGTAGGATCTGCTGATAACCAACCAGAAGATTTGGTCTCTTCACCTGTGGAAAATCTACCATATCATCATGTTGCTCTAGATAGACCATGGGGCATTATCTAAAAATACTATATGACTAAATATACATAAATAAAAGAAATAATCAAGTAAAAAATAAACTATTGCAATATATGACTAGAAAAAAATCAAGAGCAAGAAAAATAGAACATGCCCGATCGACTATCAAGAATTGCACCGCAAGAGGTAAGTCGAGCTAGTTCCAACACAGAGGCCTCGGAAAACATTTAAAATGCAACATACAATCAATAAAAACTAGTCAAAGGTGGTGCAAAAATGGATTATTACCCTTAGATCTCTCTTCTTCAGCTTGTTCATTATAGAAAATTGTTTGAGCCTAGCTTTCACAGTCTCACCCAACAGAACGTTGGGTGCTTTCTTGGCATTTTGTAGCTATGAATGTTCTGCATACAATAGTTGGGATGATTTTTCATGCATAGAAAATATATATCAACATAAATAAAGCATGCAACATGTACAGAAGGTTACCAAGTACTTCCTATACTGTAAGATGCTGCTTTGGATCAGGATTAAGCATTTTCTTTACAAGGTCTTTTGCGGTGTCTAAAACCTTAGGCCATGGGTCCCTCTTAAAGTCAATAACAGAGCGAATAATTGCTTGTGTCACCCCCTGCTCAGTCTCTGTATGCAAACATGACTAGCCAGTTTAGACATAAGAATACCTCTAAAATGGCATATAATTCTTCCTTGGCTATTCCAACTCTATCAGTGTCACTTGAATCAACAACATAAATTATTGCTTGTGTATTTGGGAAATAGCATCTCCAATATGGCCTGCAAAAGATGCAAATTAAAAAGAAAAGTGGAAGACAAGTGTTGGGGGTGGTGAAGTCAATCGACGTGTTCAACAAGCAGCAAATTGCCCGATGAAAGGACTAAAATCATCACAAAGAAAACAAATTGGCGATGAAAAATTTCGAAAAACAAAACTCCTTCCTTAGTAAATAAATGAAAAATGATTAATCTTCTTTCATCTCACCTTATTGTCCAGCTAAAGAGCAGCCAGAAAAACCCACAAGATATCCCCATATCAGAATTAAATAAATAAAGGAAGCAAAGTAACTTAGAGGTTGCATCTCTATTAGTTAGAAGATACACCACAACAGTTAAAACTACTTTAACAAATCAATTGAAAATCTCATCTGTACCAAAAGTATTGGGATGTTTCCTTAAGAACACATAGCTTAAAAACAAGTACCTCATGCTTGTTTGACCACCTGCTAAAATCAAAACTACAGTTGATTTAAACTGGAACAAAGAGTTAAATGAATGTTACAACTTTATAGAATCTCACAGCTGATAAGCAAAACGGAGCTACATGTTTAAACTCAACAACTGAAACAATTTCTCTATAAATTCAAGCCACAAAAGTTTCTGCTGGTATAATCTTATACAATTAAAACTGTAACTAAAATTCCCAAAGGCCTTATGGCAAATGCCAAAGCAAGCAGGCCAACCAGATAACTATAGGATCAAAAATGAAATTCAATGATTCAATTTTAAGTAAAAAGATTAAGGCAAATTTCAATGATTCGATAAATTAAATTGAACTCCACTTGTAGAAACTACATTAGCTGATATTTCAGATTTATTAAAGTTAACTTACCTAAATCCCATACTTGAAGCTTGATGTTGTTGTATTGTACAGTCTCTACATTAAACCCAATCGCTGTAAAGAAAGAGTTCAAAAAAAATGGCGCATCGAAGCTGTCAGTCATTTAGAAAAAAAAATAAAGACCCAAAACAAGAATGATAAAGAAAATTGAGAGAGTAGCCGACAAAGGCAAACCTACTTGGAATTGTAGAGACTACTTCACCCATCTGAAGCCTATCTGTTGGAAGATGATCAAAATAATAATTAAAAAAAATGGAATATGGCCCTAACCTGAGAGGGCGAAGGCGTCGAAGGCGAAGGCGTTGATGGAGCTTCAGACGTGAGGAAGGGTAAAATTAGTGAAGAGGCTGGAAGGAAATGGGAAAACGAACGAAAAAAAAAAGGTTCTAGACCTGAGGAAGCGAGAAGGGTAAAGTTGAAACTGAGACGTGAGGAATGGCTATTCTGTGGGTAGGGTGCCGAATGCCATTCAGCGTGTTTAGTGGGAATAGAGGAGGGATTGAATGAGGCTGTAATAGGCATTATAGCCGATCAAACATTAGTTTGGTGGTGGGCCCATTGAATTGGGCTGTAATCTATTCCTATTACACCCAACCAAACATAATTTAATTGTTTGAGTTTTAAACTAGATCCTACTTGTATTGTCAATGATATAATAAATTTAGCTCCATGGTATTTATATGTGTTTGTGAGGAGTAAATTTTTCAAAATTGTAGTTTTTTTAAAATATTTATTGGATTAAGCTATATTTTTTAAAAGTTATGGGTATAAATCGAAAAAATGAAAACGCTTTCAGTTCGAAGTATTTTTAATGAATTTGCAAAAACATTTCTAATTAAAAGCCTTTTTTGCCCTCAATATTTTTTTATTTGTTTGGTGCTACCTCTTGTGAAAATAAATATTACAAAACAAATTTTTACGTAGATCTAAAATATCATTTCTCTTATTTTCTTAAGCGACGTGGGATATAAGTCTATATAGACTCATAATTCATTTGCAATTTGTTGATTGCTTACTCTTTTAACTAATAACATAAGATTAAAGGCTATACTTGATTTTTAAAAATTAAAGACAAAAATATTAAACTCTAACAAAATAAAACATTATAAACTCTTATATAAATATTATAGTTGTAAAAAGGTTCAGTAAAAAAAAGTAAGACAAACTTATACATATAATGACACATAATATTTTATATATAGATATTAAAGTGCAAAAATTAATAGAGATAATATAGTGATGGATATTTTAGTTTTATTTTTGAATATGTAAATATAAATATTATTTTGTCAAGTAATTATAGATATTATTTTATTAACCCAATATGTTTATTTTTACATTTCTCTATAGTAAAAAATACATTAGTCAATAAATAATTCGTGACAAAGAATTTGTATTATTATTTAGTCTTCTATTAACACATAATTTTAGATTCAAACATGAAACAATTCTACCTCTCTACCTATAAAAATAAAATAAAAGAATAATATAAATTTAGTGTCGAGTTGAGACTAAATCAACCAAGAAAATTACTTAAATTATTTTACATATTTAAAAAAAGTATTTTATTATAATTTTTTTCTTATTTGTAAAAAGATAAAATTTGCAAGTGTAAATAATATTTTTAAATATAAATTAATACATGATTATAAAACGAAAAATAACACAAATATGGTACGAATGTATAAAATTTTCATGAAAAAAAATAAAAATAAAAAATTATAAAATAAATAACATGAATTATTTATTCAATTACTTCAAAAATAATTTAAAGATAATAATTAGTTGTCTAATGACCAACCTCCTCAAATTATAATCTAAACCATCTAAAAAAATAGCATTTAAAGATAACAAAATATATTTTGTTAAAGTTTAATATTGTACAAAGTTTTGTCTTTAATTTATAAGAATTAAGTGTAGCATTTAATTTTACATTGTTAGTTAAAAAGTAAGCAATCTTATATTGTGGAACAAATTGCAAATGAATTATGAGTCTATATAGATCCATATCTCACATCGCTTAAGAAAATAAGGGAAATGAGGCTTGGGGTTAAAAGTGTCTATGGGTTGGGCCCAATCAAAATTTTAGGCCCGTTTGCATGCATGGGTCAAAATATGGGCCTAAAATTTTGTCCAAATCTAACCCAAATAAAAATGTTAAATCCTCGAGCAGTCAGTAGTTCAGATAATTTTTTATATATTTTTTTCTTAAAAAATATAATATATCAAAAATACTAAAAAATTAAAATAAATGTTTCTCAAAAAATTGAAAATAAATTAAAAATAATATGTATAGTTAAATAACACTAAGATAGGTGTAACTTAACAAGCAAATGCCTCTAAAATAGTAACAAAATTAACAATAAAACAAGAGTTATACAATATCCAACAATAACAATAAAATAGTAGTAACATAATAGTAAAAATGTAGCAAAATAGTGAAAAAAAGAAAAAGAAAATAGCAACAAAATAGTAAAAAATAGCAAGAATATGCAAAAAAAAATAGTTTTTTTTTTTTGCATATTCGGGCATGGCTCAAGCCAAAAAAGCCTTACTCAAGGCTTGGTCTATTTTCTAAATAGGCCTTTTTTTTTTTGCCTAGGCCTATTTTTGAGCCTATATTTTTACCCAAACCTTCTCAATTTTCGGGCAGGCCTTTGGACCGAGCCAGATAGGTTTACTTGAGGTCTATATGAAGATCTATTTTGTAAATTTTATTTTCACAAGAGGAGACACCGATAATAATAATAACAATAATAATAAGATATTAGGGTAGAAAGCGCTTCCAGTTGAAAGTGCTTTCTTGTAAATCCGCTGGAAGTGTTTTTGTTATTTCGACCTAGTTCAGTAATTAAAAAAAAATAGCTTAATCGAGTAATATTTTTAAAAAAAATGCATTTTTGGGAAATTTACACGTTTGCTACTTGGATAAAAGTGTTCTTAACTTCCCGAGACAACACTTTCCAGTTATTATTATTAATACTATAAATTCTCACACATAGGTGAATACTTTTTTATATTAAAACAATATATTTATAGAAATATATCAATAAATTATTATTAGTGGAGTAGTAAGGGTTTTTATTATATAAATTTGATGGTTTGATGTTCGATTCTTAAATAATGATTTAAAATTATTCATTTGAAGATTATATAAAAGTATGAAAAGATAAAATATCCTTTTAATATTTTAATTATCTTTTAAATTAAGAATATTTTAATAATTTCACAATTAAATTAGTGTGGAATTAACTTGTGCACTTTTCGTGCATCATAGATAATAATGTTACAAATCCATTGATAAATGGATGTACATAACCCCTCAAATTTATCCTATTGTAACTTCTAAAGAATGAATGTTCATAACCCGTAAATTATTTATATGGTACATTAATGCTTGTCCTTAATGCTTTGTAACTTATGATACTTGAAGCCATACAATAGAGGGCATGTACAAGCTTATTGTATCCTAAATAAAAGTTGAATCTTCTTTTCATTTCTTTATCTTTCTTTCTTTCTTAATCTTTGTATTCTTTTTTTAGTTAGAATACGTTATCAACATAAGCCTCTACAAGTTCATAATGAAATTTATGTCATTGTGACTGTATATAACTTGCCCGTAAAGCTCCTATTGAACTATATATGATATACGTATTTTCATCATTATTTTAATTTGTTCATCATATTTCTATAAAAAAAGAAATATTCAAAGCACACAAATCAATTTTATATACATATTATAATGATAATTATATATACATATTTTTTGAAGGTTCTTGAAAGAAATTTCAATTATTTCAATTTGTTTTAAGTTATTATCATGACTATTCCTCTCAATGTTAATATTTGACATACATATTATTTTTTCAAGAAATTTGATATATATATATATATATATATGATTGTTTTACTATTGAGAATGCTTATTATTTTACTAATTTTTAAATTTTTAGTGATTATAATGTCAAATCTTGCCAAACTTAAATTTGCGACCCTAGACATCTCAAGTAAGAATTATTTGTCATGAGTGTTAAATGTTGGAATTCACCTAGATACTAAAGGTATAGGGAATACTATATTAGCAGATGAAGAAACATCTAATTAAGACAATGCAAAAATAATATTTTTCATCCGTCATCATCTACATGAAAGATTAAAAGTGGAATATCTCACTGTGAAAGATCCTATTAAGTTGTGGAATAATCTAAAGAACAATTTGACCATAAAAAAACAGTGATACTCTGTAACACCCCCTAACCCTTATCCGTCCCTGGAACATGATTACGGGGCATTACCAGTCAATACAGTTCAATTATGGGCATTAATTAAAATAATTGTTTACACTTATCCTAAATTTAACACATCGTCCCTTTAATGGGCCCTCAAAGTCCAATATGAACAGTAAAATCAATTCGGGACTAATTTAAAGTCACTACGAATTTTTTTGAAAATTTCAAAATTTTCCTATAGAACAGTACCCACATGCCCGTGTGGTTTAGAGCACACGCCCATGTACTTTACCCATGTAACTCTCTGACTTATTACTTATGAACAAATTAGTTTTACACAGTTAAGACAAAAGCCCGTATACCAGGGCTTGTGGACTCAAAATGAGTCTTACAATTTAAGTTTACCAACCTTGCAAATCATAAACCACAAGCAATTCAATTTCTAAACTTTTAACATGTTATATAATCAACCATAATCATTTGTAACAATATTTACAATAATATCCCAAAATGACCACTTTTAACATCCAAGGTACATGCCATTTACCAAAGGAAAGTACTTTACCACTTTGAGTTTGGGATTGGCTTGGATGCTGAGTCGTTAATCACTTTCGTATCTAACCTACGTATGGAAACAAACCGTACGCTGAGTATGCACTCAGTGGTATTTCTATAATCTGAACACTTAACAATATATCATACACTTAAATCATATGCCAATCACAATTATATATATATTCATTATAAAAATTAAATCTTTTATAACTCACTCATTTTTTTTCTCATCTACTAACCCGATTAGCTTTCAAAATAAATTCACAAATCATTTGAACAATTTCCATTCATATCTAGTTCAGAGATACTTAACTCACATGTCTCACTCATACTTCAGTTCACTGTTCAATATCAATAAATAATATTCAGCTATTCACTTCTCAATCAGTAATCTATTTTATTCCAAGCTCAATATCAATCAATATTTTTCAATATCAATCAATTTATCAATATCATTCAGTAACAGTCAATATTTTTTAGTAGCGATCAATTGATCTTTATTACTCAGTAACAGTTAACGATTAGAGAAATCAGTCATTCAGTATTTTTATTTACCCCTATTAATATGACTCGGACATAGACGGATACATGGATCCAACCAACACACCAGTACGACACTCAGTGCCTCATCGACTATGCCGAAGTAAATAGTAATAGTATGATACTCAGTACCTCATCGGGTTAATTTGAAGGAACAGTAACAGTACTACACACAAGGTGCCTAATCGACTTAAAGTCGAAGTAACAGTACGACACTTATAGTGCCTCATCGATTCAAGGTCGAAGTATCCCTGAACACTTCCAATCCTATGGCATGCCAACTATATCCGACTTAGCCTGATACTGTTAATAGGATTTTAATCAATTTTAGGTTTTCAATAAATACATATTCTAATTAAAAACATAACAATTAATCACGTAAATTAATAAATCAATACAATTCAACTTACATTTTCAATAACTTATATTCAAATTCCTCAATAATCGATATTCATATCTATTTCATCACATCCCCAATCAATTTAATTTTTCAATATAACATACATTCAATATTCAATTTCAACATCAATCACATATATCCATATAAATTTAATAAATTTATTACATACCAAATCAATCCATTTCAACTGTAAAACACAAAACAAATAATTCTCACCTTAATTACTTACCATAACATTTAATTAAAATACAATAATTAATAATTAAAATTAACTTTTCAATTTCAATCAATGTTCATTCCAATTCAAATAATCATCTCAATGCACTTACCATACATATTAAATAATAATTTCAACAATTAAATATTAAGTTCGGATTATAAAAATACAAACCGTAATTTCCAAGCTAACCCTCGTTGACTTTGTCTTTTTCTTTCTTAGCTGAGGTTTTCCGGCACAACGTTAACTATAAAAATTAAAACAATTAAAAATTATCAATACACTACCATTCAATTTCACATTAAATATTTCAATTTTGATTCAATTTCTACTTTAATTTCAATTTTAATCTTAACTAAATTCACTTATTTTTCTATCTCAATTCATACTTTGTTTCTACTCAATTTTCAGCTAAACTTAGACATAACTATCTAAATTTCATCATAAAACCCTAATTTTGAAATTCTTGCAATTTAATCCCTACTATGTAAAACAAATAACTTCTTTTACAATTTAATCCTTTAATCAATTCTAACTAAAAATTTTATCAATTAAACCCCTAATTCAATCATTTGTTCAACATGAACTATACTTAAAAACCTAAGAACTTCCAAAATCTCAACTTAATTTCTACAAAACTTTGTTCTGAAACTTCTAAAACATCAAAATTAAAAGAAAAGAACTTAATTGACTTACCTACTTAAGTTCCAAGCTTTAAAATCCCTATTTCTCCATTTTCTTTTCTTTTCTTCTTTTCTCCCATGTTCGGTTCAACCTATTCTGTTTCTTTCTTTCTTTGTTTTGTTTCATTTTTATTTTACTTTATTTCATATATATTAGTAATATAATATAATAATATTTAATTCATAAATATCTTTTACTTAAATTATAAGAAAATATTTTATTTTGTTACAAATGTATTTCTACATGTTTTACACATGTACTATTCCATCATCATACATTTGTCATATTTTTATTTATTCATCCTATAAAATCTCATAATATAATTAATATAAATTATAATTTATTTTAATAACAAGTATAAATACTACAATTGTACACATATATTTTTGTACATTTGTACAATATCAATACCATACAATTGTTATACTTTTCAATTTATTTACTAATAAAAATCTCCTAATATAATTATTTAATTAGTAATTATCTTTTACTTAATTTTCAAATAAATAAATAAATATAATACAAATGTATATATTCACATTATTACAAGTGTTACTATCTAATTTGTTCTTTACATAAAAATCTCACAATTTAATTATTTTATCTAATAAATATCTTTTACTAATTAAATAAATTATTGCAAATGTATATATTTCATTAATACACTTGTATTAAATTACTACCATACATTTGTCTTTATTTAACTTATTTCATAATATAATAATTAATGTAATTTATAAATTGATTTAAAACCTTAAACATATAAAAATCTAATTAAAATCTTAGATTTTACTTCATATGTCACTCAACTTATGCTAAATGGCATATTTACCATTTTGGTCATTTTTACTTTCTATTAATCTATAATTCAACTTTTACTCCTTATTAAATTTAGTCATTTTTCCTAATTACCCTTAATTCATCTATCCACAATCTAATTAACCTCATAATTAATTTCGTAAATAATTCTAATAAATATTTTCGAATCTATTTTTCAGAAACGGAGACCCGAAAATACACTTTTTCGATAACCGTAAAATTCGGGTCGTTACATACTTGCTAAAGCTCGTTATGATTTGATGCACTTACGGCTGCAGGATTTTAAGACTGTAAGTGAATACAATTCGAAGCTTTTTAAAATTAGTTCTCAACTAAAATTATGTGGAGAAAACATAGCTGATGATGACTTACTAGAGAAAACTTTTTCAACCTTTCATGCTACTAATGTACTCCTACAGCAACAATACTGTGAAAAAAAGTTTTAAAAATATTCTGAATTGATTTCATGCATTTTGGTGGCTGAAAAAAATAATGAGTTGTTTATGAAAAACCATGGAATTTGTCTCACTGATTCTGCACTATTCCTTGAAGTGAATGTAGCAGTACACAATAATTATGAAAATAGAAAATATAGAGGTCAAGGTCGTGGCCATAGTCATGGATGTAGTGTGGAATGTGGCCGATGACATACTAGTAACCGTTATCACGTTGGTCGTAACAGTGGTACTTCTAACCACCAAAAAAGGAATAACAATGAAGGACAAGAATGAATATGTGTGAGCCTTTACTGAAATTTTATCAAGCATCCATTAAAAGGAAGGAAAATAATATTGAGAAAAATTTTATATCCCAAAATGATGAAATAGAAGCAAAAGATGAAGATATTCACTGTGATACTAAAGTTGACCATGCCTACAAGGATGATAAATTTCATGGCCTTAATGATATAACTCACCTAGATGTGGAAAATTTATTTTAGAATCATTAGAAAAGTTGATATTATTTTGGCATTTTTATGTTGTGTTAAGTATGTTTTATTTTATTGCGTAAAGAATAAGTTAAATATATTCAATAAATATTTGCAATGTTTTTAATGTTATTTCTTATTTAGTTTTATGAAGAATATGAATATTCAACGAAATTTTGTTAGACCAAATGCAACACCCCTAACTTGTCTTTATCACCGGATTAGGGTTACTGAGTATTACAGTACAATTTAAATAATTTATCATCAAATAGAAACTGTTATTCAAATTAAATAAAAACATTCAAATACACATTTCATTTATAGTCTAGATGCACCTATGGGCCTTAAACTGAGCTTACGAGGCCTTAAAAATAGTTTGGGAACAGTCAAGAACTGATCTGAAACAAAACATAAAATTTTATAAAAAATGGAAAATTTTGAGAAACAGGGGTCACACGACTGTGTGACACAACCCAGACCGTGTGGCACAGGGACATGACCATATGCTCAACTGTGTGACAGATCATGTAACATTCGAAATGATCACACAATCGTGTCACAAGCTATGTGTGAACCATGTTAAATTTAAAGTTGTGTCACACAGTTGTGTCGCAGGCCCAGACTGTGTGACAAATTGTTTTGGAACACACAGCCGTGTGAAGAGACTATGTGCAGCATATGGCCATGTACACCAAAATTTGCTTCTAAAACAAGACAAATTTCACACCTATCTTAGGTACCAAGGCAAGCCTAAAACCAACCTTTATTAAGCATAAAAAATACCTTCAAACAAGTCATAACATGTTAAATACATACATCTTATGTGCCTAACCAATATGCCCTCATTGACACCACATTTCAACTATTAAATCTACATGCATCCAAACTTAATAGATTCATACCTTTCATTACATCAACAAATAACAACATTTTCATCACAATTTGATACCATATAATAACATAATTACCATTTCAACTTGACTTGATCACACATTACCAAAACAACCAAAAGTTACAATTCATAAACATAACTTTACATAATTAAGCATTAGCAACCCAAATACAAATCATGTTCAAACATTCACAAAATAAACATCCTATTTTAACCACTAACCAAGACTTAAAAAATCTACCGATGATAGACGATGATATGTTTGAGCTCCAACGATCTGATCGACACGTTCCAAAAGTTCAAAATCTATAGAAAACAACAACAAAGTAAGTAGGTGAACTACTTAGTAAGTTTCCTCATTTTAACAAATAACTTACCATAGTCACTTAAATGTTAATTGCACATAGCAAACAACCTCAACCTTATCACGACATGTCCAACAATTTCATGTCAGTAGTATTTAACAATTCAAATAATCAAATTTTGTAATTCCCCTATTTCATTGAAATAGTTTTGTATCAATTAACTTTTATTCTTTCGATGGATCTTCATAAAAATATTCAAATACATGAGTCCAGAAACAAATAATGCTCGATGAGCTATTCAGATAAAGATTAAATATGTCAGATTACCCGTTTGGGCTATACCAATGACATTACATATAAAATAGCCTAGTCAAGGCTAGGTATACATGCAAAACGACAACGAATTACTAGTCCAGGCTATATCCGTCTAATAGCCCATTTTTAGTGGTGTCATAAAAAATCGTTTCGGGACCACAATTTTGACGAGTGAGTTATCATTTTAATATTTATTTAATGTCTACAGGATTTGTAACACCCCTAACTTGTATTCATAGCCGAAATAGGGTTATGAGGCATTACTGATCAATCACAACATAAATCATACATTTTCACATAAACATCAATCTAACATAATCATATTGTCTCTTATAAGGTTCTACGAGACCTTAAAACATGCTTAAACGAGGTTCAAGACTAAACTGATAACATATGAAAACTTTGGGAGACTTAGAAAATTTTCAAGCATTCAAGGGTCACACGCCCGTGTGAACAGGCACACAGCCACCAGGCATGCCCATGTCATAGGTCGTGTGAAAATAGGGCATACATACTGACTTGCACCATACAGCCGAAGACACATCCGTGTGCCACGACCGACCACACTCCCATGTGCCAGCCTGTGTGCTACACATGGCCAATAGACACGCCCATGTGTCTAGGCCGTGTCAAAACTATAGGGTACACTGACTTAAATTCGAAGGGTACCCTAGGGGACACAAGACCGTGTTGCATAACCGTGTGTCACACACGGCTGAGACACACCCCCGTGTCTCTGCCTGTGTAGACCAAAATAGGCCATTTGAAAAGCCAATTTGCCACCCTTTTATCATGCACACCTAAACCACAACAACTTGCAGCATTTATTTACATTCAAAGGCAACCAAGACATGCCATTTAATACACAAAACATGCCATCTTATTCACAACCATTTCAATACTCAAAACCATGACCAAACTCATATTGAAACATTATGTCAAAACCAAATATTACATTTATCTCCTCTATGCATTTTCTCAACATTTTATCACCTACTTTAATATCACAAAACATTCCATCACAACATTTTATAATCAAGCGACAACATATCATCTTTCAAGCATTAACAACTAACCAAATGAACAACCATTTAGCTATATCCAAAACTATAGCAAACATACCAAAATAAGCCAACATATAAGGCATTATATACATTACATATATCACTTATCAAACACATAACTTAAATGGCCATACACACCAACATTTACAAGCAAAATCTCATGGCTATAATCACAACTCAAAACATACCAAGATGACAATAGCCTATACATGCCATATACCATATATACAAAGCTTCAGAAGTACTAACAAGATGATCGATAGTGTGATGATGTTTCCCAACAATCCCGAGTCTGAGTTAGCTTCAATAATCTATAAAATATGGAAAGAACACACAAAGTAAGCTTCAATAGCTTACTAAGCCATATACAAATAAATTTTACCACATGAATCACAACATTTCTATCAATAGGCCAAACACAAGTAACACATATAGATACATAAACCTTTCTTAATGAATACATATTCAAATTCGCCTATAATTTTATCAACCACTTTTATTTCCAATTCTCGTATGAATCTTATACGTACTTGATCGTTTAACCACTTAACATATTTTTTCTTGACTTTTCTTTAACTATTGAACCATTTAGAATCGTTAAGGATACTCAAAAATCACATAAGCTCGAACAATGCCATATCTCAGATATGGTCTTACATGTTATCACATATTGACGCCACTGTCCCATACAAGGTGTAACACCCCTAACCCGTATCTGTCACTGAAAAACGGTTACAACGTATTACCGAATAACACATCTCATTTACATACATTTATAAATCATTATCGAAAACCATTCGCAAACATTCAGATTATCCTTTATAAGGTTCTACGAGATCTTGAAACATGGTTAAAAATGGTTCGGGACTAAATTGGTCATATATAAAAATTTACAAACACATAGAAAAATTTCACATTCCTAGGTCATACGCCCATGTAAGCAGGCCGTGTGCTTCACACGGCTACCAGACACGCCTGTGTCCTAGGCCGTGTAAAACCAGAGCATACATACTGACTTGCTGTAACACCCCACACTCATACTGTGACAGCCCAAAATTGACCCTAGTCGGGAAGTGGTTTCGGGACCGCTAAACCGAGTCATCAAAATGTTTGAACGTAATATTTATTGTCTAGAATATATATTTATGAATGTGTGAAAATTTCAAGCTTCGATTTAGTCGATTGCATGTGAATTCAGTTATTAGGACTTGTGTGACACTTTTGAAATGTGATAGGCTAATCTATAAGGACCTAATAGTGCATGTAATCAAAGGGAGGACTTGCATGTCAAATTTCCCCTAATAGCTAGTGGCCGGCCATGACAAGGGATTATGGGCAAAAACATATCATAAAACATGTTGGGACAATGGTGTATGTAAGAAAAAAATAAAATAATGAGCATGGGAATTGAATAATGAAAGGAAAAAAAAAAAAGGAGAATGGTGAGTGTCCCCCATTCTTTGTGAGTTGAAGAAAAGAAAAGAAAAAATTTGTTCATCCTTTTCATTCTCTCTTGACCGAAAATTCTAAGGAAGAAGAGGAGTTCTTGCTTCATGTTTGGTTTGGAAGAGGATTAGGAAGAGGTTTGGCCATACTTGTATCAAGATTAAGGTATGTTTGATGTTGTGCCATGAGATTCATGCATGTTTTTGGTTGCTAACTTGATGTTCTTATTAGCCCATGGTTCAAATCCTTGCTATGTCATGGGGGTGGTATTCGGCCAAGGTGGATTTTGTGTTAATGCCATTGCATGTTAAATATGAAGCTTGCTAATGATACATGTGATGGTGGATTGATGGCTCTTGGACTTTCTTTTTAGCATTTTTGAGTGAGACATTAAGTTCTTTGTTTAACCATGACCAAAATTGAAATGGTATGGTGTTGTGATGTATTTGGCCATGGTACATCCATAAGTATAATTTATGCTTATTGCATGGTAGGTAAGATTTGTGTTTTGGATTTATGTTCATGTTTAGTTATAATCAACTTTGAGATTCGGCTCTAGCATATATATATATGTTTGCACATGATGTATTGGTATGACATATATACTATCTCAAGGTATATATTTTCATATGATGATGTTTCGGTTATGAAGTAAATGATTGATGCGTATTGAGTTACAATATGGAATGCGTTAGTTAGTAAAATGTATGCCGTTTATGTGTGGTATTAAGTGTATAATTGGCCTCAACATGGACATGCATATTCGGCCACATGAGAGGGATTGGTGTGCATGCTTTCGGTTAGAGGCAAGCATATTGATGCCTATTCTTGGCTTGGAAAATTCGGCTAAGGAGAGTACTAACTAATGTGTTGAGTTTGATTCATGATTTCCGTACATATGTGACTTTAAGGTCTAATGAAAATATGTGGGCTAAGTACCTTGAATTCCTCTTTCGATGCTCAAATGATTAAATCAATTTATTTGTTAAAATTAAGCTCAAGAGAAAAGGGGAGCTAAATCCGATAAAGGGAAGGAAAAAGTGGTCGAATAGCCATCGGAATCATTCGACAACATCCGAGGTAAGTTCTTGAGTAATAGAGCTTAAATTATGATTTGATTAGATCATGTTTTAAGCAAATCGAAATCATGCTCTTTGTGTATGGCTATTGAGCCGAAATTGTAAATATGATAAGTGTCTTGTGTTTGAGCTTTGGTAATGAGAATGTAATAAGAATGTGTATTGATTTGTTGATATATGTGCTTGGTTATTCGAATGGTATCCGGGCTAAGTCCCGAAGGCTTTTGTGCTAAGTGACTAAATCCGGGTCAATTCCCGAAGGCATTTGTGCGAGTTACCAAAACCGGGTTAAGTCCCGAAGGCATTTGTGCGAGTTACTAAACCGGGCTAATTCCCGAAGGCAATTGTGCGAATCACTATAACCGGGCTATGTCTCGAAGACAATCGAGCGAGTCGCTATATCCGGTTAAATTCCGAAGGTACGTGATTCGGAAATGAGCAATCTTGCTGTAAAAATTTCAGTTAATACGCTTGCAAAAATTCTAGCAATGAGGTATGTTCGTATGTGCTTGAATTAGTTGAGCCCTTACAAGTAAGTATTTGCTCAGTTGATAAACGAGCTACCGGCCTTTGGCTAAGTTGATCTTTTGTGTATGAACATAAGGGTTGGTAATGTGAAGTAAGTATGATATTGAGAATGTGTGCATATGAAATTATCTGTTTAGCTATATGAATGCTATGCTTTTGTTGTGCTGGAATCCCTTGCTCAAAACTTACTAAGCATAAATTGCTTACTCCGTTTCTTTGTTTTCTGTTTTATAGATTTTGGCTCGTCAGCTATCGGACTCGGGATTTTTGGAAGTCGAAGTCTCCCACACTATCAAAGCCCCCTTTTGGTACAAATTTTGCTTGAGCTTTGAAATGGCATGTATAGGACTACCTTTTGTTGTTTTTTAGTACTTTTGTGATGTATGTGTGTACGACCATGCGAAAATGGCGCATAGAAGTGGAGTATGGCATTAGACCATTTGTGTTTATGTATATATATATGGTTTCATGATGTGACTATGGACTGGAATGGAAGTGTTGGGCAATGATCAGCCCTTGGAATGACTAAATATGATCATATGTGGACCTATGTATGACAAAACTCTAGTTGGTCCATGCAAACCACGAAATAGGTAAAGTTTACCTTGAAAACAGATGCTGACAACAGCAGTGGTGTGGATGTGAAAAATCACTAAAAATAGCAGGAATGGAATTAAATAGTGAATAAATTATGTAAATGAGCCTTGATGAATCTACTTTCATATGGAAGAAACGAAACGGTCATATGAGTTGTATGTTAAGAGATATTTAGGTATTCGTGAAACAGGGCCAGAACGGTTTCTGGATTCCCTGTTCCGACTTTTGAAATTCATTATAAATTAACCAGAGATAATTAGGGGTCATTCCATATATTTATAGATTCCTCTTTGAGTCTAGTTTCTATAGAAACAAACGACATCAATATTGAAGCCCTGTACAGGGATATATTCAAGTTGTAACGCGCGAAGGTCAGTGTAGTCGACCCCTGTAACATGGGAGACTTTAACTAATAAACTGTACTAATTGGCTGGATCAAAAAATTCTAGAAAAAAATCTGTAGATGGAAATATGAGTCTAGTTTCAGGAAAAAATTACGAAACTGATTTTCGAGTTTTGAAACTCAAGATATGATTTTTAAGGCGACAGTGATGCAGTAACCAGCTTGTCTGGAAATTTTTTTTATGGACTGTGAAAACAATTAAGTTAAGTCTGTGTGCACCTTGTGTTCGACTCCGGTAACGGACTCGGGTACGGGCTGTTACACATACCCTTCGTCAGGACGAAATACGAGGCATTTTGTAACTTTAAACTCATGCTTGCAAACATTTTTGAGTCACTACAACTCTGTTCAAATTGAAACTTTTTCAATTTCTACTTTAAACTTCTTATCATGGACCTACGAGCCCCAAATCGACCATGGGAAACTATTCGGGATCAACCCTAACCCTAAAGCCACTATAGAAAATTTGTATTTGAAACAGGGCACACGCCAGTGTGGAAGAGCAACACGCCTGTGTGGCCATTTCAATAAGGTAGTCTTGATGGCCTATGTGGCTCACGCGGCCTAAGTAATACAGAGACATGCCCGTGTCCTCCACCCGTGTGGACTTAATTCTAAATGCACACCTAAAGGGGTTTTCACACGGCCTGGCACATGCCTGTGTCCCTGACCAGTGCCCTTCACACGGCCATGACACGCCCGTGTCTTAGCCCATGTGCAAAAATCTAGACAATCTATTTCTGACGTCAGCAACCCTAAAATGTCACACGGCCAAGGCACATGCCCGTGTGCTAGGCCGTGTCCTTTACACGGCTAAGACACACAGTCGTGTCTCTGCCCATGTGTTTACTACCATGCATACTGACTTAAAAATTTTACGTGCAGGGGACACACGCTGGACCACATGCCCATAAGGCAGACCGTGTGTCACACACGACCTAGTCAAAGGCCCGTGTGTCTAACAATGTGGACAATATAAGGCTATTTACCAAGCCTCTTGGCCACCCTTATCTACACAACCTAGACAATGGCAACCAAAACCAATCTAAGGCTATCTAATGCAACCAAATCAGCCACAATAAACAACATTCCATTTGTGCATTTTACTCATCCATGAACATAACATCTTTGCATATAAATCAAAATGAATATTAGCCATCATTCAAGGCTTAATACAAAATGAAGGGTTTCCAACCCAAGCCAACACATTTGGCTAGTTCTCAATGACACAAAAATAGTAAAGTCTAAGCCTTATACATGCCATATTCAAAAATACAAATCAAACTATACTGAATGCTTCGATTGATAGTGTGATCAATTTCTCCGACTTCCGTTGATCCTTGAGCTAGATAGATGGCACTATAAGAAAATGGAAAAGGAGAGAGAGTAAGTATAAAGCTTAGTAAGTTGCACATAAATGAATATACAACATAACTTTACCATTCATCAATAAGTAACATAATACACAAGTGGTATAAGTAAAAATTACTCATCAATATTCAATACACCTTATATAGCATATATTAAGCTCACATTTCATACATACCATATAGGTACCTGTACCAATCACAACCTGGTTATACTTTCCTTATTAACTTGAAATCATACTTTCACCACTGAACCATTTGGAACAATATCGGGTACTCATTTACCCTCAAACATGGGGTCAGCTGCTAATGCCATGTCCCAGACATGGTCGTACACAAGTTCTAGCATATCTATGCCGATGCCATGTCCCAGACATGGTCTTACACTGACACATCTTGTAGCCGATGCATGTTCCAGATATGTCTTACACTGGCTTACGTCTTGAGGTTGATGCATGTCCCAAACATGTCTTACACTAGCACTCGTCTCAATGCCGATGCCATGTCCCAGACATGGTCTTACACTGGCTCTCATAATGTGGCCGATGCATGTCCCAGACATGTCTTACACTAGCTCACACAAGTGACCCAAACGTCATGGCATGAATATCCGATTTAATTCCTAAGGTTCAATCGGGAATTCTACTATCTCTATTCTCATCACATTTTCTCATTTCCACAATCAAGCAATTTATTCTATAATAATTTCAATACAATTCAAATACATATATTATTAATGTAGTTGTACTATTTTTATACAACTTACCTCGAATTACAAAATATGGCGACTAGTCGATTTAATTGATCTGCTTGGCTTTCCTCTGATTTAAGTTCAGATTTGGTGACTCTTAATCTATAAACCCAAAATGCACTTATTTAGTCACTAAATAAAATTTAGCAATAAAAAATTCATATCTTTGATAAAATGACCATTTTGCCCCTAGACTTTGACAAAATGACCATTTTACCCTTAGGCCCGAAAATCGAATTTTATCAAATTTCTTCATATCTTAAGCCTAGCCGAACCCTTTTTACTCTCATAGCAACTCCAAATTCCCACTATTTCACATACTTAACATCTATTTTAGAACTTATGCAATATAGTCCTTTTAGGTGTTTTCATGTTAACACCTTTCACAAAAGTTTTTGATAACACACCCGACTTATTTTCTTCCATAAAAACTCAGCAAACATTACAAACCCTTTCATGGCAAAACCCTACACTCTTGATCATTTTGAAAAATAGTACCCTAATTTAAAAGCCCATGTTTCAAGGGTCTCAAAAGTACAAAAATATTCAAGAAAAACCATTAAAATCACTTACTTGAGAAGGCTTAAAGTTGCTGAAATTTCAAGCTCTTAAAACCCCATTTCTTTGCTGAAAATTTCGGTCAAAAGAAAGGTTGGAGAAAATGATAGCTAGACTTTTTGGCATCATTTTAGTACACCTTATGTCATCAACATTACCTAATGTTGACTTTACCACACTTTCATCTCTCATGGCCGGCCAAGCTATCACAATAGGGTCTAATTGCCCTTTAAAGACCCCTGATCTTTGTTCTCTAGCTATTTGACACTTTTATCTATCAATTTAGGACTTTTGCATTTTATGTGATTTAGTCCTTTTTCTCAATTGAGCTCACGAGCGTCAAAATTAACTCACCAAATTTTTCATAAACTAATATAAACATGCAATGACTCTAAAATAATAATAAAATAATTTATTCGACTCCGAATTTGTTGTCTTGAGACCACAATTCTGACTAGGCCCTAAATCGGGCTGTTACATTTCTCCCCCTTTAGGGATTTTTGTCCCCGAAAATCTTGACGATGAATAAGTTCGGGTACTGACCTCTCATAGTCTCCTCGGGTTCGCATGTGGCTTCCTCGACTCCATTTCTATGACACAAAAATTTTACGAGTGTAATACTCTTATTTCTTAACTGTTTGACTTCCCAAGACAATATCTTGACCGGCTCTTCGCCATAAGTCATGTCCGGAAGAATCTCAACCTCTGTTGGCCCAGTCACATGTGAAGGGTCTAATCTATATCGGCGTAGCATAGACACATGAAATACGTCGTGAATCTTTTTCAACTCTGGTGGCAAAGCCAATTAATAGGCAACTGGTCTTACTCTCTCGATAACCTTATCAGGTCCTATGAAACGAGAACTCAACTTGCCTCTCCTACCAAATCTGAGGACTTTCCTCTACGGGGATACTTTCAAAAATACCTTATCGCTGCCTTAAAACTCAATTTCCAGTCATTTCAAATTCGCGTAGGATTTCTATCTATCTGAGGCGGCTTTCAAGCAATCACGAATCACTTTAACTTTCTCTTCAGTCTTTTTGCTTAAATCGATCCCGTGAATCTAAATCTCTCTGAGCTCAGTCCAATATAAGGGCGTTCGGTACTTTTGCCCATACAAAGCCTCATAAGGCGCCATTTTCAGACTTGTCTGATAATTGTTGTTGTAGGCTAATTCAACCAATGGCAAGTACCTTTCCCAGCTGCCTTGAAACTCGAGAACAAAACACCGCAACATGTCTTCTAAAATCTGAATCACTGTTTTCGACTGGTCATCGGTTTACGGGTGAAATGCCGTGCTAAAACTCAACTTTGTTCCCTCTTGTAACTTTTTCCAAAACCTCAAGGTAAATCTTAGGTCCCTATCTGAAACAATCGACAAGAGCACTCCGTGTAGTCTCACAATCTCAAAAACGTACAATTCAGCTAATCTCTCAAGGGAATAGTCAGTACACACTGGTATAAAATGTGCCGACTTTGTTAGCCTATCCACAACAACCCAAACAACATCTTTTTTCTTCGGGGTTACCGGCAAACCCATTACAAAATCCATGGTAATCCGATCCCACTTCCATTTTGGAACTGTTATAGGCTGAAGAAGACCCGAAGGTACTTGGTGTTCAGCCTTCACTTGCTGACACATAAGACACTTGGAAACGAACTATGAAATATCTCTTTTCTTCCTCGACCTCCAATACATTTTCTTCAGGTCGTTGTACATTTTTACACTGTTCGGGTGGATGGACAAACGACCACTATGGGCCTCTTGCAGAATCTTCTAAATAATTTCATTGCCCTTGGGTACACAAACTCTATTTTTAAACATTAAACATACATCAACACCAATATGAAACTCAGATTCATATTCCGTCTCACACTGAGTCATCTTAGCTTGCAACTCCTTATCATCTTTCTGAGCTTCACGGATCTCTTGTAGAAATGTCGGTCTAGCTCTCAACTTTGCTAGGACTGAACCATCGCTGGACATAGCCAACTGAGTATTCATGACTCTTAAGGCGAACAATGACTTTCTACTCAAGGCGTCAGCGACTATATTCGCCCTTTCTGGGTGATAGTCAATTATTAGCTCATAATCCTTTATTAGCTCTAGCCACCTTTGTTGCTGTAGATTTAATTCCTTCTGCGTCATTAAATACTTTAGACTTTTATGGTCAGTGAATACTCGGCATTTTTCTCCATACAAATTGTGCCTCCAAATCTTTAATGCAAACATGATGGGGGCCAACTCTAGATCGTGTGTCGGGTAATTTTTCTCGTGTGGCTTTAGCTATCTTGAGGTATAGCCTATAACCTTGCCTTCTTGCATAAGCAGGCACCCCAAACCATTCAAGAGGTGTCGCTATATATCACAAATTCCTTACCCGACTCTGGTTGCACTAAACACTAGGGCTTCGGTCAACAAAGCCTTTAATTGCTTGAAACTCTGTTAGCACTTTTTTGACCATTCGAACTTGACATCTTTTTGCAACAATCTTATCATCGGGGTAGCTATCATAGAAAACTCTTGAACAAACCTTCTATAGTATTCGGCCAAACTCAAAAAGCTTTTAACCTCTGTCACATTTCTTGGAGGTTTCCACTCAACAATGGTTAAAATCTTACTCGGATAAACTCGGATCCTATCACCTGATACAATATGCCCTAAAAATCTGACTTCTCTAAGCCAAAATTCACTCTTACCGAACTTGGCGTACAATTTCTTGTCTCTCAAGGTCTGTAACACAGTTCTCAAATGCTCCACATGTTCACCCTCATCACGCGAGTAAATTAGTATGTCATCAATAAATACGATAACAAACTTATCTAGATACGGTCGAAAAATGCGGTTCATCAGATCCATAAATACCATCAAGGCATTAGTCAAACCAAAGGGCATGACGAGGAACTTATAACGCCCATATCTCATCCGAAATGCAGTGTTCGGTACATCTTGCTCTTTAACCCTTAACTAATAATAGCTAGATCTCAAATCAATCTTGGATAACACCGTGACTCCCGTCAATTAATCAAAAAAATCATCAATCCTTGGTAGAGGATACTTATTCTTTATCGTCACCTTGTTTAGTTAGCGGTAGTTAATACATAGCCTCATTGAACCATCTTTCTTTTTCACAAATAACACTGGTGCACCCTTCGGTGAATAACTAGGTCTCGTGAAACCTTTATCCGTCAATTCTTGAAGCTGAGCCTTTAACTCCTTTAATTTGGTCGGAGCCATCCTATACGGAGCAATAGAAATGGGTGCTGTACCCAGAACCAACTCGATTCTAAATTCGACTTCTCTCACTGGAGGTAGTCTGGGTAATTCTTCTGAAAACACATCTATAAACTCACAAACCACTAGTACCGGTTCTACCTTCAATTCAGACGCTTGAGTATTCAGCACAAAAATGAGATAAGCCTCATATCCTTTCCTCAAATATTTCTCAGCAATCAACGACGATATCATCACGGGTAAATTATTCGACTCATTTGGCCCAACCCTAAGAATATTCCCGTCTTCACATTTCAGTTCAACAACTTTTCTCCCACAGTCCACTACAACACTATAAGAAGTCAACCAATCCATCCCAAGGATTACATCAAATTCATTAAATGACAACAACATCAAGTTAGCCGGGAAACAATGACCCCTAGTTGTCAAAGGATAATTTCTACACACTTGGTCTACTAGCACATATCTACCCAAAGGGTTGGACATTTTTATCACAAATTCTGTGGGCTCTAGTAACATGTTCATACAGGATATTAATTCCATACAGATATACGAGTGGGTAGACCTCGGGTCAATTAAAGCAACAACGGATATATCGTGGATAGAAAAGGTACCTGTGATCACATCGGGAGACTCTACCTCTTCATAGGCACGAATAGCGTAAGTCCTTGCAGGTGCTTTGCCTTTGGACCTCACTGCAACATCTCTTGGTGCACCTCTACTAGTAGCCCCGCTTTCAGGGTTCTTTTGTGGTCTACCCCTCAAAGGAGCATTACTTGCCTTCACTTCTTACTTTCTCTATCTCTCTTCCATTTCGGGATAGTCTCGGATGAAGTGGTCTAGTGATCCACATTTGAAGCACCCTCTTTCTTTACCGTGGCACTCGTCAAAGTGGCGACTTCCACATTGCAAACATTCTAGCCTACTTGGCTTAGCACTACCGACGCTCGCGACAGAAGTGGTCTGGACTCTAGAAGTCGCGTTTTGTTGGTTATTGTTTCTATTTGAGAACCCTATCGAAGCATTTAATCGGGTAGAGAATTCCTTAAATTTCTTAGATAAGGACTGATGCGATTTCCCTATCTGTCTTTTTCTTAAATCCCGAGACTCAATAGTCGCCTTTCTCCTCTCTTTAACCAACTCTTCCACCTTGTATGCTCTCTCAACGAGCACCACAAATTCTATTAACTCTAACAAATACTCAGATATCCTCATTTAGACCATCCTCAAACCTTTTACACATGGTAGCTTCAGTGGATACACACTCTTGTGCATACTTGCTGAGCCTCACAAATTCATGTTCATATTCCGTCACCGACATTCGGCCTTGTTTTAGCTTTAGAAATTCCTTCCTCTTTTGATCTACGAACCTTTGGATAATATACTTTTTCTGAAATTCTCCTGGAAGAATTCCCAAGTGATCCTCTCTCTCAGTACAATGGAAACGAGAGTATTCCACCACTAATAAGCCGAATCCTATAAGAGTGACACTGCAAACTTTACGTATTCTTCAGGCGTGCACGACAATCATCAAATACCCTGATGGTAATTTCTAACCAAAACTCTACTTTCTCCAGGTCGTCATCTAAATTAGCTCAGAATTCCTCGGCCCTCTACTTCCTAATCTTGTCTACTGAAGGCTTCTCCCTCTTGATCATGTTTGCGCCTTGTAGAGTTACCAGGGCATACTGAGGGATTGGAGGAGGTGGAGGAGGTGAAGTGTTTGGATTCGCATGAACGAACTCCATAAACCAAGCATGCATCATTCAGAGATAGGTTTCTCTAGCCCTTCCACCTTGGCCTATAGTCATGGGCTCACTCTCAACTGGCGCGGTCCCTTCGGCGGGAGCGGCGCGTTACTCTCCACGTCATCTGCCGTGGCTCTATTAGGATCCATTTACTATATAAAAAATACAGTTTATAATCGTCAGAAGTCATCAGACTATCAATATACAGTTATGGTTTGTATAGCTAGACTCGTACTCTAGCTAGGTTAGTCCTAGAACCAACAAAATCATAACTCTGATACCACTAAATGTAACACCCCACACCCATACCCTTAGTCGGGACGGAATACGAGGCATTACCTAACTTTAAACTCATGCTTGCAAACATTTCTGAGTCACCACAACGCTACTCAAATTGAAACTTTTTCAATTTCTACTTTAAACTTCTTATCATGGGCCTACGAGCCCTAAATCCACCATGGGAAACTATTTGGAATCAACCCGGGCCCTTAAGCCACTTATAGAAAATTTATCTTTGAAACAGGGCATATGCCCGTTTGGCCATTTTAACATGGTCGTGTTGATGGCCCGTGTAGCTCACACGGCCTAAGCAATACAAGGACATGCTCGTGTCCTCCACTCGTGTGGAATTAATTCTAAATGCACACCTACAGGGGTTTTCACACAGCATGGCACACGTCTGTTTCCCTAACCCTGTCCTTCACACGGCCATGGCACGCCCGTGTCCTAGCCCATGTGCAAAAACCTAGAAATTCTGTTTCTGATGTCAGCAACCTTAAAATGTCAAATGGCCAAGGCACACGCCTGTCTGCTAGGCTGTGTCTTTCACATGGCCGTGTCTCTGCCCATGTGTTTACTACCATGCATACTTGCTTAAAAAGTTTATGTGCAGGGGACACATGGCCAGACCACACGCCTCGAAGGCAAACCTTGTGCCACACACGGCCTAGACACACGTCTGTATGTCTACTCGTGGGGAAAATATAAGGCTATTTACCAAGCCTCTTAGCCACCCTTATTTACACAACCTAAACAATGGCAACCAAAACCAATCTAAGTCTATCTCATACAACCAAATCAGCCACAATAAACAACATTCCATTTGTGCATTTTACTCATCCATGAACATAACATCTTTGCATATAAATCAAAATGAATATTAACCATCATTTAAGGCTTAATACAAAATGAAGGGTTTCCAACCCAAGCCAACACATTTGGCCAGTTCTCAATGACACAAAAATAGTAAAGTCTAAGCCTTATACATGCCATATTCAAAAATACAAATCTAACTATACCGAATGCTTCGATTGATAGTGTGATCGATATCTCTGACTTCCATTGATCCTTGAGCTAGATAGGTTGCAGTATAAGAAAATGGAAAAGGAGAGAGAGTAAGTATAAAGCTTAGTAAGTTGCACATAAATGAATATACAACATAACTTTACCATTCATCAACAAGTATCATAATACAAGTGGTATAAGAAAAACTTACTCATCAATATTCAATACACCTCATATAGCATATATTGAGCTCACATTTCATACATACCATATAGGTACCTGTACCAATCACAACTCGGTTATACTTTTCTTGTTAACTTGAAATCATACCTTCACCGTTGAACCATTTGGAACAATATCGGATACTCATTTAGCCTCAAATATTGGGTCAAGTGCTAATGCCATGTCCCAGACGTGGTCTTACAAAAGTTCTAGCATATCTGTGCTGATGCCATGTCCAGACATGGTCTTACACTGACACATCTCGTAGCCGATGCATGTCCCAGACATGTCTTACATTGGCTTATGTCTCGAGGCCGATGCATGTCCCAGACATGTTTTACACTAGCACTCGTCTCAATGCCAATGCCATGTCCCAGACATGGTCTTACACTGGCTCTCATAATGTGGCCAATGCATGTCCCAAACATGTTTTACACTAGCTCACACAAGCGACCGAAACGTCATGGCATGGATATCCGATTTAATTCCTACGGTTCAATCGGGAATTCTACTATCTCTATTCTCATCACATTTTCTCATTTCCACAATCAAGCACTTTATGCTATAATAATTTCAATACAATTCAAATACATATATTATTAATGTAGTTGTACTATTTAAATACAACTTACCTCGAATTGCAAAATGTGGCGACTAGTTGATTTAATCGATCTGCTTGACTTTCCCTCGGTTTAAGTTTGAATTTGGTGATTCTTGATCTATAATCCCAAAATGCACTTATTTAGTCACTAAATAAAATTTAGCAATCAAAAATTCATATCTTTGGTAAAATGACCATTTTGCCCATAGACTTTGACAAAATGACCATTTCAACCCTAGGCCCGAAAATTGATTTTTATCGAATTTGTTCGTATCTTAAGCCTAGCCGAACCCTTTTTAATCTTATAGAAACTCCAAATTCCAACTATTTCACATACTTAACATCTATTGTACAACTTTGCAATATAGTCCTTTTAGGTGTTTTCATGCTAACACCTTTCATAAAAGTTATTCATAACACACCCAAGACTTATTTTCTTCCATAAGAACTTAGAAAACATTACAAACTCTTTCACGAAAAACCCTACACTCTTGATCATTTTGCAAAATAGTACCCTAATTTGAAAGCCCATGTTTCAAGGGTCACAAAAGTACAAAAATATTCAAGACAAAAGTTGCTGAAATTTCAAGCTCTTAAAACCCCATTTCTTTTTTAAAAATTTCAATCAAAAGAAAGGATGGAGAAATTAAAATGATAACTAGGCTTTTTGGCATCATTTTAGTACACCTTATTTCATCAACATTACCTCCAATCAATCAAAATTTGATCCATGGAATGAATAAAACTTGAACTAACCACCTTCTTTATACATAATTTTCCAAGAATTTAAAGGTACTTACCTCTTCCTAATCCTCATCCCAGCCGAACATGAAGCAAGAGAACTCCTTTCTTCTTCCTTTCTCAAGTTACGGCAAAATAGGGGAGCAAGGATGAAACACTTTGGTTTCTCCTCCCACTCCCCTCATATTTTATTATTCTTCCCACACATATTAACACAAAATGTCTATAATATGTTTTACCCCATAGCATGGCCGGCCACCATCTAGATTTTTGGCTAATTTGACATGCAAACCCATCTTTTATACAACATGCATTAATAGGTCCTTATAGATTAACCTATCGCATTTCAAAAGTGTCACACATAAGTCCTATTACTAAATTCACATGCAATCGACTAAATCGAAGCTTAAAACTTTCACACATTCATATTCACATATTTTAGACAATAAATATCATATTCAAATAATTTTGTGACTCGGTTTAGCGGTCCCGAAACCGCTTTCTGACTAGCGTCACTTTAGGCCTGTCACAACTCTCCCCCACTTAAGAAATTTTCGTCCCCGAAAATCTTACCGGTAAATAGGTTTGGGTATCGTTCTTTCATAGAGTTCTCGGTTTCCCAAGTAGCTTCTTCCATCCCGTGTTTGAGCCATAACACTTTTACTAAAGGGACCTTTTTGTTTCGTAACTCTTTCACTTCACAAGCTAGGATACGAATCGGTTCTTCTTCATAACTCATATCGGCTTGAATTTCAACCTCGGAGGGACTTATTATGTGTGAAAGATCAGATCTGTAATGTCGAAGCATTGAGACATGAAAAACGTTGTGAATCTTCTCGAGATCAGGGGGTAAAATCAATCTATATGCCACCGGACCAACTCGTTCGGATATTTCATACGGCCCTAGGAACCTCGGACTCAGTTTGCCCTTACGGCCAAATCTGAGTATCTTTTTCCAAGGTGAAACTTTAAGAAATACTTTGTCTCCCACCTGATACTCAATATCTCTTCGTTTTAAATCCGCGTACGACTTCTGACGATCTGATGCTGCCTTTAGACTTTCACGAATTATTTTTTACTTTCTGCTCGGCATCTTTAATCAAATCAACTCCGAAAATTTTACTTTCACCGAGCTCGGTCCAAAACAATGGTGTACGACATTTGCGACCGTACAAAGCCTCGTAAGGTGCCATCTTAATACTTGACTGAAAACTATTGTTGTAAGCGAATTCAATCAAAGGTAAATACCGCTCCCATGAACCACTAAACTCGAGGATGCAACATCTCAACATATCCTCAAGTATCTGAATTATCCGCTCGGATTGAACATCAGTTTGTGGATGAAAAGCGGTGTTAAAATGCAACTTGGTACCCAAAGCTTCTTGCAGTTTCTTCCAAAATCGTGAGGTGAATCTCGGATCTCTATCCGACGCAATAGAAATAGGTACCCCGTGTAATCTTACAATCTGAGAAACATACAATTCAGCTAGTTTATCCAATGAATAATCCGTATGTACGGGAATAAAATGAGCTGACTTAGTTAGTCTATCAACAACAACCCAAATCGCATCTTTCTTACTTGCCGACAATGGCAACCCAGATACAAAATCCATCGTGACTCGATCCCATTTCCATTCAGGTATCATGATCGGCTGAAGTAAACTTGTAGGCACTTGATGTTCCGCTTTCACTTGTTGACATATTAAACACCTCGAAACAAAATCGGAAATGTCTCGTTTCATACCATGCCACCAAAACTGACGTCTCAGATCATTGTACATTTTCGTACTCCCCGGGTGAATTGACATTCGGCTACAATGTGCTTCGCTCGAATCATCGAAATAAGTTCTGAATTTCTTGGAACACACAAACGACTTCTGAATCTCAAACAATCGTCGTCATCAATTTGAAACTCTGATTCCCTATCCGGAACACATTCAGCCCGTTTTGCAACCAATTTATCATCGACTTTCTGAGCTTCACGAATTTGATGAATCAACAATGGTTTGGCCTTTAATTCACTACTAACACATTGTCGGATAGAATGCACAAGTGTACATTCATCGTCAGTAAAGCAAACGGTGATTTACTTAATTAAGGCATCCGCAACCACATTAGCCTTTCCCTGGTGATAATCAATGACAAGCTCATAATCTTTCAACAACTCAAGCCAACGCCTTTGTCGCAGATTCAAGTCTCTTTGAGTCATCAAATATTTGAGACTTTTGTGATCTGAATATACATGGCACTTCTCACCAAATAAGTAATGTCACCATATTTTCAAAGCGAATACGATAGCAGCTAATTCGAGATCATGGGTTGGATAATTTTTCTCATGTGGCTTCAATTGTCTCGATGCATAAGCTACAACTCGACCTTCTTGCATCAATACACAACCTAACCCAAGTAAGGATGCATCACTGTAGATGACAAACTCCTTGCCTGATTCGGGCTGCACTAGTACTGGAGCTTCAGTCAAATAATTTTTCAGTTGATCGAAACTTTTCTGACACTTTTCTGTCCACTCAAACTTAACATCTTTCTAAAGTAGTTTCATTATTGGTGTGGCTATCATCGAGAAACCCTTTACAAAGCGTCTATAGTAACTAGCAAGTCCCAAAAAGCTCCGAACTTCAGTAATATTTCTCGGAGGCTTCCAGTTAAGTATGGCCGAAATTTTGCTCGGATCAACTCGAATACCCGATGCAGATACCACATGACCCAAGAAGCTAACCTCTCTTAACGTAACTCACACTTATCGAACTTAGCATATAACCGCTTATCCCGTAAAATTTGCAACACTAATCCTGTGTTTTCAAAGATGATCGGTTTCATTTCTCGAATAAACCAAAATATCATCGATAAACACAACTACAAACCGATCCAAATACGGTCTGAAGATCCGATTCATCAAATCCATAAATACCGCAGGGGTATTAGTGAGCCCAAACGGCATCACTAAGAATTCATAGTGATCGTATCTCGCTCGAAAGCGGTTTGGGTATATCCGAATCTCGAACCAGAATCGATAATAACCCGATCTCAAATCTATCTTTGAAAACACCGAGGCTCCCTTTAGTTGATCAAACAAATCATCAATGCATGGTAACGGATATTTATTCTTTATAGTCACTTTATTCGGTGGACGATAGTCGATGCACAACCTCATGGTTCCGTCCTTCTTTTCACAAACAATCTTGGTGCACCCCAAGGTGAGAAACTTGGTCGAGCGAAACCTCTATCCATCAACTCAAGCAACCGAGCTTTCAATTCCTTCAATTCCATTGGTGCCATACGATCACGGAGCTATCGAAATCGGTGTAGTCCGTGTACAAGCTCAATACCAAACTCTACCTCCGAGCAGTGGTAAACCCGGTAATTCTTCGGAAAAACATCCAGATATTCACAAACCACCGCAAGCAGATTCGAGCTTCTTTTCTAACTCTTTGTCATCAAGTACATACGCAAGGTATGCTTCACACCCTTTCTTACATATTTCGAGCCAACATCGATGATATTACAACTGGCAACCCATTCAAGTCAGTAGGCTCAACTCGGATTACCTTGTTATTTACACACCTCAAATCAATGGTTTTTCTTTTGCAATTTACAATTGCATCATGTACGGTCAACCAATCCATACCGAGGATAACATCAAATTCATCAAACGGTAAAGGCATCAAATCGGCCGGAAAACAGGAACCTCGGATTACTAGGGGACATTTCTTACACACTTTGTCGACAAGCACATAACGACCCAAGGGATTTGACACCCGAATTACGAACTCAGTAGACTCAACAGGTAAAGTCTTACTGGATGCTAAGGTTTCACATATATAAGAATGAGTAGAACTAGGGTCAATCAAAGCAATCACATTAGTATCAAAGAGAGTAAAAGTACCGGTAATAACATCTGGCGAGGAAGCATCCTCGCGTGCGCGTATAGCATAAGCTCTAGCAGGAGCGCGAGCCTCAGATCTGGTTGTAGCATCTCTAGATCCTCTTTGACCGCCACTAGCATTGCCCGTATTTCTAAATGGTCTACCCCGAGCAGTAGTAGCTCCTGGTTTCCCACTCTGATTTACATTTTGTTCAGTCAGTCTGGGGCAATCCTTGATAAAATGGTCAACTGATCCGCACTTATAACAGGAGCGGTCATGGAATCTACAACTCCCGAATGCCATTTACCGCAATATCGCACTGCTCATCTCGACGATCATTTCCAACACTGGCGACCGAAGTGACTCGTGTACTCGTAGGGGGTCGATCACGATCTCGTCTAGAAAAGCCCGAAGTGTCTCTAGATCGGCCTAAATCATCTCTAAATTTCTTCGATGACTGTTGAAAGGGCTTTCCCGAAGATCTCTTACGAAACTCCTTTGCTCCCATATCAGCTTTTCTTTTCTCCTTACTGAGCTCCTCGGCTTTGCAAGCTCGCTCGACAAGTACTACAAATTCTTTGATTTCTAAAATGCAAACATACAGTTTTATATCATCGTTCCGTCCATCTTCGAAACGTTTACACATCACAGCTTCTGAAGAAATGCATTCTCGAGCGTACCGGCTAAGCCTTACAAACTTTCGTTCATAATCAGTAACCGACATGGAACCTTGTTTAAGTTCAAGAAATTCTTTCCGTTTTTGATCAATGAATCTCTGACTGATATACTTTTTCCGAAACTCGGTTTGGAAAAACTCCCAAGTTACTTGCTCTCTGGGAACAACAGAAATCAACATATTCCACCAATAGTAGGCAGAATCACGTAGCAAGGAGATAGTACACTTTAGGCATTCATCGGGTGTGCAAGATAGTTTATCAAGTACCGAATAGTGTTGTCCAACCAAAATTCACTTGCTCGGCATCGTCATTGCTCAGTAGCTTTAAATTCAGTAGCCCGTGTTTTCGATTCTCATCAATCGGGGCTTATTTGACCTTATTTGGTCGATTCACGGAGGTATTGTAGGTCTTGGGGTTGTATTAGTCGGGAATGGAGGTTGTGGAACAGTAGTATTAGTTCGAATGTATTGGTTGAACCAATCATTCATCACGCTATAAAAAGCCTGTCTAGCTTCGTCATTCGATTACTAGCAATAGGTTGAGAGTCCACCGCGCTGTCCCTTGTCGGGAGCAAGCGCTACACTCTCAAGATCATCACTACCGCTTCGGTTGGGATCGGGATCCATTTCTATAAGTAAACACATTTTAATCGCGTAAATCACCACACTATCAAATAAACACATAATGACATGTATAGCTAGACCCAAACGTATTACGGTAGTCCTAGAATCGACTAAATCGTAGCTCTGATACCAATAAAATTGTAACGCCCCGTACCCGAGACCGTTTCCGGAGTCGGACACGAGGGGTTAACGGACTTAATTCATTTATTTATACAGTTCATTTTAAAATTTCCAGACAATCTGGCTAAGTGCGTCACTGTCACCTTAAAAATAATATCTCGAGGTCCAAAACTCGAAAACTGAATCCGTAAATTTTCCCTGAAACTAGACTCATATATCCATCTACAAATTGTTTTCTAGAATTTTTAGTCGGGCCAATTAGTACAATTTATTAGTTAAAGTCTCCCCTGTTTCAGGGTTCAACTACTCTGACCTTCATGCATTACAATTTATATATCTCCCTTTACAGGGCTTCAATACATATGCCGTTTATTTCTAATGAAACTAGACTCAAAAAAGAATCCGTACATATAAAGAATGACTTCTAATTATCTCTGGTTAATTTATGGTAAATTTCCAAAATCAAAATAGGGGATCCAAGAATCGTTCTGCCCTGTTTCACTTAAAACTTAAACATCTCATAAAATACGGCTCATATGATCATTTCGTTACTTTCATATGAAAATAAACTCATCAAGGTTCAATTACATAATTTATTCACTATTTAATACCATTCCTACTATTTTTAGTGATTTTCAAATTCACTTCACTCTTCTTTGTCAAGATCTATTTTTAAGGTAGGCTTTGCCTATTTCATGGTTTTCCATGGATCAACTAGCCATTTGTCATACAAAGCACCAAAATGATCGTGATTAACCATTCCAATGGATAATCATTACCAAGCATTTCCATACCACTCAATGAACAATATACAAAATGATTATAATGGTATGCTCAAAATATATATAAGCCATTTTCGTATGGCTATCCAAATATATACATTACCAAAAGTACTTGACTAACAACAAAAGAGTAGTCCTATACATGCCATTATCAAGGTTCAACCAAAAGAGTACCAAAAGAGCTTTGATAGTGTGGACGACTTCGACTTTGACAATCCCGAGTCCGATAGCTGACGAGCAAAATTTATAAAACAAAGAATCAAAGCAACGGAATAAGCATTTAATGCTTAGTAAGTTTGAGTAATGAAATTAGTTTTGACTAAAGTATAACATTCATATGGCTAAATGAATAACTTCATATATGCACATTCTCATAATTATACTTACTTCACGCTTCAATCAACATATTCATACACAAGGTATCAAACCTAACTAAAGGCCGAAAGTTCGTTAATCAATTGAACGAATACTATTTAAAATGAATCGACTTTTCCGATGCATATATGAAACATACCTTATCGTTTGGATTTTATGAGCGTATTAATTGAAATTATTACAGCAAGATCGCTCACTTCCAAACCCAAGTATCTTTGGGATTTAGCGGATATAACAACTCGCACAAATGCCTTGAGTCTTAGCTTGGATATAGCAACTTCGCACAAATGCCTTGGTCTTAGCCGGATATAATCACTAGCATAAATGCCTTTGGGACATAGCCCGGATATAGCAACTCGCACGAATGCCTTCGAATCTTAGTCCAGTTATCATCCGAATAATCATGCACATATGTCCACAAATCATAACACATATTTATTTCGTTTCCATTACTAGAACTCTGACACAAGGCACTTATCTACCAATACCATTTTCGGCTCAATAACCACATACAAAGAGCATGGTTTTGATTCGCTATATAACATGATCTAATCGAATCATAATCTAAGTTCCATTACTCGAAAACTTACCTCGGATGTTGTTGAACGATTTCAACGACTATTCGATCACCTTTTCCTTTCCTTTATCGGATTTAGTTCCCCTTTGCTCTTGAGCTTAATTTAACAAATAAATTGATTTAATCATTTTGAACATCAAAGAGAAATTTAAGGTACTTAGCCCATATATATTAGGCATTAGAGTCATATATGTATGAAATCATGAATCAAATTCAACATATTAGCCAATATTCTCCTTTAGCCGATTTTCTAAGTCAAGATAAAGCCATCAATATGCTTACCTATAGCCGAACGCATAACATCAATCTATGTATTCATTCATGTGGCGAATATGCATGTCTATGTTGAGGCCGATTATATACTTAATACATTCTACAAATATGGTTACTTGTATTGACTAAATACCATTTTGTTTCAAGTTCAAAACTCGCTAATACACATATATACACTAGTAATCAAATACTAACATTTGCACTCCACCTTAATAGCTAGCTTAGCAAACCTTAATTTAGCATATAATTGTTCATAACACAATTAAAGCATCCTCTCCATTCCATCAATTCAAAACACATACATTACTCAATAATATTCAAAATCATATTCGGCCTTAGTACACACTTGTTAGCCGATTTTTCTCCATTTAGTAACTAATGCACATATGTGTTCATTTGCTAGACTCTACTTCACCTAACTACCATTTATATCTTCCATTTACTACCATGGCCGAATGTTATAACCCAAGCCACACATATTGTTCCTCAAGGCCCTTCAATGACCACATTCGGCACCCCTTAAGAACAACCCAATTCCAACCTTCAAGAAAGAAGAAAAAATATATGTACTAAGAGCTTCAAACTACTTGGCCGAATATCAAACCTCCAATCAATCAAAATTTGATCCATGGAATGAATAAAACTTGAACTAACCACCTTCTTTATACATAATTTTCCAAGAATTTCAAGGTACTTACCTCTTCCTAATCCTCATCCCAAATTTAACATGAAGCAAGAGAACTCCTTTCTTCTTCCTTTCTCAAGTTACGGCAAAATAAGGGAGCAAGGATGAAACAACTTTGGTTTCTCCTCCCACTCCCCTCATATTTTATTATTCTTCCCACACATATTAACACAAAATGTCTATAATATGTTTTACCCCATAGCATGGCCGGCCACCATCTAGATTTTTGGCTAATTTGACATGCAAACCCATCTTTTATACAACATGCATTAATAGGTCCTTATAGATTAACCTATCGCATTTCAAAAGTGTCACACATAAGTCCTATTACTAAATTCACATGCAATCGACTAAATCGAAGCTTAAAACTTTCACACATTCATATTCACATATTTTAGACAATAAATATCATATTCAAATAATTTTGTGACTCGGTTTAGCGGTCCCGAAACCGCTTTCTGACTAGGGTCACTTTAGGCCTGTCACAACTCTCCCCCACTTAAGAAATTTTCGTCCCCGAAAATCTTACCGGTAAATAGGTTTGGGTATCGTTCTTTCATAGAGTTCTTGGTTTCCCAAGTAGCTTCTTCCATCCCGTGTTTGAGCCATAACACTTTTACTAAAGGAACCTTTTTGTTTCGTAACTCTTTCACTTCACGAGCTAGGATACGAATCGGTTCTTCTTCATAACTCATATCGGCTTGAATTTCAACCTCGGAGGGACTTATTATGTGTGAAAGATCAGATCTGTAATGTCGAAGCATTGAGACATG